>NC_064925.1:570983561-572209811 GCF_023897955.1 Schistocerca gregaria
AGCTGTGTCTGCAAGGTGATGGAGCGCATGGTTAACGCTCGGTTAGTTTGGATTTTTAAATCTCGACGGCTACTTACCAATGTTCAATGCGGCTTTCGTCGCCGCCGCTCCGCTGTTGACCACCTTGTGACCTTGTTGACATTCATCATGACCAACTTTTTGCGAAAGCGCCAAACGGTAGCCGTGTTCTTCGATTTGGAGAAGGCTTATGATACCTGTTGGAGAGGAGGTATCCTCCACACTATGCATAGGTGGGGTCTACGCGGTCGCCTGCCCCTTTTTGTTGATTCCTTTTTAATAGATCGAAAGTTTAGGGTATGTGTGGGTTCCGTATTGTCCGACGTCTTCCTCCAGGAGAACGGACTGCCTCAGGGCTCCATCTTGAGCGTAGCCCTTTTTGCCATAGCGATCAATCCAATTATGGATTGCATTCCACCTAATGTCTCAGGCTCTCTTTTTGTCGATGACTTCGCGATCTACTGCAGTGCCCCGAGAACATGCCTCCTGGAGCGCTGCCTTCAGCGTTGTCTTGACAGCCTATACTCCTGGAGTGTGGCTAATGGCTTCCGGTTCTCAGAAGAGAAGACGCTTTGCATCACCTTTTGGCGATATAAAGCGTTCCTTCCGCCATCCTTACATCTCGGTCCCGTTGTTCTCCCATTCGTGGAAACAACTAAGTTTCTAGGGCTCACACTGCACAGGAAACTTTGTTGGTCTGAGTACGTCTCTTATTTGGCTGCCCGTTGTACACGTTTCCTTAATGCCCTCAGAGTTCTTAGTGGTTCATCTTGGGGAGCGGATCGCACTGTCCTGCTTCGCTTGTATCGGTCCATACTCCGATCAAAGCTGGATTTTGGGAGCCTTGTCTACTCGTCTGCTCTGCCATCCCTCTTACGCCATCTCAACTCCATTCACCATCGGGGGTTACGTCTTGCGACCGGAGCATTCTACACTAGTCCCGTCGAGAGTCTTTATGCTGAAGCTGCCGAATTACCATTGACCTACCGGCGCGGCGTACTGCTTTGTCGGTATGCCTGCCGGCTGTTGTCAATGCCCGACCACCCCTCTTATCAGTGCTTCTTCGCCGATTCTCTCGAGCGTCAGTATAGGTTGTACGTGTCTGCCCTGCTGCCCCCTGGAGTCCGCTTTCGTCGCCTGCTTCGACAATTGGATTTTGCCCTCCCTACCACCTTCACAGAGGGTAAGAGCCCGACACCACCTTGGCTCCAGGCTCCGGTTCATATTCATCTCGACCTCAGCTCGCTCCCGAAGGAGGGTACTCTGGCTGCAGTGTATTGCTCATGGTTTGTGAAACTTAGTGCGCGACTTGCCAGTCACACCTTTATTTACACTGATGGCTCCAAAACTGACGATGGTGTTGGCTGTGCCTTTGTCGTCAGGGCCGTCACCTTTAAATACCGGCTCCCTCGACCAGTGTTCCAGCTTTATGGCCGAGCTTTTTGCTCTCCATCAGGCCGTTCAGTATGCCCGCCGCCACCGCCATTCATCGTATGTACTCTGCTCTGATTCACTCAGTGCTCTTCAGAGCCTTGGAGCTCCATATCCGGTCCATCCCTTGCTGCAACGGATCCAGCAGTACCTCCATTCTTTTGCTGATGATGGCTCTCCTGTCAGCTTTCTGTGGGTTCCCGGCTATGTAGGAGTGCCTGGAAATGAGGCTGCTGATGCTGCAGCCAAGGCTGCAGTCCTCCTGCCTCGGCCAGCCTCCCATTGTGTCCCATCATCTGACATTAGTGGGTTTGTTTGTAAGAGGCTTGTGTCATTGTGGTGGGATACATCTACATCTACATCTATATCTACATCTACATGTACATGACTACTCTGCAATTCACATTTAAGTGCTTGGCAGAGGGTTCATCGAACCACAATCATACTATCTCTCTACTATTCCACTCCCGAACAGCGAGCGGGAAAAACGAACACCTAAACCTTTCTGTTCGAGCTCTGATTTCTCTTATTTTATTTTGATGATCATTCCTACCTATGTAGGTTGGGCTCAACAAAATATTTTCGCATTCGGAAGAGAAAGTTGGTGACTGAAATTTCGTAAAAAGGTCTCGCCGCGACGAAAAACGTCTATGCTGTAATGACTTCCATCCCAACTCGTGTATCGTATCTGCCACACTCTCTCCCTTATAACGTGATAATACAAAACGAGCTGCCCTTTTTTGCACCCTTTCGATGTCCTCCGTCAATCCCACCTGGTAAGGATCCCACACCGCGCAGCAATATTCTAACAGAGGACGAACGAGTGTAGTGTAAGCTGTCTCTTTAGTGGACTTGTTGCATCTTCTAAGTGTCCTGCCAATGAAACGCAACCTTTGGCTCGCCTTCCCGACAATATTATCTATGTGGTCCTTCCAACTGAAGTTGTTCGTAATTTTAACACCCAGGTACTTAGTTGAATTGACAGCCTTGGTCATCAATTCAAGGAAACAAGCTCCGGGCCGTAAAACCGTTCCCAACTGCTTGGACAACCTCCTCCCGACCATCTGAGGTCCTTCTGACCAGGTTGCGGATTGGGCATTGCCGGTTTAGCCACCGCTACCTGCTCTCTGGTGACCCAGCCACACAGTGCCCTTGTGGTCATGCATTGACAGTGCGCCACGTTTTATTGTCGTGTCCCCGTTTTACTCAATCTCGTGTTGTCCTGTCTCTGCCATCTACTTTACAGGATATTTTAGCTGATGACGCTCGAGCAGCTGCTCGTGTTCTTCGTTTTATTACTTTGACTGGCTTGTCCAAAGACATCTAACTATTTCACTTATTTTATCTGCATCTTTGTAAGAACTTTCTGGTGTCCCCCCACCCCTTGAGTTTTACTAGATTCTATGTGCTCTTACAATTGTGACTGGGCGCTAATGACCTCAGTGGTTGAGCGCCCTTAAACCCCAAACAAAAAAGAAGAGCAGTTTCATCTTAGATGCCCGATACATCTTAGTTCTCACTCCTGCCACCTCGAAATGCATGTACAACAACTACTCGATTATTTTCTAATAGTTAACTTGCATTTCCTTGCCGTCTCTGCTTACAAGATAATTGTCTAGGAGCAAATGCATTTTTTTTGTAGACAATGGCGACAATATGAAGCTGTTATCTGTACAGATATCATTCGTGATCTTACAACTCTCGAAGAATGAAATTGTAATGAAGTCTAGAACTTCAGCTACTTACCAGTCGGGGCACACATTTTTCAACTGTCCCTGTTGATATTTATGAACGCCTGTAAGCAGCTAAAGCTCTAGATTTCATTATAATTTGAATATGCTGATATGCTGAACGTAACGTCTTGGAGAAATCGCATTATTGTGAGGGTATGTAGTTACAAAAAATGGTTCAAATGGCTCTGAGCACTATGGGACTTAACTTCTGAGGTCATCAGTCCCCTAGAACTTAGAACTACTTAAACCTAACTAACGTAAGGACATCAAACAGATTCATGCCGGAGGCAGGATTCGAACCTGCGACCGGAGCGGTCGCGCGGTTCCAGACAATAGCGCCTAGAACCGCTCGGGCACCCCGGCAGGCTATGTATTTACATAAATGAGAAAGTCGTATAAGTCTCCAGAGCTGTTACATACGAAAATTCTCTGAAAGTATCCTTCACTGTTTGTATATAGGGAATTCACTATATATTTTGTTCATCTATGTATAAAGTAGTTGCAGCTGCCCATTTACTCCTGGACGCACTGTTGACAAGATTGAAAATAATTTATAGGTTGTGTAATTCCATCATACGCACAGTAAACTCGACATTCTAGAAAGCTTTAAACACAACCTCCACAACCAGATTATTTACTAACTGAAGCTGTACAATGCATGTTCCGCATTTTACACTCTTTTCAAGAATGTCTGTCTTGAAGAGGGTCACCAAAAGCAGTCTGTTGTTTACTGTTTTCTTTGTCTTCTTCTGTACCGAGCGAGGTGGCGCAGTGGTTAGCACACTGGACTCGCATTCGGGAGGACGGCGGTACAATCCGGCGTACGGCCATCCTGATTTAGGTTTCCCGTGATTTCTCTAAATCGCCTAAGGAAAATTCCGGGATGGTTCCTTTGAAAGGGCACGGCCGACTTCTTTCCCCATCCTTTACTAATCTGATGAGACCGATGACCTCGCGCCGGCCGCGGTGGCCGAGCGGTTCTATGCCACTGCAGTCCGGAACCGCTGGAATACTACGGTCGCAGGTTCGAATCCTGCCTTGGGCATGGATGTGTGTGATGTCCTTAGGTTAGTTGGGTTTAAGTAGTTCTAAGTTCTAGGGGACTGATGACCTAAAATGTTAAGTCCCATAATTCTCAGAGCCATTTTTTTTCGATGACCTCGCAGTTCGGTCTTCTCCCCTCCCCCCCCCCCCCCCCTCAAATCAACGCAACCCTCTTCTTCTGTTCCTTCGTGGATCAACTCGGAATTTTTTTAATCACTTACGCAACAAATATCTACTATCCTTTTTTTACAGTTTCCATTAGGCCATTATTTCTATGGTACTTTAACGATTTTCACTGCACTATTTTTCCTCAACATATTATGTCTTTAGATTCCTTGAGGTAATATATATGAAATGAGACACTCCATGTCAGCAAAGTTTTCGTGCATCATTGTATTACGAAAATAGGTACAGAAAAAGGGAGGAAGTGTAGGATAAACGTCCGGTTGAAGGTAAGATCATTAGAGACTCAACACTGTCTCAGATTTAGAAGGATGGTGGAGGAAATCGATCCTGGCTCCTTCTTTTGATTTTGAAAAAATATGGAAATCCTGAGGCTGAATGGCTGTACGAGGATTTGAGCCACCTTTTCCTCTAGAACAGGAGTTCAGTTTTATAACACTGCGCACTTATGGGGATATGTATGTGATAAATGTGATACAAATTGGAAGAAATTCACCATGGATTTCAGTGCAGGATATTATCTGACCGATATGGTATGTAACAGCGCTGAAATTTCTTTCTCATTAAGACTGGTACGATCTGCTGCAGGCGCGATTGCTTCACCAGGCCACAATGAAGAGATTCTATCATTGCTGTCAATCCACAGGAGACTTCTCACTGAACTTCTTTTAAATGAATAAAAACCTCAAAAGTAAGCCATTGACGGACTCTGGTCTGTGAAATATAAATCGTGTACGGTCTCTATATTCCAACAGCACGATGAAAACATTCAGGGTATCCATAATCCACAGAGTGCTTGAGCGCGATAGGCAAGAATTCCAAGGTCGAGTCCCCGCCAGGCAAAGTGTTTTAATCTGCCAGGAAGTTTCGTACGTCGCTTCATTTGCTGTAAGTGCGAGTTCATAGCGTAGGTGGCTGATGTGAGTGCATGTACATCAGACTGCTACCTTTACAGTAGTCAACTGAAAGATCACAAAGAACGGAGAGTGTGAACGCCAATGCTGTCTCGTAAGCTTCACCTCTTAACTTGACACGGAGATGACCGCCGACCTTTACATATTCTTGAGGGTATTTTTGTTCTGTCGTTGCAACTACAAAAATGTGTGATCACGCATTTTTGTAGTTACAATGACGGAACAAAAATACCCTCAAGAATTACAAAGCAACTACGGACACCATGGCCAAACAAATGAAGACTTCACGTATTCACTCAATGGTCACACCACTGCCGACAGTGGCATTCGGTTTCAATCTGTTCCACACTGTTGACTCTTTTTGAATGTAACGAAGGATCTTGGGACACGAAAATTATACGCTTCCACAATTGTTTTGTGAGAAAATAGGAAAAAGATTTCTTCTGTCACCAGGTACCAGGTGGATTATCCCAATCTAGTCTGTGATAGTGAAATTCCGCAGCGGAGGCATTTTGTCTGAACACCGCTATAAGATGACACGGAAGAATCAAGCGTTGTTTCTACTCCTGATATTTCTCAATACATTTATTGCAATCTATATATCTACCGCCATCTTGCTGGCTCCTTTCGTGTATATACATCTACATCTACATTTATACTCCGCTAGCCACCCAACGGTGTGTATCGGAGGGCACCTTACGTGCCACTGTCATTACCTCCCTTTTCTGTTCCAGTCGCGTATGGTTCGCGGGAAGAACGTCTGCCGGAAAGCCTCGGTGCGCGCTCCAATCTCTCTAATTTTACATTCGTGATCTCCTCGGGAGGTATAAGTAGGGGGAAGCAATATAGTCGATACCTCATCCAGAAATGCACCCTCTCGAAACCTGGACAGCAACCGCGATGCAGAGCGCCTCTCTTGCAGAGTCTGCCACTTGAGTTTGCTAAGATTAGATTAGATTAGATTAGATTAATACTTGTTCCATAGATCATGAATACGACACTTTGTAATGATGTGAAACGTGTCAGGTTAATGAAAGATGTCTGTACAAGATATTACATTCCACAAAATATTGCATGACACTAATGCTTAAGTTAGTTTTTTTCCCTCCCTTAATTTATATCTAAAAATTCAGCCAATGAGTAGAAGGAGTTGTCATCTAGAAATTCTTTTAATTTATTTTTAAATGTTGGTTGACTATCTGTCAGGCTTTTGATGCTGTTTGGTAGGTGACCAAAGACTTTTGTGGCAGCATAATTTACCCCCTTCTGTGCCAAAGTCAGATTTAACCCTGCATAGTGAAGATCATCCTTTCTCCTGGTGTTATAGCTATGCACTCTGCTATTACTTTTGAACTGGGCTGGATTATTAACAACAAATTTAATAAGTGAATATATATACTGTGAGGTTACTGTGAGGATCCCTAGATCCTTAAATAGATCTCTGCAAGATGACCGTGGGTAGGCTCCAGCAATTATTCTGATTACATATTTTTGAGCAATGAATACTTTTCTACTCAACGATGAATTACCCCAGAATATGATACCATACGAAAGCAGTGAATGAAAGTAGGCATAGTAAGCTAATTTACTGAGATTCTTATCACCAAAATTTGCAATAACCCTAATAGCATACGTAGCCGAACTCAGACGTTTCAGCAGACCATCAATGTGTTGCTTCCAGTCTAACCTCTCATCAATGGACACACCTAAAAATTTTGAAAATTCTACCTTAGCTACAGACTTCTGTTCAAAGTCTATATTTATTACTGGAGTTGTGCCATTTACTGTACGGAACTGTATATACTGTGTTTTAGCAAAATTTAAAGAGAATCCGTTTGCTGAGAACCACTTAATAATTTTGTGAAAAACATCATTTACAATTACATCACTTAGTTCTTGGTTTTTGGATGTTATTACTATACTTGTATCAGCAGCAAAAAGAACTAACTTTGCATCTTCATCAATATGGAATGGTAAGTCATTAATGTATATCAAGAACAGTAAAGGACGTAAGACCGAACCCTGTGAGACCCCGTGCTTGATAGCCCCCCAGTTTGAGGAATCAGCTGTTGTATTAACATTACATGAACCACTTATTTCAACTTTCTGCATTCTCCCATCTCCGTAACGCTATCACGCTTACCAAATAACCCTGTGACGAATAGCGCCGCTCTTCTTTGAATCTTCACCACCTCCTCTGTCAACCCGACCTAGTACGGAGCCCACACTGATGTTGCTTAACTACAATACGCTGAAAATGTCTGTTCTCTTGGGGTGTAATTTACTTTGCAGTTGTTTGTACACTTACGTTACGTAATACAGCAGCAACTATGCGTGACTCTGATTCGTTGGTAGGTCATAACCATTGCTCGGATGCCTCCAGGAGTCTATGGATAAGGTCTGTATGCCCTTCAGAGAGCTCAAGGATCGAGACGGATAATAACATTACTTTGTTTTTAACTAGCTTAGAGACCTCTGCTTCACTCTGTAGACTCACTGGCATGAAGAGGCTTTTTGGATTTATTTAATCTAAATTTTATGTTGTTCACAAATTGCAACACATTCTGAGCTTTGCACGCTAATTCAGGCGATATAAGCGTGGTCTTTTGCGAATTTTCTTCTGATCAAAAAGCGATTCTGGTATCTAGAGTCAATTTTTTTGTTAATAATGTCTTTTTCGTTCTTGTGGAGATATTTCCATGACATCTTTCATCCCCTAACAAATAGTTCTTTATATGCAACTGAATAGTGAAATACCAACTTTCAGAAAGTTAGCTTTGAATTTTTTTTATTGCAACGAGATATTTTCTTAAAAATTTTCATGCCATATTAGACACACTTTGGGGCTGCATTTCCAGAAAAACTAAAAAACGTATCTTTTTATTTCTAACCGAGAAGTCAAATACCAGTGTCATAGATGTAGCCTTTTTTTGTATCTAACAATATGTAGCGGAGCGCGAATTATACGCTTCTACATCTGTTACGTGAGGAAGTAGTTGTTCTTTTGCAATTATTTATTTTCAAAATACCTTTCACTCTATGTTACCTTCTTACTGGTTGAATTTCCGAAAATGCTGGAATACGACTTTTTATATTCTGACTGAGGAACCAAATTGTCTACCACTTCTCGCAGTTCTGGCTTCAAAATTCTCTTAATCGCGACATACTGTCAGAAAGCCTTTCACCCCCTATTTCGGACAAGCCCTTCTTAAGAGATGCCTACAGTACAAGATACACACCCTCTCCAAACTTTAACTTTCTACCCTTAGCGATTTGGCCTGGGCGGTGATGAGTCAGTGAATCAGTCTTACCCTATTTCATCCCCTTAGGGGTTGAATTAAAAATAAAATGAAGTGTCCATGTTTTATTTCTAACAGAGAAGCAAGTACAAATATTCATAGATTTAGCTTCAAAAATGCTTGCATAATGAACTAATTTCACATATCCAGAAGCAGTGAAAGATTTTTTTTTTGTAGCTGAGAAGCGAAATTTAAATTTGCATAGATTTAGCTTTAAAATGTTTTCATAATGAAATATTTTCGCAATTAATCTCATCACTTATTTCTTCCCCTAGAGGGATTGAATTTCCAAAAACATTGAAACACGGAATTTTTTATTTGTAACCAAGAAGTCGAACATTAATGTTCATATGTCAATAAAATTCTTCTGGGTCAGAGACCGCATTGTCATTTATAAAATTGCAACGTTTCGGCGTCTGTTGAAAGACGCCGAGCAGACGGACGGCGTTGCTACGGGTTCCCCTCTTTCGCCAGCTGCAGCAGACATTTTTATGCAAGCATTTGAAGAAACAGCACTCCTGTCCGCGCCATTACGCCCGGAGTGCTGGCTACGATACGTGGATGACACCTTTGTTATCTGGCCAAACGGAGAAAAAGAGCTTCAGAACTTCCACGAACATCTTAACCAGCAGCACGGCAAAATTCATTTTACCATGGAGATTGAAAAGAACGGGGTATTGCCTTTTCTCTACGTAGAAGTTTATCGTAAGCCAGACGGGAAGCTTGGACACAGAGTTTACAGGAAGCCCACCAACACGGACAGGTACCTGCATGCATCCTCCCACCACCATCCTATGCAAAAGAATTCGGCCCTGCGAACTTTAACTAAGAGAGCCTACAGGATCAGCGATGAATACAACCTGCAATCTGAACTGCAGAACCTCAGGACCATTTTTGGAGCTAATGGCTACGACATGAGGCTGATACGCAAAACCATGGCGCCGAAGGAGGAGGGCAACAGGGAAATACAGAACGAAGCACAGAACACCGCCGTGCTACCGTATGTACAAGGGGTTACTGAACGTCTGGGCAAAATTCTCCGTCGGGCAGGTATTAAGCCGATTTTTCGTAGCAACAACAAAATAAAACACATTCTGGGCTCGACAAAAGATACAATTGACAAGTTTAATGCCGCCGGAGTTTATGAAATCGAGTGTGAATGTGGACTGGTGTATGTAGGTGAGACTGGGCGTCCAATAAGCACGAGGCTAACTGAACATGAGAGATATATCCGCCTCAAACAATATAGCAAATCAGCGGTGTCAGAACATCATGAGCAGTGCAGGATGAACATCGAATTTCGAGAGGCCCGAGTACTGGCGAAACAGCCGTTTAGTTTGAGGAGGAAGATTAGAGAGGCTATAGAAATAGCCAAGCGACCCGATAATATGAACAGAGAAGACGGGTACAGACTTCCAGCGTCTTGGCTGCCTGCTGTGACAGCTTTGCGGAAGGACAGCTCGCGCAAAGCAACATGCGTGCGGTAGCCCACAGCGGAGGATGGTACACAGAGCGCTAACGCGGCCTAGTCGATACTAGGCAGTTAGTAAACAACGCTACCGTGCAGTCGCCGCTAAGTCTCCTATTCGCCGATTACCACCAATGGCAGGCAGTAAAGGAAACTCCAATGGAAAACGCCCATTTCCGCCAATAACAAGACGCAATGCAAACGCCAATAAAATGAACTCCTAGTACCCTTCCTCCTCATCCTCACATCCAATCACAACACTCTTCCATAGTATATATGTACCCACACTTGCGCTCATTCAGCAGTTAGCAACACACCCTGAGGAAGGCGTCTTGCAACAGACGCCGAAACGTTGCAATTTTATAAATGACAATGCGGTCTCTAACCCAGAAGAATTTTATTGACATTGACAACGGCCGCGGAAGCCTACGGTTACAATTAATGTTCATAGATGTAGCTTTAAATTCGCTTAAGTAGTTCTTTAATAACGATATATTTAAAAAAAATAGCTTTCACCCAGTATTTCACTACCGCAGTGTTAAATGTCGAAAAATACCGAAACATGGATTTCTTTATTTCTGACAGAGAAACCGAAAATAACAATTTTCGTAGGTCTGCCTTCAAAATTGCCTTAATAGCGACATTTTTCAAAAGAGCCCTTCATCCCATATTGTACCACTTAGGGTTGGAATTTCCTAATGAATAAGATCCACAACTTGTCAAAATTTTAATTTTCTATCCTTAGCTGTTTCGGCTGGGCGGTGATGAGTCACTCAGTCAGCACACTGCCTTTCATGTAGGGAGAAGAAGATTATCCGTCGAACACATTCAGATTAAAACTGAAATTAATACATGAAGAAAAGTGCAAAAATGTGAAGCATTTGTTGGCAACTGGCACGTCAGATGTGAGTGTGGCAGAATAATCACACGGTTTTGCCATCACGGTGGCGTAGTCATACATTGAGTAGGTCGCCTGGACGTGACGCAGTTGCAGACGAAAACAGTTGGGCTTCCACCGAACACTCCTTCCCTTAGGAGCCTGCTTCTTGGCTCTGACGGGGGCTGCACGTTCTCGCTTGACTCGTTACCTGCCAATACTGGTTACGACTCTTTCGCCCGTCCCTATACAGGACGGGGAAAACCGCGACAACTCGGTGGAAAACGACTGCAAAGTTCTTCCTTCCACACTCTCTCTCTCTCTCTCTCTCTCTCTCTCTCTCTTTCTCCTTTGCTGCTGTGTACACTGCCACCCAAAACATCGATTCAAAATCAGAAATCACTTTTTCTCCGCCTCATCTCCACATTCACATATCACACTATGGTTTTGTAGGCCCCTGCTTCATTCTTAAGCTATGTCCAACTCAGCTGATTTCTCTTCTTTTAATTACCTTTTCAATAACTACGCCCTATTGCTTGAATATGAAGACATAAATGGGTTCGAAATCAGTTGGAAATAAAACAAATTAAATCTGAGAGCAAATTGAAATAAAAATAAACCTTCTATTAAGTCATTTATTGCCTTTGATCCTCCCAGTCGTCTAATTACCAGTTCCCTTACCACTTAGTCCACATCTCAAAGGTCTCCAATCTTCAATATTTGTTTCTTCTTCCTCATTCTTCAAGTTGTAGCACCTTACAGGCTGACACCATACAAAACGCTTTATCAGTCATTTCCTCAAACCTTGGTCCAAATTCTTGCAGCAACCGGACAAACGTCTTAGGAATCACGTAGCCTCTTGAGATCGTGTCCCCATGTGGAGGATCGATCGGGTAATGTCTCCTAGACTCGAAAGGTACAAAAGTAAGCAACACCCGGTTTCCCAACAGGCTAGAGTAGCAACAGACTGCAGAACGTGTCCGTACCGTATGTTAGGGGTTGCCTCTGAAGTTGCAGAAGACGACGAATTACTGTCCCTGCATAACGATGTTTCCATTTTGTAAGCACACCGAAAAAATTACACAAAAAGAGTACAAACTATCAAAGCTTTTAAAGTTACGAGAAAAGACTTCATCCACGAGGAGGAATGGAGCTCTGTGCAGTTAAACAGTAGCGTTGGTACAAACCTGTTCCCAGGTCTGAAACATCCTTCCTCCAACACGTGGCTGAAATGATAATGAATGAAGAGGAAATAGTAAGTCAATATGCAAAGGCAGACACACTAACCTACTGTCGTCACCCGTCTTCTTCAGTCCAGTTTTAGCTTTCAGGACTACTCCAGCGTCGCCTCATGTCCTGCTTGGTCTGCTTGTATCTCGGCACAGTTGTTTCCTCTGTTTGTACAGGTTAGCCAACTTTACGAGCACTGGCTGAACACAGACGTACTTTGTTCTTCCCTTATGTCGTTATTTCAGATGTCATGTATGAAATTACTTGTGGCGTGCCTCAGGAGACGGTGTTTGCTTGAAAATTAATGAGTCACAGTTTATCCTTAAGACTCTACGTCTCAGGGAGTTCGCTTCAGGAGGACTCGACGGCAGGGGAGTATCTTCAACACGCACCTGGCGAAGTTCGCCTACCAACTTCATTGTGGTCCAAATGGCTCTGAGCCCTATGGGACTTAACTTCTGAGGTCATCAGTCCCCTAGAAGTTAGAACTACTTAACCCTAACTAACTTAAGGACAGCACACACATCCATGACGGAGGCAGGATTCGAACCTGCGACCGGAGCGGTCGCGCGGTTCCAGAACCGATCGGCCAACGAAGCCGGCTGCTTCATTGTGGTTCTTATAGTCTATAACAATGGCGCTCGATGTGGTCATATCGGCCCCTAGGAGTCGACACCAACGGGCAATAGGTAGAGAGAGAGAGAGAGAGAGAGAGAGAGAGAGAGAGAGAGAGAGAGAGCATTTTTCAGTGGTAAAAGACGCAAGTTTCCGTGTTACACCACTGAGGGTAGCATCGGTTAGACGGAAAACATAAGCAGGCCAAAGTCGGCTGACTACTACCGACTCCTGCTGGTCCAGAATTACGGAGATGTTGTTCATCTCTTTGTGAACAGACTACATCTGGATACCGTACGAGTTCATCATTGTCATGTTGCTTACGAAGCCGGAAAAAAGGCAGTAACTAATTTCTCTATCAAATTTCCTTTTTGTAATTCTTTCGATTGAGTAGAGACGTGACGATCAGGTGGTTAAGACGTTTGATTTTCGTTGCTATGCCTAATCACACTTACCTAAATAGTTTAATTTTTTTCACACGGTCTCAGATGCCTTGCCACGGTTGGCGTGGCTCTCCCGTCGGAGGTTCGAGTCCTCCCTCCGACATGGGTGTGTGTGTGTTGTCCTTAGCGTAAGTTAGTTTAAATTAGATTAAGTAGCGTTTAATCGTAGGGAGTTTCGTCCCAAAGCAACTTACCACAAATTTCCAAAGTATGTTCAGAGGTAATCGATTCTAATCATGGTCAAAACTAAAAAGACTAAAAAGTAATGTGGACAATACGGCGTTGAGTTTTTGAAATTTTATTTCATTCCTTCATTGTCAGACCGACTATTTCCATGTGCCTTTTATGCAACAACGTGTTAAGCAATGACGGCTATGAAGCCTTCCAAGCTGTACGATCATTTTTGAACGTGTGACCCTGACAAGACAGGTTACAGCTTGAAATCCTCTGAAATACTTACAGAGAAGTTTCAAAAGAGATTCAGTGTAGACACGACGTTTGCCTCTACCTCGCAAAGAGATGATGATGATTTAATGGCGGCTTACTATTCCTCGCTGATTGTAAGGAGATGATTTTGCCCTTGAGAAGGTCACACGTGAGGCTTTTCCAGAGATCTTCGCAGGGGTCCAGGTCGAAACAAGAATCTGGCATCTCTGCTGATGCGGATGATATTTGCTTACTCGAAAGCTGTGAAGAGGATTTGAAACAAATAACCTACTCGTAAGCAAAGGCAAGACGTATTACTTCATTAAGACTCGTTGACAAGATCATGATACTGGTCAACAACAGTCACTGTGGCTGGTGGACCCACCGTACAAGAGAGTATGCGAATTTAGATCATGGGAGGGCTTTTCGGAAAGCTCGTCATACGATGGAGAGGTAACTCCAGGATCCGGACACGAAACCGATTCTACGGCGTAACACAACTGCTTCTGACCACATTCCTCCAGAGGCGGTTGAGCTTTGCACGGTGTAATACCGTGATCCAGCCCGTGGTATTATATGACTACGATTCTTGGAATATCCGAATGCAGGACTTTCATGAACTTCTTGTATTTGACAGAGAAGTACTGCTGAAGATCTTGCTCTGATTTGTGGGACTCAAACACGGACGATTAGACACTACCATGATCAAGATGGGCTGTACCGAGATGCCACTGTAGCAGCAACTATCAACCGCAGTTGGCTAGGCAAATGTCTCGGATCGAGGACCACCGAAGCTGCTGGATTTCATCTCCACAGGTAGGAGAACCCTGTGAAAGCCATGGAAGAATTGGAGGGGTGGCCTTTATTAACACCTGCAACAGTCAGCGATGGATGTGAGCTTCATCATTCAAGTCCTCTTCCCCACGATTCCATATCGGTATGTGGATGATACCTTTGTAATATGGAATCATGGGGAAGAGGACTTGAATGATTTCCTGGTGCACTTAAATAGCATCAACCCAAAGATCAAATTTACCATGGAAAAAGAGAATTATGGGCAAGTTAACTTTTTGGATGTATCAGTTATCAAACGGGCGGGTGGGACCTTAGGCTGCAAGGTCTACAGGAAAGGTACACTCGTCACCACCTAGCCACCCCAGGGGTATACAAAATTCTGTGTACTTGTGGCAGGGTTTACAAAAAGAAGCATCAATACACGTTTGACGGGGCACAAAAGAAACTGTCGCTTGGGACATATCGACAAATCGGCAGTAGCGGAACATGTTTTTAAGGATGGAGATCACGAAATGAAATTCGGTGAGACAAGCGTGCTAGCGAGGACGTCGCATTATTATACACGTATGTATAGAGAGGCAATTGAAATCCACAAACATCAATACAATTTTAATCGTAAAGAAGAAGGATTAAAATTGGACAAAATATGGCGGTCGACGTTGCATGAGTCACGTGACAATCGATTGCCTGCAATCGAGAGAATAGACGATAGCCAGAGATAGCTACATATCGACGCCACGTGACGTGCGGTGGCGCCCTCTACGATCTCCATATAAGCGGCGGCCCCAGCTCCTAGCAGCCAGTCGTCGACTCACCTCGGAAGATGTTCTCCGTAGTTGAGAACGAAACGTCAGGGAGAAGAAGTTCTACAGATCGACCACGGCAATTTAGCCCGGAAGTGTTTACTGATGACTAACGAAGCACTCAGATATAGTTTAGACAGGGTTATCATCAGCTCTGGCTTTCTCTAGAGGGACAAGCCTTCTACTTTTCCGGCCTTATGGATTATCACAAGAAAGATTTTGACAGTTTTTCCATCTTCAAACGTCATGGAAAGGTGATCACAGATCCCAATACTAATATAATTTATAAGTCCGCTCTCGTAGAAAGCATTTATTTATTAATTTTATTAGATTTTTAAAACCTTTCGCTCTACATTATTACAGTTAAACCTTCTGAGCTGAGTAGAACTGTATCAAAAGTTTAAAAAAAACGCATTTTAAGTTGATGAATTTGTAAATATTAAGAATAGGAAATACATAGGGTCCAACCAGAACAGAAAAAAAGTTCTCGTGGTCTACGCCAGAAAAATGTTTTGGGGCGTCTGGTGTACAGACTTGCTCGAAGCTTAAAAATTATACGCTCTATCGATCAGAGCTTCTGGCTGTGACTTGAAAATTCGGCTATGAAGACAATTTGCATGTATCAGAAAGTGAAGCCTTTAAGCTACTAGCCTTAGGCGGCAACACTGCTTCGAAGGTGGCAGAGAGTGTAGACCAGGAGCCTCGACCGGAACTCCCATCCACGAGCGAAGAAAAGGACGTCGTGCAACAAATGAACTCTGACTGGTGGTCAGATATTCGAATGGCCAGAGATCTGTGGCAGCGTAGCATCTGATTAAAGCAATGTGCAAAGGGTCAAACTAGTGGGCCCAAGTACAGTCGCCAATTAGAAGGTGCATAATGACAACGTACCAGTCCATATCTGCTTCGTGCTCCACTACTGCCTGACCCTAAACAACATCGCAATAATTCTCCATCCCCTCTGCAGTTCAGATGTGGCCCTGGCGGATATTTTCCTATTCCTCTGCGTCAAAATAGCAATTAGAGGACAGGGCCATGTGGTTGTAGCAGCTTCCGCCCGCTATTTGGACATTCCGGGAAAACATCATAAGGGGGTCTTCCAAGCTTGGGCAAAAACGTTTCTGTTTCCTAGGACCCTATTCAGAGTTTTGTTTGTTGCGATATATTTTTGCTCATTACTTTCATACACACCCTGTATGCATCCTGATTTCTGTCCTCATCACATTTTCGAATCATTCTTGTTTCATACCCACACTGTAGTAATGTAATTTCTAGTTTCTTCCGATTTACCAGTTTTAAGTTATTTATCGTTGTTGAGGACATGCTGCGAGACTGGAAGATATTGCAAGTGCCACGTGAGTGTTTTCCACACATAACACTACAGCCCAAGTATTGCAAGTTTCAGATCTCCTCAACTTTCTTATTACACTTTCTTTTTTTTAAGCCTGTGATTGAAAGTTTTGTGGGGAATTTAAAAGTACCTTATAATTTTCAGATATTTTATGTGGTTGACATGCAGTTTAATACAGGTTGTCTTTATTTTCGTCTACGATTTCTTGATCGTTTTCAAATAGTATATTCTGCAAATAGCATGTTTCTAGTGGGACCTGTCTTCTTCTTCTTCGCGGATGGATCACTTAGGGCCACGCGTAATCAACATTTGTTGGCCTTCTTTTTCTCTCAGTATTCCTTCATACGCAACGAATAGGCTAGTTTTCGTTGCGCTGACCACGTATGTCGGTTAGTTTTTCTCTTTTCTTCCTCAAAGTCCCGTGTGTTTGTGATTTTTCTGATTTCATTTCTGTCATGTAGATTTGGAGACCCCAATTCTCTCGGGTCTTTTTCCGTCTGTTTGTACCAATTCGGTCTTGTAGTTTTGTTCTTTAAAAATGTGTGAATTTTCTGCGTTAACCTGTTTGAGTCCATTCTTTCGGAATGCCCCATGAACTGGATTCTCCTCAAGCGCATTGTGTCTGTTGTTTTGGAGATATTTTTATATATTTCTGCATTGGATTTCCGATAATGCACAACACCTTTAGTTCTTCTTTCTAGGATTTTCCTCATTATTTTACGTTCTTTCACTTCTAATTCCCCTTTTGGTGTCCTGTGTTGAAGGTTTAGTGTCTCAGATGCGTACAGAGCTTCGAGTTTAATTACTGTTGTGTAGTGTCGTATTTTGCAGTTCCATGAGAGGCTCTTTTTGCTGTAAACGTTTTTTGCTAACTGAAATGCCGTCACCATTTTCTGGACTCTTCATCTAACAGATTTATTTTCATTACAATTTTCTGCAATCCATTCACCTAAATATTTAAATTGTTTTATTCGAGAGATGTAGTTGTTACCAATTTTGAGATCAGAACGTGCATTTTTTATGTCAGTCATACATTTTGTTTTTTCAAATGAAATTTCTAATCCCATTTTTGGTGCCGGCTCTTGTAATAATTTTAGCTGTTTGTGTGCATCGGTAATGTCTTGGGTGATCAGTGCCACGTCGTGAGCGAATGCTAAATAGTCTAATTCTATGCCCTTACGTTTTGGTCCCAGTCTGTGCGCTGCTGCACCTGATTTTCTCCATGCTCGAACAATTTTTTTTAAGAGCACATTTGAAGAGAACTGGGGACAGTCCATCCCCTTGTCATACTCCTGTGTCTATTTTAAATTATGTGCTCAATCCTCCCATAAATTTTTCCTTGGATTTGGTCTCCGTGAGTGTTTCTTTTATGGTGTTTATTGTCTTTTGATCTAGTCCAAAATCTGCTAAAACTTCAAAAAGGGATTCTCGGTTTATACTATCATATGCTTTTTTAAAGTCGACAAACGTGATGACATAGCTTTTGTTTGAAGTACAATGCAAATATTTCATACAGTTTTTGAAGTTAAGGATTTGTTCTACACATGATCGACCTTTTCTGAATCCACCTTGGTATTCGCCTAGTTTTGAATCCAGCTGAGGTTCTGCTTGGTTTAGTACGGCTTTAGACAGAATTTTACATGTTATTGACAATAAAGAGGTTCCACGATAGTGGTTGGGGTCTGTTTTACTTCCTTTCTTGTACAGCGGTTGTATGATTGTTGTCTTCCAATCTGTGGGGATTTTACAGTTTTCCGGATTTCATCTCTAATTTCTTTGAGTTTTACAATAAGATTTTCTCTTGTATTTTTCCATAATTCTGTGATGATTTGTTCTTCTCCTGAATATTTGTTATTTTTCAGTGACTGAATTATATCTTTAATCTCATCTAAACTTGGTGGCTTTGAGTCTGGGTTTCGTTGTGTATGACGGAACTCAAATTTTTCTGCAGGCTTTCCACGATTCAGTAATTTAGAAAAGTGTTTTGCAAGAATTTCACAGTTTTCGGTTTTGGTGTGGGCAATTTACCCATATTCTTTTTTGAACTGGAGTAGCAAGCTTGTGTTGTTAATTTTTGTTTGAATACTCTGAAGAAATTTCGCGAATTGTTCTTCTTGAAATCATCTTCTATGTCTTGCAATTTTTTGTCTTCGTGTTGTTTACGGACTGTTCGTATTGCTTTTGTGACTGTTTTCCTGGTATCTTTGAGATCTTCCAGGGTCTTTTGATTTTTGTTGCACAACCAATTTTGCCACCCCTGTTGTCTGAGATTTATCAGTTGGTCACATTTGTTGCTACAGTTTCAGATGCTTTTAAAAGTCGTGCTAGCAGTTGTTGCCAATTTTATGGTTTTAAATTTTGTGTTTCCTTTGTAAATTGTTCATCACCATTTATCTTTTGTACATCATATTTACGGTGTGGAGACTTCTTTGTGAATTTTCTTTTTTCTGGAATGACATCTAGGGAGAATTTTTTGGGTGATGGAATCTAGATCGAGTCCGTTAAGGACTTTAAGTTTCATGATTTCTACTGTATTTGCGCGGGAGATCATTACTGATACAATTGATATTCACCCAGTAATGGATTAGGTGAGATTAAAATTTTGGTTTTCGAGGCTCTTTTCTTGAAAAATGTCGATCTGAAAATTAGGTCGTGGTTTTTGCAGATTTCAATGAGTCGCATGGCATTCCGGTTGGCCTGTGTATGTCCTGACCATTTACCTACCCAATATCGATATTTCTTTTCTTCACCAATTTGGACACTGAAATCACCCATACGGATTTTGACATGATTATTTGGCATTTTTTGAAGAATGTTATTCTAATTGGTTCCAGAATTCTTCTACTTCTTCTACTTTGTTTTTGTTGTCTATTAATAGTAACTAATTAATTTTTCGCCCACTGAATTTAATACAACTCTACTATACATATACAGCAAACTAGTGAGACTGCTGTAACTGTCGTGGTAAGTTGGACACAGAATTTCTTTTGTCTACAGCTTTGTCTTTGCGTTATGACAAAGTTCGTCTGGAGAGATCAAGTCAGTGGCAATACGCCAGTTGTTTATTATGGCCGTGTTTTGCGCTCAGCCTGAAGGCGACAACGGCGGAGTTCTCAAGCAGCATCGTGGAAAACGACGAGAAAAATACGCTTCGGGCAGTGGACGAAACAGATGCAGAGATGAGTGGGCTGTACTTTCATGGCTAACTCCACTAACTGAACATAATTTTAAAGAACACGAACCTGCAAAATGAATCTTACCTACTTTCAGTCGTACCTTCTACACGTCTTCCGCCTTAAGGCAGCTGTAAGTCAGTAACAAGCTCTCCTTCAGTCCCGGAGACTTTTCAGTGTGCAGATATCTTTCAGACAGGGCTAATGTAAATGATGCTTTCGTTTTGTAAGTTCTATATCTTCCCAAATATTGTATTTCCAATTGTGACTGATGCATGAGGAGAACCGTGAACTCAACGAGTTTGCTCTGTGCTCACCACTTCACTTTACGAGTGCAGTGATTTGACGAAATGGCGACAAAGTAGGAAAACTGTTCTTGTGTGTTGGAATATACGAGGTGCTTGTCTATTACAACAGTGCTGCGCATATTTCGAGGTAACTGTGGAACAGAGCGGCCATGTAAACAGACCACCGTGCATTGTTATCGACATTTTAGTGACACTGGTTGTTTCTATAAACAGAAAAGCCCCATTGATCAATTGTGCTGGATGGAGTCATAGGGGGGATGAGGTGCAGTTTCGTACGCAGACGAAAAAAATCAGAGGCCCACGGAACCGACGAACTTGAAATACTGCAGAAGATTTTGCGACGGTAGCTGTATTTCGAGCCGTCCCGCCTGCAGCTGCAGTAACAGCTAAAGCCGCAAGGTTGTGGTCCGTGCCTCTAGTTTTTCAGCGCTTGAGGATCGACATTTCGCCTCCAAGCTGACATTCAGAGACAAATCAACCTTCTATTTGTCTGCAAAAGTTAATCGCCACAACGTGAGAGTCTGGGACACTGAACATCCTCACGAAATTGTAGTGCACAAAAGACAAAGCTGCATAGGCCGTTTTTCTTGTGTGAGGAGACTGTTACGGGTACCTCTTACCATAATAGGGTAGGATTGTGGTTGTTTCAACAACCGACTGCTGATTCCGAGAATTTCATGTTCAGATAAGGTGGGGCACACGATCGTCGGAGCATCGAAATTCGTCCCTACTTAAACGACGAATTTCCACAAGGTTGGATTAGGAGTGGTGGTTAAGATGATGAAGTACTGTTCCGGTGGCCACCCACGTCTCTTGACCTAACGCCCTGTGACTTTTGCCTTGAGGGAGAGGGGCGGAGGGAGGAGGTACATTAAGGATCGTGTTTACGTAGCTTATCCGCACTGCCATGATTACTGCTACAGCCCAGAGAACGCATCCGTGGTGTTGTGATAACCATTGACAGGATGTTCCTACAGAAGGTATGGAACAATCTTTGACTGCCGCTTGGACGTGTTTCGTGTAACCAGAGGAGCACTCACACAACATTTGTAGGGTGTAAAATGCAGACCTGTTTAGGTTAACGTCCCAGGCATAAATTTCGTATGTAATGGGCACTGACTAGTATATAATAATCTCATACACATTTGTCATGAAATCTGAAAACTACTTCGCCGTTAACAGCTATTATCGTCACAACTAAAAGTGCCAGATGTCTCAGGGTTCCAGAGCTTCCGGTAGCAAAGTGTCTTTAAGTCGTAATATATTCTCTCGGTTACATACATCATCGTGAAAGACCGCAACAGAATCAAAGTTTCAGTAGATAACAGAATGCTACAGCAGTTGTTGTTGTTGTTGTTGTCTTCAGTCCTGAGACTGGTTTGATGCAGCTCTCCATGCTACTCTATCCTGTGCAAGCTGCTTCATCTCCCAGTACCTACTGCAACCTACATCCTTCTGAATCTGCTTAGTGTACTCATCTCTCCGTCTCCCTCTACGATTTTTACCCTCCACGCTGCCCTCCAGTGCTAAATTTGTGATCCCTTGATGCCTCAAAACATGTCCTACCAACCGATCCCTTCTTCTAGTCAAGTTGTGCCACAAACTTCTCTTCTCCCCAATCCTATTCAATACCTCCTCATTAGTTACGTGATCTATCCACCTTATCTTCAGTATTCTTCTGTAGCACCACATTTCGAAAGCTTCTATTCTCTTCTTGTCCAAACTAGTTATCGTCCATATTTTACTTCCATACATGGCTACACTCCAAACAAATACTTTCAGAAACGATTTCATGATACATAAATCTATATTCGATGTTAACAAATTTCTCTTCTTCAGAAACGCTTTCCTTGCCATTGACAGTCTACATTTTATATCCTCTCTACTTCGACCATCATCCGTTATTTTACTTCCTAAATAGCAAAACTCCTTTACTACTTTAATTGTCTCATTTCCTAATCTAATTCCCTCAGCATCACCCGATTTAATTTGACTACATTCCATTATCCTCGTTTTGCTTTTGTTGATGTTCATCTTATTTCGTCCTTTCAAGACACTGTCCATTCCGTTCAACTGCTCTTCCAAGTCCTTTGCCGTCTCTGACAGAATTACAATGTCATCGGCGAACCTCAAAGTTTTTACTTCTTCTCCATGAATTTTAATACCTACTCCAAATTTTTCTTTTGTTTCCTTTACTGCTTGCTCAATATACAGATTGAATAACATCGGGGAGAGGCTACAACCCTGTCTCACTCCTTTCACAACCACTGCTTCCCTTTCATGCCCCTCGACTCTTATGACTGCCATCTGGTTTCTGTACAAATTATAAATAGCCTTTCGCTCCCTGTATTTTACCCCTGCCACCTTTAGAATTTGAAAAAGAGTATTCCAGTCAACATTGTCAAAAGCTTTCTCTAAGTCTACAAATGCTAGAAACGTAGGTTTGCCTTTTCTTAATCTTTCTTCTAAGATAAGTCGTAAGGTCAGTATTGCCTCACGTGTTCCAACATTTCTACGGAATCCAAACTGATCCTCCCAGAGGTCTGCATCTACTAGTTTTTCCATTCGTCTGTAAAGAATTCGCGTTAGTATTTTGCAGCCGTGGCTTATTAAACTGATAGTTCGGTAATTTTCACATCTGTCAGCACCTGCTTTCTTTGGGATTGGAATTATTATATTCTTCTTGAAGTCTGAGGGTATTTCGCCTGTCTCATACATCTTGCTCACCAGCTGGTAGAGTTTTGACAGGACTGGTTGTCCCAAGGCCGTCAGTAGTTCTAATGGAATGTTGTCTACTCCGGGGGCCTTGTTTCTACTCAGGTCTTTCAGTGCTCTGTCAAACTCTTCACGCAGTATCTTAACTCCCATTTCGTCTTCATCTACATCCTCTTCCATTTCCATAATATTGTCCTCAAGTACCTCGCCCTTGTATAAACCTTCTACATACTCCTTCCATCTTTCTGCCTTCCCTTCTTTGCTTAGAACTGGGCTGCCATCTGAGCTCTTGATATTCATACACGTGATTCTCTTCTCTCCAAAGGTCTCTTTAATTTTCCTGTAGGCAGTATCTATCTTACCCCTAGTGAGATAAGCTTCTACATCCTTACATTTGTCCTCTAGCCATCCCTGCTTAGCCGTTTTGCACTTTCTGTCGATCTCGTTTTTGAGACGTTTGTATTCCTTTTTGCCTGCTTCATTTACTGCGTTTTTATATTTTCTCCTTTCATCAATTAAATTCAATATTTCTTCTGTTACCCAAGGATTTCTAGCAGCCCTCGTCTTTGTACCTACTTTATCCTCTGCTGCCTTCACTACTACATCCCTCAGAGCTACCCATTCTTCTTCTACTGTATTTCTTTCCCCTATTCCTGTCAATTGTTCCCTTATGCTCTCCCTGAAACTCTGTACAACCTCTGGTTCTTTCAGTTTATCCAGGTCCCATCTCCTTAATTTCCCACATTTTTGCAGTTTCTTCAGTTTTAATCTACAGGTCATAACCAATAGATTGTGGTCAGAGTCCACATCTGCCCCTGGAAATGTCTTACAACTTAAAACCTGGTTCCTAAATCTCTGTCTTACCATTATATAATCTATCTGATACCTTTTAGTATCTCCAGGGTTCTTCCACGTATACAACCTTCTTTCATGATTCTTAAACCAAGTCTCAGCTATGATTAAGTTGTGCTCTGTGCAAAATTCTACTAGGCGGCTTCCTCTTTCATTTCTCAGCCCCAATCCATATTCACCTACTATGTTTGCTTCTCTCCCTTTCCCTACACTCGAATTCCAGTCACCCATTACTATTAAATTTTCGTCTCCCTTCACTATCTGAATAATTTCTTTTATTTCATCGTACATTTCTTCAATTTCTTCATCATCTGCAGAGCTAGTTTGCATATAAACTTGTACTACTGTAGTAGGTGTGGGCTTCGTATCTATCTTGGCCACAATAATGCGTTCACTATGCTGTTTGTAGTAGCTTACCCGCATTCGTATTTTCCTATTCATTATGAAACCTACTCCTGCATTACCCCTGTTTGATTTTGAGTTTATAAGCCTGTGTTCACCTGACCAGAAGTCTTGTTCCTCCTGCCACCGAACTTCACTAATTCCCATTATATCTAACTTTAACCTATCCATTTCCCTTTTTAAATTTTCTAACCTACGTGCCCGATTAAGGGATCTGACATTCCACGCTCCGATCCGTAGAACGCCAGTTTTCTTTCTCCTACAGCAGTTAAGAACATTAAAATACCTAAGATAAGCCTCAGTTACATTTAATACAGGAAAACGCAACGAGACATTGAAAACTTCACAAGACATAAGACTAATAAGTTGCATTTTTACACCATCTCTTGTTCAGCCTGGTCTAACCTATCTTCTTATATGGCAGCGAGCCTTGGGCAGTCTGTGGAGATGTGGAAGCGGGATTACTGAGGGCCGGCATCGGGCTCATGAGAACAAATCACCACTGGGACACGGAAAGATCAGATAACGTCTTTAAGAACCTCTAAGACCAAATCCCATTACGGTTCACAATAGAACATCTGGGAAAGACCATGCTCTTCTGATAAAAAGTGGTCAGATTCTCCAAAGTATTCTCAAATACGGCCCAAGAAATAGAACGGATGTAGGAAGATCAACAACGAGATGGATTGAGACTGTAACTGGCCAGTACGCCTAATAACGAACAGTAAGACGAAGAAGAACAAGAAATATTCGGTGTCTGTGAGAGCATGGAAGGAAATCATTCTGAAAGCAGTAGAGGAAAAGAACGAGTTTTATGAGATTCCATATCGTGGATAGGTATCGGTGAGGACTGGAGTGAATGTCAGTGAACATAGCTCCGGGATTTTTCACACTAAAAAATATCTGGATAAGAGATTACGAAGGGGTGAAGTATTAAAAAAGGATCCTTTATCCTACCCCGGAGTGAATCGTATTGAGTGCGATAAAAGCCACTGGTGTAAGAGGAAATGCATTGGCCATACAGGCAAGAATTTCTATACGAGATTTCAAGAACATAAAGACCTGGCTACTTCCAGGTCAGCTCAGACAAAGCATTTTATTGACAATCACCATCAGCTGCATAATGTTAGCAGTAACTTAACTGTCTTACGCCCTGGCGAGAAGGATCGGATACTCACGTTCTAGAAGAAATTGAAATCTTAAGAAGTCTTCATTCCCATCTTCTCGATTCAATTAATGAACGAACAGAAATGTATCACAAAAATATTTTAATTAATGACTACATTATCCAGGCAGATGAAGGTCTCAATACAACATAATATTTCTCCGTGTTTTTTAAATGTACAGCTCTCCCTCCCTTCTAATGTTTTGATG
Organism: Schistocerca gregaria; assembly: GCF_023897955.1. Classification (NCBI taxonomy): domain Eukaryota; kingdom Metazoa; phylum Arthropoda; class Insecta; order Orthoptera; family Acrididae; genus Schistocerca; species Schistocerca gregaria. The sequence goes on from NC_064925.1 coordinate 571,009,016, forward strand.
GTTCCGTCTCCTTTCTGCTGATACTTCCCGTTTTTCCACTTCAAGCAATTCTCCAGTCTCATGTCTGTCTCGTAGCGATCCTACGTTTGGATCGAGTGCGGTTTCCGTACTCACGCCTAATATTTAACATTACAAAGTCTTCTTGTTTGTGCTCCTGGTTGAGCAGAAGGGGGAAAGGTTGTTAAGGAATTTTTGTAAGTAAACTCACACAATATATGATCCCCCACCCCCTCCCTGCTGAACATGCATGTCTCATTTTTTGGCGACTTTTAGTGTCCGGTCATGACGTTCGATCTGTATGTTTTGTAGGTCACTTTTACCCTTTTGACACGGAACCTAAGTTTCCATGACAACATTGGGCTAGGAAGACCTCAGATGATTAAGTTCAAAATGGTTCAAATGGCTCTGAGAACTATGGGACTTAACATCTGAGGTCATCAGTCCACTAGAACGTAGAACTACTTAAACCTAACTAACCTAAGGACATCACACACATCCATACCCGAGACGGGATTCGAGCCTGCTACCGTAGCGGTCGCGGTTGCAGACTGAAGCGCCTAGAACCGCTCGGCCACAACGGCCGGCTGATGATTAAGTGATTCTATTTTTCAGTAACTTCCTGTTCTCTCTTTTAATTTAGAAATTGTAGTCGCATAGTTCCTTATGTGATATTTTAGACTTGAGGATCCCCTCCCATTCACTTGTAATAGATTATTTTCATTATTACACTTCTACATCTACATGACTACTCTGCAATTCACATTTAAGTGCTTGGCATAGGGTTCATCGAACCACAATCATACTATCTCTCTACTATTCCACTCCCGAACAGCGAGCGGGAAAAACGAACACCTAAACGTTTCTGTTCGAGCTCTGATTTCTCTTATTTTATTTTGATGATCATTCCTACCTATGTAGGTTGGGCTCAACAAAATATTTTCGCATTCGGAAGAGAAAGTTGGTGACTGAAATTTCGTAAAAAGGTATCGCCGCGACGAAAAACGTCTATGCTGTAATGACTTCCATCCAAACTCGTGTATCATATCTGCCACACTCTCTCCCCTATAACGCGATAATACAAAACGAGCTGCCCTTCTTTGCACCCTCTCGATGTCCTCCGTCAATCCCACCTGGTAAGGATCCCACACCGCGCAGCAATATTCTAACAGAGGACGAACGAGTGTAGTGTAAGCTGTCTCTTTAGTGGACTTGTTGCATCTTCTAAGTGTCCTGCCAGTGAAACGCAACCTTTGGCTCGCCTTCCCGACAATATTATCTATGTGGTCCTTCCAACTGAAGTTGTTCGTAATTTTAACACCCAGGTACTTAGTTGAATTGACAGCCTTGAGAATTGTACTATTTATCGAGTAATCGAATTCCAACGGATTTCTTTTGGAACTCATGTGGATCATCTCACACTTTTCGTTATTTAGCGTCAACTGCCACCTGACACACCATACAGCAATCTTTTCTAAATCGCTTTGCAGCTGATACTGGTCTTCGGATGACCTTACTAGACGGTAAATTACAGCATCATCTGCGAACAGTCTAAGAGAACTGCTCAGATTGTCACCCAGGTCATTTATATAGATCAGGAACAGTAGAGGTCCCAGGACGCTTCCCTGGCGAACACCTGATATCACTTCAGTTTTACTCGATGATTTGCCGTCTATTACTACGAACTGCGACCTTCCTGACAGGAAATCACGAATCCAGTCGCACAACTGAGACGATACCCCATAGCTCCGCAGCTTGATTAGAAGTCGCTTGTGAGGAACGGTGTCAAAAGCTTTCCGGAAATCTAGAAATACGGAATCAACTTGAGATCCCCTGTCGATAGCGGCCATTACTTCGTGCGAATATAGAGCTAGCTGCGTTGCACAAGAGCGATGTTTTCTGAAGCCATGCTGATTACGTGTCAATAGATCGTTCCCTTCGAGGTGATTCATAATGTTTGAATACCGTATATGCTCCAAAACCCTACTGCAAACCGACGTCAATGATATAGGTCTGTAGTTAAATGGATTACTCCTACTACCCTTCTTGAACACTGGTGCGACCTGCGCAATTTTCCAATCTGTAGGTACAGATCTATCGGTGAGCGAGCGGTTGTATATGAGTGCTAAGTAGGGAGCTATAGTATCAGCGTAATCTGAGAGGAACCTAATCGGTATACAATCCTTGCAGATTAAAACTGTGTGCCGGACCGAGACTCGAACTCGGGATCTTTGCCTTTCGCGGGCAAGTGCTCTACCAACTGAGCTAAATTTTGGAAAGTAGGAGATGAGGTACTGGCAGAAGTAAAGCTGTGAGGACGGGGCGTGAGTCGTGCTTGGGTAGCTCAGATGGTAGAGCACTTGCCTGTGATAGGCAAAGGTCCCGAGTTCCGGTCTCGGTCCGGCAAACAGTTTTAATCTGCCAGGAAATTTCATATGAGCGCACACTCCGCTGCATAGTGAAAATCTCATTCTGGATTATTACAGTTTACACCAGATGATACTACTTTAAGGAATCATGACCGGTCGTGTGCACAATAAAAGCTTGAGGATTAAGCAACTGTCCTGCTTTTCCCTCATTTTTTTAAATGGATTCGTACAGTTGAAAGTGTTCCATGAGAAGAACTCATTGTGCGCTACACTTAGTTTCCCTCACTGCTGACCCTCCCACGAAATTGACCGCCCCCCTCCCACTTCTCCTAATGCGCTCTTGGGACGCTTAAGTTGTGGTAGTTTGGATGCGCAACTATCGAATTCAGCAGGGAAACGACGTCCCTCACACTGTCCAGGCAGGTGCCTACGAGAATCGACTCACGTAAAACGGAAGCTGGCCAGGCTGTTATGGAAGGCGAGTCCTGTCACGACGAACTACTGACCAGTACATGCACCGCTGTAGTGAACCGTCTGGCGGCCGCACGCTTCTTTTTACAGGTCGCTGTCGGACGTCCTTGATGCCGTACGGACAGCCCGGCTGGGTCGCCAGAGCGGCGGAGCGGGGGCGGCGGAGGCGACGGCGGCGCTGCGCGTTGCGGGTGTCCGATTTCAGACAATGGCGGCTAACGACGCGAGTGGCTAGCGAGCGGGTGGACAAGCGGGACGCTGATTGCGGAACAGAGAGCGACGGAGGCGACTGCGGGGCGGTGGAGGCGGGGGCGGGGGCGGGGGCGGCGGGGGCAGCGTCGGGAGGCGGCGGGCCCTCGCGCTAAGAGCGGCGGCGCTCCTTTGTTCTGCCCCGGCTGGACGGCCGGCGCTGATTGCCTCGCAGGGCCGCAGAGACCGTCGTGCTCCACACTGAGAGCAGGCTAGGGAGGGAGGGAGGAGGAGAGGTACGGCGAGGAGAGGGGGGGAGGGTGACAAGGAGGCGGGTGGGCCGTCTGTAGGTCGCGAAATTCGGCACCGGCAGCTGGGACGACTCGGTGTCCGTCTCCATTCTGTCGTACAGGCCGTAAGGCAAACCGCTTGCACTGAAGTTTACAGTTTCTGCAGGCAATATTCGTAGTTGTTTACCGGTTGGGAGAGCAGGAAGGTTAACTGCATTTTGTCAGGGAAAGGAAATGCTCATCGTCAGTACATGGTTTGCAGTCCACAAGAGATGCGGCTGTACATGGATCTCAACAGGAGACAGAATTGCGTACAAAACAGATGTTGGTGGATGATACTGTAGATGTACGAATGCCGGGAGAAACTGTCACGTTCTACCAGACCAACATAAGCATAACATTCAAAATTTGAAGAAAGCATTCAAAGCGAAGGGATGGAACGAAGCATGAAAGATCAAATAATGAATATACTGAAGGGAAAGGTGCCCAAACCATAAAAGAAGACAAAAGCAGTAAGAAAGAAGCAGAAGAAAGAAAGAACCTGGAGTGCTGCAAATTAAACAGCAGAAGAAGACGTAGGAAACTTCCAAGGAAACAGGGTAAAGGACCTATACATAATAAGTAAAGCATAAAAGAAATGGAAGAAAGAAGAAACTGTGAAAACAAAGATGAGAATAGTTAGGTAATACACGAAAGATTAAATAATTAGTTGAGAAAGGAGACAGAAAAAGAGAAAGAGCTGTGGATAAACCAAGTATGTAATGGTATAGGGGATCTGGGAATAAAAACGCAATATTACATAATTTATACGAAGATGGGCGAGTAACTTCAGATAAGTGGACAATGAACTGTAGGGAAACAGAAATTCAGAATGAAAATGGTAATATTCTCTACAAGGAGAGACAAGTAAGAAAGAAATGGAAAGAGTTTTTAGAAGACTTCCGTAAGTCCATATATAATAAGTGAACCAGAAGACGAGTTAGGAATACACAAAAAATGTTCTTCAGAGCTATCCTCTGAAGCACAAAAAGCGATAAAAGAAATGATGAGAGATAAATATGATCATTTGGTCTTCCTGTAGAATTATTCCAGTGTGTGGAAGAAAAAGGTATAGAGCATACAATAGCTTCGTGCAACGCGATGTGCCAAAGTGCTACAAGACCAAAAGACATTGTCAGGGCTTTAATGGCTCCCTGCCATAAAAAATTGATTATGTAGAAGTCCACAGAATAGGGAACAATAAGCGCAATCTCTAATGCTTATAAAATTATGTTCAGGGTATCGAAGAGTATTTTGGTGGGCGTAATGGAAGAGAACGTGGGGAAAGAGAGATTCGGTTTCAGAAAAGGGGAGGTACAAGAGACCCTACGAACTAACTAGAATGATTGGTGAAATAAATAGGAATAGGAAAAGTTATGAGCTTGTTCTTCATAGACCTAGAAATCGTCTTTCGCCGAGTAAAATGGGGCAAGAAGAGGGAAATTATATAAAATAGAGATGAATTTACAAAGACGGGAGACTAACTGAGGAGCTGAAAATAATATCAAAGCTAAGAATTCTATTACACATTAGTTTCAAATCAGAAGAGGAATAAGATGTTTCTTACACCAACTCTACTTAAAATGTATATCTCAGACTTGATAATAAAAACGCTAGAACAGTTATAACAGGAGGCCACAAGATGATCTGCATCAGACATGCTGATGACGTGATACTCCTTGGGAGTGAAAAATATTTCTTCAAAGGAAGCTACACAGACTTGAAGGATTCCGAGGATACAGCCTGAAAATCAGCACAAAGAAAGATAAAGATACGAAAATGAAATGGCAGAGCAAGCTTTCCGGAAAAATAAACGCTTATTTGGCAGCGAATCGGCACTGAAATTTAGGAAAAGTTTCTTTAAATATCTTCGTTTGGAATGTTTTCTTGCGCGACTGTGAAAACTAGACACTGAGGAATTGTGGGTTTAGACATAATGGAGAAAATTAAAAGAAAATGCTGTAAGACCTGAGTAAAGTTTCTTCTTCATGTGATCAATAACATCTCTATTTAGATGTGGATTAATATAAGATAATGTTTGTAGGAATAATGACTCTATGTCATACGATTGGAAGATTAGTGGCGAACATTGGGAGACGTCACAGGTGACAGGAAATGAGACGAGCACGTAAAATCAGTTGTAGCGAAGGCGAGTGACACGGCCAAATTTATTGGAAGGTTTCCGGGACAGTGTATCTTATGAATGTCTATCGTTCTTTCGAAAAAATGTCGATACGTAAAACTTTGAACACAGCTGTTAAGGTTCAGTGACCGTGTCAGAACTATATTGGAACAAATAAGCCCTCGGTCACAAATATTTAGTCAAAATTGACCAGGTTTCGACAATGCTATGTGCGTCGTCCTCAGAATTAGACTAACTATTCTAAAACATATTATGTATATAGTACATTAATAAAATTAAAGTTTGTACTGACTGGAAAAGATGCAGTACTTACAAGTCACATATTAAAAAAGATCTAAGCCGGAAAGGCGACGTCGTGAATAGGTGTGAGATGACGAGCCGCTAAGGGCTGCTCGTACTTTGGTGAACAAGGGTTGCAACAAGACTGAGGTGCCCACTTCAGAAAGTGTGGGCAAGTAAACATGGTGTTGCTACGAGCGCCATCTAGTAGCCGCAGAAACAACTAGGCTACTGTACATTCAAAATTAGACACATGAAATTGTGATGCAGCTGATTCAGGAATAACGTAAGCACTAATAATAGCAGGATGAAGTTACATATTTATCTGCTTTAAATAGAGATACATTTTGTAGCGTAAAAAATGTTAGTTATGACATACAAGAAAACAGCGAAGATGTGACAGGAAAACAACATTTTGGTAAACTGCATGAGGAAATCTGAATCAAAGATCAAGCAATGGCTTTATACAGTCGATAAAGTTTTTATTTCGCAGCTGCAGCTGTTCGTTAAGAATGAGGCCATCATGACGAGAGAGGTGCTTGAAAATCTCCAATTCCTCTACGACATCTAACCTACGCCCCTTCATTTCGGTATACAGAATATTGTTATCGCCTATGGCTTTAGGCACGTGTCCAGTAATTAAGAGATGATAGGCAAAGGATGAATTTAGGGGACTGGTGCCGTTCTTCCTCAAAAGATGTTCTTTATATCTGATGGTGAAAGCACGTCCAGTTTGCCCTATATAATAGAAGGAGCAGGTATCGCAGATGATCTTATAAACGCCAGTCAATAACGAATATACGTCTGACATAGTGGACGATATCCAAAAAAAAGAAAACTGCAAGAACTACCACGCTCAACACCTCATGCACTGAAGTTAACACAAAAAAACGTTTTTCTATTCCTTTCGTGGGACCCATTTCCTATCAGATTCAGCGCATGCTTCGCAACAAATACAACTGCAATGTTGCCTTCTCTACTGACAATAATCTAAAGAGAAACTTCATTCATAATTTGAAATCCATTCGCTCCCCTACAGAAAGTTCTGGTCTTTATAAGATCATCTGCGATACCTGCTCCTCCTATTATATAGGGCAAACTGGACGTGCTTTCGCCATCAGATATAAATAACATCTTTCTTTGTAATATAGGTAACGTTGTTCTCACAAAATCATGTTTAGAAAATTTAGGAAAGTGCTGTTCGCGAATGTCTGACAATTCTGTCTCCGAAGCAGAATTCCTCTTGTGTCGATCGCGATAAACATGGGTGCGTAAGGCTGCAATGTGGCTCGTATTGTTTCGTCAGTAAACCCTCGAATGGCAGTTCACGAGTATTCTTATGAAGTACCCTCGACCACGCGTTGTTCAGTAGCTTGCGGAGAATGTGTGTAGATGTGGACAGAAGCTCTAGGGTAGGTTGTGTTCACCGCCGTAGCGATTTGGTCAATATAGTTCCCTTGGCTTTTGTGGTGCACCTTCGTTGCGCTCTGCGCGTCTGCGCATCTGTGAAATTTGGAACCTTAAAATGGAAGGGTGGCTACTTTTAAACGTCCTATCAACATCGAAGTCATTAGGGACAAAGCGCAGGCGTGGAAGTTGTCAAGAATGGGGAAGAAAATCGGCCATGCCCTTTCAAAGAAACTGTCCCGGAATTTGCCTGGAGCGATTTAGGGGAATCACGATAAATGTAAATGTAGATGACTGTATGCGGATTTGAAGTGTCGCCTACTGGAATGCAAGTCCACTGTCGTAACCATTGCGCCACCTCGCTCGGTGAAATCACAAGACTGATCTGAAACGGGTCCTTGGAGTAATTCTACATCTACATCTGCGTAGATACTCCGCAAGACACCGTGCGCTGTCTGGGGGAGGGTACTCTGTGTCAGTACTTGTCATTTCCTTTCCTGTCCAATCGGAAACAGAGCGAGAGATAAACGACTGATGGTATGCCTTCGTATGAGCCCTAATTTCTCGCAGTCTTCTTCAAATGCCGGTTCTCTAATTTTTCTCAATAGTGTTTCTCTTCCCTCCAAGGATTCCTGCTTGAGTTCCTAAAGCTTCTCCGTAACAATTAACTGTTGTTCGAACCTACCGGTAACAAATCTCGTAGCTCGCCTCTGAATTACTTCGCTGTCTTTCTTTAATCCGACTTGGTGCGGATCCCAAAGAGGAATAGTTTCCACCAAAGTCCTATATGCTTTCTCCGTTACAGGTGAACCACTCTTTCCTAAAATTCTCCCAATAAACCGAAGTTGACCATTCTTCTACAGATCACACATGCTCGTTCCACCTCACTGACTGTGTCAAGGAGGACACTATCAATACTGTACCTGAAAATTACAGGTTTGATATTCCTACTAATCCGCATTAACTAACAAGTTTTCCACATTTAGGGGTGTGCCATTCATCACACCAAACGGAAATTTTGCCTAAGTTGCCTATTATCTTCCTACAGTCACTCAACTTCGACGCCTTACCGTAGTACACCACGTCATCAACAGGAAACAACTGCCGATTGCTGCAACCTGTCAGCCAAATCATTTATGTAGATAGAGAACAACACAGGTCCTACCACCTTTCACAGGGGTACTCCTAATGACACCGTTGTCTCTCATGAATACTCGCCGTCGAGGACAATATACGGGTTTCTATTATTTAAGAAGTCTTCGAGTCACTCTCACATCTGTGAACTTATTCTATATGCCTGCAACTACGTTAACAGCGTGCAGTGGGACACCGTGTCAGATGCTTTCCGGAAATCTAGAAATATGGAATCTACCTGATCCCCTTTATCCGCACTTGTCAGTATATCATGTGAGAAAACGGCAAGCTGAGTTTCGCACAAGTGGTGTTTTCTGAAGCCTCGCTGATTCATGCAAGTAAGCTTCTTAGTCTCAAAACATGTTCATTATATTCGAACTGAGAATATGTTCAAGGATTCTAGATTCTGCGCCAAGCAGGAGTTAGGGTAATGGTCTGCAATTTTGCGGATCCATTCTTTTACCTTCCTCAACGTTCCAGTGCACAACGAAATTTGTGACAGTGTCGAGGGCGTAAACACTCCCATGATGCATATTGAAAGAAGTAACATTCATGACATGCACAGTTTGGCCATTGTTTGTGGAATAATGACGAGGTGATATAACGTAAGTGGAAAAAAAAGGCTGGTACTGTCGATTCATACGTTTAATAAAGGTCTCCTCGTAACAACACGAGCTATTTTTTATTACCAGATGCTTGAGAATGGTATGCCAGCTTAAAACAGCCCATAGCATGTTACTGGCAGTAAAAATGAGGGCCTTTCACAGCAGACATAAAGGCACAGTACGATTTTCTGTATAAAGTTAGGGAGCTGTGGTAGCTACAAGTACTGACATAAATGTATATGGTTCTCTGGTCAGTTGCAGAAAAAAGGGGCTAACGTTAACATCTGGACAGAAGGAGTAAGACTAGATTCAGTGAGATCCCTGGCTCCCCCGTCTTGCTCTTGACCTACATAAATGACTTACGCGGAATACCAGGGGACTCTTCAAAAACTGTGATGTTTGCTGATGACATGAGAGCTCAAACACATCGGAAACGGGCACGGTAAGGAAGACAACGGGACAGGGCTGCATCTGGATCACAGCTAAAAGCTTAAATCTTAATGCTACAAAAACTCATGCGACACGCTTCGAAACAAATATATAAATCTTAAGGGAAAGTGTACTGTCCACATTCGTGCATTGTGTTGTCGAGATAACACACTGCCACGTCGCGTCGTGACTCTTAACAGAAACAGCAAACGTGGATTTAATTTCAGTTCAGTGAACATTCTGGAAAGCAGCGTCCCGAAGTGGCAATACGTACTCCCGTGACAGCGATCGGCAGCTTCGCCGCGATGAACTAATGTTAGTTACTGTCAATTGTGGCAACTGTAAAAAGCAGAACTGCATATCCGAACAGTGAATTTCGAATAATGGATGTATTAGTAAAGGAATAATATGAATGAACAGCACGCTAATAGATTGTAATGCATCGCAAATGTAGCCCTGTGGCTGAAGCAGGAATTACAGCCCAGTATTTTGTGACTAAATCAGTGTATTGGCAGCACAACCCACGTTTATGTTTTTTATTGATACGAGAATTTATTAAAAAGTAATTTCTCCAAAGTTATCGTCTGAAAAATTTTGAAGCTGTTTAAATAAAACCAACATTATTAATATTCAACATGTTCAATCTTCATGTATGCATATTCATTTCTCAACACAGCCACCCTGGCGACGGATGCATTTCTCGCAACGAGAGACCAGTTTGTTGGGAGCGTCAATGTAGAATGTTTGACTTTGTTGACGGAAAGACATGTTCAAGTCTTGCTGGCAACGTTCGTCACTGTGTAACTGAAGTCCTCGTAGGCGTTTTTTAAAGTTTTGCTAACAGATGAAAATCGGCTGGGGCCCTGTCTGGACTGAATGGAGGATGATCGATGACAGAGAACCCAGAGTGTCCGACTGTTGCACGTGCTGGACCGCTGGAGTGTGGTCTGGCATTGTCTTACTCAAGCAGCGGGTGCTCCCCGTGTGGACGAACTCTTCGAATTCGAAACTCGATTACAGCACGCTGTTACTCACACACACACATGGTTACTTTTCAGGTCGTGGTATTGCAGTCACGATAGGGAGCCCTATAGCCCAAGAGGGCTGCAAACATGTAGACGTGAAGAATAAAGATGTAGAATCTTAACAGCGTTTGTTTTATTTAAAAACACGTAAAGAATTCAGCGGGATTTCTTTTCAGCCTTCCCTCATAGAATATCCGTGGATTTTATCTTGTACCTTCCTCAAACAGCAGTAGGACTAAATTGTAACTGTTACGAAGGTAATTCCAAAAGTAAGGTTTCCTATATTTTTATAAGTACATAGACCTGTTTATTTCTACAATGGTTTACATCAGTTTAGAGCCTGAACATTTAGCTATTTTTCGACGTACTCACCATTTCTGTCGATGCATTTTTGTAGACGCTGTGGCAGTTTTAGTATAGCCTTGTTATACCAGCTCACCGCCATGCTGTTCAGAAAGTTATGAACCTCTTCTTTCACCCCGTCGTCGGAGCTGAATCGCTTTCCGGCCAAATGTTCTTTTAACCTAGGAAACAGGTGATAGTTAGTGGGCGCCAAGTCAGGACTATGGGGTGGGTGGGTGATTATGTTCCACTGAAACTGTTGCAGGAGAGCAACGGTTTGCCTAGCGATGTGTGGGCGAGCGTTGTCACGGAGAACGTGTACGCCCTTGCTCAACATTCTCATCTCCGGTTCTGAATTGCCCGTTTGAGTTTTTTCAGAGTCTCACAGTATCTGTCAGCGTTAATTTTGCTCCCAGTGGGTATAAAGTCGACCAACAATACCCCTTTCCGATCCCAAAAACCAGTTGTCATGACTTTATCGGCAGACTGTGTTTATTTGAATTTCCGCGGCTTTGGCGAAGAAGAATTCCGCCACTGGCGTGATTGTTGTTTGGTCTCAGGTGTAAAGTGGTGAGCCCAGGTTTCGTCACCCGTGATAATTGAGTCCAGAAAGTTGTCCTGTTCGGCTGCAAGGAGGTGAAGAAATGTGCAGGAAACATCAAGTCGTTGCCGCATGAGTTCTTCAGTCAGCATGCGTGGCACCCATCTTGCGCACACATTCCGGTAGTCCAATGTTTCCCTTAAAATTCTGTGATCGGTGCTTCGGGAAACCTCAGGAACCAACGTGCAGAGATCATCCAGTGTTATCCGCCGATCTTCACGCATGCTTTCCTCAACCTTCAACACGTCTCCTCAGGAATTGACGGTCTCCCGCTCCTTTGTTCGTCGTGAATTTCGGTCCAACCAGCTGCAAACTCTCTACGCCACTTACGAACATTTTTGACATCTATGCACGACTCACCATACACTTCCGTCAATTCGCGATGGATTTCAATCGGCGCAGTGCCCCTTGCGTTCAAAAACCGATTAACTGCGCACAATTCGCACTTGGCCGTAACATCCAACGGGAGCTCCCGTTCTCAACGGCTGCCAAGCCAAGACTGAGCACCTCAGCGCGGCGTGCGTATGTTTACACACAGTGCGTGAAGCACCCTTCATAACAGTGTGACCAACTGCCACACAAACAGAGTTCTGTACTTATAAAAAAATAGAGGACCTTAATTTCGGGATTACCCTCGTAGGTGCAATATACAGAAAATGTGACACGCAAGGGCCGCATTAATCCTGGCTGGGTGGGGTAGGATGTAACCCGGATTACAGAAAGTCTAGAAGTATTGTGATAACTGCAAAAACCCTAATCTGTATGACAATACGAAAACTTTATTTTGGCTCTAACAAGAAACACTTACTCACGTTTATTTAATAAAATGATGGGTAAGTTTCTTTTGTTGCAGCAAGATCTGGTAGACATTTCACTAACATCAGTTCGCCAGGAGTTGTTTGCGGTTTACGTTCTAGGTAAACTATCTGTTTTTTTAGTTGCGCCGTTGTCTCCGCATGCGGCGTTATTTTTTTTCCTGAAACGCCAGTTTTGTTGTCCATTGCACCATCAGTGTTGTTTCCTGTCGCCCAACATACAGCAGTACCAGTTTCGTCGTTGGTCATAATGTCGTAACCAGCGACACTACCATTGTGCAACGAGGTGTCTACATAACAGATCCGAACAGCCAGGATGTTTTCTAATACTTCAAGGAATTCGGATGTGCTAACAATTTGACAGACTTCAGCGGTGGAATCACGGATAGCAGGCCGTACTATCTTCCGTCACTTCACGATGGATAGTTCAGTAACTTGATTCCAAGAAAATGCAACCATAAATATAACGTATTTCATATTTACCGGTTTGAGTACAGCAATCACAGCAACTTCTCACCCTCGTTCAGTTAATTTACCCAATAGCTGTCTCATGTCTACATGATAGATGTTCTCCAGTACATCTCGACTCTGACGTTGTAGAACAGCCGTTACGTTAAGAGGGAAGACCTTTACTGTGATGACACCACTGACGACTGCTCCACTCTCGTATGCGACGGTGCATTGTCAATAATCAGTATGGCCTTCGGCGGACGACTCCTTTCCTTCAAATGTCTTCTCTCACAGTTGGCACAAAGTAATCACGAAACCAGTTTTAACACGCCACTATCCAGCCAAGCATTCATTTGTGACTAGTGCAGTACCCGGTGTCGGATCTCTCTCTCCCTCCTATCTCTCTCTCTCCGTCTCCTCAACCCCATCTCTCTGTCAACATCCTACCTGTCTTCTTAACCGCGCGACGTCTACGGTCGCAGGTTCGAATCCTGCCTCCAGTATGGATGTGAGTGATGTCCTTAGGTTAGTCAGGTCTAAGTAGTTCTAAGTTCTAGGGGACTGATGACCTCACATGTTAAGTCCCATTGTGCTCAGATCCATTTAAAAATTTGAACCTCTCTCTTTGTCTATCACCTCATAACCCTCTGTATCTGTTTTTCCTCCCCTTCTCTGTCCATCACCTCGTCCCCTCTGCTCCCCCCCTTCTGTCCATCCTCTCCTCCCCCGATCTGATTCCATCTCCTCTTCTCCCTTCTGTCTTTCTATTCCCATCCCCATCACCCCTTCTTTCTCTTCATCTCCTTTCCCCCGTATCTGTGTCCGTTTCTTCCTGCCCTCTCTTTGTCTTTCCACCTGCTCCTCCCTCCTTCTTCCTTCTTTCTCCGCTTTAGCGCCCCCTCTCCAGTAGGAAGCTCGTGGTTCTTACTCCCATGGTTCTTACCCCCACAGTGTTTCTTTCCAGACCGTAGCTAATGTTACAAAATTTGATTGAAATCGCTTTACTTGTATACACATATATCAAATGTATGTCGCACACATATTTAACATATTTCACACTTATTTCTACTCGTATTTCACCTGTACTTCCAGCGAATTTCGCCCTACTGTTTCATTTTCATGCAGCTCAATGTTTATGACATCGCACCTCCTGGACTATGTAAGGTACAATGATACACTTCTGTAGGTACATTCAGTGACATTCGTGGATACTGGCTGCTGTATGTGTTGCGGAAAAGTTTATGCGCCTGATGCGACGGTTTTTGTCTCATCTCAGTGTTTGCGTCGTCATATCTCACGAACTATGAGTTGCAAAATGATATAATTTTGCTGGTACATTTAGTGGAATATGCGAATACTCTCTTCGCATTTTCATCCACACTCCCACTTCTCTGAAAGGTAGGTGGTTCTTAATCTCACAGCGATTATCACCTGACGCTAAGTAATATGTATACTAAGTTTGGCTGAAATGGGTCCAGTGATTTAGGAGGACGTATGGAACAAACATGCATCATATATTCGCACATCCATTTTTTAGTATGTAAGGATTTGTAAGCAAATGGGATATTGGACCGTTGACATGTTTTAGTGCGCACCTAAGTTTAATGGTGGTGGTAGGTTCCTATGGGACCAAACTGTTGAGGTCATCGGTCCCTAGGCTTACACACTACCTAACCTAACTTAAACTAACTCACGCTAAGGACAACACACAAATGCCCGAGGCAGCACTCGAATCTCCGACGGAGGAAGGGATTTTTTGATTTTCCTGTCAAGAGGAGAGGGAATTTGTGTCTTTTTGGGCGCACTGCTACCAACGATAGTTGTAACTTGACAAAAAATAAAAATACCTACAGAAGTCCTTATGATTTTATTTTATTTTGTCGCTACCAGTTTCGACGCTTCATTGCGTCATCTTCAGGCTGATAGTCACGATAGTAAAAGGACGTCGCACCAGAGACCTCCTGCTAAAAGGATGGACATGCAAAAGATAGTTGTAACTAGATCTTTACATCTCTTATAACCCCTTGGTGAGTCATCTGATTTGGAAGCTGGCGTCTTACCGGGTAGCATCCGACAAAGAAAAGTTCATACTCATCTGGATCATAAATCTGATGTGTCGTTAAGTTTTCGGAGGAAGTAACTTCTTGTAATTCTTTTTGGAAGCTTTCTGCAACGTTGTATCCACCGAAATACCTTCAGCCCTCACTGGAAGCTGGGGTATGTCATGACTTTCCATCTTTCCAACCAACCATGGCTGGCAGTGAAGTACGAATCGCCGGCAGCGGGTAGCTTCCTGCTTATCGTCTCTTTCTGCTGATTATTCTACCACAGTTCTGCAAACTGGCATTAGTCACCATTTTGAAGGTGAGGTCTCCAATTTCTATTCAGTTCTTCTTCCAGTCTGGCACTGTTGATGTCCCTACACTATACTCTGCAGCTATGTGTTTCAGTAACTTTTCTTTTTCTCTTCTGCTCAGTGATTACATCTTATTGTTCGTCGAAGCAACAACGTTCTTTCACTTCGAAGACAATTCAGTCACAAACACAGTAAACACTGTAACAAAAGAACAACATCGGTACATGTTCCTAACTCTGTAGGATACAGATCTACATTGTCCGCAGTAACAATACAAGGAAGCTTGAGGCCAGCAACCTCTACACTACCTACGGTGCCAACACTGTAGTGTACATGTAGCGTACCGTACCATCCGTATACCGCACACTGTACCGTTAGCAGAAAGGAAAAGGAAACGAAATGAATAGTCAAGTCCAAGTAGGACTCGCGCTACGAGGTTTTAGCACAAATTGAAAAATGTATATAGACTGTCGAATCATAACAAATTTCAGTAGCTTAAATTTCCAAATCGTTATTTTATTGAGTAACCAGTTTAATCTGGAAATTTAGACGACTGAGAAGTACTTTGTTTCGGCATTCTGTTCTGAACAGTCAAGGTCCCACAACCATCTGTGTAAAGGTGAACATACAGAGACCTGTAGTATAGTAGTAGTAGTAGTAGTAGTAGTAGCTTTATTCATCAGTAGATCTCTTTTTACAAGGATATAGGACATATCAAAGTGTTTACAAGTTTACACATATTTAAAATGAGCTAACTCTTGTACACATACTTTTACAGACTTCTAGTTAGAGACAATCATTAGATTTACTCATGGCATACAATACATTTTTTACAAATAACATATTAAATAATGTAATGCCACACTGTTCACTCATATCTCACTATCAGTCACTGCATACACTATACACACATTGTTTCATAACACTTCACCCACTACACACACAAACACACACACCCTGGTGATCTATGGGCCATTGTCTGTACCGCAATTTCCCATTTGCTATCCCGGAAAACTGAGTCAGCATACCTCTATAATGAGTGCGATGTTGGGATCAGAAAGAGGAAGAAGTGTTACTATTTTGCTATGCATAGCTTGGTGGTATGATTTCCTAGAAAAAGGAAAAAGAGGAAAAAATCATAGTGTAGAGGTGTTATGTGGAATGTTGGATATTTCATAATCATTATTATTATTTATTTGTACAACATTCTTTTTACCAAACTCCTACTCTCTTTCAACTAGGTAATGCTTCAATGTGTAACATGTATTGCATAGCACATACTTTTTAGCTGCCTTTTTAAATAAGTGTATTTTCACTATTTCTTTAATCTCTTTTGGTAATTTATTGAATAGTTTTATTCTTTGCTAGCAATTACTGTTTGAGTTTTATATTTATTTTTTCTTGCTAAATGTAAGTTGAGTCTAGCTCATGTGTTATGGTCATGGACAGAGCTGTTTGTGCAGTAATTACCAATGTTATTTCTGATATGTGCAACTGACTGGTAAATCTATTCACACAGAGCAGTTAAAATCCCCAGTATTTTGAACAGATCTTCACATTGAGCATGACTACTATTTTTCATTATTATTTTCATGGCGCTTTCCTCGAGTTTGAAAACTGTGTTAATATTTTGTTCATTTGTTCCCCAAAAAAGAATGCCATACCTAAGAATTGAGTGTATATATGACAAGATCCCCCATGAACCATGGACCTTGCCGTTGGTGGGGAGGCTTGCGTGCCTCAGGTGCAACCACAACGTAGGCGTATCTGTTGAGAGGCCAGACAAACATGTGGTTCCTGAAGAGGGGCAGCAGCCTTTTCAATAGTTGCACGGGCAACAGTCTAGATGGTTGACTGATCTGGCCTTGCAACACTAACCAAAACGGCCTTGCTGTGCTCGTACTGCGAACGGCTGAAAGTAAGGGGAAACTACAGCCGTATTTTTTCCCGAGGACATGCAGCTTTACTCTATGATTAAATGATGATTGCGTCCTCTTGCGTAAAATAGTCCAGAGGTAAAATAGTCCCCCATTCGGATCTCCGGGCGGGGACTACTCAGGAGGACGTCGTTATCAGGAGAAAGAAAACTGGCGTTCTACGGATCGGAGCGTGGAATGTCAGATCCCTTAATCGGGCAGGTAGGTTAGAAAATTTAAAAAGGGAAATGGATAGGTTAAAGTAAAATATAATGGGAATTAGTGAAGTTCGGTGGCAGGAGGAACAAGACTTTTGGTCAGGTGAATACAGGGTTAAAATACAAAATCAAATAGGGGTAATGCAGGAGTAGGTTTTTTAATGAATAAAAAAATAGGATTGCGGGTAAGCTACTAGAAACAGCATAGTGAACGCATTATTGTGGCCACGATAGACACAAAGCCTATACCTACTACAATAGTACAAGTTTATATGCCAACTAGTTCTGCAGATGATGACTAAATCGATGAAATGTATGATGAGATAAAAGATATTATTCAGGTAGTGAAGGGAGACGAAAATTTAATAGTCATGGGTGATTGGAATTCGTCAGTAGGAAAAGGGAGAGAAGGAAACATAGTAGGTGATTATGGATTGGGGCTAAGAAATGAAAGAGGAAGCCACCTGGTAGAATTTTGCACAGAGCATAACTTAATCATAGCTAACACTTGGTCCAAGAATCATAAAAGAGGTTGTATACATGGAAGAATCCTGGAGGTACTAAAAGGTATCAGATAGATTATATAATGGTAAGACAGAGATTTAGGAATCAGGACATTTTCAGGGGCAGATATGGACTCTGACCACAATCTATTGGGTATGACCTGTAGGTTAAAACTGAAGAAACTGCAAAAAGGTGGGAATTTAAGGACATTGGATCTGGATAAACTGAAAGAACCAGAGGTTGTACAGAGTTTCAAGGAGAGCATAAGGGAACAATAGACCGGAATGGGGGAAAGAAACACAGTAGAAGAATAATGGGTAGCTCTGAGGGATGAAGTAGTGAAGGCAGCAGAGGATAAAGTAGGTAAAAAGATGAGGGCTGCTAGAAATCCTTGGGTAACAGAAGAAATACTGAATTTAATTGATGAAAGGAGAAAATATAAAAATGCAGTAAATGAAGCAGGCAAAAAGGAATACAAACGTCCCAAAAATGAGATCGACAGGAAGTGCAAAATGGTTAAGCAGGGATGGCTAGAGGACCAATGTAAGGATGTAGAAGCTTATATCACTAGGGGTAAGATAGATACTGCCTACAGGAAAATAAAAGAGACCACTTGTATGAATATTAAGAGCTCAGATGGAAACCCAGTTCTAAGCAAAGAAGGGAAAGCAGAAAGGGGGAAGGAGTATATAGAGGGTCTATACAAGGGCGATGTACTTGAGGACAATATTATTGAAATGGAAGAGGATGTAGATGAAGACGAAATGGGAGATAAGATACTGGGTGAAGAGTTTGACAGAGCACTGAAAGACCGGAGTCAAAACAAGGCCCCCGGAGTAGACAACATTCCATTAGAACTACTGACGGCCTTGGGAGAGCCAGCCCTGACAAACCTCTACCATCTGGTGAGCAAGATGTATGAGACAGGCGAAATACCCTCAGACTTCAAGAAGAATATAATAATTCCAATCCCAAAGAAAGCAGGTGCTGGCAGATGTGAAAATTACCGAACTATCAGTTTAATAAGTCACAGCTGCAAAATACTAACGCGAATTCTTTACAGACGAATGGAAAAACTGGCAGATGCGGACCTCGGGGAGGATCAGTTTGGATTCCGTAGAAATGTTGGAACACGTGAGGCAATACTGACCTTACGACTTACCTTAGAAGAAAGATTAAGAAAAGGCAAACCTACGTTTCTAGCATTTGTAGACTTAGAGAAAGCTTTTGACAATGTTGACTGGAATACTCTATTTCAAATTCTGAAGGTGGCAGGGGTAAAATACAGGGAGCGAAAGGCTATTTACAATTTGTACAGAAACCAGATGGCAGTCATAAGAGTCTAGGGGCATGAAAGGGAAGCAGTGGTTGGGAAAGGAGTGAGACAGGGTTGCAGCCTCTCCCCGATGTTATTCAATCTGTATATTGAGCAAGCAGTAAAGGAAACAAAAGCAAAATTTGGAGTAGGTATTAAAATTCATGGAGAAGAAATAAAAACTTTGAGGTTCGCCGATGACATTGTAATTCTGTCAGAGACGGCAAAGCACTTGGAAGAGCAGTTGAACGGAATGGACAGTGTCTTGAAAGGACGAAATAAGATGAACATCAACAAAAGCAAAACGAGGATAATGGAATGTAGTCAAATTAAATCGGGTGATGCTGAGGGAATTAGATTAGGAAATGAGACACTTAAAGTAGTAAAGGAGTTTTGCTATTTAGGAAGTAAAATAACTGATGATGGTCGAAGTAGAGAGGATATAAAATGTAGACTGTCAATGGCAAGGAAAGCGTTTCTGAAGAAGAGAAATTTGTTAACATCGAATATAGATTTATGTATGAGGAAGTGGTTTCTGGAAGTATTTGTTTGGAGTGTAGCCATGTATGGAAGTGAAACATGGACGATAACTAGTTTGGACAAGAAGAGAATAGAAGCTTTCGAAATGTGGTGCTACAGAAGGATGCTGAAGATAAGGTGGATAGATCATGTAACTAATGAGGAGGTATTGAATAGGATTGGGGAGAAGAGAATTTTGTTGCACAACTTGACTAGAAGAAGGGATCGGTTGGTAGGACATGTTTTGAGGCATCAAGGGGTGACAAATTTAGCATTGGAGGGCAGCGTGGAGGGTAAAAATCGTAGAGGGAGACCAAGAGATGAATACACTAAGCAGATACAGAAGGAGGTAGGTTGCAGTAGGAACTGGGAGATGAAGAAGTTTACACAGGATAGGGTAGCATGGAGAGCTGCATCAAACCAGTCTCAGGACTGAAGATAATAACAACATATGAAAAGCATGTTACTGAAAGATACTGCATGTTACACACTGATGACAGGATTCAAAGAGCATAACATGCTGATGACATTCTATTTGCAAGTACCTTTGTGTGTTCACTCTACTTCAACTGAGAATAAATATTCATTCCTATAAATTTTGCAATTGTTAGACTGTCTATAGAGGTGCCATCTACATTTAACATTGTCATTTTCCCTCTTCAAACTTAAATTCATGGTATCAGTTTTCTTTATGTTCAACGTCACTTTATTGTTTGTTGGCCAATCATAAACTTCGTCAAGAGTTTCATTTGCTTTCTCTGCAAGGAGTTCTCTTGTTTCCTCAGTGACTGTAATATTGCTGTCATCAGCGATGAGAATTTTTTCATCATGAGTAACACTGCAGGGAATGTCATCGAAGTATATCAGGGATAGTATTGGTCGTAATATGCAACCTTGTGGGACACCTATATTAATGTATATTGGTTCTGATAGGTGTTTCACTAAATTTTTAGATCTACTTTAAGTATGTGTTATCTCTACTCTTTGTACCCTATCTGCTAGGTATGATCGAAACCAGTCATTAGCTACCGCTCTTATTCCTAATACTAATTTATTTATTAGAATCTTGCAGTCGACTGTATCAAAGGCCTTAGAGATCCGAAAATGTGTCTGTGACACACTCATTTTTATCAAGAACATCAAGTACAACTTTTGTAAATTCTACTATGGCTGACTCCATGTTTTTGCCACTTCAGAAACCAAACTGTGATTCACTTAAAAGATTGTGTTTATTCAGGCAATTCATTAATCTGTCTTTCATGATTGCTTCTATTATTTTTGAAAATCGTGGCAGGAAGGAAATTGGCTTGTAATTTTCTGTGTCTTCTGCATTACCTTTCTTATCAAAGGTACCACTTTTGCCTATTTTAACTACTCTGGAAATGTGAAAGATTCATTTATTATAAATGTTATGGGGCCATGTATAATCTCTATGCATTGTTTCGGTACACACATATGTACTTCATCTAAGTCTGCTGACTTTTAATTTTTTATTTTTTGAACAGTTTTATTGACTTCATTCTCTGTGGTTAAAAGTAACATCATTGTACTTAGTGCAACATTATTTACAGCTGTTATTTTTGGGGAATTTTTGCCGTAACTTCTCTGCATTGCTTGAAAAATTCACGTTTACATAGTTTGCTAAGTGTTGTCGATCATTTATTTTCTTAGACCCTACCTTAGCAGTACGTTATTTTGCATTTATTTGCCTCTCCCTGTTTCCTTTTTTTATAACATCCCAGCCTTTTTTCTTTTATTCTCTGCATTGTATATTATTTTGTCATTAAATGACTCTTTTGCAGCAATCAGCATCTTCCTACAGATTTTTTTGTATCTATGATATAAGTTTCAGAATTCCGGATCATTGCGACTCTTTTTCATGGAACTGAGGTAATTAAGTATTTGGGAGGACTTCTTAATACCTGCTGTTATCCATCTACTTTTGTGAGATGTTGATAAAGACATGCATACTTTTGGAAATTCCTTTTATAAGTTCAGTTTAAATAATGTGGAGAATTTAGAGAATTTCATATTCAGATTGGTTTCCTTACACACTTTATACCAGCTTTGTTTTGCTAGTTCTTTTGAAAAATCTCTTATTTTCATTTCTGATAGATATCGTTTGTAGGCTTGTAGCTTAGGGAATGATTCGATGCCTGATTTAACTCTTGTTTTTTGAAAGAGATGGTCTGATAGTCCGAGATCTTTTACAGCTACATCACATTTTTCCCTGTCCATATTTGTGTCCACATAGTCAATTTCTGATGCAGTCATTGTAGTAACCTTGTTGCGCTATTGACCAATAGGGGCATCCCAAAACTTTGAAGAATATTTATGAGGATGCTGCTGGATTCATTTATGATATTAGTGTTCAGAATGAGATTTTCACTCTGCAGCGGAGTGTGGGCTGATATGAAACTTCCTGGCAGATTAAAACTGTGTGCCCGACCGAGACTCGAACTCGGGACCTTTTGCCTTTCGCGGGCAAGTGCTCTACCAACTGAGCTACCGAAGCACGACTCACGTCCGGTACTCACAGCTTTACTTCTGCCAGTATCCGTCTCCTATCTTCCAAACTTTACAGAAACTCTTCTGCGAACCTTACAGAACTAGCACTCCTGAAAGAAAGGATACTGCGGAGACATGGCTTAGCCACAGCCTGGGGGATGTTTCTGGAAACATCCCCCAGGCTGTGGGGATGTCCTGCCTTTATTTGTCCTTCGTCAATCCTGTTTGATGCTTATCCCACACCGCACATCAGTAATCCAGTGGAGGACGGAAAATGTAGAATAATGTTTCTCTTTAATAGGCCTGTTACTTTTTCTAAGTGTTCTGCCAGTAAATTACTGTCTTTGGTTTGCTTATTCGCAACACTATCTGCGTGATCCTTCCAGCTTAAGTTATTCGTGATTGTAATCCCGAAGTAAATAGTTGAATTTAGAGCCATTAGATATTTGTCATTTATCGTGTAAGTGAAATTTGGAAATTACGTTTTTAGTGCTCATGTGGATGACTTCATTCCGATTTAAGTTGTCCGTAAATGTAATTCCTAGGTATTTAGTTGAATTTACGGCCTTTAGATTTGACTGATTTAGCGGATTCCTCTTAGCACTCATGTGTTTGCCCTCTTACTTTTAATTATTTAGGGTCAATTACCACAGTTTGCACCATACAGATATCTTGCCTAAATCATTTTGCAATTCGTTTTGATCATCTGATGACTCTACATGACGGTAAATAACAACATCACCTGTAAACAATCTAAGAGGGCTGTTCAGATTGTCTCCAAAATTGTTTATATAGATCAGGAACAACAGAGAACCCATAGCTCTTCTTTGGGGATCCCCAGATATTACTTCTCTTTTAGTCGATGACTTTCCGTCAGTTATTACGAACTGTGACCTTTCTGACAGGAAATAACGAATCCAGTCACACAATTGAGACGAAACTCCATAGGCAGGCAATATAATTAGAAGTCGCTTGAGAAGAACGGTGTCAAACGTCTTCTGGAAATATAAAGCTATGAAATCAAGTTGACGACCCCAGTCGACAGCGCTCGTTACTTCGTGAGAATAAAGAGCTAGTTGTGTTTCACAAGAACGATGTTTTCTGAATCCATTTTGGCTGTTGGCGTATATATCGTTTCTCGAAGTGATTCATAATGTTGGAGCACAGTATATGCACTAACATCTTACCGGAATTCGACGTTAGTGATACTGGTCTATCTTGGAGATTTTACATTCTTTCAAATTTTACATTCTTTCAAATCTGGCATCCTTTTCTCGTTGCATCTTCAAGCATCTTCTGATCTGTTTTGTGTATCTTCGGAGATCATTACCATCTGTTATTTATTTTGTATATATCTTTCAATAACTGTCATACTATTTCTTCGAATTTAAACGACACTTGGTCTACGCACACACAGTCAGATTGGAAGTAGTGGAGACTGTCTCTTAGGAAGGTTTCAAGCGAAATTTTATCTGCTTTTATAAATAGATATTTTGCTTTTATTTTTGGTGGATTTGGATGTTACGGTGTTCACTCTGGCTACAACAACCTAGTGGTCACTAATTCCTGTACCTATCATGATGCTCCCTATTTGGTCAGGATTATTTGATGCTAAGAAGTCAAGTATGTTTTCGCAACCATTTATACTTCGAATTTAAGAGGAAATAGTGTCAAATTAAATTTTCTTTGTTTCGTATATATGCTGTAATGTCCGTTCTTGTACCACAACTGAATATTAGCGACCCAGCAGAGCTTGTTCTTCAAAAAACTTCGTGTTATCTGAAGTCCCGAAAGTCGTGACATAACCCGAAATTTTCCGTGACATAAACACAAACAATTCTCTTCAAGTTTTCTTGATAGTGCAAAATTCGTTGAAAAAGGACTGCTGCTAGTTTCATCAGTGTCTATTGTCACAATAAAGGTCTAATTAAAAGTTTCTAACACATTTCGTTTTGTTTACTAGTTCGATAGACGTGATCTAGGCCTAAATTTTCCGAGTTATAAACGTTTTAAAACCTGACCAAACACGCTTGATAACGTAAATTCTCTAAAAGCAAAGTAATTAATAATTCATTCTTCTGTCATCTTATCTCTAAATCAGCCAATATTGCGTCCCTGACAAATTTAATACATACTTTAAACTTAAATATTCTTTCGAAACTGACCATGAGTGAGAAATGTTACAGGGTATTGAGTTGAGGGATTTGTTGCCAATCTTGCAGGGGATATTTTCACTGTGGCGTTAGGGGGGCGGGGGGGGGGGGGTATGCAGTGGGGAGAATGTTGGGAGAACAGAAGAGACTCTCTCCTGGAACTGCAGAATATGCAGTACGAACATTTTGATTGGGGAACGGGGATGTAAAATATGTGCCCTTCAGGCACAGTTGGAGGAAGCAAGGAAGTATCTGATAAGAATCAAGGGAGATAGGGGGGATGAAGGTGGTTGGGAACTGGCAGCTGGTAGAAGGATAGGAAGAAAGAGAGCGCGATCTGACAATTTTATCATCAACATCAAAAACAGATATCTACCACTGCCAGAGTTAAGTGGAGAAGAGACTCAGGTAGAACGAGGAGCAGGAAATGTGCAGCACACTAGGAATGTACAAAGTGTTAGGAGGAAGAAAGTGCTGCTGCTAGGTAGTAACCATGGGCGAGGTGTAGGCCCTCAGTTACAGGAAAGCTTCGGGGCATCGTACCAGGCCACCAGTATCTTCAGGCCAATGCAGGTCTAAGTCATGTGATAGAGGACTTAGGGTCTTCATATAAGGACTTTGCAAAAGATGACCATGTAGTGATAGTGGGTGGGGTGGGAAACACTTTGGACACGGATGGGGCATATGACAGAGGTGGTAACCTGGACAAGATGGCTTCCCCTGACTCATGGCACTGATGTACACTTTGTTGAGCTGTTCCGGAATCATGATCGACCACACCTTGATGGAGCTGTGAGGCGAATCAGTGTGGGGTTAGGGATGGCTCTGAAGGCAGTTAGTTCTGTTTTATCGCGAAATAAGGGGAGGGTGTCACATATATGGATACACGAATTGTGGCGGTAGTCTTTAAAACAAAGCGTTTTTCTTTGCGACAGGACCTTCTCATGAAATTTCAATCACCAGCTTCCTTCTCAGAGTGTGAAAATATTTTATTGGTGCCCATCTGCATAGAGAGTAATAGTAATCTTAGTAAGTCAAATCAGGGCTTGCACTGAAAGATTTAAGTGTTTGTTTTTCTCGTGCGCTGTTGGAGAGTGGAACGATAGACAAGTAACTTAAAGGTGTTTCGATGAAATCTGTGCCAGCCACTGAACTGTAAACTGCAGAGCAATCATGTATATATAGATGTAGACAGCAAGATGAGGTCTTGGCTTCAGACTATTCAGTTAGATGTTATTCAGTTGAGTATGCTTAGATCTGTAGTTAAGCTGGTTGGGTCGCATAGTAAGTCATATAGGAGTCGAAGAATGATTTTATTGATCACAAAGTATGCATGAGGCGTTTCGTGATTATTTCTGTCTTCAGAAATTCAAGGTCAACTGTGCTATCTTTGCACCTGGATTTCTGAAGATGGAAATAATTCCCAAAAGTCACGCATTTTACAATAAATTGACTTAAAAGGGATGATTCAAGAAGATATGAAATATTTTAATGTCTTATTCTACAAGTAAAACTGAAGAAAAAAGTTCATGTAAACATAGGTCCGCAATTGTATGGTTGCGGAGTTACGTCTAATAAAATATACTGTCTAAATTTAGCAACGTCAGTAATATGAAGCCATCGCAAAAGTGTACGAGGTTAAATTGAAGGACGATTTGCATTTATTTTGTTGTTATTGATCTGGTGAATCTAATAAACAGGTATCTGCGGTAGTTTTCCAGAACATCCAGGAAAGAAAAGAAGTAATGTCGTAAAATTTTTAACTTATTAACTACTTGGTCCAACTTTCTTTAAAATGTCAGACAATTGCACAAAATTCTCAACAGAAGTTGTAGAGAATTTAATTGTGGAAAAATGGTGGTAATAACGCTAGCTGAAACTGTGAGAATGTGTCAAATAATCTGCTTTTATTAATAACATAGCACACGCGAATTCATGTTAAACCGAAAAACAACTCAATGTTAAAGAAGTTGTACAGTGTACATACACTTTGATAATACATTCACATTAAATGTTTAAAAATGTCTCCAAAGAGTTCAATGTATATGGCTGCAAGGGTATGAACATATTTTGTTACTCGTTTCAGCTTCACGGGGTTGTTCTTAATTTCGTCTATTGCATTCATAATGCGAGCAAGTTGTGCCTCACGTCTATTGACTTTATCCTCATAAACTATGTCTTCCATCCATCCCCACACACAAAAATCCAATGGTGTTTTAACTGGGCGATCTGGGTGGCCATAGGCGTGTAGCACCACGATCAATCCATTCCTGGGGAAAATGTTCATTTAATTGTGTAGTAACGGCGTTGGTGAAATGTGGATGTGCGCCGCCATGTTGAAAATACATTTGTAACTGCGTAGCAAGTGGAACATCTTCGAGAATGTGGGGCATTTCTTCTTGAAGGAATTGCAAGTACGTCTCGCCAGTTAGACGTCATGAGAAAATGAGTGGTCCAATAAAGTGTGTGTTGATTATACCACACTAGTTATGCTAAATCGTTGCTGGAAATTGAGTAGAACTGTTGCATGTGGATTTGCTTCAGACCATACGTGCTCGTTGGTATTGTAAATTTTTTATGCCATTTCGAGTAAACTGTGCCTCATCAGTAAATAAAATGTATTTATGTAACTACCAATTAGTATTTAACCAGGTGTGCAACTCCAAGCGAAGGGCAGGATCTCCCGGATGTAAATGATGCATTTTTTGTTTATGGTAAGGATCCAGATTATTGTACTTCTGTGTACGTCATAGCTTAGATTCTTAAATGCCTAATCGTTGAGAGATGCGTCGTGTATCGGTACCAGGCCTACGGTGAACAGAATCCATAATATCCTCATCATCGTCTTCACGTATCGAGCGCTCATACCGATTATGAAAGTTAGGTAGAAAACCTGTTTCCTGTAACATTCGAAACACACTGCATTTTGAATCCTGGAGTTGGATAACAACGTTATATTCGTTATCTGCAGCCATAAATAAACACCATATCGGCGTATTGCTGTGTCGTAAATTTGAAAGGAATCCCTATTTCATAAATAATCTACAAACTACGGAAGTTGCTACGTGGTTTCACTTAAATACGGTGTCGTTATTATGTTCTTTAAACTAACTCGTTTTAAGGTTAGTAAAGGATTGAAACAGCTCACTAACGGTTGCCAGCAATGACATAAGGGTTTCTACATTGTTAATGGAAAGTAAACAGATTTATTTGTATAATAATCTTTGCTTGTCTGGATGTTCTGGAACATTATTGCAGATACACGTTTGGGACATGTTTTGTTAGATTCACCAGACATACGAGGGTTGTTTTTTAAGTAAGGGCCGTTTTTATTTTAAAAGAAGATACAAATACTTTTGTAAAAAAAAATATTAATTTTCTGATTCTACACACTTTTATCTATTTTTCTACATAGTTGCCTTGTTCATTTAAGCACTTGTCACACCATACAACTAAGTTTTTAATTCCCTCTTCAAAGAATTCGGCCGCTTGCTCCGACAGCCAAGAGTTCACGGCCGCTTTCACTTCATCGTCGTCATTGAAGCGCTGCCCGCCAAGATGGTGTTTCAGGTACCGGAAAAGGTGAAAATCGCTAGGAGCAAGGTCGGGGCTGTACGGTGCATGGTCAAAAACTGCCCAGCTAAAAGAATCAATCAAATCCCGAGTCTTTTGTGAGGTGTGAGGCCTAGCGTTATCGTGCAGGAGCAAAACTCCTTTTGTCAGCATGCCGCGCCTTTTGTTTTGAATTGCTCTGCGGAACTTCTTTAGAGTTGCACAGTAGGCATCAGAGTTGATTGTCGTTCCTCGTAGCATAAAGTCCACTAGCAAAACACCGCGCCGGTCCCAGAACACAGTTACCATAATCTTGTGCTTTGACAGCCTCTGTTTGGCTTTGACATTGACGGGTGAGGTTGTGTATCGCCATTTCGTCGATTGTCGCTTGCTTTCGGGAGTGATATGGGATACCCATGTCTCATCTCCAGTGACAATTTGACTCAACATGTCATCCCCTTCTTCCTCGTAACGAATCAAAAAGTCCAATGAAGTGGCAAATCTCTTCCCTTTGTGGTCCTCTGTGAGGAGTCTGGGTACCCACTGAAAACCTAAACTTTACGAAAATGTGTTCTCAGACACAATTTTGTACAAAACCATCCTTGAAACTTGTGGAAATTCCAAAGAAAGAGTGGCTATTGTGAATCTTCTGTCGTCACAAATCTTTGTTTCGACTGCAGCCACCAAATCATCAGTGATGACAGAGGGCCGGCCTGAGCGTTCTTCGTCATGAACGTTTTGACGGCCATCTTTAAACTCTCTAACCCATTGACGCACTTTACCTTCACTCACTGCATTCAAGCCATAAACTTCTGTTAACTGACGATGAATTTCTGCAGCTGATAGGCTTCTCGCGGTCAAAAACGTATCACTGACTGTATCTCACACGCGGCGGGAGATTCAATAATCGTAAACATTATAAAGTAGCACAGCGATGCGTACACGTCAGCTACAGAGCTGCAACTTGCATCAGTGTGAGCGGGAAGGATGCCGGCATGTGGCGCGGTGGCTTGTTGCGGCGTCCGCGCGAACTATGGGACAATACGCGCGAACGGCCCTTACTTAAAAAACAACCCTCGTATAACAACAAAATAAATGGAAATAGTGCTGTGCTTTAATCTCGAGGACTTTATATTACCGAAAATACTAAATTTCAGGCAATATCTTTTATGAGCCGCAACTCCGTAACTAAGCAATTGCGGATCTATGTTTATTTGAACATTTTTCTTTAGTTTTACTTGTAGAATAACATATTAAACTATATGCGTATCTTCGTGAGTCACCCTGTATCTACTTTACTCTGTAATCTGCCTAATGTTAGAAAGACAGTATGACTGACGAGCAATGAGGAACAGGCCCTAAACGATTCAGCAGTAGGTAGCATTCCCTGGATTCACAGAAGGATCGTCGCATCGCAGCAGCACTGCCTTCTCCTTTTAGCGCGCCTTGTGGCAGAGAGCTTGCGAGAATCCGAGCAGGCGAGGTTCTCCGTGCCTCTCTCCGGCCAAGAGTATGATTGATGCCGCAGGGGCCGTCGGCAGAGATGGCCTGCAGCTGACCGGCTCCTCAAGAGCTGTGAGGACAACAAGGCCCACAAAGGCGGCCTGGGGGTGGGCAGGGGCTACATCAGACCTGCGGTCCCTCCTCTCTGCGGGCCACGCCTCGGGCGACGCCGTGACTAATGTCCGTGAAATGAGCGCCAGCCGTCGCGTCATAGCGAGATTAATGGCCGCCGGCGCAGACGTCAGCCGTCACTGTGCACCCCCCCCCCCCCCCACCCGCCCTTCTCCTTCACCCCCTTTCCCTTTCGGTTGCTGCCGGCCTCCCGCCCTCTTACTCTGGACAGTGAACTAATATCTTTTCTTCACGCGAATAGGGTCTACAGTTGCAGGACGTCATGTGGAATAATAACACCGCACAGCGTTCTGAACACGAGACAGATGTCACCGTCCGCTGAGCGGCGCCCCACATCAGCGGTTTGGCTTGTCCTGCACAGGCCAAAGCCTCGCATGCTGTTCCGTACGCTGTCAGTACAAACTCACCCTCGTATTCGCCTGATATGTATGACATCTTTTCTCCGTCTGATGCATGTATGCAGACTGAATCTCCACGAAATCCAGGACTGGAATGTGTGTCACCTGCTCAGTAGGCAGCTGTACTAACCACCACGCCACGTTGGCACACTGGCTTGCCAAGACTGCACAGACTTCCCTGGCACGGCTCCCTCCGCAGTCCTAATTCCCATTCACTCCTCAGCCCACCTGGTATTCCCCTTAAGCTGGAACAGCGTTGCACAAGTGGTTGTGGGGGTAACTTCCTGTGGGACCAAAGTGTTGAGGTCATCGGTCCGTAGGCTTACACACTACTTAATGTAACTTCAACTAACTTACGGTAAGGACAACACAGACACCCAGGACTCGAACCTCTGACGGGGACGGCCGTACGAACCGTGGCAAGGCGCCCAAGACCTCGCGGCTACCCCACTGGGCTGTTGCAGAGGTCCTGCAACTGCAACGAAATATCACTTCAGTATCAAACGAAATGGGGGATCCTGCCTAAAACCGAGGTAATGCTGTTCAAGTTTATGCGAAGTACCAAGTGGACGTAGAGAAAGCTTTTGACAAAGTTGACTGGAATTCTCTCTTAGAGACTTTCTTCGAAACTGAAAGTACCAGGACTAAAATAAAGAAACCAGACGGCAGTTGTAAGAGTCGAGGGTTCATGAAGGTGGACTCCAAGCGTAAGTGGTCGGAGGAAGAACCGAGGCGTGGAGGAAGTGGCCACATAGCGCAGTGCCATTGGAGAAGCAGTGAGCCTAATGGGCTGCCAATGGTGCCGTGTGCAAGTAACGAAAAGGTTGTGCCTACTCTAAATCGTACTATTCCGGAGTGAATTCGTGAATTTAAATTACTTTTCTTCTCCCCTGATTGGTATTGCGATATAGTCAGCAACGGCTGTGATGAAATGAAACATTTCATTGTTAATTGTATAAGAAGCTTTAAGTAAGAATATAAATTTAACTTTCTGGCCGCTTGCCATATCGTCAGTTTATGGTTAGCAGTAACCTGCGATGTGAGTATGACCATAGTGCTAAGTTGGATTTCTAGAGATGTACCACTTACCCTTACCTAATGACCATCAATTGCAGACCGAATTATTCCAGTGGCTTATTAGTGGTAATGGTTACTAGAAAACTCGCTCAAGCTGTAATTATAATTTTGGTGCTAGCAGGTGAAATGTTAAGCCACTTCTTTAAGCCCGTAACCGTCTGACTTTTTATCAAATGATCTCTTGAACTTTGCGGTATTAATAATTAAGTCAGTTTTAGGCGGCTACAGAAAAATCTTAAAAAGATGAGACCTGACCATTTAGGCCTGACCATCTTACTATGACGACCCTCTTTGAGACTCCTTCTAAAGATGTACTGCTTCGTGTATTAATCGACCTGTAATTGTCCCATCTGACCTGATTTTTTTTTTAAGTAGATTCTGGTCCGAAGGGTTGTAAACTCACCTTGCCACGCGCTGGCCCGGCCATTGTTTTTCCCGGCTAGTGGCAACGGCGCCCTGTCTGACTCCGGCGTCAGTGTGGCTCCCGAGGGAGTCTTGGCCGACAAAGCAATGTGCTGGAACATTCCATCAGTGTCATCCTATTCAATGTAGTCAACTTTAATCAGGGGTACTTTTACTAAAACACACTATTCAGTGGTTTTTCAAGAGTTACACTTTTCATTTGTTGATGCAGCTAGAACTCCTTCAAACCAAAGTTTTTGAGATTCTGAAATTTGCTTGGTTTTACATTTGTGAAAGCCGTTAATTTAAGAACAGTACTTAATTTTGAATTCCAAGTAGAAGGTTCTACCATTTATAATAACTTATCCAAAAAACCGAAGTATAATTCTTTCTTACAGTAATTTGTTACTGTCACCTCACCGACTCGGTAAGATGCATTGGTTTAATGTCTTGTCACATTTTGCTGCATGTTTTATTAAATGAAGAGTTGCATATGTTTGAACAGTGGAAGATGCTGTTGTTGCTACCCTCTCAGTTCCGCCATTCCGCCTCACAGCCGAATGTGCTGCACACCAATGCGGTTTTTTAAAGGAAAGGGATGCTTTGTGAGAGACAGTTACTGGAAGAGGTGTCAGGCGCATGTGTGGACTGTCACCTACGCTTTTCAATAGGGCCGCGCGGAGTGACCGCGCTGTTTGAGGCGCCATGTCACGGACTGCACGGCCCCTCCCGCCGGACGTTCGAGTCCTCCCTCGGACATGCGTGTGTGTGTTGTTCTTAGCATGAGTTAGTTTTAACTTAGTTTAAGTAGTGTGTAAGTCTAGGGACCGCAGTTTGGTTCCTTAGGCAATCACAGACATTTGAACACATTTTTTGAGCTTTTCAATATTTTTGCTGAGAAACTAGCGGAGGGAAGGCAATAGGAAGGACAAGAGGCATGTTAAAAGGAAGAGGAAGGATAAAGACAATTAAATGTGCTCTGCGAAGCACCTGTTCAAAAACGCCGCCCCACAAAACGACGTTTTCAGTTTTAGTGTGCAGATGATCGAATAGTCTTGATCGACTCAGAGGAAGAGCTTCAGTTTATTATGGAGAGGATGGTATAAGTGAGTGGAATGAGGATAAGTGTAGAAAATAACGGAGGAATTGGACTCAGTAATCGTGCCGACTTTGTAAAAATATCATTTGAACATGTCGCAGGAATTAGTAATGATTTCTGGGTACAGGAAATAGAATCTGAGTGGAGGAAATAATAAGTAGAATATCAGTGAAAGTGTTTTGAGTATAGTTGTGCTGTGTTGGAAGCGACACCGTTCTGTTGGTGCCGGCGTGCCTTCTGAATTTCCCGGGGACGGCGTTGAGTGACGCCACCGAGCCATCCAGAGTGCTCGGTTGTGATTCCTAGAGCGAAGGCAGCGGGACTCGCGCGGCGGCCATGTATGTTGAGCCGCGGTGAAGCGGTACTGAAATGTCCCCTTGAAAAATTTAAAAATGGCAGTGCTGGAAAACCACAACGTTATTTGATTTTCAAACAGCTCAGCAGAACCGAACGTACTCAGACATATCTGTCTTTACTTATTCTGATCAACACTAAACTAACAAACAATATTTTTAGCGCAACGCAATCTGACTTTCAATAATCGCTACAAAAGAATGGCCCTGATTAACAATAACATATACCTTTCATGAATCACTTACCTCACAAAAATCTTCGTTACTCGAATTACTGCAATACAGCGAGCGGCAATACTGCCAGCTAAATAAAGGATTCTAACCACTGAAGACACTAACTACTGATAGGCATAGTTAGCAAATGAAAGATTTTGATAGAGAACAAACAATGCATTTACCTTAATAATGCTCCAAAGTCATCATATATATCTGAGTTCATGATATCCGGTATTAAAAATTTACTCTTTCTGATAGACACACGTTAAGATCGTCCGCTCTTAAAATTCTGCCATCTCTCTCTCCACATCCACCACTGCTGGCGGCTCACCTCCAACTGCGCAACGCTATGAGCTGTTTACATCCAACTGCCCAACACTACAATAGCAAATATTCCAACAATGCAAACCAGCCACAGACTGCACACAGCACAGTCAGTGATTTTCGTACAGAACGCTATGTGGCGTTACCAACAGAAAAACCTAAAGAGCCTGCTTACAATACGACATTCAACAGGCAGCCAGACCTGTGACTGCAGCTCCACGAAAGCATCGACCTTAGTTAACGGTCAAGTACGAAGTGTTGCTGAACGTGATGGGTCCCACACATCAAACCGAAGTCACCAGAAATTCTGAAACAGTTACCAGCTGTTGCAGGGAAATTCATCAGTTTGGATGTTTGCCATATATTATGGGTGGAACTGATCTACGGAATTCCAAGATTTCGTTTTTCAAATAGTTTGAATTTCCTGTATGGACATGCATTTGCTCCCATTGACGGAAAGAGCAATGCATGACCAACACCTGTTGCTGATACGTGAATGCTACAAACCTCAACTGGTATTTCTAGTCTTTGTAAATTCTTATAAAATATTATTTATAAACTTCCACTCATGCTAGTAATTTAAATGCTATAAATTAAAAAAAAGTATTGTTAAGAGACAGTTGGCGCTAATGTGTTAATTGCGAGCACTTAAAAGATCTGTTACTGACTGTTTGGCAAGAAAATACCTTTTTATAAAACAGCGTAAAGTGATTACCGTGTTAACTGATGAAATTATTGTAAATGATGTAACGATGAAAATTATGGTTGAACACAAATCAAAATGCAGCGTGTACCACGCACGCATCCAGCGACGCCTCCCGGTTTACTCCACTTGGTTTCCAAAATTTTCCCTTGGCAGCAATTTGCACTTGTCTCGTGATGGACAATGTTGACTTAATGCGAGGCATTTAACGAACAATTTTTCATGATTGACACAACACTGGTAAGCTAGAAAGCCGTATTCTGGTAATTGTCTCTTACCAGTGGTGAAATGTAACATATTTTCATAAATTCTGATGCTAGTTTTGTGTTGCATTTTGTAGCCTTTGCAAATGACGAAAATCGAAACGCGTAAGGCGTTTTTGGAAACAATAAAAGGGTGTTGAAGACGAGAAATGATATTAAGGTGCTTCCAGATGGTCACTTCATCTCAGAGCATTTTCCTGCAAATTGCAGCTGCCAGCTACTTGCTCGGGGCTTTTGGAGGCAGTTTTCTTGTCAGGATTCAATTGCTGAAGGCCACTTGTTAGTTTGTTAAACGCTTGCTAAGATGTGTCATTTGTAATTTGAAGGAAACAGAATTAAGGCTTGATTTTTAGTTTTTTAAATTTTTAGAATTGGGAGTGACGCCTGATTTCATTGTGTATCTAACTGGGCTGTGGCGACTAACAATTACTGTTAATTTTTAATAACTATTGTGAAGTATATCCCACGTAATCAACCTAGTACTTCCACTCCTACATGTCGCTAGGCAACAATAACGCTGTATGACAACTAACGACGCATATACGATAGTTCGGACTGGGAGGGGCCGTTTTAATATTTCCGAAGACAAATGGCACCTGGCGACTTTTAAGTAGCCATAAGAAAGTTGAAGTTCCGATCCTGTTAGAAACCTGCGTAACACCGACTTTTACATAATTTTCATTAATGAAAAACACGTGACTGCGCTGTATTTTTTTCCTTTCGCTGGGAGCTGGGGGCTGGGGGTGAGAGGGCGCCCCCCTTGCCTGCGGGTATGGGCGCCCTTGATGGCAAAGAATCATGGACAGTCGAAAAGAAGGAGAAAAATTATCTGGATAGTCTTTAAATGAAGATGAGGGTAAAGTTCTATAAGACTGACAGATTCTATAAGGCTGAGAGAATGACGAATGAAGGACTACTTCCAAGGTGTGGAGAGGAACGAAAACTAATGTCAATTTTGAGAATGAGGGAAACAAGATGGCTGGGAAATACAATGCGAAGAAATTAACTGCTCCAATGATTCACTAAAGAAAATACTGCAGGGAAGGAAGAGAAATAAGGAAAAAGACTTTGAATGCTGAATGACATTAAAAACCGAAGAAGTTACCAACAGACTACGGGAGAGGCACAGGAGAGAGGAAGGATTATTGTCATACACACCGGTTCCGTGTATATAGTATCCGAGAAGATAAATTGAAAACACGACAATGTAAGATCCTGTAGTGACTTAGGAAGATTCATACCAAAAAATGAAAGCTGTGTAGGAGTAAATAAAAAGTGTAATATTTATGGGCACAAGGCTTTTGAAAACATAAAAAGTTTGCTGAAGGTATTCCGATTCAGTTCACAAAGAGATACGCGAAGTGTTCTCTGGAATGTAGAGTTACATGGCAGAGGCAACTTTTGACACCCGAAAAGGAGAGATACACATAAATGGCACCTTCTGACTCTTGATGCATAGCTTTCCCCCCACTTTCATGTCTCACTTTAGCGAACGTACAGTAGTTGACGCATGACATAAAGTGGAGTTTCGTAGGAACGACATATCTTGCTTTCTATTATTGTAACAGTAGGAAAAATGCCAGGTTGGTTTGTGATTGATTGTTGTAATAAAAGATGGGGGGATTATACCCACTGGCCTGGTGCAAAGCCGGCCGGGGTGGCCGAGCGGTTCTA
The DNA here is from genome assembly GCF_023897955.1 of Schistocerca gregaria. NCBI lineage: Eukaryota > Metazoa > Arthropoda > Insecta > Orthoptera > Acrididae > Schistocerca > Schistocerca gregaria. The sequence goes on from NC_064925.1 coordinate 571,044,786, forward strand.
GGAGATACAGTCTGAAACCGAGCGACCGCTACGGTTGTAGGTTCGAATCCTGCCTCGGGCATGGATGTGTGTGGTATCCTTAGGTTAGTTAGGTTTAAGTAGTTCTAAGTTCTAGGGGACCTCAGAAGTTAAGTCCCATAGTGCTCAGATCCATTTGAACCATTTGAACCTGGCGCAAAAGCTCTCTTTCTTTTACTAATTATTGTTGAATTATCATTCAGATTTTGTTTATAGTAATACTCAAAGGCTTCTGTACATTTCACTAACATTACATAATCAGAACATCACTATATTATCTAACTAAACAAAATATTTGCATATTAAGGAACCGCTGATGCTCTTCGCGTACTGTCAGTTTCTCGCCGGACAATTGGCTTCACGCTGACAGTTCAGTTGGCCGCATTCGCACGGATACTGACTCCCTCACCTCAGATTTGCTGGCGGTGAATAATTTTCTGCGAGGGCTGCCATACAGTACCTCACCATTCTTCAACCCTGAGCGCTACACTCTTAGCGACAGTTCAAACGTTGATCGGCACTTTAGCTGGACGATTGCCCACTTTCACAGCACTTTGGTGGTAATATTCACAATACTCAGACCATGCTGCGCTCCCAGCGAACGTCATTCATCACAGAACCATACTGCTGTTCAGCGAAAATCAAGAGCTATAGAGGCTTCAGTCCAGGTTTGTTGCTGGATTTATGACTTAACGGGGAACGCCGGAGGGCGCTTAAGTCTAATGGTGGGTAGCGTTTATTGAAATAAGAAAGTCGTTACACCAAAAAAGCTTCAGCAAAATCTGAGAAAACGTACTGGGGATCAAGACTTTCCGCAGAAATTACTTACTTACTTACTCCTTGGCGCTACACCCCATGTAGAGCCTTGTCCTCTCTTATGATCACAGCCCAATCCTGACGAATTTCTGTTCGTTTCCTCCATCTCCTGACTCCAAACTTTCTCAAATAATTTTCCTCATCCTCCAGCCATCGTTTCCGAGATCTCCCTTTGCTCCTTTTGCCACCTGGATTTCCTGTGTAAACCTTTTTGACAACTCGATCCGCTGGCATTCGCTCTACATGGCCCAGCCATCTTAATCTGTTACTCTTAATTTCAGTCACCAAGTCAGGATTTCTGTACAGTTCTTCAAATTCCTGGTTTCTCCTTATCCTCCATTGCCCCGCCTCATACACAGCTCCAAAAATCTTTCTTAATATTTTCCTCCCCCATCTTCTCAAGAGCTCTTCTTCTGCTACAGTCATTGTCCATGTTTCTGAGCCACACAGTACCACCGGTCTTTTGACTGTTCGATAGACAGTCACCTTCAATTTTCTGCTCAGGCTGTCTGACTGAAGGATCTTTATCAGGGCGCAGTAAGCTCTATTTCCTGCAGCAATCCTAGATTTTGTTTCTTCTCTTATTCTGCTATCCTCCGTAACCAGCACTCCCAGGTACTGGAACTTCTCACATCTCTCATAATTGACTCTGTTCAACTTAATATATTTCTCTTCAACAACAGCAGTTTTCCTGGAAGCAAAGAGATACTTCGTTTTTTGTGTTGTTCACTCTAAGTCCCAACTGCTCTGCCTCCTTTTGCAGTCTGCCAAATCCTTCTTCTATTTCTTTCAAACTTCCAGACAGCATACACACTTCGTCGGCATAATCTAGATTTTGGTGCATAAGTTAAACAGAGTGCCACCTCGGATATCACTCTCCTCCCTTCGCATCGCTCTCTCCAATACTATGTTGAAGAGTAGTGTGGATAATACATCACCCTGTCTTAAACATTGGTTGACCTCAAATTCTTTAGAAAGTTTTCCTTCTACTTTTACGTGGCATTTTGTACTGAGAGGGTCATTTCTACCAGTCCGATAAGTTTACTTGGGAATTCCATCTCCATTAAGGTGTCATATAGCTTTTTCCTTTTAACACTATCATAGGCCTGTTTAAAGTATACAAAATGGTGGTGTACATCCACATTATATTCATAACACTTTTCCACTATTTGCCTTATAATGAAGATCTGGTCTGTTGTTGATCTGCCCCGTCGAAAACCGCACTGGTAGTCTCCGAGAATTTCTTCTGTAATTGGTGAAAGTCTCATAGCGATGACTTTTTCTAATACTTTGTACACCATGCTGACTAAAGCAGTACCGCGATAATTTTCACAGTTTGCTTTGTCCTTCTTCTTATGAATCGGGCATATAATGGCCATGTTCCACTGGTCTAGCATCTCTTCCTTTTCCCATGTCTCCATGATGATCACCTCGACCCCTGATCCGCAGAAATTGGAGGGTCATTATCACCTACACATGTCATAAATTAAAGCTCCTCGCAGTGTCTTTCTTTAAAGTGAATTCTTATCTTAAAAACCACTGTAGGGATTTTGATTAGGTTTCCACTAGTAGAAACTGCCTGGCGGATTAAAACTGTGATCGCCGGACCATGACAAGAACTCGGGAACACTGCCTTTCGCGGGTAGATGCTCTAACGACTGAGTTACCTTAGCGTGGGTCACGACCGACCCTTACAGCTTTACATCCCCCAGTACCTCCTCTCCCACCTTCCAAACTTCACAAAATTTCTCCTGCAGTGGCTGTGGCTGAGCCATGCCTTCACAACATCCTGCCTTCCAGAAATGCTAGCCCTACAAGTTTCGCAGGCGAACTACGAAGTCTGAAAGGTAGGACACGTACTGCTGAAGTAAAGTTGTGAAGGGGAGGGGGGAGGGATCGTGAGTAGCGCTTAGGTAACTCAGTGAGCAGAACACTCGTCCGCGAACGGCGCTGGCCACGACTTCTAGTCGCGGCCCAAAACTTATTTTTAATCTGGCGGGTAGTTTCACAACAGCGTACACTTCGCTGCTGAGTGAAAATTTCGTTCTGAATAGAGGGACTGAGAAACAGGGAAGGTTTGTGTGACCTGTAGAGTTTGTAAACATTTCGTGCAAATCGTCTGAAATTGCAAATTGCCTGTCACATTTTACTGTCTGCATCTGAAGACTAATATAAGGAACAGCTGTAGGGGTTTAGGTAATGTTTTCACCAATGGATAGATTGGATCATGTGGAAGGTTTCTGCAGATAACTTATAAACGTTGTGGCAGTCCGTCCGTAAGTACTCAGTGCTTCCTGTGGGAAGCGAAGGTGGATCGGTGGCTATAAATAACTGTAACAAACTGCTGAATCACAGAGATCCATTTTTATCTTTTTCATTTCTAGTAGTGAACCAGTAGAAACGGCAACAAAAGGACATAAGGTAATACCTATGAGTAAACATGAAGGGTCACTTAAAATGGAACAACCACATAACGGTAACGAGATAAATGAAACACATGACTGATATTCACGGGAGGAGTCTAAGAAAATCGACTACGAGACATTAGCACAGAATATCATTGTTTGGTCGGCTCTGGAGTATTAGTCGCTGGATCTTTAGTAGGTTAAATAAGAAAATAACACATAGAAAATCCAAAATAGAGCGGCGCCTTCCCTCAGAGGTTCGCTTAGGAAGCGTGGGTGGTTCAGGATGAGCTTTTCAAACTTCCAGGACATACGGTGTGAATTAGGCGCTATACTCCACAGAGAAGCTTCTTGTAACAATTTAGAGAGTAAACGTTCGACGAAGTTGTCTGAAGACACATAGCAACCAGAAACATTTCCTACAGCTTTATTTTATGCCTCGATACATTAGTGCTACCAACCATATCAACAATGAACGATTCGTACATAAATTGTCATTCCATTATTTTTATAAGATCTTAAAGAGCTGTCATCACATGTACTTTTAAAACATGTAAGTGAAATATATTTGTTTGGACACTGTTGATTGGCCAGTAACACCGCACCCTCTTCATTTCTCCACAACTCACCCCATAACCCTCCCCCACCCCCACCCCCACCCCCACCGAGTCCTGTTCCTAACAGAACTGAACTCCTCTCTATAAAACAACTCCAGATCCTTACATAATTCAGAAAATAATTAATGTGCAAAATATTTAACGATCAGTACGTAAAATCTTTATGCTTAAAAACTGCATAGTGTTACACGATTTTTAATGTTTATGACGTCACATCTCCTGAACTATACACCGTACAACGACATTATTTTGAAGATATGTTCAGTGGTGTATGTGGATGATGTCTACAAAACAGGTTGCGAATAGAATTAGCAGTAAAAACAGTAATAAACTGAAATGTCATGTATGATGCTTAAGTTTTAATGCAGCAACAGCGAAAATATAGTAAGTGATGAACGATTTTTCGTTTGATCATGTCGTTGGTTCGTGTCAGCCTGAAGAAGTGTCGAAAAGGTTTGACATTATATTGGAAAAGATTTGAAATTATGTCCAAAGTCTGCTGGAAGTCATTAAGTGCTCCCGCTCTCAAGTACTGGATGAATATAGCCTGCATAATTAGCGCGACATGAGTTGCACTGCCTCAAGATATGTATACACAGTTTCTAATTTTAATACTTGACTTACTGTGTCCATTCTTTAACGTATGAATATACTTCTTAATTAGTGGATTATGACAGCATTTTAAATTTTTCATTTTGGTTAGTAATTACAGGAAATTACGAAAATCAGTTTTTTTGCCCTTTTAAACAGTTAGATAGGAAGCTGCAATTGGAACAGGGTGACCGTAGCCATTTAGTAATTACAGGAAATTACGAAAATCAGTTTTTTTGCCCTTTTAAACAGTTAGATAGGAAGCTGCAATTGGAACAGGGTGACCGTAGCCATTTAGTTATATAGATTTCACTCTTTTCCTGTCACGTAGAGGTCTTGTGTAGGGTCAATCTGTGGAAAAATGCTAGGGGTGTGAGAAAAGTAAAGAGACTGAATTTTTTATCTATCGAAGTTTTTATTTTTGCCAAACAGCCATACTGTCACATTCAATGTAATTCCCTTAGGCAGCTGTACACCAGCGGAGTCGTTGTTCCCAGTATTGGCCACAGGGCTCAAGAGTTTCAGCTGGTAGTGCCCGTCAGCCACATTCCTACCATAATAAGGGCGTTTGAAGGCATTGCTAAATTTCGGGGAAAGATAAATGTGACAAGGCCTCAGGTGAGGTGTACAGGTTTAACGTCACAAGATTACTGGTAAGTTCGACGTTTTCATCGGTTTTTGAGGTTGAAGATCCCCCTGAGCGAGTTTCATCTTCAACAGGTTCTCAGCTTTCCAAAAATGACTTGAGTAAGCTAAAACCTTGTGGTCTTGATAAGGCTTTCTCAGCTTTTCAAAGGTTACACGATGATCTTCGCAAGTTTAACACAAAAGTCGATGGCATAACGTTGCTCTAAATTCCACTATTTCATTTACGTTACACTCAGTAAAAATACGACATCACTGAAGCTACCCTCAAAAATCACGTTATGGTTGTAGAAATCATCTTCCCCTTACCCCTCAGGCAACCTCCTCCCTCGCTGTTACAGGTACACTTTCAGGCCTTAGTTATTGGAATAGCACCTCTCACTCATATCAATTGGATTGACTACTCAATGAAATTGATGACTTAATTAACTTCTGCCCCCCTGGTAAATCCCCTCCCCTCCATCCCACCCTCTCGGAAATTGGCGGGAAAAAGACTCAGTTGATCGGTTATTTGGAGGGAATTCGATTGTAGTGTACAGAATAATGTTTAAATAATTTATGCAATGTATAGAAATATGTTTATTTATGGCAGTGTACGGAATATAGTTTATTTATTTAGTTAAAGAATTTATTCAGAAATCGATTGCTGTGTATGGAATAGGGTTTAAGCAATTTAGACAATGTGTGGAATGTTGTTTATTTAAACAATTTAGGGGATTCAAGGCAGGGTATGGAATATAGTTTATTTATTTATTTAAAGACCTTCTCTGGAAATAGATCACCTCCCACACCACCCCATCCCTGGCGTTGGGGAGGAGAGGGAAGGGCAGGGGAACAATAGGTTAAAAGCCTGTCAATCAAAAGTAAGGATCCTTTTAGGAGAACAATAGTTTAAGGACCTGTCAATCAAAGGAGAACAATACATTGTAAGTAGGCTGTTTAGGTTTTTTTATTGGTAACACCGCCGCCACGCAGCACTCTATATGAAAATCACTGGCTGTGCCATGTGCAGTCTGTGGCTGGTTGGCATTGTTGTAATACTCGCCATTGTAGTGTTGGGCAGCGGCAGCTGGATGGTAACAGCGCGTAGCGTTGCGCAGTTGGAGGTGAGCCGCCAACAGTGGTGGACGTGGGGAGAGAGATGGCGGAGTTTTGAAATTTGTAAGAATGGATGTCATGAACTGATGTATATATATTATGACTATTAAGGTAAATACATTGTTTGTTCTCTATTAAAATCTTTCTTTCGCTAACTATGCCTATCAGTAGTTAGTGCCTTCCGTAGTTTGAATCTTTTATTTAGCTGGCAGTAGTGGCGCTCGCTGTATTGCAGTAGCTTGAGTAACAAAGATTTTTGTGAGGCAAGTGATTTGTGAAACGTATAGGTTAATATTAGTCAGGGCCATTCCCTTGTAGGAATTACAGAAAGTCAGATTGCGTTGCGCTAAAAAAATATTTTGTGTCAGTTTAAGCACAGTCGTGTATAATTTTTCAAAGGGGACGTTTCAACATTATTGACATGTCAATCAAAGGAGAACAATAGGTTTGTCTGTGACTGCATACCTGCCACTGATGTAGGCAACCTGCACTAACAAAATGCGCCACAACGAAGCTTATTCCACTATTCACAGTAGTACCACATAGCTCACAGTGATGTCAGTATCATTACGTTCCTCACACACGACGCATATTTCATAATTCACACACCGTCATCAGTCTACTGTCTGGCAACTGGCCAAAGTGGTAGTGAAAATTCTATGGTCAGTGTGATGACCTGTGGTGTACTGACTGTCACAGGATGTCAACACAACGATGCAAATGGTCCCCGAAATTTGCTGTCGACAGCTACCTAAGATGTAATTGAATTATATATTTGCAGCATCTTTGTAGAATATATTTTAGGCGATCTAGGATGAACTGATGCTTGTGGGTACTTGTATAAAAGTGACGAGGATTACTGAGTTGTCAGTATGCTAGCAGTGACAAACCCATCAGACACATTTCAACAGTTCTAAATCTGCCACCGGCCGTGGTGGCCGAGCGGTTCTAGGCGCTTAAGTCCGGAACCACGCTGCTGCTATGGTCGCAGGTTCGAATCCTGCCTTGGGCATGGATGTGTGTGATGTCCTTAGGTTAGTTAGGTTTAAGTAGTTCTAAGTCTAGGGGACTGATGACCTCAGATGTTAAGTTCCATAGTGCTCAGAGCCATTTGAACCATCTAAATCTGCCCAAGTCGATGTTAGTGACGTGGTCGTAAAGAGGAAATGCGAAACAACAACCGTAGCGATACCAAGACCAGGCAGACCGCATATACTGACGAACATGGACTGTCGAGCAATGCGGAGGCTGGTTGTGAAAAAATGGTGTGAATTCAGCTGAAATCGTGAGTTGCAAAGGGTTGCCAGCAGTCCGGCTAACACAGTGGCTGTGCGTACGGAGTTAGCAGGAAAGGGTTACAACGGTCGAACAGCTTCCTATGAGCCACAAGTTTCTATACGCAGTGCTAAGCGACGCTTTCGGTGGTATAAAGAGCAACGGCACAGGAGAGTCGATGAGTGTAAACGAGAGATTGAGAGTGAGTAATCACTTTAGGCCCTGTGGTAATCCGACGAAAATATTTGCGTCTTGTGTATACCTTGAACACGGAACCTGTCATCATGTGTTATGCCACCAGGGAAGAGCGGAGGAGGCTTTTTTACGGTATGGCGGTGTTTCCCGTGGTTAGGGCGTGGCGCCCTTGTTTTTCTTAAGAAAACTCTGTGTACTGAAGGATATCAGTACATTCTGGAGCATTGTGAAATGCAACAGTTCGGAGATGATGGCTATCGGCAGGACATGATATACTGTCTTAAAGCAACGTCTGCGAGGCAATGGGCTATGCAAAACATTCTGCGAACAGGGCGGACCTGCCCAAAATCATCACTTGATCCTAACGGAATACCTTTAGAATGAGTTAGAAAGTCAGCTTCGCTCCACATTCCAGCATAAGACATCACAACCTTCTCTGGTCTGGGTTGTTGAGGAAGAATTATTGGTTGCAGTTCCTTCGCAGACACTGAGACATCGGCAGTGTCTTCAGCAGTGCTCAAGGCGAAGGGCGTTATCTCTTTACCCGTATCAATTTTAATTCTGGTGTTTATGTACAGGAATTTTTGCTATCTTAATAAGATGTTCAGGGACTAATCTTTTCTGCATTTCTGCACGTAGCGTCTCGCTGTGTGTTCCGTAAAATGCGTTCTCATAGTCTACAAATACTAGACGTAATTAAATTCCCGTCTGTTTTGTGTATCTGTCCAGTGTGAAAACAACGTCTGTGCATGGTCTTTCCTTTCCTTCCCCCATTAAAAGTATATTCGAGATATTTTCAGGCATTTCATTTACTATTTTGTTGTAGATCTTGTAAGTATTATCCGCAATACTTATACCTCTGTAGACAGATGTATTACTTCAAATGTTCAAAGGTGTGTGAATTCCCAAGGGACCAAACTGCCGAGATCATCGGTTCCTAGACGTACACACTACTTAAACTAACTTATGCTAAGAACAACACACACACCCCCGAGGGAGGATTCGAACCTCCGGCGGGAGGGGCCGCGCAATCTCTTTCCACCATTGTGCGTCCTCAGTATGGAATGACGTTACCTTGGTCATTAAATTCTTTGGGCCTCAGACATACTGCGCCCACCATTCGCACATTTACTGACTTATACCAACCTGTTATCCTCCTAGTCTGTCTCTGTACGTATCTAAGCTGCCGCCGTGTCACCACAGTGGCGCCACAGTTTGCGCCCAGTTTATCACCGGTAATTCCACTCCGTCCGGTTAACTTTGGGTGCCACGTAACGTTAAATGTAGTACTCAGGAGAATTTACGACAGAAGAAAAGTCTCGCAAAACTCGTAGGATCCTTAAAATGCGAAACAGAATAGCTCGTAAATGTTTAGAGTAGAATTAAAACACGAATGGGATTAAAATTAAGAAGTAGCCTTCTCCGAAGAGAATTCAAAATGAATAACTGCGTCCTGTTTCTCATGCTACTTAATCTTACGCTTTAATTATGATGCTGCAATCGAAAAGCAAGATTACGAATAATAAGGAGTATATACGACTGATTAACATCGAAACTTTTCAGTTGAAACAGAAGGCTCGCTAGGAATGTTAACCTGAGAGAATCTCTTTGACTGCTGTTGACTGTGAGGACGCAAATAAAGTGGTTTGTAATCATCAAAGAAAAGGTAAAGATGCTAAGGTGTCCACACCGTTCTCGCTTCGGAGGAGGCAGCTACTGAAGTAGTACCATACTCTCACACATCTCCTCGCCGCGCGGGGCAGCCATACGGTCTTGAGCGCCTTGCCACGGTTCGCGGGGCTTCCTCCGTCGGAGGTTCGAGTCCTCCCTTGGACATGGGTGTGTGTTGTCCTTAACGTAAGTTAATTTAGGTTAAGTAGTGTGTAAGCCTAGGGACCGATGGCCTCAACGGTTTCGTCCCATAGAACTTACCTCAAATTTCCAATTTTTTCCACACATCTCCTCCAGACAAATAGAAGAAAAAGAGACGAAAGACAAAGAGAAAAATAGGAAAGGGAAAACGTCTTCAAAGTAAACCTTTCCGCAGAACATCTTCAGCAGACTAATCTTTTGATTTTTGGATTGATAATTAGTTTTTTTAATTTTCTGAACTAGCCCTAAAATTAACTGTCAGTCTTCCTACACCACAAAAAAGCCCTTCTGTAATAGTTGTTGGGTTCTGTATTGTTTACCATGGTTTAAGAAGCGGAGTGAAACTTGTGTCTTAAGTTAGTAAACAATCTTGCACAACATTGGTTTGCTGTAATTACCACGTTAAGGTTAAGCAGTATCTCAAGTTTCAACTGATTTATTCCACTGTTACCGTGAGGAACTCAGTGTGTGATTCCAGGCTGGAAGGTATTTTATATCTAAGTATCAACACGGCGGAGGATGCCCTAACGCAGCGAGACAGTTTACGGAATTTCATCCAAGAATGTCTTCACGACAATGTTCATTGCCAGTAAATTGTCCTGTTTTGTCACGTTTTCTTAGGAGCTGCTTGGAGGATTTTTAGTACTTTATATGCTGGCTCGTGTAGGTTTCTGTGAGACTAACAGTATTGGGAGGAGGTTAGAAACGAAAGAATTTGGATCAGTGTCGCCAGTAGGACGCCTACATCCTGCTGCTTCCTGCTGGTTGGTCTACTCCTGCATTCTACCGACTGAGCCTGCTTCAGGAACGTCAAGAAATTCGCCTTTGCCGGCGTGTTGTGCATCTGCTCTTTGTGGAAGGGTTCTGTCTAAAAATGATAGTTGTCTTGGAGAAATGTTCCACCACCTGACACAACCTGGTTTTGGTTCTGGATGTGCTTCGACACAGATGCTACGAGTAACGTGACAAATTTATCAGCAAATCACTATTATCTTCTCACATTTAATTAGTGTCAATGGAACGACCGATAATGTTTGTTTTCTCCATTTTCAATTCGTTACCTGACCCAACTGAACAGCTCTTCAGTTTAGATGACCTTCCTGCCCAATTTTTGTACTTAATTTGAAGTCAATCGGAAACGAACTCTGTCATTTGGACGCACTCAAGAGGTATATATTTACAGTTGTATCCTAAAGAGAGACCCAGCGAGGTGGCGCAGTTGCTAGCACAGTGGAGTTGCATTCCGGAGGACGACGGTTCAAACCCGCGTCCGGCCATCCTGATTTAGGTTTCCCTTGATTTCCCAAAATCGCTTCAGGCAAATGCCGGGATGGTTCCTTTGAAAGGGCACGGCCGACTTCCTTCACCATCCTCCCGTAATCTGATGGGATCGATGACCTTTCGTCCCCTCCCCCAAATCCCAAATCAAATAGCTAACCAACCAACCAACTCAAAGAGAACGCACACACTCTTTGGGAACGTTATAAGGGTTCTCTTTCGTACAGAAATAACGATTCCAAGCGAAGTCAACAGTTGGCAGCACACTTCACATTTGCAAAACATGTGGATACAGTATGGTAGATTGGGAGCCGGCCTTCGAACATGCAGACAAGAATTAAAGACTACTGCTCGTGTATCCTGTGCATAACTTACGCAACAGAGTACCAGAACTACACGAAGAAAGCTGAAAACCGATTCTTACCTGTTTCACTTAGGAAAGACAGGATTTCTTCACACAACGTTTACGTGTTGTTTCTGATACCACTCCCAAAACAATTACGTCAGTGGCGAGCTGATCAGTTTAGTCAACTGTCAGAAACACAAGCTGAGCTCTCTTTGGGATTTCGCACTCTTTGGTACATTTATCCTAATCCATGACGAACGAATCAATGAGGACACAAAAAGCAGACTAGCATAAGCAAAGAGAGTATTCGTGGGCCTAGAAAAGTCTTCTAGTATCAAACATAGACCTCAATTTGTGGGAGAAATTACTGGGTATGTACGGCAGTCAAACATGTACTGTAGGAAAACCGTTACAGAAGACAATCGAAGCATTTGAGAAATGGTGTTGCTGAGTAATGTTGAATATTAGGTGGACTGCTAAGGTAAGGAATGAGGATGTTCCCCTCCGAAACGGTGAAGGAGGAACATGTGGAAAACTTTGACAAGAATGGACAGCATGTCAAGACGTGTTAAGTCAACAGCGAACAACTTCCGTGGTACTAGAGGGAGACGCAGAGGTTAAAAACTGCAAAGGAAGACAGAATCCAACAAATAATTGAGGACATAGGTTTCAAAGGGTAGTCTGAGGTGAAAAGATTGGCACATTGGGGCAATTTCGTAGTAAGTCGCATCGATCTGGTCATAAGAATGATGGCCCAAAAAAGGCGTAGTAATTCAGTAACGAACTACGTGGTATTCGTTAAACAACCAGAGAATTTGACAGATATTTACCGATAATTAACCAGCATTACGAATATACCAAATTGAAACAACATCTTAAATATATGACAGCAGAAGCGAAAATGTTCTCACAGAGGTGGCAAGCGTGTTAAAAATTCTGCTAGTAGAAGACAGAAGCTAAAATGAATTTTCCATCAAACGCGTTGAATGATGCACACTATTAAGGGCAGTGGTGGCTACCTATCAGAATTAAGAAGACTGAGGAAAATTCTACACGAGGTTTTAAGCTTGGTGTTCCTCAAGACAGGCCCGATCACGAAGTAGCTGACTGTGATTGCTCCTCCGTGATAAAGTCAGCACTGGCACGTCGAAATAGGTGCTATATAGCTGAAGGAAAAAGGTAAACTGACTAGGCCCAACAGCCTATTATAAAACAAGAAGAATATTTAGGAAGACAACGGGGAGTGGGGAAATCATAGAGTGTTTTTGGTGACTTCTGTTGACCGGCGAGTTATAAGTGGCAGGACGGTGGACCATCAATTTCGTGAACATTTTTACATGTAATTTAATCACTCGGCTGCCGTTGAATCTGAAGTTAGCCTGTGTTCCTGATATACAAACACTGGACAATATCCTTGGGTACCGAAACCGGTCGTGGTATTTAAAATAAAAATTGGGTTAAACGAGTTTGCTTTGCCATCCTCCGCAGCAAACACAGATTTCTTCTGTTTTCTTAAAAAAAAATACACGACTTCTCTTGCTGCACTATATTATATCCTCCCAGAAGAGTTTCGCCTTTCACCTTTAAGGCATTATCAGTGGGATAGCTCTTAGCGTTCTTAGTTGCCACATGCGTTTCCTCTAATGTAGTCACATGGAGGTCGATGTTCTTGCGTTCCAAACATTTTTCTTCCCACTTTCCACTTCGTTGGCACTTACTGTTGCTATGCACTACCAGTCTTCTATCACTAACATAGACATTTGACGTCAAGATGGAACTACTTTGAGTTCACTGTGTATCTCATCCTGTTTGAATGAGACTTCTGCTGGGATAACGTGATGAGAGTGAAAGGGAGAGGACGAGATGGACAGACAAAGAGGGGGAAGGAGGTGGATACAGATAGACGGACGAGGAGATGCACAAAGAGAGGGGAGGGGAGGTGGAAATGGACAGAGAGAGGGGAAAGTAGGAGATGGACAGAGAAAGGGAACAGGAGGAGATGGACAGGGGGCGAAAGAGAGAGGGTAGAGGAGAATGCGAACAGAGAAAGAGAAAGAGAAGAGGAGGAGTTGGAGAGGGGAGCGGATGAGATGGACAGAGAAATTTAAAATTTGAACAGGGAAAGTGGTGAGGAGGAGACGGACACTGTCCCCGTTGCAGCTAAAGATCTATATTTCATTATAATTTCATTCTTCGAGAGCTGCAAAATCACCAATGATATCTGTACAGATAGCAGCTTCATAGAGAGGGTGAAGGTGGGCAGAGACAGGGAGGAGGGGAAGGAGTAGAGGAATTAACAGAAGCTTGGAATAAATACATACTCGGCAACGCTGGATACTGAGCTAATACACCGTATAAACCGGCTGCCTCAGTCTGTTGTGGTTCCTCTAGCGGCGTGATACGGTACTATGGAGGAGAGATTATAATGTGCAGCAGGACTGCAGACATGTGTGTGCAAATAAACAAAAGATAATTACGTACCTCTATTTTATCGTGTTCTGATTAAAACTTTGTGACGACCTCGTATATACAGAACACTTCTGGCAGAATTCAAGAATGCTCAACATTATTTCTGTTAGGCAGCTGGAACGGCAGATAACATAATTTGAATGTCATTAGGAAACTCCGAATGACTTACGTAGTAGAGCTTCATGTTCGCTTTCATATTGTTAGAAACCATATATTACTAGGTGAGATTCACCAAATTTTGTTTTTATTTATTTATTTCATTTATTTATTTATATAAGCTCATGTAATTAGGGGCATTTGGCCCTCTCTATATCGGACTAGGGTTTCGCACTTCTACATCACAGCTACCTACTAAAAACATTACGACAAATACCTGCTGCATTAAAATAATTTGAGTGTTGATAGTGACAATGTAAGTAAATAATATTGCATATGAACAAATAAAGTTAGCACCGTCAGTACTTGTACAGCTGCTGCTGCAACTAATAGTGATAATAATAATAATAATAATAACAGTAATAACAATAGTGGTATATATAAATGAATTTTAGGTGTACAGCATAGATGTTTTGTGATATAGCGAGTTTTCGGAAGAGGAACTCAAAGAAGATAGCACCAGGTAACAATTGGTGTATTTTCTCATTTTATTTGCAGTGATGGCTGCATAACTCATTTGTTGTTTTAAGTGCCATTTAAAAGCATAACTTGTGATATTGCTTGAGAGACATCTGTCAAGAAAGGTAGCATTGTAAACATCATTATCCCACGAGGATAAGTGAGAATCTTAAAGCTTATGCTGAAGATGTATGTATCGGTATGCATTCTATCGTGTATTGATTGTGCCCAAAACGGAAGTGGCTGAAACTAGTAAATGTATCTCGAAGTTATTTTTACAGAATTTTTGCTGCTTACTGAGAGGTGCTTAGCTCAGAGACAGATTAATTTTATCGTAACGTGAACGCAAAAGAGTTCAGCGAGAATAAAGGTGAGATTTTATATCTTACTCAAAAGTAACCAGGAGCTGGGATTACATCTGTACGAACATAGACCATTTACGATCGTATGTGGGCGAGGGAAGAAATTATTGAAGTATCCCACAAAGCAACAAAGCAAACACACAAAATAACTAAACAAACACAAATAAATACTGGCTTCGTATTTTTCAGAATCCTATAATAACGCCGTATTTGTCGGTATACTAAGATTTGGTGTGGGTGACAGGCGCTCTAATGTTGGTTATTGAAGCGTAGTCAAATTCTTCCCAGTACATCAAGCAGAGTATTTCTGACGGTTTGCTCTTGATTTAGGAAAAAGTGGCTCGAAGAATTACCAATGATACTCAGAATACGAATAATCGACTTACATCTTGCGACAAACATGCGGAACATTGCTGCCGGAATTTTCTCTGAACTCAGCAGCTCTCTAGGTGCGGATTTGATAAATACTGCCCGGAACGCTGGAATCGCTGGTTGATGCCTAGAAAAACAATGGAATTTCCTTTAGGAAACAAAGTACGCAACAGGTATACCTATGGAAGAACTGAACAAATATTGCAGTTCCCCGATTATGGAGTAAGAGGTAGGTGAGGAACAGTGGCCAGAGTGTGTGTCTTATAACACTAGCAATAGACTGAGCATCACCAGAACTTGACCGCACGTCTCGCTTTGTGTCCGTGGACCCTTGACGTATTAATGAGGCCCAAGTCGTCATTGGTACCAGGCAGATGAGACCCAAAGGTTACCACAGGTCACGCATGAATAGCGTTACGGAGGTACTTGTCGAGATCGGAAGCATCCTCAATGTACTTTTCAAACAAGAGCTGCACGACTCCGCCATCGATAATTATCCTGCTGTAAATTACCGTAGCAGAGCAGTTTTTGCCAAAACTCTCTCTCTCTCTCTCTCTCTCTCTCTCTCTCTCTCTCTCTCTCTCTCTCTCACACACACACACACACACACACACACACACACACACACACACCTACAAGTGTGTGTGTGTGTGTGTGTGTGTTGTCCAGAAAGTAAGACCCGATCGGTCGTGAAATGGAAACCACGGTGAAAACCAGACACGTTTTATTTGGTACGCCTTTCACCTACTTCTATACATAGTCACCGCTCCAACTTCGAGTTCTGTCGTAGTGTTGTATCAAATTTCCAATTTCCTCGTCATGGAATGCAGCCGCCAGTGCTTTCGGCCAGTTATCTGCACTGGTCTGCAGCTCGTTGTTTGTGGAAAAATGTTGTCTTCTTAGCCAGCGGTTCTTGTGAGCAGAGACGAGACTCATGGGGAGCCAATTACGGACTGTATTGTGGGTGATCAAACATTCTCATCGGAAACGCTGCAGCAGCGTCTTCATTGCCCCCGCAGTGTTTGGCCGAGAATTGATGTGAAGAAGGAACTGCTCCACAGTTGTGTATTGTGGGCAGCATGACACAGGCGAAATCTCTAACCAAGCCCTCATACTTGGCGGGAGACGCTATTCGCTACGAATATTTACGTGATCACTGTTCACTCAAAACTGAAAAGAGCGACGCGACACGATCGACGGGCATACTACAGACACTGCACAACACACATGTTCAAAGCTTTACCGGATTTTCCCAGTGGTTTCCGTCGTTTCGTGACCGATCGGAACTTACTTTCTGGACAACCGTCGTATATATATCCGTGTAGCTGATGATGACTCACCCTCCAACAAGAAATGAGAGACAATCTTCCGTTCATAGTCCTCGAGGAATCGGAATATTTGCCCTTCGGTAGCAGAAGGATCAGACTTCACTCCTAAACCCCGACTGTTGGAAGCACGGTAAGAAGACGAGAAATCAACCTTCTCCCAAACAGACGTATTTGATGCTGCCAGAGACAATTTCCCCTTCTGTGCCATTCACACTAGAGCAGCTCTTTGAACAATAATTTGTTGGCTGTATTCTGATCTCCGCTCCTCCTGCAGCGTTTACTTTCTGCCGTTCCCTCTACTATCGTGGAAGTCATTCGCATTTGTTCGAAAATTATGTTCTATCGTCCTGTCTCCTCTTTTCCTCAATGTTCGCCATACGTTTCTTTCCTCAAAGATTCTGCTGATAATCGCCTTACTTCGTATTAGTCCACATAATTTTCAGATTATATAGCGCCACATCTCAAAAGATTCAACTCCCTTCTTTTCCAGGTTTCTTAAATTCTGCGATTCATATCCAACAATGGCGTGTTCCAAACATAATTTATCAAAATTTCTTCCCGAAATTAAGGCCTATTTTTGTTACAAACAGATTTCTTCTGGTGAGGAATGCCTTTTTGCGTGCACTAATCTGTTCTGTATTTCCTCCTTGTTTTCTACATCATTTGTTATTTTCCTTCCAAGGTAGCAGAGTTTTCACTTTATCTACATTACTGTCACAGGTTCCGATGTTACATTAGCTGCTAAATCATTTTTGCTACTCCTCAATCCAAGCAATCTACATTGTATGTACATTAGATTATCCCTTCCAGTAATTCTTCTTCACTTTCCCTGTGGATAGCAGTATCGTCAGGATATCTTATTATTGATATCCCTTTGCCCCTAATTTTTATTTCTGTCCTGAAACTTTCTTCTGTAACTGTCACTACATCTTCGATGCAGGGATTGAACAGTGGGGGAGAATTGCGGCAACCCTGTCTTACACCTTTTGTAGTATGAGCACTTAGCTCTTGTCTTCCATTCAAACTGTTCATTCTTGGTTTTTTGTGTACATTGTATATTACTCTTCTTCCCCTGTAGCTTATAACTAATTTGCTGAAACTATCTTGCACCATTTTACGTTATCAAACTTTTTCCTAGACCGAGACGTAGTATGAACATCTGTTGATTTTTCTTGAGTCTTGTTTCCACAATCAGGAACAAAATCCTAATTGCCTCTCCTAATACCAAACTCATCGGCATCTAACAGACCCTGAAGTTTCTTTTGCACTCTTCTGTATACTGTGCTTGAGTTGTTAAAGTAATTGTAAAATAGTTTTTACAGTTACCCAGCTTTGCTATCTTCCAGATTGTGGAGTTGACGTTTTTACGAGAGCCCGGTAATGTAAGAGGCGGTCAAATGAAAGCGAGACAGATGGAAAAAAGCTAAGTAAATTGTTTATTTCAAAAGTAATGGCCATAACACATAATACAAGAGGGACGATAATCAGTTCCATCGAGGAAAAATGTTAGTGGCTGAAACGGAATCATGATTGCATCCAGGCCTTCTAGTCTGAATCAAATCGACGGCGACTAGTGTCTTTCTTCAGGGCTCCAAAATATGGAAATCTCATGGGGCGAGATCGAGAATGTATGGAGGATACAGAAGGATTTCCCAGTGAAACTTCCGCAGGAGGGAAGAAACAAACTGGACAACATGAGGTCGGGCGTTGGTTTTCCGTCAGTCAGAAAAATCCATTCACTGAAATGTTAACAGTATTTCTGCTCTACCTTCCTATTCATGACCAATCTTATTTCTGTTACACTATTTTCTGCTACTCTTAATATTAGCTTATATCCATCTTATTTCTGTTACACTATTTTCTGCTACTCTTAATATTAGCTTATATCCATCTGCCTGGAAATCCTTTTCTTCATCCATTTCACCTTACTGGCCTCCACTATACGAGTATCTGTGCTGCAACTTTGCTTTTATCTTTCCGATTTTCTGGTTTTCCGATTGCATTCTGACTTATGACATCCTACCTTGCAACTCAAAGACTGTTATCCTTTCGATGATTATTCAATCTTTTTTTCGTGGTTTCTAAATATACATAATGAAACAACAAGTTTACATTCTAGTAAGGTCATCCGAAGACCAGTATCAGTTGCAAAGCGATTTAGAAAAGATTGCTGTATGGTGTGACAGGTGGCACTTGACGCTAAATAACGAAAAGTGTGAGGTGATCCACATGAGTTCCAAAAGAAATCCGCTGGAATTCGATTACTCGATAAATAGTATAATTCTCAAGGCTGTCAATTCAACTAAGTACCTGGGTTTTAAAATTACGAACAACTTCAGTTGTAAAGACCACATAGATAAAATTGTGGGGAAGGCGAGCAAAAGGTTGCGTTTCATTGGCAGAACACTTAGAAGATGCAACAAGTCCACTAAATAGACAGCTTACACTACACTCGTTCGTCCTCTGTTAGAATATTGCTGCGCCGTGTGGGATCCTTACCTGGTGGGATTGACGGAGGACATCGAAAGGGTGCAAAAAATGGCAGCTCGTTTTGTATTATCACGTAATAGGGGAGAGAGTGTGGCAGATATGATACGCGAATTGGGATGGAAGTCATTACAGCAAAGACGTTTTTCGTCGCGGCGATATCTTTTTACGAAATTTCAGTCACCAGATTTCTCTTCCGAATGCGAAAATATTTTGTTGAGCCCAACCTACATAGGTAGGAATGATCATCGAAATAAAATACGAGAAATCAGAGCTCGAACAGAAAGGTTTAGGTGTTCGTTTTTCCCGCGCGCTGTTCGGGAGTGGAATGGTAGAGAGATAGTATGATTGTGGTTCGATGAACCCTCTGCCAAGCACTTAAATGTGAATTGCAGAGTAGTCATGTAGATGTAGTTGAAGCAAACCAAGCGCTGTATCACGTGTGAGACACAGAGGCGAGTGAGCGCGCCGGGACTCACCCCAGTTCACTGCTAGTAGCGCCACGCCACCTTAACGCGTCTGCAGGTAGCGCACGAGCTTTGCACCACAATTTAGCATGAAATTAAAAATCAAAATTTATGTTTAAAACATTGTTAAATTCCAAGTCTTGATGTTCTAAACTTAATAGTTTACGGAAAAATGCCGTTTTAAGGGAAAAATCAGAAGCGCTATATAATGACCCTAGGAAGCCAGAATTTGGTCAGAAGGTGCAGTCAGAAGTTATAAGTGATGCTAGTTTCCAAAACCATAAAACAAAAATTAACGCCAGAAGCCAGGTTTTTCGTAAAAATCAGAGACGCTAAATAATGGACTTAGAAACTTGAAAATTTGTTTTATGATTCAGTACACCCCAAAAATAATAACAGAGAGTCCACGTTAATCTAACTCTTACAGATTTTGAGTAATTAAATAAAAAACTAATTTTGTAACTAAAATGTACCTAAGTTTTTAGATTAAGTACTTGAAATTTTACTGATAGAGGATTTTGGTTAAACCAGATGATCGAGTATATCAAACAATAGAGCTACCCCAAATTTAAGATTTGGAACATAAATAGCAACTGACGTAAGTCTTAGAAAAGGTATGGTTCAGAGGTAACTATCTACCGTTAGTTCCACTAAATAAATTCTATTAAGCAAAGTTTTCATTCTAGCGAGCTGAAACTTTCTACGTGCTTTCAAACTGCTTATCTGCATACCAGCAAAAATTAAGAAGTTTCTGAAGTAATTGCTAACTATATTATTAAAGATTATGTGCCCGAGATAGCGGTCGTTTGTAGACTGCCGCCGTATGCACATAGACAGAGACAACAAATGTTTTCTCGGCAGTCCGCATCGGCACATTATAAATACAGCCCCTAAAGTAGTAGGAAGGTTCACTTTGTTCTCAGACACTGTGTGGTCCATGCCAGTTAAACGTATGGTAGCTCTCTGATCGGGTGACGTCAAAGCCGAGCTGTGACAAACACGTATTTTGCAGTGAAAACGGATAGTGAACTCGCGAGGACTGTACGCCGTCCTGTATCGTTTATAATTCGGTAAAATAACTTTTAGTGTGCCGTCCGTGTGAAATTCAATTTCGCGTGGCAAGTGGTGAATTTATTTCCACTTTTATGGCGAGCATTAATTTTTGAACATTTATTGCGAACTTTCAATTGAGTGATGTTAGTGAGGGCGAAAAACTATCTGGTAGGATAGGTAGAGGTCGCTTCTGAACTGCTAAAGGTGCTGTTAGATTAAAAAGACTTGTTTGCAATTGAGCATAACGCAATTTAAAGTGATGTTTGTGAGAAACTTTAATTAAACTAAATCTTGACTGGAACTTTAATCTTTTACTGAAGTCATAGTTCTGATCGCACAAAGAAATGGGAAATAGAGACTTTTCTTTCAGTGGGCTGGCCCGTAATGTGGCAGCGCATACTGGAAACTAAGGTCAGTATGTTTTCCTTCGCTTTGTCGCTGACCACCAAATTTGTTACCAGACTCAGGCGATTAAAGACGGCATCAAAACTTTAAACCAGTGAAGTAACCTACTCGCCGCCCCACATAGTCACTGTTTATTTTCACAATGCATTTCTACGGGACAGTGTTGGCGATAGCAACATGCAGAGTCACCGGTGTTCGAATCCATTGGGGCCAACCTTTTTTTTTTTTTTAGTTAAAGCATTAAACTATATCCAATTTACACGTCAACAGTGGGGTACCTTGTACGTTTCTTTCTATCGCTGTGAAATTTACTTAAACATTAAGACACCACATGAACTTCCTACAGAAGTAAGCGATCACTTTGTTTCGTCCATGATACAAATAAAGCCAATAGAAAATAATAGTGGATACAGTAGCATATTCTGTATGCAATGAGGTACAAAAAACACAACAGGGAGGCTACACTACACTGAGATAACAAAAACGTTGGATAGAGGTAGTGTCGCGTACACAAGGTACAGAAAGGCATTGTATTGGCGGAGCTATCATTTTCACTTAGGTGATTCACGTGAAAAGTTTTCGACGTGATTATGGCCGCACTAATGAAATTAAGACTTTGAAGTTGGAACTGTAGTTGGAGATAGACGCATTGGACATACCAGTTCGGAAATCGTTACGGAATTCAATATTCCGAGATCCACAGTGGAGAGAGTGAGCCGAGAATACCAAACTTCAGGCAGCACCTCTCACGGCGAACAATGCAGTGGCCGACGACCTTCGTTTAATGACCGAGAGCCAGTGATAACAGACAAGAAATACTACTTGAAATTCAGCACAGATCAATGTGGTACATATGGTGGACATATCCTGCAGGACATTGTGTCGAAATCTGGCGTTAATGGACTATGGCAGCAGATTACTGACGCGGGTGACTCATCTAAGAACACGATCTCGCTTGCAGGGCATGTCCTGGACTCGTGACCATATCCATTGGACCCTAAACGACAAGAAAAACGTAGTGTCGTCAGATAAGTGCAGATTTTAGTTGGTAAGAGCTGATAGTAGGGTTCGAGTTTGATGCAGATCACACGAGGCCTGTTCAAACGGGCTGTTCAAATGGTTCAAATGGCTCTAAGCACTATGGGACTTAACTTCTGAGGTGATCAGTCCCCTAGAACTACCTAAACCTAAGAACAGCAGGCCTGGGTGGCCGAGCGGGTCTAGGCGCTACATTCTGGAACCGCGCGACCGCTACGGTCGCAGGTTCGATCCTGCCTCGGGCATGGATGTGTGTGCTGTCCTTAGGTTAGTTAGGTTTAAGTAGTTCTAAGTTCTAGGGGACTGATGACCTCAGTAGTTAAGTACCATACTGCTCAGACCCATTTGAACCATTTGAATGTAACCTAAGGACGTCACACACACCCATGCCCGAGGCAGGATTCGAACCTGCGACCGTAGCGGTCACGCGGTTCCAGACTCCGGCCGGCGTTGTGGGCTGTGTTCACATGGAATGAACTTGGTCCTTTGGTCCGACTCAACTTATCATTGACTGGAAATGGTTATTTTCGGCTACGTGGACGCTGTTTGTAGGCATTCATGAACTTCATATTCTCAAACAACGATGGAATTTTTAAGAGTGACAATGCGCCATGTTACCAGGCTACAATTGTTCGCAATTCAATTGAAGAACATTCCGGGCAATTCGAGCGAAGTTTTTGGCCACGCATATCGCTGGACATGAATTTCATCAAACAATAATGGGAAATAATTGAGAAATCTGTTTGCAGAAAAACTACGGCACCGGTAACACTTTCGCAGTTATGGACCGTTATAGCATGGCTCAAAATTTCTTCAGGGGACTTGCATCGACTTGCTGAGTCCATGTCGTGTCGAGTTGCTGGATGCTGGACTAGGCCGCCGAAGAGAGGTCCGACACGATATTAGGACGCATCCCATGACGTTGCCACCTCAGCGTAGATTGCACGTAGGACTGTACGTTTGTAGGATAGACTTATTTTCACAGGGGAGGTACGTACATGTTCGAGTAACATTCATTTTAGAGAAGACCTTCAAATCAATGCCTTACACTTGCAAAAAATGCGCCACTTGCTGGATCACACTTCGCTGGACCCTACGCAACACGTCTGCATCCATCATTTCTAGAGCGGCGTGCATGCGAACTATTTGGTTATATACATCCATGGGTAGAAAATTTTAAATTTTTTACTTTAAGTGTCTCTACAAATAAAAATCTGGTGGATTAAGGTCCAGGGAACATGCGGATCTCAACATTGGTCGTCCACGACTATTCCATTTCCCTGGAAACGCTTCATTTAGATAGTCGCGCACATTCTTTCCAAAGTCTCTCGGTGCACAATCATGCTGAAACCATAGCAAGCTCTGAACAGCATGGCGAACTTTTTCTAATGCACCAGGCAATGTATTGCAAAGAGACTTAAAATATGTGGGCACATTGAACTTGTCTGGCAATAGGTAAAAGCCCAAAACCACTCCTCCCACGAATTCAGTCTACAGGTTTATAGCAAAGCGTGCCTGAAACTCACGATCACGTGTGACATGCGGGTTGTGTTCCGAACAGTAATGGATGTTGTGGAGAAAGAAAATGCCTTCACAGGTGAAGATAGGGTTCGTCAGTGCATATGATGTTATTCATAAAATGTTCGTTATCCTCCAAATGATTCAAACACAATTCACCAAACTGTATTAGTCGGTTGTGGTCTTCTGCTCGCTGGTGTTGACTTAACGTTTATTGATGTGGATGCAGTTTTTCTTCGTGCAACACTTCACAAACCAGCCTTTGAGGCATCTGGGACTGCCGATTTCGCAGAGGGACGGTTTCAAGAATCGTATCCTCTGTTGGTCGACTACGTTCAGTCCTTGGGGGACCTCTTCCCATTACGTGTGGACGAAGATTATAGGTTTCTGAAAGAGGAGGGCGCTCTTCAGGATACCGTGCAGCATACACACGATCAGTTTCGTTGTTGGACCCACGCAGCACCAAAAGCAAATAGATGTGTTCAATGTTTTGTGTACTCCATCAGGAAGCCGGCATACATGAATTTGATTGTGCACTGACCAGTTAATAGGCAGAAAAATGCAGTTTAATGGATCCCTGTGTCATGTGACAGGCTACCGTCATGTGGCAATATGATGTGATGCTTATGAACGACGAGAACTAGCGAAAAATAATAAAGGAACATGTCGAACAATCGGAGCTTAGCAGTCTACTCAGTGAGTTGCGACAGCTCATATGGTACTGCGGGGTGCTAACGTTCCTATGCACATTCCGATGTGCTGCTCGATGTGGCAGTGTTGTCAGGTCATCGTTTTCATACAAGTGCTTCCAAAATGAATCAGATCGGATTTTGCCAGATAAACGTTTGCCTTGAATGTGGATAAGGAATCACGTACTGACCTGTAAGTGCGGCGTTTTTCCTTTACCCTGTATATACTCTCAAGCTTACATATGGTGCAAACTGTTATGTGTGGGTGTGCCTGTTGGGTTTTTAAATAAACTGTTAACTGGTCTGACTAATTCAATACATAGAAGCCATATTTATCCATGTAAAGACGCCTGATGATGGCTCGTGTCATTGAGCTAATGAGCCAGCTACAACACAGTGCACCTTTCATGATACCTGTTCTCGCCCATGCCGCATGCAGCATTGCCAGAGGCTCGTTTTCCAAACCCCATTTCTATTAAGCCTATTGATACGATTAGATTTAGCTAGATACACATTTGTCATGATTTGGGCTGAGGAATCGAAAGCTAACCGCCAACTGTGGTATTTCATCGTCACCCTGCATATATCTTTTTTATATTATCAAGCATATATCCGTCTGCACAAATCATTTTAAATCATAATGAGTGTGCTACTAGAACCTTTACCTAATTATAATATGTATTAGATGAATCTTTACAACACACAGTCTGGAATAACCATATGAATGCTCTCCTTCGGTCATTCCTTCCACGATATCTCTAAATCGCACACTTCACGTCCCGCCTACACTGCACACACGTAAGTATGCGCACAGAAAGAAACACACACACACACACACACACACACACACACACACACACACACACACACAAGCGCGCGCACTCGCAAACCAATGTAACATTGTAGTAACAAGTAAATTGTTGTTTCTACACATAATCATTCACCTGGACCTTCCGCAGGCTTTTATGCAACTCTCGACGTCTACAAATACCACGCGCAAAATTTTTATATTCTCCCGCTTGCAATGCAAAAATTTTGTCCTACAGAAAGAGCGAACAGGACCTGTTAGTAGGAAATGTAATGTATTTAAATTTTGGACTGGAATACGTTTGCCAGCCGGAGTGGCCGAGAGGTTCTAGGCGTTACAGTCTGGAACCGCGCCACCGCTACGGTCGCAGGTTCGAATCCTGCCTCGGGCATGGATGTGTGTGATGTCCTTTGGTTAGTTAGGTTTAAGTAGTTCTAAGTTCTAGGGGACTTATGACCACAGCAGTTGAGTCCCATAGTGCTCAGAGCCAT
Source organism: Schistocerca gregaria (assembly GCF_023897955.1). Taxonomy (NCBI): domain Eukaryota; kingdom Metazoa; phylum Arthropoda; class Insecta; order Orthoptera; family Acrididae; genus Schistocerca; species Schistocerca gregaria. The sequence goes on from NC_064925.1 coordinate 571,070,044, forward strand.
TTGAACCTTTTTTTTTTTTTTTGAATACATTTTCTCTAGAGACCAGCGTTTTCGAATTGCTCAAAGTAAACGAACAGAAGTGATCTTCAAATGCGTTTTCTGTTTTCTTGAATAGCTTGAAAACTGTGACCTCCATCGAAAACATATCCCAGTCGCCATTACAGAATTCTAGCGCACTAAATTTCGTACAAAAGTGCGCAGTTCATTTTCTTCTGTAGGACTACACTCTGCTTGTTGCGAGCGAGAGAAAAAGGTTCATGGTATTTGAAGACATTGTGGGTTGCATAAGACTCAGAGTTGAAGACAGCTTCATCAAACTGAATAAAAATTTTACAAATAATGTTTCCAACATGTATTGAGTGTAACAAACATGGCGGACCACTGGAGATATTTACACTTAAGTTTCAAGTGATCTAAACGTAGATTTCCACAACATACACACATCAAATAAAAGCTTTGCATCATCTCGGTTCCGAGAGTTCCGGAACCCGTACAGAAAATTGGATTAGAAATCAACGTAAACATCATTTCCGCCCTTTTTATTGCTTATGAAAACCACACACTGCATGTTGTACCACCATACAGTGAGACCTCCAGAGCTGGTGGTCCAGATTGCTCCACACACCGGCACCTCTAATACCCGGTAGCACGTCCTCTTGCACTGATGCATGCCTGTATTCGTCGTGGCATACTATCCACAAGTTCATCAAGGCACTGTTGGTACAGATTGTCCCACTCCTCAAAGGAGATTTGGTGTAGCTCCGTCAGTGTGATTGGTGGGTCAAGTCGTCCACAAACAGCCCTTTTAATTCAATCCGAGGCATGTTCGATAGTGTTCATATCTGGAGAGCATCCTGGCCACTCTAGTCGAGCGATGTCGTTATCCTGAAGGAATTCATTCACAAGACGTGCACGATGGGGTCGGAATTGTCGTCCATGAAGACGGATGCCAAGATGCTGCCGATATGTTTGCATTATCGGTCGGAGGATGGCATTCACGTATCGTACAGCCATTATGGCGCCTTTCATGACCACCAGCAGCACACGTCGGCCCCACATAATGCCACCCCAAACCAGCAGGAAACCTCCACCTTGCTGCACTAGCTGGACAGTGTGTCCAAGGCGTTCAGCCTGACCCGGCTGCCTCCAAACACGTCGACGACACTCGTCGGTGAAGAAAACGTGATGCCAATCCTGAGCGGCCCATTCGGGATGCTGTTGGGCCAATCTGTACCGTGCTGCATGGTGTCGTGGTTGCAAAGATGGACCTCGCCCATGGACGTCGGGAGGGAAGCTGCGCATCATACAGTATTCTTCTCACAGTTTGAGTCGTAACACGACGTCCTGTGGCTGCACGAAAAGTATTATTCAACATGGTGGCGTTGCTGTCAGGGTTCCTCCGAGACATAATCCGTAGGTAGCGGTCATCTACTGCAGTAGTAGCCCTTGGGCGGCCTGAGCGAGGCTTGTCATCGACAGTTCCTGTTTCTCTGTACCTCCTCCATGTCCGAATAACATCGCTTTGGTTCACTCCGAGACGCCTGGACACTTCCCTTGTTGAGAGCCCTTCCTGGCACAGAGTAACAATTCGGGAACTATCGAACCGTAGTACTGACCATCTAGGCATGGTTGAACTACAGACAACACGAGCCGTGTACCTCCTTCCTGGTGGAATGGCTGGAACTGATCGGCTGTTGGACAGCCTCCGTCTAACAGGCGCTGCTCATGCATGGTATTTTACATTTTTGGGCGAGTGTAGTGACATGTCTGAACAGTCAAACGGACTGGTCTATGATACAATATCCACAGTCAACTTCACGAGTTCAGGGAACTGGGGTTATGTAAAATGTTTTTTGATGTGTGTATTAAGACTTGCTCCTAAATAATTCTTGTTCTTGCTGTAGGTTCTTTGTACTCCGAAACAGTACTTTTGTGTTGCTGTATGTTGCAACTATTAGTTTCTGGACGCCACGGTTGTTACCTAAGTGTTTGCGAAGTGTGCTGATTTATGCGATTTATCACGACAGAGAAACGTAGCTGCGACCACGGGAGAAATGTAACTTATCTATTTCCCTTTCACATTTACATAGTCGTTAATCCTTTTGTCAAACACGTCCACAAAACAGTGAGCCATGCCACAAGTTACTGCAGGGCCAAAACACAACACATATATGGTATATTAATCCACATACAACAGTCTGATAATTGAGATTTGACCTTTCAAAACGCACTGTGGAAATAACTGAGCTAACTGGTAAAAGAAGAAAACCGTAAAATTGTTATTTCATTCGATATCCATGATGAAAGAGGAATACCGATGTCAGTCTGATGAGGGTACAGAAATAATTCAGTAACAAGTGGAACTTTGTTCCAGACCGGCACTCGAACCCGGATTTGCCGCTTTTCGCAAGCGGTCTCCTTAACTGCTTCAGTTATGCGAGCACGACTTCCGTAGTATCACCTGTCCACTTTCCACTCGATAACTATAACGGTCATGGTGGAGCCTAAGAAATTTTCGGACATTACGTAACTTTAACGTACTAAACTCCATTTTCACTAATGTCTTTGGTCATTGTGGATTATTCTTCCTGTCAGAGATTGTTTCCGACACCAAGGACAAAAAACAGTCCCGTTCTGCTCTTCCTTATATCTGCAACCTTTGACAAGTCCGTTGGTAGAACGAGGCGACTCCTGATACCAGAGCTCTTCTGCCCCCACTACTAATAATCAAAAGAAGCACTCCGTCGTCGGGCCACAAGTGGCCGATCGGGACCATCCGACCGCCGTGTCATCCTCAGCTAAGGATGCGGTTAGGATGGTTTTCTGTGACCAGAGGCGCTACTGTTCGGTCGAGTAGCTCCTCAATTGGCATCACAAGACTGAGTGCACCCCGAAAAGTGGCAACAGCGCATGGGGGCCAGGACGGTCACCTACCCAAGTGCCGGACACACCCAACAGCGCTTAACTTCGGTGATCTGACGGGAACTGCGGCAAGGCCGTTGCCCGCTACTAATAATAAATTTCAATGAAAAATATATGCCGTGTGTGGGTTGGAACCTGAGACGAGTTGAGTACTAGTGAAAAAAGAAATCCCGAGACCACCCGACAACAAAGTCTAAAGACTCGGTACATAAACCTGAAGTGAGGAATGATGCGGCGATCGATCTCACCCATCTGAACAGGATCCGCCCAGGAATTTGCCTTAAGTGATTTTGAGAAATGGATTTGTACACCGTACTTTCAATTGCGAGTGCATCGCCTTACCGCAGCATCATCTTACCTGTTTCACCGTTCAGTTCAACGGGATATTCACAAACTCTCATCTGGGACTCAATTAAGTTACCAGATTCAGACCTCGATATTCCCTCTAACAGTCTTTAGGTACGGTTAATCAATCCACGTTTCAACGTCAGTCTTTATAGAGCACGAAGTGTTCAGTTATGTACTGTTGGCTCCCGATATCAGTCCCTCCCCCCCTCCCCTCCCTGCAGGCAGAAATATTACAAGAAATTTCAATTTCCCCGCATTGTTCTACGAGGGCGAGTCAAATGAAAACCTTAAATTTGTAATAATCAGCAGGGAATGTTATGCTGCCTCTCTTTTGGGACGAAAAAGGCGTCATTTTGGAGCATTAAATGCCTAGAGTGACCACTGTCACCAGTGCGTCATACGCAGATCTCCTAAAAAATCATCTGCGGCCTGCAGACAAATCAGAACGACGTGGATTGCCGTCAGCAGGCGTCCTTTTGCAACATGACAATGCAAGGCCCCACACTGCTCGTACAACAGTTGCAACCGTCACAGGCCTGCATTTTGAGTGTCTTCCCCATTCACCATACTCACCTGACCTTGCCCCAAGTGAATTCCATACGTCTGGACCACTCAAAGAGGCAATGGGAGGAAAGAAGTTCCGTTCTAATGAAGAGGTACGCGACGCAGTGCATGAATGGTTGCGCGGACTACCAGAAGAATTTTTTTCTAAAGGAATGTATGCACTTTGTAAGCGCTCAAGAACTTGCATAGAGGGTGGGGGAGATTATGTTGAAAAGTGATACAGCTTAAAAGTGATACAGCTTTGTACCACTTCTGCACAATAAATAATATTGAAAAAATATTTAAGGTTATCATTTGACTCACCCTCGTATTTTTGTTGTGGAAGCGAAAGCTATACGAGAGACTTTCATAGTTGAGTCATTTGAATTTTCGCAATATAACAGGCTAATAAAATTTACTGCAATCCATAGGAATTCGAAGTGGTACGGTAAAGCTCCTTTCCGAGGAGCACTGCAGAAAAAAGTTGTATTCGAAAATCCATTCTATGAGCTTCTGTTCAGCTCAGTTAGAAGCCGACGAGGACTGAGAGAAGAACTGACATTTTTCGGTTTGTCACAAACTGCCATTAATATTGTAATTAAAAATCCTAAATTATTTCGATAATTTCAAGTGATCAAAGACCCTATAACTTCCCTGGCAACAATGTATACCAACTACTGTCCAACTTACACTGGCTAAGCGTAAAATACGAGGGGGTTCAGTAAGTACAGCAACACTTTCGTCTGAAAACAGGTTTCTTTTATTCATTATTCAAATACACCATATTTCTCGCCACCCTACTTTCAACATAATCTACATTCAATTTGGCACCATTAGGCCAACTTACAAGGGAGCCTCTATGCATGCAGGGTACCACTCTTTTCACAAGCTGCTACATGATCGTGAAAAAACAGTGACCCGAATGTAGAGAAAATTTCCTTCACTTTGCGTCTATGGTCACAAATCTTTTTGTCATCAGACCGAAATCGGTAGTCTGATGACAAAAGGTTTTTTACAGTAGACTTAAAGTAAAGCAAATTGAAGGTAGCACTCTACTGCTCGGCGTCGGAGCCAACGTGGTGCCGCCTCAGTAACCTCCCAGTCATTCGCGCACTGCTTCCCGTACAGTGCGTCCGTCATTGGGCCAAACAGATGGGGGTCGTATGGTGTTGCAGGGAGGATGAGGAAGAACAGGCCAAACAAGTTTCGTGAACTGCTCGCGGGCGCGTAGACTCATGTGAGGCCTTCAGTTGTCACGGAGGAGGAGAAGTTCGTTTGCATTTTTGTGGCGACGAACATGCTGCAATCGTTTCTTCAGTTTTCTGAGCGTGGAACAATACACTTTCGAATTGATCGTTGCATGATGAGGGATAGCAAACAAAATAACATCTACAGAGTCCCACAATTTGTACAGAAACCATATGGCAGTTATAAGAATCGAGGGGCACGAAAGGAAGCTGTGATTGAGAAGGAAATGAGACAGGGTTATAGTATATCCCTGATATTATTCAATCTGTATATTTAGTAAGCAGTAAAGGAAACAAAAGAAAAATTTGGAGCAAGGATCAAAATGCACGGAGAAGAAATAAACTTTGAGGTTTGCCGACGACGTTGCAATTCTGTCAGAGACAGCAAAGGACTTGGAAGAGCAGTTGAACGGATTGGACGGTGCCTTGAAAGGAGGATATAAGATGAACATCAACAAAAAGAGGATATTAGAGAATGTAGTCGAATTAAATCAGGTGATGCTGAGGGGATTAGATTACGAAATGAGACACTTAAAGTAGCAGATGAGGTTTGCTGCGTGGGAAGCAAAATAATTGATGATCGTCGAAGTGGGGAGGATATAAAATGTAGACTGGCAATGGCAAGGAAGAGAAGTTTCTTAATATTAAGTATAGATTTAAGTGTAAGGAAGTCCTTTCTGAAAGTACTTGTATTGAGTGTAGCTATGCATGAAAATGAAGCATGGGAGATAAATAGTTTAGAAGAGAATAGAAGCTTTCCAAACGTGGGCTACAAAAGAATTCTGAAAATTAGTTGATTAGGTAACGTAACTAATGAGGAGGTAAGTAATAGAATTGGGGAGAACAGGAATTTGTGGCACAATTTGACTAGAAGAATGGATCTGTTAGTGGTACACTTTCTGAGGCATCGAGGGATCACCAACTTAGTATTGCAGAGAGCGAGAGATGCATACACTAAGCAGATTCAGAAAGATGTAGGTTGAAATAGTTACTCGAAGATGAAGGGACTTCCACAGGTTAGAGTAGCATGGAGAGCTGCATCAAACCATTCTCTGGACTGAAGAACACAACAGCAATACCACCAAGAACAACAACTGACCCACGGGAGGTCTAAGTTAGGTTTGGAGATAAAGCGAAGTGATGTGTCTACAACAATCCACCGATACCAGAAATTTGCTTTGATCCCTGTTATAAAACTTTTGGGTCATATGCCGTCATACGCCGAGGAAGTCTCGTCGATATATAATTCTCTTGTACATTACTTTTATCGTGTGTAGATTGTAGAGACATACAGTTTTGGGCGTAGTCTAGGCAAAGATTGGATTCTAAAGTGACAGTCTGGTAGTGAGTTGACGAATTGAACGAATGAGACGTATTCATAAAAACTTTAATGTTTGGTAACGATTTTGTATTTCACCAACTGAATTTCGATGCGTACTTATGATGTCCCCCTTTTTATACCACACCGAAAAAGGGGGCGAGGTAAGTGCATTGGAATTAATGTCTTCACAAGAGGTACCATAGCTGTGCATATAGATTACAGTCGTTGTTTCCATCTCGGCTATCCACTCCTTTATCTAAGCAAATTTATTCATCTGATGCACAAGTTTGGGAAATTTCGGCGCAACAGTCACGTTCTATAGTGGTCTATTTGACTATTATAGGTGCAAACGGTAGGGGTGAGCCAAGGACAATGAAACACGCAAATAATCCTAATGAACGTAGATCAGGAAACAACTGGTCTCTCCGACACGGCGTACGTACATGTACGGGCACGATACAATAATGTTAATGTCTAACTCTGACGGTTTTCCTTATGGAGGATGGGCATCTGGCAAATTCATGATGTTACCACAGCACACTTTGATGTGGCTGTTTGGGAATACACAGATGAATGTTCCGTTGTTTGTGGCGCGACACGGCCGAAGTCTCTAGGCCTTAAACCTGTTGGAATTTATCTAGGGATATTTAAAAGCTTTTTTGCATTACAGCTCTAGTGATGGCGTCGAAGAACTACAGAAACGGCTTCTAGGTGGTTGTCAGTGCATTCGGGACATCCCTAAGATTTCTGAACTATACGGGTATGGATGAGGTGACGTCCTGAGGTCTGCTTTCGAATGAACAATGACCATATGGACCACTTGCATTGTGTTTGTCCTCAAGAGCATATTTTTTTAATTCGAATCCCCGGGGCTTCGTTACAAGGCATAACGTGATAAGTCATAACACGTCGCATCTGGCAAACCACTGGTTTCGAGACGCATGTTTATTGGGATTGTTTGCTTGTTTCATTGTCCTGTACTCACTCCTTTCGTATTTACCCTACAACAGTCCATAACCTGTTGAATTAGTGAAAGCGTATAAGCATATTTAATATAGTGGATCTCAATAGCCACCATGACAGGTGAATGACCGAAGTCACGTTTATCTGAATATACGTTGGACTCATTTTCGGGAGAAGTAGGGCAGGAGTCGTCACCTGACCGTATTTCCACTGTTTTTTTTTTTATTTATTTCATTGCGATTTCCTTTACTATCTTCAGATTGTGTGCACAACTCGCGAACCACCCACACAGTTTTACTTCTGCTAATGGATAGTCTTGAGTCATGCCTGAATACGCAGTCGGTAAGAGCATTACTATCGAGAGGTTGGGTTTCGTGCTTGAGTCCCGGTAAGGCACACAGGTTTAGTCCACCAGGGAGTTTCAAAAGAGTTCCCTCTCCATCGCAGAGTGAAAGATTCGTTCTGATCGCTAAGTCATTGTTCGCACTCGAGGGTAGTAGTCCTTCGTTTACGGCAAAGGACACCGCTAGCTCTTGAAAGCCTTATCAAAAGTGGGAGAACGTTTGAAGTCTTACAGCGAGACGCTGTATCATTTGTAAGCACTCATTTTGAAAAAAAAGCAGTGTTTGTTGTATCTAACACTAGGAAAATGATGTGCGATTTCATTTTAGAATTAAAAAATGACTATTAATCTTGATTACCATTTGACGAGATTGTTACTGTTCTTAGGCAAAAATTAAAAAAAAATTGAAAAAAATTACGGTCAAATGTTTTGTGAAATAATTTGTCTAAAAGTAAGAAATAAAAATTAGAGAAACATTTGACGCATGTCATTTGTAGTACGTGTTTTCGAGCGGCATTCAAAGGCGAATGAATTGTTTGTGATCTACTTCATTTCTTACTTTTAGACAAATCATTTCACAAAATGTGTCACAATTTTTTTTTTTCAGAAGACCATTTTCGTAAATTTTTAAAAAAATATCATTACCTCATTGTAGCCTCATTTGTTTTCCTAGCGTCCCCTGTTCTCGAAATGTCCTGAATTTATCACCAGACTCGAACGAAACCATTTTGAAAATTCACTATCACACCAATGTAGCATTCTATGCGCTAAACAACTAGGCCTGGAAGAGATGAACTTTTTTGATATTTTGAAATTTTATTTATTGCCACTGCGATGAAAATAAAATATAGACCCAACGCACATGGAAAAATGGTGCAAGTAGGAATTGGAGACGACGTCCACCCTTTCCTCGGCACGTTGACATCTTCCAGCAGGACAATGCAGCGTGTCACACACTTCACATTGCACGTGCTTCGTTCGAAGAGCACCAGGATGAGTTTACCACACTCCCTTGGCCCCCGGTCTCCTCAGATTTAAACGCAATCGAAAATCTGTTCAACCACTTCGATCCGGCTGTTCGTGTCACAGGTCCTCAACCTGGAAACCTGGCGCTGCTGGGGACGGGACTGGACTCTACATGCCTGCACATCTCTGTTTATACCTTCCATAACCTCACTGACTGTTCTTCATCTACGTCTCACGCTGCAAAAGGTGGTTACTCAGGCCTTTGACAGGAGGGCACATTTCTGTGAGTGGACAATGTACTTCTGTTGTAGCTAACACGCTGGAAAAGTTACGAAACTACGCTGTATGTTGAACCTCCAGATTCATCTCCGTCAAGATTTAGATGAGTACAGTGTAATTTTCCAGGTTTAAGTCGCGGCCCAAAACACAGTTTTAATCTGCCACGGAGTTTCATATCCGGACCCCTCTGCTGATGAGAGGAACATTCACTTCCTCCTCACCATCCCCGAATAAGAATTCCATCTCCAATGACAATGCCGTCGACGGGACGTTAACGACAGTGTTTCTTCACGTTTTCACTCGATTCAGATGAGTGCAGTGTCCAATGTGGCACCAGGAGTTTACTCTAAACTCACGTCTGCACTTTCTGGGCGCGGTACTGGCGCCCGATATGGTCCCAGATGCGTTGCATTGGCTTCAGATCAGGCGCATCTGGCGGCCGGCCCATACACCAACTTTCTTTCACTGTCACTCTCCTCCAACCATTGTAACACGATTCTGGCCTTGTGATAGGGACAGTTATCCTGTTGAAAGATGTCTTCACCACTTGGTTCGCAATGATGTTCACAGTCCACATCTGTTATGGTGCCTTCCATTACTGCCGCATATCCTATGAAATCCCAAGTCAATGCCCCTCACAATAATAAAACAACACTCACAGCCCTGCATCTGTGGTGTTTTTGGCAGTTGCTCGCCTGGATAAGGTTTTTCCGGGCATGATTATCGATGTGATGTAATCAGAAACATTATCGTCCGACCCGGAAACACGTTTTTATTTATGCACAGTCTCGATGATTCAGTGCTCAGGACGATCATAACTGACGATGTAGCTGGATCAAAATGAGGAGGTCGTCTGCTGTTCAAGAATGTGCACTTGCACCTCTTATGGTGAGGCATGGACGTCCAACATCTTGTCGCCTACTCTTGCTTTCACCACGCTTCAACCACCTTCCATAGATGGTCACGAGAGTAGCGAGCGGACAGCTGACCAGTTCCGCCGAGATACTCGTTACCAGACCTCCACAATCTTTCCTTTGTCAAAGCAGCTTGTGTGAGCGGGTTTCCCGTTTTTTTTGTCACTCGCATCGTCCATACAGTGGTTTCCTATCCGTTTTTGTTTCGCTTACATATTTTCCTTTCAGCGTGATGTGCCCGGAACGCAACAGAGTGTGGTCGAAATGTTTTGATTCTTAAATGTATATTACAAACATAGGGGCGCTTGTATGCAGGTTGAAAATATTACAATTCGCTGATGTCTGCCAAAAGAGCGAATAAGTAATCGTATGCTACCGAAACAATGGGACATCTGTAAGGCGACTGCAGCATGAAATCAGGATTCTGTGGTGACGCTCAAGATCCTGCTTAACAGTTCAGTGTCCAAGTTTGTCACGGATGTGCATGAAAGATGCATGTCATTAACCGTAGAGAAGAGAGCGCAAAATATTCTGATCCGACATCGAAACAACGCTTCTGCAAGAGACTGAAGTTCTAGTTTACTAATAAAGTGAAGAAATAGAACGTAAACTCAGTTTTTGAGTAACGAAGAGTTATTACTTTGGTCAGCGATATGTAATCTGACTGCTGATCTTCCTGAATCGTGTGCAAAAATTGTAAATAGTAAAGTGGGCACCCAACTTTATGTTTTACTATCTAATAGCGAAGAGGCTCTCCTATTTGCTGTCATGTCCCTTTTCTCTCTGCTTTTGATTTCCTACAGCTTTCTCAAGTTTGATATTCCTCTTTGATTAAAAGTTCGAGAGGCGCGAAAATACGACTCTCTAGAAATCAGACAATGCTTTTTGTCCGAATTTTCATAGTCGAACGAAGAGTGAAAAATATACAAATGAGGTATCAAACTGAGTGGCGTGAGGCCCTGTTTCGTGAACAAAAAGCAATGATTCTAGGGAAAACCGAAATACTTAACGAACATCTGTTGCTAGCTGTGTAAATGAAGTGTAAAGAAATATCTTGTCACAGTACGTATGGAAAGTTTTTTGCTTTCTCTTGATCTATGTACTCTTGATAGTAACAGAATACCGTCCCATATTGATACATTTTATATACAGTGCTTTCTAAAAAAAACTTAAAAATAAAGAGCAAGGAAGAAAACGATCAGATGTTTTGTGAAATGATGTGGCTGAAAGCAAAAAATAAAACAGTAAAATTTGATCCACCTTTGAATGAAGCTGCATGCTAAGAAAGTTCAGTTTTTGTCGTAGAATCTTGAAATTTTAAAGAGTAGTTGCTAGAGTATATTTGTCTGGTGTAATTACACTGATTGCTATACTCATGTCACTAACGTATGAAAGTTACATCTGCTGTACATGGTGTCCAACAGCATTCAGAGGTTAGTAATATGTTTTTCTAATAAGTTTTATTTATTGCTTTTAGACAAACCATTTCACAAAACATTTCATCCTCTTTTAAATTTATTTTTTAATTTCTTGTATTTGCCCTTTCGTCTATATTTAAAATTTTTGAAATGTTTTATATGCAATCCATTTTGTGATTGTAAATGGCAGTTTATAATATGGGGCAATTACAGACCAGTTACTTTGTTTCCAGTATTTTACAAGGTAATGGATAAGAAAAGACTGATACAACTCAGATGCTACAATTCTTTTGAAGACTCACTATTTAGAGTCGATAAAAGAGCGTCCATAAAAAAAACCTACTTTGTCTATCTCGGCTGAAGGACTTTCAGGAAAATGATTACTTAATAGACAGTGATACAGTGTGTTTAGGTCGAGGAATTCGACATATACAAAATTCGTACTCCAGTTATTGTGGGATTCTGCGAACCCCAGTTTTACTTTCTTCTTCCAGGTTGTTATTTATGGAGCCCTGAGGCGAACTGCAAACAAGAAATGTAAAACGGAAGTCCGTAAGCGGACCTCTATAAATACGAATGTACATATTTGTGCATGTTTGCCTGTTTCTCTGCCAAAGGTCTGTAGCGCGCAGAGAAGCAAATAGCCAGGAGGTATATTGTTATGAAATGATTCTCCTGCGTTCTCTCTTTGCTTAACATGCTGAAACGTTTGTGTTCGCTCTACACATCAGCGTTGTCTGCGGGCAACTTCTGGGAATTACGGATGTTGCACGACGCTGCAGTTACATCACTGATCATTTTGCATTTCATCGAGGACCACAAGAAGATTATTTCTGGCTACGTCTTCTGTTTGTAAACAACGTTTTCGGCTATGACGACTTTAACCCAGTCCTAGAGCTGGTCTGGTTTACCGCAGACATGCTGGTAGCTGTAGCGACAGGAGTCGAAAATTAAGATAGTTAGCACAAACTTTCCCTTCGCTACCTCGAGCCTCCACAATCCGATGAAACGCAAAGAAAAAGCTCTGTTCCATACAAACTTTACTTACGGAACTTGTTTTGAACTTGACACGTAATTTCTTCTCTAACAAAACCTGTGCACAAAACTTTGTTCGAGTCCATGTTTCTAACTTGTTTTGCTACTGACCAGAACTGGAACACAGCAGGATAATTTACTCTTTCGGTACGCATTAAATAAATGTTGTTGCTCCATAGTCGGATATCAGGGAATGAAGCTGTGGTTACTACCAACTAAGTGAACCAGTTTGGCAATGAATCACACAGCCCCTACTTTGCATTTATGACGACATTAAAATGCTGTACAAGAAACCCTTATTCAATATTTAAATACTGTTGCCATCCGTTTGTTTCTGTATAGTACTTTGTCATTATAAGAGTTCTGGCTGAGTGAGAGACAATCAGATACTGAAATGTAAATATCATGAGGTAATGTGTGCCGACATACAATTAATTATACAGTCCCAGTAATACCAGAGGCAGTATTACATGCCAGTGATGTATCTCAGGGACACCAAAACAGCACAGTATGTGGAGCAAGTAATTACCTAAAGCACAATACAATCTGCGACGTAATTTAATACAACAGAAAGTCGATTTTGAGGCGCAGCCAATCTTGTCCCTACACCACGTTAAACTATTTAGAAAACTAATATGCGAAATTACTGGTGTAAGGGCTCATTTTACGTAATTAATGTACAGTAAGAGCTAGAAGGTGTATGTCTGAAACAGTTCGCAAAAATAGACAAGAAATGGGATGTGAATGGCAAGGAAGTCAACAACTGTAAGATCGGTATAACATCAACACAGAATAATGGGTCGGAAAATAAGCGGCGCTTAGTTTCTACCTGGATATTATTTACGAAAGGTTTTTCTTTCAGTCTTTGAGATAAAGTTTAATATTTATATCGAAGCTTTGCATTTGATTACAGGGAAACCTGTGCACCCAGTCTTTGAGAAACAGGTAACTCATTTAACATATGTCAGAGTACTGAAGAATATGTGTACGTCATCGTACAGCCTCAAATGAGCCTAAACTGAGAAAATTAACAAGCAGTGATTATTAATGGAAAATATCTGACCGACTTTCATTTCACTGATAAATGGTGCTGCTCGACCCTTAGTGATTATGTACCCAAACAGCTGCAAGTTAGAAGGATTTAAAATTACTTAAACTAATACTAAAATAATTTATAACCAATTAAAGAAAAGAACATAAAATAGCAATGAAGTCATAAAACCAGAGGGTAAGGTTTTGCATGGACACCCACCTCCGGTGTCAGTCGAATCCTGACGGTGGAAGACATTTTCACTATTGGTATTAGCTGGCAAGCGGAGGTGGTGGAATCAAGTTCTTGACCAGCTTTTATCCCAATGTCCTGAACTAAATTCCAAACCTCTCATTAGTGTCTCGCCTGCTGGATAAGGTTGTTAATTCCGGTGGTCACGTTGGTGTTTTTTGAAATGTGTTTGACAGGATTTCACCCTCTCACTTCAATCATAATCACACAAGACAAAAATGACACCACAGTACATCTACACTCAAAAGAGAACTCCCAAACATCACAGTGAAAGGGAGTCATTGAGCGCGTAGAAAAATGCCTTTCGATTAGACGGCTGGATAATCTTAGCCAATAGTGCTATACCACTGTTTCTTTCTTTGTTTACTGCATGAGAGCGTAAAATACAACAGAAGAATAAAAATTTCATTGAGCCTTAGCTAAATAAGGTTTTCTAATATGCGATCCCGATATTCAAAAATGGTTCAAATGGCTCTGAGCACTATGGGACTCAACTGCTGTGGTCATTAGTCTCCTAGAACTTAGAACTACTTAAACCTAACTAACCTAAGGACACCACACACATCCATGCCCGAGGCAGGATTCGAACCTGCGACCGTAGCAGTCGCACGGTTCCGGACTTCGCTCCTAGAACCGCGAGACCACCGCGGCCGGCGATCCAGATGTATCTGAAAATGAAATGTACATTCATTATTGTTACCAATAAAACAAAACTGCACCATCAATGTCTACGTGTGTTAAATTTCAATTGTTACCATTTAATTTAGCAACAGTTCTATTTTTCTATTCTGTAATCTGATTGCAAAACGACCACTCAATTCAACAGTTTTCTTATATATTAAGGATGTCACGATTTATCTTCTAAATTTGAAGAAGATTCCTCGAGGGTATGCGAATAATGTGGTCTGTTTTACCTGCAATATGGTGGTGAGTCATGGTTGAGTGCATCTCTCCTTTCTTGTTGATTTGTACGAAAATGATTGAATGAAGGAAGAGACCCACATGCCTTCGTTTTAAATTTACCTTATTGATCTTACTGACATGTTCGACAGGCTGTAGGACAAATTTTGATCCCCCCCCTTTTTTTGGTAATACGTCTTTATTCCATCCTCGATGGCCCACCAAAACGTTTCCGTACTCCCGCGTCAGTAGTTGTTCCTTTTCAACTGCTATCGTCCGGCTCTCCGTCTAAAAACCGCTGTGGCCTCTTCGTGGCTGTGCCCGTCCATCAGCGGCGCACTCTGCAATCTCGTTAACAGCCGCAGGTGCAGACGGCAACAATTCGACAAGTGTAGGCATTTTGAGAGATCATCAGAGGAGCGTAGTTCTCTTCTGGACAATTCTTTTTCTCTGAGGCACTCTGAGGCACTTTTATAATGAAACATCTGCAGTTTGAATATTCAGTTTAAATATTCGTGTGAGCCGTTTGCATACAAAAATATTCCAAAGTCTGTACTGCATTTCAGAAGTTTACTATGTATAAACCACCCAATGGATTATGGCGCCTTGTCAGTGGGGAGGACCACTAGTGTTTTCTACAAAACTATCGGTGACGTGCTCAGCTGCCATACTTTGCCACCATGGAGCAGTGCTAATAACATATCTTTCAATACGCGTGTTCCGAAGAACGAAATACCTCCTCCCGTAGAGCAACGATTAGCAACAGAATTCCGGAATACATTACGTAATAGTGTTATAGTGAAATACAGTAATTGGGAGTTGTAAACGAAACCCTGTGGTGATATTCCAAAATACAGTACGTGGAAGTAGTGTATTGGAATACGGTAGCAGGAAGTGGAAGCGAAACTCTGTGACGGAATTTCTTTGTGAATAGTTATAAGACTGCTTCGTCGCTTGGCAACAAACTGTAAGGCAAATTCTCCGCATAAGCTTCAAACGAAATGCTTATAAACTTGTGCAGCATTAGAGTCCTAGCTGAAAACTCAAACAAGTTAACTGTCTTAGGACTATACACACTAATGTGAAAATTTTGCAAATGACGTCGTGGTCGCCTTTTGACAGTAAAATTATTAATTTGTACAGTCCACTATTGCAATTTCGGCCGAGTGAGCGTTATTAAGTGTAAACATTTCTTTTAAAAACTGCATTTATGTCACCATGTTGTCCGTAGCTGCTTTAAAATTCCTAAGGGTATTTCTGTTCCATCGTTACACGTACGAGAAACTGCATGCTTTTCACATCAGAAGCTTGTCGTTTTATTGAAAAGGCATCGACAGTGCTTTGTAGTTAAAGATGTTTACAACCTGATTTGTTTCCTAGCCCGAAAAACAGTTCGCTAACAAAGTGTTGGTTTTTACTTACAGTAATTTCTACACTGTTTTTCACCTGCATTAGGCAATGACATCTCCTAGCACGTTTCCTCCTTTTTTCGTTAGGCAGAGCATTTTCTGTAGAGTTTGAAACTGACTGTCGTTTAGGAAGTGTGGGACGCACCTCTGATCACTGTCGCTTAGGCTCTTTCAACGACCACTGAGATTACTCCATGTAACGTGGTTGCACGTGATACACCATTCCTTCTATACGCGATGGACAATCTTCGTTCGTATACCAACCAAACTGGGAAACTTTATTAACGGCGAGGCTATACGTACGTTAAAGCTTGATGACTCCTTTCTGTCGGTGTGTAGCGTTTCCACGGCTATCCACTTACTACGCCGATGCCATGCGAACGAATGGTACGTACATATAATTTCACCGCCATGACTTGTGTCAGCAGTGAAGAGCCGCGATCTCCTGATACCAATTTTACACCGTGTGCGGCTCTCCAAAATGACCAGCGTCCTCGTTTATGTGCGTGAATATCGTTTGATCCTATGAGCGTATCTTCGTCATCACGCACACCGAACCCGAACAACGCGCTACTATCCGATCTAAGACTCCATACAGCTTGAGCCGAACTATTTGCCACGTTTTCCACCAAGTATGGGATATCTACTTGTTTACATACCAGTCGTGATGTGAGTGAATATTTCTAATGAAATGTATTGAAGAATTCGTCGTAAATAGGGTGTCAGATCAGCTGTGAACTACACTAACTATTGCAAAAGTAGTTTTCGCATCTTTAGATATCCATGTCATCCCGAACGAAGAAGACGGTGGAGCAAAATCTACCGGAGAGATAACTGGAAACCAAGATATGGCGCTCAATTGTGTACTGTAAACATAAGTCGATAAAAGTAGTTATGAACATGAAACCACTCCTACACAAATTCGTTTCTTCTCCTAGTCGAAAGTTTAGACTAAAGTAGTTTGTGTCAACTTTTTTCGATTACTGAGATAATTTGTCAGCTAACAAAGTGGAGAGAAATATCTGTAATGTATTTATATGTCGTTGTCATAAACATACATACACAAACTGAATCATACTTGTCATTTCTTGTATAGATACGGTACGACGGGTGATAATTAAGATATTTTTACTGTGGATTGGTGTTTGTGAGGGAAACTGCACAAGTAACATAACCTTCAAGGGGTACAGTTTATACCACAGCTCAACAGGTAATAGCCGGCCGCGGTCGTCTAGCGATTCCAGGCGCTCAGTCCGGAACCGCGCGACTGCTACGGTCGCAGGTTCGAATCCTGCCTCGGGCATGGATGTGTGTGATGTCCTTAGGTTAGTTAGGTTTAAGTAGTTCTAAGTTCTAGGGGACTAATGACCACAGATGTTAAGTCCCATAGTGCTCAGAGCCATTTGAACCAATTTTCAACAGGCAGTAAACCAATCACGAAGTACAAAAAATGAATACTGGTTAAGTGATAGATGAAACTATTAATAAAAATTCGTTTCAGTGCAACATGCAACTCTACTTTTCTCCCTTCTGTACAGTAAAAATTCCGCATTTCTTAAAGTGCTTATGTTTAAAAAAACATCACTTTTACCAGTGCCCGTATACAGGAAAAAACTAATGTATAGAGACTGGTTGTTACCGTATAACACCTTTATTTGAAGACAATGGTACCGGATTCTTAACTCAGAGCATTTCATATTTACAAACTACCATGCAAGTTCCAAGACTACGTATATATAGCCTTTCAGTATTACATTTAAATTTTTCTGTTATATCTCTATAAACAGGAATTACTACTCCATACAGTTCACACCTGCAATATCAATTATTTGTAAGACATGTAAAATTTGCATGAATAGCATAACCACCCACAAGGTAAACATTATCGAATCCTTGGAGTTGAAGGAAACATGGTGGACGATTCAGCCAATTATATACGTGACGTCAGTTTAGAACTCGAATGTCTCCTGGCCCGGTACGACTCCACGGTACTCACCGTTCACAACATGCGAAAGCCGATAACAAATGAATGAATGAAACAATATCGAATACGACATTAGATTACCATAGAATTCTCGATCCCGAATGTTATCAGTTGCGTACATTTATTCAGTCAGTTGCCTTTCCATTGCAAACACTATGTCGATTGTTACTGACAATCATCATTATGTTCTGCTGCACTAGGACTTTCCGCGTTTACTGATAAGAATTACTGGTAGTTACTAATATTCATTGATAGTTGGAACCACCAGTTATTCGAAATGAGATAACAGTTGTGTGGGGGGGTGGGACAGTTTTTCTTAAGTAATCCCAACAAACCTATTATGGAAACATGCCGCTAACGGGTTTGAAACATTTCTTAGTTACTTTTTTTTTTTTTTTTTTTTTTTTAAGCGACGGTCCCTAAACTTTCTCTAGTGCAGGAGGTCAAAATACTTCGAATCAGGCATTTCTTCCCAACCAAGATGGTATTTAAATCAGTAATAATTAACTGAAACATCGACATCAAAACATCAGTTACTTTTCATACATTCTTTGTAGAAAAATCTGATCGCAGATTCTTATCTAGTACATAGGATACTATCGTTGAATCAACATAAAACTTAGTTTTCGGCGATGTCATGATATATTTAGACGTTTATGTTTGTAGCATTGAATTCTTCAAGGTAACCCTGTTCTTACACACGATTTGCCTAATTATAGAACCAGCGCTCACCGAGGGAAACGTGTTAAGAATCACTACAATACAAAAACATTTAACAGCCTAACGTATGAAATATAAATCACTTAAACGTCGCGTAATCAATGTCACGTACATCAACGATAACACTCCCTCTATGGCGTGACAGGAAGAGAGACAGTTTGTACCACACGTGTTACTTTGTCTAGGTGTTAAGGTCCTCTCGTGACAGATTTATCATGACACATTTATTACGTAGCCATCACTGATTTCCGCCATATTTTCTTTCTGGTGATTTCTGTGTTAGCATATTGTACATCCAGGAGTAAAAAATAAACTCATATATTACACAAAGTTCTTAATTTATTTCACTTGTTGGTCATACTAAAAATTAACAACGACATAAGCTCAAGAAAAGAGTCGCGTAGG
Source organism: Schistocerca gregaria (assembly GCF_023897955.1). Taxonomy (NCBI): domain Eukaryota; kingdom Metazoa; phylum Arthropoda; class Insecta; order Orthoptera; family Acrididae; genus Schistocerca; species Schistocerca gregaria. The sequence continues at coordinate 571,089,043 of NC_064925.1, forward strand.
TTTCAAGCAACATATTTACATCCACGACTTGGAAGTATCGATTTAATCGCATGCATATATTGGGAGGCTTATGACATCAAATTCTAATACGCAGGTACAATGCAACATTCTGCAGTATTTATAAATTATGTTAAGTGATAATTTTATAACCCTTGCATATTAATTTATGAATTATGTATTTCGCATCTAGTGAGAGAGCAAGGAGAGTTACTAAGGAGATCACTAGTTACTATAGTGTCTTAGCATCGAAATTCAGGCGGATGGCTTTCTTCGAATATTGAACAGTATGTTTAGCAAATTGGCAGCCGGAAGTTGCAACAAGTATTTTATTTAAAACGGCCGCCTCATCTGTTTCTCGTGAACGGATGTATTACTGAAGACCTCTTTGGCACGCGGTGTGGTATGGGTGAGGACAATCTAATGCATGTCGTCCCTGACTGTCTATTACCTTTCCCCAATTCGAATGCTGAATAGCTGCCCCTAAGCAGGTTGGTAACTAAACATAGTAGTTCTCCACGTCTTGAAGACTCACAATCTTAGGAAGAGGCAACATGCAGATCCAGGCTGGTTAGACTCGGCCTCACCTATTATCAAGACAACCGAACAGTTTGTGACGCCGTAAGAATGGAGAGAGACGTATTCCGATGACTCATCTATTGAAAGTATTCGATGTTAATTTCTCTGCAACAGGCGGATTTTATTTAGTGATGGATAGCCACATAAACAGCCACAGGTCAATGGTTTCCGCGAAACATTAAAACTAGGTCCACCAGTTGACTTGCTGATGTCCGAAAAGTATCATGCAGGTCGTATGGCTACTAATGATTTGCCCTCGACACGGTGCAGATAATCCTCCTACAAGCAGAGTTTGAGTTGTCCGCACGAGGCCAAGACACTCCTGTCCTCTCAACGAGGGATAATTCTTGTCCGTGCCAGGAATCGAAGTCGGTTACTCTGTCATGCAATCAGACATGCCGACACTTAATTATAGATACAGACATGCGTCAATAACAGAAATAGAAAAGCATCCTCTCTTCGACAGCTTTAGTTCCGTATGTCACCCGCTTGTGCTTAGAAATCTGCTTCACACGACATACAATTTACACTACAACCACAGACGTTCACTCATTCATTTGCGAATTGTACAAATTTTTTTGTGAATTACAAAAATCAAGATATCTTTCTACAAGTAAATGATACTGAAATTTCAATAAAACACTTTAACGAGAAAAAATGTGAAACTTGCAGGAGGTTGGATGAAAAACGTCTGTTTGTTAAGACGTTGTATGGAGCTAAATCTCCCATTAAAAGGTTTAATTTTCAGCGCAGAAGCTCGTAATATATTTTAATTAACTTACAGTCTTGTAGTTTCTCAGGAACGAGAACTTCCATAAATAATATTCAAATAACTCTACTACGTTTTCCGTGCTTCGCAGAAATGAAGTTTGCAAGGTGCAAGCTTTTTCTAGAAGAGCTGCGGAACACAGGCGACGCAATACGTATCTCTAGTGGTAAGCGCTGACCCAGATAAAATTTGCGGTCATTTCTTACTCCCAACATCTACACACTCCTCTTTTCCGCTATGTTAATACTACGGTGTCACTAATTCATTTCATTATTTGCACTAGGAAAAGTCTAAAGGTCATAGGAAAAATCATCCTTTTCATAATTTTTGAGTTAGTGGTCCGGTCATGCAGTGGAATGAAAATTCTTCCACATACATAATGGTGCTGTCATACAGTGCATGAATGGAACTAATTTCATCTGAAGTCAGCCGCTATGAAGAGAGTGTTGTCACAAGAAGAAGAATGTGTGGTAATACAGGAAATGACTTCTGGTACCACAGTTAAGCGTTTAGTGGTCACCACTGCTCTCTGTGTCTACAAGTGGATTTTTTCGGTCGGGTTCGTCAACATCGCTAATTATTGTAACACCTCATCTCATCCGATTTAGGCCAAACTGGATGAAGCGTCCGAAAAAAAAGGTAGACAGAAAGAAACTTCGGAATGTGGAAAGATGTTAATATGTAATTTCCCTTTGACTATGATGTAGCAATAAACGGAGCACAAGCATGGATTAGGAAGGATAGGGACGAAAATTATCCGTGTCATTTTCAAGAGGCCACTCACCTTTTGACATAAATGATTAGACGTAACTAAATGTGGATGAACGGACAAGGATCAGGAACGCAGTGCTCTGGAATCTAGGTCCAGTAGCTCATCCACATAACTAGTTCGCTCGGTAAAACAAACGATATCAGAGATTGTCCCCATGGAGTAATTTCTACCCCGCTATTGTCAGTAAGAAATGCAAAAAAATTATTAGCACTACGATCGAGTTAATGCATGGCTAACGAATTCAGTTACAATAGGAAGACTGTCAGAGGGCACCTGGGGGAAGATCAGTCTGGGTTCCGGAGAAACGTAGGAACACGCGAGGCAGCACTGACCCTATGGTTGAAGAGAGGGCAGCTTACATTTGTAGATTTACGGAAAGCTTTTGAAAATGTTGAGTGGAATACACTCTGTGTAATTATGTAGTCTGTACGTTGAACACGCATAATATTAAATGAAAGAGAAGTGTAGTAGTTGATATAAATTTCAAGATGAAGTTTCAAAACTGAAGGATTTGCTATTAGGTAGTAATTCTATTAGAGACTACGGAGGATTTGCAAGATGAGTTGAAAGGAGTGGATGGTGTATAGACATCAACAAAATTAAAACAAGAGTAGTGGATTTATATTTTGGCCGAAGTGAAGAGGATTTAAAATACAGTCTTTCAATAGTAAAAAATGCTTTGCTGAAATAAAAGTAAACGTCTAATTTCAAATATAGCTTTAACTGTAAGGAAGTATTTTCTCGGATTAACTACGTCTACAGCCGGCAAGGGTGGCCGAGCGGTTCTAGGCGCTACAGTCGGGAACTGCGCGACAGCTACGGTCGCAGGTTCGAATCCTGCCTCGGGCATGGATGTGTGTGATGTCCTTAGGTTAATTAGCTTTAGGTAGCTCTAAGTTCTGTGGGACTGATGACCTCCGTGCTCAGTGCGCAGTGCTCAGAGCCATTTGAACCATTTTTTTTGTATCCCTATAAGGAAGTTAAAAAGGGAAATGTAATTGAAAAAATTATAGAGCGACAGGAAAGTCTGATTACAGTGTAACACGTACCAGTCCTCCCAGGTTCCCGGCGGGGTCAGGGATTTTCTCTGCCTCGTGATGACTGGGTGTTGTGTGATGTCATTAGGTTAGTTAGGTTTAAGTAGTTCTACGTTCTAGGGGATTGATGACCATAGATGTTAAGTCCCATAGTGCTCAGAGCCATTTGAACCAGTCCTCCCAGCAGAGAAAAGCCCTTGTAGTACCGGGATCGAACCCAGGCCATCCACATGGTAGTCAACGCACTGACTGCTCACCTGCACAGCCTTAAAACTCAGATAATGCTGCAAAGAAATTTAAGTGATATTCACTTAAGACGAACTACTTATTAACTAGGTGAGATATAATGAGCGTTTCTAGGCATCACAATAATGTGACGTAAGTAGTTTTTTTCCAGTGTTAAAAGAATATTGCGGTATTCGGTTTCTCAATTTTTTAAAAGCATATTTTGTTTATTTCATCATTCTCTTGTGCACTGTGTGATCATTTCAATGCATGTCCACCATCAAGTTATTGGAACATCGAAAATGCACGACATTGTATCAGAAAAAAAGTCTCAACGAGATGCGCTGCATCGCCAGTTATATAAGTGCAGTGAATACCTGAATGAAAACGGGAATATACTGTGTATCGGCTTTGTTGTTAGTCAGCATTTCTAGCGCTGGTGCAGCGCGCGTAGTGGAGAGCTGTGCCTACATCCCCAAATTACTCCACTGGCTTTGAATTGGTAGATCCTCGAGTTCTGAATAGGGCTCACCGAATATGCGATGCAGACAGTTTTGAGCTGGAACTGTTTAATCAGCGTATCAGCTTCGAAACTAATAGACTGGAACGACGAAATCATCATAAAATCTTTTCCACAAAGTACAACGGCGGCGACAAAGAGGCTGTGGAATAAACACACTTGCTTATCTACCTCACATGTCGGGAATAACCGACTGCAAAGACGAATTTATTCTCCAAATGCTCATTAAATGATTATATCAGAGTACAGCACCCGCTGGAAATATACACTGTGTGATCAATAGTATCCGGACATCTGACTGAAAAGACTTGAAAGTTCGTGACGCCCTCCTTTGGTAATGCTGGAATTCAATATGGTATTGGCCCACCCTTAGCCTTGATGACGGCTTCGACTCTCGCAGGCATATGTTCAATCATGTGCTGAAATATATATGGGGGAATGACACCCCATTCTTCGCGGAGTGCTGCACTGAGGTGAGGTATCGATGTCGATCGGTGAGGCCTGGCACGAAGACGGCGTTCCAGAATATCCCAAATGTGTGCTACGGGATTCAAGCCAGGATTCTGTGCAGGCCAGTCCATCATAGAGATGTTACTGTCGTGTGACCACTCCGCCACGGACCGTGTATTATGAACAGGTGCTCGATCGTGTTGAAAGGTGCATTCGCCATTCTCGAATTGTTCTTCAACAGTTGGAAGATGACGTTCACCGGGCATTCGCCATACCCACACACTGCCATCGGATTGCAACATTGTGTAGTGATCCGTCACTCCACACAAAGTTTTTCCACTGTTCAGTGGTACAATGTTTAATCTCCTAACACTAAGCAAGGCATCGATTGCCATTTACCGGCGTGATGTGTGGTTTATGAGCAGCCGCCTAACTGTCATAGTACTTGCAGTGGATCCTGATGCAGTTTGGAATTCCTGTGTGATGGTCTGGATAGATACTGCCTATTACACATTACCACCCTCTTCAACTGTCGGCGGTCTCTGTCAGTGAACAGACGAGGTCGGCCTGTACGCCATTATGCTCTGCGTATCCTTTCACTTTTGCACTTCACTACCACACTGGAAACAATGGACCTAGCGACGTTTAAGAGTGTGGAAACCTCGCGTCCAGAGATACGACGCACTGGACACGGAATCATCTGACCACCTTTGAAGTTCGTGAATTCTGCGGAGCGCCCCATTCTGTTCTTTCACGATGTCTAATGACTACTGAAGTCGCTAATATGGAGTACCTGGCAGTAGGTGGCAGCACAATGCACCTAATATGAAAGACGTATATTTTTGGGGGTGTCCCGGTACTTTTGATCACATAGGGTACGAGGCCAGCGGTAAGTGCTGATTGCTCTACATAACAAAGATGTTGCGAACTGTAACACTACAGAAACAGCGCGTGTGTGGTATTCTCCTCGGACAATTTTCAGCGGTGGTGTAACACCAGAATGAATTCGGGAAATGTATAGTTCGAAGTGGATAGGAAAGGCTTCCCCCCGGCAGGAAGACATGACTGGCCACAGAGGTAGTGATGTGCCCCACCAACGTGAACCTCGTCAATGATTACGGGCTCCCGGCGTCTCGGCAGTCTGCTGCCGACACGAGGTTGCCCCATCACGCGAGGCAGTAAATACACACGCGCAAGGCGCAAAATGTACTGGCCCATCGCAAATGGCACCGGACTTTGAGGGAGCAGCACTACTTCACAATACCAACTCCATCCTGATTCGCCGACGTGTGCCGACACAATCCCATCTTAAAATTCTGGGGACGTAACAAATATTTTTCCTACCCCAATTCCGATTGAAAAAATTGCTGAATTTCGTATAGGACATGGTGAAATGTTCCCGCTTCAGTAGCTATAGTTTCATAAAGCTCCGATAGGTGGTGGCGCTACATGTCGAATGGTGTCTGTAACGGAGATGGGTATCAAGCTGTCGGGTTTCTTTTGGCGGAAAACCAGAGCAATGAAAGTATTCGTAGGCGCTTGCAGAATGTTTAGAGAGACCTGGAAGCGAACAAAAACACGGTGAGTCTTTGGGCGAGGAGTCTGTTATGGTCGCAACAAGATCGCGCAAATCTGTCCGGTCTCCCGCGTGCCGGTCGGTCGCACACAGCTGTGACGCCTGTAGTGTTCGAACGTGCGGACACTCTCTACATCTACATCTACATCCATACTCCGCAAGCCGCCTGACGGTGTGTGGCGGAGGGTACCTTGAGTACCTCTATCGGTTCTCTCTTCTATTCCAGTGTCGTATTGTGTGGAAAGAAAGATTGTCGTATGCCTCTGTGTGGGCTCTAATCTCTCTGATTTTGTCCTCTTGGTCTCTTCGCGCGATATATGTAGGAGGGAGCAATATACTGCTTGACTCCTCTGTGAAGATATGTTCTTGAAACTTCAACAAAAGCCCGTACCGAACTACTGAGCGTCTCTCCGGCAGAGTCTTCCATTGGAGTTTATCTGTCTTCTTCGTAACGCTTTCGCGATTACTAAATGATCCGCTGCTCTCCGTAGGATCTTCTCTATCTCTTCTATCAACCCTATCTGGCAAAAAGCCTCAGTGAGCTTCCGATGTTATCCACAAGGTCATTTATATATATTTTGAATATCAACGGTCCTACGACACTCCCCTGCGGCACAGATTAGTTTAGAGATTAGATTAGATTAATACTTGTTCCATAGATCATGAATATGACACTTCATAATGATGTGGAAAGTGTCAGGTTAATAAAACATATCTGTACAAGATATTACATTAGGCAAAATATTGCATGACACTAATGTTCAAGTTTTTTTTCTCCTCCCTTAATTTACATCTAAAAATTCAGCCAATGAATAGAAGCAGTTGTCATCTAGAAATTCTTTTAATTTATTTTGAAAAGTTGGTTGGCTATCTGTCAGGCTTTTGATGCTGTTTGGTAGGTGACCAAAGACTTTTGTGGCAGCATAATTTACCCCTTTCTGTGCCAAAGTCAGATTTAACCCTTCATAGTGAAGAGCATCCTTTCTCCTGGTGTTATAGCTATGCACACTGCTATTACTTTTGAACTGGGTTGGATTATTAACAACAATTTTCATAAGTGAATATACATACTGTGAGGTTTCTGTGAGGATCCTTAAATAGATGTCTGTAGGATGACCGTGGGTGGGCTCTAGCAATTATTCTGATTACGCGTTTCTGAGCAATGAATACTTTTCTACTCAACGATGAATTACCCAGAATATGATGCCATACGAAAGCAGTGAATGAAAGTAGGCATAGTAAGCTAATTTACTGAGATTCTTATCACCAAAATTTGCAATAACCCTAATAGCATACGTAGCCGAACTCAGACGTTTCAGCAGACCATCAATGTGTTGCTTCCAGTTTAACCTCTCATCAATGGACACACCTAAAAATTTTGAAAATTCTACCTTAGCTACAGACTTCTGTTCAAAGTTTATATTTATTACTGGAGTTGTGCCATTTACTGTACGGAACTGTATATACTGTGTTTTATCAAAATTTAAAGAGAGTCCGTTTGCTGAGAACCACTTAATAATTTTGTGAAAAACATCATTTACAATTACATCACTTAATTCTTGGTTTTTGGATGTTATTACTATACTTGTATCATCAGCAAAAAGAACTAACTTTGCATCTTCATCTATGTGGATTGGTAAATCATTAATGTAGATCAAGAACAGTAAAGGACCTAAGACCGAACCCTGTGGGACCCTGTACTTGATAGCCCCCCAGTTTGAGGAATCAGCTGTTGTTTTAACATTACACGAACCACTTATTTCAAACTTCTGCATTCTTCCAGTTAATTATGAATTAAACCATTTGTGCACTGCCCCCCTCAAACCATTATGATTTAGCTTATCTAAAAGAATTCCATGATTTACACAATCAAAGGCCTTTGAGAGATCACAAAAAACACCAGTGAGTGAGGTCCGGTTATTCAGAGCATTTAAATTTGATCAGTGAAAGCGTATATAGCATTTTCTGCTGTAAAGCCTTTCTGAAAACCAAACTGACATTTTGTTAGTACTTTATTTTTACAAATATGGGAGGCTACTCTTGAATACATTACTTTCTCAAAAAGTTTTGATAGAGCTGTCAGAAGAGAGATTGGGCGATAGTTGTTGACATCTGACGTATCCCCTTTTTTATGCAATGGTTTTACAATGGCATATTTCAGTCTATCTGGGAAAACACCCTGATCAAAAGAGCTATTACATACGAGGCTGAGAATCCCACTTATCTGTGGGGAACAAGCTTTAAGTACCTTGCTGGAAATGCCATCAATTCCGTAAGAGCTTTTACTTTTCAGTGAGTTTATTATTTTACTGATTTCAGAGGGAGAGGTTGGTGGAAATACAGTTGTTTCAAACTGCACAGGTATGGTCCCTTCTATTAGTACCCTTGCCTCTTCTACTGAAGATCTAGATCCTATTTTCTCCACAACATTTAAAAAAAGGATTATTGAAAATATTTTCAATTTCTGATTGTTTGTTAGTACACTTGTCATTCAGTTTTATGGCACTAAAGTCTTCTTGTGCTCTAGGTCGTCCTGTTTCCCTTTCAATAATAGTCCAAATTGCTTTAATTTTATTATCAGAGTTACTGATCTCAGACATGATACACATGCTTCTGGACTTTTTAATAATTTTTCTTAGTACCGCACAATAGTTTTTAAAATATTGAACTATTTCGGGGTCAGTACTCCTACTTGCTGTTAGATACAGTTCTCTTTTACGGTTGCAAGATATTCTTATTCCTTTAGTTAGCCAAGGTTTTTTATATGTTTTCTTGGAATTACGTTTAACTATTTTCTTGGGAAAACAATTTCAAATACCCTTAAAATGTGTCGTGAAATAAGTTATATTTCAAGTTTGCATCGGGTTCCTTATACACTTAATCCCAGTCTAGCTGCTGTAGGCTTCCCCTAAGGTTTGCAATATTTATATTGTTAATTGAACGCACTACTTTGAAATTCTGATTTGATATACTGCATGGAGGTATGTCATGTACTGTAACTAGCTGTGCACCATGATCTGAAAGATCATTCTCAACAGGATAAGCATTTATGTCCTTAAACTTATCTTGGTCTATAAAAAAGTTATCCATCAATGTCCTGGTGTTCTTTGTTATCCGAGTAGGAAAATCAATGACGGAGCTCAAATTGAAAGAACTGAGTAATACTACAAGGTCATTCTTCCTATTACGCTCTTTCAGGAAATCAACATGAAATCCCCACAAATAATAATTTGCTTCCCCCTGTCTGACAGATAGCACAACAAAGCATCCAAGTTTTCTAGAAATAGCTGTGAAATTCCCTGAAGGGGATCTATACACTGTTACAATTATAAAAGTGCCATCATTTAGTTTTAGTTCAGTGGCACATGCTTCCATATGTTGCTCTACACAAAAATTTTTAGTTTCTAAATTTTTTACACTGTGGAAGCTTTTGACATATATGGCAACTCCTCCTCTCATCATATTATCTCTACTTACATGAGCAGCTAATTTCTACCCGTTGATGCTAACCTTTTGCATATCAGTGACAATGTGATGCTCAGACAGGAATAGTACATCTATTACATTCTCAGTTTCTATATCTTCTAAACAAAGCAGAAGCTCATCAATTTTATTCTCCAGTCCCCCAATATTTTGATGAAATATACTAACACTATTTTTCACTTTACTTTTGTGAGTATATTTACCTTTTTAACACCTTTAGTACTTGCCTGGCTGAGTTTCCCACTGGACACTGATCTTACACTAAAAAAGAGTTTCCACCTGAAATCACTCTTACTTCTGAAGACTTCTCTCCATTGAGAATGACATGCTGCGTTCCGTTAGACAATTGGTCTGATAGTCCATATCCTCTTACTTTGTTCATTAAACGACTGCGGGGAACTGTATCGAACGCCTTGCGGAAGTCAAGAAACAAGGCATCTACCTGGGAACCCGTGTCTATGGCCCTCTGAGTCTCGTGGACGAATAGCGCGAGCTGGGTTTCACACGATGGTCTTTTTCGAAATCCATGTTGATTCCTACAGAGTAGATTTCTAGTCTCCCGAAAAGTCATTATACTCGAACATAATACGTGTTCCAAAATTATACAACTGATCGACGTTAGAGTTATAGGTCTATAGTTCTGCACATCTTTTCGAGGTGTCCGACGGATCGCAATCAGACACTTCGCTTGTCAACTGGACGTCTCTGTTAGTTGTACTGACACATTATTCGACCTGTTAGGGTACTCAGAGGTATGTACCCGCTGGCTTACCCGCCACCGAGCAGAAGACCATAATGAGGAACGAAGGGAGACCTGTACGAAACTGCTTGCGCTTTACAAAGCTCAACATGACAACAATTTGTCGACCACGAAAAGGGTTTATCACTCCGAATGAGAAACAAAGCGGCAGTCCATGGAGTGACACCATATACACCTCCGAAATAAAGGTTCAAAGCCGCACCCTCGGCCTTCTCGGACTCTGCAGGGGCTGTTACATTGATGTCCTCGCTCATGGTGCAACGATCAACTCTGACGTGTATTGTGCTACGGCCAGGGAACTGAAACAAAAGCGACATCAGCATGTTGGACGCCATAAAAATGCAAATGAACTTCTCCTTTTCCGTGACAACACAAGGCCTTACCCAAGCCTGTGCAAACGAGAGCAGTTCGTATAACTTAACAGGACTCTTATTCGTCATCTACCCTAGAGCTCGGACCTCGCACCTTCGACTTGACTTTCATCTGCTTGGCGCAATGAAGTATGGTCGCCGCGGGAAGCAGTACGTGGGTGATGGGGAAATTGTTGATGCTGCACGACGTCTGATGTTTGCCGGTAGAGTGGTACCATGCGGCCATACAGACCCTCCAGTAAGGTGGCGTAAGCCCGGCGCATTCAACCGATATGATGTTCAAAATAGGGTTTCGTAGCCAAAATAGTGGAGAACAATATTGTGTGAAACTTCCTGGCAGATAAAGCTGTGTGCCGGACCGAGACTCGAACTCTGGACCTTTGCTTCATTCTGGAAATATCTCCCAGGCTGTGGCTAAGTCATGTCTCCGTAAGATTCTTTGTTTCAGTAGTTGGTTGGTTGGTTGGTTTGGGGAAGACCAGACTGCGAGGTCATCGGTCTCATCGGATTAGGGTAGGAAGGGGGAGGAAGTCGACCGTGACCTTTGAAAGGAACCATCCCGGCATTTGCCTGGAGCGATTTTGGGAAATCACGGACAACCTAAATCAGGATGGCCGGACGCGGGATTGAACCGTCGTCCTCCCGAATGCGAGTCCAGTTTCAGTAATGCTAGTTCTGCAAGGTTCGCAGGAGAGCTTCTGTAAAGTTTGTAAGGTAGGAGACGAAGTACCGGCAGAAGTAAAGCTGTGAGGACGGGGCGTGAGTCGTTCTTGGGTAGCCCAGTTGGTAGAGCACTTGCCCACGAAAGGCAAAGGTCCCGAGTTCGACTCTCGGTCCGGCACACAGCTTTAATCTGCCAGGAAGTTTCATATCAGCGCACACTCCACTGCAGAGAGAAAATCACATTCAACAATATTGTGTGTTGGTGCCCTGAGTGAAACCAACCTGCTTTCAGGAAAAAGTTGTTGTACTACTTATTAAATGTCTCTCGTACAATAAGTGAATATACATTCAACAATATTGTGTGTTGGTGCCCTGAGTAAAACCAACCTGCTTTCATAAAAAAAGTTGTTATACTACTTATTAAATGTCTCTCGTACAATAAGTGAATATCATTTACATTCCTCCCTCTCCCTACATTCAATCAAATGACGAGTTTCGGTTTGCGCACTTTTTAAGGAATATAACGGCAACAGCATAGGCAATATATTACAGCAGTGCATCAGCCTGATGAAAGCCATCTTCATCTACAACTAGTTCTACATGACTACTCTGCAATTCACACTCAAGTGCCTCACAGGGGGTTCATCTAACCACATTTCTTCTCTGTAGATCTGCTCTCAAACAGCGCGTGGGAAATACTGTAAGTAGGCTGTTTAGTTCTTTTTTTATTTGTAACACCACCTCTGTATGAAAATCACTGGCTGTTCTGTGTGCAGTCAGTGGCTGGTTGGCATTGTTGCCTGCCATTGTAGTGTTGGGCAGTTGGCTGTTAACAGTGCGTAGCGTTGCGCAGTTGGAGGTGAGCCGCCAGCAGTGGTGGATGTGGGGAGAGAAATGGCAGAGTTTTGACATTTGTAAGACTGGATGTCATGAACTGCTATATATATTATGACTCTTGATGACTATTAAGGTAAATACATTGTTTGTTCTCTATAAAAATCTTTCATTTGATAACTATACCTATCAGTAGTTAGTGCCTTCCGTAGTTTGAATCTTTTATTTAGCTGGCAGTAGTGGCGCTCGCTGTATTGCAGTAGTTCGAGTAACGAAGATTTTTAGTGAGGTAAGTGATTTGTGAAAGGTATAGGTTAATGTTAGTCAGGGCCTTTCTTTTGTAGGGATTTTTGAAAGTCAGACTGCGTTGCGCTAAAAATAATATGTGTCAGTTTAAGCACAGTCTTGTATAAATTTTTCAAAGGGGTCTTTTCAACACGAACACATGAATCTCTCCGTGTGTGCTCTGGTTTCTCTTATATTACTGCGATGATAATCTATGCGCACTTAGGTGGATGTCAAAACAACATTTCCACATTCGGAGTAGAAATTTGGTGACTGCAATTTGGTGATGAGATCTAACTACAACGGAAAACACTTTTGTGTTAATGATTGTCAACCCAACCCGCATATCACGTTCGTGAGACTTTCTCCCCTTTTTCCCGATAATAGAAGCTGGCCTCATTGATTCGCCTTCCTTCCAGAATTATCTATGTGATCGATCCAATTTAAATCGTTTGTAATAGTAATCCCTAGGTATTCAACTGATATGACAGCTTTTGCGTAAGTGTCTTTTAATGGCTTCATTTTAGTACTCATGTGGATGACCCCACACATTTAATTATTTGTGGTCAAAAAAATGGTTCAAATGGCTCTGAGCACTATGGGCTTAATATCTATGGTCATCAGTACCCTAGAACTTAGAACTACTTAAACCTAACTAACCTAAGGACATCACACAACGTCCAGCCATCACGAGGCAGAGAAAATCCCTGACCCCGCCGGAAATCGAACCCGGGAACCCGGGCGTTGGAAGTGAGAACGCTACCGCACGACCACGACATGCGGGCATTTGTGGTCAACTGCACTTTTTTGCATCAGAGTGATTTCTTGTCTACATCGTTTTGCAATGGATTTTGATCGTCTAATGATTTTACTAGACGGTAAATGATAGCGTCATCTGCAATCAGAGTAACAGGGGCTGCTCAGATTGCCTCCTAAATTGTTTGCATAGATCGGGAACAGCAGAAGACCTATAACACTTCCTTGGCGAATGCCAGGTTTCACTTCTGTTTTAGTCGGTGACTTTCTGTCACTTACTACGAAGTAGTAGGCACGCAGTTTGATTAGAAGACACTTATGAGGAGCCGTACAAGTGAGGGAATCTGGAAATACGGATTGAGTTAGAGATCCTCTGTTGACATCAATCATTACATCATGTGAATAAAGTGATAGGTGCATTGAACACTAGCGACATTTTCTAATTCCTTGATGGATACGTATTAGTTGGTGGTTCTTTTTAAGTTATAATACCCAAACTCAGTATATATTCCAGAATCCTATTGCAAATATACGTCAGTGAAATGAGTCTTTGATTCAGCGGACTACTCTCCATTGCTTTCTCGTGTGTTGGGTAACATGTTGAAGTTTCCTGTCTTTAGGTGTGGTTCTATCATTGAGTGAGTGGCTGCACCTGGTCGCTTAGAATTATATCGGCGCACTCTGAAGGGAACCTAATTGTTATGCAGTGGAGGCCACAAGATTTGCCTTTACGTCATTTGAGGTGCTTCACTACGTCCAGGAAATCAAGTTGGCAGCTGTTTCCGACTCGAATTCGGGAATGTTTACTATGTCTTCTACGGTGAAGGAATTCTGGAACACTGTATTTAGGAGCTCGGTCTTTGTGTCACTGTTATCAGTAACATTTACGCTGGTGTAGATATTATTGTGCCTTGCCACTGGTTTCCTTTACATACAACCAAAATTTCTTAGAATTTTCGGACCAATTTCGATACTGATTTTAAACTCATCTCGCATTGAAGTACAAACAAAATTTCGAGACAGTTCAAAAAATCGTCGGTCTTCGGGACTTTTTGGTCTTTTAAGTTTGGTATGCTTTTTTGGTTGCTTAGCAACAATGATCTCTCCTATTTTGTATAATTGCTGTTACCCACAGCTGCTCTTACATATAATCTGTTTTGTTATAATGAACGATGGTGAATATGTAAGCCATGTTATGTGCAATAGTGTCAGCTGCCCTTGTGAGTCTATTTGTTCGCGCAAGCGTAGCTCGTGATGTGTGCCCCGCAGTCCCTTCTTTCAAGCTGTCGCAGTGCACGATGAGGAGGCAAAGTTTCTGCTTAGCAGTGGTTGACCAGGGACTCACATCTATGCATTGCGCTATTAAAGTAGCTATACTTACACAACTTGTACACTATATATTTCCACTCTCTATTTCACCCCCTTAGGGATCGTTTTTTTCCCTTTAACTGGCCTATGTTCTTCCTTAGCGTCGAGACTACCTCCATATCAGATTTCATCGTAATCGCTTCAGTTGTTCAGTCGTGAAAAGGTAACACACTGAGCTAGTTTCGCATTTGCCACATTAGTACGGATAACACTTCTAAATTACGATCTCTTTTTTTCTTTTGTATTTAGATTTTGATTAAATAAAGCCTGTATGTTGCCGTAAGTTATGCCAAAGTGCATTGAAACGCATATGAAGATTAGTCTAGTAGTTTTGGAAATGAAATGAAAATATTTTGGGGTATTGATGGCCAGGAAGCCCCATCCGGGAACGTTCGGCCGGCGAGCTGCTAGTCTTATTTCCGGTCTTATTTCCGGTGACGCCACACTGGGTGACTTGCGTATCAGTGGCTGTGAGATGATGATGACGACGATGATGAGGACAATATAACACCCTGTCCACGACCGGAGAAAATTCCCAACGCGGCCAGGAATCGGACCTGAGCCCCTTGCTTTGCAGGCAAATACTTTACCACATTTTTTCTGCATTTTGTTCGTTATTGTTCTTTGTATTTGGTCGTATTGGACGTCAAATGGAATCCGTTGAAGTTCGTTGTTGATCCCTTCATTCAGTTTTTTATTACGGAGACCAGCCAGCCCTCTGACCGAACATGCTCAGCAGGAGGACTGGTAGTTTTGGAGATTGGAGTGTTCCGACAGAGAAATACAGGGACGCGACTCTTTATGATAAAACTTTAAATCTCAATAACATATCTTTTTTAAATTCCTGATGAAGTTTGTTTTTACAGTTTTATTATTAGTATATATAAACATAGGTAAGTCTTTCAACTGCTGTCGATGCTACACACTTGCTTTCAAGTGATATTTGGTCTATCCTTTCATAGTTAGTGCCTCTGAAGAACCCATAAAACGAATTTTTACTTGCTCCTTTGAACAGATATATTTTAAGTTTGTTTTTGGGGGAGTAGGAAACTGAAGTAGTGGCCGTGTCGTTGGCACAACGCTGTGAGCACTTATTATACGCTGCTGTAGGCTAGTGGAAGGCTTAATAACAACAGACTGCTTTTTGTCAAATTACTTTTTTATTACACTACTGGCCATTAAAATTGCTAACCAAGAAGAAATGCAGATGATAAACGGGTGTTCATAGGACAAATATATTACTGGCGTATGTGACAGGCCAGTTGCTCGGCCATCATTGACTAGATGTTTTCAACTGGTGAGGGATCTGGAGAATGTGCTGGCCAGAGCAGCAGTCGAACATTTTCTGTATCCAGAAAGGACCTGCAACATGCGGTCGTGCATTATCCTGCTGAAATCTAGGGTTTCGCAGGTATCGAATGAAGGGTAGAGCCACGAGTCGCAACACATCAGAAATGTAACGTCCACTGTTCAAAGTGCCGCCAGCGCCAACAAGAGGTGACCGAGACGTGTAACCAATGGCACGCCATACCATCACGCCCGGTGATACGCCAGTATGGGGACGACGAATACACGCTTCCAATGTGCGTTAGCCGCGATGTCGCCAAACACGGATGCGGCCATCATGATGCTATAAACAGAACCTGGATTCATCCGAAAAAATGACGTTTTGCCATTCATTCACCCAGCTTCGTCGTTGAGCACACCATCGTTGGCGTTCCTGTCTGTGATGCAGCGTCAAGGGTAAACGTATCCATGGTCTCCGAGCTGATAGTCCATATTGCTGCAAACGTCGACGAACTGTTCGTGCAGATGGTTGTTGTCTTGCAAACGTCCCCATCTGTTGACTCAGGGATCGAGACGCGGCTGCACGATCCGTTACAGCCATGCGGATAAGATGCCTGTCATCCCGACTGCTAGTGACACGAGGCCGTTGGGATTCAGCACGGTGTTCCGTATTAACCTCCTGAACTCACCGATTCCATGAATTATGCTGACAGTCATTGGATCTCAACCAACGAGCAGCAATTTCGCGATACGATAAACCGCAATCGCGATAGGCTACAATCCGACCCTTATCAAAGTCGGAAACGCGAGGGTACGCATTTCTCCTCCTTACACGACGCTTCACAACAACGTTTTACCAGGCAACGCTGGTCAACTGCTGTTTGTGTATGAGAAATCGGTTGGAAGCTTTCCTCATGTCAACACGTTGTAGGTGTCGCCACCGGCGCCAACCTTGTGTGAATGCTCTGAAAAGCTAATCATTTTCATATCACAGCATCTTCTTCCTGTCGGTTAAATTTCGCGTCTATAGCACTGTATCTTCGTGGTGTAGCAATTTTAATGGCCAGTAGTGTATTTGGTATGTTTCTGGCGCCATATGCAACTAGGTGTCGACATTTAAGTTGATACAAGATTTTGCAGTACGATGTCGTCTACAACGTGGAAAGTTTCATTGAAACGAATTGTTTTAGCTTACGAAAATAATATTTTGCTTTTTATTTAAACCACACTGCACACACATTTTCAAGAAGCACTTCTGTCACAGTAGGCATACTAATATTAATTAGCCTAATCTCTGCAACATATTTAAGTTACAGGATTACTCAGGAAAATGGATCACCTCAAATAATTCAAGAACTGAAACTTCCTGACAGATTAAAACTGTGTGCCCGACCGAGACTCGACCTCGGGACCTTTGCCTTTCGCGGGCAAGTGCTCTACCAACTGAGTTACCGAAGCACGACTCACGTCCGCTACTCACAGCTTTACTTCTGCCAGTATCAGTCTCCTACCTTCCAAACTTTACAGAAGCTCTCATTCTGGAAACATCCCCCAGGCTGTGGCTAAGCCATGTCTCCGCAATATCCTTTCTTTCAGGAGTGCTAGTTCTCCAGGTTCGCAGAAGAGCTTCTGTAAAGTTTGGAAGGTAGGAGACGGATACTGGCAGAAGTAAAGCTGTGAGTACCGGACGTGAGTCGTGCTTCGGTAGCTCAGTTGGAGCCGGCACGGTATCTCAGCGTGTTCGGTCTGAGAGCTTAGCTACCCTCTGTAATAAAAAAGCTGAGTGAACGGTTTAGCGAACAACCTGAACGGGTGTCATGAGACGTCCGCGCCGATCGTATACAACGAACAAAATAGAACAAAATGAGATCAATAAAGAATTTAAAAAAAAAAAAGTTGGTAGAGCACTTGCCCGCGAAAGGCAAAGGTCCCGAGTTCGAGTCTCGGTCGGGCACACAGTTTTAATCTGTCAGGAAGTTTCATATCAGCGCACACTCCGCTGCAGAGTGAAAATCTCATTCTGGAATTCCAGAACTGTTTAACACACCGTACTTCTATTTTCACGAAGACGAATTGTGAGAGTGCTCTCACTAAAAGACATGCAGCCTTCCTTAATAGCTCTACGAATGATGCAGATATCGGTATGAACTTCTCTTTTTCAAATCGATCGGTGGTCATATCTGCATCTCAACCTTATTCCTAAAAGAGATGAATTCAACGGCTTTCCAGTCTTCAAAATACGATTAGTAGCTTCGGAGAAGCTACACTATTTCGAGCTTTGGACCATGAAACCGATTGCTACCTCATGTGGAAATTCGTTATTTGATACCCAAAAGCTGGCCGGCGTGGCCGAGCGCTTCTAGGCGCTTCAGTCTGGAACCGCGCGACCGCTACGGTCGCAGGTTCCAATCCTGCCTCGGGCATGGATGTGCGTGATGTCCTTAGGTTAGTTAGGTCTAAGTAGTTCTAAGTTTTAGGGGACTGATGACCTCAGATATTGAATCCCATAGTGCACAGAGCCATTTGATACCCAAAATAGGAAACCGTCGAGCTGGATAAAGAGGAAGCAGAGTGTTACAACCCCACGACATATTACCCCAGGAAGTGTGACTGCAAAATGTCTGCAACGACCACGTGTCAGGAAAAGAAACGTATTCTACACACTAAAAGAAGTTGGATATACTATTATTTTACGGAGATGCAGAAAGAACACGATGATGGTAGTTGACTTGTTTGCACAAGGGTGTCTCTTGAGTAAAAGTCCAACGATAACAGTTATTCGACGAATGTGAACGAAAATGCTTTTCATGTAGAAAAAATTACGGTATCGTAAACGGTTCCAGAAAAATTTGAAGTGAACAGTTCAGCTTAATCACCCTGCACTATAATTGTACAGAAAGAAAAATCTATGGTAATGAACTAAACCGTGGATGAGCGCACTTGATGAGTTCTGCTCACATGAACAACAATTCAGTTTAAGTTCCACCAGCCAGTGTGATTTACAGGGCAAATGAATTACAACAGCACTATTGTATCTAATACGAAATCGCCTAACAAATAGTCGATTGAGTCAATAATTACTGAGCCATATCCAAGAATTAATCACTTAATTATGGTTATCTCTTCTCCGTGCCGTCAAATAGAAGCCCCGAAAGTCATCACTCAACGCGCAGAGCTTACACTTACGAAGAGTCACACAATAGACAGTTTCAGGTACGGAGAAGAAAACGCATCACCCGAGCTTTGTAAATGAATTAGTTTAGTGCCCGCTGCTTCGCTAGCGTGGTCTGTATGGCTTGCAGAGTTTTCTTGCGTTCTTTCTTTCTTTCTTAATTTAATCGACTTCTTCTGGTGTTCACAACTGCAACGCCTTCTAAACATTAATAAGGCCATATAAACATGGTCTTTTGCGAATGTACTTCTGACCAAAAAGCGATCCCGGTAGCTGGAGTCAGACGTTTTCGTCAATCATGCCTTTTTCGTTCTTTTGATGTATTGCCATAGCGACATTCATCAACTAACAAATATTTCCTTATATGTAACCGAGAAGCGAAATATCAGTTTTAATTTTTTTTTAATGTAACGAAATATCATCTCGCAAATTTTTATATCCTATTGAGTGATGTTTAGGTGCTCCAAGGTCCAAGAAGGTGACCAATTATCTACGTGGTATCTACATCTACATCTACAGCTACATGGATACTCTGCAAATCACATTTAAGTGCCTGGCAGAGGGTCCATCGAACCACCTTCAAAATTCTCTCTTATTTCAATCTCGTATAGCGCGCGGAAAGAACGAACACCATACTTTTCGTTGTTGTTGTTGTTGTGGTCTTCAGTCCTGAGACTGGTTTGATGCAGGTCTCCATGCTACTCTATCCTATGCAAGTTTCTTCATCTCCCAGTACCTACTGCAACCTACATCCTTCTGAATCTGCTTAGTGTAGTCATCTCTTGGTCTCCCTCTACGATTTTTTCCCTCCACGCTGCCCTCCAATACGAAATTTGTCATCCCTTGATGCCTCAGAACATGTCCTACCAACCGATCCCTTCTTCTGGTCAAGTTGTGCCACAAACTTCTCTTCTCCCCAATCCGATTCAATACTTCCTCATTAGTTACGTGATCTACCCATCTAATCTTCAGCATCCTTCTGTAGCACCACATTTCTAAAGCTTCTATTCCCTACTTGTGCAAACTATTTATCGTCCATGATTCACTTCCATACATGGCTACATTCCATACAAATACTTTCAGAAATAAGCTCCTGACACTTAAATCTATACTCGATGTTAACAAATTTCTCTTCTTCAGAAACGCTTTCCTTGCCATTGCCAGTCTACATTTTATATCCTCTCTACTTCGGCCATCATCAGTTATTTTGCTCCCCAAATAGCAAAACTCCTTTACTACTTTAAGTGTCTCATTTACTAATCTAATTCCCTCAGCATCACCCTACTTAATTCGACTACATTCCATTATCCTCGTTTTGCTTTTGTTGATGTTCATCTTATATCGTCCTTTCAAGACACTATCCATTCCGTTCAACTGCTCTTCCAAGTCCTTTGCTGCCTCTGACAGAATTACGATGTCATCGGCGAACCTCAAAGTTTTTATTTCTTCTCCATGGATTTTAATACCTACTCCGAATTTTTCTTTTGTTTCCTTTACTGCTTGCTCAATATACAGATTAAATAACATCGGGGAGAGACTACAACACTGTCTCACTCCCTTCCCAAAAACTGATTCCCTTTCATGTCCCTCGACTCTTATAACTGCCATCTGGTTTCTGTACAAATTGTAAATAGCCTTTCGCTCCCTGTATTTTACCCCTGCCACCTTCAGAATTTGAAAGAGATTATTCCAGTCAACATTGTCAAAACCTTTCTCTAAGTCTACAAATGCTAGAAACGTAGGTTTGCCCTTCCTTAATCTAGCTTCTGAGATAAGTCGTAGGGTCAGTATTGCCTCACGTGTTCCAATATTTCTACGGAATTCAAACTGATCTTCCCCGAGGTCGGCTTCTACTAGTTTCTCCATTCGTCTGTAAAGAATTCGCGTTAGTATTTTGCAGCTGTGACTTATTAAACTCATAGTTCGGTCATTTTCACATCTGTCGACACCTGCTTTCTTTGGGATTGGAATTATTATATTCTTCTTGAAGTCCGAGGGTATTTCGCCTGTCTCATACATCTTGCTCACCAGATGGTAGAGTTTTGTCAGGGCTGGCTCTCCCAAGGCCGTCAGTAGTTCCAATGGAATGTTATCTACTCCGGGTACCTTATTTCAACTCAGGTCTTTCAGTGCTATGTCAAACTCTTCACGCAGTATCGTATCACTCATTTCACCTTCATCTACATCCTCTTTCATGTCCATCATATTGTCCTCAAGTACATCGCCCTTGTATAGACCCTCCATATACTCCTTCCATCTTTGTGCTTTCCCTTCTTTGCTTAGAACTGGGTTTCCATCTGAGCTCTTAATATTCATACAAGTGGTCCTCATTTCTCCAAAGGTGTCTTATTTTCCTGTAGGCAGTATCTATCTTACCCCTAGTGAGATAAGCCTCTACATCCTTACATTTGTCCTCTAGCCATCCCTGCTTAGCCGTTTTGCACTTCCTGTCGATCACATTTTTGAGACGTTTGTATTCATTTTTGCCTGCTTCATTTACTGCATTTTTATATTTTCTCCTTTCATCAATTAAATTCAATATTTCTTCTGTTACCCAAGGATTTCTACTACCCCTCGTCTTTTTACCTACTTTATCTTCTGCTGCCTTCACTACTTCATCTCTCAAAGCTACCCATTCTTCTTCTACTGTATTTCTTTCCCCCATTCCTGTCAATTGCTCCCTTATGCCCTCCCTGAATCTCTGTACAACCTCTGGTTCTTTTAGTTTATCCAGGTCCCATCTCCTTAAATTCCCACCTTTTAGCAGCTTCTTTAGTTTTAATCTACAGGTCACAACCAATAGACTGTGGTCAGAGTCCACATCTTCTCCTGGAAATGTCTTACAATTTAAAACCTGGTTCCTAAATCTCTGTCGTAACGAGCTCTAATTTCACTTATTTTGTCGTGGTGATCGTTTCTCCCTATGTAGGTCAGTGTCAACAAAATACACTCCTGGAAATTGAAATAAGAACACCGTCAATTCATTGTCCCAGGAAGGGGAAACTTTATTGACACATTCCTGGGGTCAGATACATCACATGATCACACTGACAGAACCACAGGCACATAGACACAGGCAACAGAGCATGCACAATGTCGGCACTTGTACAGTGTATATCCACCTTTCACAGCAATGCAGGCTGCTATTCTCCCATGGAGACGATCGTAGAGATGCTGGATGTAGTCCTGTGGAACGGCTTGCCATGCCATTTCCAGCTGGTGCCTCAGTTGGACCAGCGTTCGTGCTGGACGTGCAAACCGCGTGAGACGACGCTTCATACAGTCCCAAACATGCTCAATGGGGGACAGATCCGGAGATCTTGCTGGCCAGGGTAGTTGACTTACACCTTCTAGAGCACGTTGGGTGGCACGGGATACATACGGACGTGCATTGTCCTGCTGGAACAGCAAGTTCCCTTGCCGGTCTAGGAATGGTAGAACGATGGGTTCGATGACGGTTTGGATGTACCGTGCACTATTCAGTGTCCCCTCTACGATCACCAGAGGTGTACAGCCAGTGTAGGAGATCGCTCCCCACACAATGATGCTGGGTGTTGGCCCTGTGTGCCTCGGTCGTATGCAGTCCTGATTGTGGCACTCACCTGCACGGGGCCAAACACGCATACGACCATCATTGGCATCAAGGCAGAAGCGACTCTCATCGCTGAAGACGACACGTCTCCATTCGTCCCTCCATTCACGCCTGTCGCGACGCCACTGGAGGCGGGCTGCACGATGTTGGGGCGTGAGCAGAAGACGGCCTAACGGTGTGCGGGACCGTAGCCCAGCTTCATGGAGACAGTTGCGAATGGTCCTCGCCGATACCCCAGGAGCAACAGTGTCCCTAATTTGCTGGGAAGTGGCGGTGCGGTCCCCTACGGCACTGCGTAGGATCCTACGGTCTTGGCGTGCATCCGTGCGTAGCTGCGTCCGCCGACCACTGGCGACAACATCGATGTACTGTGGAGACCTCACGCCCCACGTGTTGAGCAATTCGGCGGTACGTCCACCCGGCCTCCCGCATGCCCACTATACGCCCTCGCTCAAAGTCCGTCAACTGCACATACGGATCACGTCCACGCTGGCGCAGCATGCTACCAGTGTTAAAGACTGCGATGGAGCTCCGTATGCCATGGCATACTGGCTGACACTGACGGCGGCGGTGCACAAATGGTGCGCCGCTAGCGCCATTCGACGGCCAACACCGCGGTTCCTGGTGTGTCCGCTGTGCCGTGCGTGTGATCATTGCTTGTATAGCCCTCTCGCAGTGTCCGGAGCAAGTATGGTGGGTCTGACACACCGGTGTCAATGTGTTCTTTTTTCCATTTCCAGGAGTGTATTTTCGCATTCCGAGGAGGAAGTTGGTGATTGGAATTTTGTGAGGAGGTTCCGTCGAAACGAAATACGCTTTTCTGTTAATGATGTCCAGCATAAATCCTGTATCCTTTCAGTGACACTCTCTCCCATATTTTTGGATAATACAGAACGTGCTACCCTTCATTGAACTTTTTCGATGTACTCCGTCAGTCCTATCGCGTAAGGATCCCACAACGCGCAGCAATATTCTAAAAGAGGACTGTCAAGCATAGTGTAGCAGTCTCCTTAGTAGATCCGTTACATTTTCTAAGTGCCCTGCCAACTAACGCAGTCTTTGGTTAGCCTTCCCTACAACATTTTCTATGTGTTCCTTCCAATTTAAGTTGTTCGTAATTGTAATTCCTAGGTATGTAGTTGAATTTACGGCCTTTATGTTCTACTGATTTATCGTGTAACTGAAGTTTAATGAATCCTTTTAGCACTCATGTGGATGACCTCACACGTTTTGGTATTTATGGTCAATTGCCAATTTTCGCACAATTCCGATATATTTTCTAGATCGCTTTGCAATTTGTTTTGATCTTCTAATGACTTTATTAGTCGATTAACGACACCGTCTGCCAGCCGCGGTGGCCGAGCGGTTCTAGGCGCTATAGCCCGGAGCCGCGCGACTACTACGGTCGCAGGATCGAATCCTTCCTCGGGCATGGATGCGTGTGATGTCCTTAGGTTAGTTAGATTTATGTAGTTCTAAGTCTAGGGGGACTGATGACCTCAGATGTTAAGTCCCATAGTGCTCAGAGCCATTTGAACCATTTTTAAAAAGCTTCATCTGCAAACAACCTAAGACGGCTGCTCTCCAAACTCTTTTATATAGATTAGGAACAGCAAAGGGCCTATAACACTACCTTGGGGAACGCCAGAAATCAATTCCGTTTTATTCTATGACTTTCGGTCAGTTACTACTAACTGTGGCGTCTCTGACAGGAAATCACAAATCCAGTCACATAACTGAGACGATCTTCCATAAGCACGCATTTTAACTACAAACCGCTTGTGTGGTACAGCGTTAAAAGCCTTCCGGAAATCCAGAAATACGAAATCGATCTGAAATCCCTTCTCAATAGCATTCAACACTTCATGCGAATAAGGAGCTAGTTGTGTTTCACAAGAACGATGTTTTCTAAAGCCACGTGGACTGTGTGTCAATAGACAGTTCTCTTCGAGATAATTCATAATGTTAGAACACAATGTATGTTTCAGAATCCTACAGCTGGATGTCGACGTTAGTGATATGGGCCTGTAATTAAGTGGATTACTGCTACTACCTTTCTTGAATATTGGTGTGACGTGTGCAACTTTCCAGTTTTTGGGTACGGATCTTTCGTCGAGCGAACGGTTATATATGTTTGTTAAGTATGGAGCTAATGCACCAGCATACTCTGACAGGAATGTGATTGGTATACAGTCTAGACCAGAAGACTTGCTTTTGTTAATTGATTGAGCTGGCTTCACTACTACCAGGATATTTACTTCTGCGTCATACATGTTGGCAGCTGTTCTTGATTCGAATTTTCGATTATTTACCTCGTCTTCTTTTGTGAAGGCATTTTGGAAGGCTTTGTTTAGTAACTCTGCTTTGACAGCACTGTCTTCGATAATGTCTCCATTACTATCGCGCAGAGATGGCATTGGTTGTTTCTTGCAGCTAACATCGCATACGACCTGAATCTCTTCGGATTTTCTGTCGGGTTTCGAGACAAAGTTTCGTTGTGGAAACTGTTATAAGCGTCTCGCATTGTAGTCAGCGCTAAATTTCCAGCTTCTGTAAAAGATCGCCAATCTTGGAGATGTTGCGTCTGTTTAAATATGGCTTGTTTGTTTCCTTATTTCTGATACAGTGTTCTGACCCGGTTTGTGCACCAAGGAGGATCAGCTCCGTGGTTTGTTATTTGGTATGAATCTCTCAATTTCTACCGATACTATTTCTTTGAATTCATGCCACATCTGGTCTACACTTACATTCTTAATTTCGAAGGAGTGGATATTATGTCTCAGGAAGGCGTCAAGTGAATTCTTAACTGCTTTTCTGAATAGGTATATTTTTCGTTTATTTTTGAATGATTTGGTGGTTACAGTATTCAACCTCGCTACGACAACCCTGTTCACTAATCCCTGTATCCGTTTTGACGCTCATTATTAACTCAGGATTATCTGCTAACAAGAGGTTTTCACAACCGTCTGCTATTCGTGTGCGCTCATGAACTAAATGCTCGAAATAATTTTCAGAGAATTCGTTTAGCACAATTTGGGTGATGTTCTATGCGTACCTCCGGTATTAAACATGTATTTTCGCCAACATATCGAGGGTGAACAAAAGTCGCCAGCAACTATAATCGTATGAGTCGGGTACCTGTTCGAAATTTGAGACCAGCTCGGGCGTATTCTGCGCCTCAAGGCCAGCATCAAAGAGATCACGTGACCAGTTGTTGTCCAGCTGCCCTGAGCAGAGGATACAACTCCTTCGTGACATCAATGTATGCATCTTGGCCGAGAAGGTGCAACATCACACAGCTATTTATATTTCTCAGTTTTTTGTTAATTTGGCTCGGTATTGTAATCTTCATCACATACGCTCTCACCCTGCGAGGTTTGGTTTCGTTTCATTGTGCTTAGCTGTGTGCATCTTTTTTTTTTCAGGCGGTATATTTATTGTGCTAGTGTACGCTAACTGCTCCCCCCCCCCCCTCCCCCCTCCGAAGTCGCACAGATGTCCCCCAAGAAATAAGACTTAGTTTCATACAAGTATATCGACTTTGAACTCAAAATATGCCACTACTGATGTAATGCCTTTTGTATTCGATTTATCGGAAGAATAAAAAGCAGACTTTCTGTAATAATAATAATCTTACTGGATGTCGCTTATATTTGGCAGTTCGACATTTTTTTTCTGGGAATGGTTCTCTTAAGAAGCTTTTTTAACATCATGGATTGGCCCGGTAGCTGTATGTCACTTTTCTATTGACTCACTACCAATTCGGTAGTTCCTGCTGGCAGTAATTAAAGACAATAATTACAAGTCATCTGTTCAAACAATCATGTTAGTACCAATAAATACGTTTAGAAGCGAGTCGGTGCACTGATCCGCATCCATGCCTCTTTCGGGTATCGCACTTACCAAAAACGCCATACCCGCAAGATACGTGATCCGTCCTCACAGCTTCATTTCTGCCAGTAGCTTGCGCCCACTCACCAAGGCATCTTACGTTTACTGCTGCTCTAATACTGCTGGATAAAAGGATACTGCGGGGAAATTTAAATCTTTATACTCGCCAGGCAACAATACACGGCTTGGTGAAAAGTATTTCGTAGCGCTAGTAGTTGTGAAACATCCTGGAAGATTAAAGCTATGTGCCAGAGCCGATTTGAAGCCACCATCTTGCCTTTCTTTCTTTCGCTACTGCCTTTATCCCGCATTGTCCGCAGAGTCGGCAGGGTTCCGTACAGAGTTGGCAGGGTTCCGTACAGAGTCGGCAGGGTTCCGTACAGAGTCGGCAGGGTTAATTTTAAGGGGTGGCCGGATGCCCTTCCTGCCGCCACCCCATACCACCCCCGGGACGGAATCAGTGTACCCAAACTGTCTGCGTCTAGTGTAAATCGTGCAAGAGTGCGAATGTGTTTCAAATGTCTGCGAGTCGTGTAACTGAGGCGGGACGTTGGGATCACCCGGTATTCACCTAGTAGGATGTGGAAAACCGCCTAAAAACCACATCCAGGCTGGACGGCACACCGGCCGTCGTCGTTATTTTTTTTCTTAACCACTTTTTTTACCCCCTTTTTTGTTTAGTTTTTGTATTTTTATTATTATTATTATTTTCTTCTTTTTTGTTAACCCTTTAATAAAATGGAACTAAAGAAAAAGAACCAAGTGCCACAGCCACTTTTCATCCTATAACCAAAAAAAAAAAAAAAAATCTGGTCCACTTCAGGCGTTGGATCCTGACTAAACCTACCCCAGAAAGCTGCCTATATACCAGGGTAAATATAGGAAATCAAGGTTAGGGCTATCCTTACAAACAAAACAAAATCTTCTTTTTTCTGAATTTTATTTTTATTTTTATTGTTGTTACGTTATTATTTTTTTGTTTTTGTTTAGTTTTGTTGTGTAATTGATCAGAGGCCTTCTGCGCCCCACTGGTAATATGTTGAGTCACGTCTTCTCGAAATTGATGTGTTCCGTTCAATTGTTCAGAAATATTCATTGGTTCAAACAGGAAACGTTCTTCTCTCTTGGCTTAACACATTCCAGCTGCGAGGCGGGTCATGGAAAGCACTTACAAGGAAGTTCGAGAAAAATTGTCAGTATTTTGGGTGACGGACAACGACATAATGACGGTCATTGAGGTATGTCCAAAAATCGAGTACAGAGTCTACAGTTTGTCCAAATAGGTAGTGAATGGCATGTCCGCGAATCCAATTCACAGCATTGGTCTTTGTCCGAGGAAAATATTCACGATCCGGAAATAATAATGAAAGGGGAGTAATCCGATCCGGAATGTCCCGCGTTAGAAAAGCGACAATAAGACGAATCAAGTGCCAAACCTCCGCCGCCGGTCCGCAAACAAACCGATGTTCATCATTGTCTGGGACTCCGCACGTGGAACAGAGAGGTGATTGGGCGAGGTGGATACGATGAAGGCGAGATTGATTGATTTGCTTACCATTGACAGTTAGGTACCAGACAGATTGAACATTCGGTCAAGGTAACGGGCGAAAACCGCGCGCCATACGTGACGCCAGTCTACCTGGGGGAACTTTCGTTCAATCGGGTTAGGTGGACGAACTAATTGGAGGACATTGTATACTGCATTTGTCTTGAGTAAAGGCTGCCTTGGTAAGGTGAGACGTAGATAACTGAGTTCAAGAAAGAAGTATCGTATATAATGGAACTGGACCGGAACGTCCGAGATCATCACTGGGGCTGACAGTGAGACCGGCGTATATGCCATCAGGAAGAGACCAGTGAGGCTTGTTGGGCATCGTGTCCATACCGTCATCTGGGAGCTGACAAATAGGGCGCGAGCTCTATCCGGCACGTGAAATAGACCTATCCCACCTCGTTCACGGGGAAGAGTAAGGGTTGCATAGTTAACTTTGAACAACAGCCCAGAGCTGACGAAAGATGCCATCGCTGCCCACATGCGACGTGCCGCAGTAAGCGGGAAAGGTAGAACTTGTGCTACATGGGGAACTCGGGATGCGATATATATATTAATATATCGAGCTCGTTGGAGAATATCTAGGGATCGAAGGCGATGGTCCATAAGACCTGCTCTGATCATTAAAAGGAGGCGTCGGCAGTTGATGGCGGCTGAACGCCGGAGGTCAGATGAAAAGTCTATTCCCAAACAGCGAATGGTATCAACGGTGATGAGAGGTGTAACACACTCCACAGGGAGTCCCGTACCAGTGAACGTAACTTGTGACTTACGTACGTTTAAAGTGCTACCCGACGCCTCACCATAAGTCGCTACCCACGTCAAAACAGCTCGAACCTCGTCGGCATTACGTAAACAGATGACTACATCGTCAGCATAGGCCGTGCAACAGAATCGGTATCGATCTATGGACAACCCTACCAAACGTTGTCTGAGCCCACATAGCAAGGATTCCAAGGAAAAGGCGTACAAAATCGCTGATAGAGGGCAACCTTGACGTACGGATCGACCTATTTTTATCGGAGGAGTGAGTCTGCCATTGTACATAATCCTGGAAGAGGCACCCCGCAGAAGGCGCATAACTACCGTGATAACTGCGACTGGGAAACCCATATGGTGGAGAACGGCCGTAAGGAACGAATGGTCAACCCTATCAATAGCTTGACTAAAGTCCAAAGACGCAAGTGCCCCAGAGAGGCGTTGTGCCTAGGTAACGGCGATCATATCCCTGTAGCGGCATAAAGCCGTGCGGATATTATTATCCCCTCCCAGAGATGCTTGGTCTGGCGACACAACATATCGGCAACGGTTTTAAGTCGTGCCGCCAAAAGGCGAGTGAAGATTTTCATATCACTGTTAAGGAGGGTGAGGGGCCGATAATCACTGATATTGTTGCCACCATGCGGTTTATGTACAGGAATAATAATTCCTTCCATGAAAGCGTCCGGCACAGGTACTTCCGGAGACATCAGTTCCCGACAGATGGAGGTGAAGGTGGACTCTAACAAATCACGGAAGGTGCGATAAAATTCGAAGGGAAGACCGTCGGGTCCTGGGGAGCGATTGATGGTTCCTGCTCGCATCGCATCGCGGACTTCATCATCAGTCACCTCTGACACCAAGTCAATCGCCGCATGTCCTGGGAGACCACCGAAGTTGAGCTGTGAGACTTCCTCGATCAACTCTGGGGAATGTGGAATTGCGGCGTAGAGCTGCTGGTAGTGGGCGTGAAGCACATTCCCTATTGCAGATTGGGTTACGTAGCGACGCCCTTCTTGGTCTGTTACGACGGGAATAAATTTTCGGCGACGATGTTGGCGTTCTTGGATGATATGGTACATAGATGGATGTTCATGAGGCATGCGATCAGTGTACGAGATCGTACTATCGCTCCTTGCAAATGCCTTCGCATGAGATTGGAGATTTGGGCCTTAGCATGGTTCATACTTGTATGGCGCTCAGGGGAGGCTGGCATCGTGGAGCATTCTCATAGGATCCTGTAGTAAAAGTCCATAGTACTGTTCCTCCAGGCGACAACATCTTTGCCATATCGGATCAAAGTTTTTCGAAGAGCAGGTGTTGCACACTGTATCCATCAGGATATGGTAGACAGATACATGGGACGGCGTCTATTACATGTGATCCAAGTGTCTTCTATTAGAAGTCGACAGTCAGGTGAATTAAGAAGTGCCGTGTTCAGTTTCCATAAACCACGTCCGTGCCATACTGCCTGTCTTGTGAGAACAACGTCACAGAAGTAAGCCTCATGATCTGAGAAAGCAACAGGCCAGATTTCAGCCTGTCGTGTGTGTTGAATTAGGGATCGCGAGATGTAGATGCGATCCAGTCAGCTAGAGGAGTGCGCAGTGTAGTACCTAAAGCCCAAACGATCACCGTGAACATGTCTCCACGTGTCAACAAATTGTAGCCGCGTCACGACTGTTTCCAGAGCTGCGCATGGTGAGTGACGCGGCAATTGATCCTGAGGTCGCTGGGTTCAGTTGAAGTCTCCACCCATGACCCAGTCATCGTGTGGTCCCATAAAAAGGGGTGTAACTTCATCTGCGAAGAAGGCATTGCGTTCACGACGGTAGCTGGAGCCCGACGGCGCATAAATGTTGACGATGCGTACACCAAAGAGAGTAAGGGCCATACCTCTGCCGTTGGGGAGGTATAGGACATCTTCGGCAGGAAGACGTTCTCGTAAGATGATGGCAACACCACTACCGATGTCCGAAGCGGGAGAAAGATGCGCCGTGAAGCCATGTGGTGGTGAAAAAACGGCGACATGCACTTCCTGAAAAAGCGCAATATCAATGTCGGCATCATAAATCATATCGCGGAGCAGCGCTAGTTTGTGGGGCGCACGAATGGTCGCGAGGTGAATCGTTGCGACACGATAATGCTGGTGTTGGAGTCCCACAGGCACAGGTGGGGCTGCTTCTTCAGGAGCGAGAGGTCGTCGATCTTGCCGGTCCGCTGAAGAGGTTGCTACTGTGGAGAGTTTGCGGGCGCGGGTGCAACCGATGGGGGCGTCCCATCATCAGCACCGTCCACCCCAGTCCCTTCGATCTCCACGTCGTCTGCCCAGGAGACTGATACTGCGGTAGGGTACCGACTGTTTACATCATCCATGTGGAGAGGGGACGTAGTTTTCGGCTCAGCATATAGACTTTGTTCAACGTCGACTTGTGGGGGCGACGGCGCCAGTAAGGAGGGGTGGTCGTTGCCAGAGGTCGCCTGTGGCGGGTCGTTCGCATCAGACTTTTGGACATCATAGAGCGGTTTGTCGTCCATCTTCGGTTCTGCATCTCTGGCATCCATCCGTAGAATGGATTCATCAGGGGCTGTACGGCTACGTTTCTTTCTCTTTCGTGTCGACCCTTGTTTTCGAACAGGTCGTTCCGAGTCTGATTGCGGGTGGCCTTCGTCTGACTCCGGACCAGTCTGAAGGAAAGCAGAAGTAGGTACCACTACCGGATCAACGTCCATCTCAGCAGCAATTTCAGTCACAGTGCTGCGATGATGTGGAAGGTCAGGACCTGGCGTCTGTGGCACCTCAGAAGGAATCTCTGTAGCGGTTGCATCTGCCTGATCAGACGACGTCAACAGAGCAGGAAGACCCTGTGTAGAGGTGCTACCTTCCTGGGCAACCTTGGCATATGTGAAAGGGATCTGAGTGATCACCACTGGGGACGCTTCCTCGCCGACCGGCATCTGGATCAGGCGGCGTCGCATGCAGGCGGATCTGACGTGGCCTTCTTGTCCACAACCCGCACATGTTCGGGGTTGGCCGTCGTACATGACAATGGCTCGCATATCGCCAATTGTCAGGTATGATGGTATGTGTTTTTTCAGTTCAATTTTTACCTGACGCACACCATTAAGGACATGGTAGGTCGTGAAGGTTTGCCATTTTTCCTCTACGTAACCGATGACGTCACCGTATGGTTGTAACGCAGAGACAACTACGTCCTTCGGCACTTCAAATGGTAGTTCAAACACCGTAATCGTGCGTTGACCGTACTCTGCGAGTTCAAGTGTTACTGCTCCGACGTGACCATCAGAGTATTTGAACTTAAGTCCATTGGTATGGCGGCGAATAACATCTTCACACACCTCGGTATTTGTCATTTTAATATGAACGACACTACTCGTGATCGAAAAATGGATTCCGATAACGTGGTTAGGATCTAAACGAACTTCTTCACGTAGGAACGTTTCAACTTCATGTGCACGAGGTCGCGCATGTTCAGCTGGGAACAAAACTTTAAGGGTCGCACGGCGGTAAGCGCTCGACATGTTGTTCACGGTGGACGGACACAAGCCTTAAAGCTACGACGCGGAAGTAAACAAACCTGCAGCGGAGCACGGGGCCGGCGCGCGGGGCCGTCCGCACGCTGCCACGGCTGAGAGCCGACTTCTTTAATCGGCTGGGCGGATTCGATCCTGGGCCGGCGCGCCTACCCGAGTCCAGGAAGCAGCGCGTTAGCGCTCTCGGCTACCCTGGCGGGTAAGCCACCATCTTGCCTCTCTCGGGAAAATCACTTACAGACTCTCGCAATGCCTTCACAGTTTCACTTCTGCGAGTACCTCCCTTCTTTTTTCTAGGCTTCACAGTTTGGTCTTCACCTAGGGGCCGTTTCCCAAATGGTACAAGGCCAGTCCGCACTTAGCAGGTCAACAGAGCGGACACGCTTTTGTTTCCGCGTGCGCAGAGTGAGCTTGCTTTGTTTACATTCTCATGGCCGTTGCTTAAGTGACGGTTTAGTGTGTACCATCACATTGTGAACCGTTACCGTAAATGTACTCTCCGATTTACTTTCCGCGACGACTTTGCTCGACCCAGAGCTCTAGAGGTGGAGCGTTTTCTGCGATACGAAGTCGTAATCCCGGCGACCGACTTCGTAAGAATCCACTTGTCGGTCGTGAACAGCACGACGCGGCGTACGAACGCGTCCTGCGTAAGATAGGGGCTTCACATCTGTCGGGCTGGAGGCAAAGTCGGGGCGGTGACCATCGTCCATGCAGGATTAGGCAGGCATGTGATACGCAGTTTCTAATTGCCACTCGAATTCTTAGCAGAGAAATTCGTCGCACCACTCTGACCATACAACGCATTCCACAGCCGTACCGCTGGGAAATGGACGCAGTTTCAGACAAATCCTCTCCTAAACGGCGTCCGACGGGTCAACATTGATCTCCGAAGCCACGTCCTGCCAAATTTCAGATCAGTAGATGCCGTGCAGCTGTTACATATGGCGGCCAGCCTCGGACCTGTACTGGGTGCGGAAAAGAAGGCCACCGTCAATCCGAATGCCTTTACAATTACAGCGCTACCGATGACCTACGCCGCTGGTCTCCCGTCATCTGCCACCTCACAAGGACGCCCGGACGCCTCAGTAGAACCAGATGACACCCCACTGGAGGATCTGTCGCCGCAGCCGGCCGTTGACCCCGGCCGCACAGTGCCGGCCACAAGATGGAATCGTCCCTACAGTGTTCTTCGCTGGCCGCGGTGGCCGAGCGGTTCTAGGCGGATCAGTCCGGAACCGTGCGACTGCTACGGTCGCAGGTTCGAATCCTTGGTCGGGCATGCATGTGTGATGTCCTTAGGTTAGTTAGGTTTAAGTAGCTCTAAGGTCTAGGGAACTGATGACCTTAGATGTTAAGTCCGATAGTGTTCAGATCCATTTCAACCAAGTGTCCTTCTTGCCACAGCTACACGACTCCGTGCCGTCGCTTAAGGAAACAAGACTTCGAAATGACGAAAGAGAAGGCCAAGAGGAGACGTTGCGGGTCGAAGACGAGGTCACTGTCGGCCCGAATGACGCCCAAGGAACTGAAACCGTTGAAGGAAATGATGTGAGAGTGAAATCACCAGGGTGCCTGCACCGCGTCTCGGTGAGGAGCCCGAACTATTTAATGGAAACAGAACGCTGAAACCATATCACGAACTACTTCTTCGTCTTCTGAGAACAAAATGGACGATATACCAGTGGCCGCTTCCACGGCATGGCAAGAAGAGGAGGTGGAGGAGTGGCGCCCCTTATGGGACCCCACATTGTCGGTCCCGCGCCGCTGATCATACTTTCCCCTGAACCCCCTGGTGCGAGGGGATGACGTTCCTCACGACCCCCAAGTCCTTCCGCTGACGCCACAGTGAAACAACCTCCAGTGGTCCGTTGCTGGGCCTATCGGATAGCAGTAATCAGCAACAATAACATCTGTGTAAAGGTGAAAATCCACCTTATACAGGATATGTTCTGGGCGTCTGATACTGATTTCGCCCTCCTGCACGAAGTTCACTTGGCCAGTCTTCCAGATATTAACGACCATACCGACCACGTCCCCACAGGTGATCCCATGGGCTATGAAGAGTCCATCTACGTCTGCGAAGGGGTTCCGGGCACCGATGTCACTTTTTTCCATCAGCTCAGGTCATGACACTCACTGCTATTGGGAGACGTTTCATTAAAGTCTATGTGCCATCGGGCGCCGACCATGACATGAACAGGCCAATTTTTAATCTGAGGCCATCACTCCACCCCTCCCTCCAGTTTTTAGAGCGACGTGAACACTGCCTGCTGGAACATGATTTTAACTGCGTTCTGCACTTAAAAGATCAGGTTCCCCACTATCCTATGTGCCAGTAACTACTTAAAGTGGTGAAGAACCTCCTACTCCGCGATACCTGAGAAGTAGAAAATGGCTTCCGTTCTGACCATAGCGTCCTTCCAGTCATTCTGCAAGCTGTCTACCATGATATATGTCTCATGGAGTCATAAATCTGCGATAAGGGACGCCGAACGCTGGCCACTGGCTTTTTCCGCCCATTACGCACACGTCTGCGCGGTCCTCCTTTCGCCCCAATCGGTGTGACGGAGCCATGCGCCGTGGAAACTGAATGCTTCTCATCTGCATCAGACGGTCTGTCACCGGCAAGTCAACGAGGCATTAGCAGCTTGCGGGTGATTCCTTTTCAGCTACCGCGCGACACTGATGTGAGGGATTGAGTGCGCCAAACACGCAGTGTGGACGACTCTGATGAGATACGCTGCCGAATGGCATCGCAACACCGTTAACTTCCACTACGCGATCCTCCGAGAACTGGACGCTCATTGAAAACCCC
Source organism: Schistocerca gregaria (assembly GCF_023897955.1). Taxonomy (NCBI): domain Eukaryota; kingdom Metazoa; phylum Arthropoda; class Insecta; order Orthoptera; family Acrididae; genus Schistocerca; species Schistocerca gregaria. Next base: position 571,124,114 of record NC_064925.1, read on the forward strand.
ACAAAACCGCATGAAACGTAAAAAACTAAGGCGAGGGTAAATGAGCTGACACGCCGCAAACTCCAAGGAATGGTGATACGGATGTGGTGTCATGGTCAGGAGGGATTGGAAATTCCATCGTTGCATCATATAGTGTCCGACGAACCACATCATCGACAGCTCATCGACGCTTTGGTCATATCTCATGATCCACAAGTGACTAGACAGTAATCGTTAACGCGTTCGTCGAACACTACCTACGTACTTGCAGGGAAGAAATTGCCAGTCGGTATCGGACATATTCATCTTGCATTGCATCACGCGCACCCTCAGTCACTCAGAGCCGGATACTATTACAGTGGCGCTCACACAAGACGAAGTAGACGACACAATCGGAAAGGGTGCAATCAACAGATCGGCCAGCATCGACGTGTTACAGTCACCGAGCCCTCCGGGAGCCCATGTCAATACGATTGACGACTATTTTCCAAGAAACGCCGACGACTAAGCAGTCGCACCCACCTTTGTTGAGGGCACCATCATTCCCATCCACAAACCATCCCGCGGTTCGACGGTCACGAACTATAGACCACTCACCCTACTCACCGCAGATGACGAGGCTCCTCGCCTAAATACTGGCGATGCATCTCCAGACGATACCCACTGGACTCCTCACCGTCCGTACGACTACCGTGAAGATTCCACATGGACCGGATAGGGCACATCCCCAACCTGCAGCTGGACTGATGTCAGCCTTCGTCTACGTCACCACCAGTGTCTGTCGGTCACATCGGGTCTCATTTCTCTCACTTTCAGCCTTTTCGTCGATTATAGTTACACATATGCAAGCCTCCCTCATACGCGTTCACCCACGACCAAGGATTTTTACAACCTGCTATTGTGCCACGTCAAACAACCTCCGCTAGGACCCTGCCTAGTACAGCGGTGCGGGTCTCCTTCATCGTCCCCTACGCTCTGTCGAGGGGTATAGGACTTCATAACCATTGTCATCATTGTGCAATGTTGCCCGTAACGTGCCGGAGACCGAATATCGCGCGATTTAGTGGCCCGTAGTGTGGCTTAGGATCCACCAGCCCCTCCTTCCAAGGGATGTCCGGAAATCGTGGTACCATTGCGTTCTAGATTGTTTTTTCATTTATTTTTTACCAACCATAGTGCCTGAATTTTTACATTAACACTGCTTTTATCTTTTTCGTTAAATAGTCCCTGTTAATTCTATTTGTTACGAGTCGCAAACACTTGAGCAATATTCTAGGATGGATCGCACGAGTATTTTGCAAGCAGTCTCCTTTGTAAACTGACTGCTTCTTCCTTGTATCCTACCAGTGAGCCATAGTCTGTCACCTGCTTTCCTATAAATTGTTACGTCTCGTATTTATATAACTTGTCCAATTCCAACTGCGGTTCACCGATATTGTAGTCATAGGATAACTCGTCTTTCTTTTTTGTGAAGCGTACAATTTCACATTTCCGAAATTTATAACGGTTGTCAGTCTTTTCGCCACCTTGAAATCGTCTCAAGATTTAAATGAATACTTGTGCAGGTTTTTTTCTCGTGTAGTGTTAAGTTGTAGGTACCTATAATCATCTGCAAAGCATCTGATGTTACTAAAACATTGTCTGCAAGGTCATTACCATACAATATTAATAGGTGTCCCAAAACACTTACCTGAGTCACACTCGAAGTTACTTCTACATCTGTCAATAACTCCCCATCCAAAATATCTTGCTGCGTCCTCTCCACCAAAATATTATCAGTCCAGTCTCAAATTCCGCTTCATACAGCATACGACCGTAATCTTGATAGTAAGCGTCGATGTGGTACTGAGTCAAAGTTTTTCGGAAATCGAGGAATACGACATATACCAGACTGGTATATGTTGATTTGTGATACGCTTCTTGTAGATGGGTGTGACCTGTGCTTTCTCCGAACCACAGAGTACCGTTTTTTCTTTTGTACACGTGGTCTATGACAGGTTATGGTTGAAAGGGCACAAAGTGAGGCTGGTATAGAATCTGATAGGTATGTGATCGGGTGCTGAACCTTTTAGCGATTTCAGCTGTTTCTCAACACCACTAACTAATATCTACAGCAATTCTCTTTGTAGTGGTACGAGAATTACGTAGTAGCAATTATCCTACATAATTATGCATACCATTGTTGTTACTGCAAAATGGAAGTTACTTCAATACCAGTAAATTGTATATTAACTAAGGTAGAGTTTAGACGACCAAAGCATTCATCACAAGTCAGATAACATTGTAATATAAGAAAAAAAATGTTTTAAGGTGACAAAGCACAACGATTTCTCGCAATAGGACAGAATGTGCATGGAAATGTTACCGATGACAGTGCCACTGAAGGGGAGTTATTCGATGTGGTTTCCCGACATTCCTTCGTCAAAGAAGACGAAGTTAATATTCCATAATTAGAGTCAAGAACTGCTGCCAGCATGACTAACTTAGAGGTAGATGTCCTCAATGTAGCATCACAACTCAAATCACCTAATAAACGCAAGTGTTCAGACTGTGGTGATGTAATGGCTCCATATTTGCCAATCATATACAAACGCTCACGCTGCAAAAGATTGGCTCTGAGCACTATGGGACTGAACATCTACGGTCATCAGTCCCCCAGAACTTAGAACTACTTAAACCTAACCTAAGGACATCACACAACACCCAGTCATCACGAGGCAGTGAAGATCCCTGACCCCGCCGGGAATCGAACCCGGGAACCCGGGCGCGGGAAGCGAGAACGCTACCGCACGACCACAAGCTGCGGACAGCAAAAGATTGGAAAGTTGCACAGGTCACATCATTCATCAAGAAAGGAAGTACGAGCAATCCAGTGAATTACAGATCTATGTAGCCGACGTCGATTTCCAATATGATTTTGGAACATATACTGAGTTCGAGATTCATGGATTATCTCCAAGAAAACGATCTATTGACAGTCAGTATGCACAGATTCAGTATAATCCTTCTGTGGAACACGTGTAACTTTTTATTCTACCGTCTAGTACGGTCATCAGAGTATCGCAATCAAATGCAACATGATTTCCATTAAATATACGCATGGTGCTAAAAATGACAATTTTGACCCTAAATAATGAAAATGTGAGGTTGTTAACATAAATAGTACAAGGAAGCTGTTAAGTTTCGGTTACACGATAACTCTCACAAATCGAACAGCTGTCAACTGAAATGAGTATGGCCGCGCAGGATTAGCCGACAGATCAGTCTGCCTTCGGCAGGGCAACAGAGCGGACGCGTACGTGTTGACTGAGTGCGCAGCGCGAGCTCGCCTTGTTTACATTCTGACGGCCGTTGCTTCAGTGCCGGCTTACCTTGTACGATCCATGGCGAACCGTAAATCAGTACTCCGATTCACTTTCTGCAACGATTACGCCCGACCCAAAGCACTCGAGGTGGAGCGTTTTCTGCGAGAGGAAGTGAAGATCTCGGCGACAGATATTGTCGGCATACATTTGTCAATCGTGAGCAGCACGGTCTATGTGAAAATAATTAACGACGCGGCGTGAGAACGCATACTACGTGAGACCAAACAGGGGCTCCGCTTATGTCATGCTGCTGGCAATGTGGGGGAGGTAACCGTCGACCATGCAGGCTTAGGTATGCGAACGATACGCATTTTCGAATTGCCATTCGAACTTCGTGCTGAGGATGTCGTCGCGGCACTCCGTCCATACGGCACAGTCCACGGCCACACTGCGGAGAAGTGGACGCAGTTTCAGACGTATCCTGTCATAAACGGGGTCCGCCAGGTCACCATTGATCTCCGAAGGCACGTCCTGTCCTACTCACAGATCGGCGGATGCCGTGCAATAATTATATACGACGGCCAGCCTCGGACTTGTTCTGGGTGCGGCAAAGAAGGCCACCTTAGATCCGAACGGCGTATAACGCGACTTACAGCTGCCGAAGAACCACCCACGTCGCAACCTACATTGCTACCGGTGACCTAGCGTCTCCTACCGCTTCGCAACGTCGCCCGGTCACCACAAACGACGCCACCAACGAGCCCGACCAGACGCCGACGGAGAGCGCCTCAGACGGCCCGCCGCCTCGGCCGGCCAACGACGCCGCTGCGACGACGCCGACGCAACCGGACGCTCACCCTGACCCCGGAAACTCGATGGAGATCGACTCACTCATCGTTCCTACAGCGGCCTTTCTGCCAGAACGACGCGACTCCCTTCCGTCGTCGGACACGGAGGGTCGCACAAGGAAACAACGTTCTCCGAAACGTAGCAAGCGAAGACGTCGCACGGTTTCCGGCCAAGAGGAGACGTCACAAGTCGAGGAGGACGTAACCGTCGACCAGCACGAGGCCTCAGAACCCGCTACTGCTGACGAAGGCGTTACGAGCGCGGAGACATCTATCGGTGTGCCTGCTGACACTGAACTAAATCGTGAACGTATCACAGGCGACACTACACCACGCACCATCACAACATCTTCTCCAGACAAAATGGACGATACACCAGTGTCCGCTTCCACGGCGTGGCACGAGGAGGAGGTCGAGGAACAGGACCCGTTCCGGGGTCCCCTCGCCGTCGCGGACGCACCACTAATCGTACTCTGCCCAGACTCGCCTGCGGGCCGGCGGGATAACGTTCCGCTGCGACGCCCTCACCCAAGCCCGGACAGCGGAGTGGACCAGCCTCCAGCAATCCGACACCAGGCCTCCCGGATAGCAACCGTCAACACCAACAACATCCGTTCCAGGGTGAAAATCCGCCTTGTGCAGGAGATGTTCTGGGATTCGGATATCGATTTCGCCCTTCTGCAGGAAGTTCACTTGGCTAGTCTCCCGGATATCAATGGCTATGCCACCCACGCCTCCGTGAGTCATCCTATTGGCCGAGGAGTGGCCATTTACGTCCGCCACGGGATTTCTGTCACCGATGTCGCCTTCCTTTCATCAGCTCGGGGCATGGCACTCACTGCCATGGGGACACGCATCATTAATATCTACGCTCCCTTAGGCACCGACCGACGGCATGAACGAGCCCAGTTTTATTCCGAGGAAATCGCTCCCCTGTTTTTAGGGCGTTATGACCATTGCCTACTAGGAGATGATTTGAACTGCGTTCTGCATCCTACAGATCAGATTCCCCACTATACTACATGCCAGGAGCTACGTATAGTGCTGCGCGACCTCCTGCTTCACGATACCTGGGAAGTTCAACACGGTGACCGTTCTGGCGCAGCCGTGCGCCATGGAAACTCAATACGTCACACTTGCATGACCTGGCGTGTCGCCACAAGTCACTGACACGTGGACAGCCTGCGAACGACGCCTTCCCCGCTACCTCTCGACATTGACATGGTGGTTGGACTGCGCCAAGCCGGCGATCCGGGGGACACTGATGCCGACTGGCATCGCACCACTGTTGACTTCTATTTTGCGATTCTTCGAGATCCGGACGCTCAACCGCCAACCCCGGACAACCAGCTGGAACGGCAAAGAACTAAGGCGAAGATAATTGCGCTGGCACGCCGGAAACTGCAAGGGGTCGTGATACGGACGCGACGCCACGATCACGCGGATTTAGAAATTCCATCCATGCATCATATAGTGCCCGACAAACGACGGCGTCGTCGGCAGATCATCAGCACTCTGACCACACCTCGTGGTACGCAGGTGACCACTCAGAATGACATCGTCCACGCATTCGTCGAGCACTACCGTCGTACTTATAGTGAAGACTGCAGCAGACGACACCACTTTGCATTACGTCACGCGCACGCTCCTCCACACGGAGGCGGATGCTTTGACAGTGGCTGTCACCCTAGACGAAGTCAACGACGCAATCGCCAAGGGTGCTGTCAACAGATCGCCCGGCATTGACGGCTTATCGACTGAGTTTTACCGTACCTTTCGGGACCTCATGGCACCACGGTGGACGACTACGTATCAAGAACTGATGACATCTGACCACGCAATCCCACCCGCCTTTGCTGAGGGCATCATCATCCCAGTCCACAAACCAGCCCGTGGGTCGATGGTCACGAGTTACATACCGCTCACCCTACTCAATGCCGATTACAAGATTTTCCCGCGCTTACTGGCAATGCGGCTCCGAACAATACTCCCTCATATCCTCTCGCCAGAGCAAACGACGCCTGGAGGACAGCTTAACATACAGACTGCCACAGGGGAATGCCGAGACTTAATCGCGATGGCGGCGGCCTGCAGACTCCGTGCAGCGGTCGTCGCTATAGACTTCGACAGCGCCTTCGATAAAGTGCGTCATCGTTTCCTGTTTTGGGTGGCAGCCCGAATGGGCATCCCCCCTCCGTTTCTCGACGTCATCCGGCGTCTTTACGACAGTGCCAGTTCACGGGTCCGAGTCAATGGACGTTTAGCAGGGCCGGTACCTATCTGCCGCTCGATACGGCAGGGGTCGCCCCTCTCTACCCTCCTGTATGCCATTGCCCTTGAGCCCCTCATTGGTGGCTTGACGACCAAGCTCTCTGGCCTGACCCTACGCCAACACACTTTTCGCTGTCGGACATATGCTGATGACCTCCTCCTCCTCATTCGCTCCGGCTCTGAGATTAGAGAAGTCCTCGAATTCATTACCCGTTATGGGGCTGCCGCTGGCAGTATCACAAATGTTGCCAAATCTTCTGCAATGCACATTGGACGAGGCCTCCAGGGGAGTGCAGTGGCACCCCTGCCGCTTGTGCCGACTTTCCGGTACTTGGGCATTACCTTTACCCTCACGGTCACACGCACAGCGGCAACGAATTTCCGTCGCCTGTTACACGTCATCCACAACGTCGTCCGCCAGAACCTCTTGCGCCGCCAGGACACACTTCAACGGGTTGAGTTTCTTAATCTTTACGTGGCATCGAAATTGGTTCACATCGCCCAAGTTCTCCCTCTGCCAACTGCAATTGGGCGCAACCTTCAGTCGGCTTTTGGCTATTATCTCATGGCTGGTTCAATGTTCAAAGTCCGTTATGAGACACTTACCCTGCCCTCACGGTATGGTGGCTTCGGGCTCGTCAATGTCCGTAGGCGAGCTGCAGCCTTGTACATGAGTACCATGAGAAAACAGTGGATGGGCCAGGGTACATCTCTAACACGCAGCTTGCTTGAGGTCCTCCTACCTGCTTCCACCTCACCACAGGTGTCTGTCGGCCATATAGCGCCTCATTTGTCCCATCTTTCGACCTTTTTGGTCGACTACAGTTACATACATACCAGTCTCCCAGATACACGCTCACCCAGGACTAAGGATTTTCACAGCCTGTTGCTGTGTTCTCCGGAATGTGATGGAGACCAAACATCCCTCCATCCTGTGGCCCATAGTGTGGACTACCGTCCACCAGCCCCTCCTCCCTACGAACGTCCGGGCACTGTGGTATCACATAGTCAACAGGAAATTTGCCACGAAGCAGCGACTGCACAACATTGGCTTGTCAGAATCCCCTCTTTGTCTCCTTTGCCAGCAACTGGACACTGATGAGCACCGTCTGACATGCGCCTCATCGCAAGATGTATGGCGCTTCGTGCAGCAAATCATTGCCTGCTATCTCCGGGTGCCACCAGACACAATCGAACCTCGAATGTTTCTATACCCAGAGGACCGACATTTTCCCGCCGCCAAATGTCATGCTATTATGTGGGTCAAAGGGTGGACGGTCGCTTATCTCTTTTATGAGGAACTTAAATCCCGCCTCGACTTCTGGACCTATTTACGAACAGCCCATGCATCTCTCGAAAACACGCCACGTTACCGAACATTATTTGCTATCTATCTTCGAGCGGTCTTTGTTAGACCTCCACTGAGTTGGGGGGTGCCTCGCTCGGAGGGCACCTCCCCCTCCTCCCCTGGCGGTGTCTGAGTTTCAACCGCCTACGATCTATTCTACTTCTGACCTCCGCGGATGGGAGGGCGCGTCGCAGATTGCGCGGATTTTATTTCTTTTTGCTTTTCCTTTTTCCTTTCTTTTTCTTTAACCAGAATTAATATTTTTTTCTGTTTCGCCGATGTGTTCACATAATTTCACGATATTAGTGAATACTAGAGAAACACATGCAAATAAATAAATGCCAACGCCTTCCACTACTGTTGATTCCTGTGTCTCCCATTTTCGACCCCTGCCCACACATTACCCACCGAGCCCCCACCGGCCCACTATAAGGAAAAAAAAAAGGCTGGTCCCGGCGGAGGTTCGGGTCCTCCCTCGGGCATGGGTTTGTGTGTATGTCCTTAGGATAATTTAGGTTAAGTAGTGTGTAAGCTTAGGGACTGATTACCTTAGCGGTTAAGTCCCATAGTGCTCAGAGACATTTGAACCATTTTGAAGAAAATAAGAGAAATCAGAGGTCACGCGGAAATATTTAGTTGTTTGTCTTCCCCACGTGCTGTTCTGGACTGGAACGAGAGAGAAATGGCTCGTGCAACCTTCTGTCATGCACTTTAACTGTGAGCTGTAGAGTAGTTTTCCAGGTATGAATGTCCTACGCATCATAAAAGAAGGAAATGTGGGATATAAACGTTAAAAAACGTAGAACCAGCTCTATACTCGAATGTAAGACGAAATACCGCAGAGCGCTATGTAGACAATTGGAGGCACCCTTGCTCATCTTGAAGCAGTAGGACATTTCGTTCCCGTTGATCATTTGCACGGCGGCATGCTCACGCTTTGGAAGGACCGCTCAGCAACCCACTGCGGCGGAGGGAGGGAGAAGCCAGGACTTGGGGTGCAAGCAGGCTGTGACTTAGTGAGTTGGTAGTTGGGAATTTCACAGATATCTGGTTGGATGCAAATGTCATTGGGTAAAGTTTTCATGCATCCCCAGGAACAGGAACACCATCCCTCTGTCCCACCGCATCCAATCTAACGTTACCACGGTGATCTATGTAAATATACTCTTCTTTTTTTTTTTCTTTTTAGTCATCAGCCACCTGGCCGGTTTGATACGACTCTCTCCTCTACCAACCTCTTCATCTCAGAGTAGCGCTTGCAACCGACCTACATCCTCCTGGAAGTATTCCAACTGCTGTAGTCCACTACAGATTTTGCCCTCTACCGCTCCCTCTAGTGCCATGGAAGTCATTCCCTGATACCTTGACAGGTTTCCTATCATTCTGTCCTTACTCCTTGTCAGTATTTTCCACATATTCCTTTTCTCTCCGATTCTGTGCAGAACCTTCCCATTCCTTACCTTACAAGTCCACCTTATTTTTAACACTCGTTTGTAGCACCACATCTCAACTGCTCCGATTCTCATCTGTTCAAGTTTTCTCACAGTCCTTGTTTCACTACCACGCAATACTGTACTCCAGACGTCCGTTCTCAGACGTTTCTTCCTCACATTAAGGCCTATGTTGGATATTAGTAGACTTTTCTTGGACAGGAACGTCCTTTTGCCAGATCTTGTCTTCTTCTGATGTCTTCCTTGCTCCGTTCGTCATTGGTTATTTTGCTGCCTGGGTAGCCGAATTCCTTACTTCGTGATCAAAAATCCTGATGTTAAGTTGCTCGCTGTTTTCATTTCAGCTACTTATCATTACTTTCCTCTTTCTCCGATTTACCCTCAGTTCACATTAAGTACCAATGAGGCGGTTCATTGCATTCAGCAGACAATGCAATCCTTCTCCGCTTGTCATCTACGAATTGTGCGCCCCTGATAGCTGAGTGGTCAGCATGTCAGAATGTCAATCCTAAGGGTCCGTGTTCGGTTCCCGGCTGTCTCGGAGATTTTCTCCGCTCAGGGACTGGGTGTTGTGTTGACCTAATTTTCATCATTTCATTCTCATCGACGCGCAAGTCGCCGAAGTGGCGTCAAGTCGAAAGACTTGCACCAGGCGAACGGTCTACTCAACGGGAGGCCCTAGTCACACGACATTTATTTTATCTACGAATTGTATCACTGATATCCTTCTACCTTGAATTTTAATTCCACTCCTAAACCTTCCTTTTATTTCCATCATTGCCTCCTCGGTATACTGACTGAATAGTAGGGGCGGAGGACTACATTCCGTTTTACACTCTTTTTTAATCCGGGCATATCTTTCTTGGTCGTCCACTCTTATTATTCCTTCTTCGCTCTTGTACGTACTGTATACTACACAATCTCCTCACACCTTATCCCTATTTTTCTCTAATTTTCGAACATTTTGCACCATTTTACATTGTCGAAAGGATTCTTCAGGTCTACGAATCCTATGAAAGTGTCTTGATTTTTCTTTAGTCTTGCTCCCATTTTCAACTGCAACTGCAACTGAAGCCAAACTAATCGTCATCTAAAACATCCGCTTACTGCGGAATAAAGGATGCCTCATAAATCTACACTAGACTGGCATGCTCTCCAACCCCGTTTATGAGAGGAATATTAAAATGCTAAACATCCTTCAGAGATTTCGTGTTCAGATCATGAGTGCTTGACAACTGAGATAACATCGCATCCAGTACAGTGCACATGAGCCTCAGAGGTTTCAGAAACATCAATCCGATTTCTCATAGAAGTATGAGATTCAATAACAATTTGTCCGTTTTATTTGGCCGTCGATAACGATATTTCACTGTAAAATACGGCAACCAGCCAGCTGAAGATGGGTGCAAACCCGAAATGCATATTGGCGTAAATAAAACGCATTAAAAAGTGGCTGGTTGCCGTATTTTTACAGTGAAATATCGTATGAGATTCAATTCCGTCAATGATGGAACAGGTGCCAACGCCTGCCCAACCGCCCCATCGCGGCCAGCGCGCTTCGAGGCAGAAGTGTCCAAGTCGGTCGCAAATGTCGGGAAAACACTCCGTGGGCGCTGATACCTTCTCATGTATTCTCAGTTCCTTTGTGGCGGCCAGCAGGTGAACACGGCGGAAGCCATTTGGACTGTAGGGTCACTTCTTGCTGTATGTGCCGACCAGACGCAAACTGGTATTCGTTAACGGATCCTACACCCAGCATGTGATGTCGGGACTTTATCCTGCTTTGTTTCTCTTGTCTTATGCACAGTGTTTGGCTAGTTGGAAAGTTGCACAGTGGCAAGGATAGCTGCACTGGATTACTGGCGTTTCAGCAGTCACGGTGAGTGTGCACACCGCGAACTGTGGTAATCATCATTTGACGTTAAGAGAGTCATGTCGCGTTGCCCGTTGGATGGCCGCCACTGTGCGTTAATAGAAGAACATTCAGAAGTGTCAGTTGCTTCTAAGATTCATTTGATTTTTATATACTCTGGCGGACTCTTTTATTTTAAACTGTGGTCATGTCACATGCAACGCTGGTACCGATGTGAAGTGATTGGTGTAATTGTTAACATCATACTCAAAGTGTATGTGAGTGTTATTGTTTTAACGCGAGGGAGTGGGGAGGGGATCTCACGTGAGTTTTCTATTTTGGTTTTTCCTTTACCTTATTTAATAAATTAGGAAAGAGTTGTGTCACCTCTTAACTAACTATATATTGCATTGTTTTAATTTTCGTACATTTTGTGGGTCATAACACAGAGTGGTTCAGTTATGGGTTTTAAGCAACCTGGAACACCTTCAAACACCACGTGCAAGACTTTCACATTCTCTCGCTCACTATGCGGGAAATACTAGTCCTACAATGAAAAATTAACAAAACCTCTTTGTAGGAAATGTAATGTTGTTATGTTTAGTACTGGTGTTAGTTTTCGCTAGACGCCGTAGTTTTCGAATTATTCAAGAAAAACGTACAAAATTTGCCTTCAAATGCGTTTTTATTGAATAACCCGGAAACCGTGCCACCCCCCTCCCCCCTGCCCCCTCCCCCCCCCCCCCCCCCCCCCCAGCGAAAATATACCGCAGTACAAAATTACACTACATTAAATTTCCTGCAAAACTGCCCTGTTCCTTTCCTATATAGAACTAACATTTTGCGCCCAGCGATCGTGAGAATATGAAAATATCACACTTGGTGTTTGGAGTTGTTGTAGCTTGCATAAGAGTCACAGACATGGGTAGCTGAAACACTCATATTGTTTTAAATCATTTTACATTTTGGGACCACTTTATCTCCTTACTGTAAAATTGTAATTCTGTGGTTCCCTCTTGACTGGTGGTGACTTCACTTTAATGCATGGAGTTTTGAACGTTGTTACTGTGGTATCAATAGCAACGATGCCACGGCGTAAATACAAGTTCTAAAGTTGGCAGTACGACAGACACCGACGACAGCGCACTCTAGCCGGCTCGGGAGAGATCTACGAGCTCCGCTCCTGATTTAGTTCATTTGATGCAGAGCAGACAGCCGGGACACTTCGCACCTCATTGCAAACTTATGTATTCTTTTTGCTAAAGTAAAGGTGATTCAAATTCCTACTGCAGTACCGGCGTGTATAACCTTTTACTTCTCCCACGCACCCGCCGCCTTCTAGGCAGGATACGAAAGTTACGCACACCTTCGACCACAGTACCACCACTGGCTCTACCATCACATAAAGTTTAGGACAGCAACTTTACCTTCTGGGAAGGAAAGAGGTCTACAGCGTCATCTAGTTCATGTACCCTAAATTTCAGCTCGGAAATTTGTCTTTGATAAGTTATTTTTTCCCTAAAAAGGACATAATGAGTTCTTCTACCGTTGCTTTTCATGCTTAGCCTTGCAATTGTTTGCAGCTGTGATATATATCTGGAAAACCCATTTTCTCTGGAAAGCATGTTATTTCGGCATGGAAGTGTTCTGGTGTCTAAAGTTGTTGATCATACTCCTCGAACGTGTGGTTACTCGCAGGGTAGTCGAGAGCGCTAACTCGCTGCTTCCCCGGATCGTATGCGCCCGGTGGATTAACGGCACGACCAACCTGGATGTGGTTTTTAGGCGGTTTTCCACATCCCGCTAGGTGAATACTGGGCTGGTCCCCACGTTCCGCCTCAGTTACACGCACCGCAGACATTTGAAACACGTTCGCACTATTTCACGATTTACACTAGACGCAGATAGCTGGGGCACACTGATTTCATCCCTAGGGGTACGGGGTGGCGGCAGAAAGGGCGTCCGACTAGCCCCAAAACTAACCTTGCGAAATCCGTTGTAACCACGCCGACCCTGTGATAGCTGCGGGACTATGGCGTAAGCGAAAGAAGAAGGAAGAAGACTCCTCGTACGTGTGGTTATCTACTGGTGACCTCTTTGAGCTTGAATCTTTCATATCTGTACGGGAAAGTATTTAACCACATGTACAGTCGACACCGCAGATGGCTCTCACTTCTCACTCGAAAACGAACACTCAAATTCTGTGTAGCTCCTCAGATCGCAAATTGTTGCCGCGTGCAGCGGCGTTCAATTTCCCTATTCCGGACAAACGAACCTCTTCCGAGAACAAGAGCGGAGGGGGAGGAGGAGAAGGCGCCCGCGCCGGTCGAGATACCTCATGAAAGTCAAGGCGGCGGCGGCGGGCGCCGGAAATTGAGACTGGGGATTGGCACGGTTCGGCCGCTGCGCTCCGCGCCGATTGTGTGGCAAATAAGGCGTCTCCGGCCGCGTGTGGTGGCGCCTCTGGGGCGAGCACCCAGGCTGCCAGCGGGCGCCCGCATGAATAAAACAAACACGACGCTGGGGGGCGGGAGTGGGGGCGGTGCCGGGGGCGTGGCAGGCCTCCGCGCTGGCCGCCAGGTTCAGTCGGTCCCCCGTCAGCTCACCACAGCGGGCGTCCCGGCAGTGACCTTAGCGCTGGGACTTCACCAGGAATAAGTCCCGCCAATTCACCCCCCTCCAAGCCTATCCGTAGTGTAGCCTTTCGCTCCCTGTACTTTACCCCAGCCACCTTTAGAATTTGAAAGAGAGTATTCCAGTCAACATTGTCAAAAGCTTTCTCTAAGTCTACAAATGCTAGAAACAGAGGTTTGCCTTTCCTTAATCTTTCTTGTAAGATAAGTCGTAAGGTCAGTATTGCCTCGCGAGTTCCAGCATCTCTACTAAATCCAAACTGATCTTCCACGAGGTCGGCTTCTACCAGTTTTCCATTCGTCTGTAAATAATTCATGTTAGTATTTTATTAAACTGACCGTTAATTTTCACATCTGTCAACACCTGCTTTCTTTGGGATTGGAATTATTACATTCTTCTTGACGTCTGAGGGTATTTCGCCTGTCTCGTACATCTTGCTCACCAGATGGTAGAGTTTTGTCAGGACTGGCTCTCCCAAGGCCGTCAGTAGTTCTAATGGAATGTTGCCTACTCCCGGGGCCTTATTTCGACTCAGGCCTTTCAGTGCTCTGTTAAACTCTTCACGCAGTATCGTATCTCCCTCTTCCATTTCCATAATATTGTCCTCAGGTACATCGCCCTTGTATAGACCCTCTATATACTCCTTCCACCTTTGTGCTTTCCCTTCTTTGCTTAGAACTGGGTTGCCATTTGAGCTCTTGATGTTGATACAAGTGGTTCTCTTATCTCAAAAGGTCTCTTTAAATTTCCTGTAGGCAGTATCTATCTTACCCCTAGTGAGGTAAGCCTCTACATCCTCTAGCCATCCCTGCAAGGCCATTTTGCACTTCCTGTCGATCTAATTTTTGAGACGTTTGTATTCCTTTTTGCCTGCTTCATTTACTGCATTTTTATATTTTCTTTTCATCAAACAAATTCAATATTTCTTCTGTTACCCAAGGATTTCTACTAGCCCTCATTTTTTACCTACTTGATCCTCTGCTGCCTTCACTACTTCATCCCTCAGAGCTACCCATTCTTCTTCTACTGTATTTCTTTCCTCCATTCCTGTCAATTGTTCTCTTATGCTCTCCCTGAAACTCTGTCAACCTCTGGTTTAGTCAGTTTATCCAGGTCCCATGTCCTTAAATTCCCACCTTTTTGCAGCTTCTTCAGTTTCAATCTACAGTTCATAACCAATAGATTGTGGTCAGAGTCCACATCTGCCCTGGAAATGTCTTACAATTTAAAAACTGGTGTCTGAATCTCTGTCTGACCATTATATAATCTATCTGATACCTTTTAGTATCTCCAGGGCTTTTCCATGCACACAACCTTGCTTCATGATTCTTAAACCAAGTATTAGCTATGATTAAGTTATGCTCTGTGCAAAATTCTAACAGACGGCTTCCACTTTCATTTCTTAGCCCCAATCCATATTCACCTACTATGTTTCCTTCTCTTATTATAATACGTTTATTTGAGGGAAACAGCAGAGCAAACATAAAGTGCGAAAACAATGGTCTTGAATCTGTTATGTCGGTAGTAAAGCCACGGATGCAGTCGACTAACTCTGTTGTCTAAAATCAACGTTATATACACTCCTGGAAATTGAAAAAAGAACACCGTGAATTCATTGTCCCAGGAAGGGGAAACTTTATTGACACATTCCTGGGGTCAGATACATCACATGATCACACTGACAGAACCACAGGCACATAGACACAGGCAACAGAGCATGCACAATGTCGGCACTAGTACAGTGTATATCCACCTTTCACAGCAATGCAGGCTGCTATTCTCCCATGGAGACGATCGTAGAGATGCTGGATGTAGTCCTGTGGAACGGCTTGCCATGCCATTTCCACCTGGCGCCTCAGTTGGACCAGCGTTCGTGCTGGACGTGCAGACCGCGTGAGACGACGCTTCATCCAGTCCCAAACATGCTCAATGGGGGACAGATCCGGAAATCTTGCTGGCCAGGGTAGTTGACTTACACCTTCTAGAGCACGTTGGGTGGCACGGGATACATGCGGACGTGCATTGTCCTGTTGGAACAGCAAGTTCCCTTGCCGGTCTAGGAATGGTAGAACGATGGGTTCGATGACGGTTTGGATGTACCGTGCACTATTCAGTGCCCCCTCGACGATCACCAGAGGTGTACGGCCAGTGTAGGAGATCGCTCCCCACACCATGATGCCGGGTGTTGGCCCTGTGTGCCTCGGTCGTATGCAGTCCTGATTGTGGCGCTCACCTGCACGGCGCCAAACACGCATACGACCATCTTTGGCACCAAGGCAGAAGCGACTCTCATCGCTGAAGACGACACGTCTCCATACGTCCCTCCATTCACGCCTGTCGCGACACCACTGGAGGCGGGCTGCACGATGTTGGGGCGTGAGCAGAAGACGGCCTGACGGTGTGCGGGACCTTAGCCCAGCTTCATGGAGACGGTTGCGAATGGTCCTCGCCGATACCCCAGGAGCAACAGTGTCCCTAATTTGCTGGGAAGTGGCGGTGCGGTCCCCTACGGCACTGCGTAGGATCCTACGGTCTTGGCGTGCATCCGTGCGTCGCTGCGGTCCGGTCCCAGGTCGACGGGCACGTGCACCTTCCGCCGACCACTGGCGACAACATCGATGTACTGTGGAGACCTCACGCCCCACGTGTTGAGCAATTCGGCGGTACGTCCACCCGGCCTCCCGCATGCCCACTATACGCTCTCGCTCAAAGTCCGTCAACTGCACATACGGTTCACGTCCACGCTGTCGCGGCATGCTACCAGTGTTAAAGACTGCGATGGAGCTCCGTATGCCACGGCAAAGTGGCTGACACTGACGGCGGCGGTGCACAAATGCTGCGCAGCTAGCGCCATTCGACGGCCAACACCGCGGTTCCTGGTGTGTCCGCTGTGCCGTGCGTGTGATCATTGCTTGTACAGCCCTCTCGCAGTGTCCGGAGCAAGTATGGTGGGTCTGACACACCGGTGTCAATGTGTTCTTTTTTCCATTTCCTGGAGTGTAATTACCAGACGCATGAAAAGCAGGCATTAAGAAGTGAGCAGTTATGCAACTGTTTCTCTTTTACATCTACAGGGTACACAATCAAGATAGCTAGTAAATTTATGGTAAAGAAGTTGTCTTAATATCTCTTTACTGACTGTCGAGCTGCCTGACAGTGGCTCTTTCACAGAACAGGTAAAAATCTTGTCTCCAGCGAAATTAGAACCGAAAGCTAAAGAAGTTTTCTATCTGAAGGGCAATCACGTTACCCTTAGGCTGATATACAGCTGCAGAAGACATTGCACTCTTTACACCACAACCACGGCAAGGAGACAGAAACTGTAACATAAGTGGCGAAGTGGGCTGTAGTTTCTATTTCAACGAGATTTCTGGAATCAAAAACATGAATTTTCTACATCTGTGTCATCCAACAAGGGGGATTATTCAGAGCAATTTATCTTTACGACAAGAAAACATTGATTGGACCATGTTGATTCGGATCAGAAATACTTAATGCAAGCCAATGAATATTGTTCTCGTTTGTGTACTAAATGGCTCTGAGCACTATGGGACTTAACAGTTTGTAATAGATGTGGGCCTAAGTCATAGTTATGAATAATATACAGACGCATAAAGTGCAGCTCGAGCTCCGTAAGTAAGTAACAGCGGCTCTCCACTTCAGTAGCCGTCATAAATATCTTGAGCGAACTACAAACTAAAAAAAAACAAACTAATTCACCGGAAGTGAACCAAAGGGATGACAAGTATCGTCTACTCGTAAAGATTACCAGCTACTGAATTTGCAGCGCCTGATGATGGAGCTTTTAACTTTGCAGGCAATTTCAGAGAGAGGGGAACCAAAATAACGAGAAGAGCGTAGGACGGAATTTCTATACAGTACCTCGCAGGTGGAGCATTTTGATCATGGTTAATTTCCCGATTGTTTCTCACTAATGATTTCTCTAGGCTGTCACGACATTCATATGAGAATTTTCAAAGTTTGACTGTTAATACAAACTGCTATGTTAAATCTGTTCACACAAATGGTGACCTACTCTTGCTCAATTAAAATGGTGAAGGCCAAATAAATAAGGCAATTTCTGAAGGACAGACTGATGTGCAGACACCTCAGTCTTTACATCACTACCGAGAAACTTGAAAAAGAACATTTTTAAGCAAAATAATCTGAATGAAATGAGGTTGATGAAATAACTAACACTTCTAAACGAAACCTGTACCATTTCTTCTGTAAGTATTCACGATTTGAAATTATCACCACACAGCTAAGTAGTGCGAAATACACTATGTGATCAAAAGTATCCGGACATCCCTCCAAATCATACGTTTTTCATATTAGGTGCATTGTGATAGTGAAGTGCAAACGTGAAGGAACACGTACAGCAAAAAAGCGTACAGGCCGACCTCGTCTGTTGATTTACATAGACCGCCGACAGTCGAAGAGATGTGTAAAAGGGAGACATCTATCCAGACCATCACACAGGAATTCCAAATTGCATCAGGTGTTAGGCGGGAGGTGAGAAAACTTGAATTTCGTGATCGAACGGCTGCTCATAAGCCAGACATCACGCCGTTAAAGGGCAAACGATGCCTCACTTGGTGTAAGGAGCGTAAACATTGGACGATTGAACAGTGAGAAAACACTGTGTGGAATAACGAATCACGGCACGCAATGTGGCGATTCGATAGGAGGGTATGGGTATGGCGAATGCCCGGTGAACGTCATATGCCAGCATATGTAGTGCCAACAGTAAAATTCGGAGGCAGTGGTGTTACTGTGTGGTCGTGTTTTTCATGGAGGGGACTCCCTCCACTTGTTGTTTTGCGTGGTACTATCGTGGCACAGGCCTACACTGATGTTTTAAGCAACTTCTTGCTTTCCACTGTTGAAGAGCAACTGGGGGATGCCGACTGCATCTATCAACACGCTCGAGCACCTGTTCATCATGCACGGCCTGCGGCGGAGTGTTTACATGGATATAACATCGCTGTAACGGACTGGGCTGCACAGAGTCCTGACTTGAACCCATACAACACCTTTGGGATGTTCTGGAACGGCGACTTTGTGCCAGTCTTCACCGACCGACATCGATACCTCTCCTCAGTGCAGCACTCCGTGAAGATGAGCTGCCGCTCGCTAACAAATCTTTTAGCACCTTCTGAACTTATACCCGCGAGAGTGGAAGCTGTCATCAAGGCTAAGGGTGGGCCAACGTCATATCGAATTCCCGCATTACCGATGGAGGTCGCACGAACTTGTAAGTCATTTACAAAGAGGTGTCGGGATACTTTTGATCACATAGTGTAAGTGTAATTAAAGATCTCTTTGAGTCGTTTTAAACACTTTCGCAGCCATAGGTCGAAGCGAATAGTGTCTGCCACCTGATACTATCATCATCCGAGTGTCGGTGTGATGCAATCTTCCATTAGCACCCTTCAGTTTCATCGAAAAGCTGAGGAGTAGAGTCCCAGGAACACAGTGAGAAAGAGAGACAAAAAAGAGTCCACAAATCACAGGAAATGAAATGCGTCAGAATCTACGGATCCACAGGGTAAACCCTGTTAACAAACCTAATATCGTCATAGCAGTCCTTAGGGGCGGGGGCCATGGTGGCTAATTTCGATACTACACTTATTTCTCAAGATTTGAGATAAATACGGATTACCTGTGCTACGTTTCTGATGTGAAAAAATTGCAAGAACTCCCTGTTCCGTGTGCGGGTGTGGAGAAAGTGCGACATTTTCCTGAAACTATATCTTACTAGATGAATGTTTCATGAGTCACTCTTTGGCGCACTCCAAACTTCGTTTTGTGAAAGAAGGTACTTATTTTGTCTTAGTCAACATTTTCTGAGAAAATAACAGTCAAAGCTTTAACGCTACTTCGTCACTGCCGGCCGTGTGGTCGAGCGGTTCTAGGCGCTTCGGTCCGGAACCGCGCTGCTGCTACGGTCGCAGGTTCGAATCCTGCATCGGGCACGGATGTGTGTCATGTCCTTAGGTTAGTTAGGATTAAGTAGTTCTAAGGCTAGGCCACTGATGACCTGAGATGTTAAGTCCCATAGTGCTTAGGACCATTTGAACCATTTGTACTTCATCACTTCACGCTTGCCGTATTAAACCCACGGAGTCAGTAGCGTAGTGGTTATGAGTACACTTCTGAATTTTTTCGCTCCTTGTTCGAATCCAAACTTGTTTTGGTTTCTTTTTTTGTTGCGGGAGTATGTGACATCAATTGCATCAGTATTTTTTGTGAAGGCACATATGCCACAGTCACATTTTTTAGAATGCAAACTAAGCATATCAAAGCATCTTCTCGAAATGTAGAGGTTACAACTGAATACGGACCCAGGTGTAATTTATTTTAATTGTGTAACTATTACTCGTGATTTCCGCTTTCTGAGAACAGGTAACTTCTGTAATGGATTTCTGTAGTTCTTCCCCTATTAGTAAAAGTATACGTTGTAGAGCTTGAGACGCCAGCGTACACGCCACCAAGGAGTTACACTTGCCACCGCTGTTGGAAGAGTACTTACGTCAGAGCGCAGCGTCTACAGTCATAGCTTAGGACGACAGCATCGTCTTGCTTCAGTTCCAGGAGCGAGAATTTTATCAAAAGTCGGAGCTGTACCGAAGTTTATAGTCAACCCTACACTGAGATTAGGCTGTCATTCTGTACTGTGTCAAGTATAGAGTATAGCGACTGTAACAAATATATTTTGTCTTCCATTTGGTTGGTTGTTTGGGGAAGGAGACCAGACAGCGTGGTCATCGGTCTCATCGGATTAGGGAAGGATGGGGAAGGACGTCGGCCGTGCCCTTTCACAGGAACCGTCCTTTTGTCTTCCATATGGACATGGATTGTTTAGAAGTTACGTTTTTCAGATTCTTCAAGTTTTAGAAAGTGTTCCAATAGTTTGCGAATGTTTTAGTATTTAGTTGACCTCGCCCAGAAGTAAATCTAGGCATGCTGGAACCCACTGCGGTGCTGTCGTGAATGTCTGAAGCGTTTTTTGTTCAACATCAAAGTAATCACAAAATACAGGGGGGAGCATAAAGTCTTACCGTGATCACAGAAGCATATTTCTAAGGATGTGTACTATATGCTAATAATAGAGTTTTTTATGGACGAAGTACCACATGTGCTCCATTTGTTACCCGTGAGCCTTGAGACGACACTAAATTCTTCTCCATACCTTTGACAACATCTTTCCTGTCATTATCTCTACAGCATCACCTGCTCGTGCCATCAGAATTTGCACTTCTGTAATTGGTGAACTGATCACTATCCTTAATGTATCCATAAAGAAAAATTCGTGGTGAATTATGTCTGGTGCACGTTGTGGTCGAGATGTTGGACTCCCTCTACCAGCCAGTCAGGAAAGGTCCATGCAAGATATGGAGAACGAAAAACCCCCATATGGCGGTGCATCATCTTCTTAAAACACTACCCGTGGTTGAAATGCCTGAAACTGATTGTGTCAGAACACATGCTGAAGTGTCTCTATTAAAAGTTCATCAGGTACTCTACCATTTGTAATAAACCGTTTAGCTATATTTAGCACAGATCCGTAAGAATATATTTTGTAGTAAACGAAAGATTTAATTTTGGCCCTTATGTCAGTTTCAGTGTGAATACAATATTTAGAGCAAACATACAACAACCGAAGTTACATATCTGATCGTCTAAACATAAGTAAACTTTTGTCGGGGAGCCATGAAACTGCACTGACTATAATTTTAGCCTTCATATTGGGTGCATCTAGACTTGGCAATTTTCATACTATAATAAGCATTAAAAATGGCAGTTCTAGATGCACCCAATACGAAGGCTAAAAGTATAGTCAGTGCAGTCATGGCTCCCCGATGGAAACTGACTTATGTTTTCACCAACATATATGAAACTTCACTTTTCATATGTTTTTTTCTTATTATAGTAGTACTGATTTTGGATGTGGTTACATTTTGTAACACTTCACATATTTCTGCGTTTTGGTCACTTAGAGTGCTACATGCAAGACTGAACACAAAAATCTATAATTTAGAAATCGATCATATCAATTGCATACCATGAATAAAATAGTTGAATGGATTATCTAGTAGGAACTTACTGTTTGTATATTTGCAATACATTTGTGCAGTCCTGGTACACAATATCTCCACGCCACATTACTGTAGAGTGCTGAAAGAGGAACGAAAACAAAGCTAGGAGCCCATTTCAAAACCCCAAATTAAAAGTTCCAATTCGTAGATGTTTTTTCAACAGTAACAATACACATTGAATGGACTGCAAGGAAGGGATAGAAATGAGAATGAAATGCATGTGTTCCCTCAGGGAGACGCTCAGCTCAAAATCAATAACAGGGAAACTAAAATGAGAATCTGTTAACACAATGATATACCAAGAAGTCATTTACGGCACAGAATCCTAGTGTATGACTAAACGAAAAACGACTATTGGAACTAGAAAGAAGAGTAATGATATGGAGACCGATCTTAGATAAAGAAGAATGGAGGATGAGGGAGGATGAAGCATCTACCTATTGATGCAATAACCAACAACCCTACAGAAGCTGAGGAGCAGAAGAATCTTTTTGACGGCCATGTACCCCGTATCCTAGAATAAAGACATGTGAAGAAGGCACTTGAGGGGAAACCGAACGCCTGGTGCTCCATAACACGACCGAGGCAGCACTGGATGGACGACCTGGCGGAGGATGTGGCAGCGCTGGAGACTGAAGATACCTAGAGGAACGCAGCACAAAACAGGAAGGGGCGGAGACAGTGCATGGTCTTCAGGGCCTACGACCACTCAGTATGTATGAAGGTATCGATACGCTGGGTTTAACAGGTATAAGAGCAGATGTTTTTATGTGTAGTACCTTGATAGGCAAATGTATGTTGGTTGTTCCTTCCCTGCATTTGTCTTCCAATAAACATGTCATAAATTTGAGAGGTTGAGTGACACTCTCACTTTTGATGTGTCATTCCACTTAAAGTTCGTAGATGGTGATCTTTATTACTTGGTTGCTATATTTGATACGTTCTGACTTCATTCATATGATGAAATGGTTGGCAGTAGTTAATGCTCTAGCTTGTGTGCTCTACTGAAGGTACAGTGGCAGGCTTTACCTGTGTTTGAAGGAAGAGGGCGCAAAGTTTAATTGACTGCAGTAAAAGCATGGGGCAACAGAGAGCCAAGGGGAGCTTATTTCTGCTGAACCTGGGTGAAAGCGTTTGCCGACAGCCAAGTCTCCACAGTCTTATCGTGCACATTGGTGGCACCGGTTCGTCATGTCCAGGTAGGCTGACTAACGCCATGGAGTCGCCAGAGCAATGAGCCACGCATTGTAAGATGTGATGGCTGGCAGTAAAGCAGAGTATGGGTCCTTTTTAGGTAGAGAGCGGAAGAAACGGCTTAGAGATTCTGCGAGTTCTGTGGGGCAGGGCAGTGGCGCCCTAGGCCATGATTTTAGCCGAGACATGAGGTAAACGGCGACGGGGGGGACGGGGGGGGGGGGTTATACTTGCTGTTTGGTCAATTGTGCTCATGCAGAGCAGGAGGGCAGTCTCCCACCTCCGAATGCCGAGCTCCAGCTCTTTATTGGCTTGTGCTTAAAATGGGTGTAGTCTAAGCATGCAAATGTGCTATGCCACCAAGTTGCGGAGAAAACCTGTAGAGGAAGAGAGGGTCACTCTGAAACGTCCCCTTAAAAAAATTATAAATAGCTGTGCTTAAACTGACACACAAAATTTTTAGCGCAACGCAATCTGACTTTCAATAATCCCTACGAAACAATGGCCCTGACAAACATTAACCTATACCTTTCACAAACCACTTACCTCACAAAAACCTTCGTTACTAGAACTACTGCAATACAGCGAGCGCCACTATTGCCAGCTAAATAAAAGATTCAGACTACTGAAGGCACTAACTACTGATAGGAATAGTTAGCAAATGAAAGATTTTGAAAGAGAACAAGCAATGTATTTACCTTAACAGTGTTCAAAAGTCACAATATGTATATATATTCATGACATCCATTCTTACAAATGTACTGTCTCTGATGGACACACGTCTAGATCATCCGCTCTCAAAACTCCGTCATTTCTCTCCCCACATCCACTGCTGATGGCGGCTCATCTCCAACTGCGCAACGCTACGCGCTGTTCACATCCAGCTGCCCAACACTACAATTGCAAATAACAATGCAAACCAGCCACAGACTGCACACAGCACAGCCAGTGATTTTCGCAGAGCGGTACGTGGCGTTACCAATAAAAAAACATAAACAGCCCTCTTACAACTCTTGTACTGGCATTTCATTAGTAAAGAAAAACAGGTCTTTACCTAGATGGGGAGACTTGTGTCCTTTGGTAGGGTGCGACTTAGAGCCTGTGCACGTCACCATCTGAACTATAAGAGGTACTGCTTCTTGCATGTTATGCGTGGAAGTACTTATTTGTTTTGAGTTGACCTTCTAAACGTTTGACATATCCCATCACGGATGGTCATGTCATGGAGTCAAACTGGTTTAGCAGACCAGCAAGTGGGTACATCTGCACACTGGAGTCCACCGGGACTTCAGAGGCTCATGGGGAAGTATCTGCGTTCCAAATCAGCCGAATGCGAGATCGCATACTGGCACATTTCCGGGCGATCGACCTTAATTACAGATTGTCGAGGTCCGTCACTGCAGTTGGCGAGAGCGTCATGCTTTGCCGCCCTCACCTGCATAAAGGTAAAGTATTCGCTGCTACAGTGTAGGGCTCCAATATATGCTTCTCAGCACGCTGTTCTTCGGAACCATATTTTTCTTTATGAAATAGTAGAATGCCCATGCTTTATAGAAGCGTAGTTTTGCGCCATACCACAGATTCACATTTATGAAATCAGATGAAGTGGTTAGTTCTGGTTAGTATGGTTTGTAGATCCCGAGCTGATCACTTGTTTATCTTTGGACTACATATTCTTCGAAGCATCTGTCAGATAAAAATGTTTGTGTGGCGTTTCTTTAGCCATCTTTTGTGATGGGATGTTAAGAATGAATACAACAATTGTGATTTAGACCACAACTCCTCCCAGTGTTCTGATTTACATTACCTTTGACATTTTATTAAAGTCTTGGTTGCAGTTGAATGAAACTTGAAGCTTGCAAATTTACGAGCGTTTTTCTGCATGGTCATAACTGTATGTCTAAGAGAATTACGTCTGTCAGTATAGACTATCCTTTTTGCGTCAGCGTGTCTACACTTCAACACCTGACCTGCTGCCCAGGGGAAGATAAGCATCAATGACTTGCTTTTGTCATACTTACGTGGAGGTACGAGGGCTGTTCGGAAAATAATGTCCTATCTATCGCGAAATGTTAACCACTGTGAAAATCAAAAATGTTTTATTTGCAACAGTTAGCAGCACCCTGTAGCTACTTCTCAACATAGTCACCAGTGCGACTTAGACATTTGTCGTATCACTGTACCAACTTTCTAACGCCCTCATCATGGAAGGCAGCCTCCTGTGCTTTCCGGCAATTCTGTACACTTGTCCACAGCTCGTTGTCCGTGCAAAAATGTTGTTTTCACAGCCAGCGGTTCATATGAGCAGAGATGAAATTGAGGTGCAGCCAGTTACTGGCTCTATTGGGGATAATCAAACACTTACCATCGAAAAGGCTGCAGATGCATTTTAATTGCCCTTGCGGACTGCAACTGAAAACTGTCATGTAGCAGGAAACGCATGACAATCATGTTATGTGGGCTACTTGACATCAGGAGAAATCTCACACCAGGCCCTCGTACTTGGTGGGAGACACTATTTTCCAGGCATCTTTAGGAGCTCACTGTGCGCTCAGAGCTACGTGACGCGATAGACGGCCATATTAGAGACATTGTCCAATACATCTGTGCAAAGATTCATCGAATTTTCAATGTGGATGCCATTTCGCGCCCGATCGAACCTTACTTTCCAAATAGCCCTCGTATTATTCAGACTTATAACATATGACTTGTAACAGCCATAATCACTAGTCTGCAACTGACGTTGTTGAGTACACCATCCTGAGACACCAATAGAAATATCTGCATTTACACCTGATCCACTTTCTCAATAGACACAGTCATTTTGTTTCCGAACCATTTTCACCACGCAGTTATTCAGTGGAGTGTGGAGCGTGGAATTCACTGCGTACCTACCCTGCAGACATGCTCCGTAGAAAAGGAAAAAAAAAATTTGTTTTCGGTAGATCAGTTAATGCTTAGTAATTAACCCTCATATCCTGCGCATATTGGTAACACCACACGTTGCTTAATCCCTCAAAAACTACTAGTCCACAGCCTAAGACGCAACCACGGCTCGGAAAGACTGCGGTGGCTGAGCGCAGACCTGACTTGCTACCCCTTCTCGTCTTTCACTTGCGGAGACGCCTTGCGCATTAAGAGAGGCGGACAGCGTGACAGGTGAAGCGCACAGTGGAGCTGGTGCTGCGCTGCCCCTGTGCATTATTGCTGGAGCCGCCCGAGTGCACTACCCGCCGGTTGGCCGCACCGCTTGCCCGAGGTGGAGGCGTGGGGCGGGAACGCAACGGTGCGATGCCACCCCCGCCGCCGCCGCCGCCGCCGCCTCCGCCTCCGCCGCCGCCGCAACCGCAGCCGCAGGCGGGCCTTCGCATTAAATTGTGGCTGGGCTGGGGTTGCGCTGCAGGCAGGCAGTCCCGTACCTCGCCGTGCCTCGCACACAGCAGCGGCCGCCGCGACGCAGCGCTTAGTTTTGCGTAAGCTTCCTCGTTCTGCTTTCTTAAGGAACAAATCAACAACACCTAACCGATGATGCTGTACGGGAATTACCGTGAAATACACTACTGACCATTAAAATTTCTACGCCAAGAAGAAATGCAGATGATGAACTAATATATTATTCTAGAACTGAAATGTGACTATATTTTCACGCAATTTGGGTGCATAGATCCTGAGAAATCAGTACCCAGAACAACCACCTCTGGCCGTAATAACGGCCTTGTTACCCCTGGGCATTGAGCCAAACACAGTTTTGATGGCGTGTACAGGTACAGCTGCCCATGCAGCTTCAACACGATGCCACAGTTCATCAAGAGGAGTGACTGGCGTATTGCGACGAGCCAGTTGCTGGGCCACTATTGACCAGACGTTTTCAATTGGTGGGATTTCTGGAGAATCTTCTGGCCGGGGCAGCAGTCGAACATTTTATGATCAAAATGGTTCAAATGGCTCTGAGCACTATGGGACTTAAACATCTCACGTCATCAGTCCCATAGAGCTTAGAACTACTTAAACCTAACTAACCTAAGGACATAACACACAACCATGGCCGAGGCAGGACTCGAACCTACGACCGTAGCGGTCGCACGGTTCCAGACTGAAGCGCCTAGAACCGCTCGGCCACCAGGGGCCGGCAACATTTTCTGTATCCGTACAGGACCTGCAACATGCGGTCGTGCATTATCCTGCTGAAATGAAGGGTTTCGCAGGGATCGAATGAAGGGTAGAGCCACGGGCCATAACACATCTGAAATGTAACGTCCACTGTTCAAAGTGCCGTCAATCCGAACAAGAAGTGACCGATACGTGTAACCAATGGCACCCCGTACCATCACGTCAGGTGATACGCCAGTATGGCGACGACGAATACACGCTTTCAATGTGCGTTCACCGCGATGTCGCCAAACACGGATGCGACCATCATGATGCTGTAAATAGAACCTGCATTCATCCGAAAAAATGACGTTTTGCCATTCGTGTACCCAGGTTCGTCGTAGACTACACCATCGCAGGCGCTTTGTGATTCAGCGTCAATGGCAACCGCAGCCGTGGTCTCCGAGCTGATAGTCCATGCTGTTGCAAACGTCATCGAACTGTTAGTGCAGTTGGTTATTGTCTCGCAAACGTCCCGATTTGTTGATTCAGGGATCGAGACGTAGACATTCAACGTGCCGTTGTACAAACTTTCCAGTCACAGAAAGCAGCCGCCTGTGCCTTCAGCCAATTCTCTACGCTGGTCTGACTTTCGTTGTTTGTGCCATAATGTCTTCGTAGCCAGCGGTTCGGTTGAGCAGAGATGAACAACGGAGGGAGCCAACTAAGGGCTGTATTGTCGGTGATCAAACACTTCCCATCGCGAAAGCTGCAGGAGCGTCTTCATTGCCCCTGCGGAACGCGGCTAAAAATTGTCTTGAAGAAAGAAACGCACGATATTTATGTTATGTTGGCTGCATAGATTCTGGCGAAACCTTTCACAAGCTGCACATACTTGGCGGGAGGCACTGTTGTTTTAGGCATTTCTACGTGATTACTTTGCGCTCTGAGTTGAAAAGAGCGACATGAAGTGATTGACAGGCCTACTAAAGACACTGCCAGCCACATCTACAAAAAGTACCATCGGATTTTCACAGTGGTTTTCATTTCGCGCCTAATCGAACCTTACTTTCCGAATACACCTCGCATTTCGTAGATGACCACGTTGATGGACCGAATAATTCGCTTTTTTTTCCCACATTTTCATTCCGTTTTGAGGGGACCGGGCGACCCACTGAGAGATTTGAGTCTCTGTTGCGCAACGCATTTCTGTTTACTTGATTTCTTTTTTTATTTATTGTTCATATGCCCTATTCTAACTTAAATCTACTTAATTCTAAGTACCACTGACTATAGTTCCATTTGTTTCTTTTCCATCTGTTTACATAATTCTCTCATATCTATTCTTAAATGCATTTTAGGAATCTTTTGATTATCGTTTTTTGGCTGTAGCCTTATTCCTATATCGCTTTCTTCTATTCCTGTGCCTATTATCTTAGAATTAATCTTCAGTTTTTAGCAGTCTTACATGTGGTCGGTTTTATAAAAGTTTGATGGTGATTTTCTTTTTACAGCACTCTTATATGGGATGCGTTTAGTAACAATATGATAATACCTGATGTGTCCTTATTTGTATTTGGGTTCTTTAGGTGTTCGTTATGTGGTGGGGTGTGCTGGATTGTTTTATTATGTTGTTGCGCTATTCTGTGTCAGGATTTAAGCGTATGTGATGGAGTTGGGATTATATTTATCATTGTAGATATTTCATTTACCATTGTACATACTCCGGCTGTTTACTCGTGTCCTTCTACCGCTTCTTGAA
This sequence comes from Schistocerca gregaria, assembly GCF_023897955.1. Taxonomy (NCBI): domain Eukaryota; kingdom Metazoa; phylum Arthropoda; class Insecta; order Orthoptera; family Acrididae; genus Schistocerca; species Schistocerca gregaria. The sequence goes on from NC_064925.1 coordinate 571,152,949, forward strand.
ACTCTGTTGCTGTGTTATATCCGAAGATTCTTGGTGGACACATGCATTTGAGGTTGGGTTTTTCGGTGTGTCCTGGCAGTGCTGCTAAAAGTTGTGTCAGATTTGGACTGTTGGTTAACATGTGTTTGCAATATTTGGCTGTTGATTGGACAAGTCTTCATTGGAATGTTGTTATGGTTGCTGTTTCGTAATCTCGTTGTTGCGTGTTCTGTAGTGTAATTTTAGGATGATTTTGAGCTGGCCGTTGTGGCCGTGCGGTTCTAGGCGCTTTAGTCCGGAACCGCGTTGCTGCTACGGTCGCAGGTTCGAATCCTGCTTCGGGCATGGGTGTGTGTGATGTCCTTAGGTTAGTTAGGTTTAAGTAGTTCTAAGTCTAGAGGACTGATGACCTCAGATGTTAAGTCCCATAGTGCTTCGAGCCATTTGATCCATTTTTTAATGCTTCTGGTAAGTCGCCGCTGTGTCTTGTATAATGTGTCCCAAGTTGTTTGCTCTTTCCTACAAGGAGAGCAGTCGCATAATCCATAAGTGGTAGTATAATCCATAAGTAGTAGGGACTGTTTAAACTAAAGAATGTATCGAGATTCGAGGAAGGAAGGTGCTGATAAATTGTGATACTCGCTACATTCTTATTAAGTCCTGTGGACCAACATCGAGTCTGATTAAGAAGATGGAGAAGAATCCCCAAAAACGAAATGACTTCAGTGACAAGCACAGCAGTAGCAGAGATGCCGTCAGCGCGCGTCTCTGTGCGCTAACCGCAAACGGAACAGCTTGGCTGCGAGAGGAGTTGGGAGGAGAGCCTGGGCGTACTGCTGCGCCTTGGGAGTACAGAACACCCAGCACGGAGGAGGGGGTCGGTATTAGAGATGGGTAGTTCGCGAACGAACGGGTGCAAAGGAACGGTTCACCAAGATGGACGAAAGGACCGAGGAACGAATTCCAATGAACGATCGGTTCATAGTTCACTTCGGTCGCGGGGGTCTACTTATCGTTCCCGGGAACGACGAACGATCGGTTCATAGTTCACTTCGGTCGCGGCGGTCTTCTTACAGTTCCCAGGAAGGAGGAACGCTCGGTTCATAGTTCACTAGTTCACTTCGGTCGCGCCGGTCACTTGGGCAGTTCTCGTTCCAGCCTCGGCCGCGTGCTCGTCTCACTCTCGGTCTCCCTCGGCCGCACTCGTCGTTCTTCGCACGACCACCTGTCTCAGTTCCACTGCCGACTGCTCCCAGTTAGTTTAGTATCCAGATGTTCGTTTCGTTCACGGGACTCGCCCATTTTACATGTGTTCCAAACTGTTCTTCCACTTGGGTCTGGCTATTCAGCGTCCACGACCAGTAATCAAAAAGTATTTTATAGTTAAGTAAATTACATAAAAATCACGTTGTCTGTAAGAGATACGTCTTTTCTGGTAACAAAGGGCATATCAGCTCACTTCATTATATCGATGAACAGCTGAAGACCTACTTATAACAAGGCAAGTTTTGTTTGTTTGTTATTCATATATTTTTTGGTTTCATCGACTTGATTTAGCAACTAACTTTCAATAATTTGCTTAATTTTTAGTGTAAGAAAATTCATATAAAACGATTTTCGTGTATCTTTTATATACAAAACATTAAGTTTGGTTGTTTCCAATTTGCATTACCTGCTAAATTGGTTTCTTTGGGAAAAAAAAGTGCGGTGTGGGTTATTTTGGCTCATTAGCAAAAGCGGTGCCTCTCCATTTGAAAAGACATAGATTGCCATAAAATCGTATTTACTTATTATCTCAAAAACATTTGTTCAGAAGGAGCTTTGAAACCAAAAACTTTATTACTGCGAACTTTATTATTATTGCTACATTAGCTTTAATAATGCTAACATAAAAACCTAATTTTTACTAAGCGTGTGACGCAAGTATGATGAGGAAACGACATTTTACTTTATGCTTCCATAAAGTCTACTTCGCCTAGGAACTCAGAGACAACGTGAAGTATATATAGGGTGTAAACGATTATTGTTTATAACGTAGCATAGCTATGTAGTGGAAGTCGAAACGAAGGATTTTATACAAGACACTTGTGGTCTATTAAGATGGAAAACAGCCACCAACAGGTTTACAAGACTACATGTGCTATAGCCCAAGCGCGCCGCTTGAGATTTTCATGTTCTCTTCTCCACTTCTCGTCATCGATTGTTTCGCCATTGTTGCTTGCATTGGCTTGTTATTTCTTCACTGCCTAATTATTACATGTTTGTCTGTTTGTTATATCTGCTTGTAACGGGCAACACATCGTCTGTAATTGGCGAGCAGTCTGTACTCGGGGCCGGTTTCCCGTACGCCACCCTGTATTATTTCCATACAACTCCAGGGGGGAGGCAAGTGACCCCTCTTGGTGCCCTCCATCCTTCAGTCACCTACACTACTAGTTTTCAGTTTTTTCATAAGAAGCATATACCAAGCACAAATAAACGGTCAACGAGTAAAAATGAACGGTTCCCAAAAAATAACGATCAGCAGTGAACTAGTTCCCAGGGATGAACGAGTTTGCCCATCTCTAGGGAGGAGGCATGCGCCCGGCACCAGGTCCGAGGCATGAAGTTGGTCCGCGCACCTGACGATGGCGAAGTGGTCGTTTGCCAAAGCACTGTGCTCGCTTGACCCTGACATCCGGCAGACACCACACGTGAACTATTTCGTCAGATTCAAGTAAATCAGTACCCACCATACCCCTAATTCATTAAGGACTCGAACTTCAATTTACAAAACAGCTTGAATACTATACGTGGATAGTATCCGAACGTGGGTGGCGAATAGAGTAAGTAGCAACGAAATAATAGATTCAAAGGCAAGTTTCTTGATCAAGCTTTGCTACCTCAACAAGGAACATTTAGTAAGTGATAAACTACCTGGCCTTCATTGTACTGTGGGATAGTAAGCGAGAAAAAATTAGGACGGGTTTGAAATAATCTTTAAATTTTGTTACAAGATATTAAGTGCTCTTACAATCAGAAAAAGGATGAATACACCTAATAAAAAAAGGGGAAAAAAGAGGCAGCACGAAAGAATAATCCGAAAGGGGCGGAAATCAGTAGCTACTACATAAACTGGCAGACGAGCAGATGATTGCACTTTCAGAAGACTTCTATGATTTATTCACGAGAAAGAGCTTCAAAAACTGAGTACCTCATTAACGCGTTCACCCACCTCTAGTGCTTATGCAAGCATTTTAGAAAATATATTTAACCATCATCTGTTTCTTTGTCCCTTTACTCATCTACCCGCTTCATTTATTAACCACCATCTATGATGTAGGGCACAGCAGATAATTTAAAAGCATCCCGTATTCCTTTGAAGCTGAACAATATCGAAATTATCCATTTGTCTTAGAATACTGACAGTCATATCTTATGTCAAACACACAGACATCTCAGGAGACAAAATAACAATTGACGGTTAAAAATGATAACATACTTTACGGCTGTTGAACCGCACATTATGGAGACACTAATTAGGCAGCCAGTGGCACTGATCGAAAGGCTTCCTCTGTGTCCTCCTAACGGATATCGTACCAAATTCTGGCCAACTGGCGCGTTACACCGAGCACTGCCGGTGATAATCCTAGCACTCCCAATCTGGGAGAGATCCCGCCACCTTCCTGGCCAAGGCAGGGTTTGGCAAGCAAGAAGACAGTCAATTGAAACTCTTGTCGTGTGTGGGCGGGCATTACCTCGCTGAAACGTAAGCTCAGAATGGGTTGTCACGTGGGGCTACGAAACGGGGCATAGAATACCGTCAGCGTACCTCAGTGCTGCTAGGATAGCGCGCGTGACAACCATACTAAAGGAAATGGAATTCCAGACAATGATTGCTGGTTGTCGGACAACGTGGCGGGCGGCAGTCAGGTACCCCAGCACTGCCTGCGGTGTCTCCACACACGTCTTCAGCCTGAAATTTCAGTCACGTGGTGGAGTTGTCCGACTGGTCGATACTGCTGCTTTTACTCGACACATTTCGATTCATCACTTGTTAACACAAACAAAATCTGAACATAACACTTTACCGTAAGAGTGATTTCCCTATGGCTGCTCGCAACAGTTGTATTCGTAACATATTTTATCAAGTTTGGACGCAGTACAACAAATATTTAATCTTTGGTCCTAAAACCGGATGTAAAATATATGTTTTTAATCCCTAATGCACTTTTTATGCAAAACAGCAAATAACAAAACTCAAGCTGACATATACTATCAAGGCACAATGATTCACCGACGTAACAACAAAACTGAGTGCTTATAATCAATATTAAAGCAAAGCACGTTATGAGAAACATTCAAAATATATAGTAACAGCAACTTCGCAATGATTGATACCTTTTCGTTATGAGTCGTCAGAAGCATTTTCAAGCAACCAGAACATTCTTCAAATCAAGTGTTAACGCAGGAACTAAAGAACGTAAATGACATACACATCAAACAGCTTTACACACTTCGTTTAGATAATGTTGCCTCAACTGGTGAACTAGATGTTATAGAACAACACGGTGACCGTAACTTACAGAGACTGACCGAGGACCTCAGCGCTACCAACGCCACAAATACACCGACGGAAAAAAATAGCAAGACGAAGAAGAACTTGTGCGACATAAACATAAGTTTGTAGGTGTGTTTCTACGTCTAGAAGATGAAGACCTCAACGAGGCGGAAGAGTTGTCCAATCACGTTTTAGGATAAGAAACACGAGTCGATGTAGAAGAGACAGGGGATCCAATATTGCAATCAGAATTTAAAAGACCTTTGGAAGACTTACGGTCGAAAAGAATTTCTAAAGTCATTGGGAGAAATGGCAAGAGAACGCCCATTCGTGTTGGTATGTAGAATGAACGAGTCAGATATACCATCTGACTTTCGAAAAAATTTCATCCATGCGGTTCCGTAGGCTGCAAGGCCCGACAAGTGCGAAAATTATCCCACAATTAGCTTAACAGTTCATGCATCCATTTAGCTGACACGAGTGATATACAGAACGAAAAATGAAACTGAGGATGTGTTAGTTGACGATCAGTTGGTCTTCGGGAAAGCTAAAGGCACCAGAGAGGCATATCTGGCGTTGCGGTTGATAATGGAAGCACGACTGAACAAATATCAAGGCACGTTCATAGCACTTCTCGTCCTGGAAAAAGCGTTCGACGATGTAAAATGGTGGAAGATGCTCGAAATTCTCAGAAAAGTAGAAGTAAGCCATAGGGAAAGCGGGTAATACACAATGTCTACAAGAAATAAGAGTGAATAATATGAATGATAGACAAAGAATGACGTGCGGGGATTACAAATGGTATAAGACAGGGATGTAGCCTTCTGCTGCCACTGTTCAATTTATGTAGCGAAGAAGCAATTACGGAAATAAAAAAAAGTTAAAGGGTGGAATTAAAAGTTAAGGTGAAAAGACATCATTGATAAGGTTCGCTGATGACATTGACATCCTGAGTGAAGGTGAAAAAGTATTACAGAATCTGTTGACTGGAAGAAGGTATCTAATGAGTTCAAAATATAGACAAAGTAGATCGAAGAAAGACGAAAGAAATGAGAGGTAGTAGAAGTGAGAACAGCGAGAAATGTAACATCGGGATTGGCGATCACGAAGTAGATGAATTCTGCTAACTAGCCAGCAAAAGAAGTCATGATGGTCGGAGCAAGCAGGACACCAAAGGAAGACTAGCACTGGCCAAGAGGGCATCTGTAGCCAGCCGTAGTCTACCAGTATCAAACGTAGACCTCAACTTGAGAAGGACATTTCTGAAAATGTACGTTTGAAGCACACCATCATATGGTAGTGAAATATGGTTTGTGATAAAACGAGAAAAGAAGACAATCGAACTTTCTGAGATGTGGTATTACAGAATAATGTTGCAAATTAGGTGCACTGGTAAGGTAAGGAATGACGAGGTTCTCCGGAGAATCGGGAAGGAACGTACTATATTGGGAATACTAAGAAGAAGAAGGGACAGGACACTACGACAGCTGTTAAGACGTCAGGAATAACTTGCACGGTACCGGAGGGAGCTCTAGAAGTGTAAAAAGTATAGGAAAATGCAGATTGACTGGAATACACGCACCAACTAATTGGGGTCGTGGGTTGCAATCGCTACGGTGAGACTGAAGGGTGGGCACAGTAGAGGAATTCGTGTCGGGCCGCGTCAAACAAGTCAGAAGACTGATGACTCAAAGTAAAGGGTGATGGCTACTGAAATTTCGCGACAGTCGTATAGGACTGGCGATAATAGCACCACAATGAAGATGCAAATCAAATTTGCTTTACATACAGGATGTAACGGTCGTGAGTGTTAGTTAGCTTTGAGTTTGGACGTGTTTAGTTGATGTTAGTCAAGAATGACTTCAAGAAGACAAAAACGGCATTATCAACACTCAATGAGCTCGAATTATGTCGTGTAATAGGGCTACGAGAAGCTGAATGTTCATTCTACGATATTGCAGATGGACGTGGCAGGAATGTAGCCAATGTACGTGATTGTTGGCAGCGGTGGTCACCAAGACGCATGATACCTCGCAAAAAATGGTTCTAAGCACTATGGGACTTAATATCTAAGGTCATCACTCCCCTACACTTGGAACTACTTAAACCTAAGGACATCACGCACATCCATGCCCGAGGCAGGATTCGAACCTGCGACCGTAGAAACAGCTCGGTTCCGGACTAAAGCGCCTAGAACCGTTTTTTGTTTTTGTTTTTTTGTTCGATATTTTTCTTTGCACTTGTTCAGTGCGGATGTCACATGACAACCGTTCAAGTTCAGTGTTGAGCCGTTGACTCAGTTTCTTTATTACAGAGAGCAGATAACCCACTGATCGAACACGCTGAGCTACCGTGCTGGCAAAAATGGACGCCATGAGTGAGAATCGAACCTAGTCGGTGACAGTGGCCGGCGATACCTTGCACCCTGATTGCAAATTTGTACGTGAATCTGGCACTCGAGCTTTTGTGCTGTCATTCATCAACAATATTCCAGGGGAAGTTTTGCAAGACGATGACGCTAGCCCACATACCGTTGTTGTAACCCAAGATGCTCTACAGAGTGTCTACATGTTGCCTTGGATGCTAGATTACCAGATCTGTCTCTAGTGGAGCGCATAGGGGACACCATCCGACGACAACTGCAGCGTCATTCTCAACCAGCCTTAACAGTCCCTGTATTGCCTGATCAAGCGCAACAGGCACGGAACTTCATTCTCCAAAAGTGCCATTAGGCACCTGTACAACACAAAACCTGCACGTTTGAATGCTTGCATTCAACATTATAGCGTTTACACCAGTTATTAACATACCAGCATTTCACATTTGCAATGGTTTATCTCACGCTTACATTAAATTGTCATCTTGCAATGTTAATCACTTAAGTATGTTATCTGGACAAACACACTCTTCATTAACTATTTTTTAGTATTTTTTCCGTCATGTATTTAGAGATAATAGAGTGGTGTAAGGCTTCAGAATTTAACAACTTAATAAAAGAAGGCGATTCGTTGCACCACTTAAAACGCATAGTAACAGACAGTCCAGTACCTTGACCATTTCACTGGGACGCCTTTGCTATTATGGGCTGCTCTGCGTCGTAGTTCTCCTCCTTCGACCGTATACTTTTTTTTTTACAGTTGAGTACACCTTCTTCCCGTTTTCGTGGTTGATCTGTGTTCAGTATCTCACGGGCTGTCCACTGAGCCATCTCACCATTAAATCTGCGTGACGTACGGTGGGGAGTCTCCCCCGTGAACACGCGCACCCACCGACAATGCTTCACGTCCGCCCCGGCCGCAGATAACACGACCGGCGCGCACTTGCGGCAGGCCTCTCCGAAGTCTATTACTAGGTACGTGTTGTCAAGAATCACATGTGCTTATCAAGAAAATTCTTAATCATAAAAATGTCATAGCAATCGTGACACAGTTGTTCCAATATGTGACAGGAAAAACGAAAACATAAGCCACACATCATTGTGACACATGAGCATGCTGTCACTTAGAGAGAAAGTTAGTTGGATACGTTGAAACGTTTACAGAATATTGGTGGTACACTGTTCACTTGAGGCACAGTTGCTCTCCTTAAATAATCTAAATAATTCGTATCAATATTGACGATAAATTTTTGGGAAGATCTTTTTGTCCACAGGTCACTATTCGCCGTGTATAAAGGGTGCTACAAAAAGGTACGGCCAAACTTTCAGGAAACATTCCTCACACACAAAGATAGAAAATATGTTATGTGGACATCTGTACGGAAACGCTTACTTTCCATGTTAAGGCTCATTTTATTACTTCTCATCAAATCACATTAAACATGGAATGGAAACACACTGCCACAGTACGTACCAGTGTGACTTCAAACACTTTGTTACAGGAAATCTTCAAAATGTCCTCCGTTAGCGAGGATACATGCATCCACCCTCCGTCGCATGGAATCCCTGATGCGCTGCTGCAGCCCTGGAGAACGGCGTATTGCATCACAGCCGTCCACAATACGAGCACGAAGAGTCTCTACATTTGGTACCGGGGTTGCGTAGACAAGAGCTTTCAAATGCCCCCATAAATGAAAATCAAGGGGGTTGAGGTCAGGAGAGCGTGGAGGCCATGCAATTGGTTCGCCTCTACCAATCCATCGGTCACCGAATCTGTTGTTGAGAAGCGTACGAACACTTCGACTGAAATGTGCAGGAGCTCCATCGTGTATTAACCACATGTTGTGTCGTACTTGTAAAGGCACATGTTCTAGCAGCACAGGTAGAGTATCCCGTATGAAATCATGATAACGTGCTCCATTGAGCGTAGGTGGAAGAACATGGGGCCCAATCAAGACTTCACCAACAATGGCTGCCCAAACATTCACAGAAAATCTGTGTTCATGACGTGATTGCACAATTGCGTGCGGATTCTCGTCAGCCCACACATGTTGATTGTGAAAATTTACAATTTGATCACGATGGAATGAAGCCCCATCCGTAAAGAGAACATTTTCATTGAAATGAGGATTGACACATTGTTTGATGAACCATTCGCAGAAGTGTACCCGTGGAGGCCAATCAGCTGCTGAGAGTGCCTGCACACGCTGTACACGGTAGGGAAACAACTGGTTCTCCCGTAGCACTCTCCGTACAGTGACGTGGTCAACGTTACCTTGTACAGTAACAACTTCTCTCACGCTGACATTAGGGTTATTGTCAACTGCACGAAGAATTGCCTCGTCCATTGCAGGTGTCCTCGTCGTTCTAGGTCTTCCCCAGTCATAGGCTGGAATGTTCCGTGCTCCTTAAGACTCCGATCAATTGCTTCGAACGTCTCCCTGTCGGGACACCTTCACTCTGGAAATCTGTCTCGATACAAACGTACCGCGCCACGCTATTGCCCCGTGCTAATCCATACATCAAATGGGCATCTAACAACTCCGCATTTGTGAACATTGCACTGACTGAAAAACCACGTTCGTGATGAACACTAACCTGTTGATGCTACGTACTGATGTGCTTGATGCTAGTACGGTAGAGCAATGAGTCGCATGTCAACACAAGCACCGAAGTCAACATAACCTTCTTCGATTGGGCCAACTGGCGGTGAATCGAGGCAGTACAGTACATGCTGACGAAACTAAACAGGACCTTTGGTACGGGAACTGCGAGCTGAAACGGCACTCAGAGAGACGGACGTTGACTGGCGAGTGCTGTGACAGGACGCGCCGCCGCGGGCTGCGGCCGCTTGCTATTCCGGCAGCGGTCTCCGCCGCCCGCTCCTCCGTAACGAGTGCGCGGTTGCGCTGTGCTTTTGTTGTTTGCGCCGAGGTCGCCGGCTGTAGACAAAGCGGCCGGAAAGCGGCGTCGTCGCGTCTCGCCGCGTCACCGCAGGCCGATAATCAATACGCGAAAGTACTCCGGCGCGCCCGCCTTGGCCGGGAAGGCAAATATTTCCCGAGCAGCCGAGTTTTCCGGCGCCGGGTCGACGGCCTGTCAACACGGCGTGCGGCCAAGCCGAGGCACTCAGAGTCCGGCACGAGGAGCCAGACCTATTTCTATGCCATTGGCGTTTGCTAAAGTTATCGAGAGGGTTGTATGTACGAGGTTACTGGAGCATTTAAATTCACATAATTTGCTGTCAGATGTACAGTTTGGTTTTAGAAATGGCTTAACAACTGAAAATGCTATATTCTCTTTTCTGTGTGAGGTTTTGGACGGATTAAATAAAAGGTTGCGAACGCTACATCTTTTCTTTGATTTAACGAAGGCTTTTGACTGTGTTGACCACAAAATATTACTGCAGAAGTTGGACCAATATGGAGTAAGGGGAGTAGCTTACAATTGATTGGATTCTTACTTTAAGAACAGAAACCAGAAGGCAATTCTCCGCAATATTGAGAGTGGTAGTGATGTTCAGTCCCAATGGGGCACTGTTAAGTGGGGCGTTCCCAAGGGTCGGTGCTGGGGCCACTGCTGTTTCTTATTTATACAAATGATATGCCTTCTACCAGAAGAATGCTTAAGATTAGATGGGTGGATCACATAACTAATATGGAAGTACCGAATACGATTGGGGAGAACAGAAGTTTGTGGCACAACTTGACTAGAAGAAGGGATCGGTTGGTAGGAAATGTTCTGAGGCATCAAGGGATCACCAATTTAGTATTGGAGGGCAGCGTGGAGGGTAAAAATCGTAGAGGGAGACCAAGGGATGAATACACTAAGCAGATTCAGAAGGATGTAGTTTGCAGTAGGTACTGGGAGATGAAGAAGCTTGCACAGGATAGAGTAGCATGGAGCGCTGCATCAAACCAGTCTCAGGATTGAAGACCACAACAACAACATTCCTTCTACTATTACAGGTGATACAAAAATACTTCTGTTTGCTGATGACACCAGCTTGGTAGTGAAGGATCTTGTGTGTAATATAGAAACAGTATCAAATAATGTAGTTCATGTAATAAGTTCGTAGCTTGTGGAAAATAATTTGACGATAAATCACAGTAAGACTCAATTTTTACAGTTTCTAACTCACAATTCAACAAGAACCGATATTTTGATGAGACAGAATGGGCATCAGACGGATAAGTTCAAGTTCCTAGGCGTTCGGATAGATAGTAAGCTGTTGTGGAAAGCCCATGTCCAGGATCTTGTTCAGAAACTAAATGCTGCTTTATTTACCATTAGAACAATATCTGAAATAAGTGACACTTATATCATACGGTATTATTTTTTGGGGTAATTCTTCTGATTCAAAAAGGGTATTTTTTGCTCAAAAACCGGCTGTTCTAACTATGTGTGGTGTAAGTTCGAGAACCTCTTGTCGACCCCTATTCAATAGTCTGGGAATTCCGACATTGCCCTCACAGTATATATTTTCTTTAATGTCGTTTGTTGTTAGCAATATTAGCCTATTCCCAAGAGTTAGCAGCTTTCACTCAGTTAATACTAGGCAGAAATCTGCACGTGGAATGCACTTACTTGACTGTTGTGCAGAAAGGAGTGCAGTATTCTGCTGCATCCACTTTCAATAAGCTACCACAAGAACTCAAAAATCTTAGCAGTAGCCCAAACACTTTTAAGTCCAAACCGAAGAGTTTTCTCATGACTCACTACTTCTATTCTGTCGAGGAGCTCCTGAAAGAGCTGAAAAATTAAGCAAATTCCTGTTTTACATTGTTGATTTTCATTATTTAAACTTACGAATTGTCGTCTGAATATGTTTCTTATATTTCATATTATCTCTTTCTACTATCGTGTTATAATTCCATCTATTGACTCGTTCGGCCGGCCGCGGTGGTCTCGCGGTTCTAGGCGCTCAGTCCGGAAACGCGGGACTGCTACGGTCGCAGGTTCGAATCCTGCCTCGGGCATGGATGTGTGTGATGTCCTTAGGTTAGTTAGGTTTAAGTAGTTCTAAGTTCTAGGTGACTGATGACCACAGATGTTAAGTCCCATAGTGCTCAGAGCCATTTCTTTATTGACTTGTTCCATGACCATGGAGACTTCTCCTTAATTTGGTCCCACGGAACAACAAGTAAAAAAAATTTAAAAAAACTAGGTCGTAAAAGGGCGGATAGCTCCATCACGTAGCCCAGTCACGATGTGTGTGTCATTACTATTTACTTGTGCTTGTACAGGGTGCCTATAACTAAACTGACAGTTTCGCATGACGCTGAAACATCGTAAGTGTGTTCATTAATTAATGCGTCGCCTTGCGGAGTATGCTGTTTCACCAATCAGAATGTGGCGTGGCTGTAGAAAAAGAGGATTAAACACATGAAAGCGGAGGTTCTGACATGTTTATTAAGACATGGTCACAAGTCATAACATTTTGTCGACATGGTCTCTCAATTCAGAAACACGATGCATTTATAACACAGTCTCCTCGACATCGCTCACATCACATTGTGCTCAATCAGACCTATATATCGTCGTCTGCACCCGCGGACTGCCGGTCGTTTGGGGTCGAGCGATTCTAGCAGCTTCAGTTTGGAATTGCACTGCTGCTACGGTTGCAGGTTAGAATCCTGCCTCGGGCATGGATGTGTGTGATGTCCTTAGTTTAGCTGGTTTAAGTAGTTCTAATCTAGGGGACTGATGACCTCAGATAGTAAGTCCCATGGTGCTCAGATCCATTTGAACCGCAGTCTAGGGGTAGCGTCTTCGAATAGTAACCAGCTTTGAAGTCTGCCACGGCTAAAAATTTAGAATAAAATCGCCAGTAATGGCGGCTGATGGCTCCCGGGGTAAGAGGTCACTCTCATTCAGCCAACGGCCTTGTCAGAAATAGCGGAGGAGCGGGCAGAGATTCACAGTACTCTCTTGCCATTGGAGACGGAAACTGCCTCTGGAAGCGGAAGAATCAGCAATACTGGACGATATGAGAACGCAGAAGACAATGGCCACCACTGAACTAAGACACTGTGTATCCACAGGACTTGTGACCCATAACAGAGAAAGTGTCATGAAGATATCTCCGTTGGTAAAAGATACCGGAGTAGTGCCCCATTCGGATATTCCGGAAGGAATTGTCAGGCCGAAGATGGTCTTGAGGAAAAAACTTTGAATAAACAACGAAAGGATAACGGTTTAGCGTGGAATTTCAGAAGTTAAGAACGTGGTAGGACAGCTAGAAAATGTTAAAAGGGAAATGCTAAGGCTCAATTTAGATATGGTGGGAGTCATTGAAATGAAAAGGAAAGAAGAAAAGGATTTCTGGCCAGATGAGTGTGGGCTAATATCAGCAGAAAATGGCGTAACTGGAGTAGGATTCGTAATGAATAGGAAGCTAGGGCAGAGAGTGAGTTACTGTGAAGTTCTGTGACAGTGTCGTTCTTATCAGAGTCGAAAGAAAAACCACCCTCAACAACGATAAATCAGGATACATGCCGACATCGCAACCCGAAGATGAAGAGGTAGAGAGAGCGTATGAGGATATTAAACGGGTAATTCAGTACGTGAAAGCAGATAAAAGTCTGACAGCCAGTAATGGTTGGAATGCGGCTGTAGGGGAACGAGTACAGGGAAGGGCTACGGGAAAATGTGGGCTTGATGGTAGGAATAACAGGGGAGAAAATCCGTTTGAGTTCTGCAATTCGTTTCAGCTAGTAATAGCGAATACTCCGTTCAAGAACCACAAGAGGAGGTTGTATGTTTCGAAAAGGCCCTAAGACACAGGAAGATTTCAGTTAGAATACATGACGGCCAACCAAAGTTTCAGAAATCACGCACTGGATTGCACGGAGTACCCAGGAGCAGCTATAGGGTCAGACCACAATTTAATAGTGATGAAGTGTAAGTTGAAGTTTAAGGAACTAGTCAGGAAGAATAAGGGCGCAAATTAATGGAATAGGAAACTACTAAGGAATGAAGAGACACACTTGATGTCTTCTGAGGCTGTAGATGTCGCGATAAGGAATAGATTAGTACGTTGTTCAGTTGAAGCGGGACTGACATCTCCAACAAGGGCAATCACAGAACTTCGAAAAAAAAAGCAACTTAGATATACAGAAGATAATTGCGAAGAAATCACGGGTAACAGAAGAAATCTTTCAGCTGATGGACGGAAGATGGAAGTATACAAATCTTCATGGAGATTCAGTAGTAGAGAAATGTAAGTCACATAGGAATGAAATAAAGTGCAGCGAATATAAGACGAAATAGCTGCATGAAGAATGTGAAGAAATCGAGAAAGAAACTGACTCGGCATGTAGAAAAGTCAGAAAGTCCATCGTTTAAACTAAAAGCAAGGGTGGCAACATTAAGAGCGAAGTGGAACTTACACTGTTAAATGATAAGGAGAGCACAGATAGGTGATAGATCACATCGACGACTGCTGTGAGGGGAAAGACGTGACAAGATAAAAGAAGAAACAGGAGTCTACATAGGAGATGAAGTACTAGAATGAGAATTTGAAGACATAAAATCTAACAAGGCAAAATGAAGGATAATATTCTACAAGAATTTCTAAAATCATTAAGGGAAGTGGCAACAGACATAACTATTCACGTTGGCATGTAGAATCTATGCGTCTGATGATATATGATGTGGGTTTTGGAAAAACATCCCCATAATTCTGAAGATTGCAGGAACGCGACAAGTGCGAGAATTATCGCACAATCAGCTTAACAGTTCATGCATCCAAGTGCCTGACGAGAAAGATATGCAGAATGGAAAAGAAAACTGAGAAAGAGTTAGGAGACGATCAATTTGACTTTAGGAAAGGTAAAGGCACAGAGAGGCTGTTCTGACGTTGCGGTTGATAATGGAAGCAAGACTGAAGAAAAATTAAAACGTGTTCATAGGATTCGTCGAACTGCAAAAAGCTCGGCATTGATATTCGAAACTCTGCAAAAAATAGGTGTACGCTGTAGGAAAAGGTGCGTCATATGCAATATCTACCAGAGCAAAGACGGAACAATAAGAGTGAAAGACGAAGAACGAAGTGCTCTGATTTAAATGGATGAAAACAGGGATCTTGAATTAGAATTCAAGGAGAAAGTATGTGAGTGAAAAGATTCGCTGATGAAATTGCTATCCTGAGTGAGAGTGAAGAGGAATTATATGATCTGCTGAAGGGAATGAACAATCTAATGAGTGCAGAATATGGACTGAGAGATAATGGAAGAAAGACGAAAGTAATGATAAGTAGGAGAAATGAGAATAGTGGGGGAAACTTAAAATCGGGATTGGCGTTCACGAAGTAGATGAAGTTAAAGGAATTCTGCTATCTAGGCAACAAAATAACCCATGACAAGAGGAGCAAGGACAACACAGAAAGCAGATTAGCACTAGTAAAATGGTTATCCCTGGTCAAACGGAATCTACTAATGACAAGCAAAGGCTTCAATTTGAGGAAACAACCAAAAAACTACCGAGTTAAACAGTCACAGATCTGTTACAGGAAATGGAAATTATAGCTATGGTTACTGCCAATGCTCGGCTCACTCGCATCCGATAAACCAAATGGCTTGCCCACCAGGTGTACCTGTAGAACGCTCACAGGAAGGACAGCGTGAAACCGACGCTCAACTTAAAACACAGCGGCGGTCCGTCGGCCACCTTCACGTCCGATCGGTCCCTGCAGCACATAAACACCTTCCTTCCCCTGCACGCGCCCAACTCGTCCGAAGGCTTGCAGCCACCCGCAGTCAAGGTAATAACGGTTCGCAATCCAGAAGACGGCCTGAGTGTCTCTTCCTGGTGTCGCTGCTACGCTCAGAACCTGCCCAGCTTGTACAGGCCATCGACTGCCGTCACACTGCTTGCCTCGCCGCCAGGTTCCAACTCTGCAGCCTCACCCCGAACTGCTACAACTTCCCGGTCTCCCTGTGACTCCGCTCAGCTCCGAGCTCCGCGCGATGCACGTCCTCCTGAGCCAAAGATGTTCTACTGGTGACCGTGGGTCGACCTGTCAGTCGCGCAATGGTTCACTGTTGGCCGGCGGGAGACAATCCCCGCGCCACAGTTCGGGCACTGTCTACAGAATCTGAGGCCTGTGCTGCGCGGTAGCTACAGCAACTTCATTAATACATGCCCTGGGAATGAGCCGCTTCCCTCTACCTCCTGCAGCAACTAACGCACCTGTTTTTTCTTCCCATTCTTGATTATGTTCTTCAGTTAATTAACTGACATGCGGCCTCTTCGCATCTCTTTCTGTAGGCGACATTCCCTCAATGCAGTCCTGCTATTGTTGCCGTTCTGATAAGATAGCTTTACCAGCAGTGCATGATCTTTCTTCTCAACAGCCGAGAACTTCAAACCTCTTAGCCCGTTACACCAACAGTCACTTCACGAAAGGAATGAACGCAAAGCGACAGACAGCGTACTGTGATACAAATAGGAAGTATTTCGCATTCTGACCGCCTACAGCGCCATATTTCCATCTGTTGCACATAGTGGAACTATTATTTTTCTAGCTCCTCGACTGCGCCTGATAATGAACATAGGTACAATGTACCACCGTCCTGTGGTATATACAGCCTGTACGGCAGCACTCACAACACTGTCAGTTTCACTATAACCATCCAGTACTAATTACTCGAGCTACTTGAGCGACAAGCAGTGCCTGTATAATATTCTCGTGGATAAAGGACCTGTGGTATAGGGGTAGCGTCTTTGAGCCATAATCAAAACTTATTCAATCCCGGGGTGAATCCCGCTATTGCTTAAATTTTGATTAATAATGAGCTTTGGCGGCCGACGACTTCCGGCATAAGAAGTCATCACTGATTCTGCCAACGGCCTTGTCAAAGAGGGCGGAGGAGCAGACAAAGGTTCAGGGAACTCTCTTGTCCTACGGGTGGGAAACTGCCCCTAAAGGTGGAAGAATCAGCAATGATCAACGACATGAGGATACAGGAGGCAAAGGAAGAAACGTAACGTGTATCCACAGAACATGTGGCCTGTAATTGAGGAAGTGTCATGAACATCTCGCTATTGGCAAAAGGTTCCAAAATAGTCTCCTATTCGCATCTCCCGGAGGGGACTACCAAAGGGAAGGTTACTATGATACATCTTTTAAGGCATGAGGAAATGACTTTCATGGTACTAGAGGGAGCTATAGAGGGCAAAAGCTTCACAGGAAGACAGAGATTGGAATACATCCAGCAAATAATTGAGGACGTAGTTGGCAAGGGCTACTCTGAGCTGAAAAGGTTGGCACAGGAGAGGAATTCGTGGTGGGCCGCATGAAACCAGTTAGACGACGAATGACGAATGTCATATGTAACTGAAACAATGTAGAAAGTAATACCTTATAAGTCAACCGATGTAAGCAGAGGAGATTCTTCTAACTCCGGAGTTATCACTTATGGCGTTCCACTAACCTCAGTCTTAGGTCCAGTATTGTTTCTTAGACACTCTATGTAAACAGCCTTCTGTCTAATACACAACAAGCAGAACTAGTTTTTTTTCTGATGGCACTAATATTGTAATCAATTCAAACATACATACAGTAACAGAAGAAGTGGTTAAACTCTATTTGAATTTGTTGTTTAGTGCTTGTCTGCAAACTGTCTCACTCTCAATTTTAAAAACACAAAAGATGTTCAGCTTTACACATTTAGAAGCTATACAGTAATTGTAAGTGGAACATACTGTGAGGAAATAATAACTAGGTGGGAAATTCAAAATTTTCAGTGTCTATATTGATGAGAATTGAAACTGGAAAAAGTACTTTTTGGAATTCCTGAAACAAATTAGCTCAGCGACTTTTGCACGTCAAATAATTTCAAATCTTGGAGACATACAAATCAGTAAATTGATGTATTTTTAGTATTTTCATTCAAAAATGTCATATGGAATAATGTTCTGGTGTAACTCAACTTCAGGAAAGAAAGTGCTCATTGCTCAGTCACATCCTGTAAAAATAATGTGTGATGCTCACCCACAGTTGTCTTGCAGGTATCTTTCTGATAAATTTGGCATTCTCACAGTATATTTATTTCCTCATGTCGTTTCCTACAAATAGTCCACTGCAGTTCAAAAAGAGCAATGATGTACTCGTACATAATTATATCACAAGAAAAAATGAGATTAATTACTATACACTGATGTTGTCTTCAGCACAAGAAGGGCTGCACAACCCTATCACCATAAGTTTTGGCCACTTCCATGCTGTATCATGGACTTACGCCTACTCTACCAGCAACACACAATACATCGAGTACCGGCAGGCAGCCGTCTACACACGACGTCTGCCACACTACACAGGGCCGCTAGAAGACGGCCTAAGCGCCGAACGAGGTGACTGCGCCCATAAACCTACGGGTTGTCATACTGGGCCTTACAGGCCAGTTCACACCGAATTAGCTTCCTGGGACAGGTGCCGAATGCATTCGCTTTTCAACTATCACGAACTTACTCGGAGCCAGCGCCACGTCGTCACTATTGCCTGTGCCATTCTGCACAGCCCGGAACCTCCAAGGTTAACACTACCACCGTGACTGTGCCAGAAGTCGCATCTAGTTGTTATGCCTGCAGACAAAACCGCCGGTTACGTGGAAGCCAAATACACTGACTAAAAAAAAAATATCGCAGTACCAAGAAGGAATTCTTCGACATAAACGAGAGTTGGTAGGCGGGTTTCAACGTCTGAAAAATTATGCCTATTGAAATTTCACACCAGTCGCATAACAGTCGAGGCAGGAGCGCAACTGTGATGACGCAAAACAGGTATGCTTTAAACACACGCTGCAAAGGTCGTGACAAATAGTTATCATTGAGTAGATGTAGTACATTGGAGTGAGATGATGTTAGTCAAGAATGCCTTGAAGCTATTATTTCCACATCACTGAGTTTGAAGGAGGTCGTGTAGTGGTGTTTTGAGGAGCTGGATGTTCCATCTGCGACGCTGCAGAAAGACTTGACCAGAGAGCAGCCACTGCACGGGATCACTGGCAGCGGCAGTCACCAGAATGGAGACCGGTCTGCACACGGTCTACCGAGAGGGAAGGCAATTATACTCAGCATATGGCTCTGGCGCGTCGTACTGCATCTGCAGCAGCGAAATGAGTAGCTGTTGGCACAAAAGTGACTCAACGAACTGTCATAGATCGGTTACTTCAAGGACTCCTAACTAAGGTACGAGCATATGGGATCGGTTCCCAAGTATATCAGTGGCTCGAAGACTTCTTAAGTAATAGAACCCAGTACTTTGTCCTCGATGGTGGTTGTTCATCGGAGGTGAGGGTATCATCTGCAGTGCCCCAGGGAAGTTTGGTAGGTTCGCTGTTGTTTTCTATCTACATAAATGATCTTTTGGATAGGGTGGATAGCAATGTGCGGCTGTTTGCTGATGATGCTGTGGTGTACGGGAAGGTGTCGTCGTAGGATGACTGTAGGAGGATACAAGATGATTTGGACAGGATTTGTGATTGGAGTAAAGAATGGCAGCTAGCTTTAAAGATAGATAAACGTAAATAATGCGGATGAATACCAAAAAGAATCTTGTAATGTTTGAATACTCTATTAGTAGTGTAGCGCTTGACACAGTCACGTCGATTAAATATTTGGGAGTAACATTGCACACCGATATGAGGTGGACAAGCATGTAATGGCAGTTCATTGGTAGAATTTTTGGGAACATGTGGTTCATCTGGAAAGAAGACCGCTTATCAAACACTAATACGACCTATTCTTGAGTAGTGCTCGAGCGTTTGGGATCCCTATCACGTCGAATTGAGGGAGGACATAGAAGCAATTAAGAGGCGGGCTGCTAGATTTGTCACTGCTAGGTTTGATCATCACACGAGTGTTACGGAAATGCTTCAGGAACTCGGCTGGGAGTCTCTAGAGGAAAGGAGGCGTTCTTTTCGTGGATCGCTACTGAGGAAATTTAGAGAACCAGCATTTGAGGCTGACTACAGTACAATTTTACTGCCGCCAACTCACATTTCGCGGAAAGACCACAAAGATAAGATACGAGAGATTAGGACTCGTACAGAGGCGTACAGACAATCATTTTTCCCTCATTCTGTTTGGGAGTGGAACAGGGAGAAAAGATGCTAGTTGTGGTACGAGGCACCCTCCGCCACGCACCGTATGATGGATAGTGGAGTATGTATGTAGATGTAGATGTAGAACAAGCCGTTCGCTACCTGCATCCCACTGACCCCAAACCACTGCCATTTGCGACTTCAGCTTTGTCAAGACAGAGCTCATTGGAGGTCGGCGTGAAGGTCTGTTGTGTTTTCCGATGAAAGATGGTTCCACCTCGGTGCCAGTGATGGCCTTGTGTTAGTCAAGAGGAGGCCAGTTGAGAGCCTGCAACCAACATGTCAGCTTTTTACACACTTAGGACTCACATATGGAATTACGGTTTGCGATGCGGTTTCGTATGACGAATGCACGAGCACTGTGGTGGTTATTCAACGCACCCTGACTCTGACTCTGGTGACTTAATTCAACGCAGCCCGATGGCAAAATTATACGTCATTCTGGTAATTCGACATGTCCTGCTGTCATTCATGAAGAGCACTCAGCGTGGTGTTTTCCAACAGGATAACGCTCGCCCACATATCGCCGTTGTAGCCCAACGTGCTGTACAGAGTGTTGACAAGTAGTCTTGGCCTGTTCGATCACCAGATCTGTCTCCAATCGAGCACATATGAGACATCATAGGACGAAAAGTCCAGCATCATCCAAAAACCGTTCCAATACTGACCAAATGCAACATGCATGGAACTCCCTCCCACAAACATCCAGCACCCATACAACACAATGCACGCATGTTTGCAAACCTGCGTTCAACAGACTGGCGGTTACAGCGGTTATTAATGTATCACCATTTCACGTTGCAATGGTTTATCTCATGGTTTCTTTGACTTGTGGAACGCCTCCGCCGTGCAGCGGTAGGGTTACCGCCTACCACGCATGGGGGGGCCCGGGTTCGATTCCCGGCAGGGGATTGGGTGTTGTGTTCCCTTCATCATCATTTTCATCATCATTGACACGCAAGTTGCCGAAGTGGCGTCAACTAGAAAGACTTGCAGTACGGCGGTCTAACCCAGAAGGGGATATCCCGGTCAATAAATGCCATATTACATTTTCATTAACCTGAGGTTTTGCAATGTTAATCCCTTAATGTACTATCGAAATTTCACTCCTATACTTTATTTTTTGGTGTTGCAACTTTTTTCCGTCAGTGTGCATCCAGCAGTTGACAGAATCTTGTTCCACCTGGAAGTATTGTCAGTACAGAAATTGCAGTATCTTCTTTTCCGTTCTCTTCGTTCTCTTCATGCGCTGACAAGCTTATGTGCCCGGAAAATGAATCCACAATTACAGCTTGGTCCGCTATCATCTTATATAATTGTAGGAAACACCTTCTGATACCACATCAATAAATCTTACTTGTTAACTTTTCCAGAAGGTGAGGCGACTGTCCAACAGTGTCCAAACGAAACAGATCTTGACCCGCGGCCCATAGCATCCGGGTGGGTCTTTTAAAACTACAATCAGGGCAGCAGGTGGCCATCTGCAGATACTTTTAACATTGTTGTGCAGATCTGCGTCGTGTTACCCTTGGACTGCACCACTGTGTATACGTCTTTCGTTCCTTTTTTGGCATGAGGTCGACCGGACGCCATTTCAAAATTAAAACCGCTCTGATCCATACTGCACGCTTTCTGTCTACCGACCGTTTCCATAATGGCTGTGGTGGTTGTCATAAATACTTCACGTGCAATAATTGTGCTTTTAGATGTCGTAGCATAGTTGTTTTTTGTGAGACAGTACCACGCTTCTGTTTGGATGAATACATCTACCCAGCAATTGTTTTAAACTTGTTTAGTCCCACGTTAATTGTGGGAACAACGCCCTACTGCTCTATATTAGTATCCCGGATAATCATACTTTTCCTGGATGCGTTATCAAATTTATTTCTGAGTATAACTCTTTTTTCATGTACAGTACGGACGTTTCGATGGTGCTCTTTATATACTATAATTTTATTTGTTTTACGAAGCCGAAATGGCTGACGATTTTCACCTCATCGTCACATATAATGGCGTTATATGTGTAATTCAGCAAGTTTCTACTCAGGCCTGAGGATGGTCATTACCGACCAAAATTAATAACCTGATTCCAAGTAAACACTGTGGTGCAAGGGTGGAATTATAATAAATTATCTAGACAGATTCTTCTTGCCTTGGAAATCTTTTGTTGAAAAGTACCCTGGTTTTCTAGGTATCAACTTAAGATGCACAAATCCGTCTTTTTTTAATAATTTAAATTTTCTCCTGACTACTCCGAAACATGCATTAGCCTTCTTTCCACTTTGCCAAACGGCTACAGCTTATTTCATGTACTCTTGTGTTACGGACATGGGCAATGTGGTATGCCACAGTATTACATCTTCAACGCAAGCTTCTTCATCACTTACCTCCTTGTTTTCACATCCCTGCCGCGTTGTATCAATGACGCTTTTCGACGGTTGTAGCTGTAGTGAAAGGACAGCCTCATTTCGTCATCGTCATCTTGTAGTGAATGTGCAACAAACGTCAGTCCACTGATTTGCTCTATATCCAGCATGTCTTCCTTCGTACGTTGTCTAGTATCAGTGCTATGAAACTGCACAAAATAAGCCTCATAAGCTTTCATTTGCATTATATAAAGGTTAATCGAATAGCTGTAATTCTTCGACTTCCAAACGTTGCAATTTGGCCGTCACCCCGTGCCGCTCCTGAAAGTGTACTATCGCTTATTGGTTCACCGACGTAAATACAGACCTCTTACCTATTCCACTGTAAATTACTTCGCGCTCTGACATCAAGAGGGCGCAGTGGGATGGATTTAGTGGCAAAAATTTTAATTTTTTTTTCATCAGGTTAAATAAATAAATAAATAACTGCGTACTATCAGAATAATGGCCCGAATTCTCGCTTGGGATCTATTGCTGGGTCTGATACCTTGCACATATGCTAATTTATCCTTAAAATACGAATACGAATTGGTGATATTTCCATCTCAGTAAGCTCTCGACTTCAAAAAATGTATCTCCCGCCAACTGGTGAGAAGGGCAGCAGCCACGTTCTACCAGCTGCAATACGGAAACCAGATAATGGCTTCTTTCCTGAGAGGTTGCCCATTCTTCCTAGGCCTAAGCCGATGCAAAGGACGTTTTCTGTTTCTTTTAAGAAGGCGCCGTTCAGGTTTTCAGAGCCGGCCGCAGTGGTCGAGAGGTTCTAGGCGCTTCAATCTGGAACCGCGTGACTGCTACGGTCGCAGGTTCGAATCCTACCTCGGGCATGGATGTGTGTGATGTCCTTAGTTTAGTTAGGTTCAAGTAGTCCTAAGTTCTAGGTGACTGATGAAATCAGATGCTAAGTCCTATAGTGCTCAGAGCCATTTTTTCAGATTTTTAGTGGATTCTAATTATTGTCGTCTTGATGATCGTATCGCAAATTAGAGTCCTGCACACAGTTTGAAGTATGTAAGGAATCTGGTATGACGCTTTCTTTATTCTTCGGATTTTATTTGAGTTCATTTTCAGGTCAGATTATAAGTATAACAAAATAAACTTTATATTAAAACTGAAACACACTTGGGTGAAAATTGTAAAGAGTGGATAAATATTCTGTAGGGATGTAAATCGTAATTTAATTGACTTGTTATTTGACCTAGCGCGAGCACTCGTGTACGCGTGTCAACCTTCTGAGTTGAAATGTCTCCTGTTGCACATGTAGTGAACCAGTTCTGTAACCAACGAGCAACGTGTGCCACCACGAAGAAAATTAATAAGAGAATGCCGGTCGTTAATAGCGCTTATGTTGATGTGAGCACTGTGTGTCATTATTCCAATAAGATGGCGAGGCGGGAACGTCTTAGCTGTGTGACAAAGAGAGACATTTAGAAGACTTGTGGTAGCAACCACTGACATGAACATGCAGAATGTTACAGATTTATTCAGGATGGTGGTCGTGTCATGAGGAGGTAATGGTCAAGCATAACCGGTGTTTCACAAGAACGTACGGCGCATACAATTATTTACTACGTTAACTTCGCCTAATTACTACAACATTCATAAAAACGGTTTCCACGATTTATTTTCGTCTTCAGATTTGATAATCAGTCTACAAATAGTTTCATCACCTTGTATAAATGCATTATGAACTACATGAAATGGACAATACAAATCGATGAAACTTTACACCATTTCATGATGTTTAGTGTGAATAGATCCTGAGTTCATGTATCGTGAAGCAACTATTTGTGGATTGTATATCACGTCTCCCCTCCCCCCCCCCCCCCCCCTCTTGAATCATGGACCTTGGCGTTGGTGGGGAGGCTGTTTGACAGGCCAGACAAACTTGAGGATCCTCAAGAGGGGCAGCAGCCTTTTCAGTAGTTGCAGGAGCAATAGTCTGGATGATTGACTGATCTGGCCTTATAAAATTAACCAAAACGGCCTTGATGAATGTCAGATCCCTTAATCGGGCAGGCAGGTTAAAAAATTTAAAATGAGAAATAGATAGGTTAAAATTAGATATTGCGGGAACTAATGAAGTTCGGTGGTAGGAGGAACAAGGATTTTAGTCAGGTGAATAAATAAAAAAATCAAATAAGCGTGATGCAGGAGTAGGTTTAATAATGAATAAAACATGGGAGTGCGGGTAAGCTACTACAAACAGCATGGTGAACGCATTATTGCGGCCAAGATAGACACGAAGATAATGCTTACGACACTAGTACAAGTATATATGCCAACTAGCTCGGCGGATGACAAAGAGATTGCAGAAGTGTATGATGAGATAAAACAAACCATTCAGATAGTGAGGGGAGATGAAAATTTAAGACATGGTGGACTCGAATTCAATGGTAGGAAAAGGGAGAGAAGGAAACATAGTAGGTGAATATGGATTGGGGGGTACTAATGAAAGAGGAAGCCGCCTGGTAGAATTTTAACAGAGCATAACTTAATCATGAAAGAAGGCTTTTACGTCGTAGAGGCCTCGAGACACTGGAAGGTTTCAGAATGATTATATAATGGTAAGACAGAGATTTAGGAACCAGATTTTAAGTTGTAAAATATTTCCTGGGGCAGATGTGGACACTGACCACAATCTATTGGTTATGGACTGTAGACTAAAACTGAAGAAACTTCAAAAACGTACGAATTTAAGGAAATGGGACCTGGATAAACTGAAAGACCGGAGGTTGTAGAGAGTTTTAGAGAGAATATTAGGGAAATATTGACAAAACGGGGGAAAGAAATACGGTAGAAGAAGAATGGGTAGCTTTGAGGAATGAAATAGTGATGGCAGCAGAGGATCAAGTAGGTAAAAAGACGAGGGCTAGTATAAATCATTGGGTAACAGAAGAGATACTGAAATGATGAAAAGAGATCAGATGGAAAACCATTTCTAAGCAAAGAAATAAAGCAGAAAGGTTGAAGGAGTATATGGAGGGTCTATGCAAGGGCGATGCTCTTGAGTACAATATTATGCAAATGGAAGAGAACGTAGATGAAGATGAAATAGGAGATATGATACTGCGTGAAAAATTTGGCAGAGCACAGAAAGGCCTAAGTCGAAACAAGGCCCCGGTCGTAGGAACATTCCATTAGAACTACTGACAGCCTTGGCAGAACCAGGCATACCAAAACTCTACCATCTAGTGAGCAAGATGAATGAG
Source organism: Schistocerca gregaria (assembly GCF_023897955.1). Classification (NCBI taxonomy): domain Eukaryota; kingdom Metazoa; phylum Arthropoda; class Insecta; order Orthoptera; family Acrididae; genus Schistocerca; species Schistocerca gregaria. The sequence continues at coordinate 571,178,589 of NC_064925.1, forward strand.
ACAGGTGAAATACCCTAAGACTTCAAGAAGAATATGATAATTTCAATCGCAAAGAAAGCAGGTGTGAAAGGTATGAAAATTACCGAACTAAGTCACTGCTGCAAAATACTAACACGAATTCCTTACAGACAAATGGGAAAACTAGTAGAAGCCGACCTCGGGAAAGATCAGTTTGGATTCCGAAGAAATACTGGAACACGTGAGGCAACACTGACCGTACGACTTATAAGTGAAGGAAAGGCAAACCTACGTTTCTAGCATTTGTAGACTTCGATAAAGCTTTTGAAAATGTTGACTGGAACACTCTCTTTCAAATTCTGAAGGTGTCAGGGGTAAGATACAGGGAGAGAAAGTCTATTTACAATTTTTACAGAAACTAGATGGCAGGTATAAGAGTCGTGGGGCACGATAGAAAAGCAGTGTTTGAGAATGGTGCGAGAGAGGGCTGTAGCCTATCACCGATGTTATCTAATGTGTATATTGAGCAAGAAGTAAAGGAAACAACATAAAAACTTGGAGTACGAATTAAAACTACGGAGAAGAAATAAACATTTTTGGAAATTTGTTGAAAGATCCTGTGAGGCCAAACTGGTGAGGTCATCGGTCCGTAGGTTTACACACTACTTAATCTAACTTAAAATAACTTACGCTTACATGCCCGAGGGAGGAGACGAACCTCAGACGGGGGGAGCCGCGAGAATTGTGGCAAGGTGCCCTAGACCGCGCGGCTCCCACGCGCCGCAGAAATGAAAACTTTGATGTTTGCCGATGACATTGTAATTCTGTCGGAGACAGCAAGGTACCAGGGGGAGCATCTGAACGGAATGGACAGTGTCTTGAAAGGAGGACATAAGATGAACACCAAAAAACAAAACGGGGATAATGGAATGTAGTCGAATTAAACCAGGTGATGTTGAAGGAATTAGATTATGAAATTAGTTACTTTAAGGAGTAAATGGGTTTTGCTATTTGGGAATATCCTCCTCCCATGAACCATGGACCTTGCCGTTGGTGGGGAGGCTTGCGTGCCTCAGGGATACAGATAGCCGTACCGTAGGTGCAACTACAACGGAGGGGTATCTGTTGAGAGGCCAGACAAACGTGTGGTTCCTGAAGAGGGGCAGCAGCCTTTTCAGTAGTTGCAGGGGCAACAGTCTGGATGATTGACTGATATTAACCAAAACGGCCTTGCTGTGCTGGTACTGCGAACGGCTGAAAGCAAGGGCAAACTACGGCCGTAATTTTTCCCAAGGGCATGCAGCTTTACTGTATGATTAAATGATGATGGCGTCCTCTTGGGTAAAATATTCCGGAGGTAAAATAGTCCCTCATTCGGATCTCCGGGCGGAGATACTCAAGAGGATATCGTTATCAGGAGAAAGAAAACAGGCGTTCTACGGATCGGAGCGTGGAATGTCAGATCCCTTAGGTTAGAAAATTTAAAAAGGGAAATGGATAGTTTAAAGTTAGATATAGTGGGAATTAGTGAAGTTCGGTGGCAGGAGGAACAAGACTTCTGGTCAGGTGAATACAGGGCTATAAACACAAAATCAAATAGGGGTAATGCAGGAGTAGGTTTAATAATGATTAGGAAAATAGGAATGCGGGTAAGCTACTACAAACAGCATAGTGAACGCGTTATTGTGGCCACGATAGATACGAAGCCCACACCTACTACAGTAGTACAAGTTTATATGCCAACTAGCTCTGCAGACGACGAAGAAATTGAAGAAAAGTATGATCAAATAAAACAAATTATTCAGATAGTGAAGGGAGATGATAATTTAATAGTCATGGGTGAGTGGAATTCGGTAGTAGGAAAAGTGAGAGAACGAAACGTAGTAGGTGATTATGGACTGGGACAAAGAAATGAAAGAGGAAGCAGCCTGGTAGAATTTTGCACAGAGCACAACTTAATCATAGGTAACACTTGGTTCAAGAATCATAAAAGAAGGCTGTATACATGGAAGAAGCCTGGAGATACTAAAAGGTATCAGATAGATTATATAATGGTAAAACAGAGATTTAGGAACCAGGTTTTAAATTGTAAGACATCTCCAGGGGCAGATGTGGACTCTGACCACAGTCTATTGGTTATGACCTGTAGATTAAAACTGAAGAAACTGCAAAAAGGTGGGAATTTAAGGAGATGGGACATGGATAAACTAAAAGAGCCAGAGGTTGTACAGAGTTTCAGGGAGAGCTTAAGGGAACAATTGACAGGAATGGGGGAAAGAAATACAGTAGAAGAAGAATGGGTAGCTTTGACGGATGAAGTGGTGAAGGCAGCACAGGATCAAGTAGGTATAAAGACGAGGGCTAGTAGAAATCCTTGGGTAACAGAAGAAATATTGAATTTAATTGATGAAAGGAGAAAATACAAAAATGCCGTAAATGAAGCAGGCAAAAAGGAATACAGACGTCTCAAAAATGAGATCGACAGGAAGTGCAAAATGGTTAAGCAGGGATGGCTAGAGAACAATTGTAAGGATGTAGAGACTTATCTCACTAGGGGTAAGATAGATACTGCCTACAAGAAAATTAAAGAGACCTTTTGAGATAAGAGAACCACTTGTATGAACATCAAGAGGTCAGATGGAAACCCAGTTCTAAGCAAAGAAGGGGAATGCAGAAAGGTGGAAGGAGTATATAGAGGGTCTATACAAGGGCGATGTACTTGAGGACAATACTATAGAAATGGAAGAGGATGTAGATGAAGACGAAATGAGAGATACGATACTGCGTGTAGAGTTTGACAGAGCACGGAAAGACCTGAGTCGACACAAGGCGCCCGGAGTAGACAACATTCCATTGGAACTACTGACGGCCTTGGGAGAGCCAGTCCTGACAAAACTCTACCATCTGGTGAGCAAGATGTATGAGACAGGCGAAATACCCTCACACTTCAAGAAGAATATAATAATTCCAATCCCAAAGAAAGCAGGTGTTGACAGATGTGAAAATTACCGAACTATCAGTTTAATAGGTCACAGCTGCAAAAAACTGACGCGAATTCTTTACAGACGAATTGAAAAACTAGTAGCAGCCGACCTCGGGGACTTTCAGTTTGCATTCCGTAGTAATGTTGGAACACGTGAGGCAATACTGACCCTACGACTTATCTTAGAACCTAGATTAAAGAAGGGCAAACCTACTTTTCTAGCATTTGTAGATTTCGAGAAAGCTTTTGACAATGTTGACGGGAATACTCTCTTTCAAATTCTGAAGGTGGCAGGGGTAAAATATAGGGAGCGAAAGGCTATTTACAATTTGTAAAGAAACCAGATGGCAGTTATAAGAGTTGAGGTACATGAAAGGGAAGCAGTGGTTGGGAAGGGAGTGAGACGGGGTTGTAGTCTCTCCCCGATGTTATTCAATCTGTATATTGAGCAAACAGTAAAGGAAATAAAAGAAAAATTTGGAGTAGGTATTAAAATCCATGGAGAAGAAATAAAAACTTTGAGGTTCACCGATGACATCGTAATTCTGTCATAGAGAGCAAACGACTTGGAAGAGCAGTTGAACGGAATGTGTAGTGTCTTGAAAGGAGGATATAAGATGAACATCAACAAAAGCAGAACGAGGATAATGGAATGTAGTCTGAATTAAGTCTGGTGATGGTGAGGGAATTAGATTAGGAAATGAGACACTTAAAGTAGTAAAGGAGTTTTGCTGTTTGGTGAGCAAAATAACTGATGATGGTCGGAGTGGAGAGGATATAAAATGTGGACTGGCAATGACAAGGAAAGCGTTTCTGAAGAAGAGAAATTTGTTAACATCGAGTATAGATTTAAGTGTCAATAAGTCATTTCTGAAAGTATTAGTATTGAGTGTAGCCATGTATGGACGATAAGTAGTTTAGACAAGAAGATAATAGATCATTTGGAAATGTCGTGTGTAGAAAAATTGTGAAGATTAGATGGATAGATTACGTAACTAATGAGGAGGTACTGAATAGAATTGAGAGAAGAGAAATTTGTGACACATCTTTACTAGAAGAAGCGATCGGTTTGTAGGACACGTTCTGCGGCGTCAAGGGATCACTAATTTAGTAATGGAGGGATGAGTGGAGGGTAAAAATCGTAGAGGGAGACCAAGAGATAAGTACACAAAGCAGATGCAAAAGGATGTAGGTTGCAGTAGTTATTCGGAAATGAAGACACTTGCCCAGGATAGGGTAGCATGGAGAGCTGCATCAAAGCAGTCTCGGGACTGAAGACCACAACAACAACATATCACATCTGAGGATGATAATGAATTTGCGAAACCTCTAGTGTGAATAACGTAGCCGTAGGGCGATCTTGATATAATAAACTATTATGTAGACACTTATAAGGCCACGTGTTTCCTTTCTGCACTATGTCTACTTTTAAGCATCGTGTAGCACAAATTGTTGCTCTGCTTCGTTATTTGAAGACTGGTACCACGTTATCCTCAAGTCAAAAGAAAGCACACAGACTTAATGTCTGTCGGGAACTGTTCGGCATTCTCCATAGAGTCTAGAATTGGCACGTCTGACTTTTCCATCTGCTACCGATAGTGAAAGAAGATAATTTTGGTTCCGAATTCTGTCGCTCCAGGGGTCATCGCCCGCGAATAGTTCAAAACTCATAAAAGCAGAATGGGTAGTGAAATTTTTTTTTCTTTTTACTGCTCCTCTACTAAAGAACACATTTTACACATCCCTTGCAGACTTATCGCCAACTGTTGGCTAGCTCCGAACGGCAGTGCTCAACTCAAAACAAGCATCTTCCCTTATTTTATTCCTTGCTGAGAGTCCGTATCATTTTTTTTCGAATTTCTACGTTATTTCTCAGTGTTTCTTCTTATGAGACGCACCGGTTCTAGTGGAACGGACACTGAAATGTCACTGCACAAGATGAGGATTCAAATTTCACCCCAACCGTCTAGGTTCAGGTTTTCCGTGAGATGCACAGTTCACTTTTGGCGAATACCTCGTCACTTTCTTTCTACAGATCATCCTTGATCCACTAAGCTAAAACATCGTCAATCATTACCCGGTGTCGGTGGGACATACAACTGTCGCTCTTCCTTTCTTCAGAAGGTCTTATTTTACGAAAGCCCCATTAATAACTTGCGCCTATCGTATTATGGCATGACACGCGTTGCATTATGGAACGAAATCAGATTTATATTTCTTTTCCAGCTGAGCAAAAGGGACTTTCAGTGTGAGTTTCTCAAGCTTTCTTACACGGTAAAACAACATACCGGCTTTGTCTCAACTGAATTACGACGAGGAATAATTTTATTTATTGCATCAAAAGCTTTATTTTTCGTATAATTTTTCTGAGCCTTCTACCGCAGAAGACTTCACTATTTTTTTATAAATGAAGATATATATGGAACTTGTATTCGAAATAATTTATTAAGTTACTGTCGTTTCTTATTTAATTTTCCTTTTCTGTTAATAACAAAGAAATATTAAATAATAAAATGTGTGGTGCCTGTGTACGTCTGAGGGTTTTAATCTCTAAAGAATATTCCAGAGTGTCATACATTAGATGCAGAGAGAAAGATTCAGTATGGTAATGTGAATCAGTTGGGTTAACTTTAATACATTGTGTTTTATATTCAACATGTACACTGATGTGTGGGTAAGCATGGACTGTGAGATGCTATTCTTTCAGTGGGGACAAAACGCAATGTTATTACCAAGGCATATGTTCATCCTTGTTCTTTCAATTATGTCATGTATTTCTTGTACATCAGTCTTTTTCCGATTGGTTCTCAATGCTTTACCCACAGCCAGCGGCACATCAAGAAATTACAAAAAGAAAATATAGTGAAGTACACAGTTTGGTGCTAGATAACGAGATATTACAGTCTACACAGAAGTGTGACCCATATTGTGTTTCAAGATGGCTATCGTGACGGTGAGGATGACGTATCGTCATTGACATCGATGTAATTTCCGCTTACAGTGTCCGCAACTTTTTTAATCTGTGGACTTCTGTCGCCCTGTAACAGTCAGCTGCTTCTCTGTTGCACTTGGCGGTCTAGAGGTAAAGCGTGTGGCTGCAAACTAAGGGTCGCGAAATCGAATGTTGGTCGGACCCGTGGAATTTTCAGACTGTCTTCTACCTGTACTTAAAATGTCAACAATGTCAGCACTCGCTAGGAACGACAGGTTGTTCGGATTCCATGTCCAAGTTTAGGCCATATCAGAATATATCTTTTTAAATTAAAGAGATGGAAGCCCGCCAGGTTAGCCGAGCGGTCTAACGCTCGGTTTTCCGTAGTGGGAAGGAGCGCCTGGTCCCGGCACGAATCAACCCGGCGGACTTGTGTAGAGGTCCCCTGAGTCGGCCAGTCTGTGGATGGTTTTTAGGCGGTTTTCCATCTGCCCCGGCGAATGAGGGCTGGTTCCCCATATTCCGCCGCAGCTACACTATGTCGGCGATTGCTGCTCTGACACGTTCTCCACGTACGCATACACCACCATTACTCTGCCACCCAAACATAGGGGTTACACTCGTCTGGTGTGAGACGTTCCCTGGGAGGCTCCACCGGGGGCCGAACCGCACAGTAACCCTGGGTTCGGTGTGGGGCGGCGAAGGGGTGAAGTGGACTGTGGTAGTCGTCGTGGGGTTGTGGACCACTGCGGCTGTGGCGGGGACGGAGCCCCTCCGTCGTTTCTAGGTTCCCGGTTAATATATAGCATACATACAAAGGGATAAAAAGGCAAGTTAGGTTACGGGTGGCAAGCATGTTACAGTTATCAGTTTTATAGTGCGGTAAAGTTGATGATATTAAATTTGATTCCCTAAGCTGCATCGTAGTCACTGTATACATGGTATTTGGGGAGGAATAGAAAATACTTCAGGAGAGGATAGTACATACTCACCACAACAAAATATCGCACAAAACATTTGCCGTAATTTATTTGATTTCAGAAACACAAGTTTGGATAATAATATATAAACACAGCGACTGCACTGTTACATTTGACTACTGACGGCACCTGTGAATGTGTTCAACATTTTGAAAGTGTCACTCGTGATCACAACTGTCTTGTGTGTAGTGAGAGCATTATGTTGGAGCTAAGTAAGTTAAGTGAGAATCAGTTTGGCTTTAAGAAAGTTAAAGCCACCAGAGGTGCGATTCCGACTTGACGGTCGGTAATAGGAGCAAGACTGAAGAGAAACCAAGATAAGCTCATATAATTTGGCGTCCTGGAAAAATCGTTCGAGAGTGTCAAATGGTGCAAGATGTTAGAAATTCTATGGAAAATAGGGGTAAGCTACAGGGGAAGACAGGTTATACACAATATGCACAAGGACCAAGAGAAGACATTAAGAGTGGGAGGCCGAAAAGGAAGCGCTCGGAATGAAAAGGGTGTAGGGCACGAATGTAGACTTTCACCCCTACTATTCAGTTTGTACATCAAAGGAGCAGTTACGGAAGTAAAAGAAAAGTTCAAGAGAGGAATTAAAACTCAAGGTGAAAGGACATCTGTGGTAACATTCTCTCATGACATTGTTATCAGTGAAAGTGAAGAAGAATTATAGGATCCGCTGAGTGGAGTGAACAGTTTAATGAGTACGGAATGTAGACTGAGAGTAAATCGAAGAAAGAAGAATGTGATGGGAAGTAGCAGAAATGAGAACAGCGAGAAACTTAGCATTAGGATTGCTGATCACGAAGTAGGTTAAGGAAGTCTGCTACCTAGGCAGCGAACAAACCAATGACGCACGGTACGAGGAGGACATCAAAAGTAGACTAGCACTGGTATTCCTGACCAAGAGAAGTCTGTTGGTATCAAACATAGACCTTAATTCGAGGAAGGAACTACTGAGAACGTACGTTTGGAGCACAGCATTATGTGGTAGTCAAGGGGAGGTCTACTATTTTTGGCCCGGACAAAGCATGTTCTTTGAGTTTTTTTTAGGGATGTGTCATAGATATCAATTTAAAATTTGGTCAAAATATTTATTGATATTTCCTCTACAAACTGGAAATTTTTCGATTGGCTAAAATGTCGAAGAGATAAGGAGGAAGTACCGTCGGAACGACACAAAATTTCGATGTAGACCTCCACCTGCGGCATGTCAGAGGTCAGCCGGCTCGTCTGAAATCAAAACTGAGTTGACGTTAGCGAAGTATATAAGATTCTTTAGGAATTTTACCTCGCTTCAGTTATTTAGACCATAGGAAACAAAATGACGGCCATTTGAAAAAAACCATGGGGTTTGTTTCATCGAGTAAAAATGTTTATTGTTGATGGATCGGAATAAAAGTGGTAGAACTCCTAGACAATTTAGTTAGCTTCGTCGGAAACAAAGAATCATGCCATCGGTTCAGTAGCTTTGAAGTTACCATACCGCGGTATAAAGAAAAGTAATTTCGAGAAAGTTTTGACTACATATAAATGCAATATTATGCAACTTACGTTCAATCTGCTATTCCGGGTCCATAAACTAGTCCTTCCTCTTTCATGTAGAGAGCGTTCTGCTCGACCTGGGCCATCCTGCGCTGCTCCAAAGCCGCTCGGACGGCCGGTCTTCGGCCGCTTGACTCCGGTGGTCGTCCGAATGCTTCACGAACTGCGTCGAACAGAGTCCCAGGGTGACGTCCACCGTTGTCATGTTCTTCAGAATTGCTGAATACCATCCGTTGAAGCTGCTCACTGCCAGGAAATTCGCAATCTCCACAGTCTTCCCATCAGAATACAAATGCGTTCAAACTTTCATTTGAATTTTATGTGTTTCGTCCCAAGCACCGGTACAATAACTCGTCCTCCGAAAGAAAAACACTGGTGCGTGAAAAAGGCCGATTTCAGGGAGGTGCATTTATTTGTTCAACCGCAAATAACAAACATATCCGTTCCGTACTTGGAAAAACCGTTTCAGGGGTACATTCTAAACACTTTTATGGATCCAAAACTGTAATTTAAATCACATCGATTTTTCTAACCAAAATATAGTAAACCTCCACTTGAACATGGACTGCGGTATAACAGAAAAGATGAGAATCGAAGCATTTGACATGTGCTGTTACGGAAGGACCTTGAAAATTAGATCGAATCATAAGGAAAGAGGAGGTTGTTCGCAGAATCGGCGAGCAAAGGAATATACGGGAAGGTGTGCGACAGTAGGACGTCAGTTAAGGAATCATGGAAAAACTTCCACGGTATTAGAGTGAACTGTAGAGGGTAAAAACTGTAGAGGAAAACAAACACTGGAATGCATCGAGGAAATAATTGTGGACGCAGGTTGCGGGTGCTACTGTGAGGACTCCTTGGCGGGCGACGTCAACCCCGTCAGGTAAATGGTTACAGCAAAAAAAAAAAAAAAAAAAAAAAAAAAACGTGGGCTATGAGTCTTGCGTCACACAGTTTCCGACTTCTGACAGAGTGTATATCCCAAGAATGGCACATGGCGGGGGCAGTCATGTCGTGGTAATCCATGGGCCCCATGGTTCTCTGCAAGGATGCGTTACTGCTGAGGATTATGTGACGATTTTGGCTGATTAGGCCAATAGTATGATTGAAAGTTTCTTAACCGAAGATTGGCTAAAATTTACAGACGCGCGAAATTTGGCACGGACTTCAATGCGAGATGCCTTTAATAGGTTCCACAACGAAACATTGTCTCGAAATTTGGTAGAAAATCCGAAGACATTCTGGTCGTATTTAAAGTACACAACCAGCAAGACGCAGTCAATACCTTCGCTGCGCAGTGCCGATGGCACTGTTACCGACGACTGTGCCGCTAAAGCGGTGTTATTGAACGCAGATTTCCGAAATTCCTTCACCAGGGAAGACGAATGGAATATTCCAGAATTTGAAACACGAACAGCTGCTAGCATGAGTTTCTTAGAAGTAGACACCTTAGGGGTTGCGAAGCAACTCAAATCGCTTGATACGGGCAAGTCTTCAAGTCCAGATTGTGTACCGATTAGGTTCATTTCAGATTACGCTGATACAATAGCTCCCTACTTAGAAATCATATACAACAGCTCGCTCACCGATAGATCTGTACCTACAGATTGGAAAATTGCGCAGGTCGCACCAGTGTTCAAGAAGGGTAGTAGGAGTAATGTATTTAATTACAGACCTATATCATTGACGTCGGTTTGCAGTAGGATTTTGGAGCATATACTGTATTCAAACATTATGAATCACCTCGAAGCGAACGATCTATTGACACGTAATCAGCATGGCTTCAGAAAACATCGCTCTTGTGCAGCGCAGCTAGCTCTTTATTCGCACGAAGTAATGGCCGCTATCGACAGAGGATCTCAAGTTGATTCCGTATTTCTAGATTTACGGAAAACTTTTGACACAGTTCCTCACAAGCTACTTCTAATCAAGCTGCGGGCCTACGGGGTATCGTCTCAGTTGTGCGACTGGATTCGTGATTTCCTGTCAGGAAGGTCGCAGTTCGCAGTAATAGACGGCAAATCATCCACTAAAGCTGAACTGATATCAGGTGTTCCCCAGGGAAGCGTCCTGGGACTTCCGCTGTTCATGATCTATATGAATGACCTGGGTGACAATCTGAGCAGTTCTCTTAGGTTGCTCGCAGATGATGCTGTAATTTACCGTCTAGTAAGGTCATTCTTAGACCAGTATCAATTGCAAAGCGATTTAGAAAAGATTGCTGTATGGTGTGTCAGGTGGCAGTTGACGCTAAATAACGAAAAGTGTGAGGTGATCCACATGAGTTCCAAAAGAAATCCGTTGGAATTCGATTAATCGATAAATAGTACAATTCTCAAGGCTGTCAATTCAACTAAGTACCAGGGTGTTAAAATTACGAACAACTTCAGTTGGAAAGACCACACAGATAATATTGTGGGGAAGGCGAGCCAAAGGTTGCGTTTCATTGGCAGGACACTTAGAAGATGCAACAAGTCCACTAAAGAGACAGCTTACACTACACTCGTTCGTCCTCTATTAGAACATTGCTGCGCGGTGTGGGATCCTTACCAGGTGGCATTGACGGATGACATCGAAAGGGAGCAAAAAAGTGCAGCTCGTTTTGTAATAGGGGAGAGAGTGTGGCAGATATGATACGCGAGTTGGTATGGAAGTCATTAAAGCAAAGACGTTTTTCGTCGCGGCGAGATCTATTTACGAAATTTCAGTCACCAACTTTCTCTTCCGAATGCGAAAATATTTTTTTGAACCCAACATACATAGGTAGGAATGATCATCAAAATAAAATAAGAGAAATCAGAGCTCGAACAGAAAGGTTTAGGTGTTCGTTGCTCCCGTGCGCTGTTGTTGAGTGGAATGGTAGAGAGATAGTATGATTGTGGTTCGATGAACCCTCTGCCAAGCACTTAAATGTGAAATGCAGAGTAATCATGTAGGTGTAACCAGTAGTGAGCACTTGAGACGTTGTACTACAGACGTATGTTGAAAATTAGGAGGACTGATAAGGTAAGGAATGTTGAGGTTCTACGCAGTATCGAAAGGAATATGTGGAAAACACTGATAAGGAGCAGGGACAGGATGGTAGGACACCTGTTAAGATATGAAGAAATGACTTCTATGGTACTAGAGGGACGCCGCTCGGGGTAGCCGTGCGGTGTAGGGCGCCTTGCCACGATTCGCGTGGCTTCCCCCGTTGGAGGTTCGAGTCCTCCCTCGGGCATTGGTGTGTGTGTTGTCCTTAGCGTAAGTTAGTTTAGGTTAGGTTAAGTAGTGTGTAAGTTTAGGGACTGGTGACCTCAGCAGTTTGGTCCCACAGGAACTTCCACAAATTTCCAAATTTCCAGTAGTGGGAGCTGTAGAGGAAGACAGTGACTGGAATACGTCCAGCAAAGAACTGACGTACGTTGCAGGTGCTACTCTGAGGTGACGAGGTTGGCACAGGAGACGAATTCGTGGCGAGCCGCATCAATCCAGTCAGAAGACATGACAAAAAAAAGTGATAATGCGTTCGAGGCGACAGGGCCCACTACTGTCATAGCTCGTATTGTCCAGGCCTGGTTTTGTGGCCACGAGGCTGCAGTGTCACGTCCGACCTGGCTACAAAAGTCAACAGGTCTCTGTATTATCGAGCCTTTAGGATGTTTGTCCATGTCTACTTCCATTAGTCGTTACCTGAGTTTGCCACAATGCAACAAGAATGGTACAGAAATCTCTTGAAAACCATACAAGACTCGTACATATCCATCCCGATACGAATGGAACACGTTTTGAATCCGAGCAGATTTATAAGCCGTATTAAGCGTGGTAAAGCGTTGTGATGAATATGCCGATATGATATTTGTGAGCGCATTTTGTAACGGAAACGTTTCTGCTGCTTTTAGAGAATACGGTAGACAATTCCCTACGCGCAAAGTAGCAGATTTAAGCGTTTAACGACATTTTTACTAAACAGCGTCATTCTAATGCAGTGCCCAGCAGTCATATCTCATCTGTAAGCGAAAATAAACAGAGTGTGGATGACGCAGAGCTGTTAGAACGTAGTCCTTCAACAAGCACACCTTCACGTATCAGTCTTCAATATATTACAATATAGCGGAAACTATGTATGCTCCGCTTCTATTCTTATCATTTACAGCGGATTCTGCACCTTTAAGTTGGAAATGATGGTAGACAACTGAAAATTACCAAGAAATTTCGTTCATTCTGAATACTAATGCAGCCACCTTCACTGGTGACAGTCTCAATAACATTGGTATTTCACAAAGATAATCCGATATGCTATTGTGGAGACACATTTTCAAGAATGCTTCTCTGTAAACCTATTGTGTGTTATGACAGCCATTTGAATGTTTTTGATGTGTTACCGTTTCGTCTTGCACGGGGCAGCCGTCTATATGAAACGAGCTTCCTTCGGCTACAAGACTGCTTACGTTCTGCTACCGTTACGCGGCTCCTTCACATTCTGGTCGTCAAGCGACACATCGTGTAAATCTAACATTCCACTAAGGCCGATAGACAGAAGTGGTCTCTCGACCAACAAAGTCGCCGGACCTTTCCTCTATAGTTTGTCGGTGTTGATGGTTGAAAACGAATTCTACAAAGAAAAACACATGAGTGGAACTGATCGTTCGAATCACGTATGACGCTCCCATAATAACGATAAGACGTCATTGGAATAACGACACGTGGCTTTGTCAATGGAATTCGAAAGTGCACTGATATCGAAGGTAGAATTTGTTGTTGTTGTCTTCAGTCTGAAGACTGGTTTGATACAACTCTCCATGTTACTCCGTCCTGTGCCAACATCATCATCTCCGAATAGCTACTGCAAACTACATCCTTCTCAATCTGCTTATTGTATTCATCTCTTTATCTCCCTAAAAGGTATCAGATAGATTATATAATGGTAAGACAGAGAGTTAGGAACAAAGTTTTAAGTTGTAAGACATTTCCAGGGGCAGATGTGGACTCTGACCACAATCTATTGGTTATGACCTGCAGATTAAAACTGAAGAAACTGCAAAAATGTGGGAAATTAAGGAGATGGGACCTGGATAAACTGAAAGAACCAGAAGTTGTACAGAGTTTCAGGGAGAGCATAAGGGAACAATTGACAGGAATGAGGGAAAGAAATACAGTAGAAGAAGAATGGGTAGCTCTGAGGGATGAAGTAGTGAAGGCAGCAGAGGATAAAGTAGGTACAAAGACGAGGGCTGCTAGAAATCCTTGGGTAACAGAAGAAATATTGAATTTAATTGATGAAAGGAGAAAATATAAAAATGCAGTAAATGAAGCAGGCAAAAAGGAATACAAACGTCTCAAAAATGAGATCGACAGGAAGTGCAAAATGGCTAAACAGGGATGGCTAGAGGACAAATGTAAGGATGTAGAAGCTTATCTCACTAGGGGTAAGATAGATACTGCCTACAGGAAAATTAAAGAGCCCCTTGGAGAGAAGAGAACCACGTGTATGAACATCAAGAGCTCAGATGGCAACCCAGTTCTAAGCAAAGAAGGGAAGGCAGAAAGGTGGAAGGAGTATGTAGAAGGTTTATACAAGGGCGATGTACTTGAGGGCAATATTATGGAAATGGAAGAGGATGTAGATGAAGACGAAATGGGAGATACGATACTGCGTGAAGAGTTTGACAGAGCACTGAAAGACCTGAGTCGAAACAAGGCCCCCGGAGTAGACAACATTCCATTAGAACTACTGACGGCCTTGGGAGAACCAGTCCTGACAAAACTCTACCAGCTGGTGAGCAAGATGTATGAGACAGGCGAAATACCCTCAGACTTCAAGAAGAATATAATAATTCCAATCCCAAAGAAAGCAGGTGCTGACAGATGTGAAAATTACCGAACTATCAGTTTAATAAGCCACGGCTGCAAAATACTAATGCGAATTCTTTACAGACGAATGGAAAAACTGATAGATGCGGACCTCGGGGAGGATCAGTTTGGATTCCGTCGAAATGTTGGAACACGTGAGGCAATACTGACCTTACGACTTATCTTAGAAGAAAGATTAAGAAAAGGCAAACCTACGTTTCTAGCATTTATAGACTTAGAGAAAGCTTTTGACAATGTTGACTGGAATACTCTATTTCAAATTCTAAAGGTGGCAGGGGTAAAATACAGGGAGCGAAAGGCTATTTACAATTTTTATAGAAACCAGATGGCAGTCATAAGAGTCGAGGGGCATGAAAGGGAAGCAGTGGTTGGAAAAGGAGTGAGACAGGGTTGTAGCCTCTCCCCGATGTTATTCAATCTGTATACTGAGCAAGCTGTAAAGGAAACAAAAGAAAAATTTGGAGTAGGTATTAAAATTCATGGAGACGAAGTAAAAACTTTGAGGTTCGCCGATGACATTGTAATTCTGTCAGAGACGGCAAAGGACTTGGAAGAGCAGTTGAACGGAATGGACAGTGTCTTGAAAGGAGGATATAAGATGAACATTAACAAAAGCAAAACGAGGATAATGGAATGTAGTCAAAGTAAATCGGGTGATGCTGAGGGAATTAGATTAGGAAATGAGACACTTAAAGTAGTAAAGGAGTTTTGCTATTTAGGAAGTAAAATAACTGATGATGGTCGAAGTAGAGAGGATATAAAATGTAGACTGGCAATGGCAAGGAAGGCGTTTCTGGAGAAGAGAAATTTGTTAACATCGAATATAGATTTATGTATCAGGAAGTTGTTTCTGAAAGTATTTGTTTGGAGTGTAGCCATGTATGGAAGTGAAACATGTCCTTAGGATAATTTAGGTTAAGCAGTGTGTACGCTTGGGAACTGATCACCTTTGTAGGTAAGTCCCATAAGATTAAATAAAAACTTAAATCTACATTCAATGATAACGAATTTCTTTTCTTCAGTAATGCTTTTCCCGCCCATTGCCATTATACATTTTATATACTCTCTGCTTCAGTGCCCGTTAGTTGTTTTGCTGTTCTAACAACCCTACCACAACAAAGGTCAAAATTTTAATAACGATTGTGGTGTTGCTCACGTTGCTAAATATTGCATTTTCGGGCAACATCAGTCATATTATGTGACAGCTGTCATTAGAGCACTGTTAATAGTCATTTCATGTAATAATGAAAAAACTAGTCTCTCGTCTCTTTGTGTTTCCCACGCTGTTCTCGTATTATCATGGCTCAATCGTTGAAAATCTAAGTGCTTATGATTCCAAGCTCGGATGCAAAGAGGCCTAGGTTTTATTCTGCTATATTCAAAAGTTTTGTAGATGCGCTTCACAAACCATTCTTGGAGGTTACACATTTACTGGACAATGGTGATGTAAAAAAATAATCAGCACTCCGAATTTAAGTTACACTTCCTTTTAACTGCAATATCACGTGACACACAGATATCACTTCACAATACAAAACATACTTAAAACATCTTCATCACAGTCACTGTTAAAGTTCATATTTTATAAGCTGACTACGTAATGCGTCTTTCCAACATGACGTCGAAGACTAGACTTTCTCAAGGTCCGACTCTGTAACAACTTAACAACTAACTAACAATCGCTTACGCGCCCAAAAGTCTGAGTTACAAGTGCGGCAAAGGTCATAGTGACAAAAGAAAGAATACATATAAGAATAATATCATTGCAATATAAACATATCGATGTATCACAAACGAAATCATATCTGAATATTGTCTCAGAAATATGTTAAGTAGTTAACAGAAACACAGTAGAATATTACTGGTATCGATAAGTTCAGGTGAGGTGCCGTAATGGTTGCGTAATTCAAGTACCATTACTCTGTCCAAATAGCTAAACTCATCTACTACTTAAAGTGTCTCATTTCCTAATCTAATTCCCTCAGTATCTCGTGATTTAGTTAGACTACATTCCATTATCCGTTTTTTGCTTTTGTTGATGTTCATATTATATCCTCCTTTCAAGACACTGTCCATTGCATTCAAATAATCTTCTAAGTCGTTTGCTGTCTCTGACTGAATTACAATGTTATTGGCAAACCTCAGACTTTTTATTTCTTCTTCCAACCCTGTTTTTTTCCTTGGTTTCTTTTTTTTACTTTTTCAATGTGCATGCTGAGTAACTTCGGTAATAGGCTGCAACGTATCTCACTCTCTTCTCAACCACTGCTTCCCTTTCATGCCCCTCGACTCTTATAACTGCCGTCTGGCTTTCGTACAAGTTGTAAACAGCCTTTCATTCGCTCTCTGTATTTAACCCCTTTCACCTCCAGAATTTCAGAGACCACTCCAGTCTTCTAAGTTAAGTCGTAGGATCTGTACGGCCTCGCATGTTTCTACCTTTTTCCGGAATCCGAACTGATCTTCCCAGAGGTTGGCTTCTGTCAATTTTTCATTCTTCTCGAAAGAATTCGTGTTAGTATTCTGCAAACATGACTCGATAAACTGATAGTTCGGTAATTTTCACACTTGCCAGCAACTGTTTTCGTTGTAATTGGAATTACTACATTCTTCTTTAAGTATGAGGGTATTTCGCCTGTCTCAAGCATCTTGCACGCCAGATGGAAGCATCTTGTCATGGCTGGCTGTCACAAGGCTATCAGCAGTTGCGTCGGAATACCGTTTACCACTGGGGCCTTGTTTGGACTTAGATCTTTCAGAGCTCTGTCAAATTCTTCTAATAGTAATACATCTCCCTTCTCATCTTCATCTACATCCACTTCCCTTTCTATTACTGCTCTTCTGTAGTCCATCTATACACACTTTCCACCTTTCAGCTTTCCCTTCATTGCTTAAGGCAAGTTTTCCATCTGAGTTGTTGATATTGATACAGCTGCTTCTCTTTTCCCGAAAGGTCTCTTTAATTTTCCTGAAGGCGGCATCTGTCTTTTCCCTTGTGGAATATGGTTCTAAGTACTTACGTTTGTCCCCTAGCCATTACTGTTTAGCCATTTAGCCCGTCCTTTCAGTCTCATTTCTGATAAACTTGCATCGTCTTTCGCCTGCTTTATTTGGTGCATTTAAAAATTTTCTCCTTTCATCAGCTAAATTCAGTATGTGTTATGTTATCCAAAGGTTTCTACTAGCCCTTGTCTGCTTTACCTACTTGATCCTCTGCTGCCTTCACTTTTTCGTGGAATTTATGAAGAGAAGTATTGCTTTTGCTTAATATCATCTCGCATATTCGTTGGACCACACTGAAACAGCTGTATCTCTGTAACTAATAAACATTAGACACATTTTATGTGGACTGTTTTATTGTGATTAGTCTGTAAGACCACTTCCTAACATATTTATTTAGGCCTACTATGTATTCCTTATAAAACACCGTGTATGCCTCATACATCACTACAAATAGCTTTCCGCACACATGAAGCTGATCACACGGTTTTAAAACAGTATCTTTGAAACATATATAACATACCTGTTCTCATGGAATGCCTCCTTGTTAATTATCCAGGCACTGCACCTCTTATATACTGAGCAGGAATAGCACTTCGAATTAAACATCGTAGATGTGGCCGTAAAGTTTGTTTTAACGTTTGTTAATAAACTACAATTGCCGCCTACGAGGCGTTTTAAATTTCACTGTTACCCTTTGTAGAACTACAAAGAACTTTAATATTGCAGCGCAGTTAATGAGAGAAGCACGTCTAAGCGACAGTGTGGAAGTAACGCGAACCGAGAGAGTCTGAGCAACAAGTAGCGAGAAACTGCCTGCTGTATAAACTCCGCTGTAAAAGGAAACAGCTGTCAGTGAAACTTGAGGAACACGGCAGAAACTAGGTAATAACGTAGACGAAGCAGAACAGGTTGGTTAAGGCAAGTGGATGTTTCAGAGACGCGAAGAGCTATAATGAAGTACAGACATGGTCTGGCAAAAACCACTGTTACTGGCTTTAAACACAATGTGTGCAAATACAGTATTTATTTGTTTTCTCAATCTACAACACGAGTTTCTGTCGGTCAGTTAATTGTACAAAAATTTTGAAGATGTTAACATCAGTACAATCATGACATTGATCGTAATTGCGCAATCTGACATCCTGACCGGTGGTATGTGCTGCGTAAATTAGATTCTGTTCTGCTTCCCTGACGTATTTTTCAATATCTGAGTGTACGAGATTCACGAAAGACTTAAACTCGACATGAGAGTGAAAGGTACGGGAGCCTGGCAAGAGTTAATGTGGGTATCAACGTACAAGCTATACGAGTGGTTCCAAAATTTTTCCGGTTCTCGGCGTCCTAATGTATGAGATTTATTCCGCACTATCGCAAGCAAAATAGTTATCTAATTAACGCATTTTCAGTGCATATTGACGTGGTAGGTCAGTTTAAAAATATGATAAGAGAAACACCTATATTCACAACATTTCATTGGACACCTTCATGATTAGTGTAATTAATGAGACCATGATTCAACTCAAATCTTCGATGACAGGCCACATATACACTTTGGTGGCAAGAGCCATGGGACAGCGATGTGCACATGTGCAGATGGCGGTACTGTCACGTATACGAGGTATAAAAGGGAAGTGACATGGCGGAGACTCAGGTGATTCTCTGGGAAAGCTGATTATGGCTGCGCGACGGGAATTAACAGACTTCGAACACGGAATGGTAGTTGGAATCAGACACATGCGACATTCCATTTCGGAAATTGTTGGGAATTCAACATTCCGAGATTCGTAGTGTCAAGAATTTGCCGAAAATAACAAATTTCGGGTATTACCTGTCACGACGAACAATGCAGAGACCGCCTGCCTTCACTAAACGACCGAGAGTCGAGGCGCTTGCGCAGAGTCGTCAGTGCTAACAGACAAGTAAGTCTGCTTGAAATAACCGTAGAAATCAATTTGGGACATGCGATCATTGCAAACTCTAGGACGATTCCACGAAATGTATTTATAGGATACTGCAGTAGACGATCGAAGAGAGTGCCTTTAATAACAAGCCGACATCCACTGCAACACCTCCCCTGGACTCGTGACCATAACGGTTGGAACCTACACGACCGGAAAACCGTGGCTTGGTCAGTTGAGTTCCAGTTTCAGATGGGAATAGCCGGTGTTAGGGTTCGAGTATGGCGCAGATACCATGAAACCACTCACCCAAGTTGTCAACAAGGCACTGTGTCAGATGGTGGCGGTTCCTTGATTGTGTGGGCAGTGTTTGGGCCCTCCAGTCCACATGAACCGATTATTGACAAGAAATGGTTATTTTCGGCTAGCTGAAGACCATTTGTAGCCATTCATGGACTTCGTTCGCAAACAACGATGCGCCATGCCACAGGGCCACAGTTGGTTACAGTTGGTTTGAAGAACAATTCTGGACAGTTCGACAGAATGGTTTGGCCACAAAAATTGCTCGACAGAAATCCCATCGAACATGTATGGGACATAATCGAGAGGTTAGCTCGCGCACAAAATCTTGCACCGGCAACACTGTCGCAGATATGGACGGCTGTAGAGACAGCGTGGAACAACATTTCTGCAGGGGACTCCCAGCAACTTGTTGAGTCCTCGCTACGTCGAGCTGCTGCACACCTTAGTTGTCGTGACGTAACCAAGGTAAGTGGCGACGAGGGTAGACTTCGACTTAGCGCCCATCTTCCCCCGGGGGTGACATCTTTTCATTTCATCGCTGCTTATCATTTATGTTTTTCTATATTGAGATCACTATGACCTTACAGTGAGGCAAAAGGTGAGCACTCAATTACATTTCTTCTAACTAAAATATGTAGCCACACGTTGCTTGCTACAACGACGAGATTATTACCGCAGTTTCATTGGCAACGAAAATGCCGCCATATGGGCTATCAGACGAAATTTGTGGCTAGTTTAAGGACTCACTGGGAGGAGGACGCAGCCTGTTATTTGGACAGAGAAGTAACTTGGGGTGCTCCAGAGAAGTGTCTATGAATCCTATGACTTGCAAGACATTAATCAAAATAAAGTTAGACTTCTCATAGATGATGGAGTTCTTTGTAAGAAAGCAGTGTCTGAAGAAACAACATAATGATGTGGATCTTGATAAGGTTTCAAAGTTGTGTAAACTATGGCTAGTAGCCTTAAATGTTCAGAAAGGTAAAATTTTTCACATCACAAAAGGAAAAAAGAAACGTAAAAGCCTTTTAGAATTGTACCAGTGAGTCACAATTGATACCAATGAACCCATACAAAACTTTCCTCTAAAAGTTTACGGGGTATGAGATGGAATAATTACATATTCTCTCTCGTAGGTAAAGCACGTGGAAAACTTGTGTTTACTTCTAGAATGCCGGGAAGGTGCAACCAATCCAGAAAGGTGATCTAGAATATTGCTCATGAGCGCAGAATATAAACCAGATGATACTATCAGCGGATACAAGACGCTTACAATGGAAGGCAGCATGTATTGTACGTTCGACCAATGGTATAGTGTGTCGGAGATACTGAGTAGTATCAATCGCCAGACGTTTGAAGATGCACACCAAGTGTTCCACGGAGGCCACAAAGTTTGAAGAGGTAGTTGTGATTGAGTTATGTCGGAGCCAAGTGAATTCGAACGTGGGCAAAATATTAATTGCTCGTGTCGTAACAAATAAGCCGAAGTGTTTGGCGATTCAAGAGGCAGCACGTCAAAATTTAATACTGTCTAGAGGGTAAGTGTAGGAAGATAACAACGCAAACAAAAGTGTGTGGTGGGTGACGGTCATTGAAGTGGACTGTGGCGAAAAATAGGGGAATAACAGCTGCCATAATTACTGCAGAACTGAATGTAGAACTCGAGAATCCTGTCTCCACCAAAACAACACAAAAGTAGCTCCAGAATTAGGGCGAGCTGGAATTTCAAAATCGTTGATCAGTGATGCGGGTGGAAACGTGATGCTTTAGCCATAAAACCTGCATAGTGCAGCAACTGAAGAAAGTTATTTAGTCGGGTGAGTCTTGATTCATATTAGTTCCAATTTCCAGCCGAGGCTACGTCCAAAGAGTGAAACATTAAGGGGAATTTGTGATAATTTAGGTGGCCATGTTGTGGTAGTCCATGGTCCCCATGGTTACTCTGGAACATCGCGTTATTGCAAGCTTTGTCTCACCATCTTGGCTGGCCAGGTCCATCAGATGGTAAAATGTTTGTTTCCCAATGCTGTGTTCCAAGACGAAATGAGTTCTGTCCACACACCTCATGTCGTCAGAGACTAGTTTTGTGAGTGCGGTGATGGATTGTATAATTTCCCCTGGCCACCATAATCACCAGTATTGAATATTATTGAGTCGTCGTGGTCTAAGAGAAGGGTGCGTGACCGTTGTCCATCTCCACAATAGCTACCTGAGTTTGCGACCATTTTGTAGGAAGAATGATAGCTGCTAGATTCCCTTGCAAACAAAACAGGACCTGTATTTATCTATTCCGAGAAAAGTGGAAACTGTTTTGACTGCCAGTGTGTTCCCTATACCGTATTATTCGTGGTAATGTATTTATTTTGATGTTTTGATAATCTGTCCATCTCCTGTGTAACGTAGGTATAGATGACGAGCATTAACTGCTCTCAACGGTCATCGACAACCTACAAAATTGCCCTGAGCACTATGGGACTTAACATCTGAGGTCATCAGTCCCCTAGAACTTAGAACTACTTAAACCTAACTAACCTAACGACATCACACACATCCATGCCCGATGCAGGCTTCGAACCTGCGACCGTAGCGGTCGTGCGGTTCCAGACTGAAGCGCCTACAACTGCTCGGTCACAGCGGCCGGCGTTCGCTGAAGACATCTTGATCCAACAACCATCGATGTACATTGCCATGAATATCATGGTGTCCATCTTTGCCAATACCAGCAAAACGAAAGTGTTTCGCTGGCACTACGTCGTCATGACAAGCGCAACACAATATTTTTGAAACCTGTAGTCAGCACGCTACACCAACGTCTACCATCAATCTGTATCTCCGTGGAAACCGTGGCGCGCATTCTCATCAGAGTCAATCACGTAAACATCTCTTGCTTACCCCATTATTATGTGCAGTAGCGATGACGACATTTTATTTATCTGTGGCTCAGCTTAGATTATGACTCCTATATAAGCCTTCCAGGAGGTGTTTTCATATTCCTCAATGTTATACCACTAGTACCGCACTGTCACGAATTTCTAATATGTTTTGAAATTCTAAAATTGTATAACATTTCTGGATGTTTTTACTATTTATTTTCAACGGAAATATCTTACTGAATTAAATTGCATTCCACATAACGGAAAGGGGGAATGGCTTAGCCTTTTAACTACCAGACTTCTGTTATTCACTTATAAGTCCTCTGCTCTACATTTCACGAATACCCTTCCATATTACCTCACTGTTCACGTGGGTGTTACCTCAAGTGTGAGGCACATACAATTTAGTATTTCACTTTTTGTTGTGTTACGCTGTTATTCCTCTGTTATTTTATCCTTTTAAAACTTTCGCCTCTAGCCAGTTCTGTAGCATTAATTTAATATATTTTCGTATTCAGTTTTTAAGTGATTGCATTAACTTACTGTATGCAGCAATTACAATAATTACTCCAGAGGATAAAGATTTTCACAAAGGTCCCAAGGAATAACACGGTTACGTACCTTTTAACAACATCTCTACCGAAATTTATAAGCGTTGTAGACGAGAAAATCTTGATGAAACTGCATTTTGTCTCCTGTTACATTATTATTGTACTAGACAATAATAATTAGTAAGTGAATTATGGAAATGGAAGAGGATGTAGATGAAAATGAAATGGAAGATATGATACTGCTTGAAGAGTTTGTCAGAGCACTGAAAGACCTAAGTCGAAACAAGGCCCCGGAGGTAGAAAACATTCCATTAGAACTACTGATGGCCTTGGGAGAGCCAGTCCTGACAAAACTCTACCATCTGGTGAGCAAGATGTATGAGACAGGCGAATTCCCTCAGACTTCAAGAAGAATATAATAATTCCAATCCCAAAGAAATTAGTTGTTGACAGACATGAAAATTAACGAACTATCAGTTTAATAAGTCACAGCTGCAAAATACTGACTCGAATTGTTCACAGACGAATGGAAAAACTAGTAGAAGCCGAACTCAGGGAAGATCAGTTTGGATTCCGTACAAATGTTGGAACACGTGAGGCAATACTGACCTTACGACCTATCTTGGAAGAAAGATTAAGGAAAGGCAAACCTACGTTTCCAGCATTTGTAGACTTAGCGAAAGCTTTTGACAGTGTTGACTAGAATACTCTCTTCCAAATTCTAAAGGCGGCAGGGGTAAAATACAGGGAGCGAAATGCTATTTACAATTTGAACAGAAAACAGATGGCAGTTATTAGAGTCGTAGGACATGAAAGGGAAGCAGTGGTTGGAAAGGGAGTGAGACAGGGTTGTAGCCTCTCCCCGATGCTATTCAATCTGTATATTGAGCAAGCAGTGAAGGAAACAAAAGAAAAGTTCGGAGTAGGAATTAAAATCCATGGAGAAGAAATAAAAACTTTGAGTTTCACCGATGACATTGTAATTCTGTCAGAGACAGCAAAGGACATGAAAGAGCAGTTGAACGGAATGGACAGTGTCTTGAAAGGAGGGTATAAGATGAACATCAACAAAAGCAAAACGAGGATAATGGATTGTAGTCGAATTAAGTCGGGTGATGCTGAGGGAATTAGATTAGGAAATGAGACACTTAAAGTAGTAAAGGAGTTTTGCTGTTTGGGGAGCAAAATAACTGATGATGGTCGAAGTAGAGAGGATATAAAATGTAAACTGGCAATTGTAAGCAAAGCTTTTCTGAAGAACAGAAATTTGTTAACATTTAGTATTGATTTAAGTGTCAGGAAGTCGTTTCTGAAAGTATTTGTATAGAGTGTAGCCATGTATGAAAGTGAAACACGGACGATAAATAGTTTAGACAAGAATAGAATAGAAGCTTTCGAAATGTGGTGCTACAGAAGAATGCTGAAGATTAGATGGGTAGATCACATAACTAATGAGGAGGTATTGGTTGATTGGTTAGTTTGTGGGATGAGAGGGACCAGACTGCTACGGTCATCGGTCCCAAGAGGAGGTATTAAATAGAATAGGGGAGAAGAGCAGTTTGTGGCACAACTTGACTAGAAGAAGAGATCGGTTGGTAAGACATGTTCTGAGGCGTCAAGGGATCACCAATTTAGTATTGGAGGACAGCGTGGAGGGTAAACATCGTAGTGGGAGCCCAAGAGATGAATACACTAAACAGCTTCAGAAGGATGTAGGTTGCAGTAGGTACTGGGAGATGAAGCAGCTTGCACAGGATAGAGTAGCGTGGAGAGCTCAATCAAACCAGTCTCAGGACTGAAGACCACTACAACAACAACAACAAGTGAAATCAAAATGAGCAGAAGTATTATCAAAAATCAGTTACAAGTTTGAAAATCAAGCGATTGCAAACTAACACATATTTGTATTTTGAAGATAGGTCAGACTGTTAGGATATTTACGACATTCAGCTAATTTGTGAATAGCACTTGTTCTATGTAAAAAGACCTCCTGATCCAAGGCACGAGACGGTGCACGACCGACGAAGTGTGGTTTTAGTGTGCACACAGTACACAGAGTTTCCCAGGAGGAATGGACATATTCAGGGATATGTCACGAACGATCATTCCGAGCAAAATAGCCTAGTAACCATGGGCTCTAAAATGCACGTCGGTGCCTTAAGAGCTATCAGTACTTCTTCATGGTCGATACTGTGTAACAGATCTCTCCTACTCCAGGCTCTTTGTTTTTCACATTTCCGCTACTGTGAAACACGTCTCTTTTACTGAGCAAGCGTTCACAGCTCATATGATACGCAGTTTAGAGCCCATTTTTACCAGACAGTTTTATCTTCTTTTGCTCCGTACTAACACTCCTAAAATATAGAAATCAAAGAGCATGCAGTAGAAGAGATTTGTTCCACAGGGCAGACGACGAGGACGTGCTCATGTCTCTTAAGGTATGGATTTCAGAGCCCAGTACACTTTTTTGCTACCAATGATGCCATTGACCACTCCTCCTAGATTGCCCTGCATAACTATTTTTTTAAGTATAGAATTTTACTTGCAGTAAAAACCCGTAACATTCCAAGTAGCTTTATTATGCAGGGCGAATATAATAACACTACTGGTCAGATTGCCATCAAATTGCAACGGAATATTATCGGAGAAGGAGGGAAACGTATGGCAGAAGAAAAAAAAAAGTGTGAAAATTGATCAATAGATGGCCCTGTATGTGTCAGAATACGTAAATGAAAACACCTGTCATGCGCACGATCCACTGAGGTTGGTGTAAACACGCCGGGTTCACTGCTTTCCCTGCTTTCGAGTCTGCGACGTTCGCCATGACTGTCTCAATGCAGGATCACGCTCTGCTTGTGAATCGGTGATTCAAGAATGATGACTGTGCACACGTCGCTCTGCAGAAGTACCTGACACTCAAGGGTTTGAAAAAAGGCGTTGATTCGATGACTGCCGTGGGTTTGGAGAAAATTATTCGGATATTCGAAAAGACGAAAAGACGGGTTCTTTTGTTGTGCAACCTGGTAGAAGGAGGAAACGAATTGATTCGACGTCAGTGGAAGCAGTGCCCACAGCAATGCAGGAGGAGACGTGTGATGGTGTGCAAATGTGTAGTGCACGGAGAATTGCCCGAACACTGGACATATGCGTCAGCACGGTCCATAAAATCGTACAAAATATCCTTCTTTGTATCCATTCCAAATTACCCATGTGCACGAGTTGCTTCCTGTCGATCCCCCAGCAAGAGATACGTTTGCTGTAGAATTTCTTGCTCGCCTGGAAGTGGACAATGATCGGCCGTGGAAGATTTTGTGGGCAGACGAAGCCCAGGATATGTCAGTGCCCAAAATTGTCGATGATGAGCAACGGAAAATGAGTCAGTACCATTTCTCCTGAAAAGGTCAGTGTGTGGTGCGGGTTTACGGCATCATTTATCATAGGGACATACTATTTCGAAGAGACAAGTGTTTCCAATCCTGTTGGTAAGCGCTACGAATGTCTTTCGCGCAACCACGTCATTCCAGCTCTCCAACAGCGTGGATGTGTGGATGGGATTATTTTTATGCAAGATGGCGCACCTCCGCACATCGAAAATCCAGTTAAGCAGCTGCTGAAGCGCCATTTCGGAAATGCTAGAATTATCATTCTCCATTTCCCTACAGTCTGGACATCCCGATCGCCTGATCTTAATCCGTGTGACTTCTGGCTGGGGGGCTATCTGAAAGATGTTGTGTGGAGTGTTCCGATTGCAAACTTAGCTGCATTGAAGGTACGTACTGTGCAACACGTTCTTAACGTGAGCCTGGAAACACTTCCATCAGTTGTGGAACATGATGTTTCGCGATTTCAACTTGGTGCAGAAGTGGTGGACAGCATATTGAACATGTTTTGCGCCAGTAACACAAATTAATAATTCGATTTGATTTTGACTGCTGCTTTTTATGTGGTTTTCGGCCTCAGGACAATTAAAAACCTATTTTTCCCGTCCAATGTGATGGGAACTTGCCGTGGTTGATGGGCTTACGTAACTAACAGTATCACACCTCTACATCTATGCACACTGAGTAGTACTGTTTCTTTAACGTCGAACATACACCTTAGGCATTGTTGTATGGTTCATTTGTCATTTGTACTAATTTATGATGCTTACAGTGCCACCTATTGCTACATTTTGTAACTATTAATTATCCTCTGCCATAAGTTTTCCTCCTTCTCCGATAACATTTCGTTGGAATTTGACGTCATTGTGACCAGTGATGTTATTTCTACACCGGGTAGAAAGTTTAACTTTAATTAAAATCAGTCTGTAAAATACATCACTTAAATTTGCAGGACTTCAAATATTTACGAATACTGCACAAAGCACAATCTTATATCCAGCAACAACAATAAGGAAAAATGTAGAAAATGGTGAAATCTGCTTATGGCGGTCTATAGTCTGTATTCCCTCAAACATAGTTACAGTATCCTGTAGGCCTAATACTTTTCCCAACTTTTAGCAAGCTCTCACACCAGTAAAAGAACACTATTGAGACAGTTGAAAGCAATCATGATCCAAGAATATCTGAGCTGCTTCTCGACGCATGTATACTCGAAATTCGGAAATTGTACTCTCTTGGATCAATTCTATTCTTTTCGCGACATAGAAGTTGGATGAAAACAATGCGTGACAGAGCTGTCAGCACCAATACGCAGTGCGGTCCTGACTTGTAATTCTGAACGTAAAATGAAAGGCAGAAGCCGTTGACCACAACAGTCAAAAAAATCGTTCAAATGGCTCTGAGCACTATGGGACTTAACATCTGAGGTCATGGGTCCCCTAGAACTTAGTACTACTTAAACCCTAACTAACCTAAGGACGTGACACACACCCATGCCCGAGGCAGGATTCGAACCTGCGACCGTAGCAAACTAACCTAAGGACATCACACATATCTATGCCCGAGGCAGGATTCGAACCTGCGACCGTAGCGGTCGCTCGGTTCCAGACTGAAGAGTGTAGAACCGCTCGGCCACAACGGCCGGTCCACAACAGTCACTTCAACTGTTTTCTACCTTACGAATGCGAAAATATTTTGTTGAGCCCAACCTACATAGGTAGGAATGATCATCAAAATAAAATAAGAGAAATCAGAGCTCGAACAGAAAGGTTTAGGTGTTCGTTTTTCCCGCTCGCTGTTCGGGAGTGGAATAGTAGAGAGATAATATGATTGTGGTTCGATGAACCCTCTGCCAAGCACTTAAATGTGAATTGCAGAGTAGTCATGTAGATGTAGATGTACGCCGTTTTTCCGTTTACCTATCGAGTCCAGTACACAATGTCATGATGTTAATCAACAAAGAGAATACCATAATAAGTTTAATACAGAATAAGGATCTTGGAAAATAAGCTAGTTCAGTTTACTATGTGACAAGATGACGTTTAGTTCACAGAAATATTTTGTACCAGTTTATGATGTTCGGGGTGCGTAAGTGAATGTATACAGGTTGTAACAAAAATGCACGGCATAAACTGCCGAACACATTCCTCACCCATAGACGAATAAATTATGCTATATGGATATGGGACTGGAAATGTTTTGTTTGCATGTTACATTTCAGTTTCCCCAATTCAATAATCTTGGGAAACACCCAGGAACAGAAAGCGCCACCATGCCACGTGCAAGTCTTTCTCAAAGGAGATATTCGATACGCCCTCCGTGGGCGTTGGTGCATGCGTCGACTGGCCATCATATTGAATCTCGGATGCGGTGATGTATCGCTGGAGTACTGCGTATGGTTTCACAGCCTTCTATAACTCGGGCACGGAGACTCTGAACATCTTGTACTGGGGTTCCACACACCAGAGCTTTCAAATGCCTCCGAAAAAGGAGTCCAGTGGGCTTAGGTCCGCAGATCGTGCAGGCCAGGCAGTTTGCCCATCCTTATAGCTCCATATCCTACGGAATCTGTTACTTAGAATCCGACGGACATTAACACTAAAATGGGGAGGTGCTCCATCGCGCATGTATTATAGCACAGCTAAAGGCACATCTCATAACAAATCAGGTAGAACGTTCTCTATGAAGTTATGATAACTTTGTCCGTTAAGCCTTGGTGGAAGAAAGTGAGGCCCTACCAAAGAGTCACCAACAATGCTGGCCCAAACATTGCCAGAAAATCTTTGTCGATGACACGCTTCAACAGTTGCGCGAGGATTGGCGTCTGCCCACACATGCCGACTGTGAAAATTTACAATCTGATCTCGCTGAAACGACGTCTCATCCGCGAACCTCATCGTTGCACTAAAATTAGGGCTGACACATTGTTGAATAAAGCATTTGCAGAAGAGTTCGCTGTAAATGGTATGGATACAGCTGGTCGTCGAGTACCACTCGTCAGTCAGCCACGTGGTCAACATTCACTGTTGCGGCTACTTGTCTTGTACTGACTCTAGCGTCCTCGTCAACTGCATGAAGAATTTCCGCCTCCCGCTGCTGTGTCCTCGTCCTTCTACGTCTCCCCTTGCCTTGAGTATTAGGCTTAAACGCCCCATATTCCCTAAGTCCACGATCAATGCCTCGAAACGTTTTCCTGTCGGTGTACATTCGTCCTGGAAACCTCTCCCGGTACAAACGCTGAGCGCGAGCGACATTGCTGTCAGTCAATCCAAACACCAAATAGGCATCTGCCGTCTCTGCATTTGTGTACACTGCCATATCAGGAGCCACGTCTGTGGTTAAGTCAACGTAGCAAGCCGTGCGCCTGCAACGGTCGTACAGTCGCCTGAACAGTTGATGTTACCCGTAAACGAGCGACGACTTAAGTGGCAAAGCAACAGGAACAAATAAAACACTGGCCGTGTACAACGTAACCAGACGTCACCAAGAGTGCATGTCCCCCATGATTCTAACGTTCTGTTCTTCAGTGTTTCCCATGATGAATGATTTTGAGAAAATGACTTGTAACATGGAAACAGAGGATAACCAGACCCATGTTTATAATAACGTAATTTCTTCGTCTACTTGTGAGAAATGTGTCCTTCGATTTGTGCCGTATATTTTTGTTACACCCTGTACTGCATGACGAAGCTGTTAGTCGATTAATCACACCTCAAGTATTTTAATACATTGCCGAAACTGATAATGTGAACATTGTACGTAACTATAAGATGACGGTGATGTAATAAAGTCCGCCACTCGTGGTCTTGCGATAGCGTTCTCCCTTCCCGCTCACGGGGTCCCGGGTTCGATTCCCTGCCTCGAGATGACCGGGTGTTGTCGTGTTGTCTTCATCATCGTCATTCATCCCCATTACGGTCGGAGGAAGGCAAAGGCAAACCGCCTCCTCTGGGACCTCGCCTAGTCAGCGGTGCGGATCTATCGCATCGTTCCCTACGCTCCTCGGAGTATGGGACCTCATGATGTAATAAATAACTGTAACTGACGGAATTTTCGTTCGCACCTACGTAAGTGAAATGGCGCGAGTTAATGACGATACAATTACCATTGTGTTAAGACGCAGGCGGCTGTTTGTCATACTGATTTATTGGAATAGTTAATAGGAATCTTAGTTCAACAATTTAAGATACACCCAAGGCCGAAGTATTGGTTAATTTTAGAGAGAGCAAGAAGGTGAAGTAAGGATTTGAGCTTTGTGGAGGACTGAGGTTCCAGCAGAGTGTCTTTACCTGGTTTGACTACTAGGACTAGAGAGTTCGCTGGAGCTGCAACGACGGTGAATTACTGATACCACCACGGAGCGATACGTGAAACTGATAATCAATATAACATGGCTTAATGCTTGACATCCTCGCCAGCAATAGCTAATCATATTTGCATCGTAAAACTGACCAAGACGGACGCCCAATTCAAACGGCTATTGTTCTAATGGTCCATCTTCTTTGCCCTATAGAGGATAGCTCGTGTGCGCCAAGATCTGATACGGACGATGCGTAGTCTCAGAGGGAGAGAGAGGTGCGTGCTGTGCTCGCAGTTCTGTTATCTCGCTTTCGGAAAAACAGATGACTGTCAGGGTCTGCATGTCACCAACCATCCAGGGAAGCGCCTATAGCCACTCGGTGGAGCCATTGAAATGCATTTGGTCCGCACTCACTTTGCATGGTTGAGGGATCTTTAAACGAAATAACCACCTTCAAACTATTGAACGGCTGCTCATCTTTAGCTACCATCTTGTGGATTTTAACTAAATAATTGTCGACTAATGACCTCAAACCGTAACTCCGTATACAGTGACTTCTGTATCTGGGGATGTTGTCACTGATAGCGCTCCAACGTAACTACATATATAAAATTTGACCATAAATTTTTAATGAATAAAAACTAATTAGTGTAGCAGAAAGTAAATTAAATGTCTGCCTTCCTGTAATTGCCACTGACTGGATCACACGATTACTTAAGGAAAGCCCTCGATATTTAAGGTGCTACGGGTTATGCCTTAATGCTTGGGAAAAAATAAAGTAGGAAAGTTCTGTACTCTTTCAAATCAGTACAACCATAATAAAACGAAGAGAGTTAATGTATCCTTCGCGTTCGTGGGAATTTGTCATCGTTTGTAGTGCCATCTTATTACAGTGACAAATCAGCTAATAATATGTTGCAGTATTCGGTCAATCCTGTGACTCACTGGGTATCATCTTCCGTCCTCTGTTGTGAAGAGTTCACGCAAACAACTTCGAGTGTGTAGCAAACGGTATACACAAACAGAAATAGTCACAATGAATAAACGTGTAATACTTCCATTCGAAACACGTATGTAATTACGATGGCAAGTCAAAAATTATCTACACTTTTGCCATAACATTTGTTACATTGTGCACGTTGTCTTCTGTCCTCGCACATGTCATTGTTGTACTGTTGTGGTAATGCTGTAACAGTTTGATTTTGTTTCCGCCATTGTTCTTTCTTATGTTGCAGTTATAGCATGGCAGCTACATTAAAAGTGTGCACCGAAGAGAAACAACGGGTGGTGATCCGATTCCTCTGGTCGGAGAGTGTCAAAAGGACAGACATTCATCGCAGACTGCCATCGAAATAAGGGAGAAGTGCACTATCACGTAAAACTGTGATTTCGTGTATCGAGTGGTCGAACAAGTGTAACAAGTGAAGAGGGAGTGGGGCTGCCATCAATTTCCACTACAGATGACAACACTCAGCAAGGTCGAGAGATGGTTCTGGCGAATAGGCGAATCACTATTGATGAGGTAGCATCCGCTCTGAACATCAGCCATGGCTCCACCCATCATATCAGCCACGACAAGCTCGGTTTCCGTAAGGTCTGTGCACTGTGGGTACCAAGAAAGCTTACCGACAGCCATAAGCTCACCCGTGTTAGCGTCTGTCGACGCTTAGTCACTAGCTTCAACAACGAAGGTGGTGCATTTTTGAGCAGGACTGTCATCGGAGATGAAACATGGCTGCATCACTACGAAACTGAGTCAAAGCGCCACACTATGCAGTGAAAACACACTGGATCGCCACGAGGAAAAAATTCAAGAGCAGACTATCCGCAGGGAAGGTAACGTTAGGGACCGGCAGGTGCCCATACTGGAAGAGTTCGTGGAAAAGGGAACGACTCTCAACCGTGCATATTTCAGTGAATTGTTGGAAAAGAAGCTGAAGCCAGCAATTCCCACCAAACGCAGAGGTTTGCAGTCGACGAAGGTGTTGTTTTGAAATGACAACGCACTGCCACGCACGGCCCGTCACACCTTTGAAACCATCAACAAGATGAAATTGGAGGTATTGGAACACCCTCCCTACAGCGCAAACCTTGCTCCAAGTGACCTTCACTTTTCTTGGGCCACTCAAGGATACTTTCTGGGGTCGCCGATTTGCCTCAGATACGAAAATCTTTTATTTGGAAGAAATACGTAAGCTCATTGACTGTTGGGCCAAGTGCATTAAGAAGGATGGATATTACGTAGAAAAATGAAGTGCTTCACGTTAGTAAACGGTAGAATGAAAAGTGTACATAATTTTTGACTTGCCATCGTATTTCTAAGATCCATCAAAATAGGTGCTTATAATAACAGATCATTACTTATGACAAACTGTTTTGGCATTTGTAAGGTGTCAGGCAAATCCAACACCTTCCATTAAAACCCTGACATGATAGCAAATGCGGCAGTATGTCACATAGCTCCGAATAAATCCTGACATTAGATTAACCAAAGTAATACGATCAACGAGTGAGCAAATGGAATACCACAGACCAACACAAGAACGCCTAAATGCATGTCATACCTTCCCACCGCGAAACAGGCGCAGTTCCGAGGGGAGAAACGAGAACAGAAGCCGAGAGCAGAACTGTGTTGAGCTAGAAGGCCCTACGCTGTTTTAATAAGGTTGTAAATGACGTAGTATATTGAAAATATAAAACAGTTCACTACGTAACATGGTCGTCACATAGTCTACATACACTTGACAATGGCGAAAAGTGCCGAAACAGCGTGTCGTAAAATAAAGATTAGTTATTATAAGCAGTTATTTGGTACCTCTGCTCTAATAATCATGTCGTTATCAGACGTACATTATACTGGTGGCTCAAAAGGCGAAATAAAAGAAAGACGCGTAAAATTTCAGACGAGGAAAGAAATGAAAACCAAAGTAACTGTAACAGAATTTTAACATACGCTAGGGACATCTATTGAAGTTGCTTGAAATTAAAACGCCTTAGGGTCATACGCTATCTAATGAAAATGAATTATAGCGCATTGTTAAGACCTTTCCTTAGCCGAGAACAGCAACGCAGGCTACTAAGGCGTCGAAAGAAAAAAAAAATCGGAGTTCCCAGAGGAGTGAGGAGTGAAGGAGGCAGCGGGCCAGGGGCATCTGTCCGCGGCTCCGCAGGACGGCACTGGGCCATTAGGTCCTCCGGGCGCGGACATCATTCTGGCCCCCTTCGAGACGGAAGTGCGGCTATCAGTCGGATTACTGCGCACTTACTGCCGAATTCCCCGCGTAAAGGCAAGGAAGGCAGGCGAAGACCGCTTCTCCCAGTGCTCACACCGATCAATGATGACCGCCAAAGACACACATCAAACAAAATTTTGCATCACCCCGGCTCCCAGAACTCCTGCAGACAGGCGTTGGCTGTGGATATTGTATCGCAGACACAGTCCCTTTGACTTTTCAGATATGCCCCTAAACCCGCCCAACGATGTAAACAACCATGCACGAGCAGCGCCTATTAGACGGAGGGGGTCCGACAGCCGATCAGTTCCAGTCATTCCACCAGGAAGGCGGTACACGGCTCGTGTTGTCTGTAGTTCAGCCGTGCCTAGACGGTCAATACCGCGGTTCGATCGCGTCCGCTTTGTTACCTTGTGCCAGGAAGGCCTCTCAACAAGGGAAGTGTCCAGGCGTCTCGGAGTGATCCAAAGCGATGTTATTCGGAAATGGAGGAGATACAGAGAGACAGGAACTGTCGATGACATGCCTCTCTCAGGCCGCCCAAGGGCTACTACTGCAGTGGATAACCGCTACCTACGGATTATGTCTCGCAGGAACCCTGACAGCAACGCCACCAGGTTGAATAATGCAGCCACAGGACGCCGTGTTACGACTCAAACTGTGCGCATCAGGCTGCGTGATTGGCAACCTCGCTCCCGACGTCCATGGCGAGTCCATCTTTGCAACCACGGCATCATGCAGCGTGGCATCACGTTCTCCTCACCGGTGAGGGTCGCATATGCCTTCAACCAGACAATCGTTGAAGACGTTATTGGAGGCAACACGGTGAGACTGAACGCCTTAGACGCACTGTCCAGCTAGTGCAGCAATGTGGAGGTTCCCTACTGTTCTGGGGTGGCATTATGTGAGGCCGACGTATCCCACTGGTGGTCATGGAAGACGCCGTAAGGGCTGTACGATACGTGGACGCCATCCTCCGACCGATAGCGCAACCATATCGGCAGCATATTGGCGAGGCATTCGTCTTCATGCACGACAATTCGTGCCCCGATTCTTGTGAATGACTTCCTTCAAGATAATTACATATAGAGTCGTGTATCAGTGCAAGAGGGTATTGGAGGTACCTGTGTGTAGTGCAGTCTGGACCATCACCTCTCGGTCTCGCTGTATGGTGGTAACCCATGCACTATGTGGTTTTCGTGAACAATGAAAACGGCGGAAATGATGTTTATGTTGATCTCTATTCCAATTTTATGTACAGGTTCCGGAACTCTTGGAACCTAGGTGATCCAAAACTTCTTTTGATGTGTGCACATCTTTAGAATAACGATAAGAAAGACTTTAATAAGGTCATTATGTAAATCCCCATGTTCCCTCTAGAAACTTTGTTCTTTTATTCCACAATCCATGGGAATCAACGTAACTTATATGGTGTAATTGATAGCTGACACTGGTGAACTAGACGACAACAGAAGCAAAAAACGTTCATTTAACATTGGTCTTCCAACGAGCTGTTTGCATTGTAACTGTAAACAAGTGGAAACGTTGTGCGATGGAAAGCTCGTGTCACGTCACATGGAACACAGTCATTGGTGTGAATGGGGCGTGGCACGTTTGCCGCGAGTGCTGCTGAGACGGTTTTCTGGGAGAGGCAATGAGTGAAGCACCACGGACAGCTCAGAGCCCGCCCGGCTAGCCGGGCGGTCTAACGTCCTGCTTCCCGAGTGGGAAGGCGTGCTGGTCCCTGGATACCTATTCTGTATCCTTCCGCTATTGTGCTGATAGTTTCGGTACTCAAGAGCACCGAACGGTCTAGTACTCGAATTAGAGTCCCCACATTATTCAGTATGAATTTCGGTAGCGATACCGTTCGGATCCAGAGAACTAAAGCGCTGTTGTCGGTTCGTGTCGTGCAAGCCAATCGAAAGCAAGCAGCCGCAGATCCGTGCATGGGGCTCTGCAGCGCGCATAGCGCCACGTACACAAAGCAGCTAGCAGACGACACAGGGAGAGCTATTCTTCGCAGTCCCGAAATTTGCGTTTACGTTGCCATAACGCATGACGCCGCATTCCACCGAGCTGACGTGCCCGCCTTCATCGCCCTTGCCTCCTCTTTAACAGTATCAAGCGCAGTATATCTATTTCCATGATTCTCAGCTGAAATGCATAAAAATTTTTACAGATTCTCTGACCGCATGTTTCCGTGCATGCATAATAACGATAGCGTATTTGACCGTATTCTGCAGATTGTCGTAAATGCCGCATTATTTCATTTGATTCTCATTCACACTGACGTCGTGTTTTGGATTTTACGTTTCGTAATATGAGTTAGGAATAGTGCGGAGTACCATATTGTACTAATACAGCAGAGTTTCAGAGAATAAGAAGGTAAACAGAATGTGGTTATAACTCGCTCCTAGAGATCCAAATGATTAAGTTGCCCACTTCCCTATATGATACGTCAACAATTTGGGTCTTAAAAAGAAAATTAAAAAAAAAAAACGCACTTTCGAGAGCTCATGTAGTTCGTCGAATTTTGTAACATGCATCTCATGCATGAAAATGTTTCGTATATGGTGCTACAGTCTAAAAATATTACGGCAGAGATCTTTCATCTCTGTCTACTGTGGTTGAGGATTCGATCGCAGAAGATACTTCTGACAAAAAACTGCTGCTAATTACATTCCCAGTAATTTAAGTTGTGCTCTTAGATTCCTGTCCAACCGCATACTCGGAAATCGCTACAAATTCGGAAAAAAATGGTGAATTATTTCTGACAGGAAAAAACATAAAGGTCACTGGCGGTTGTTTCACTCACAGCAATTTCATCTCCAACAATTTCATACTTCGTATTTGAAACACACAGACATCACGAAGTCATTACTGAGGAAGTGCGGTCTTACATGTAAGTAATAACGAATATTGTAGAAAAATCTTAACTTACACGAATAACAATGTCTTAGAACGTGTTGCATATATGAAGAGGGAAAAGAAAGCTTTTGCATCCACCCATGCGCGAACCCCTGTCTTTCTACATAGCATTCCCGAGCGCTAACCACTTGGCCACATCAAACAACGAATACACAATGCTCACTTTTTGTAGTATTGTGTAGAGGAACGTAGGCTGACTTCGTTGCCAAACGGTGCTGCGTAAGTCATAAATGCTTGATAGTTTGGAAGGTTTCCAATATCAGGCTTCACATTATTGTTATCCATTGTTACTTGAAAGTTGTAAACACGTTTCGATAACTACTAACTAACCCATTTGTGGGAAAAAGTACACAAAGGCACTAGTAACGTCAGTTCACACACATTTAATACACGTAAGCAGAGCCGATGTTTCGATATTTAATGATCTTTAAACTCTTGTTTGGATAAAAATAACACATATTTTCGGAGAATATTGACCGAAAACTTTTTTTTTCTTTGGGTGTAATCATTCACAGTAACAACTTAACCTAACGATATTTCTAACAGAGGAAAATAGTCGATTATGAACTCACTTTCCAACCGGATGTGCCCTCATGATTCTTTAGTAACACAATTACTAAATCCAAAGCTAAAACCGCTAAATATATTTAAAATAACAAATTATAGGTGTACATAAACCACAGTTCACAGATCGACAGGGCCAGACCCAAATCCAAAACCTCTCGGTACAATTTTCGTAAAATCGGTGGGGCACCGTTCAGTGACGTCTCAGGAGCTTACTGAATAGAATATTTAGATAAAGAACCGAAAATGACGTCACTACCGAGACTAACCTACTACACCGATCGGTATGAACGATACAGAATAGGGCGCCTGGTACGAATCCACAGGCGATTAGTGTCGAGGTCCGGTGTGCCAGACAACCTGTAGATGGTTTTGGTTTCCCATCTGCCTCGGTGAATGTGGGCTGGCCCCCTTATTCCGCCCCAGTTACACTATGTCGGCGATTGCTGCGCAAACACTGTCTCCACGTACACGTACACCATAATTACTCTACCACGCAAACATTTGTGGTTACACTCGTCTGGAATGAGAAGTTCCTGGGGCCGGGTGTGGTGGGGGGAGGGGGGGGGGGGGGAAGGCGGTGGTGGAGGCGGGGTGCGGGAGGGTTTTGTCCACTGTAGGCTGAACCGCAAATAACCCTGGGTTCGGTGTGGGGTGGCGGTGGGGCGTGTGGACTGCTGTGGTCTGTTGTGGGGTTGTGAACCACTGAGGGATACGGCGGGACGATGCCTCTCCCTCCTTTCTAGGTCCCCGGTTAAATACATACATACATACACACGGACAGCACAGGTCTGTGGGGCAACGGGCCAGCCGTTTGTTGTATTGTCCGTGTGGCTTCCAAGCTCGGCCGGCTGAGCATCTCACGGACACGCGGGACGGGCATTAGAAACGGGTGGACACGTTATTTCTTTGGCCGATCAGGTGTGGAGGCGAGAGGTGGGTCGTCGTCATCCACGTATCTCCTGGCAGATCCAAGTTTTCCTAATGTCTGCTTTGTTTACTCGGTGCGCTACTTTTAGTTCTTTGAGTCGGTGCCGAGACCATGCGGCACTCGGAAAGACTGATGTTCCTCCCAGCTGTAAGTGTGGTAACTGTCAGTGTTTCGCTTCCTGCCCGTGTTTGTGCTCCGCTGTTTCTGTATGAGATACTATTCAGCCACCTGTTCTTTTTGTTCCCTGCTCCTGTGTCCTGCCAGGCGGTTTGAAGAGCGTGTTGCTTGTATCCAAACATAATAGCTTCAAGAATGAAATTTTCGCTCTGCAGTGGAGTGTGAGCTCACATAAAACTTCCTGGCACATTAAAACTGTTTGCCGGACCGAGACTCAAAATCTGGACGTTTGCCTTTCGCGGGCAGGTGCTGGTAGAGCAATCGGCCGCGAAAGGAAAAGGTCCCGAGTTCGAGTTTCGGTCCAGCACACGGTTTTAATATGCAAGGAAATTTCATAATAGTTTCCATTTGGTATTGTAATACAGTTATGATTTGATTGTGTGTTTTAAATTATTCGAATTCTGTAAATTTCTTGTGTATTTAATGTCATTAACTGCAACGTCCAAAAATTTTTGTCTTGCCTAATAGCTTGCGTACTAAATCGCCAAGTCGCTTTCTTTACTTATATGGAGCCCGGCAAGCTTATACCCCTCATCGGGTGAAAGATTGTTGCTGTTGTTTCGGTGCGTTATACTTCCAAGCCAAACATTTGTTTATTTAGGTGAAGTTCATCAGCTACCCGTTTGCATCTTCCTTCCATCTAAGTTTGCGGTCCCGCGCAACCCTTAAGTATTTACCGTTTACGTCCCGTGGCGTGATTTGAAGCTGTCTCGGTTGGCTGGTGATCTTCCTTACTATGAGGTGTAAGCGAGGTGTTTGCTGAGCCGTGGTGGCGAAGGAGGTTGTAATAAGGAGAGGTGGCACTACTTATGCAGAGGACAGTCATCGACTGGAGCCAGAGGCACCATCTTGTTGACCCCAGGGGGTCTACTTAGCTTTGATACCTCTAATAGGAATTCATTTCTGAGTATGTATTTTAATACAGTACAAAGTATCACTGCAATACAGTATGAATAAGCGCAAGACATCAAAAGTTATGGACACATCAATATGGCGTCGGTGACTTCACTTTTGTGGCGTAAGGGCACCTCCGCCTATTCTAACCTCTTCGGTGGCGTGTTTCTCGCTATGTATCGATATCACTATTCATATGATTTTTTGAGTAACATGGTGGCGTTGGAGCTAAGCGCCTTCTAGTGTGGCGGCTCCGAGCTTGGTGGCCGTGTGGGTGGGTGGGCAGTAAGACCTGAGGGAACGAAGCTGTAACGAGTGTTCCCTGGGTCCTCTTCGCCGCGGTGTCAGCTGTTGGCGGGCGACCAAGTTTGGAGTCATGTTCCCCCTGTAAGTTATCTACATCTGCATCTACATCTACATGATTACTCTTCAATTCACATTTAAGTGCTTGGCAGAGGGTTCATCGAACCACAATCATACTATCTCTCTACCATTCCACTCCCAGCACGCGGGAAAAACGAACACCTAAACCTTTCTGTTCGAGCTCTGATATCTCTTATTTTAATTTGATGATCATTCCTACCTATGTAGGTCGGGCTCAACAAAATATTTTCGCATTAGGAAGAGAAAGTTGGTGACTGAAATTTCGTAAATAGATCTCGCCGCGACGAAAAACATCTTTGCTTTAATGACTTCCATCCCAACTCACGTATCATATCTGCCACACTCTCTCCCCTATAACAAAACGAGCTGCACTTTTTTGCTCCCTTTCGATGTCATCCGTCAATGCCACCTGGTAAGGATCCCACACCGCGCAGCAATGTTCTAATAGAGGACGAATGAGTGTAGTGTAAGCTGTCTCTTTAGTGGACTCGTTGCATTTTCTAGTGTCCTGCCAATGAAACGCAACCTTTCGCTCGCCTTCCCCACAATATTATCTATGTGGTCTTTCCAACTGAAGTTGTTCATAATTTTAACACCCAGGAACTTAGTTGAATTGACAGCCTTGAGAATTGTACTATTTATCGATTAATCGAATTCAAACGGATTTCTTTTGGAACTTGTGTGGATCACACTTTTCGTTATTTAGCGTCAACTGCCGCCTGCCACACCATACAGCAATCTTTTCAAAATCGCTTTGCAACTGATACTGGTCTTCGGATGACCTTAATAGGCGGTAAATTATAGCATCATCTGCGAACAACCTAAAAGAACACCTGATATCACTTCAGTTTTACTCGATGATTTTCCGTCTATTACTACGAACTGCGACCTTCCTGACAGTAAATCACGAATCCAGTCGCACAACTGAGACGACACCCCGTAGGCCCGCAGCTTGATTAGAAGTCGCTTGTGCGGAACGGTGTCAAAAGCTTTCCGGAAATCGAAAAATACGGAATCTACTTGAGATCCCCTGTCAATAGCGGCCATTACTTCTTGCGAATAAAGAGCTAGCTGCGTTGCACAAGAACGATGTTTTCTGAAACCATGCTGATTACGTATGAATAGATCGTTCCCTTCGAGGTGATTCATAATGTTTGAATACAGTATATGCTCCAAAACCCTACTGCAAACCGACGTCAATGACATAGGTCTGTAGTTCGATGGATTACTCCTACTACCCTTCTTAAACACTGGTGTGACCTGCGCAATTTTCCAATCTGTAGGTACAGATCTATCGGTGAGCGAGCTGTTGTATATGATTGCTAAGTAGGGAGCTATTGTATCAGAGTACTCTGAAAGGAACCTAATCGGTATACAATCTGGACATGAAGACATGTCCGTATCGAGCGATTTGAGTTGCTTCGCAACCCCTAAGGTATCTACTTCTACGAAACTCACGGTAGCAGCTGTTCGTGTTTCACATTCTGGAATATTCCATTCGTCTTCCCTGGTGAAGGAATTTCGGAAAACTGCGTTCAATAATTCCGCTTTAGCGGCACAGTCGTCGGTAACAGTTCCATCGGCTCTGCGCAGCGAAGGTATTGACTGCGTCTTACTACTTGTGTACTTTACATATGACCAGAATTTCTTCGGATATTCTACCAAATTTCGAGACAATATTTCGTTGTGGAACCTATTAAAGGCATCTCGCATTGAAGTCATCGAGTACCGACGTTATTTGTGCTGTGATTTTTTAGAAGGGCGCCGAGCCGTTTTCACTGTCCTTTTGGTCTGTATTCCTTCTGTTTGTTGGGTGTGGATGACCGTGTCTCCATTGTATTTGAAGGGCCATGTGAATGCCATATCTCGGAGACATTCTAAAGTGGTTCATTGGCTGATGTGTCATTTTAATTTGTTTTATGTATCCATGGTACTTGTGAACATTTACCCGGCGTAAAGTGCCGTGTTCAAGGGGGAAGCTTATTTTGAATGTTGGTTCAAAATGGCTCTGAACACTATGGGACTTTACTTCTAACGTCATCAGTCCCCTAGAACTTAGAACTACTTAAACCCAACTAACCTAAGGACATCACACACATCCATGCCCGAGGCAGGATTCGAACCTGCGACCGTAGCGGTTGCGCGGTTCCAGACTGTAGCGCCTAGAACCGCTCGGCCACCCAGGCCGGTTTTGAATGTTGGTGTTGCCCGTTGGTATATGCATTCTTGTCTGCGTCGTCTTAATTCTTCTTATTTTTAAAGTAAATGATTCGTCATTTAATTTTCAACGGGAGGTGCAGTGGAATGTTTGGTATTACCCGTTGCCACGGATCATTAATTGTTCATGTCGGATTGTGTGTCTCTTTTGCTGTTTTATTGACCTATTTACAGGTTTGATTTTGTTGTTATGGTTTCTTTAAAGCTAATGGTGAAGGCCTATGCTGTCTAAGAAATTATATAGTTCGTCTGTTCTATTTAAGTGGCTCAGATGAATTTTAGTCTTTTCGAGAACGGATCGGTTTCCTCCGAACCGCTAAGGACTAATGTGTGTACTGATAAGCTTTGAATGGCATGCGGGAGTCCTTGCAGCTGCTTTAATGGTTTGCTAAAATGAAAATATTTTCTGATATTATTATCTTATTGCTGAAATTATTTTTTAAAATCATTTGTAGTTGGTTTCTTAAGACTATTGGTTAATTTATTAAAAGCCAGTTAAATTTATGGTAAGAGCTCAGAGAAATTAATGCTGTCCTAGGAGTTATTTATTTGATGTATTGCTGTCTGTTGGAATCCTGTCTAATTAAAATTATTCGTGGTACAAGAAACTGTCGTTGATAATCTCTTGCTCTCCATCGCTGGTACGAGTTACCTAGAATCGGGCCCCAGTTACTCCCCTTCGGCAAGCTTAGCCGGCTGTTTACGCCATTTGGAGCGCATACACTCGTCAGCGCTGTTTGCTCCAACAGCAGCCTCACTACTTAATGTGCCTGTT
The DNA here is from genome assembly GCF_023897955.1 of Schistocerca gregaria. Classification (NCBI taxonomy): domain Eukaryota; kingdom Metazoa; phylum Arthropoda; class Insecta; order Orthoptera; family Acrididae; genus Schistocerca; species Schistocerca gregaria. The sequence continues at coordinate 571,221,257 of NC_064925.1, forward strand.
CAAGTTACACTTGGAATAAACCTGAATTTTTGTCCTTTAGCTTGTTGTCTTCGCCTTACGCAAATTTTGACGTGTGTGTGGACCCCAATATATTGTAACTTAATTAATCTTGTGCTATTAGAAAATGTGTTTAATCCTCAATGAATGTGTTTTGCTGGGTTCAAAGTTATCTTGTCTAGATATTGGTGTTCAATTTTTTTCCATTTTTTTAGACGTTTGTAATCAGTCAACTTTAAATCATGTTTTATTCTCAACATTTAATAATTAAGGCCGTTCTGTCCTGGTACTACTGTTTAGATTTACGTCTGCCTTTATTACGCCTTCAGCCTTATTACGTTCTGTGCCCTATGTAGGGCGTGCCTTGCCTTACAGAATATTAAGTCATTTTAGGTTAACATTAACTTAAAATTTTCTGTAAATTATTTAAACTAACATTGAATTTCAAATAGAGTTCTCATTGCTTGGCCCTTTAATTAAATAAAAAATAAAAGCTTAATTCTGTGTAATGTGATTGGAACCGTGTAAAATATATTTCTGTTCTGCCAGTGAATGATATGTGTAAAATCCCCACTGGTTCAGCTTTTCCTAGTTCCCTTTTCTGGCTGAATTAAGAGGCCGTGATTATCACCAGTTCTGTTGTCTTGGCCAGTTACCTTATTATCTTTTAGCGACTTTTCACAAATGTTAAGTCTACGTTGCCAGCGTGTAATCTGATGACTGAAGTTTTGGTCGTTTCACTTACAAATTACTTCTGTATTCACGAGGCTATGTTGTATGTTTGTGCCCAGGGTCCTGTCCCAACTGGGTGCCTAGGCAACGGGGTATGTACTGAGCAGCGTATAGGGTCTGCCGTAAGCAATTTCTGATCTATTCTTACGGACCACATTGTCCAACGTGTGGCGGATGCATACTAAGCAGCTTTATTTGTTTTGGTTTCTTTTTAATGAACTGGTTTTTAGGTAAACCGGTATTTGTTTTATTTTAGTCAAACACATGCTACAGACGTTTTGGTCTTTCCATCTGAAGACTGTTTCTTTAGAACATTTGAAGATATTGTTATGTAACTTCAATTGATGAACTATTATTTTGCATCTCTTATTAAAACTTGCTGTAAGTTTCAACAACAGCAACCAGTGCCACACAAGATATGTATATTTTCTGGAAAGAGAATAACACTTGCTCTAAATTTAAAATATGTTCCCATGAATGTTTTTGGAAAGTCGAGAGCAAGTACCTGAGCTAGTACCTTTCGTTAGCTGATCTCACTGAAATATTTGAAAATTTGTTCATCGATTATCAGTAATTGCTTTTACATAATTTTCAAGTTTATCAGTTTTGTTCCAATATTTCAAGGTGCCGTTGGCCTAATTGGTAGTCATCCTGTTCAACTTCGACTTCGCCCGGTCCTTGCACTCCCATGCGACCTTCACCTTACGCCATTAGTGGGCAACAGTCTGGCTACCAACTTCAAAACGAAATACTGTTCTGTCGTCCTAGTCAGTAAATGTTTCTTTAACTTTCACATTAAAGTCCTATCTATCTGCGGTCAAGCTAGGTCCATGTCGTTGTTGTGGTCTTCAGTCCTGAGACTGGTTTGATGCAGCTCTCCATGCTACTCTATCTTGTGCACGCTTCTTCATCTCCCATTACTTACTGCAACCTACAGCCTTCTGAATCTGCTTAGTGTATTCATCTCTTGGTCTTCCTCTACGACTTTTACCCTCCACGTTGCCCTCCAATGCTAAATTTGTGATCCCTTGATGCCTCAGAACATGTCCTACTAACCGGTCCCTTCTTTTTGTCAAACTGTGCCACAAACTCCTCTTCTCCCCAATTCTATTCAATACCTCCTCATTAGTTATGTGATCTACCCATCTAATCTTGAGCATTCTTCTGTAGCACCACATTTCGAAAGCTTCTATTCTCATCTTGTCCAAACTAGTTATCGTCCATGTTTCACTTACATACATGGCTACACTCCATACAAATACTTTCAGAAACGACTTCCTGACATTTAAATCTATACTCGATGTTAACAAATTTCTCTTCTTCAGAAACGCTTTCCTTGCCATTGCCAGTCTACATTTTATATCCTCTCTACTTCGACCATCCTCAGTTATTTTGCTCCCCAAATAGCAAAACTCCTTTACTACTTTACGGGTCTCATTTCCTAATCTAATTCCCTCAGCGTCACCCGATTTAATTTGACTACATTCCATTATCCTCGTTTTGCTTTTGTTGATGTTCATCTTATATCCTCCTTTCAAGACACTGTCCATTCCGTTCAAATGCTCTTCCAAGTCATTTGGTGCCTCTGATAGAATTACAATGTCATCGTCGAACCTCAAAGTTTTTATTTCTCGCCCATGGATTTTAATACCTACTCCGAAAATCACGATATCAGTTAATCAGTTACAATTACAAATTAAACGAAATTTAATACTATGAGTGTAACGAGTTACAGTAATGAATGGAGAAGAACTGAGCCGTTAAGGTAAGCGCTTGCGTAGTGGCACGTCGGCTGAGGCTCCTTAGCCAAAGTGGTAGACAGCACCTGTTTTTCATCTGCAAATGAAGCAACGAGATACCGACAGATCTGAAGCAAAAATGTATTATCAGATATCTCACCGTTCTTACCTCTAGAATTTATAAAAATGTCACAGTAGCCACACTGCTGGGTAGATAATGACTAATTTGATTTATCCAGTCAGCCTGACAAACACCTACTGCAGAAACTGTTTCCCGTTAAATACATTATTCAGCAGATAAAAATGTTTCAAGCCAATTCTTTTACATCATTCTATTTCCAGACGACTGTGAACTCCTTTCTATGGTGATATTCACATAACGGTCTACCTTTCTTTCATTTAAGAAACAGTTCATTACTACTCCGACACTGGTTCACAGGCTGCTATAAAAGAAAAAAAGATTAACGTTAAATTTGTTATACGCGAAGAGATCGTTAGGTTTATAGCACGATCTCGGATTGGAGGAAGACGGGGAATAACGTTGGAAGAGTCGCTCTCAAGAGCAGCATCCCAGAGCTTGCCTTATGGAAACCAGAGACAACATCCATCTGGATGAATGTAACCGTAACTGTATGCCTCGACTTCAAACATTAGTAATTACTAAGTAGAGATGGAAACTACCAGCTACAGTAGTGAAACATGGCTTACAAATCACATACATTTATCGGTTCCCAAATTCTGTGACTGCTCAGAACAAAAATGAGCCATATACACCTTACCGGGAAATGAGTGCGTATACATACAAATGTGAACGTGTGATAATTGGGTATCTTCGGAAGGAAAGGACTGTGGAAGTTGTGACAAAACAGACTAAATGTACAATAAATCGTATCGACTGACTGCTAAATTGATTGGTGGTGACGATTGCATTGGGAGGTTAACGAGTAAAGAGAAATAGAAAACCAAGGAGTGTAATCATAGGCGGAAGGTAACCATACAAAGACTAATTAATTGGAAACCACGCATCTATCATGCTCTACGAACTCGTAGGCCGTTTAACTATGAACCTTACATAGCTTGTCGGAGACAAGCAGATGGATGCTGTCGTGTTGCCTGTGAATCGACCGTTCCTCTCCAAGTCCATTCCTACCTTTGCTACGGGGAGAGGAAGGAGTCGGCTTTCTTCTCTACGCGATGAGGAAGGGTCCTTTCCATGTCTCCGGATGAATAAATCTTGATGCTTTGCTGCCCTGCTCCTTCATGGTGTTGTGCTCACAAAGTTTCAGCGTCACTTTTTGGAATACTGAGGACCCCCGACCTATCCAGACTCTCCATTTCAAAATCTTGCAATTCCGCCCTATGGCAGATCGCAGATCCCACAGATTGCGATTTCACTGGTATCAGAGGCCGTCTCCACAAAACTGTCTCTAACTTGGCCTTCTTAGTGTTCACAATCATGTCGACTTCGACCCGTCGACACGAAGCAAAATACTTGCCAGAGGAGGCGCCCGTGGCGACTTCAGAAATGTGCAATGTTATCGTAGACGATATCATTGTCATGGGTGCACTGTTCCTTTGGAGAAAACTCCGTATTCATATTCGCCACTACGATTAGGCCTGGGTGAGTTCACTGACCTCAGCGAATAACCATTTTATTCCTGAATCTGGGTAATCTTGTCAAAAACGCACGTTGCCTCTTCAACAGTGAATGCGACTCTGGGCAGCTGCCTACAGTGTCTCCGATGACCTACGTTTAATCCCCAGCATGTACAGGCCATGCTTTCACTCCCTGTTAACTGCCAGAAGAATGAATTTAATATGCACTCTAGAATTAAGGGAAATAAAAGGAAATCCCTTACAATCATCACTCACTTCCACAAATAAGGCTTGTATTTACGTCGGAATTTATCTATTAATTAGACCTATCACATCAACGAATTAAGTGTGCTGTGAGAAAAAGAATGAAGTATGCCTACAAGCTGCCGCATTTCAACTGTGCCGGCCGCTGTGACCGAGCGGTACTAGACGCTTCAGTTCGGAACCGCACTGCTGTTACGATCGCAGGTTCGAATCCTGCGTCGGGCATGGATGTGTGTGATGTCCTTAGGTTAGTTAGGTTTAAGTAGTTCTAAGTTCTAGGGGACTGATGACCTCAGATGTTAAGTCCCATAGTGCTCAGAGCCATTTGAACCATTCTCCTGAAAGGTAAAAGTTCCTGATGAAATGTTCTGCTTCCATCCGGGTTACTGAATCGAAATTGTGCTGTGTTTCGACGAGTGTCACTTCCACCATTTTCTGGCGAAGACTTCGCTGGCAGATGATGACACTCACCGAAACGTCGGGGAATTTCAAGACAGCCATCTCGATAGAACCTGAGAATATTTCATCAGCAGTATACACCTATAACAAAATCCTTTTAACAAACCACCTTCTGATAATCAATCCAAGCTAATTCTAAAGGTGGCTCGTGGAGGAAAAGTTGAGATCTATTACAAGGTGTGTGGCCACATTTTCATACTAATGATCCTTCTTTCAGATCCACGCTGGGTTACTATCCGTTCTATGTATTGTGACGTCCCGAAGTTAGCAGTCTTGGCCAAAGCACTACAAAGTGCCAGTAGACCTCAGATGTTCAGTTCCAAATTGCTCAGAGCCATTTGAACCATTTCAACTGTGTCAGCAGAAGGTAATACACACATAGTACAGCGAGTTCCACAGCCACGTGGAAAAGAGACTTAACTCCAAACACATTCAAATTAAATATTGAAAGTACATGTACTTTGGAAACCTAGAAAGAGAACGTCTACGATTATAAAACTACCTGTAACAAAGCATAGTTGCGTGACTACGACTATGTAAGGAAGGGAGGGTGATATAACTGCTGATTCTCTGTATTTTTTCAGAGATTTTTGCGGTACTCGACTGTTCGAAGCAGGATGTGAAATTAAACGCCTTTCAGCCGTCTAGATCCCAAACTTATTTTATTTGGATACCAGTTTCGGAGGTTTACTAAGCCGTCTACAGGCCGCTGACCGACGTGTAGGGAGATTTCACCTCGGTTGTCATCCAAACGGGGGCGAACAATACTGTATTAGTAGATTTCTGCTTGCTATAGCGATAACTGTAAAAGTTTGAAATTTATCTCAAAGGTTCCCACATATTTCTTCTGTAATGGCGCGAAAACATGGTGCCCTGCGACGCTTCAGACACCAAGTAAAGTCAGAGTCGAGAGATGAGGTGTCAGGTGGTTTATCGATGTGACATTTACACCAGATTTCACCGCAGTTCCATCGTGGACATGTCACATCCCCACTTACTTACGTTTCATCCCTTCTTTTGACGCATCTACGATGGAGATCAGAAACGCGACGTCCAATATTGAAATCACACTGTTTTCTTATGGGAGGCCAAGGAAAACATTTGAGACCAATCGCCGCTCAGGATCAACACGAAAAAGCCTCCTTAGGTGACATAAATCCCATCAAAGAAACCACTCCTTCTCTTGATGCGTTGATTCCCAAAAATTGCACAATCGGAAACGATAGTTCGCAGTGCGGTGAGCGACAGGACGATGTTCTGGACAGCGTTCAACGCTACTGTCACCCGTTAGACGATCCAGCTCTTCTGCAAGGACATCGTGGAGCTACAACCCCATTGAGGGTGACCTGGCTCCCTAGGAGTGTAGCACGGCTGCCAGTTTTGCTCTAGAAAACAGGATGGAATCACCAGGGTCCACTAAAGCAGGCAACCCCCTCGACACCCCTTAGATCCTGCGTGCGTGCCCTCAGGTGTTACAGCAGCAACGAAGAGGTAGTTAGGTGTGTGGGTGTGCGAGTCTGTGTATTTTTAATGTGGGCAGCAATGTTGTGCCGTTGGGACTGAAGGTGTTGTAGAGGTGGGGGTCTTAGAGGAACCCTTGACATTTTATTCACGCATGTATCAATTTTGCAATTCCCGTCCCCCGATGACCACGCCTTAGAAGATTGAGAAAAAGGTGTGAAGAAGAAACAGAGACATGCTTTTCTGCTTCAGATCACATTCAAATTTGGTCGAAACTTCTGAATGGTTCCTTGCAGTTCCACTCTGTATACCAAAACAAATCTTGTGATCGCACTCTCCAAAAGGCTTATATCACCATCAGTGTGGTTGCAGCCTTTCAGAGAGGGTGTATCAGTAGCATAGACGTAGTAAATAAAAACTAGACCACGCATTGGCGCTAGTGTCGCGTCCCGACTTTGAACGTGATAGAAGCCGCCATTTGCAGAGCGGAAACATGTTTCGTTCGTGTGGTGCTTTTAATTGTAACAGTAAGAATGGAAGAAAAGATGAAGACGGAAACAATGTTACATTTCACAGGTCAGTCATTTGTGGTTGTTTGTTACTTTCTATTACTTGTATATAGTATTTTTATGGAGAAATAATACATCATGAGCACTTGTTTTTGTTTAGGCTCCGCTTTACAAATTATTTTCTAAATCGGAAATGTATAGTTGCTACTCAGAGAGAGAACTTCTAACCGACAGCAAATCTGTAAGGTGTCAGGCAAATCCAACACCTTCCATGAAAACCCTGACATGATAAGCAAATCCACTAGTATGTCACATAGCTCCGAATAAATCGTGGCATTAAATTAACCAAAGTAATACGAGTAACGAGTGAGCAAATGGAACAGCACAGACTAACACAAGAATACCTAGGTGCATGTCGTACCTTCCCACCGAGAGACCGACGCAGTTCCGAAGGGAGAAACAAGAACAGTAGCCGAGAGCAGAACCGTGTTAAGCTAGAAGGCCCTACGATAAGGGACGGACACCCACGTCTCCAGCTAGCCACTAGGGCTCACCACCCGCACGTTTTAGCGTGAGACTTTTTCGCGTCCCTGTTACGTCAAGGACCACCCCCCAGCCCATGTTAAAAGCTAGAGCCCTCCAGAAAAACAGTATAGATCTTACGATAACACAAAAAAGGGCCACTACCACCCGCAAGTTTTAGCGTGAGACTTTTTTGCGTCTCAGGTACGTCAAGGACCACCTCCCAGCCTATGTTAAAAGATAGAGGCCTCCAGAAGAACAGCATAGATCTTACGATAACGCTAAAAGGACCACACCAGCTGCAGGTTTTAGCGTGAGACTTTTTAGAGTCTCTGTTACGTTGCAAACTTTAAAAACATTGCCCCACCACGAAAAGTATAACGTTTCTCATTGGATAGACAGAATTTTTGTAGGCGGAGCTTAAGGTTATCATTGAGACCCTGATTGGTCAGATGAAAACACAGCCAGATAGTTTTTTTAAACCAACTTCGTTAAATTGTAGTAAGGAGAAGTTAGGATAGAGTTAGTTCCGAGACGGCGAGCTGGACTGCTGGTGCGCCGGCCGCTGTCGCCCTGACGCTGCCTAAACACTGACAAGATAATGAACGCACGCGATGCCGCATTTTTGAGCGCATAAGGCTTCACTCAGAACTGCAGAAGTTTCATCTGCTACACCCCCTTTATGCGTAATACTAGTGTCGATCGTTAATTAAAACTCGTGGTGATCACATTTGCCACTTGAAGAACAGATCTGAAACGCGATGATTTTTCTTTTTATATAGTTATTGAGAAGCCACATAAGCCACTGTAATTTACCACAAGTTAGATAATTAATTAAAGATAATTGAGGGTCACTGTAGACCATTTTGAAAGTTTTCTCTTTTGTGAAACTTAAATTACAGATGTGATATTGAATAGGTCATCCTTCGATCGATTGTAGATCTTGGAAACCCACTCAGGGAATATTCGTTCACATTTTTGTTGAACGCAGTTGGTTTTTACCATCTTGTATTAAAACATTTCCTTTTATCAATAGTGCAATTTATAAACGATGTTTTGTGAGTAGAATAAAATTTCCAATGCTAAACTTAACTGCTTTTTCAACGTTATTTTACCAGCTAACTAAAAATAGGAAAGCCTTGAACCCTTTTCACTAAATTTAGTTAGTATTAAGATTCTTTTACAGGGAGTGCAGTGGAGCTGACGCTGAGATCATTTAGTATTTGGTTATATCATCGCTAGTCTCACTGAACTCTTCTGAATTCTACATGTCATGTGTGGTCTGGCGTCTCCTTACCAGCAACAGGTCCCAGGTTCAAACTAGTTAATTCCCTAAAAAACACGCTCAGAGCGTCGTTGCGCGAAAGTGGTAGGGAGACACGATATAGAACAAACAGACACCACCATGAATGTTTAGAAATCATTTGCTGTGCTCTCTTCATTTTGAAGAGAATTGTTACATGGAAAAATATGTAAATAGACGTCAAGTGGGGGACAATGCTATACCGACAGTATTTGGATTTCCAGCTCATTAGAAAAGGTATAGTGTACTGGAAATCGTGCAATATAGGCGTAGGTTAAATAGTGTGGAAATATTGTCAGGGTGTATAATTTTGAACGTTCCTTTTCCAGGTTACCAAGGTAAGGAAACCTCATAAGCCAAAGCCAAGAAATGTTGAGACAGCAGAAAACGTGTGTGTGGATGTGAACCTACACTGGAGACCACAATTATTCATTTCCATCAAGTTCAAGTAAGCTCAAGGGAAAGTTAGAAAAAAAAAAACTGAAGAAAGGAAGGAAGCAAAATTTGTGCAATATAAGACTAACTTAAAAACAGTGAACAAAAAGTGCAAAAGACAGACGCAGAAGGTTTACAAATTAGCAAATATTTTAGAAGAACTAAAAGCTAAAAACTTAGAAAACGATAAAGTAATCTCGTTTATTAACACTACTGACAGTGATATGTTACTGGAGATTGCCATTACAATGTTGTATGACGTAAATGTCAGTGTGTTAGCTGTTACTTGTGATGGAATTTCCACTAATATTGCAATGGTAAGGGAGTTAGGTGCAAATATAATCGTCCTGTCTGCTACTTTAAAAGTTTCATGTAATTATCAAATGCAAATAACTCGATGTCACTTTTAAAATAGACTCGAATACTCAGTATTTTTTAAATCAAACATGTGTTTAATTTGTGCTTCAATTTGCTCTTGTTGCGTCTCATACACTTCAAATCACAACCCCAGTACTAGGATTCACCCCTGCAAATGGCGGCGATCAGCTGCTTCAATTAGGGGACAGTTGCCTCGCTTCTCCGCTACGGCGTGATAGGGGCTTGGTCAGTAGTGTCGAAGGTCGCCCTGGCGCTCATCGCACTGGAACAGTCGTTCTCAACAGAGAAATGCGTGACAATCTTCGTCCCAAGGGAAAGGGTGGTTCCGCTGAGGTCTTTTACGCTACCCTTCGAGGTCTTTCCGTGTAGCTTCTGAGCGGCGGTGTTGCTGAAATTTTTCACTCGGCCACACATGTGAAAAAGACACGATTTCAACCCTGGGCACTACAATTACGACTTACGTCACAGAGAGGTGTCAAAAGAAAGGGTGAAATGTGGGCAATACGAATGTGACGATCTTGTGACACGTTGGGCAGCATGGTGCGTAGGTGACGTAACTGTTGTTGTTGTTGTTGTTGTGGTCTTCGGTCCTGAGACTGGTTAGATGCAGCTTTCCACGCTACTCTATCCTGTGCAAGCTTCTTCATCTCCCAGTACCTACTGCAACCTACATCCTTCTGAATCTGTTTAGTGTATTCATCTTTTGGTCTCCCTCTACAATTTTTACCCTCCACGCTGCCCTCCAGTACTAAATTGGTGATCCCTTGACGCCTCAGAACATGTCCTACCAACCGATCCCTTCCTCTAGTCAAGTTGTGCCACAAACTTATCTTCTCCCCAATTCTATTCAATACCTCCTCATTACTTATGTGATCTACCCATCTCATCTTCAGCATTCTTCTGTAGCACCACATTTCGAAAGCTTCTATTCTCTTCTTGTCCAAACTAGTTATCGTCCATGTTTCACTTCCATACATGGCTACACGCCATACAAATACTTTCAGAAACGACTTCCTGACCCTTAAATCTATACTCGATGTTAACAAATATTTCTTCTTCAGAAACGCTTTCATTACCATTGCCAGTCTACATTTTATATCCTCTCTACTTCGACCATCATCAGTTATTTTACATCATAAATAGCAAAACTCCTTTACTACTTTAAGTGTCGCATCTCCTAATCTAATTCTCTCAGCATCACCCGACTTAATTCGACTACATTCCACTATCCTTGTTTTGCTTTTGTTGATGTTCATCTTATATCCCCCTTTCAAGACACTGTCCATTCCGTTCTGCTGCTCTTCCAAGTCGTTTGGTGTCTCTGACAGAATTACAATGTCATCGGCGAACCTCGAAGTTTTTATTTCTTCTCCATGGATTTTAATACCTACTCGGAACTTTTACTTCACTGCTTGCTTAATATAGAGATTGAATAACATCGGGGAGAGGCTACAACCCTGTCTCACTCCCTTCCCAACCACTGCTTCCCTTTCTTACCCCTCGACTCTTATAACTGCAATCTGGTTTCTGTACAAATTGTAAATATCCTTTCGCTCTCTGTATTTTACCTCTGCCACCTTCAGAATTTGAAAGAGAGTGTTCCAGTCAACATTGTCGAAAGCTTTCTCTAAGTCTACAAATGCTAGAAACGTAGGTTTGCCTTTCCTTAATCTAGCTTCTAAGATAAGTCGTAGGGGCAGTATCGCCTCACGTGTTCCAACATTTCTACGGAATCCAAACTCATCTTCCCCCAGGTCGGGTTCTACCAGATTTTCCATTCGTCTGTAAAGACATCGCGTTAGTATTTTGCATCCGTTACTTATTAAACTGATAGTTCGGTAATTTTCACATCTGTTAGCACCTGCTTTCTTTGGGATTGGACGTCACTAACGCACTTTATACCTCTAATCAAGTTCGGAGGTGTGGCCATTTTTATTTTACATGTGTCGAGACTTTGCCGTTCAGAGCGTCGCTAAGACCGAGGATGGTGTCGCACGGTGCCATGCTCTGGTGCTGTTACACAAGAAGGTTGTAGGCACCTTTGAGCTAAATTTTCAACTTACGCATAGAAACGGGTGACATTTGTGGGTTTTCGAAAACGAAACCCTGTAATATTGTTGCATAGTATATTTGCAGTACCTTAGGACTTCAGCTACACCGCAACACAGCCGAGGCTAACTGCTTCTCTCACCCGTAGGCACCATTAAGCAGTAACACCGGCTGACGTCCACAACCGGTAAGTAATAACATGTTTGCCGGCTGGCCTACGGAAGTGACTGCGTAAACGTGCTTCCCACAGTGCCTACACTGCCACTGGCGGTGTTGCAGTCACCAGATTCTGACTCTAAGGGAGTGGGACATGTCATCGTAGATGCACCGAGTGTTTAATTAGTCGCACTGCACCTAGCCAGACAGTTTCAGTCGCGGAGCAGTCCTGGACACTCTCAACTGCTGTACGTTACGACAGAAACCGAGTAGTGTACAAGCACGAAGCATCGCTCTCGGCATCGATCCCTCGGTCGACTCTTCTACTGATGGAGCCTTGAAGTGAACTTAATCTCTGTGTGACGAACTTCCTAAATGGCCTTTACCTCATGATAAACTTTCTAGCTTAGTCTATTAATGATTAATTAAGTATTCATTCAGACTTGAATGGTCATTTGAACTACTGTTTATTTTTGAACACTGATTGAGAAGATTAATCTCTTACCGGGTGTAGAAGTATGAAACGGGAATTTGGTTGCAATAATTACACGTCTGTTGCTTGAAACTGATAAATAATATTTTATTATTCGGAATTTGGCTGCAGTAATTACCCGTCTGCTTTTTGAAACGGATAAACAATATTTCATTCAAAATAATCTCCACTGTTATTTATACATTTCTCCCACCACTCCGGCAGGCTATGAATGCCACGCCAAAAAAACAGTTCTTCTTTTGAAGCGAACCTGTCAGCGAGACATTTTCGTACATTTTCATACGAATTGAAGCGTTGTTGAGCGAGAGTGTGTTCCAGCGATGCAAATAGATGATAATCGGACGGAGCCATGTGTAGAGAATAAGCGCATGCCCTAGTGTTTCCAAACTGAACGCCTCGATCTTTTCCCTGACCCGTTTCGCTGTGTCTGTTTGGGCGTTATCATGGACCAATATGACTTTGTGTTGCTTTTTTTCCATATACCGGTTTTTTTTACGTATTGCTTGATTTAAATCGATATTTTGCTGCTGGTATCGATCAGTGTTAACGGTTTCACCAGGTTTTAGCAGCTCATAAAAGAAAACAGCCTTCTGATCCCACCAAACACAGAGCATTGTCTTCTTTCCAATGGATATCTACGGTTTACCTGGATTCACCCATGATTTACATCTCTTAGGATTCTCAAAATACATCCACTTTTCATCACTTGTCATTATTCGATGGAGAAACGATTTTCTTTTGTAACTGGGGAGCAGAATTTCACAAGTGGTCTTTCGATTTGCATTCATTCAGTTCACACAGATCCCATTTTCCTACATCTTGCACCTGTCCCATAGCTTTCAACCGAAGGCAAAAGGCTTTCTGTGTCACATTCAATTGTTCCTCGAGTTCCTGTTGAGTTTGAGTTTCATCTTTATCCAGTAAGGCCTTCAATTTGTAGCCTTCGGACTTTTTCTGTAGTTTCCCACGCACGTCGTTTCTCACGTCAAAATCACCACTTTTGAATTTTTTGAACCACTCGAAACACTGTTTTCCCAAGAGCATGTTCGCCGAAAGCTTCGACAAGCATTCGACGCCATTCTGCAGGAGTTTTCTTCAAATGATAACAGAAAACAAATACTGTCTGCAAATTGCAGTTCGTAGGCACAAAACTAGACACGTTTACAGTTTTGAAACACACACCGATGTATGGAACTTGCGCTACTGTGTGTTGACATACGTCACCAGCCGTAACAGGAAGCAGATGGCACTGCAGACGCGGTTGCACCAGCTCTACACTGACGGCTAGCATCGTCTACAGGGAAATTGCAGTTTCATACTTCTACACTTGATAAGTGAAACATTTTCAGTTGTGTGGACTTGCATCTGAACTGCTGCACTATGATTAATTGAATGCACAATGACTTACATAAGAGTTTCCTACTATTTGGCTGCTTGGAAATATGATTAAATGTTTTTGTTTGACTTCGGTCACAACTCTGTGTATTCATTATTTTACACTGTAATGTGATCTACAGCATTGAAGATATTTTCCAATATATACAGTCACACATTTCCCAAGAGTAGTAGTGGTCCTATTAAGAAGTATTGCAGACGTGCTGGACTCAGGGTTGTGATCAATACAATGGAAAAAAATTACACAAAGTGCACTGTTTCAAACGAGAATTGATGGTATTTCGAAAACTGTCTGCATTTTTTACGTAAAAAATAGAAAGTACTAAAGAGAGAGAAAGACCATCTTGCATGGCAGTTCGGAAAAGTTGTATTTTAGAGCGTTCAACATTCACTTGGTACAAAAAAGGAGAAGACCTTATTGTATAACAAGTTATTATTAATCGCAGGTATAATGATTTGACTTTTCCACATTGTAAGGGTAATGAACACGACAATTACCGATTACGAAACATTCTTGGCACACGGACATTATGTAACAGTATCTACCATGAAATTTTAATACGAGGTCCCAATACGTCTTTGGATTTGCTCCCTCAATTTTCGTGCGGAAAAAGAGTTGTACATTGCACAAGTAGACCTACTCTTAAGACTTGTATTATAATTGTACTGCTCGTCCCGTCCGCGGTCTGCGGATGTATATGAACCCAGTTTGGGTTGTGTTGGCGTCACCAGACAATTACGTAATTAACGGACGGTTCTCCGGGTGACGTCATAAATATCGGCTATGGCTATGACAGTCTATGGTTGTGCTGGAATCTGTTACAAGCGCGCGGCTCCGCGTATAATTCCAACGCTGTTTCCTGCTGACAGTATCGACAGGCTCAAAATGAACAATACACAATCGGCAGCCGATTTATATAATAGCGTTTGTCCAAAATAACAAAAAAAAACAGATATGAGTAATGGTTTGCTTCAACATGGTCGTAAGCGTCCAGGATGCTGCAGCCGTTTATTTTCCAATCAGTGACGATATTGTTCAGTTAGGTGAAATTCTCTCACTACCAGAACTCGAATGGATATCGTATATCTCTTTCACACTGTGGTAGCAATGAAAACGACAAACCAACTACACTACATACCTTCCTCAGAACGAATAAAAATACAAATAGCAACAATAACAACAAAAATACCATTCTATAAGTCCTCCTTCTTCCAAGGAAATTATCAATAGTTGAGCGTTTAATTGACGTTCTACGATATTCCAAATCATGTGGATTCGTTTTCAGGTGTAATCAGTAAAACGCTTGCGTGTTATTTCGACACAAATTCATGAATTTGCGAAAGAGAGCTGTTTTCGTGTGTTACAAAAAATGGCTCTGAGCACTATGGGACTCAACTGCTGTGGTCATCAGTCCCCTAGAACTTAGAACGACTTAAACCTAACTAACCTAAGGACATCACACACATCCATGCCCGAGGCAGGATTCGAACCTGCGACCGTAGCACGTGTGCTACAAGTCACGTATGAGAATATCAGTGAATAATTCACATGTAAATACCAATGTTTGTTAAAAGAGAGTACACGTTCAAACGATTGTAAGGACACATTACGAAGCGAAATGTAACACTGAAGGGACTAAGGTGAAGCAGCTCTTTGTCTGCCGTCCACATGAAACGAGTGGGGTCGAAGACCAGCGTCGTAATGGAGTGAACTGATGTACAGCTTTCATCACCGGCTGCCAGAAACGGGGATGTAGCCGCCGGTGACAGTATACGGTACGGAAGCCACCGTTAAATATGGTTTTACCGTAAATAAATCAGGACAGACAAAACTGCGTCAGAATAGCACACAGGCTTTTATTTAGTTATTAAATGCTAACACGATGTATGTAGTTCCCTTCAGATATACAATTATGGGCCTAACGCTGTGGCCGAGCGCTTCTAGGAACTTCAGTCCGGAACCGCGCTATTGCTACGGTCGCAGGTTCGAGTCCTGCCTCGGGCATGGATGTGTGTGATGTCCTTAGGTTAGTTAGGATTAAGTAGTTCTAAATATAGGCTACTGATGACGTCAGATGTTAAGTCCCATAGTGCTTAGAGCCATTTGAATCATTTTTTTTTTATAACTAAGGAAACATATATGTGTTGTTGTTGTTGTCTTCAGTCTTGAGACTGGTTTGATGCAGCTCTCCATGCTACTCTATCCTGTGCAAGCTGCTTCATCTCCCAGTACCTACTGCAACCTACATCCTTCTGAATCTGCTTAGTGTATTCATCTCTTGGTCTCCCTCTACGATTATTACCCTCCATGCTGCCCTCCAATGCTAAATTTGTGATCCCTTGATGCCTCAAAACATGTCCTACCAACCCATCCCTTCTTCTAGTCAAGTTGTGCCACAAACTTCTCTTCTCCCCAATCCTATTCAATACCTCCTCATTAGTTATGTGATCTACCCACCTAATCTTCAACATTCTTCTGTAGCACCACATTTCTAAAGCTTCTATTCTCTTCTTGTCCAAACTAGTTATCGTCCATGTTTCACTTCCATACATGGCTACACTTCAAACAAATACTTTCATAAACGACTTCCTGATACATAAATCTATATTCGATGTTAACAAATTTCTCTTCTTGAGAAACGCTTTCCTTGCCATTGCCAGTCTACATTTTATATCCTCTCTACTTCGACCATCATCAGTTATTTTAATTCCTAAATAACAAAACTCCTTTACTACTTTAAGTGTCTCATTTCCTAATCTAATTCCCTCAGCATCACCCGATTTAGTGTGACTACATTCCACTATCCTCGTTTTGCTTTTGTTGATGTTCGTCTTATATCCTCTTTTCAAGACACTGTCCATTCCGTTCAACTGCTCTTCCAAGTCCTTTGCCGTCTCTGACAGAATTACAATGTCATCGGCGAACCTCAAAGTTTTTATTTCTTCTCCATGAGTTTTAACCTACTCCAAATTTTTCTTTTGTTTCCTTTACTGCTTGCTCAATATACAAATTGAATAACATCGGGGAGAGGCTACAACCCTGTCTCACTCCTTTCCCAACCACTGCTCCCCTTTCATGCCTTCGACTCTTATGACTGCCATCTGGTTTCTGTACAAATTGTAAATAGCCTTCCGCTCCCTGTATTTTACCCCTGCCACCTTCAGAATTTGAAAGAGAGTATTCCAGTCAACATTGTCAAAAGCTTTCTCTAAGCCTACAAATGCTAGAAAAGTAGGTTTGCCTTTTCTTAATCTTTCTTCTAAGGTAAGTCGTAAGGTCAGTGTTCCAACATTTCAACAGAATCCAAACTGATCCTTCCCGAGGTCCCCATCTACCAGTTTTTCCATTCGTCTGTAAAGAATTCGCGTTAGTATTTTGCAGCTGTGTCTTATTAAACTGATAGTTCGGTAATTTTCACATCTGTCAGCACCTGCTTTCTTTGGGATTGGAATTATATTCTTCTTGAAGTCTGAGGGTATTTCGCCTGTCTCATACATCTTGCTCACCAGCTGGTAGAGTTTTGTCAGGACTGGCTCTCCCAAGGCCGTCAGTAGTTCTAATGGAATGTTGTCTACTTCGGGGGCCCTGTTTCGACTCAGGTCTTTCACTGCTCTGTCAAACTCTTCACGCAGTATCGTATCTCCCATTTCGTCTTCATCTACATCCTCTTCCATTTCCATAATATTGTCCTCAAGTACATCGCCTTTGTATAAACCTTCTATATACTCCTTCCACCTTTCTGCCTTCCCTTCTTTGCTTAGAACTGGATTGCCATCTGAGCTCTTGATATTCATACACGTGGTTCTCTTCTCTCCAAAGGTCTCTTTAATTTTCCTGTAGGCTATCTATCTTACCCCTAGTGAGATAAGCTTCTACATCCTTACATTTGTCCTCTAGCCATCCCTGCTTAGCCATTTTACACATCTCATTTTTGAGATGTTTGTATTCCTTTTTGCCTGCTTCATTTACTGCATTTTTATATTTTTTCCTTTCATCAATTAAATTCAATATTTCTTCTGTTACCCTAGGATTTCTAGCAACCCTCGTCTTTTTACCTACTTTATCCTCTGCTGCCTTCACTACTACATCCCTCAGAGCTACCCATTCTTCTTCATCTGTGTTTCTTTCCCCCATTGCTGCCAATTGTTCCCTAATGCTCTCCTTGAAACTCTGTACTACCTCTGGTTCTTTTAGCTTATCCAGATCCCATGTCCTTAAATTCCCACCTTTTTGCAGTTTCTTCAGTTTTAACCTACAGGTCATAACCAATAGATTATGGTCAGAGTCCACATCTGCCCCTGGAAATGTCCTACAATTTAAAACCCGATTCCTAAATCTCTGTCTTACCATTATATAATCTATCTGATATCTTTTGGTATCTCCAGGATTCTTCCATGTATACAACCTTCTCTTATGATTCTTGAACCAAGTGTTAGCTATGATTATGTTATGCTCTGTGCAAAATTCTACCAGACGGCTTCCTCTTTCATTTCTTAGCCCCAATCCATAATCACCTACTATGTTTCCTTCTCTCCCTTGTCCTACTGACGAATTCCAGTCACCCATGACTATTAAATTATCATCTCCCTTCAGTAACTGAATAATTTCTTTTATCTCATCATACATTTCATCAATTTCTTCATCCTCTGCAGAGCTAGTTGGCATATAAACTTGTACTACTGTCGTAGGCATGGGCTTTGTGTCTATCTTGGCCACAATAATGCGTTCACTATGCTGTTTGTAGTAGCTTACCTGCATTCCTATTTTCCTATTCATTATTAAACCTACTCCTGCATTACCCCTACTTGATTTTGTATTTATAGCCCTGTATTCACCTGACCAAAAGTCTTGTTCCTCCTGCCACCGAACTTCACTAATTCCCACTATATCTAACTTTAACCTATCCATTTCCCTTTTTAAATTTTCTAACCTACCTGCCCGATTAAGGGATCTGACATTCCACGCTCCGATCTGTAGAATGCCAGTTTTCTTTCTCCTGATAACGACGTCCTCCTGAGTAGTCCCCGCCCGGAGATCCGAATGGGGGACTATTTTACCTCCGGAATATTTTACCCAAGAGGACGTCATCATCATTTAATCATACAGTAAAGCTGCATGTCCTCGGGATAAATTACGGCTGTAGTTTCCCCTTGCTTTCAGCCGTTCGCAGTACCAGCACAGCTAGGCCGTTTTGGTTAATGTTGCAAGGCCAGGTCAATCATCCAGACTGTTGTCCCTGCAACTTCTGAAAAGGCTGCTGCCCCTCTTCAGGAACCACACGTTTGTCTGGCCTCTCAACAGATACCCCTCTGTTGTGGTTGCACCTACAGTACGGCCATCTGTATCGCTGAGGCACGCAAGCCTCCCCACCAACGGCAAGGTCCATGGTTCATGGGAGGGAACCATATATGGGACGTAAATATAATGGCAGCGACAACCTACTTTGAGTTTTAGATGATGTCATGATGTCATGAGGTCAAAGTGAAGCCGTAAATGTCAACGCGAAAGTTAGTCAGTACTTAACGATTTTTGATTGTGTATGTAACCAGCCACAAATGCTGATAATTAGTTGATTATCATTACAAGTTTCAGGCTACCTTGTTCGAGAATACATTAACAAGGGCACAGAAAGATTAAGATGGTAGTTTTCATACTTTGGGTGTTCTACATGGTCTCCCCCCCCCCCCTCCCCTCCAAATTCTGTGGGATATTGTTCAACCGAGAGTCGCATTCGCACGAAAGTAGCTCTATATCGCCGTAGCGTTGACCCTTCATGTGACTTGTTCCTACTGATAACACCAGGTCTCCTCACCCGGGATGACCTTTTCCGGAAAAGATTTGTACGCGTTTTCCATTTCAGTAAAGTCGATGAAATCGTCCAGGGGTCGCTGTGTTTGCTCGGGAATCAGGATGTGCTGGAGAAAGTTCACACATTTTCTCTTCATCAAAACATTCTGGAGAAAGTCTTCGACACTTGTTTAGAGATGTTGCTGCAGTGTCTCTTGTAACACAATGCTGGGGCGCTACCGTTGCACGTCAACTACTTACCGCTGCCTGCTCACAACTTACCAGTCGAATGCTTTGGAGTTGTCTGTTCAAGCTGCCACCGAAGTTACTGCCCTGGGGTCTGTTGTAAGCTAAGAATAAAATCAGTCTCCGAACGTTGTGGACGAACTAGTTATATCACACGAATAACTGTGCAGCATAAACTCGACGTCACTTAGAGCTTTAAACATGTCCGTTATATCGACTGTTTTACTTTAAAATGAAAGACTACCCACTAAGCAAAGATGTCACTGATCTCCCAAACAGCCTATATCTTATTTACGTTAGTAAATTAAGACATAGGCTGTTATATTAACTTGTTGCAGCTCGTAGATATACCTATTATTTACATTAGTAAATTAATAGGTATATCTACGAGCTGCAACAAGTTAATATAACTGTAGTAACATTTTCTATAATGGTAAACATATTATTTAAGAGTTACAAAGACCAGATCTTATGGAGAAAGTTTCTTTAAGTAGTACGTGACGATGGAATTTCGACAAAGTAGATTGGAGCCATTATCTGTGTGACGTGTGTGAATATATGGGTGGCACGAAAATTAGTATACAGCAAACGTACTATGTTTTCGTTAATACACAATACGTCGTTACGGAAAAAAAATGCCTTCATGCAGTGAACAACATAATTTCCCCCTAAAGTTCCTTAGAACAGAGGTTTTGAAATTTTTTAGGTTCACAGCTCGCTTAACCCGAACATAGTGCCTGAGACTCTTCTCATATATTAGATCTGTTCGAACACTGACTGAAGAGCCGCATGAAGGATAGGGACTTATGCTTCTTGATACCATCCCTTCAGGTGAAAAAAACTGTGTGTCCAAATAGCATTAGGAACGTGCTTACCGATCACATCAAAGGGGCGTTTCAACCGAAATTATGTCTTACGGATGCACAGAGCTACCACAGGACTGTGACGAAAGGAATCGACTCATTTTAAGACGTACTTTACTAATCTGTATGTGCACAGGTGTATTCTTCTGACAAAACAGTACAAATGAAAAATTCAGTCAGCTGTTAGCCGCATGAGGATGTGAGTTTGTAACGGAACGAAATGTTACCAGTGACTCGTCTCTCCACGTATTAACGTCGTTTCACCCAGCCGGTTATCTGGAGACTACGTGACTTGCAATGTAGGTCAGGACAGCTAGCTGGTTTATGGCGCACTCCGGCAGTATGTCGGCCAGTGCGAGAACACCTCGGTGTCAGCGTCAGCAGCGCACTTAATCGCCGCCTGGTGGCGGGGTAATGCAGTGGGGGCGGGGTTGGGTGGTCCCGCCCTCTCCCAGAGGGTGCTGCGCCCCCCTCCCCACATCCCCTCCTCCACCCCTGGCCCACGGCGCTGAGTGTGAAATCGTGTAGACGCCTCGGAGGTGCCTTGCAACCGATGAGGGCGCAGACGACGGAGCGACTGCCTCGCCGGCTCCCGATTGCAAATTCCAGCCGGGACGGGGCCTCCAGCCGCCGTTGTCTCTCCTCGTGGCCCCCTGGTCCCTGCCTGCCCGCACTGCCTCATCTGCGAGGCGAAACATTTCGTGACAGTGGCGAGGCAAGTGAAATACGGTCACGAGTGACGAACAGCTCTCCCGACGTGAGTCGCTTTACGGACTGACCATTCCAGACAGCTGTCCCGAACACAAGCAGGATTCGTTCTTTATTACATTCATCATTTAGTGGCCCTTGTATATAAGTCACCAGTGTCTTCTCCTGACATTTCTCAATTTATGAAAGTAACAACAAGTACTTTCTGCTATTTAAAAAAAAATACGCTACAGAACGAACTTTTGCATTAAATTCTTGCAGAGGGTACAGTATTGGCTATGTATGTGGGGTATAATACGAGACCAGCCGATTTTTAAAATTTTGATGCGACCAATTTTTTCATACCACTGCAGGCTCATTATTAGCTGTAGACGTTTCGGGATTATCATTTCCTGGACCGTGTGGAGATGGATGCTATGGTCGTGCTGCTGGTGGAAACAAGGAAAATTTAGCTGCTAGGTAACTAAATACTTACGGAATGAAAAGTTCCTTATCTTTTATGATTCATTGAACTACCTCCTGGGCCGACAGGGGTGGTTGAGCGGTTCTGGGCTCTACAACCCGGAACCGCGCGACCGCTACGGTCGCAGGTTTGAATCCTGCCTCGGGCATGGATGTGTGTGATAGGTTAATAAGGTTTAAGCAGTTCTAAGTTCTAGGGGACTGATGACTTCAGCAGCTAAGTCCCACAGTGCTCCGAGCCATTTGAACCATTTTGAACTACCTCCTGGTATCCATGACAAATTCATTCTTGTAATGAACATTTTGCAGGTCAGACACACACAAACACAGAATTCTCCTGCGCTTGATTTCACACTTATTCACAGAAAGTAAACACATATAAACACGAGAGCTTGCTGAAATTTAATGCCTCCGAATTTCTTTAGTGAAAACTCTTAAATTTTTTCAAATAAAACAAATGTTATTAACATTCTATATCTTTATTTCCAACGTGTACATATTTATTTCTCAATATAGTCACCCTGGCGATGAATACTCTCTGCAAGAGGACAGACTGCTGATGCCGTCACTGTACAAAGTGTAACACTGTTGAGGGAGCTACAGCCTCACCTCTGCTTGCACCGCTACACCACTGTCAAAGTGAAGTGCTCGAAGGTGTTCTTCAGATTCTGGGAAGACATGAAAATCTGATGGGGCCAAGTCGAGACTGTGTGGAGGGTAATCGATGTGACTGAACTCAAGGTGTCGGATTGTTGCAGATGTATGTATGTGGTCTGGCATTCCCATGCTAAACGAGAGGGTGCTCCGTGTGTGGACGAACTCTTCGAATTCGAACCTCGATTACAGCAGGTTGATTATAGCTCAGCGATGTAAATACTTTACACACCGCCATGTAACACGCTACAATTCGGACCCCTCTAGTGGGAAAGGGTTCCAAATTACGTCAGAGGAGTGGAAAAAGGTGAGCGAGTAATACGCATGACAGGTAATATAACTGTTATTGAGAACACAATAAATAATTAGGAAGCATCATTTCCCAGGACACCCTGCTATAAGGAATGTGAAAGTGCTGCAGGCCACACTTTGTCACATCACAATCTTCGTGTTATGATACATTGCATTATATAACAAACATTAAGAAGCGTGGATAACACATGTAAGTGAACATTGCAAGCTGCAGGTATCTTCATGCGTTGACGATATGAATGTAATATAAATCACAGTGTTATACAAAAGATGAAGAAATAGAGTGAAATATTTACTACGTAATTAAAGAGCAAATGCGTTACTGCTGTATGCGACAAAGTATTTCTTCTTAGATCCATGACAATATGATTACTGGAGAGCAAAACAGTTATGAGTAAACAAACAGACTGACATGGGTTTTACACGAATAACAGAATAATTTTACCTACGAGGATGAATCATCAGCTCCTAATTCAAATCACAGCAGCAATTCAACATCCACAGTTGCTTACAATATTAGTTTTAGTTTGGAATGATCAATTAAATTGGTCAAATACAAGATGCTGAGGACGGTCACTAGACGAAATTTAAAACAGGCCGACCACTGTGGCCGAGCTGTTTGTAACATTATGTGATTGCCTTATTATGATTGCCTTGTTATTTTAAATCATTCACTAATCGAGCAGTCGCTCGGCAACAGCTACAGTTAGCAAATAATGTTGCGAGAATGCAAAAGGTGAACGTCCTGTGACGTAACGTGTTTATTGACGAAACACCGTCTGAGATGCAGTGAGTTACTGACTTTGAAAACCGCGGCGCGAAAAATGGAAAGAAGAAGAACACTTTTACACATTCTTTTGATGTACGAGCTATTCTCGATGAACATTTACTGTTACTCATTTTCTCTTGCCTCTTGTAACTTGTGTCGGACGCGCATGTCTTGCCGCTGTATTGTTATTGTTAAAAATAATATTATTTTAGTGTAAAGTAAAAGTGGAATACTGCATAGCAGCAGATTTATTGTGCGGCGTGTATGTGAAAACGTCAAAGGAGTTATTTTCATTACGAGAAAAGTGCCAGTCAAAACGGCATCCATGTTAAATCCTTCATTGCACAGTAAGTTCATCTATTAATTGCCATAAATTAAATGGAACTAGTGTATGGACTATTTATTTAGCATAGAATATATGTCTCACTCCTTCATGAAGTTATTTAATTTTCTTTATGTTTCTGTCAAATAGAGAGTTCACAGTCACGAATTCTTTCGTCAAAATCGGACGGAAGTTGCATGCGGCGAAATATTTTCTCCGCGCCATATTCTACTGGTAAAGTCATGATAAACTGCGGTCCCTTGGGAAATTCATGTTGAGCTATCAAAAAAAAAAAATTATTTTAAAACAGGCATTTACTCTCCTCTGCAATGCAACTTCCGACTGATCAGACGATCCAACAAGAAACAGCCGCACACGGTCGGCGTTCGCAAATATATTTCCACCGCTGATAATAGCTATATTTTACAGCACAAACGTAAACATATTGTTAAAATTACCGACTACGAAAGGGGACATTTATAACTACATGTTTATGTGTACATATTACGTAAACATACCGTTATAGGTTCTAGGCGCTTTAGTCCGAAACCGCGCTGCTGCTACGGTCGCAGGTTCGAATCCTGCCTCCGGCGTATAGATGTGTGACGTCCTTAGGTTAGTTAGGTTTCAGTCGTTCTAAGATCTGGGGGATTGATGACCTTAGACGTTAAGTCCCACAGTGCACAGAGCCATTTGAGCCACAGTTTTCATCTGTTTATCGATTTACTACAGTAGTACAAGTATATATTCCAACTAGCTCTGCAGATAATGGAGAAATTGATGAAATGTATGATGAGATAAAAGAAATTATTCAAGTTGAGAAGGGAGACGAAAATTTATTAGTCATGAGTGACTGGAATTGGAGAATAGGAAAAGGGAGAGAAGGAAACATAGTAGGTGAATATGAATTGGGGGTAAGAAATGAAAGGGGAAGCCGTCTGGAAAAATTTTGTACAGAGCGTAACTTAATCATTGCCAACACTTGCTTCAAGAATCATAAAAGAAGGTTGCATACATGGAAGAATCCTGGAGATACTGGAAGGTATCAGATAGATTATATAATGGTAAGACAGAAATTTAGGAACCAGGTTTTAAATTGTAAGTCATTTCCAGGGGAAGATGTGGACTCTAACCACAATCTATTGGTTATGAACTCTAGATAAAAATTAAAGAAACTGAAAAAAAGGTGGGAAATTAATGATATGGGACCTGGATAAACTGACTAAACCAGAGGTTGTACAGTGTTTGAGGAAGAGCATAGGGGAACAATTGACAGAAATTGGGGGAAGAAATACAGTAGAAGAAGAATAGGTAGCTTTGAGGGATGAAGTAGAGAAGGCAGCAAAGGATCAAGTAGGTAAAAAGACGAGGGGTAGTAGAAATCCTTGGGTAACAGAAGAAATACTGAATTTAATTGATGAAAGGAGAAAATATAAACATGCAGTAAATGAAGCAGTCAAACAGGAATACAAACGTCTCAAAAATGAGATCGATAGGAAGTGCAAAATGGCTAAGCAGGGATGTCTAGACTACAAATGTAAGGATGTAGAGGCTTATCTCACTAGGGGCAAGATAGATACTGCGTACAGGACAATTAAAGAGACCTTTGGAGAAAAGAGAGCAACTTGTAGGAATATCAAGAGCTCAGATGGCAACCCAGTTCTAAGCAAAGAATGGAAGGCAGAAAGGTGGAAGGAGTATATGGAGGGTCTATACAAGGGCGATGTACTTGAGGACAATATTATGGAAATGGAACAGGTTGTAGATGAAGATGAAATGGGAGTTAAGATACTGCGTGAAGAGTTTGACAGAGCACTGAAAGACCTGAGTCGAAACAAAGCCCCGGGAGTAGACAACATTCCATTAGAACTACTAACGGCCTTGGGAGAGCCAGTCCTGACAAAACTCTACCATCTGGAGAGTAAGATGTATGAGACAGGCGAAATACCCTCAGACTTCAAGAAGCATATAATAATTCCAATCCCAAAGAAAGGAGATGTTGACAGATGTGAAAATTATCGAACTATTCGTTTAATAAGTCACAGCTGCGAAATACTGAAGCGAATTCTTTACAGACGAATGGTAAAACTGGCAGAAGCTGACCTCGGGGAAGATCAGTTTGGATTCTGTAGAAATGTTGGAACACGTGAGGCAATACTGACCTTACGACTTATCTTAGAAGAAAGATTAAGGAAGAGCAAACCCGCGTTTCTAGCATTTGTAGATTTAGAGAAAGCTTTTGACAATGCTGACTGGAATACTCTCTTTGAAATTCTAAAGGTGGCAGGGGTAAAATACAGGGAACAAAAGGCTATTTACAATTTGTACAGAAACCAGATGGCACTTATAAGAGCCGAGGGGCACGAAAGGGAAGCAGTGGTTAGGAAGGGAGTGAGACAGGGTTGTAGCCTCTCCCCTACATCTACATCTACACACATACTGCGCAACCGACCATACGGTGCGCCGTACCACAACTAGTATCTTCTCCCCCTGTCCACTCCCAAACAGAACTAGGGGAAATGACTGCCTATATGCCTCTGTACCAGCCGTACTCTCTCTTATCTTATCTTTGTGATCTTTCCGCTAAATTTACGTTGGCGGCAGTAAAATTGTACTGCAGTCAGCCCCAAATGCTGGTTCCCCGATGTTATTCAATCTGTATATTGAGGAAGCAGTAAAGGAAACAAAAAAAAAAAAAAAAAAAAAAAAAAAAAAAAAAAAAAAAAAAAAAAAATTCGGAGTAGGTATTAAAATCCATGGAGAAAAAATAAAAACTTTGAGGTTCGTCGATGACATTGTAACTCTGTCAGAGACACCAAAGGACTTGGAAGAGCAGTTGAACGGAATGGACAGTGTCTTGAAAGGAGGATATAAGATGAACGCAAACAAAAGCAAAACGAGGATAATGGAAAGTAGTCGAATTAAGTCGGGTGATGCTGAGGGAATTATATTAGGATATGAGACACCTAGAGTAGTAAATGAGTTTTGCTATTTGGGGAGCAAAATAACTGATAATGGTCGAAATAGAGAGGATATAAAATGTAGACTGGCAATGGCACGGAAAGCGTTTCTGAAGACAAGAAATTTGTTAACGATAAATAGTTTGGACAAGAAGAGAATAGAAGCTTTCGACATGTGGTGCTAAAGATGAATGCTGAAGATTAGGTGAGTAGATCATACAACTAATGAGGATGTATTGAATAGAATTGGGGAGGAGTTTGTGGCACAACTTGACTAGAAGAAGAGATCGGTTGGTAGGACATGTTCTGAGGCATCACCAGTTTATTATTGGAGGGCAGCGCGGAGGGTAAAAATCGTAGAGGGAGACCAAGAGATGAATACACTAAGCAGATTCAGAAGGATGTAGGCTGCTGTAGGTAGTGGGAGATGAAGAAGCTTGCACAGGATAGAGTAGCATGGAGAGCTGCATCAAACCAGTCTCAGGACTGAAGACCACAACAACAACAACATCCATTTACTGAAAAGCGAACAGCTGCGCTGCTGTCCTTGCGCTTTTAGCTTTGGCAAACTACTCTGTTAAAAACGTGCCACAATGTTGTAACAACTGCCTTATAGTTTCCTAAATTATTGCTGTTTTTAAAAAAATTGGTTTGCCTTATATGCGTGCTACAGAATGAACTATTGCCTTTACCAGTTCTGTCTCTCACATCACATTTCAGGATATGAGACACAAGACTGGAGTAAAGTTTCTCGGTTTGCAACAGTACTTTGCGAGCCGTAAGTTATACAGCCGAGTGAAACGTGTGATACCACGTTGCACGGGCTCTATAAGCAGGAAACTAAACATAACTAACTGTGAGGCGGCAACTTTTTCACAAATCTTTTATTATGAGCAGGTTTCTCTGAACCAGAACTTCATCGTATTTAACACACACAATTTATTATTTTATTTCGTAGTACTGCACACTGAGGTGACAAAAGTCCTGGAACACCTCCTAATATCGTGTCGGACCTACTTTTGCCCGGCGCAGTGCAGCAACCTGACGTCGCATCGGCTCCCTTTGGAAGTCCCCTGCAGAAATACTGAGCCATGCTGTCCCTATAGCTATCCATAATTGCGAATGTGTTGGCGGTGCAGGGTTTTGTGCACGAACTGAGCTCTCGATTTTGTCACACAAATGTTCGATGTGATTCATGTCGGGTTATATGGTTGGCCAAAAAATTGGCTCGAATCATCGGAATGCTCTTCAGACGACTCGGGAATAATTGTGGCCCGATGACAGGGCTCACTGTCACCCACAGAAATTCCATCCTTGTCCTGTGAGTCCACGAATGTCTGCAAGTAGGCGAGCACAACCGTCTCCAGTCAACGACAGGTTCAGTGGGACCAGAGATCCAGTATGTTCCACGTAAACACAGCTCTCACTGCCGGCCGCGGTGGTCGAGCGGTTCTAGGCGCTTAAGTCCGGAACCGCGCGACTGCTACGGTCGCAGGTTTGAATCCTGCCTCGGGCATGAATGTGTGTGACGTCCTTAGGTTAGTTAGGTTTAAGAAGTTCTAAGTTCTAGGGGACTGATGACCTCAGGAGGTCCACAGAGCCATCTTTTGAACAGCTCTCACTGTTATGGATCCGTCACCAGTTTGCACAGTCCCTTGTTGACAGCTTGGGTCCATGACTTCGTGGGGTTTGCGCCACACTCAAACCCTACCGTAAACTCTTACCAAATGAAATCGCGTCTATCTGACCGCACCACGATGTTACGGTCCTCTAGGGGTCAACCGATATGGCCACGAGCTCAGGAGAAGCGCTCCATCCGATGTAGTGCTGTTAGCAAAAGCATTCGCGTCGGTCGTCTACAGTCGTAGCCCATTAACCCCAAATTTCGGCGCACTCCCCTAGAGCGCAAGTTTGTCGTACGTCCCATATTTATTTCTCTGGTTATTTGACACAGTGTTGCTTGACTACTCTGAGCAAGCGTCACTACTCTGCGTCGCTAAGTGAAAGCCATCGGCCACTGTGTTGTCCTTGGTGAGAGGTAATGCCTTAAATCTGGTATTTTCGGCACTCTCTTGACACTGTGGATCTTTGAGTATTCCAGTCCCAACGACACCTGAAATGGAATGCCCCATGCTTCTACCATTCCGCGTGTCAAGTCTGCTAATTCCCGTCGCGCGGGCACAATCCAGTATGAAATCTTTTTACATGAATCACATGAGTACAAATGACAGCTTTTATACCTTGTGTAGGCGATACTGTCGACTTCTGTATTTACACATGTTGCTATCCCAGGACTTCTGCCCCTCAGTGTATAAAAATGTGACAGTCGGAGTGAGTCCGATAGAAACCACCAACAGCTGACTTTTCTTAAAGGAGCTCCACTTTGGCTACAAGTGAATGAAATGTGAACATGGTCTGTGAGTGACAGCAGCAGTAACAAATTTCCGCAGTTTACAGTATTGAATACAGAATTTTTTAGAAAGTGGCTCATTTCATGCAGGAGACGATATTTGTTAGAACGAAATAAAATGAGTCATAAACGTGTTATCTGGTGTGCCACTAACCTGCTAACCACATCTTCCAACGTGTGGAATCTTAGAAAAAGATTCTATTCCACGTACCTTCTACAGCATCGTACTGTGTTGTACTTAAAAGCGCAAATGAATCGTGAACTATCATTGTGGTTGAACAAGGGTAATCTTTAGAGCCGTGATGGGACAATAAGTGCCATTACATACCGTAACACAGGAAAGAATCCAAATTTGAAACTGTAACTGAAATGTCCTGTGAACTGTGGATTTACATTTACTAATCAATCTTTTATTTTGCACTGAAAGTGTAATAGCACTGATAATGAAATTTTGCACAGGTTAGCAAACGCATCTACAGTACTAGCTGCCTAAAAAGGTCCCCCTGTTCCAAATGCAGATAGTCTGTTTCCGGGGAGTGATAAATATTTTTTTCCACTGTTTCATGTAGTTATTGACTGAATTTAAAAATTTTAAATGCAAGAGTAATGTAATTAATAGGCATAGTCTTCCGTAAAAAGTTTAATACAATTAGTCATGTATTAGAGTGGTTGATTTGGGGAGTGGACCAAACAGTGAGGTCATTGACCACATAGAATTACGAAAGGATGGGGAATGAAATCGGCCGTGAGCTTTCAAAGGATCCATCACGGCATTTGGAGAAATCAAAGAAGAGTAAAACCAGGATGGTCAGACGCGGGTTTGAACCGTCGTCCTCTCAGATGTGACTGCAGTGTGCTCACCACTTCGGCACCCCGCTCGTTGTATTACAGCTAGAAACTGTGTATAAGTCTAAGAACAATGCAGGTCGTTACACAGGCTGTATAACGTCAGTGTTCGAGAATGCGAGGACTTTCAAAACACTTTGCACATAATTTCTAGTCTGGAATTTTTCTGGCTGACGCCATTCACAAGGTAGTGAAAGGTTGAAAGTTTATCGCATACTAAATTTTCACTGTACACGCAGCAGATCTTCAGCATGAGGCATGACGTTTTCATTTAATACTTATTTACTACTAACTTTCTCCATTCGTAAAGGCTTTACACCCTTAACGAAGAATGTTTCACATATTAATTCGTTTCTAGCTAATCAGACATTCGAAGCTGTTTTACACTTGGGGCAGGAGGTGTGGAGTTCTGAAAGAACCGAGTATGGCTAGGGGGTTTAATGGTTATTGTAGGATATGTTACAGCACGAATATCTCCTGATATTTTGAAAGAACGAAGCTGTCTATGGAGCCCGAAGAGTCAAGATAGGAATAGCTCCGAACAACGAGAAGCGCCAGTAAAGCATGTAAGCTCGTTAGCTAGTTTGGAACCGGTGGAGTGTTGACTTGTAGCTGCAGACCACGGGCCGGCGATTCATCTCGAGTTTACGTAATCTATGAAGTTTACGTTTTACTCGAAATTGACACTTCGTGTCAGAGACTTTTACCAGCCTGTGTGTGTAAACTCTCATTGTGGAACTCTCGCCAACATGGCACTTAGCACTAAGTCCACTGTCGAGATAGTTGACCAACAAGCTGCCTCCGATCCTGAAAACGGACAAAAGAGATGGTCAGTGTTTCTCCCGTGTTCTATTTAAAGACTTCGTCGCGATGAGAAATCGACAGTGTATGATCGTCGCGTTGAAGGACTTGCTTTCGGCTAGTGAACCACACGAAGTTATTATTATCATTATTATTATTATTATTATTATATTATTATCGACCTTCGTCTAAAGAACATGTCAAATTAATGCAACTGATGATTATTCTGTTATTCGTTGTGTCATCGGCTGCAGCTGGTTAGATAAAGGATTTGCGAAACAACTTATTCCCTAACAGTTCTCGCTAGTTGCTGATACCTGCGTGGGACCTGCACCTAATGCAGTGCACTTTCTCGCAGGCGGTTGTACAGAATTTCAATGAGCTTCAAGCCCACAAACATAGCGGACCGGTAGACAAGTGTGATCATTACCCAAAGCTCAATATGCGAGTAGCATATTGCACACAGGAATTCGTATCTTCAGGAATTGATCTTATAATCGTCATTAAGATGATGACTGAGAGAAAACTCTGATTGTTCAGTATTTCAGTGAAGCGCTTTTGATTCTGGATATCTCTCTTTTCAACCAAAGCGCCCACCGTTGCATGTGTAAACTGTTCTGTCGTAACCACAAGCGCCTGAACGAAGAGGAAGAACGCAAGACAAGAGAGGACCGTGACGAAACGTCAGCCAACAGTCCGCTGGCAATGACCGCGCTCCGTCAGGTGCGACTTCTACAAGAAGTGAACGTAGCGCCGCTGCTGCCACCCTCGGCCGGACATTAGTGGAAAGTATTCGCGGAGTATTAGCGCAGTCCAGCAGAGAGTGCTACCAGGACAGTTAGTAGTGATCAACAAACTGTGTGACAGACGTGCCTGAACATTGCATACATCACAGGACTGATTTACTTTGCCTGTCACCCATCGCTTGCGATACCGTTGCACATTAAAGTGAAGTATTGTCAATATAGAAATAAAACTACTAATGTTATTTGCTTGGACTGTTGTATAGCATTCCGAGAACGCAGCATCCCTTACCCCCCCCCCCCCCCCCCCCTACACACACACACACACACACGAGACGAGTGGGCAAGATCCTACAGAAACATCCTTATCTTAAAGATTCCTCTAATCTGCAGCTCATTGACATAAGGCAACGCCTAAAGCTGCGGACTGATATTCGAAAGAAGCAGGTTTCTAATCCCTCTCTAGCCATGCAAATAAATATTTCTTTACTAACTCCAAGGATTTTATTTAATTTTCAAACGAACACATTATCTAATTATTGAGCAATTAGCCTATTTAGCCCCCTAAGACAGTATCAACCTACATCTCAACAAAAACTGCCATGATTACAGAACATTGCATTTCACAAATCAGTGTGGGGGACGAGCAATATCTTATGATTTCCCTAATTAGAATTTCGCAAAACCATAACAGTTATGGGGACAGCTATCCCGAATGTGAAGTCCAGCCGGCCGCGGTGGCCGAGCGGTTCTAGGTTCCCATAGTGCTCAGAGCCAATTCAACCTTGATGCTCATTAAGTCAGGGTGTATATGCTGAACTACCGGACTGAAAAGTTAAATATTTCAGAGGAACATCCGAAAGAGAAACTATTAACTCATTGAAAGAGATGGCGCGGTGGTTAAGCACTGGTTTTGGCAGTAGGAACAGGTTTTTCAAAATTCCCGTCGACCACACCAGATTTAGCTGGCCGCTGCGGCCGAGAGGTTCTAGGCGCTTCAGTCTGGAACGACGCGACCGCTACGGTCACAGGTTCGAATCTTGCCTCGGGCATGGATGTGTGTGATGCACTTAGGTTGGTTAGGTTTAAGTAGTTCTAAGTTCTAGGGGACTGATGACCTCAGATGTTAAGTCCCATAGAGCTCAGTGGCATTTGAACCATTTGTGAAGTCCATGCATATAAACGACTACATTTAAAGTTGACCATGGATTCCCTGAACCACTTTGGTTGAATGCTTTGATGGTTCCTTCCAACAGGGCAGGGTCGCTTTCCTGTCCCGTCTTTTCCCAATAGTCACTTTTGCTTATGACAGACACACACTCAGTGGTAAACGCGATCTATGACAACTGTCACTTCTTTTCACGGTTGAGTGGCACAGAACGAGTTGGAATGTAACAGTATTAAAGCAAGCGATTTTGATGGAATATGATTGGGAAATGAAAACACTAAATTTAGTAAATGAGTTCGTCTGTCTAGGCAGTAAAACAACTGACAGTTGCCGAAGTAAAAAGAGAGTAAAATGCAGACTGGCAATTGCTACCTAAGTGTTTCTGAAAAGTATAAAGTTGTGCGCTACGAACATACCGTCAAGTATTTTCTGGACATAAAGGGGTGTCCGAAATCATGGAAACTGTGGTGGCGGTACTCACGACTCCAGAGAGTACCGCACCACAATGTATAAGCCGCGCTCGAAACACTCGTTACGCAGCAGCTGTGTGTGTTGACAGTACGAAGTATACCTACGTCCGCCAGGGGCCGCAGCTGCCACCTCATGGGCATCGGGTGTGTAGGAAGCGATTGGTAGATGCCTCTTTAAATACCGGAGCACTCAGCTACGACGTAGGGTTCTTTTCAATGCGACGAGTTGTGTGCAATCTTCAGTTACCACGGAATGAAGAAGCTGTCGCGTTCGTCCGTCGTCTCCAAGACTAAGGCTACGTAGTCAAGCTCCGGACCCTACATACGCAGCACTCAGAGGCGCAGTGACAGTACTTTAATATCTTAGAGGACTTCAAACGTCTAATTGTACTGGACATAACACAAGAAGCAGCATCATTTAGGCTGACTATTTCTTCGTACTCAATAAACATAATTTTATTGCTAGTTGTTGGGAATCTTCCTGATTGAAGATAACCTACGCCGCCCTCCTGCATTCCCAACAGAAACACAGAGAGAAATGCATACTTGACCATGAATGCAGATGCTAACCAAGCCTGCAAGGCTGCACTGTTGTGCCTGACCGCGAAGGGCAACTGTGCAACATCTTCAATGCCTTGCAAGCGTCAGTCTTTCTCAGAACAGCGTTTCGTGCAGTTGTGAGTACGTCATGTTGGAATTAAGTGAATTTGACGAGGGCAAAGTGTTTCTGCTCATACTGTGGATGCTTCCGTAACCAAGGGATACGAAGTGTTCGGTGTTTTCAAGAGGCACCGTACCGAAGATATATACCGCATACAGAGAAAGCGTAAGTATATCATCCGCTACCTCACAACGTGACGAAAGTGTGCGATCGTGACAGACAGTCATTCAAGAGGATTGTGAAGAAAAAAGAGGACGACAGCTCCAAAACTGACTGCGCAACCGAATGTCGCCCTCGCGAACCGTTACCAGCGAAACAGCACTACGAGAGTTACAGAAGTAGGGAATTTCAGGCCGAGCTAGAATTACAAAACCATTCGTCACTGATGCAAATTCGGGTAACGAGACAACTCGGTGCCTCAGCCACAATACGTGCTCTATAGAGTTTTTTATTTCTATATTAATAGTAGACAACTTTCTTGATTTTTAACAATGGACCGTTACACACAGAATTATACGTGCGTGAATTTTCACGATAATCTGCTTATTTTCTTATCCCTTTATGTTTACGTTGTCCTTTGTGGCTGGTGCCGGCGGAGGTTCGAGTCCCCCCTCGGGCATGGGATTGTGTGTTTGTCAACAGGATAATTTAGGTTAAGTAGTGTGTAAGCTTAGCAGTTAAGTCCCATAAGATTTCATACACATTTGATTTTTTTACGTTGTCTATAATACTATTTTTCTGGTCTTCATTTTTTTCTGCTACTTTTATTCTAACACTTAGAAGGCAAAGAATCTTTTTCCTACGGTATTTCCTTCCAACATCAGTCGGGTCTTCCTTGTCTGTGATAGACAGAGAGCCATAGGGTTTCGTTATTTCGAATTTTGTTGAATAATTTACAGTCATCATTATATCTACAGCTATGACTACTGTTACACCACCATGCACTACTGCTGTAATAATAAGCAATACAAATATTTTTACAACTACAAAAAACTCTGAAGTACTATTACTACCAATCAAATTTTTCAGCAAATGCTACTACAACTGAAACACTATGACTAATAGAAGAAAGTCACTTGGTCTACTGACTCTTGTTTCACGCTGTTTCTACCTTCTGGCCGAGTTTACAACCAAAAAGTGAAACATGGCACGGGTTCGGTGAAGATTTGGGCTGCCATGTCTTGGTATTCGTTGGGCCGCATGATTACTCTGCAAGGCCACATTACTGCCGAGAAATATGTCACGTTTTGGCTCGTCAGGTCCGACCAATGGTTCCGAAATCGTTATTTGTGCTCCAAGGATACAGGGCCCTGCTGACACAGCTCGCGTCGTCAGCGATTTGTTTTGTGAGCACGACGGCCACCGCAGTCATCATATCACATTACTGTGAGCCTTTGTGAACTACTTCAAAGAAATGGCGCGCTACTGCTGGGCACCTCCATCAGCGAACTTGAATATGTCACTATGTCGCGAGAAGAATTGTGTAAGATTCCTTTGAAAAAGATATAGGGCGCTTCTTTATCCTTTCCCAGTCTACTAGGAGCTGCGCTGAATGTCAACGGTTTTCCTACACCGTATTAGAGACGGAGTTGTATTGTGTTTTGGTGTTCCCCTGTTTTTGTCCATCCTGTGTATATGTCTGAAATGTAGCCTTATGCGGGACCGGAAAGTGAACGATAAACAGAATAGACAACAGAAGGTTTCTAATCTACATCTACATTTATACTCCGCAAGCCACCAAACGGTGTGTGGCTCAGGGCACTTTACATGCCACTGTCATTACCTCCCTTACCTGATCCAATCGCGTATGGTTGGCGGGAAGAGCGACTGCCGGAAAGCAGAAGGAGGGGGAAGCAATATATTCGATACCTCATCCAGAAACGCACCCTCTCGAAACCTGGAAAGGAAGGTACACCGCGATGCAGAGCACCTCTCTTGCAGAGTCTGCCACTTGAGTTTGCTAAACATCTCCGTAACACTATCACGCTTACCAAATAAACCTGTGACGAAACGCGCCGCTCTTCTTTGGATCTTCTCTACCTCCTCCGTCAACCCGATCTGGTACGGATCCCACACTGATGAGCAACACTCAAGTATAGGTCACCTCCTTTGTTGTTGGACTACACTTTCTAAGGACTCTCCCAGTGAATCTCAACCTGGCACCCGCCTTACCAACAACTAATTTTATATGATCATTACACTTCAAATCTTTCCGTTTGCATACTCCCAGATATTTTACAGAAGGAACTACTACCACTGTTTGTTCTGCTATCATATAATCATATAGTAAAGGATCCTTCATTCCATGTATTCGTAATGCCTGACATTTGTCAATGTGGTGCTGCAGAATAATTCTAGAGAAGTAGACAGGGTACAGTCCGTCTGCGGACTGAAGAGCAGCAGGCGAGTCCCCACTGTCTCTACCCATCTACGTCACAAGAAGCAACCACAGGTTGCTTCACAAGGTCGTACCAACCCTTTCTCAGCACGTCGTCTTTTAAATTAATGGAGACGCAGTGTGCAGACAGGTCCTATGAGTGTTTTAAAACCTCCCATAATACAAAAATTAGTAACTAAAATAACTTTTGTTAGAAATGCTTACGAGCAGAATCTATGTGAACCATCTCACGCTCTCCTATGGGACGCTGATTTTGAATTATCATGCACAGCAGTTAACGTCTCATCCACTGGGAAAGTCTATTTTCCCCAAAAGTAAAATGTTATCCGAAAAACCAGCTTCAGATACGGGTATTTGTTGCCTGTATTTACAACACAGCAGATGAAATGATGTCTTGCATTAGAGGGGCAGAATAGATAGGTACAAATCAGAAGACACAGCGGGCTGCGTGGCTGAAGTGTACGTTGCCCCTAGCAGCTAGGTCACATCGTAAAAAGCATTGTCAATTCTGGAAGCATATAGGATTCCGTTTGACACTCTAGGTCCCTGGACACGCTAATTCTATCCGTCACTGTTGGACACGATCTGAACACTCTTTTATACACTTGGCCATTAAAATTGCTACATCTGAAAGATCAGTAAACAATGAAATTTTACTTATTGTGCGTAAGAAGAATATATGATTAATTTTACAGATGACTGGGATGCAGACACGTGGGAAATTTAGTACACTGAACTGCAATTCTGGCAGCAACAATGGCTGCGACGCGGCTGGGCATCCAGTCCACCTGAGCTTGGATGATAAACTACGTCAGTCTATATTACTTTAGCTTTGTGCCAGAGGCGATCCTATTGTGTTCGCAATGACATCTCGTACCGTCAAGCTAGGTGCCTTGCCTCATGTGACGACGAAGAATGCAATTCGGCAAAGTTTGTTCTTCTCTTCATCAGCTATCACGCAGAGATCCAACGTGATGCTGCAGCCAGAGCCGGGATTCATCTGAAATGAGGACATGAAGCCGTTGCAGTATCCATAAATGTCGGTGGGGGCGTGCCATTGTCGGCGCACTTCTACCTTCTACCACGTCAAGCGAAGCCGCAGCCACAGCCGCCATATTAAAGATGTGGTGACAGTTCTTGCTGTTCCACACGTCGGTGCACAGTCTGTGCTGCACTTGCCTTGCTCTAAACGCAGCGATCTCCCAATTATCTGTACAAGTAGTGGCTTTACGATCTCTCACTACCGAATGAACGGCATACACTGAAGTGACAAAAGTCGTGGTGTATCTGCCAATACCGTGTCAGAACTCCTTTCGCCCAGCGAAATGCAACAACTCGACGTTGCATGGACTCAGCAAGTCACTGGATGTCCCGGCAGAAACAATGAGCGAAGCTGCGTCTATAGCCGTGCGTAAATGTGAAAGTGTTACGGTGCAGCATTTTGTGCGCTAACTAACCTCTCCACTATGTCGCATAAACGTTACGTGGGACTGATGTCAGGTGAGATGGGTGGCCAAATCATTCCATAGAAACCATTCAAGACTAAATGTGGCGCGGTAACGTGTTGCATTGTCAACGTTTGACTTCTTTACCATCGTTGTTTGGGAACATGATGTCGATGCACGGTTGCAAATGGTCTCGAAGTAGCCGAACATACCAGTTTCCAGTCAATGATCGGTTCGGTTCAACCAGAGGAACCAGCGCATTCTATGTAAACACAGCCCAAACAATTGTACGGTGCCTTTTTGACAACTTCGGTCCATGGCTTCGTGGGGTCTGCGCCACACTCTTACCAACTGTAAACGGGATTCGTCTGAGCAGGCCACGGTTTTGCAGCCGTCTAGGAGCTAACCTACAGGGTCACGAGTCAGAGAGCGCCGCTGCAGACGATGTTGTGCTCTTAGCATTGGCCTTCGCGTCGGTCGTCAATTGCCATAGCCCATTAACACCAAAATTCACCGCAGTGTGCTAACAGATACGTTCGTCGTACGTCCCACATTGAACTGTGCCATTATTTCATGCAGTAGTGCTTTTGTGTTTTCACTGACAACTCTACGCAAACGCCGATGCTCTAGATTGTCAACTGAAGGCTGTCGGCCGCTGCTTTCTCCATGAAGAGAGGCAAAGCCTGTAATTTGTTATTTCCATCACACTCTTGACACTGTTTATCAAATGGTTCAAATGGCTCTGAACACTACGGGACTTAACTTCTGAGGTCAACAGTCCCCTAGAACTACTTAAACCTAACTAACCTAAGGACATCACACACATCCATGCCCGAGGCAGGATTCGAACCTGCGACCGAAGCGGTCACTTGGTTCCAGACTGCCGCGCCTAGAACCGCGCGGCCAAACTGGCCGGCCACTGTTTATCACGCAGTGCTCTGTTCCCCAACGATTTTCGAAATGGAATGTCCCATGCGACTAGCTGTAACTAGCGTTCCGCGTTCAGTGTCTGGTAATTTCTGTCGTGCTGCCACAGTCACGTCGGAAACCTTCCCAAAAGAATCACTTGAGTGCAAGTGACATCTCCGCCAGTGCACTGTCCCTTTATGCCATTTGTACTCGATACGACCACCTTCTGCATGTGCATATCTACATCTCCTGACTTTTGTCAACTCAGTGTAATGGCCAGCAGTGTCTATTTCATGAACTCTTCCATCCGGCACTACGATGGTGCTATTCATTACAGTAACTAGAAGCGAATGTTATGTTCTTGACGTTCGCCTATTTACGATGAAAATACGAGACTTGACAAACGCTTGCTGCTGAAGTAAGGAACCAGATGGCGGCACGGCACGCTACTTTTTACCGCCCTGCCAGTGTCCAATGTTCTACACGTAATACCTGATCCAGTCTTAGATGGCACAACACGCCACGCGGTTTTAACTAACAGTCAAAAGCAATAATTTTGATATTCCGTCCGAAATTCCACACGACTTCCGTTCACTTAAATACACTTTGTACTACCTCGCGAACTCGTAATTAGCATTTTTCCGCGATTTTACAGTGCTTTCGTCGGAGCTGCTTTCAATGAGATGTTACTAGCCCGAACACTCAGCCCCGACTCCACTAGGTCACACCACAGGCTTTGTTCCCTGCATAGATTGGCGCGAGCCTGCGTTTTCTGATTGGCTGATATCACAAACAGCAAATGAAGTTGCAGTATTATCCCGCGCTAACCCGCGATTTACTTCAATGACCAATCATAGTAAAACATTTCTTTCTATGCCAATTGCTAAATAAATAATTTTAGAAAAGTAACAAATACTAAATTACTCCTTGTGAATTTACCGATTAATTTGTGTTCTACTCAAGATTTATTAGTACCATAAACTGACTGCACATTTAATCGTAGTAAACCCTGTGTATAGTTTAACTGGTACTTCGTGAATAAACAAAACAATTTTCATTTACTTCTGTTCTCCTTCACTCATACAACACTCACACTGCTAATTACTACACATATAAAACAATTATAATTATGCAAGTACATTCAATATTAATCAAACGTAACTTTACAACATTGCATAGACTACGACCGCTAGCACTGTCCGTCAACTGCTGACCTCTGCCGTCTCCTAGAACAACTACGTGCAGCTCTGTAACTCAGGTCAATGGCAGCCGGTGACATCTGTCGATGACTCATGCCTATAACGATATCGTCCTAACAAGTGACAGGAGCGATGCGAAGGCGCTACGCCTCAAGATGTCGGCCGTGGGCATGCTTCCCAGGATGCTCCTCCCGTACGCGCAGTGCAGAATAGAGTTGGGCAACACGATTCTTTTTTCCGATTCGATTCTTACGATTCAATCTCACACTGCGAATCGATTCGTTCACGATTCATTCTAGTCTGCGATGGCACGATTCTTACGGAATGCAAAAAGTTCTACATCTTACTCACAGATGGCAGGACATGTTTTAAGTTGTCAATGGGGTTATAATCGAGCTCTGTCATGATATTCCAGGAATAGTTCATTTATGAGTAAACATGCATATGACGTTATAAGTGTGATTCTCGATTTATACGTGTAATGCCTTAATTGATGAAAGGTCACGTTTGATTTGATTGCATCTCTTGTTTTATTTCAGTATGCCAGGAAAGAGGAGTCGATTTGTGCGAAAGATGGTGCAAAATTACGTTGTATGCCAGTCTGGTTGTATGGCTTGAACGTATCTAACTATAGACGTCTGTTTTATAGTAACAAAATCTGTCAGCGAGGCAGACGTGGTTTGGCTCATATCATCCTATACAGTAGTACAAGTTTATATGCCAACTAGCTCTGCAGAAGATGAAGAAATTGAAGAAATGTAAGATGAGATAGAAGAAATTATTCAAGTAGTGAAGGGAGACGAAAATTTAATAGTCATGGGTGACTGGAATTAGTCAGTAGGAAAAGGGAGAGAAGGAAACATAGTAGGTGATTATGGATTGGGGCTAAGAAATGAAAGAGGAAGCCGTCTGGTAGAATTTTGCACAGAGCATAACTTAATCATAGCTAACAGTTGCTTCAAGAATCATAAAAGAAGATTGTATGCATGGAAGAATCCTGGAGATACCAAAAGATACCAGATAGATTATATAATGGTAAGACAGAGAGTTAGGAATCAGGTTTTAAATTGTAGAACATTTCCAGGGGCAGATGTGGACTCTGACCACAATCTATTGGCTATGACCTGTAGGTTAAAACTGAAGAAACTACAAAAAGGTGGGAATCTACGGACATGGGATCTGGATAAGCTGAAAGATCCAGAGGTTGTACAGAGTTTCAGGGAGAGCATAAGGGAACAATTGACAGGAATGGGGGAAAGAAACACAGTAGAAGAAGAATGGGTACCTCTGAGGGATGAAATAGTGAAGGCAGCAGAGGATA
Source organism: Schistocerca gregaria (assembly GCF_023897955.1). Classification (NCBI taxonomy): domain Eukaryota; kingdom Metazoa; phylum Arthropoda; class Insecta; order Orthoptera; family Acrididae; genus Schistocerca; species Schistocerca gregaria. The sequence goes on from NC_064925.1 coordinate 571,262,200, forward strand.
AAGTAGGTAAAAAGACGAGGGCTGCTAGAAATCCTTGGGTAACAGAAGAAATATTGAATTTAATTGATGAAAGGAAAAAATATAAAAATGCAGTAAATGAAGCAGGCAAAAAGGAATACAAACATCTCAAAAATGAGATGTGTAAAATGGCTAAGCAGGGATGGCTAGAGGACAAATGTAAGGATGTAGAAGCTTGTATCACTAGGGGTAAGATAGATACTGCCTACAGGAAAATTAAAGAGACCTTTCGAGGGAAGAGAACTACGTGTATGAATATCAAGAGCTCAGATGGCAACCCAGTTCTAAGCAAGGAAGGGAAGGCAGAAAGGTGGAAGGAGTATATAGAAGGTTTATACAAGGGCGATGTACTTGAGGACAATATTATGGAAATGGAAGAGGATGTAGATGAAGACGAAATGGGAGATACGATACTGCGTGAAGAGTTTGACAGAGCAGTGAAAGACCTGAGTCGAAACAGGGCCCCCGAAGTAGACAACATTCCATTAGAACTACTGACGGCCTTGGGAGAGCCAGTCCTGACAAAACTCTACCAGCTGGTGAGCAAGATGTATGAGACAGGCGAAATACCCTCAGACTTCAAGAAGAATATAATTCCAATCCCAAAGAAAGCAGGTGCTGACAGATGTGAAAATTACCGAACTATCAGTTTAATAAGACACAGCTGCAAAATACTAACGCGAATTCTTTACAGACGAATGGAAAAACTGGTAGATGGGGACCTCGGGAAGGATCAGTTTGTATTCTGTAGAAATGTTGGAACACGTGAGGCAATACTGACCTTACGACTTACCTTAGAAGAAAGATTAAGAAAAGGCAAACCTACTTTTCTAGCATTTGTAGACTTAGAGAAAGCTTTTGACAATGTTGACTGGAATACTCTCCTTCTTCTAAAGGTGGCAGGGGTAAAATACAGGGAGCGAAAGGCTATTTACAATTTGCACAGAAACCAGATGGCACTCATAAGAGTCGAGGAGCATGAAAGGGAAGCAGTGGTTGGGAAGGGAGTGAGACAGGGTTGTAGCCTCTCCCCGATGTTATTCAATCTGTATACTGAGCAAGCAGTAAAGGAAACAAAAGAAAAATTTGGAGTAGGTATTAAAATTCATGGAGAAGAAGAGAACACTTTGAGGTTCGCCGATGACATTGTAATTCTGTTAGAGACGGCAAAGGACTTGGAAGAGCAGTTGAACGGAATGGACAGTGTCTTGAAAGGAGGATATAAGATGAACATCAACAAAAGCAAAACGAGGATAATGGAATGTGGTCAAATTAAATCGGGTGATGCTGAGGGAATTAGATTAGGACATGAGACACTTAAAGTAGTAAAGGAGTTTTGCTATTTAGGAAGTAAAATAACTGATGATGGTCGAAGTAGAGAGGATATAAAATGTAGACTGGCAATGTCAAGGAAAGCGTTTCTGAAGAAGAGTAATTTGTTAACATCGAATATAGCTTTATGTATCAGGAAGTCGTTTCTGAAAGTATTTGTTTGGAGTGTAGCCATGTATGGAAGTGAAACACGGACGATAACTAGTTTGGACAAGAAGAGAATAGAAGCTTTCGAAATGTGGTGCTACAGAAAAATGCTGAAGATAAGGTGGATAGATCAGGATTGGGGAGAAGAGAAGTTTGTGGCACAACTTGACTAGAAGAAGGGATCGGTTGGTAGGACATGTTTTGAGGCATCAAGGGATCACAAATTTAGCAATGGAGGGCAGCGTGGAGGGTAAAAATCGTAGAGGGAGACCAAGAGATAAATAGACTAAGCAGATTCAGAAGGATGTAGGTTGCAGTAGGTACTGGGAGATGAAGAAGTTTGCACAGGATAGAGTAACATGGAGAGCTGCATCAAACCAGTCTCAGGACTGAAGACAACAACAACATCCTATGTTTTTCTGTGCTAAGATGTCTTTCCAAGTTCACATCACCCTTGTAATTCATAACACAGCTGACAGCCCTCCCACACAGCAAATTTAGCGTAACTTTCATTTCGTCTGAATACTAAGCATAGGTATTTTGCTTTTAATTTGTCCGAGAACTTGCCGCTGTCACTACTATTTACATGAGCAGACGACATAATTCTAAACAGTAGGATTCAATCGCATACAGCGACATTAATTCACTAAAATTTAATATGAATCTGAACACGATAACATTCGAAATTTAGAACTTGAAGTTATTAATTAAAAAGCTTTTGTTTAAAGACGGTAGTACACGGCGATCCTCCAAGAGAGGTTGGCCTATTGGTTAGAGGGTCTATACTGTCTCTCTCTTTTTCCCGCGAATAATATTACGGCCCACGAACTTGGTTTATTCGTTCCGAGCTTCCTTGGTTCACACGCATCCTCCACCTGAGTGCCATCTGACGGTGGTAATCATTCGGCACAACTCTGCAATCTGCATGATTCGGAAGTTGCCTTCGAAGCATAGCGTACTAAGAATCGATGAATCGTTGAACTTCACGACTCGGAAACACGCAATCGTTCTTACGGTTTTTTTGAACGACGATTCGTCCGTATCACGATTCGATTCTTACGATTCTTTATTTAGAGTCGTTCACGAATCGCCACAACTCTCGTGCAGAATCACAGGTGGTGAAGCCACCAGCCTAACAGCGTGATACTCCGGCAGGTAGACGCACGCGTGCTCGCTGTCTCAGACGGCCCGCGGCGTGTTCGCGGCGTGTCGGACACGGAGCCGGCAGGCCGCTAATGGGCGCCGCACACCTCTGGGGGCGGCGCCGCCGCCCCCACCCCCGTGCCGGCGCCGCCCCCGCACGTGTGGGGCGGCGGTAATCCCGTAAGCCCGGCGGCCGTGTCCGGCGGCGTGTTTGGCCGCGGCATTAGGGACACGGCCGTGTCACGGCGGCCCCGGGGCCGTGTAGCGCCGCCGCCTGCCAAAATATAAACACTGGCCCGCGTCTCCGCAGGGAATCCCCGCCGCACCTGCCCAGGCAGCAGGGCAGCTCGACGCCATTAATCTGTTTGCGTTTGACACCTGACTCTATGAACTAACTCCTCCCTGACCCGTTCCACCTTCAGTCCTTCTGTAGTATGTCCGAAGGGCGGCGACGTTTGACTGAAGTAAAGTGACATTTTGCGTAACGAAGAAGTTATTTATTATACGTGAGTGCTGTCTTTCTCGGCGAATTTCATATATGAAGTCTTTCCGGGTTGTCAGCCCAGTAGCGTCGTCGTCTCGTAGCAACGTGTCGATTGAATGCGTCTCCACCATCTTCAGGCGAACTGACTTCATATAAGTTATTTATTGATAAGTATATTTTCATAATGATCTTATTCATGCTCCTTTGATGAGGTGGAGACGAAAACTAAATAATGTTATTCAGCAGCCACTTAAATAGAATTGTATCCCTTTAACTGCTTAAATGATTATCAGCTCACCAGAAAAAAAAAAAAAAAATAGTCACCCTATAACACCCCCCTGCTTCCCGGGGTTTATGAAGTTACAAGTTAACAATCACCGTGAATTATGAATTTTGACCCGTCTCGGGATAAAGCATCCGAATCCGAAGTAAATAATGATTATTCCGCGAGAAACAGGAGACGTTATAACTTGATCGTTATTGAATGAGTAATTTCATTAAATAACGATCGGTAAATGAAATAATGGAAATAATTTGGAAATAAATTTTGCTAGTGGAAATTTTGCTGAAAGAAATGATTAAGTTGTAAAAGCAATTAAAAAGTCGGTCGACTTTAAGTACGTGAATAATTGTGTCAAAGCCGGCCGCTGGTGGCCGAGCGGTTCTAGGGGCTTTAGTCCGGAACCGCGCGACCGCTACGGTCGCAGGTTCGAATCCTGTCTCGGGCATGGATGTGTCTGATGACCTTAGGTTACTTACGTTTAAGTACTACTACGTTCTAGGGGACTGATGGCCTCAGATGTTAAGTCCCATAGTGCTCAGAGCCATTTGAACCATTTGAGCCAATTGTGACAAAAATAAAGTTTACCTGTTTGTAGCGCAGCAGGTGGAACGGGAACTTTCACGTAAGTGCTGTGTCAGGCTCAGCAATCATATAAAACAATGTCACACCGATCTAACTACATTTAAACATTAATGGTTAACTTTCAATAAGTATTTTGATAATTACTTAGTTCATAATTTGTCAGCTAAGTACGATGCTGACAACACAGATAATTATCCATCGAGATTTTGAATAATGGACTGTCATTCTGTCTTTAAAATTATGTACTTTTCACAGTTTAATCTACTGATAATGAAATAAATTGCCAGTAATTGATTAACTATGTTTTGAATGATAGTAATTCATTAATTGGGCGATTGTCAGGTGGAATAAGCTTTATAGTTTCATGAAATATCCTTGAATTAACTTCAGCTGAATATGCATTGAAATAAATCTTAATAATCAAGTTTATTATTTCACTGTATTATTAAGTTACTATGGTTGGCATAACCTTATTAACTGCAACAATTAACTACGGTAACCAATCGTTCAAAACAGTCTCAAATTTACTCTTCACCGTCTATGATAATAATTTGATAATTAATGTATTTTCTCTTAATAATGGCGTGACACTCTCGGTTCAATAAGGTAAGGATCGGAAGGAGCCTACTTGGTGTTATTGTACGGTGGAATGTAACTGCAACACTTCGATTATAAAGTGCTTGTTATTCACTGTTCAACTTCAGAGAAAAGCACAGTCACTGGCAAGCCTTCTAAAATTTTATCCTAGTAAAATTACGTTGATCTTACTTCCCTCGTTGTCGGTGGATCGACGGAAGTCCACGGTGGCGACACAATGTGGCAGCGGGCTTTTACTGTGGCGACTTGGGCCCTCAGAGCGCTTCACATTTAAGCCCTCGTTTCTTCAGCACTATGCCCATTAATCCATAATAACTTTCCCGGCCATGCATCCAGATATGCCAACCATTACTTTCCCCTCGTACTTAGATCCACACAGCAGCCGTTAGATGTAACACAGCCAGGACCAGCAGCACTCAACTGTACGTCTTACTCCGAGCACGGCGTCACTGCTGCTACTGCCCGCTGGCGCGCGAAAACAATCTCTCTGACTTCAACGTTAAATATGCCCTGACTTGCTAGTTTTAAATATTACACAATTTAAACGTAGTATTTACAATACATATTTACACTAGACAATACATAGTATACAAAAAGTTTCATGTGTTAAGTAAGCGAAAAAATTCATAGCAAGGACTGAGTTGTAGCGTCACAAACCTAGAGAAAACATCAGCAGTATCATTTAATACCACGTACTGGTACCCTGGATTCGATAACAGCCTGAATTCGGTTAGGACGTGGGTCCAAAAGATTATGCAGTCAGGTCGCATCCAGGTAATGCCACTCGCTCCGTATTTGATCTCACAGGCCCACTAAATTTCGGTGATTCAGGTGTCTAACAGATTTTTTATGAAGGCAGGTGATTTTTCAGGTGTGAGATGTAATAGGATGGGGGAAATTTTCAGGAAACCAGGCAGTGTTACTGCAACCCGATGAACTTTGTTGTTGTGGCCTTCATGTGCGAGAGTGATCAGTGGCCTCTTACTATTCGACCGATTCTAAACGTTCATTGTATGCAGTTCCTGTCTCAATGTTATTCTCCCTACCAGGTTGAACTGGACCTTCATTCACTGCCCGCAGCAATTCCTGTCGGGTTTGGAAGCGATTTTGATTCACAAACTGTGAAACAAGTCTCCGTTTCCTGTCAGTGAGGCTCTTCTCCCGACCACAACTCTGACGTCGGTTTTCGTGGCCACGTGTGCTACAGCACAGTTTGTAGCCACCTTGAACCGTTCGCCGCAAAACATCAAGAAATCCAGTAACTTCGCACACCGTATGGTCATGGACACGGTCGACCACGATTGCCACATTTTGTCACACTGTCACGTCCTTGCACTTACCCACGATTACGTACAATGTCCGACTGAGACATAAGTGCCTTACTGATCACTAATACCTAATGCTCAAGTGGAGGCAGTGCGCTCGCGATTGAGGCCGTGACTCGTCCACGGCGCCAGTTCTGAAGGCTTAACGATTCATCTGTGCGTGCGCATTGGGTGGCTAACTTTTGCAGTGAGTTATTTCAGCCATTTGATTGGTTTGTAATTAATTCTGGACAAACTGTTCTAATTTCGGCTTTGTACTGATTCTGAAAGGTTTCATTATTGTCCTGTAGAAATTAGTTACATTTCCTGTCATGTTACATGTGAAGAATTTCTTCTTTTACCTCCTTGCCTTCTTCCATTCCCCTCTCGTGCTCGGCACTGTTATATGGGTTTTGGCCATGTAAGAGACAGCTGGTGGGCGGAAGACCTTCCTAGCGCCAGCCAAACCCTCAGGAAGGAATTTGTATACCCAACCTGGCTACGTCTAGAGCAAATCTCATGTTCGAGTGTGAGTACGTTTTAGCAATGTTTTCGTAGCGTTGTTTGGGACGGGATGTTGGTATCAGGCTGACATGTACCTATTTTAATGTGGGAAACCACCTGAAAACCGCATCCAGGGTGGCCACCTCTCATCGTTAATACGTGGGGTAGATTCGATCCGGAGGATGCTCGGCTCCTCTGTACTGGAAACTGCACGTTAACGCGCTCGGCCGTCCCTGTGCGTCACATGTGAAGGACATCACATTCTTGGTTTGACTATGCACGTATCATCACGTTAAGGCCCCACATGTGGTTCTTAGAGTATTAATGCAATTAAAAATAACAGTTACATGGCGAAGGAACCATTATTTAGGCACTCCTACATGAGCATGACACGTAATAATATGAAAATCCTTACGATGTAACTTATTACCTTGCTTTTGTAGTAGTAGTAGTTGTTGTTGTTGATATGGGTTGCAGTTCTAGTACCAGTCTGTGGCAGTTCTCCACTCTAGTCTATTCTTTGGTAGCTTTTTCATCTCTGAATATTACTACAACCTACATCCATTTGAACCTGCTAACTGTATTCATGCTTAAGTGTTTTTCTACATTTTTACACAGTATATTTCCTTCCATTATCAAATGAACTATTCCTTGATGCATCGGGATGTGACATTATTTCAGCCAGGTTGCGCCATAAATTTATTTTCTCTCAGTTACATCTATTTGTTCCTCATTAGTTATTCGATCTACTCTTCTAATGCCCGTATTCTTCTACAGCATCACACTTCGAAACCTTCTATTCTCTTCCTGTCTCAACTGTTTATCGTCTTCGTTGCACTTTTTTACGATACTACATTCCAGATAAATACCTTCAGAAATGACTTTCTAACAACTGCATTTATTAGATGGTAGCGAATTCCTTTTTTCCAGAAACGTTTTTCCTGCTGTTTCCAGAGTGTATTTTATGTTATCATTTATTTTGCTGAGCAAATAGTAAAACTGATATACTGCTTTTAGTATTTCATTTCGTAATCCTTTTCTCTCAGCATCGTTTGATTAAATTTGAGTAAATTTCTAGATCCTTGTTTTTTCTTTGTTGTTCACCTCATAATCCCTGCTCAAGACAATGTTAATTCTGTTCAATTGATTATTAATTTTGCATCAACATGGCAATGAGCGTCAGATAAGCCCATCTTGTGAACGAGGCTGCAAGGCTATGGCAACTTAAGGTCTACTCACATCTCTCAGAATTCGCTCGTAAAAGTGACACATTTTTTGTCACGTTTCTGATGGTTTCGATAGAAATTTATACAAACCACGACAATGTTCTCTATTCCTTGCTGAGACTAAGCCTTGATAAAGGGAGAGGCAGCTAAGACGACACCCCAAATACACGGAGAACTTCGAAACATATACACTACGCTAAGTTTACAACGACAACGTAGCAAAATTTTGGACGTAAGCGCATAATTTTTAATGTCACTTTGCTTACTTTTTCGTGTCCAAAAACCAAACATGGCCTTTCAGCCCAGTATTGGGCTACGTTCAGTACTTTACCTTGTCCAATCACAAACTGTCGAAGTTGGATCTTTAGGAAGAGTCTGGACAGGCCAGAAGTTGGTCCACGAGACTCAGAGGGCCATAGACACGGGTTTCCAGGTAGATGCCGTGTTTCTTGACTTCCGCAAGTCGTTCCATACAGTTACCCACAGTCGTTTAACGAACAAAGTAAGAGCATATGGACTATCAGACCAATTGTGTGATTGGCTTGAGGAGTTCATAGATAACAGAACGCAGCATGTCATTCTCAATGGAGAGGTTTTCCGAAGTAAGAGTTACAGTATACTTGTTCGCCCACTGTTTGAATACTGCTCACCGGTGTGGGATCCGTACCAGATGGGTTTGATACAAGAGATAGAGAAGATCCAACGGAGAGTAGCGCGCTTCGTTACAGGATCATTTAGTAATCTTGAAAGCGTTACGGAGATGATAGATAAACTGCAGCGGAAGACTCTGCAAGAGAGACCCTCAGTAGCTCGGTACGGGCTATTGTTGAAGTTTCGGTAACATACCTTCACCGAGGAGCCAAGCACTACACAGGGAGTCCATTGATCGTCACCGGGCCAAATATCTCACGAAATAAGCATCAAACGAAAAACTACAAAGAACGAAACTCGTCTACCTTGAAGGGGGAAACCAGATGGCGCTATGGTTGGCCCGTTAGATGGCGCTGCCATAGGTCAAACGGTTATCAACTACGTTTTTTGAAATAGGAACGTCCATTTTTATTACATATTTGTGTAGTACGTAAAGAAATATGAATGTTTTAGTTGGACCACTTTTTTTTGCTTTGTGATAGATAGCGCTGTAATAGTCACAAACATATGGCTCACAATTTTAGACGAACGGTTGGTAACAAGTAGGTTTTTTAAATTAAGATACAGAACGTAGGTACGTTTGAACATTTTATTTTGGTTGTTCCAATGTGATTACATGTACCTTTGTGAACTTATCGTTTCTGAGAACGCATGTTGTTACAGCATGATTACCGGTAAATACCACCTTAATGCAATAAATGCTCAAAATGATGTCCGTCAACCTCAATGCATTTGGCAGTTCGTGTAACGACATCCCTCTCAACAGCGAGTAGTTCGCCTTCCGTAATGTTCGCACATGCATTGACAACACGCTGACGGTTGTTGTCAGGCGTTGTCGGTGGATCACGATAGGAAATATCCTTCAACTTTCCCCACAGAAAGAAAACCGGGGACGTCAGACCCGGTGAACGTCCTTCGACGACCAATCCACCTGTCATGAAATATGCTATTCAATACCGCTTCAACCGCTCGCTAGCTATGTGCTGGACACCTATCATGTTGAAAGTACATCTCCATTCTGTCATTAAGTCAAACATCTTGTAGTAACTTCGGTAGAACATTACGTAGGAAATCAGCATACATTGCGCCATTTACATTGCCATTGATAAAATGGGGGCCAGTTATCCTTCCTCCCATAACGCCGCACAATACATTAACCCGCCAAGGACGCTGATATTCCACTTGTCGCAGCCATGGTGGATTTTCTGTTGCCCAATAGTGCATATTATACCGGTTTACGCTACCGCTATTGGGGAATGACGTTTCGTCACTAAATATAAAACGTGCAAAAATCTGTCATCGTCCCGTATTTCCTCTTGTGCCCAGTGGCAGAACTGTACACGACGTTCAAAGTCGTCGCCATGCAATTCCTGGTGCATAGAAATATGGTACGGGTGTAATCGATGTTGATGTAGCGTGCTCAACACCGACGTTTGTGAGATTCCCGATTGTCGAGCAGTTTGTCTGCTACTGGTGTGCGGATTAGCCGCGACTGCAGCTGAAACACCTACTTGGGCAACATCATTTGTTGCAGGTCGTGGTTGACGTTTCACATGTGGCTGAACACTCCCTGTTTCCCTAAATAACGTAACTATCCGGCGAACGGTCCGGACACTTGAATGATGTGGTCCAGGATACCGAGCAGCATACATAGCACACTGCCGTTGGGCATTTTGATCACAATAGCCATACATCAACACGATATCGACCTTTTCCGCAATTGGTGGACGGTCCATTTTAACACGGGTAATGTATCAAGGATCAAATACCGCCCGGACTGGCGTAATGTTACATGATACCACGTACTTAAACGTCTGTGACTATTACAGTGCCATCTATCACAAAGCGAAAAAAGTGGTCCAACTAAAACATTCATATTTCTTTACATACTACACAAATATGTAATAAAAATGGGGTTTCCTATTTTAAAAAACGCATTTGATATTCGTTTGACCTATGGCAGCTCCATCTAGCGGACGAACCATAGCGCCATCTGGTTTCCCCCTTCAAGATAGACGATTTTCGTTCTTTGTAGTTTTTTCGTTTGATGCTTATTTTGTGAGATATTTGGCCCGGTCACTATCAATGGACCACCCTGTATTGCTCCCTCCTACGTATATCTCGCGAGGGGAGCATGAGGACAAAATCAGAGAGATTAAGGCCCACACAGAGGCATATCGACAATCTTTCTTTCCACCGACAATACGAGACTGGAATAGAAGGGAGATCCGATAGAGGTACTCAAGCTACCCTCCGCCACACACCGTCAGGTGGCTTGCGGAGTTTGGATGTAGATGTAGATGTATAGCACTACAGTTGAACTGCTCGTCATCCACGTTACCATGAAACCACTTAGTCATGCCAGTTTTTACTGGGGCCACCCCCCTCCCCCCTCCCAACGTTCTTATGCGGTTCATGTCTTCCATGTTCGCGAGTTCGTTGTAAAGCTGCCGAACAGTACCTATTCCGATGGATAGTCAAATGGTGGTTCTTCAAATGTCATGTATACGAAACTTTCGCGGATCTCAGTCGCGCAGGCTGCATTCAGTGCCAAAGAGTAGATGCCGATCATCGATGGTTTGCCTGAGCCTCTCTGTGAAATTGTGAGGTCTGGGTGGGACGCGCAGAACCTGCAGTTCTGTGAACTTCAGTAGCAGATTGGGTTTCATAAACCCTGTTGCCATTGGACATGCTCCATTAAGGCATATGTCGACTTTCTTAGAGTGGGTTGATATGATCCACACCACGAAAGCATATTTGGCTGCAGAGAAGCATCCTGCTTGTGTGGTGGTTCTCATGATAGTAGGTTTTGCTAATTGCCAGTTTCCGCAAAATATTATTTCTGGGAACCAACTCCTGGCGGATTTTTTTGACAGTGGTGCCGGTACCTAACAAATGGGTTGTTTTATCTGTATGTTCCAATGTGGTATTATTCAAGGAAACGTTAGGCCTCATTTTCCTTGCGAAGATAGAAGGTGGCAAGCGCTTACCATGTCTTCGTAAGTTTCAGTTAATTGGGTAATTCTTATAATATTCTGACGTCTCTGAGTGCTTTCCCAAATTTCTGTGCTACCTTCTCCAAAGTCCTTCCCTGAACTATGATTGTCAAGTCACCTACATATAGAAATGCCTTCTATGATTAGGTATTGGATGGTCGTTAGCGTATAGGTTATAAATGGAGGCAGTCAGCACCCTTCTCTGGTCCAGTCCCTGTCTTTGGGTTGTTCAACGGCTCTTCTTTCCATCGGGAATAACGTAAAATTATCTAATTTGTAAGGGAGACTCAATTAACTTGTCAAAATGTTAGTCACTTAATTCGATATAGAGTTTCCGGAACTGTACCGTTTGTAGAGCTGAGGTCGATCAGTGCCAGCCGTGTAAGCTTTTTATTTTCGCACTATTCTTCTTTGTATTCTGTCAGGTACACAATATGGCTGGTACATGATATGTCAGGCGTAGAACCCAGTCTGTTGAAGGATAATATTCAGATCGGTAGAGTGTGCCACGCAGTTCAGAATGAGTCTCTCATACAATTTGAGCAGATGACAAGAATATGATACAGGTTGGTAATTCTTTGGCGAGTCTGGTTCCTACCCGCGCTTCATCAGCGCCGCTATCCTTGCCTTTCACCGCATCCTGAGGATGCCTTAAGTTTAGTGGCTGGACGGGCCGCACGTTCCGCATTTCGGCGCCCGGACCAAATGGCACGTATCATCCACACCAGCCGATTTACCGTTATGCACAGTATTGAGACCCAAGATGAGTTCTTTCATTGCGAAAGGCGCTGAGAACGTTCAAGGCATATTTTTTCTGCGTAACGTTTCCTATTCGAGTGCTGGAGACGTAATCAGAAGCTATAAAGATCCAAGAAGTTACAGCCTCAAAAAAGCTCACGTAGCCAAACTCTATACACCTAACCATGAAATGGTCGGTTCGTAACGTCACCGATCTGCTTCCTAAGATTGCAGATTTGAGCCAACGTGTGTCATAGAGCTTGGATTGGGGAGAAGTTGCCGTTGTTTGCTTTATTTAGCACCAAAGGCTACATCTAGTTAAAGTTGTCATTGCGCTTTTGAACTTCTATGCTGATATTGTTAATCCTAGAATAGTAATGACTGGATGTTAGGAAAACGATAATGCCGGCCGTGTTGGCCGAGCGGTTCTAGGCGCTACACTCTGGCACCGCGCGACCGCTACGGTCGCAGTTTCGAATCCTGCCTCGGGCATGGATGTGTGCGATGTCCTTAGGCTAGTTAGGTTTAAGTAGTTCTAGGGGTCTGATGACCTTAGAAGTTAAGTCCCATAGTGGTCAGAGCCATTTGAAGCATTTTCTTTAATACGATAATGCCGGATGAACGAATTTGATGCCCCAGTCCTACTGCCCACACTTTTAACATAGCTTTTGAAGCAGACTTCTGCACAATAACATGGCTTAAATAGTAACAAGGTAACAGTGCAGACCTGGGGTCTCACCGTCAGTAGAAGAGGAGAGATAAAGGTATGCCCTGCCATACCAACTGTAAGTAAACATAATCGACAACGTCAAGTTGGAGAAAGTCTTGAACTGAGAGCTGGCGGTCTCAAAACGTAGGCTGTTCGTAAGGCGTAAATTACCTCTATGGCAGGCCAAAGGAAGACGAGCCGCCTTCCGCGCTTTGCAGCAACAGGCCAGGTATTATGCTGCCACGTTTCAGTACCGCTTCGTATTAGCTGCTCCCTCTCTACCACGTGTCAATCCTACTATGATTTTAAAATTATCATAACGCATTTATTTCCCATTTCTACTAGGTGCTACCAGAAATGCCCGAGAATATTCTCATTAAGATCTGAGAACCTAACTTCCATCTTAATTCCCACGCTTCTAGTGGTTTTCCCGATGTTGGAAGCAGTGCTGGGACTCTGCTGACTGCATCGTGTTCAGACTTAGTTGCGATTCCGGTTTAATCCCTGCTCTGGAATCAAAACTCCGCCCTTTAGACTTCAGTTTCGTTTTCTGGATAACGGAGAATAGCAATGGGCTAGATCATGCGTATGGGGTGTAAGAGGTACAGTTATAGTTTTTTGCCATGAACTCCCTTACAATGACCAAGGCGTATGTACCAACATCCTCTCAGGTCGTTTGCGTCTAACTTCTACCCACAGTCTCCTCACTGTGGAAAATCCATGTGACTGTCTGACCAGGAAGAGAAAATTTCCTAAGGGCTATTCTATACAAACAAAAAAATAGTTTTCACTTACTTGATGTTCCTGTGAACTTAGTGCGCTTCCTGGGCTTTGGAGAGGATGATAATTATGGCCGTTGTGTTTCAGATTCGGAACCGTCGACTCACGATTCATCGGCACTTATGAACGTGAACAGGAAATCTGGATCATCTTTATTATTTGTAGTTCAGTGCTCACTGGATGCCGATATCATTGTTGGTCGGCGTTCAAAAGACGAGGTATGAAGTTCGATGCACTTCGTCTCATGTTCAGATCGTCAGTTAGAATGCGTTGACAAGTTCCTGTGAAATTTCCATTATTTCATAGACATCATACCCTCCTGGAAATTGAAATAAGTACACAGTGAATTCATTGTCCCAGGAAGGGGAAACTTTATTGACATATTCCTGGGGTCAGATACATCACATTATCACACTGACAGAACCACAGGCACATAGACACAGGCAACAGAGCATGCACAATGTCGGCATTCCAATACCGCGGTTCCTGGTGTGTCCGCTGTGCCGTGCGTGTGATCATTGCTTGTACAGCCCTCTCGCAGTGTCCGGAGCAAGTATGGTGGGTCTGACACACCGGTGTCAATATGTTCTTTTTCCCATTTCCAGGAGTGTACATTGCCTGTCTTCTTTGATACTCTCCATGTACTTTAGTGACCGTTTCAGGTGTTGTCAGTGATGACGATCAACACATGTGTTTATTTTCCTCCACACAACCCAGGCCATCTTCATATCACTCAGATTTTCTCGTTTGTCTCAAAGAATGATCACCAAAATACCCCGTTCGCCTGTGTGATTTATCTGATGTTTTGCGGAGTTTACAAAAAAATCTTAATCCTGATCGTTTTCTCCTTAACTCAGCCATTTAGAAACTTGTGGATACAGTGGCACACGCTGTAAAGAAACCAGCAACAACTTTCACACCGATTAACTCATAATGACGCTATGTGGCAGAATAGCAGCTGAAAGACACAGTTAGTGGCAGTTTGTTTTGTCGTTTGGGTTCAGTATTCATATTCTGAAAAATTTTGGACAGCATATCGTATTTCCAGCTTTCCGGCTTTCCTGCTCTCTTTGCTAACTTGTGATATCTGAAAATTAATATTAGTGCTTTCTTTCTACCGATTTCAATGCAAAATATTTCCCGTTGAAGCAAATTTAAATTTTTGGCGTTTAATGTACATCTACATCTACATGATTATTCTGCAATTCACATTTAAGTGCTTGGCAGAGGGTTCATCGAACCACAATCATACTATCTCTCTATCATTCCACTCCCGAACAGTGCGCGGGAAAAACGAACACCTAAAACTTTCTGTTCGAGCTCTGATTTCTCTTATTTTATTTTTATGAACATTCCTACCTATGTAGGAAATATAATAAATATTTTCGCATTCGGAAGAGAAAGTTTGTGACTGAAATTTCGTAAATAGATCTCGCCGCGATGAAAAACGTCTTTGCTTTAATGACTTCCATCCCAACTCGCGCATCATATCTGTCTCCCCTATTACAAAACGAGCTGCCCTCTTTTGCACCCTTTCGATGTACTCCGTCAATCCCACCTGGTAAGGATCCCACATCGCGCAGCAGTATTCTAACAGAGGACGAACGAGTGTAGTGTAAGCTGTCTCTTTAGTGGACATGTTGCATCTTCTAAATGTCCTGCCAATGAAACGCAACCTTTGGCTCCGCTACCCCACAATATTATCTATGTGGTCTTTCCAACTGACGTTGTTCGTAATTTTAACACCCAGGTACTTAGTTGAATTGACAGCCTTGAAAATTGTACTATTTATCGCGTAATCGAATTCCAACGGATTTCTTTTCGAACTCATGTGGATCACCTCACACTTTCGTTATTTAGCGTCAACTGCCACCTGCCACACCATACAGCAATCTTTTGTAAATTGCTTCGCAACTGATACTGGTCTTCGGATGACCTTACCAGACGGTAAATTACAGCATCATCTGCGAACAACCTAAGAGAACTGCTTAGATTGTCAACTAGGTCATTCATATAGATCAGGAACAGCAGAGGTCCAAGGACGCTTCCATGGGGAACACCTGATATCACTTCAATTTTACTCGATGATTTGCCGTCTATTAATACGAACCGCGAACTTCCTGACAGGAAATCACGAATCCAGTCGCACAACTGAGACGATACCCCATAGGCCCGCAGCGTGATTAGAAGTCGCTTGTGAGGAACGGTGTCAAAAGCTTTCCGGAAATCTAGAAATACGGAATCAACTTGAGATCCCCCGTCGATATCGGCCATTACTTCTTGCGAATAAAGAGCTAGCTGCGTTGCACAAGAACTATGTTTTCTGAAACCATGCTGATTACGTATCAATAGATCTTTCCCTTCGAGGTGACTCATAATGTTTGAATACAGTATATACTCCAAAACCCTACTGCAAACAGACGTGAGTGATACAGGTTTGTAGTTCGATGGATTACTCCTACTACCCTTCTTAAACACTGGTGCGACCTGCACAATTTTCCAATCTGTAGGTACAGATCTATCGGTGAGCGAGCGGTTGTATATGATTGCTAAGTAGAGAGCTATTGTATCAGCGTAATCTGAAAGGAACCTAATCGGTCTACAATCTGGACCTGAAGACTTGCCCGTATCAAGCGATTTGAGTTGGTTCGCAACCCCTAAGGTATCTACTTCTAAGAAACTCATGCTGTTCGTGTTTCAAATTCTGGAATATTCCATTCGTCTTCCCTGGTGAAGGAATTTCGGAAAACTGCGTCCAATAACTCCGCTTTAGCGGCACAGTCGTCGGTAACAGTACCATCGGCACTGCGCAACGAAGGTGTT
The DNA here is from genome assembly GCF_023897955.1 of Schistocerca gregaria. Lineage (NCBI taxonomy): Eukaryota > Metazoa > Arthropoda > Insecta > Orthoptera > Acrididae > Schistocerca > Schistocerca gregaria. Next base: position 571,278,517 of record NC_064925.1, read on the forward strand.
GATTATGTCTTGCCCTTTATGTACTTTACATACGACCAGAATTTCTTCGGATTTTGTACCAAATTTCGAGACAATGTTTCGTTGTGGAATGTAGTTCATTCATCGAGTCAAATTTTGAGTCTCTCCGGTGTTACGACTGAGGTATGGCTTACGTTCACAAACATTTGCGACGTTAGACCTGTTTTATCAATGTTCGTTGCCAGTGAGTAGGTCTTAGTACGAAGTTCCCGATGCTGCGGGGAAAGGAATGTCTTTCCTTGGGTTCCACTTGTAGTGGTTGGCAGTCTAGGAGCTCCCTCCGCCACAATTTTCCTAGCTTACAATTATAGACAGGCTACAATCCTGTATGACACCGAAGGACCACGAAATACGCCTGCTTAGAAGGAGAACCCATCCACAGAACTAAAATCAAATATTTCCAACGTCAGTGTTTTAATGTCCTGCAGCGTACTGTAAGCTTGAACTCCATGGTATATGTCGAGGAATAGCAGCTTATCTCAGACAACAAGCAACGCTACAGGAAGAAACAGTAGCGTACTCGTACAACATTTTTTCTACATAATTCACTAATAGTTAATGTAGACGATTGTCTTCCTAGAATCTCGCCTTCGATAGTGTACCGGATGTCGCCTGATAAACGAGATACAGTCTAGTGGAGAATTTTCTCACACTTGCAATTTGCGTGAATAATGTTAGGAGACCAATTTTCAAAGAAAATGACCCACTACCAGTGCTCCGCAACGAAAGCATCAGACTCTTACAGTTCAACATTGACTCAATGTACCTTGAATATAACAGTTTTTGTTCGTAATAAATTTTATGTAGGAAAAAAGTTTCATTGGTGTTTTCTTGGCAGATAAAAGGCCATTACGTGATTGCACACTGCAGGTTCGTTGGCGAACGCTTGGACAATACAAACTCGTGCGCGCCTGACACGATTTCAGCGATAGTGGAATTGTTGGAATATAATTCTTATTACAATTTGGAAAGAATATGTACGCTGGTGTACCTGCTGTTTACACACATGGTTTACAGTGGACTGTGATAGTGTTTAGTAGGACAAAACAACATGGAAAGAGTTCTACTTGCAGCAACCGATCATATCCTCGAGTTAAAAGCTGTGAAAGGTGCAGGAGACGAAATAGAGGTATTTTGCCCTCCAGGTTGAAGTATTTAGAAATGTCGTATAGGAAAGAAACTATAAACGCCATTTGTCGGTGTCAAACATTGAGATCCTCTCGGGAAGATCTTCTTGGAAGTATAGGTCGCAGCACCTCACTATGAATTAGTAAGAGAAGTATGGCAGGTGCACCCGTTGCAAGAAGTTAGTATGCAGACACAAAGAGCATTAGACAAAACGTAATTGTGTGTGACTCTACACCTTATTTATATCTTGTTTGTCCGCAGCTCTTGGTCTGGTGACTAGCGTTTCAGCCTCTGGATCTCGGGGTCCCGGATTCGATTCCCGGCCGTGTTGCGGAGGCCGGTGACTGGGTGTTTGTGTTTTCCTTATCATTTCATCATCGTCACCATCATCATCATCATCATCATTCGTGGCAGTGGCTATATTGGACTGCGTAAAAAAATTGGAGTGTGTAAAATTTGGGACTTTCTACGGGCGCTGATGACCGCTCAGTTGAGCGCCCCACGAACCAAGCATCATCATCACCATCATCTCTATATGTGGTTTCATTAAATCAATTGACTGTAAAGGATCAACTAATGGGTGTGTGTGACTTGTGACGTGTTTCTCTGGTTGGCACGAACACGTTAAAACTTTTGAGTTTAGAGTAAGTAGCCAATTTTCCATACACTCATTCCCTTTAAAGCCACAAACGCAAAGCACCCGTACAACTGAAGGACTCCCATTTGTAAATCTGTTAGTCATTTGAGGAGCATGCATATTGTGGTGCTACATTACAATTCAATGAAGGAAGGATTTTATATAATTCTTCCTGAAGGATGGCCAATATTCTGGTTTACATCAAATTGAAAATGATACTGTATTATATACGAACGATCTTTGTTAGTGTTGACGTTGGTTTTTCAAGCATACGCGTCGAGAAAATGCACTTCATATCCTTTGAAGCATGACGTCATAGTGTGTACCATCTTGAGTGGAGCTTCATCACGTGATGCAGAATAGGTGTAATTGTAAAGTGTGGGTAGCTCAGAATGGTAACGAACGCCGGCATTCATTCTCCAATCGAATCAAACTAGTGGTTAGAACTGATACTACTATAACACAAACACAGTCGTAAAGTTTATGCCTGTTAAACACCAATTTTCCTGTTCATTTGCGCAATGGTTATATTGATAAATGATGAAATACGACAGGAAAAGGAAATGTTGGTGAAAGACTGTGCCAAAAGAAATATTTGTTCGTGAGCATTGAATTACACAGCTTTTATATTCAAAGAGTGTCATAAGATGTTTTTCCATCTTGAAAGAACTGTTTTCCGGAGAATGCTAATAATATGCTTTGTTCTACCTGCTACATGGCAGCTAGCCATCGTTGAGTACTTTGCTTCCTATTTCTGACGATATGCAGAAAAATGAATGGAACAGTAGACTCAGAGTCATTAGTTTTATCTAAGTTCTGGACGATTATTTTCACTTTGTCTGGCGGCACCAACTGTTAATATTAAATAGAAATCTAGTACCAATTGTACAACATTGTTTAATCATATGCTACACTTTATCGAACAAAACAGGTTCCACCATTTTACTTTTTATTCTGGTATCTTTCTTGCACCCTCGTTATTCTATGCCAGTGTTAATTTTATCTCTTTTTTTTTTTTTGTTTTTGGCTCGCACTCGCACGTCATTTGGAAACATCAAAACTCTTAAGTGTATATATTGATGAGAATTTAAAGAGGAAAAAGTGCATTTTGGAACTCCTAAGAAACTTAGTTCAGCCACATTTGCACATCGAATCACAGCCATAATTGGTGAGACACAAATTACTGGCTCTGAGCACTATGCGACTTAACCCTAGAACTTAGAACTAATTAAACCTATCTAACCTAAGGACATCACGCGCATCCATGTCCGAGGCAGGATTCGAACTTGCGACCGTAGCGATCGCGCGGTTCCAGACGGAAGCGTCTAGGACCGCTCGGGCACACCGGCCGGCGAGACACAAATTACTAAACTGATATATTTTGCATATTTTATTCAATAATGTCACACGGGATAATGTGATAGCGTAACTCATCCTTAAGAAAGAAAGTCTTCATTGCTCAAAAATTGTCCGCCAAGAAAAATATGTTGTGGTCATCCACGACCGTCTTTTAGGCCCGTGTTAAGGAGTTGGGCATTCTGACTACTGCTTCACAGCAAATATTTCCCTCATGAAATTTGTTGCAAATAATCCGCTGCAGCTCGAAAGGAACTATGATGTACCTTATTACAATACCAGAAGGAAAAATGACAATCATTATTCCGCATTAAGGTTGTCTCCAGCATGAAGAGCGGCGCACAATGGTACAACAAAAAAATTTTTGTAACTGTTATATAAAATGTATGACCGAAAGCAAAGTAAAATTTGAAAATTAATTGAAAGAGTTTCTTCTTGAGAACACCTACCACTGTGTACAATAATTAGAGATTAGGAATTACGCCTGTATACGTATTTAATAACAATAAATACCAAAAAGAGCTTATCAATATTCATCAGGAAGGCATATTTACAAAATAGTTTGGGATGTGAATGTGAAAAGACCTGTTCCACACCATTACGATTTATCGTGCAAACGATCCGTGGGACGTGAAACTAACTGCTACAGTCCCACCAACCCTGGGTTGTGGTCTCTCCCCTCGAGTGCGACCACCTGCTTCGCGCGCTGCAATCACGCGAAGAGCCTGCAGGGGCTGCGGCAGGCAACAACAAAGCATACAGCTTGCACATTCAAGGTAACGGACAGCAGCAATCAGTCCTTTATTTCATGGCTTTATTAAAGCAAATCCAGATTTCGGCTACTAGCTAGCCATTATCAATGCATTATTTCAGAGATCTAACACATGGCCTAGTACGTCAACAGTTATAGTTCATTCAAGACTAGTACTCTCGAATGACCTGTGACAGGAGCCGTTATCATAAAGGCAATGCACGTGTATTTTAATGGTACACAATTCACACTTTACTTCACAGACTTCAGAGATCTGAGAGATCTCTGTTCGCATCAACAAAAGCGTGTATTGCCACCTCTTGCACCAGTGACACCATACAGCGTTTCAAGCATGCACCCTGTTGATGAATCATTCTTCCAGGATGGCGTTCCGTAGGTGCTGTAGGGGCTCTAGGTAGTGCTGATGTGCGCTTCTCCCCAGTCGCTCCCAAACGGGCTCAATAGGATTCAAATCAGGGCTTCGAGCCGGCCAACCCATAGCGTGAATCCCTGTTTCATTCCAGATGTCTCACAATTCTCGCAACACGTTGGTTGCATTGCCGTGCATTAGTATAAACTCATCATCAATAAATGGAGTGAAAGGCACAACATGCTCCAGAAGGATTTCCTCCACATACCGACGTGCGGTAAGGCTCCCATACTCCAAGAAGACCAAATCCGTTCTTTCAGCTGTATTGATTCCTGCCCACACCACCACAGAACCACCCTGAAAAGGCGTCCTCGATGAGAATGTGCAAGGGGAATACCTTTTCCTGGCCTTCTCCATACCCTCTCTCTTCCGTCCGGTGACCAGAGGCCAAATCACGAGTCATCGGCCGGCAGGGGTGGCCGAGCGGTTCTAGGCGCTACAGTCTGGAACCGCGTGACCGCTACGGGCGCAGGTTCGAATCCTGCCTCGGGCATGGATGTGTGTGATGTCCTTAGGTTAGTTAGGTTTAAATAGTTATAATTTCTAGGGGACTGATGACCTCAGAAGTTAAGTCTCATAGTGTTCAGAGCCATTTTGAACGACTCATAGGTGAACATCATTTGATCCTATTGTTGCACTGTCCAGCCAAGATGTTCCCTTGCGAAACGTAGTCGGATCTGTAGCAGGTATCCTGGACTAGAGACTGCCTTCTTCGAGTCTTCTTCAAACGGTTCTCTAATTAACAATGAGCCCTCTAACCTGGTGGGGTCGATTTCGTGGTTCAGTAGAGGTCGTGTGACGGTTGCTCTGCTCGGGCTTGTTCCTGGTCGTTTTGCAAAGCCTCCAGTTTCCCTGTACCATAGTATGGTTCTGGAAATCGTGTAAGGTGCAGTCCTCAACAAATCCGTAACGTAATGCATGCTGTGCCCATCATACATCAAAGCAAGAGGTTCTACAGATTGTTCAGGACTTAACGGCATGTTAACTCCAGAAAGCTGGTTGCGAGTATCACAGAAAGGTCCTACAAACACGAGTGATTAAAGGGGGAATAATTCACGGTACAACAGTAAGCACTAAAACATCGGTAAAACATTATTCGCTCACATTCAGTGATGTGTTCCCCAGATTGTACTGGAAAAAAACAATTGAGGCTAATGCAACAAACAATCAACACCGCCTTGTTTGTGCTCACTAAGCAATGCCAACAACATACCCCGTCCCAAAGAACTGGTTCAAGTGCTTCACTTAAATGGATAATTACACAATGTTTACACATCATTTATTTGGTGTTGCGTTTTTCGTGACAGTCAGAGTATTTCTGTTGTTTGCAAAGTAGAGTTATCTGAAGACGGAATGGAACGACCGCGTTCTTCTATTTTCAGTTCATTGTGTGCACCTGCTATTTACTAAGACGTCGCAAAAATCGATAGCGCCCGACAGGCTGTTTAAGATAATCGGCTTTTGTTGAACAGGAAGAAAGTTTCGAAACAGTGCGGGGCCTGGAGCAGGTGGCGAGGAGCTGAAAAGTGGGAAAACATTTCCGCAAGAATTAAAGCGCCAAGGCGTGGGCGACTGAACCGTTAAGATGTTAGAGGCGCCGTCACTTCCCATTAGAGCCAAATTTCTCAAGAGAATATCCAGAATTTCCTCATTTCTTTCTGAAACGAACTTTCAGAGGGGAACAAAGTCCCCAGTGACGCGCTTTTAGCCGCGATATTTCACAGATTAGTCTGTCGGGAGGTATAATTAGAGTGTCTGAGATGTTAAGAAACATATTTCGCTGCTGGTTACACGAACGATTATTTTATCACCACGTGTCCTAGAGCTCATGGAATTATAGGTGACACAGATGCAACGGAGTGAAAAAGGGAGCTTACAATCTTATTACGCTCTTCTCTGTAACTGGGTTTAGAACGACAGCATTCCTGCTAAAATGTAGTTGCTATATCAACGGATTCTTTCACTGCCTCTCAGCATAATAATCAGCTCACCCAGCTGAAACATTTCTCTGGCTACTTCACAACATTTTTTACTCTCGCGTGTAGTCGGCCTGGGTGGCCGAGCGGTTCTAGGCGCTACATCTGGAACCGCGCGCCCGCTACGGTCGCAGGTTCGAATCCTGCCTCGGGCATGCAAGTGTGTGATGTCCTTAGGTTAGTTAGGTTTGAGTAGTCCTTAAAGTTCTAGGGGACTGATGACGTGAGAATTTAAGTCCCATAGTGCTCAGACCCATCTCTCGCGTATACCTCCATTGAAATTAATAATTTTCCCTTCCCTCTCACTTCTGTTCCCAAACACAGTTGTACAGAAATATTATTTTATCTGAGGCAATGGCGGACATATTTCATTATGCATTCTCTTCATAGCAATGGAATGTCTGGTTTTCTTGTACTACCTAGCGCCACTCTCTAGTCATGGCTGCTAGCCCACTTTATTTCTGTGTTTGTTTTTGTCGTGACACTAGTAATATCGTAAATACAATTATTTGTCGGTAATTATTAACGTATTTCCAGCATGCTGTGATTTAAAACGTCATTCAATGTAACGTGTATCTCTTTTTAAGAATTCAATTTTTTTTCCGTATATTAAACTGCAATGGTACTGGCAATACATACGACACTAAAAGACGTTTAGAAGTTCGCCTTCTCGGCTGTTTTTGGCGAATTCAGTTTTTAACAAATATACGACTGTGGTATCCCAAGTAGATAAAATTACATACAACGTTGTTTCTAAATTGTAAATGAGAATATATTCCAGAAATTGATGTAAATTTATCACCATTTTCACTTCTGTGTTATTTGACACATTTTGCACATTGTAACTTTGCTGAGGTTTCATTACATGTGAAACAGAATAAACTTCAGTCGTTCAAGACAATGTTAGTACTAGTGTATGTAGTACATAATCTTTCTGTGTACGCCCTACCAGTTACTATACATACACACAATTTCTCTCTTTATTTTTTGTATACATTACAGAAAAATGTCATGAGTGAATTACTATCTCTTACGACATGAAAAATATGTACGTTTTCACTGCATGAACTGAAATCTGTCGTAGACAGTAGTGTATCACATCTCATTTCTGATGTAAATTAGTTTCAACGTACACTTTTGAGAACAGTTAATTCAAGGCACTGCTTTTATGATCAGGCTATGCTGATGTCCCAGCAGTTTACATATGTCACAGTAATCCTCCTCTAAAAATGTGATCGAGACGTTATCATATGTTCCATATTTCATTTTCCAGTTATATATGACAGATTACCTCGTTTTCTGTTTGCGACTGTTATTGCTTCGATACTATCGGTGTAAAAAGTTTTGCTGCTGTTGATGTTAGCTGATTCCATAGTGATGTACCGTTCGAAGAGGAGTACTGAGAGAGCTGTGAAGAAAGTGACATAGGGAAATTAATATTAACCACCCACAGAATGTCTACAAGTTCTAAGAATAAAACTGTACCTAAACTGAGATATGGGATATTTAGTTTTTTACTGATATCTCTTACACCTTACACCAAAAAGTTAACCTCGTAGCAACTATTTAAAAGCGACGACCTACAATTTCGAGGGATGGATTCAATGGCGAGTGAAGTTTTGCGGCGTTCTTTCAAATATCACTACATACAATGAAACACGAGACTGCGCGTCTACCAGCCAGTTCATCTAAATTCCTTCGGGGATTTCTTTCGGCTGTGTTTTCATGTAATAATCCGCGGGAGTGAATCGAGCGATCGTATTGACTGTACTGTACTTCTTCACCCTATCCCACGCGTTCGTGCGGGTCCATTCGAACTTATTTCCAGCGGACTGAGCCCTCCCTGGCTTCGGACCTACCTGCAACTACGGTGCACGGTCTACGTATTTCTCTTGTCTATGCTACCACTCGGTGCCGTGGAGAGGTCTCGGCACATGCCAATGAAATTCGTCGCCAAATCAGCACGTTAAATTAAGCTGCTTCAGCGATCTGCTGGGAATGATTGTTTGGAAAGGAGAATATAATGTTGTATTATCGTCAATTACTGGTAATCTAATGCTTAAGCACGGTATCTTTAAGTAAAATTCGTACTAAGGTGATTGTGTGTGTGTCAAGCGCTTACTGCACAATTTTAGTGTCCAACGGACACGACTTAATACTTGCTGTATAACTCCTTCTTGTACATTTTAATGTACGTTCGCATTGTTATGTGCAGGCTCTAACAACCCTACCACAACAAAGGTCAAAAATTAATTATGATTGTAGTGTTGCTCACACTGCTAAATATTCCATTTTCGGGCAACAACAAAGTTATATTATGTGGCAGGTGTCATTAGAGCATAGTTAATAAAGTCATTTCATGAAATAATGGATAAACTAGCCACTCATCTTTTCGTGCTTCCCACGCTGGTCTCGTTGTGAACTCATTGCTCAATCGTCGAAAATCTAGGTAGTGATGATTGCAAGCTCCGATGCAAAGATGCCTAGGTGTTATTCTGCGATATTCAAAACTTTTATAGATGTGTTTCATAAACCATTCTTAAAGATTAAACTTTTGCAAGTTAGGACAATGGTGACGTAAAAAAGTAATCAGCACTCCGAATTTAAGTTACACTTCTTTTTTATTACTTTTGTTGCACCATCACTTCACAATATAAAACATACTTGAAAATATCTTCCTCACTGTTAAAGTTCACATCTTATAAACTGACTACAATTAGCGTCTTTTTAACATGACAACGAAGACCTGAATCTTTAACTAATAACCGCTTACGCGCCCAAAAATCAGAGTTACAAGTACGTCAAAGATCATAGTGACAAAAGAAAGAATACACATTAATGAATTCAAATCTGAATGTTTGCACAGAAATATGTTAACTCTTTTACAGAGCCACAGTACAATATTGCTGGTATCGAGAGGTTGAGGTGAGGTGCCGTAATGGTTACGTAATTCAAGTACCATTATAAGGCCTAACTAAAGATCGGATTCATTCTCTTTCACTGGATTCTAATCAGAGTAGTATTTCGTCAGCGTTTACAGCATTTCGTACATCTTTCAGTTGTCAACTGTAGCTTTCTGTAGAGAAAACATTTCTGTGAAAATCGGACCGAAAAAGACCATTATAGATCCCCTTCAACTAATACGTGTCTGGCAGAGTCTCTTGCATCTTGTGCAGATAGAACGGAGTGAGCAGAAATTGAGGCACTGCTAGAAGATGTTTTAAGTACATCAAAATTGCAAAAACATACAAAGAAAGAGATATGGATTGATGAGTGTGACCACTAACCTAAGCCGGAAGGTGTGGCCGAGCGGTTCTAGGCGCTTGTGTCTAGAACCGCGCGACTGCTACGGTCGCAGGTTCGAATCCTGCCTCAGGCATGGATGTGTGTGATGTCCTTAGGTTCGTTAGCTTTAAATAGTTCTAAGTTCTAGGAGTCTGATGACTACAGATGTTAAGTCCCATATTGCTCAGAGCCATTTGAACCATTTTTGAACCACTGACCTAAAGTGGATGGCATTTAGTTGCTGCGAACGTGTCAACATCAACAATGGAGTAGCAGAACTAAAAATGCATTAAATATTCTGTTATGCAATGGGAAATGATTGTTTTACTCTCTTTCACAAAAAGTGACGCAAACAGCACCATGTATTTCTATTACAAAAGTTGTAAATAATCTATGATTATTAAACTTCTATGTCACAAGTTATACTTTGTATACTTGTAATATGCTGCTAGCATTTCTATAACATACCGTAAAGCCCTGCAGGTACTTTACGCACAAAAGAATAAATGCCGTTTTATGTGGGGTACTCACATCTTAAGCCAGTCAGAGACTCTGACAGCAAATTGTGTCTATTGAGAAGTGGCAGTACACATTGACTTCTCAAAAACGAAGAAAAATCTAAGAAATAGGCCGTTAAATGCCTGCTAACGGTCTTTCACCATATTTGCAAGGTGGTTTCACTAAAGAGTATTTCTGACTGTCTGTGAACTGCGCGAACGTGAAAGACACATAGCAGGAGTGAGTGAACTAACTGACTATGAAGCTTAAGTAGGATACACGGTCTTCATTACACTACTTTAAATGTCTTTACTCTGTACTGATGTAATTCCTGATTAAATTTCATCTTTCCTTCTTTCCTGTAGGTACATCCAATTAAGTTATGTCGCATCACCAATTTATATGTATCAACTAACATTTAACTAACTAGCTAACGATTGACGGAAAGTGATTATTAAATATTTTTCACAAATCTGGTTGACCATCAACAAATTATTCTCACCCAAGAGAGATGCAATATGTTGAACACTACCCTCATATCTGTTTCAAACTTGAACATATGGTTTTAATTGTAATTTAATATACTGCATGGAGCACTATCACTCTTACAATAAAGAGCCAAAGAGACTGGCACACATGCCAAATATCGTGTAAGGATCCCGCGAGCACGCAGAACTGCCGGAACACGACGTGGCATGGACTCGACTAATGTCTGAAGTAGTGCTGGAGGGAACTGACTCCATGAATTCTGCAGGGCTGTCCATAAATCCGTAAGAGTATTGGTGTTGGTGGAGACCTCTTCTGAACAGCACCTTTCAAGGCATCCCACGTATGCTCAAGAATGTTCACGCCTAGGGAGTTTGGTGGCCAGCGAAAGTATTTAAACTCAGAAGAGTGTTCCTGGAGCCACTCTGCAGCAATTTTGGACGTGTGTGGTGTCGCACTGTCCTGCTGGAATTGCCCAACTCTGTCGGAATGCACAATGGACATGGGTGGATACAGATGACCAGACAGGATGCTTACATTCGTTTCACCTGTCAGTCAGACGTATCAGGAGTCCCATTTCACTCCATCTGTACACACCATTCCAGAGCCCCTACTAGCTTAAACAGTTGCCTGCTGACGTGCAGGTCTCATGAGGTTGTCTCCACACCCGTGCACGCCCATCCGCTCGATGCTATTTGAAACGAGGCTCGACCTATGACGCAACATGTTTCCAGTCATCAACGGTCCAACGTCGGTGCTGACTGACCCAGGTGAGGAATAAAGCTTTCTCTCGCGCAGTCATTAAGGGCACACGAGCGGGCCTTCGGATCCGAAAGCCCATATCAATGATGTGTCGTTAAATAATTCTCATGCTGACACTGTTTAATGGCCAATCATTGAAATCTGCAGCAATTTGCGGAAGGGTTGCACTTCGATGTCGTTGAACGATTGTTGGTCCTGTTCTCTCAATATCTTTTTCCGATCGCAGCATTGTCGGAGATTTGACGTTTTACCGGATTCCTAATATTCACGGCACACTCGTGAAATGTTCGTACGGGAAAATCCCCACTTCATCGCTGCCTCGGAGATGCTGTGTCCCATCGCTCGTGCGCCGACTATAACACCTCGTTCAAACTCACTTATATCTACATCTACATCTACAACCATACTCCGCAAGCCACCCGACGGTGTGTGGCGGAGGGCACTTTGAGTACCTCTAAACTTCAACAAAAGCGCTTTACGACCTACTGACCGTCTCTCCTGCAAAGTCTTCCACTGGATTGTATCTGTCATCTCCAAAACGCTTTCGTGATTACTAAATGATCCTATAACAAAGCGCGCTGCTCTACGTTGGATCTTCTCTATCTCTTCTATCAATCCCATCTGGTACGGATCCCAAACCGGTGAGCAATATTCAAGCAGTGGGCGAACAAGTGTACTGTAACCTACTTCCTTTGTTGTCGGATTGCATTTCCTTACGATTCTTCCAAAGAATCTCAGTCTGTCATCTGCTTTACCGACGATCAACTTCATATGATCATTCAATTTTAAATCAATCCTAATGCCTACTCCCAGATAATTTATGGAATTAACTGCTTCCAGTTGCTGACCTGCTATATTGTGGCTAAATGATAAGGGATCTTTCTTTCTATGTATTCGCAGCACATTACACTTGTCTACATTAACATTCAGTTGCCATTCCCTACACCATTCGTCAATTTGTTGCAGATCCTCTTGCATTTTAGTACAATTTTCCATTGTTACAATCTCTCGATATACTACAGCGTCATCCGCAAAAATCCTCAGTGAACGTCCGATGTTATCCACAAGGTCATTTAGGTATATTGTGAATAGCAATGGTCCCACGACACTCCCCTGCGGCACACCTGAAATCACTCTTATTTCGGAAGACTTCTCTCCATTCAGAATGACATGCTGCATTATGTTATCTAGGGACTCTTCAATCCAATCACACAATTGGTCTGACAGTCCATATGCTCTTACTTTGTTCATTAAACGTCTGTGAGGAACTGTATTGAACGCCTTGCGGAAGTCAAGAAACACGGCATCTACCTGGAAACCCGTGTCTGTGGCCCTCTGAGTTTCGTGGACGAATAGCGCGAGCTGGGTTTCACGCGACCGTCTTTTTCGAAACCCATGCTGATTCCTACAGAGTAGATTTCTAGTCTCCAGAAAAGTCATTATACTCGAACGTAATACGTGTCCCCAAATTCTACAAGTGATCGACGTTAGAGATAGAGGACTATAGTTCTGCACATCTGTACGAGGTCCCCTCTTGAAAACGCGGATGACCTGTCCCCTTTTCCAATCCTTTGGAACGCTGCGCTCTTCTAGAGATCTACGATACACCGCTGCAAGAACAATCTGCCATTGTAGCAGCAGTGACCGATCTAAGAGCTGCGCCAGACACTTGTTGTCGTATATAGGCGTTGCCGACTGCACTGCTGTGTTCTGCCTGTTTACATATATCTGTATTTGAGTGCTTCCTATACCATTGTCTTTGGCGTTTCAGTGCACGTGAACTGAAGTCGAAAAGATCATAAAATGTTACTATATGACGAATGACAGGCAATATACCCCGTGTATCTTTTCTGAAGCACTTGAATTTGTTCCGATGTTGTCAGAACAACAGGTTGAATCATGTCCCTTTTTTGTGGAAACGAAGGAGAGCTCCCATTAGTCGTAGCCGAACGGCATTTCTGGCTCGCCACCCTTTACGGGAAAAGAGGCTCTGATTTATGTCCACGCACTCCGACACACACACGTACAGCCACCTTCCTCTCAGCGCGGCAGGTGGGGAAGTGTCTTCAGCTACTACAGGCTCCCCACCGACGCTTCCATGCTCGGGCCACCGCCGGCTGGCGAGAATTATTGCATCCAGTTCCCCCACCGCCCTCTCGAAACAGAATCTGCGACGTCTAGAAGTTGCCATAATTTTTCCGCCGCTGCCTTCCACCGGCCGCTTTTAAAGTTGCCTTCCGCGCGCCGCCTTGCCCTGCCTCGCCTCGCCTTTCGCAGACGTTGGCTGCAGACGGCGAGTGTCGGAGGAGGCACGGATTACGTGGAGCAGAGGGTAGGCTCAAAGTGAAGGGCGAGGGGAGTGCGTCGGAAAGAGATGAATAAGAAGGCGTCGGAGGACGTGAGGAATGGAAGCTTTGGGAATATGCAAGGCAGCGGCCGGCGAGGGAGGGAACACGGCCCGAGGAAAGGAGCAGCGGCTGCGAGGCTACCGCAGGAGCAGAGCCGTTCTGTCACTACTGTGCAGGCTAGAGCCGGCGCTTGCACAGCGTGGCTACTAGAGACCATTCGCAGATGGCTTTGTTTGGCAGGTATCCACGTAAGAACGTGGCGCAAATGCCAAATCTACCTTTTGATTCAAGAAGGAAACAGAGGCTGGAGGCTTAAACTTCAAGGATGTGTGCCAGAAATGCTTTAAGTAACAGCAGGAACAGCTGGTTTCCTAGGCCCAATATTCCTCCAAGTGCAAGGTCTCCGAAGTGCTAAGCATTCCCGTCACGCTCTCGTCCAGCCATCCTGATTTAGGTTAAACAACACTAACCTAACCTAACCTGACGCTCTCGTGTCGACCAAACTATCCCGTGACGAAACGTGGCACTATTCGTTGAATTTTCTCTATGCCTGTATGTAAAAAACAACGTAACTGAAAACCATGTTCTATGTATAATAAACAATATCGCCAGGAGCTTCTAACGACTTTTCTTTTTAGGGTCAAGATAAATATTAGTCGGCCGAATATCCCGAGACAATACGTGAAAATGAGACTGAACTACCTGTGTTTGTAGGACGTATAGTATTTATCCGCCGATACCAGGCTGGTGACTTCCAATAAAATGTCTCCCTTGTATTGGAACGATGGTAAGTGTACGAGTACAGGTTGAGCACATGATGGATCACGACATATGGGAGTCTGGGTCTGACCGTGAAGCGTGCAGGGAGAGCCCAGCTGTTAAGGTGACCGCCCACGAAAAGTGGGAAATCCAGATCCGAGTTCCTGTCCCGCCGAAATTTTCAATGTCGTGATTCCATTTTACAGTTAGAGGTGGCCCCCATTCTCAAGTGCAGTCATATTTGCTGTAATATGTCAACAAGTGGTCACTATAGACTCAACAGTTTTGTACTTCCAGCAACATTTGACAAGCTGTGTTGTCGAGCAGTTTTGAGACGGATAAGAGAAATATACTCCCTAAGTGCTTGTATTATAATTTCTACAAACGCCGTTCAGTAAACGGTCTATTCCTGAAACACACTGAAAATCTCAACTGTTTGGAGGGCATTTCCTTCTCTTGCTAAAATCTTCTTGAATATTAAACTCGTATGGTTCACGCACGTATAAATGGTAAAATTAACTTGTGAATAAAATTTACCCCAAAATTCAGTAAATTTCAACGACGTTAGTTTACGGTATTATCAGTATGTTTCTATGGTGTTCTTATTTCGAGGCTGATGTGCTCGTAAGGGTTACGTATTGATCGAATTGTGAACTTAATAAGTTTATAAAACACTTACAAAAGTCTGTTTCCTTCCATTGCCCTCAATGGGAAGCTAAAACTACTAATGATGACGAAATAAAAAATTTAAACTATCTATTCAAGTAAGCGGGCCGGCCGGAGTGGCCGAGCGGTTCTAGACGCTACAGTCTGGACCCGCGCAACCGCTACGGTCGCAGGTTCGAATCCTGGCTCGGGCATGGATGTGTGTGATGTCCTTAGGTTAGTTAGGTTTAAGTAGTTCTAAGTTCTAGGGGACTGATGACCTCAGATGTTAAGTCCCATAGTGCTCAGAGCCATTTGAATTCGAGTAAGCGGGTGGCGTAAGGCGGCGGCAGAATATTCAAAATCTAGAGCGGCGCGCATGCACAGTACCTTAGATGGCTTTTGTAGGCTAATTCGCGGTTGTTTTCCCGACTTGATACACAAAAACTGCCTTGCATACAGTTTCTCATCTCGGATTCCGCTGCACCACTGTGGTACGACGTAAGCAATTATCATTCAAACATTGTACAAGGAAAGATTACGCAGGAACGTAAGGTTTCTCATTGAGAAATCGCATCTAAATATTGGTTGTTTGTGATTAGATCGTGCCTAACAGCCCATGTTGCCATTCGGCAGCCAAAGGATCGAGTCTTGTCGAGACCACGATAAACTGTTCCGGAATTTTGCTACTTGCTTGTTTCTCACTCGACTGCCATGCAAATGTAGAACTGCAGGGTTAAGGAAGACCATACTCAAGGCCATGCAGGAACAAACTGTGGGGTCTTGCCTATTCGTCTCGTATAGAGTGACTAAGGGATGCTGCGTCCTCGGAATTCTATACAACAGTTCAAGCAGATATTAGTAGTTTTACTTGAGTAAAGCAGATTGACAATATTTAACTCTGAAATAACAATGCTGTCGCAAGCGATGGGCGACGTATTACAGAAATACGAATCCTTTTCCATATACAGTGGTCACGGAAGTTTGACACACAGCTTGTGGATTACTACCAGCTGCTGTCGTAGCACTCTCTGCTAGCCCGCACTAATACTCTGCGAATACTGTCCCAATACTGAGCTGATAGTGAGTGGCCAGGGCTGGCAGGAGCGGCGCTTATATTCTCCTCTTGTGCGGTCCTCGTCAGCGCAGCATTGGCCCACGTCGTTGCACCGCCTTCTCTTCTCTTGTGTTCTTCATCTTCGGTCCGACGATTGTGGTTGCGCCAGAACATAACAGCCTCACGACAAACGTATCCCTGTATGGAGGCTCTTTGGAAAACGAAAACTGCCAGATTTCAAAGCAACTGGCGTAATGGTAAAGGGTACCATTCCGTACACAGACTGTAGATTTCGTGTAGCTAACATTATGGACTGCGACCTTTACATTTCTGACGCATTAAGTTTGGGCTGTGCCCCATGTTAGAGGTGTCTACGAAACTATCTTTTAACAGTACGACTCTAGGACACATGTTGGCCGAACTGCCATTATCTAACTCGACACAGAAGATGTTCGATTGCTGCCCTGGCCAAAAGTCCCTCAATACCTCACACTGAAAACGAGTTGACCAGAACGTGGTGCTCAGCCATTCGCCTGCCACTTCGATGGATCAACTATAGTATAGGGTTGAAGCAGCGTAGGCTGATGTTCCCGTATCTGTCATCATTATTACTCGACGTCCAGCTCTGTTAGGACCATCTTTACTGCCCGAGGTGGCAGCGCTGTGTGCTGCATGTCGCATCCTGTGCACCCACAAATGGTACATGGATTTCATAATCTATTCTGCATACTCATATGAGTAAAATTCCGTTTTTTCTTTCTTCCCTAGTCGTGCAGTTTTACTGGCCGGCCTGAGGAGGCACCGAATATGAAATAATGAAATAAAATGTAACATTGCCGAGAAATTTCAGTGAAGCAGCACATAAATGGAGCTATTCAAGAACTCGACCGGCATTATGCGCCTACCAGGCTTTATTGTATTCACCTACCACGATAGTAGCGAAACCTGTGCTTTGTTTACAAGTGCTAGTATTGAGTACGGCAACAACATTCGTCTTATTTGGCGGCAGTTGTAACGGGAAGGGATACTCATTATTGCAGACAATAATATCCAACACGTGTAGCAGTTTTCTGTATCATCAAAGTAAAATTTAGTCTGAGTAATACTTCCAAATTCTGTCTTCGGGATAAATCGAAAACTTGCGCATGGAATTTACATTTATACCTATTTTCCAGCTGATCTCTTTCTTTTCCTAAATATATCAGTGAGGAAGATAAGTAAACACGAATATTTGATAACAATGATGTCTATGATTTATTCACAGTAAAACTTAAGTCAGCATAGAATTCCTTCTGCATACCTACATCGCAGAGATAAATTAAGTTTTTGCCTTGAAATAATTCTCAATCTATCAGTTCAGTATGCTCTGACATTCAAGTAACACATAGGCAATATCTATAGCAGAAGTGGGGTTCATAAAATGGTGGATGTCCCTTTTATATGTTCTAATAGTCAACGGGTAGAGCGAAAATGACTACAGCGATGAGTGAATTGTTCGCAGAAACATCTCTGCACTATAACTCGACCAACAATCAAAGATATGAAAATCGTTTAAATGACTCGAAATAAAAAGAGACATTACAATGTGCGAAAACAGCCTAGTAGCCGTCGGCATAAACAGACACGAGATGAGACCGCTAACCGAAGCGTTGCTGGGAGCCCACCGGATGCCATAAAACTGCCTTTGTGGAGAAACTTTTTTCTACCATACCAACAAATATACTTAAGAACAATAGCACTAATTAGTTTGTCACAAGACTATACTTGTTAATGTTTTTCTTTTTATTGTTTCCACTTCACTCTATTCTAACCTCATTATAATTGTATACTAAAGAAGCACAAAAGTATTTCTTATTTTTGTTTGTTGATGGTAAAGAAAATCTCAAAATACAAGTGGAAAAGAGCATGTAGGGAAACGATGGATATAATTTTTATAAGTATTAGAACTACTTATTTCTTCTTCTTCTTCTGCCTCTTCACTTCACGTATTAGACACGTTGTTTATTATAGTACTCCATTCTTCTAGGACATTTATACTGAAGAACCAAAGGAAATGGTACACCTGTCTAATAGCGTGTAGGGCCCTCGCGAGCACGCAGAAGTGCCGCAGCACGACGTGGTGTGGACACGATAATGACTGAAGTAGTGCTGGAGGGGACTGACACCATGAATCGTGCAGTGATGTCCGTAAATCAGTAAGAGTATGAGGGGTGGAGATCTCTTCTGAACAGCACGTATCAAGGCATCCCAGATATTCTCAATAATGTTCATGCCTAGGAAGTTTGGTGGCCAGCGGATGTGTTTAAACTCAGAAGAGTCTTCCTGGAGTCATTATGTAGCAATTACGGACGTGTGTGGTGTCGCATTGTCCTGCTAGAATTGGCCGAGACTGTCGGGACATTAATGGATGCAGGTGATCAAACAGGATGCTTACAGTCCCCTGTTGAAAAGCAGAGTCCATGGATTCATGAAGTTATCTCCATACCCGTACACGTTCATCCTCCGATACGATTTGAAACGAGACTCTTTCGACCAGACAACACGTTTCCAGTCATCAACACTCCAATGTCGCCGTTGACGGGCCGAGGCGAGGCGTGAAGGTTTGGGTTGTGCAGTCATCAAGGGAGTGGGCCCGTATCGATGAGGTTTCATTGAAAGGTCCGCACGCTGACAGTAGCCGACGGGCCGGCATTGAAATATGCAGCAACTTGCACAAGGGTTTTCATATCTTTGATTGTTGGTCTAGTTACAGTGTAGAGACGCGTCTGCGAGGAATTTACTCATCGCTGTAGTGATTTTTGTTTTACCCTTTGAATATCGTAAAACATAAAAGGCACAGCCGCTGTTGTATGAACCCCACTTCTGCTATAGATATTTCCTAGGCGTTACGCTGAACAATTCTCTTCAGTCATCGTTGGTTCCGTTGTTGCATAATCCTTTTTCCTGTTGCACCAATGTCGGAGATTCGATGTTTCACTGGATTCTTGATATTCACGGTACTCATGAAATGGTCGTACGGGAAAATCTCTGCTTCGTCGCTATATCGGAGATGCTGTGTCCTATCGCTCGTGCGCCTACTGTAACACCAAGTTCAAACTAAGTTGAATTTCGACAACCTGCCACTGTAGTAGCAGTAACCGATCTAACAACTGCGTCAGAGACTTGTTTTCTTATATAGGCGATGCCGACGGCCCCTGCGTATTCTGGCTGTTTACATATCTCTGTATTTGAATACTCATGCCTCTACCTGATTCTTTGGCGATTCAGTGTGTAATAGAGAGCCTTTACTGTGAATCTTACAACATGTTCCTTTCATTTTCTCCGATTTTCCTGCATTTTTTTCCTTTTGGGGTATATATTTTTAGATCATTCCTTATATCTTCATTTATTTTTCGATATTACCTTATACATCCTTCTATTGTACTCAGAAATCTCAATTCTTGAGCCTGTATTCTATTTTCATGAAGTGTTGTTGTTACCCTTGCTTCACTTCCTTAAGTAAAGGTTGTTTTATAAAAGTTCCGTTGGGTTCTTTTCTTTCTTTATACGACAATCATTTTTCTATATTTCCAAAAATGGAAGTAAATTTATTTTCCTTAAGTAAAGGTTGTTTTATAAAAGTTGCGTTGAGTTCTTTTCTTTCTTTATACGACAATCTTTTTTCTATGGTTCCAAAAATGGAAGTAAATTTATTTAAGTTTTGGTCTACGTCATGGTTATATTCGAAAGTAATGTCGCATCTTAGATATTTAAAGATCTTTACTTGCTCCATTGTTTTATTATTCAATACTGTTTTAGATATGATATTAGTCTGCCCTGAAATGGCATCACTTTTGTTTTATCTTCCGACAATGCTGGGTTGTAATCTATGACTATCTACTGCAACTTATAGATATGTATCTGAAAGTTATCTTTATTCTCTGTAATCAAAGTTAGGTCATGTGCATATAAAATTACATTTAACCTAATGTCGCTATATAGAAGAACTTACGTTCAAAATTTACATTTTCTGCTAACTTCATCTATATGTATATACTGAAGAGTGCTGGATAATTATAACATCCTTATCGTAGCCCTTTGTTTGTGTTTATCGGCTTTGTAGTTATGTTTCCCATATCTATAACAATATCGGTGTTTGTCTGTAGGCTCTTACTAGCATTTATGAGATTAAATGGATTACATAGTTAAACCATGATATTCCATAACATTTCTCTATCCACATTATCGAACGCTTTTTCAAAATTCACAAAAGCAAGATGGATATCCTTATTGTACTCTCGTCTCTTTTATATAACTTGTTACACGGTAAAAACATGGCCAACAGTTGCTTGTTCCATTCTAAAACCTGATTGTTCTATATGTATTAGATTTTCCATGATATTTTTAAGTCTTACATTCAGTGTTTTGCTATATAATGTACAGGCAGAATCCAGGAGGCTTATTCCTCGAAGGTTACTACATTTATTTTTATCGCCCTTTTTAAAGATAGATATTTATTTATCTATCAGCCAGTCTTTTGGTACCTTGTTGTTTCTCGAATTTTGATTAAATACGTGAAGAAGCGTTAAATGTATGAATAACCCTCCATATTTTCGCAGCTCCGTATTAATGTCGTCTAAAGCGGTGGCTTTCCTGTATTCTCTAACTCTTAAGCTTCCATCGGATTTCCATATCAGTACCGTCCGCGAGTTCGTGTCATTCAGTTTAGGTAACGTCTGAATTAAAGTATATTATTAAGACGTATAGGATCACTTTCTTGGGTGCTGAGCAATTTCATTACTTAAAAGCGATAGTTTGTTTGCCATGTAAATCATGCTCTATGCTGCTAATAAGCGTACTGTTTCAGAGTTACGTATTTCGCATTGTTTCTCTTCTCTTTATATTCGTTATACTTTTCATTAGGGGATTATTTATAAAGGTCTTCAAAGCTTCTTGGTTTCTTTGATTTCAGTTTCCGTATCTGGCGTCCAAATTCTTACCCTTCTGTGTTTCCTGTTTTCCTTTTCTTCACCAGGGCTTCATTGGCTATGTTCGATACGTATGTTTTTAAGTTTCTGCAATCTTATTCCAAGTCTTCTACCGTTTCTAAATTTGCTAATGGCTTTGCTCATCCACTTTTGGTAGAGTTCTCTTTTGTTGCTATCTTCTAGAAGGTAAACTTTAAGAACGTTTTTTTCTTTTGATCCTTAACTGGTTTCTTCGGTTTTCTCCATTTTGTGTAGATGTCAGTTATTGACACCATTAGGAAGTGACCTGATCCAATTCCGACTTCTCGATAAACTCTGGTGTCTCTAGGCTCTCCAGGAACTCCATTCTTCAATATTATATAATAAAAACTATTTATTTAAAATTAAATAATGCTATACTTTTAACTATATTCCTGTTCTCAACTATTAACTCTTTCGACATTATTAACTTAAAAGTGGACTAATAACATACTTTGTAACTGGAAATGTTGTTTAGTCTGTTTTATATTAACAGTAAATTACTAATATCTGTTAAATTATTCAAACGGTAAATTGTAAGAGTGATAAAAACAACTTGACTAAGCCTGGAGATGGCGGGCCACGAATGAAAAGCTGGAAATAAACAAAAAAGATAGTAGCTTCGTATTTTCGTGCTGTAGCGGGCCGGCAAGGAGGGAACAGCGAGAGAACTGCAAAATGTTCAGAATTCATTCATGCAAATTTATTCTTAACGGAAGATCCCAAATTACAATTGGAAATCTGAAGAAATCGTGCATTTGTAACGTACTCGGAATAGTGGGGGGTGGAAGTGATTCCCGTGATTATACTTCTGTCCTCTCCACGACCTAAAAACTTCATAACAACATTCCACTTCTCGTCTACGAGGGCATTAAGAACGCGTTTAGAAATTCCTCATTCAGCATTTAACGGAGCCGTTTACATACGCGCGAGACAGAGCACTCCTTCAGTGCTCGCCACGCATTTCTATTAATTAGCCCTAGTCCTTGCGTTTCGCTGAATTTCCATGGATACTCGAAGCTTTCCACGGAGCAGACAGTACACGGGTGTGCTGTTCCATATTCGTTAGTACTCCCACTGGCGCGTAAGGAACCAGGGTATTCGCACACTGTTGCTTTAAAGTAAGACGACGAACTCTCTTGTGACTCAAGAGGTCTGGAATAAGTTCTTTATTCTCGCTTTCCACCAGATTACCTTTTACAACACTTTTGTCACCGAACTTTGGCTGTACGGCATACTTTCAGGATCCCTTCAACAACTCACGTTGATAGCTCATTCTATTTTTTCCTCATCGTCGGCTGCACATTCTGTTACGTAGACCATGCAGGCTCTTTGTAATGTTTTTGGTCTGACGCTAGTGCCTGGCGTTGCCAATGCGACTAGATGCACTAATGCACTAGCTTCTGTCAGCGCGTGGTTTTTATCTGCCAGAACCTAGGATTTGAGTATCTTCACAAACTCATGATTAGCACGTTGTTTCAAAGGTTACTTGCTCGGTTTTACTGATGATTGTTGTATCAGCTGAATTGATGAGACTGTTTTATGAGTTATTGTGCTGTGAACGTAACAAATCATGGATCTGTTATTTTCCGTGGTATGAAGAAAAGTTTTCCATATCTGATATTGCTCTCTTGAGTTCCGGCGAATGTCGACACCTACTCGAATACTCTGTGGGTATCTGGAATTTAAATCCAGATGTAATGCGTTTCCTTCTAATACACACATTTCCGTATACTATTACCTATTTTGTGCTTCTTCAGGATATACTTCTGGTAGTTCTTCGTCGTAATAACCTCGTCTTGTAACGTTGTAAATAATCTGTCTGCTTACGAAAGCCTGCACTCCTCAATGCGTTGTCCGCCGCTTACCAACTTGCACGGCCCTGGTTGAGCTCATTCACACGTTCCAGCTGCAATTTTTTGTAATTCTAGTATCAGCTACGTCTGTCTGGTTTAGGATGTCGGATGGCGTACTTCGCGACAGTTCTCTGTGGTTTGTACTCGATTTCCTTCAGATCTGTTTTTTTTTTTTTTCAGTTAATGAGACCGTAAGTGTGCTAGCACACTTACCGTTGCCGCTGATATGCATTTTCCATACTGTTTAGATTTCCAGTTTGTGAAATGCTGCAGAGGTGATGCGTTATTTTATGTTTTCCTCGGAAAAAGCGTAAGGACTTATTAGTCAATTACGTTTCTAATACTTACTTTTTAACTGGGTAGTAGCGATCTTATTCTCCCTTATATTCATTCTCCAATATTTTTCCTGGCCAAACGACATGCTTATGTTTTTCAGAAATCATTTCTACTGCTCGTAGGAATTGGATCATGTATGTTTCTACTGAGGCACGTAGAGCAATGTGACCGTTGTGATTTAACGTGTTTTAGGAGT
The DNA here is from genome assembly GCF_023897955.1 of Schistocerca gregaria. NCBI lineage: Eukaryota > Metazoa > Arthropoda > Insecta > Orthoptera > Acrididae > Schistocerca > Schistocerca gregaria. The sequence goes on from NC_064925.1 coordinate 571,302,026, forward strand.
TCTGCTCTTTGTGGTAACCCTTATTATTTGACCTGACTGTTGATGGAAGTTGGTCTAATTTAATAATAATAATAATAATATGAATAACAATTATTATTATTACCATTAAATGTTCTGCAAAGCAGCATGTCACACACAGAACATGCATGTGGATGTTCCTCTCTAATTCTTCCTACGTTATCTATCACGTTTCAGTGTACATTATAGTCTCAGTTCTACTAATTAATCTACTACTTGAATTACTATTACTTTCAGTTCCATACACGAAGGTCATATAGCCCACGGCTGTAATTCTCAATATGTGCTTAAATATATTATTCTCTTGATTGATATATTCTCTTGTGAATCACAATCAACGTCCCTCTTTTTTTCTCAGAGCTGCCCTGAAGACATCGTTACCGGAGATATTGCCAGACACTTTTACTTGCTACACTTTTCTTCGGCAGAAAGTATCAGAATTTTAAATACACAGGGTGTTTCATGTACGACGCAAGAGGTGTGTTGGCGATGCTTGAGAACTAATATTGGGCAGGCAGGCTCTGACTGCTGGTGACCCTTTGTGTGTGTGTGTGTGTGTGTGTGTGTGTGTGTGTGTGGGCGCGCTATGTCATAGCCAACAAATGAGTCGCACTTGTAACACCGTTACTTCCTTTTATCTTGCCTCAGGCTCCACTCTGATAGCCACACAGCTTGGTGCTCCCAGTGCAGTATTTTGCAATCGAGCGACGGGATGCAACAGCACGACAATGGATGCGCATTCGGGAGAACGGCGGTTCACATCGCTGTCCGGCCATCTTCATTTTGGTTTTCCGTGGATTCTGTGAACTGTTAAGGCAAATGCAAAGGTGAGATTCTGTGAACTGCCGTTTCTATGAGAAACGTATAGTATGGAGCTTGAGTGATATTTAATAATTTATTACTTTACCCTGTTAATTTCTGTCGAACGGTTATGGCTGGAGGACGTGTAACAGAGAAAACAAACATTGTTGTAAAATATGTTGTTGTTGTTGTCTTCAGTCCTGAGACTGGTTTGATGCAGCTCTCCATGCTACTCTATCCTGTGCAAGCTGCTTCATCTCCCAGTACCTACTGCAACCTACATCCTCCTGAATCTGCTTAGTGTACTCATCTCTCGGTCTCCCTCTACGATTTTTACCCTCCACGCTGCCCTCCAATGCTAAATTTGTGATCCCTTGATGCCTCAAAACATGTCCTACCAACCGATTCCTTCCTCTAGTCAAGTTGTGCCACAAACTTATCTTCTCCCCAATCCTATTCAATACCTCCTCATTAGTTACGTGATCTATCCACCTTATCTTCAGTATTCTTCTGTAGCACCACATTTCGAAAGCTTCTATTCTCTTCTTGTCCAAACTAGTTATCGTCCATGTTTCACTTCCATACATGGCTACACTCCAAACAAATACTTTCAGAAACGACTTCCTGATACATAAATCTATATTCGATGTTAACAAATTTCTCTTCTTCAGAAACGCTTTCCTTGCCATTGCCAGTCTACATTTTATATCCTCTCTACTTCGACCATCATCAGTTATTTTACTTCCTAAATAGGAAAACTCCTTTACTACTTTAGGTGTCTCATTTCCTAATCTAATTCCCTCAGCATCACCCGATTTAATTTGACTACATTCCATTATCCTCGTTTCGCTTTTGTTAATGTTCATCTTATATCTTCCTTTCAAGACACTGTCCATTCCGTTCAACTGCTCTTCCAAGTCCTTTGCCGTCTCTGACAGAATTACAATGTCATCGGCGAACCTCAAAGTTTTTACTTCGTCTCCATGAATTTTAATACCTACTCCAAATTTTTCTTTTGTTTCCTTTACTGCTTGCTCAATGTACAGATTGAATAACATCGGGGAGAGGCTACAACCCTGTCTCACTCCTTTCCCCACCACTGCTTCCCTTTCATGACCCTCGACTCTTATTACTGCCATCTGGTTTCTGTACAAATTATAAATAGCCTTTCGCTCCCTGTATTTTACCCCTGCCACCTTCAGAATTTGAAAAAGAGTATTCCAGTCTACATTGTCAAAAGCTTTCTCTAAGTCTACAAATGCTAGAAACGTAGGTTTGCCTTTTCTTAATCTTTCTTCTAAGATAAGTCGTAAGGTCAGTATTGCCTCACGTGTTCCAACATTTCGACGGAATCCAAACTGATCCTCCCCGAGGTCTGCATCTACCAGTTTTTCCATTCGTCTGTAAAGAATTCGCGTTAGTATTTTGCAGCCGTGGCTTATTAAACTGATAGTTCGGTAATTTTCACATCTGTCAGCACCTGCTTTCTTTGGGATTGGAATTATTATATTCTTCTTGAAGTCTGAGGGTATTTCGCCTGTCACATACATCTTGCTCACCAGCTGGTAGAGTTTTGTCATGACTGGCTCTCCCAAGGCCGTCAGTAGTTCTAATGGAATGTTGTCTACTCCGGGGGCCTTGTTTCGACTCAGGTCTTTCAGTGCTCTGTCAAACTCTTCACGCAGTATCGTATCTCCCATTTCGTCTTCATCTACATCCTCTTCTATTTCCATAATATTGTCCTCAAGTACGTCGCCCTTGTATAAACCTTCTATATACTCCTTCCACCTTTCTGCCTTCCCTTCTTTGCTTAGAACTGGGCTGCCATCTGAGCTCTTGATATTCATACACGTGGTTCTCTTCTCTCCAAAGGTCTCTTTAATTTTCCTGTAGGCAGTATCTATCTTACCCCTAGTGAGATAAGCTTCTACATCCTTACATTTGTCCTCTAGCCATCCCTGTTTAGCCATTTTGCACTTCCTGTCGATCTCATTTTTGAGACGTTTGTATTCCTTTTTGCCTGCTTCATTTACTGCATTTTTATATTTTCTCCTTTCATCAATTAAATTCAATATTTCTTCTGTTTTTTCTAGCAGCCCTCGTCTTTGTACCTACTTTATCCTCTGCTGCCTTCACTACTACATCCCTCAGAGCTACCCATTCTTCTTCTACTGTATTTCTTTCCCCTATTCCTGTCAATTGTTCCCTTATGCTCTCTCTGAAACTCTGTACAACCTCTGGTTCTTTCAGTTTATCCAGGTCCCATCTCCTTAATTTCTCACATTTTTGCAGTTTCTTCAGTTTTAATCTACAGGTCATAACCAATAGATTGTGGTCAGAGTCCACATCTGCCCCTGGAAATGTCTTACAACTTAAAACCTGGTTCCTAAATCTCTGTCTTACCATTATATAATCTATCTGATACCTTTTAGTATCTCCAGGGTTCTTCCACGTATACAACCTTCTTTCATGATTCTTAAACCAAGTGTTAGCTATGATTAAGTTGTGCTCTGTGCAAAATTCTACAAGGCGGCTTCCTCTTTCATTTCTTAGCCCCAATCCATATTCACCTACTATGTTTCCTTCTCTCCCTTTTCCTACACTCGAATTCCAGTCACCCATTACTATTAAATTTTCGTCTCCCTTCACTATCTGAATAATTTCTTTTATTTCATCGTACATTTCTTCAATTTCTTCATCATCTGCAGAGCTAGTTGGCATATAAACTTGTACTACTGTAGTAGGTGTGGGCTTCGTATCTATCTTGGCCACAATAATGCGTTCACTATGCTGTTTGTAGTAGCTTACCCGCATTCCTATTTTCCTATTCATTATTAAACCTACTCCTGCATTAGCCCTATTTGATTTTGTGTTTATAACCCTGTAGTCACCTGACCAGAAGTCTTGTTCCTCCTGCCACCGAACCTCACTAATTCCCACTATATCTAACTTTAACCTATCCATTTCCCTCTTTAAATTTTCTAACCTACCTGCCCGATTAAGGGATCTGACATTCCACACTCCGATCCGATCATGTGGTCTAATTACTTAACACGAAAATGTGGTATTTGATGCATATTGAAATTACTCATGAGTTATGTGGAAAGATTTTGCTTTGAGGGGATAATAGCATTTTACTTCGTTCAATGATTTTTTGCAAGCAACGCAATTGCAAACAATGTCTAGACCCTAACACGTTCTTTCTTTTTGGTGATCAGCCTTCTGACTAGTTAGCTGCGGTCCGCCACAATTTCACCCCCTTTGCCAACCTCATTATCTCAGAGCAGCATTTGCAACCTATGTCCTCAATTACTTGCTGACTGGATTCCAATCTCTGATTTCACCTATGGTTACCATCCTTCTATTATAAGCTACATAAATTTCACTTCCACACTGAACTTTATCATTGCCGTGTAGCTTTTCAAAATTTATCTTTCGTGCTATAAGTATCGCTGAATCTTTTTGATAACTGTTCAATGATAATACACTTCATGTAAAACATTACCAGCGAAAGTAACTTCCTTATCATGTGTCGCTGCCAAGCAAAATTGCTCGATGAAACTTGGATCATACGCAGCAAGAACTCCTAGAGTCCATTACGGTACAATACAGTACTGAATATAGAGTAACTGAAAGTAATACGCAACGAGACGAACCTACAGATAATAACTGAAGTGAAATCACCGCGTTTCACGACGGTCCCATGCACATCGTGAAAGGTGGTCGCCACGGACGGCAAAGCACTACGAGCAACGCGCCCCCGTGCTGGGCACAAGTCTGGTAAGATGTTCCTGTAGCAAGGCTATCCACTCCTCCACCAACGGTTGTTAGCTGCGAAGTGGTCGTCGGTGCATGTGGACACACTGTGTAAGCCTCCACAACGAATCGCACAACTGATCTATGAAATTTAAGTTGGGTGAAGGGTCAGGTCAATCCATTTGCCGTATATCCTCTCGTTCCAAGAGCCCTTCCACTTGCACACTTCGAAGAGCCCACACAGAAGCATACCGACAATCCTTCTTTCCACGAACAGTACGAGACTGGAATAGAAGGGAGAACCGATAGGGGTACTCAAAGTACCCTCCGCCACACACCGTCGGGTGACTTGCGGAGTATGGATGTAGATGTAGATGTAGAAACGGTCGTCCGTTGTCATCCACAGGTAATGACGTCAGAGTGGACTGCACCTCTGAAGATACTCACATGGGGAACGAGTACATTGTCACAGCAACGTTGGGAGATCAGTGAACCGTGTCGAACGATTTGGAGGTCACTACTTCCATGCAACTTTATGTCTCCAGGCGCCACAACGCCTGGACCACCAAGACGATCGTGTTTTACAATGATCCTGGGTGCATTACGTGTTACCACCCCTCGCCATATGAGGGTACGTCCAGAATTACTGTTGAGCTTGAATGTGCTCTCACTACTATGGCACCATGGCACTCGGTGTTGCCGATGTGCTGGTGTCAAGGGATCGCAGTGTACTGGCCACTGGGCATAGAGACCACAGCCACAGGGTGGTCGTGCCACTGTGGAGGATGAAACCACATGCCTTCTAGACCTGTTATATGTGGTTGCCATTGCACCCACTTTTTGACGTGGGTCCCTTCTTGACTCTTGCACAATGTAGCGGTCATATCCTGCTGTCGTTGACCATGCTACGTCCTCCACTTCGGACAGGTGTGCCTGTGATCCGGAACGCGCCGCATGCACGTGAAACAATGCTGGGAGCAAAACTTAACTTCTGGACTTCACTTGTCACACTTCGTCCTTCTTCAAGTTTCTCGATGGCGTTCCTCCGTGTAAAATCATCCACTTCTTGTCTTCAGGCCACGTCGTAATGATGAGCCGGATCCTGTGGCCATGCGGTTCTAGGCTGAACCGCGCTGCTGCTACGGTCGCAGGTTCGAATCCTGCCTCAGGCATGGATGTGTGTGATATCCTTAAGTTTGTTAGGTTTCAGTAGTTTCGAAGTCTAGGTGATTGATGACCTCTGATGTTAAGTCCTATGGTGCTCAGAGCCATTTGAACCATTTGCTGTAATGATGAGTATCACCGTAGTGAAATTTAAAAGTGCTCTGATTGACACACACATTGGCTTTCCATGCTCATGCAACTTCTTAATGAAGCCGTGCAAACTCTAGTTAGCGCTACTGTCGTGCTCACATCACGCCATATGACGTCCAGCTCTCTGTGCATGAGGTACAGAGCCGGGCGGGTTTGTGTCGAGGTCCGGTGAACCGGCCAGCCTGTGGATGGTTTTTAGGCGGTTTTCCATCTGCCTCAGCGAATGCGGTCTGGTTCCTCTTATTCCGCCTCAGTTACAATATGTCGGCGATTGCTGCGCAACCAAGTTCTCCACATATGCGTACACCACCATTACTCTACGACGCAAACACCGGGGACCGAACCGCACAATAACCCTGGGTTCGGTGTGGGGAGGCGGAGGGGTGAAGTGGACTGCGGTAGTCGTCGTGGGGTTGTGGACCACTGCGGCTGCGGCGGGGAAGGAGTCTCTCCGTCGTTTCTAGGTCTCCGGTTAACATACAATACAATATGTTACTTTGTTTATCCCGTCATTAAGTTTTGAAGAGCGGAGTATGTTACGCCAACGGAGGCTACCAACTGAGAATGTTCGTTCACAGATTTCATACATAATTATCATCACCTTATGCGAATAAACCGAATCATTAGGTGCTATTATCCTACCAATCGACGTAATACGAGGGTGGTCCACAAAGTAAGTTCCGTTTATATTTCAATCCGCGGCAGCGCTGCGATCGCAGTTCCGAGCGTGGCTGCAGTTACTCTGACTCAAGGGGAAGACATGTCCGCCATTTTCAGATCGCTGCTGCCGGCGTGTGCTTTCTAGTGCTTTTTTATAATGTCAGCCCTAATTGAAAATGCCGCCGTGTGTGAAGTCACATCTGTGATTCGTTTTCTAAATGCAAAGAATGTTAAACCAAAGGAAAATCACCGCAAATCTGCGAGGTTTACGGACAAAATGCTATGGCTGAGTCAATGGTTAGAAGATGGGTCAGACTCTTCAATGAAGGACGTGATGAAGTACACGACGAAGAACAAAGTGGACACCAGTCTGTTGTGACTGATGAAGTGGTTCACACAATGGAAGAGAAGATTAGGCACAACCGTAAGTTTACACTTAGTGCCCTTGCTATGGAAGTTCCGCAAATCTCGTGATCACAAATTAATGAAATTTTTACGAAAAAACTGAAATTTCGAAAACTTGTTCAAGTTGGGTACCCAAAATTCTTACGGAACAATACAAAAAATAAAGGATGGGCAGTGCACTTGAGTTTTTGACACGCTACAATGAAGAAGGCGATTGTTTCCTTTCTCGGACAGTCACGGGGAATGAAGCTTGGGTATTGTAAGACACCCCTGAAACAAAACGACAATGAATGGAATGGAGGCACACTTCATCCCCAACGAAGGTTAAGCTTAAGCAAATCTTGACACCTCGAAAAGTCATGTGCACCGTTTTTTCGGACAGAAAAGGCATTTTGCTGATTGATTTCTTACCACGAGGCCAAACAATCAATGCACGTGGTTACTGCGAGACGATTAAGATATTGCGCCGCGCAAAACAGAATAAGCACCGAGGATTACTGTCAAAAGGTGTTTTCTTCCACGATAATGCCCGACCTCACAAGGCGAATGTGACCAAACAACTGTTACTGGGACAGTTTGATCATCCTCCGTACAGCCCGGACCTCGTTCCTCTTCTTGTACCTAAAATCTGTCCTCGGTGGTCAACACTTCAACGACGATGACGAGGTGAGAGAAGCTGTTACCACATGGCTCAATACACAGGCGGCAACCTCCCACGAAGAAGGCATACAAACACTTGTGTCACGCTATGACAAGTACTTAACAAAATTTCGGAAGCTATGTAGAGAAGTAATTTAACAGTTGTAGATTTTTGTACAATAAATATTTTCTCTATATCTGTACACGTCTGTTTTGCATAATCAAACGTAACTTACTTTGTGGACGACCCTCATACTTCAGAGTCCGTAATTTATCACTTCAGCAAAATGCTCAAATAATTTTTAAGGACGAAACTCACGCTACCGTTCGACACCAAACCTGAACTCCTGTTCGTTTGTATTAATCTTTATTATGTCAAGAAAGGATTTTATCTACGGACTAACGTGGCAAGTTCCTCGACAGACACTTCGATAGAGATGAGGTGTGAACGTCAGTACAGAGTTCGCTGAGCGACACGGTAGTCGCCTGCCCGCATTGTCTGCCTGTTCTGGGAATGCCGACAATCGAGCGACGGACGGCCTGCTGGTCTCCTGGGCAGACAGGAAGCGCCAGCCTGGGGAATGCAGGTCGGCATGTGGGGGGGGGGCAGGCAGGCATCGCGGCGCCACGTTCCGAGGACGCGCCGCGGCGCGGCGGCCATTGTGCAAGGCCGCGCCATTGTGGAGCGGCGGCCGCCGTCACTGAATCAAACACCTCGGACTGGCTGTGTCTGCTGGCACTCTGCAGTGCACTGGCCAAGACTGCTAACTTCAGCAACGTCACAATACAAAGAACGGATGGTTGTAACGCCGGTAACGCATGTCCTCCTACTTCCATCTATTGTACTATATTTTTTTCCTTATTTTGCCACCTGAAGATATGACATTTCTGTCTCTTTATATATTGTAATTGTTTTACTGTTTGTATATGTATATATCTTTATGCATTTATGTCGATGTATAATTGGTTTGTTTTGTAAATTTTATTTGTATTTTTACGCTGGGTCTGGCCTAGGGAAAACTGTGCTATCGAACGACTACATCGATAGGTCGTGTGGAGAACCAAAGTGTGTAGGATCTTTGGTAGTGTTAACTCTGCCGCATGGAGCGCGGGCAGAGCAGAGTCTGAGGGAGTAGGGCGGTGGAGCAGGTGTGTTGTGTGACGCTCCCGCGAGTTGCCGCGCTTTCGGCGTTTGGCAGCATGTGATTGCGCTCGACTTGCTATGGTAGTTTCTGACACGGTGTCGAGGACGGGAAGCATTAGCTGGCGCACATCAAGAGCCCGTTTCCCCTGGGGACAGTGTCGAGAAGAAGGCGCGCCAACATCCAGTTTCTGCAACAGCAACGGCCGACAATGAGTGACTGTCGCCACCTCCTCGATAGTCGGCTTCAAACCTTCAATCAACAAACAAGGAAGACTGGAAGCACGTAAAGTTTTAGAACTGTATGGCAGACCTCAGCTTTGAAAACTATTTAGTTAGCATCAGTAAAAATACAGCAAATTAGCATGAACCTTTGTTGCTCATTGTCCCAATTTTATAACCCAGCAGAGTCCCTTCCTTTTCCGGAGTGCACCCGAGTGTCGTTGAAATTCAAACGCCAGCATTAAAGTAATATCATTCGATTTCACTGCTTTAATTTCAAAGCCGAGTTAAGGTATTCATAGCTGGCTACAATATTTAGATTACACAAGCACAAATTAAGAGTGCGAGTTTTGTTAGCATATTTTAGCTTACCTGTGACTGCAGCTCAGCTTGGTTACGTACTAAATGTTACTATTGTTAATTGTCCAGAATCATTTAATTCAAGTTCAAAGTTAAATCTCTTATTTCTAAATTGCGTACATTCAAATAGCTTTTGAAATGATTGTTGAGGTAGCACAAGACTAACCTTATTTTACTGAATTTCGATGTGCTTCAGAAACAAAGCTCACTATTAATTTCAGTCACTAAATTAACTTTCAATTTTCCAGTTTTATTAATTCTTTTGCTAAATTAAGTCAGAGTGTAACGAAATTTATTACTTCTGACAAACTTTCAGTTTTCACACTACACATGTCAACCTCCCCTTGCCACTCTTTTAGTGCTATTAGATGTGCAATAACCTTTCTTTTTGAGTTATTATAGTAGTTGTCCATAGGACTGGAGACCGTAATTTTCCCCAAATCTCAAATATATAATTAACGCCAATTAATTGTTAACGTGACGACCGCACATTTACTTTCTTTATTAATTTTTCCCTTTTCTCAAAATTAATTTCCACCTATTTCATTTGCATTTTTCCTTGCATTTAGATGTAACCCTTTCCTCCCTCTTTACCGACAGATTAGCTTCGGTGACGATTGCTTTTCCCAAATTTCCATTAGGTACACGCGGTTTAATTTTTCACTGTCATTAAGGTCGATAAGTGAGAGGGAGGTTACATGGTCACCCAGCGTGAATCTGAAAGAAACGCTCACACTTTGGTTTTGACTGCTTGGGGATCATTAGTATAAAAATGTGGCCACACACCTTGTAATAGATTTCAAGTTTTCCTCCACCAGCCATCTTTAGACTCGGAGTGGATTCATTATCAGAAGATGGTTTGTTAATAATAATAATAATAATAATAATAATAATAATGTCATGTGACTAGGGTAGACCGTTCGCCGGGTGCAAGTCTTTCGATTTGACGCCACTTCGGCGACTTGCGCGTCGATGGGGATGAAATGATGAGGATTAGGACAACACAACACCCAGGCCTCCACCCAGCTGGGATTCGAACCCGGGCCCTTAGGATTGACGTTCTGTCACGTTGACCACTCAGCTACCGGAGGCGGACGGTGGTTTGTTAAAAGGAATTTGTTATAGGTGTATACTGCTGCTGAAATATTCTCAGCTTCTATCCGGGTGGCTGTCTTGAAATTCCCCGACGTTTCGGTGTCATCATCTGCTAGTCAGAAGATGGTGAAAGTGACACTCGTCGAAACACAGCGCAATTTCGACGCAGGCATCCGGATGGAAGCAGGACATTTCATCGAGAACTTTTACCTATCGGGAGACCTCTTTATTATGATTACCAAAATTCTGCCGTCCGGGGTGGCCGAGTGGTTCTAGGCGCTACAGTGTGGAACTGCGCGACCGCTATGGTCGTATGTACGAATCCTGCTTCGGGCGTGGATGTGTGTGATGTCCTTAGGTTAGTTAGGTTTAAGTAGTTATAAGTTCTAGGGGATTGATGACCTCAGATGCTAAGTCCCATACTGCTCAGAGCCATTTGAACCATTTGAACCAAACATCATCATAAACTTTTTAGTGAAAATATGCAAAGTGATTTCGATAATTCGCGACAAACTGCAGAAAATGATACCTGAGAGGATAAGGAGACGAAAAAAATCATATGGACGTATGGCCAGAAACATCTACATAGCTACATACATACTTCGCAAGTCACTGTACTTTGCCTGGCGGACGGTACCCCGTATCACTACTAGTCATTTTCTTTAGTGTTACACTTGCGAATAGATCGAGAGAAACGACTGTCTGTAATGCCCTCGTATGAGCCCTAATTTCTCGTACCTTGTCTTGGTGGTCCTTACGCGCAATGTATGATGGCGGCAGTGGAATCTTTCGGCAGTCAGCTTCAATTGCCGGTTCCTCAGATTTTCTCAATATTGTTTCTCGAACAACTTAAATTGGAAAGAACTCACAGAAAATGTTGTGGGGAAGGCTAACCAAAGGCTCCTTTTTATTGGAAGGCACTTAGAAAATGTAACAGACCTACTAAGGAGACTGCCTACACTACGCTTGTCCGTCCTCTTTTAGAATACTGCTGCGCGGTGTGGGATCCTTACCAGCTAGGACTGACGGAGTGCATCGAAAAATTTCAAAGAAAGGTAGCACGTTTTGTATTATCGCGAAATATGGGAGACAGTGTCACAGAAATGATACAGATTTTGGGCTGGAAATCATTAAAAGAAGGCGTCACGAAATTCCAATCACCAACTTTCTCCTCCTAATGCGAAAATATTTTGCTCTCACCGACCTACGTAGGGAGGAACGATCACCACGATAAAATAAGGGAAATCAGAGCTCACACGGAAAGATATAGGTGTTCATTCTTTCCGCGCTATACGAGATTGGAATAATAGAGAATTGTGAAGGTGGTTCGATGAACCATCTGCCAGGCAGTGAAATGTGATTTGCACAGTATTCATGTAGATGTAGATGTAGATGTAGATGAGAAGAACGTCGCCTTCCCTCCAGGGATTCTCATTCGAGTTATCAAAGCACCTCCGCAACACGTGTTGTTCAGACCTACCGGTAACAACTCTAGCAGTTCACCTCTGAATTACTTCGATGTCTTCTTTCAATCCAACGCGGCACAGATCCCAAATACTCAAGCAGTACTCGAGAACAGGTCGCACCAGCGTCCTACATGCGATCTCCTTTAGAGGTGAACCACGCTTTCTTAAAATTCTCCCAACAAACCGACGTCGACCATTCACTTTACTTATCACAGTTCTCACATGCTCGATCCGTCTGGTATCTCTCTGCGTCCTCATGCCCACATAATGCAAATGACTCGACTGTGTCAGGCAGGGCACTGAATCCAAACATTACAGGATTTTTTCTTCCTACTCGTCAACATTAACTTCCATTTTTGCGCAGTTAGGGCTTGCTGTCATTCATTACACCAACTGGAAATATTGTTTAAGTTGCTTTACATCTTTTCTACAGTCACACAACTTCGACACCTTACCGTACACCATAGCATCATCAGCAAACAACCGCAGATTGCTGTCCCACCCGTCCGCCAGATCATTAAATATATAGAGAACAACAGCGGTCCTACCACACTTCCCTGGGACACCTCTGATGACAACCTTGTCTCCGATGAACACTCGCCATCGACGACAACCTACTGGGTTGTATTACTTAAGAACTCTTCGAGCCACTCACACACCTGTGAATTTATTCCATAAGCTCATACCTTTGTTAACAGCCTGCAATGGAGCACCTTGTCAAATGCTTTCCAAAAATCTAGAAATACAGAAAATGTTCATATGTGTGTGAAATCTTATGGGACTTAACTGCTAAGGTCATCAGTCCCTAAGCTTACACACTACTTATCCTAAATTATCCTAAGGACAAACACACACACCCATGCCCGAAGACTCGAGCCTCCACCGGGACCAGCCGCACATTCCATGATTGCATCGCCTGAGACCGCTCGGCTAATCCCGCACGGCTAGAAATATAGAATCTGTCTTTTGCTCTTCATCCATAGTTCTCAGTCTTACACGTGAGAAAAGTGCAAGCTGAATTTCGCACGAGCGATGTCTTATAAGACCGCTCTGATACGTGGAGATAAGCTTCTCGGTCTGAAGAAAGTTTATTATATTCGAACTGAGACATGTTCAAGGATTCTGCAGCAAACAGAAGTTAGGGATATTGGTCTGTAATTTTGCAAGTCTCTCCTTTTACCCTTCTTATATACTGGAGTCATCGGCACCTTTTCCCTTTGGGACTTCGTGCTGGGCGAGAGGTTCTCGACAAATGCATGCTAGTAAGCGCCGTAGAGTACTCTTTGTAAAATCGAACCGGGATTCCATCCGGACCTGTGGCGATTTATTTGTTGCCAGATCATTCAGTTGTTTGTCTACACTATAGATCCTTATTACTATGACGTCTATACGGAAGACCGTTCGATGGTCAACTGACGGTATGTTTGGACGATTCTATTTTGTGAACGATTCAAATGGCTCTGACCACTATGAGACTTAACTTTTGAGGTCATCAGTCCCCTTCAACTTAGAACTACTTAAACCTAACTAACCTAAGGACATCACACACATCCATGCCCGAGGCAGGATTCGAACCTGCGATAGTTGCGGTCGTGCGGTTCCAGACTGTAGCACCTAGGACCGCACGGCCACCCCGACAGTGAACGACTTCTTGAACGCGAAATTTAAAACTTCGGCTTTCTTTTTGCTATCTTCAGCTACCACACCAGACTGGTCAACAAGGGACTGAATGGAAGTCTTAGACCCGCTTAGCGATTTTACATAGAACCAGAATATCCTCGTGTTCTTTGCCAGATATTTTGATAAGATGTGACGATGGTAGTGGTTGTACGCTTCGAACGTAGATCTTTTCACAGACGCACGAATCTCTACTAACCTTCGCTTGTCATCATTTCCATTTTGAACCGAGAGTGCAACAGCGTCTGCTTTCTGAGAATCCTCCGAATTTCGTTATTAAACCATAGTGTCTTTGCCGAAGGGTATTTATTAATCCCTCATACCTGTTCAGTACAATGCGGTGCACAGCACACTGTGATGAGAACACTGTCAGACAATGTGCACGAGGGAGCCCTCACAGGACTGTAAGCATATGCAAACACAAAGCAGCAGCGACTGAAGTGCACGTACAGATTGTCATCTTCCAACCGAATGGTGTCATAGGCAACATTATACAGTATCTGTGGGCTCCGCATACAAAATTCCTTCTACTGACCCCTCAGGCAGGAATCTAAAAGGATGAGAGTGATGGCTGGACAGGCCACGTGACTGAACCATCTTATACAATCCAAAATACATGTTTTCAATACAACTACACAGAAAAGTGTGAAACTGCAATGCAGCTTCATCATACTTTCTTCATATAGTAGCCACATTACCCTCTGTACCAACAAATACTGTACATGTCCCGCAGAAAGGTAGGTAGGCTAACACACAGAATGTGGTCTTGTAGAAGGATCATTGGCCCCGCCAGGTGACTGCCAATAATCCCCATCCACACAATGAGGGTTAGTGACGCTGAACCAAGCCTGATTATCCACTGCCACCATATCACACATGTGGGTGTTGTGGACGCTGCAATATTGCCCCTTGTAGAGTTACAGTTATCTGTGAATATGACAGATGGCAGATGTACCAGCACCGTCATGGCCTGTGCGACTAACCAGCCACCAAACCATCGCCTTAGAGGCAATCCATAATTAGTAAAGCCTGAATACGTTGTAAGATAGGGACAGAGGCAGATGGGGAGAGTATTCCGCACAGTCGTCTGGCTTAACCCACGCTGGCAGGCCACAAGCCTGATGCTGATGACGGGGTCGTTTGCTACGGCAGGGTCAGCCAACAATTCGCCTAGTGAGCCACGCCCTGGCTCACTGCTCACAGTGCTGCACACTTCCACCACTGCCACGCCACGTCGTCTGATCAGGAGGAGGGGAAGAGGGGGAAGCGGTATGTGCCTCGTAATTAGATGACATTGCTGTTTCACAGCATATGACCTCGTTTCATATTTCGTATGTCTCAAGAACATAGATGACAAGCAAAGGAATTCTTCATTATTGTTTGACTATTTCTGATATGCTGAAGATGCAATGTACTTTATGTTTACTGTAAACTGTCGGCATATGAACAGAAACAGATAGTTTCACAGATTTTTCGCCACGTAATCGTGATTTAAATTTAGGTGAGAACAGTCGTGGGATGGCTTTCCATATTGTGTGCGACCTCCTTTTGCGTGGCGTAGTGCAACCACTCTAGCCAAGGAAAACATTGTAGACGTACAGCACATTTTTAATGCAAAAGGATTTGTCTTTACAACAGGAATTACTTTGCAGATGAATCAATTACAACATTGCACTGAAATGGCAAACGAGCTCGAAAACAGTTGTAAGATTGGAATTGCCCTCAAAACCCTAAGAAAAATTTACTTTTAATTCTTTCAAGGCCACAAAGAATTCTTCAGACCTCGATCTTCCATTAATGCCAGAGATCCCAGGGAACGTAACTGTGTTTGTCAAAATTTGTCCCTTCTAGAACGCGATTTTCTTCTTAAATTCGTTGCCATTAAATCAGAAACAAGTTTCTAGAATGCAATTTTCACGCTACAGCGGTGTGTGCGCTGATATAAAACTTCCTGGCAGATTAAAACTGTCTGCCGTACCGAGACTCGAACTCGGGACCTTTGCCTTTCGCGGGCAAGTGCTCTCCCAACTGAGCTACCCAAGCAGGACTCACGCCCCGTCCTCACAGCTTTACTTCTGCCACTACCTCGTCTCCTACCTTCCAAACTTTACAGAGGCTCTTCTCAAACCCTGCAGAACTAGCACTTTGTAGGAGACGAGGTACTGGCAGAAGTAAAGCTGTGAGGACGAGGCTTGAGACGCGCTTGGGTAGCTCAGTTGGTAGAGCACTTGCCCGCGAAAGGCAAGGTCCCGAGATAGCGTCACGGTCCGACACATAGTTTTAATCTGCCAGGAAGTTTCAGAAGCAAGTTGTTTCTCACCTTGCAGTGTCTTTCTGTGTGCAGTGCGCAGGCAATTCCACTTGAAATGCAATGTGAAAAATTCATTCTACGTTCAACAGTAACGGGATTTAAATCGAAAAATTTTCCACGCATGCTCCTTGAGTTAAGAAATGTTCTCTTCATGAATATATAAAGTCTCTATGCTCTTCGTTCAGCTCCACTACAAACTGTTACAAATGACAGTAGAATGATGGATGCGACATCAGAAAGCCCGCTATTCATACCACCAATTTCCTTATGTGCTCGAGGTATGTAAGTTTATCACAAATCTCATCTTGAATACAGAACAATGAATATTTGTTTACAAATGTGACAGTATACATGTGATGTGCTGCGACAGTGAATAGGAACCTGTGACCTCTGGAGGCAGTGCCACAAGTTCCTCCAAAAAATCGTAACACAGCACACACGCAAATGTAATACTAAACAATGTAAATCCACCCGATGAAGGAGGAAATAAATAAAACGGTAACTGGTAACAGTAAACTTGTTGTTTTATTTAATGTCAGTAACAGTCAAGGTAAAGCCTAACCTAAAATGTTAGCATTTAAAGTTGAAACAATGAATCTCGTGTATCGATACTTGTAATTTTTTGCTCTTTCTTTGTCAGTTAAATATTTAAATTTGTTTCTGCATGGTATTGTAAAGTTATTTAATGGAAAATTTTGTGGTAAACGTCAATTGTGAGAATTGACTTATAAATACTGAGAATTTTCCTTCCTATTGTGTCTCATTTGTTATTGAGCATTCCTCTTATTGAGCAAACAACTAGCGGACCTCTGAAAGCGCTTCGTACCACGAAGATATTACGAAGAGGAAAAGCGCGATTATGCCGAACTGAAGAGAGCTGTGCCGACCGAAAAATGATGACCCGCGATATGAAGTGAAATGTCGAGGTTCACCGGATACATCAGTCTCTCATGCGGTTTGGCACGCCTGACCAACCCAGTTCTGCAGTCTTCAAAACAATTTCCTCCGAGACCTATGTATGCGACAAGTGCATTCGTCTGTCATGGTTACTCATTTCCATTACCGAGTCTGTGTCACGCAACCGACAGAACACTACAACACACAGCTCATCGTGGAATTACTGCCCTCGGGGATATTTTTCCTGGAACAGCGGTGGTGCTACCTGTCCAGTGCCATTTGACTGTTGGCATGCAAAGTGTACGATGTTGTAACGAGCCATTGTCACTTAGCGCTGCACTACACAGCTCACGTCCACAAAAGAGTCGGCAGCAGTAGAGAAGCGGGTGGTGCTCGCATCGATATCGATGTGTGGAAGCGCCACCCTGCTCCCCCGTTTCCGTTCCCGTTCTCCCCCCCCCCCCTTCCCCCCCTCCTGCTGGCGAATAACATTACTGACCTATTGAGAGTGAAGCTGAAAGAGAAGTACAGGCAGAACATGAACAGTGGCCTGCTGTGTTCTCATGTGTACTTTCAATCATTGAAACCTACGCTGTCAAAGATCCTTTACCTCCAGTTGGGTTATCTTCCTTGGAACGCGTTTCCGGCTACATTTCCGAATACCTTTTTCGCTCCTCACCCTCTCAGGCAACGCTTCCTGCACTTTGTCCATATTTAATAAAATCAAACGTTTTCGTATATTTAGAAATTAATGCTTTACGCTTTTGTGGTGATTACAAAACAATTAGAATAAACACAAGACGCACACATAGAGTTCACACATTCCATATATACTTGTTCGTAAGGTTTACCAAGTTCTGAAATTATGAAGGTGTGATTTGGAAACAGCATTCACCTAACCTGCTTTGAAACTAGAAGCGCCATGTGCTTTTTAGGGCAGGCCGCTGTAGCTGAGAGGTTCTAGGCGCTTCAGTCCACAACTGCACTGCTGCTACGGTCGCAGGTTCGAATCCTGCCTCGGGCATGGATGTGTGTTATGTCCTTAAGTTAGTTGCTTCTGCTGTTCCTGATGTATATAAATGACCTGGGTGACAATCTGAGTAGTTAGGTTATTCGCAGATGATGCTGTAATTTACCGTCTAGTAAGGTCATCCGAAGACCAGTATCAGTTGCAAAGCGATTTACAAAAGATTGCTGCATGGTGTGGCAGGTGGCAGTTGACGATAAATAACGAAAAGTGTGAGGTGATCCACATGCGTTCCAAAAGAAATCTGCTGGAATTCGATTACTCGATAAATAGTACAATTCTCAAGCATGTCAATTCAACTAAGTACCTGGGTGTAAAAATTACGAACAACTTCAGTTGGAAAGATCACATAGACAATATTGTGGGGAAGGCGAACCAAAGGTTGCGTTTCATCGGCAGGACACTTAGAAGATGCAACAAGTCCACTAAAGAGATAGCTTACACTACACTCGTTCGTCCTCTGTTAGAATATTGCTGCACCATGTGGGATCCTTACCTGGTGAGATTGACGGAGGACATCGAAAGGGTGCAAAAAAGGGCAGCTCGTTTTGTAATAGGAGAGAGAGTGTGGCAGATATGATACGCGAGTTGGGATGGAAGTCATTAAAGCAAAGACGTTTTTTGTCGCGGTGAGACCTATTTACGAAATTTCAGTCACCAACTTTCTCTTCCGAATGCTAATACATAGGTAGGAATGATCATAAAAATAAAATAAGAGAAATCAGAGCTCGAACAGAAAGTTTTAGGTGTTCGTTTTTCCCGCGCCCTGTTCGGAGAGTGGAATGATAGGGAGATAGTATGATTGTGGTTCGATGAACCCTCTGCCAAGCACTTAAATGTGAACTGCAGAGTAATCATGTTGATGTAGATGTAGATGCATCGGTACGGTACCTTCAATTAAGCAGACGTATGCTGAAGCCGAAAGAATGTATCATTTTTATATCTTCTGCTGCACGTAATTGCTTAAGTTGCACAAATTCACACAATTAGATTTGGTGTATGGGGCACTGTACAACCGCAGGCGTCAGACCCTCCCCCTCTCCCCTTTTTCTTCTTAATGCGGTCTGCCACAAATTCCTGTCCTGCGGCAACCTGCATACTTCTTCACTTCAGAGTAGCACTTGCACCCTACGTCCTCAATTTTTTGTTGTTGTTTCCCTATCTCGGTTTTCCCCTACAGTTTTTACGCTTTACAACTCATTCGCCATGTCGCAACAGATGTTCTATCATCCTGTCCTTTCTTCTTGTCAGCGTTTTTCGTAAATTCCTTTCCTCAGCGATTCTCCGGAGAACCTCCTCATTCCTTACCTTATAGGTTCAAGTAATTTTAATTATTCTTCTGTAACACCACATCTCAAGTGCTTCGATTCCCTGGTTTTCTCAGAATCCATGTTTCACTAATATACAGTGCTGTACTCCAAACGTACATTCACAGAAATGTCTTACTAAAAATAAGGTCCATGTTTGGTATTAGTTGTCTTCTTTTGTTCAGGAACACCATTTTTGCCAGTGCTAGTTTGTTTTTGATGTCCTCCTTGCTCCGACGGTCATGGGTTGTTTTGCTGCCAAGTTAGCAGAGTTCCTTTGCTTCATATACTTCATGGGCACCACACCTGACATTAAGTTTCACACTACTCTCATTCCTGCTACTTCTCATTACTTGCGTCATTCTTCGATTTACTCTCAATCCTTATTCTGTACTCATTAGTCTGTTCATCAGATCCTGCAATTCTTCTTCACTTTAACTGATGATAGCAATTCATCAGCGAATCTTATCACTGACATCCTTTCACCTTGAATTTTAATTCCACACTTGAACCTTTTTCTTATTTCCGTAATTGCTTCTTTGGTGTGTGTACCATCACAACTTTATAATTTTTGTTGTATACTAGTTTCTCGCGAAGAGAATCTACCGTCGGACCCCGGTACTCATTTCGTTACATGAGTGCTTAACTGGTAGTCTCAAAGTTCAAACGCACCTCAGAGCACAGCCTTCAGTAACCAAAGAGGAGGCGCAGGAGATAGGTCACGCAGAGTATTTCAGTTTCGCTACAGGTCAGGTAGTTTAGATCATTTGCCTCTGGCTCTCTTGTGCTTTGGCTCTGGATCACAGCTGATTCCTGAAGACATGTTGTGTCTCCGTCAGAATCTACCTTCACCTCTCTGTACATGACGGTCCACAGGCGTCGAAACAGAGGAGCGAAAACCTTTTATTCTGTGTTACCAATATGTCGCCGCTTTTGAAAGCCGCCATATTGCTTACAACTTTTAATTTTCCCATGGAAACAGGGTCATGCGACATACCAAACAGGAAGAGAATTACACGAAAAAAACAATGATGTCTTTAATGAGAGCAAAGTTTAGTCCATCTCGAGTTACGACTATATTTCTTCGTTAATGGTGGTGCGAAAACTGTTGCCGTCAACACAAGACGAACGCACTGAGACTGCCTTGGTACCAGAGGAGCACCCGTGTTACAGCAGAGTGTTTCATCGAGAGCGACCAGCCACTACCCACTGTACGTTGGTGCAGCATCCAGTGCATTTCTGTAAAACGGGCTCTGTCACATACAAAAGGAAAGTCGGTCTAAAACGATTGCGGATGAAACAACAACTGCTGCTCCTCACCATCCATGACTAAAGAACGATCAGACGCGCATAAATAATAACAGTCTTGGCCACACAAAAATGGTCATGTACAGAGTGTATGCGTTTGACTATACATATCATCGGCCTGAGTTAGAAAATGGTGACATGCGATTTGGGTGCAAAGAGGCGTTTCCTCTGTTACTTACTGTTCATGAATGAGGATAATTTTTGTGTGAACACGATCACAGGCCCTCGCCAGAAGTCAACCCGCTGTAGATGGATCCGTCGAACATAGGTGGCGCATCTAAAGTAGCAGCTTGGTGTAGAATATTGAGTTCTTGTACTGTTTGTACCTTGCTTTGCTCTTTACAAAATGTGTTTCCGTATTAGACTGCTCAACTTCCGATATGTCTCTGTCTGAGTCATTTTTACGGAAATCTGCGAGAAATTTCACCACAGTCGGTTATACATTGTCTGACTGCGCCGCATTGGTTGAAATCCGCTGCAATTACACTTTCACTCCTCTCTCCTGTTAGCAGAACGAACTCAATACGTTCGAACTGCTTTAATGCAGGCTCCCCTCACGTCACATTTATGGAAGGAACATTAGTCACAACTCGAGAATGAACCTTCATCTCCATCTGTACTCCGGCGTGTAGCACTGCCACTTTCCCTTGTTCTTGTTCCAGCAGCGAATGCTTCGCGGGAAGAACGATTGCTGGCGATCGTGTGGGCTCAGACCTCTCAAATGTAACCGTAATCGTCTTTCCGTAATATTTACCAGGGAGGATGCAAAACGTTCTTTGATTCTTCTTGGTACGTCCACTCTCGGAACTTTAACAGTAAGTCATACGTTGAAACGGAACACCTCGTGTGCCGCGTCTCGCACTGGTGTTAACTGAACATCTCCGATACGCTTTCGTGCTTACTAAATGAACCTGGAACGAAGGGCGCTCCTCTTGCCGGGACCTTTTCTATCTTCTGTATCAGTACTATAAGACACGGATCCTAGACTGACGAGCAGCATTCAATTACTGGACAAACGAAGGTTTTGTAACCTACCTTCTTTGTGGATGGACTATATTTACAAGGATTCTTATAACTAATCTCATTCTGACATTTTCAACTTCCCTGAGGTTACTTTTCTGTGGCCGCTTCACTCTAATTCGCTCCGTACGCTTGCTCCTAGGCGGTTTATGGATGCGACTGCTTCCAGAGATAGTCTTGCAATCGCGAAATCATAGAGTAAAAAGTCTTTCTACCAATTTATCGTCATTAAGTTACATTTGTTTATACTGAGAACAAACAGACAGTCCCTTGCACCAAGCGCCCGGTCTTCTTGCATTTTGCTACAATTTTCTATAATTGCTATATCTCTGTTTAGGAGTGCAACAGCGTCATCCGCGGCACACCCTATGGAACTTCCAGCGTTACGTACTACGTTATTTATGAAGCCATGTTAAAATGCGAGGTGTGATTGTTTTTGTAATTCTCTATGTGTCTGACATGTCACACAGCCGACCGTTGTGGCCGAGCGGTTCTAGGCGCTCAGTCCGGGACCCCGCTGCTTCTACGGTCGCAGGTTCGAATCCTGCCTCGGGTTTGGATGTATGTAGTGGGCTTAGGTTAATTAGGTTTGAGTAGTTCTGAGTCTAGGGGACTGATAACCTCCGAAGTTAAGTCCCATAGTGGTGAGAGCTATTTTAACCATGTCACACAACTCCATTTCCGTTTAAAATTTACGAGCTGCTTTAAAAATGGTGGCATCTAAAATGGTGGCTACAGTGAAAACACTCAGCCTCCTTTCTATTTAAGTGATTTTTCAGCCACAACTTCTCTTTGCTTTAGAAGGGTGGTTCCACACCTGTGGGCTATCCTGTATGTTACAGATTCAACTCTTGCCACCCACAGCTGGTAGCACTCCAACCCCCCTCCTTCCTCAATAACCGCTTACTGTGGAAATTTGACCCTGTGTGCCCATAATAAATGATAAAACTTCGAACATAGATATTTTTTCCGAAGGAATATGACACCAATTAGAGGGAAGTTATCTACAACAAGCAAAATTCAGTTATTCCTCTCCTACTATTCTGCTTGTACGTATATTACTTCATGTTTTCTTAGCTGATAATTAGTGCAGTCGCACACGTAAAATACCGAAAGAAAGCGTTACCACAAGAATCGTCTAGGCCACAACAACTCAAGTGAAATGATTTAAGATAGTTAATAACAACGGTCGACAGCCCAGTAGGGCAATTAACGTTCGATGTATTAGCAACGGCATGAAGAGTATTTATTAGAAATAATATTGGCCGATTCACCCGTGGTCTAGAGATAGCTTCTTTGATTAATAGTCAAAACATCCTTGAATCGGTTCGATCCCCCACAGCCATCAGTATCGGCTAGGTAGGCCTTCCGACGTAGGAAGTCACTCTCATTCTGCCAAGGACCTTGTCAAAGAGGGCGGAGGGGCAGACAAAAGTTCAGGGTACTCTCTTCCCCTTGGGACCGGAAACTGTTCTAAACAATCAAGAATCAGCAATGATCAACGGCAGAAGAAACTACTGCATTAAAGACATATATTGCGTATCCACAGGGCATGTGGCCTTTAACTGAAAAAATGTCGTGATGATCTCTGTTGGCAAAAGATTTCGGAATAGTACCCCCTTCGGATCCCCTTGGGATTGGACTGCCAAGGAGGAGGTGACCATGAGAAAAAGACTGAATAATCAACGAAAGGATAACATTCTACGAGTTGATGCTTGGAATGTCAGAAGTTTGAATGTGGTACAGAAGCTAGAAAATTTGAAAAAGGAAATGCAAAAGCTCAGTCAAGATACAGTGGGTGTAAGTGAAATGAAATGGAAAAAAGACAAGGATTTCTGGTCAGATGAGTATAGGGTAGTATCAACAGCAGCGGAAAATGGTATGACGGGAGCAGGATTCGTTATGAATAAGAAGGTAGGGCAGAGAATGTATTACTGTGAAAAGTTCAGTGATAGGGTTGTTCTTGTCAGAATCGACAGCAAACTGACACCGACAATTATATTTCAGGTATACATACTGACAACACAAGCTGAAGATGAACTCACACTGAAAGTATATGAGGATACTGAAAGGGTAATACGGTACGTAAAGGGAGACGAAAATCTAAAAGTCATGGGGGACTGGAATGCAGTTTTAGGAGAAGAAGTGGAAGAAAAGGTTACACGAGAATATGCACTTGGAACAAGGAATGAGAGAGAAGAAAGACTATTTGAGTTCTGTAACAAATTCCAGCTAGAAATAGCGAATATTCTGTACAACAATCACAAGAGGAGGAGGTATAGTTCGAAAAGGCCGGGTGATAAGAAAAGATTTAATTTAGATTACATCCTGGTCAGACAGAGATTCCGAAATCAGATACTGGATTGTAAGGTGTAGCCAGGAGCAGATATAGACTCAGATCATAGTACAGTACTGCTGAAGAGAAGGCTGAAGTTCAAGGCACTAGTCAGGAAGAATCATTGTGCAAATATGTGGGATACGGAAGTACTAAGGAATGACGAGACAGACTTGAAGTTCTCCAAGGCTAAAGATGCAGCAGTAAGGAATAACTTAGTAGGCAGTACAGTTGAAGAGAAATGACATCTCTAAAAAAGTCCATCACAGGAATTGGAAAGGAAAACGTAGTTACAAAGAAGTTAACTGCTTAGAAACCATTGGTAACAGAAGAAATACTTCAGCTGATCGATGAAAAGAGTAGTTACAAAAATCTTCCGGGAAACTCAGGAATACGGAAACACAAGTTGCTGAGGAATGAAATAAAAAGGAAGTGCAGCGAATCTGGGAAAATGTGAAGAAATTGATAAAGAAATGATTGCTGGAAGCAGAGGTTCAGCATACAGGAAAGCCAATACAAACTTCGGTGACATTAAAAGCAAGGGTGGTAACATTAAGAGGGAAATTGGAATTCCACTGGTTAATGCTGAGGAGAGAGCGGCTAGGTGGGAAGAGTACATTAAATGGCCTCTATGAGGGAGAAGATTTCTCTGATCTACTAGAAGAAGAAAGAGGAGTCGGTATAGAAAAATAGAGGATCCGGCATTAGAATCAGAAATTAAAAGAGACTTTCCGTGCGGGATTAGCTGAGCGGTCTGAGGCGCTGCAGTTATGGACTGTGCGGCTGGTCCCGGCGGAGGTTCGAGTCCTCCCTCGGGCATGGGTTTGTGTGTATGTCCTTAGCATAATTTAGGTTAAATAGTGTGTAAGCTTAGGGACTGATGACCTTAGCAGTTAAGTCCCATAAGATTTCACACACTTTTTTTAAAGAGACTTGGAAAGTTTAAATTCAAATAGGGCTGTAGGGATAGATAACATTTCATTAGAATTTCTACAGTTAATGGGGAAGATGGCAAGAAAACGACTCTTCCCTTTGGCGGATAGAATGTATGAGTCTGGCGCTACACCATCTGACTTTCAGAATAATATCATCCACACACTTCCTATTCTGCAATTGCTGACAAATGAATGAATTGTAGCATAATCAGCTTAATAGCTCATGCATCCAAGTTACTGATAAGAGTAATATACAGGAAAATGGAAAACAAAATTTAAGACGTATTAGATGACGATCAATTTGGCATAAGGGAAGCTAAAGGCGTCAAAGAGGCGCCTCTGAAATTGCGGTTGATAATGGAAGCAACAGTAAAAGAAAAATTAAGACACTTGATTCATCGACCTCGAAAAATCGTTCGAAAGTGTCAAATGGTGCTAGATGTTCGAAATTTTGAGGAAAATGGGGTAAGCTACAGGGAGAGATGGGCAATATACAATGAGCACAAGAGGCAATAAGAAGATTGGAAGACCAAGAACGAAGTGCTCGGTTTAAAAAGGGTAAAGGACAGGACCGTAGTCTTTCGCTTCTACTGTTCAATCTTTACATCTAAGAAGCAGTGATGGAAACAAAAAAAATGTTGAAGAGTGTAATTAAAAACCAGGCTGTAAGGATATCAATGGTATGATTCACTGATAACATTGCTATCCTGCGTGAAAGTGAAGAAGATGTACAGGATCTGCTGAATGGAATGAGGAGTCAAAAGAGTCTAGAATACAGATGTAGAGTAAATCTAAGAAAAACGAAAGAATTAGATGTAACAGGAAAGAGAACAGTGAGAAACTTAACAAGACTGGTGATACCAAAGGAGGAAGTTAAGCTACTCAGCAACTTTCACAGGAAAATAAACCGTGACGGATGAAGTAAGGAGGAAACTTAAAGCACTAGCAGTGGAAAAAAACGGCATTCCTGTCCAAGAGAAGTCTACTCGTATCAAACATAGTCCGTAACTTGAGGAAGAAATTTCGGACAATGTACGTTTGGAGCACAGCATTGTATAATAGTGAAACATGGACCCTGCGGAAGATACTCGAAACCTATTAGATACGGTGCTACTGAAGAATGATGAAAATTAACTGGACTGGTAAGTTAACGAATGAGGAGGTTCTACGGAGAATCGGCGAGGACAGGAATACATGGGAAACACTGACGAGAAGAAGGGAAAGTAACTACATGAGGCGCTCCTAAGAGCCGCATTTAAGTAATTTTTAAATAGAAAAGGAACCTGTAAGACTTTTAATTTACTTATTCAAAGCTTTCCTTTCAAACACGATAGTCAGATTAGCACACACAGGTAAGGTAAGGAACCTGTCTTGGTTACAACGAGTTAAGTTAAAGAATGTAACAGGAAACTGTTATTGTCC
Organism: Schistocerca gregaria; assembly: GCF_023897955.1. Classification (NCBI taxonomy): domain Eukaryota; kingdom Metazoa; phylum Arthropoda; class Insecta; order Orthoptera; family Acrididae; genus Schistocerca; species Schistocerca gregaria. The sequence goes on from NC_064925.1 coordinate 571,328,142, forward strand.
TTTGACACTTCACTCGTTTTCTCTATCGTCAGACATCAGCAACAATACCCTTTCAGTACGTTGGCCTCTATAGAATAAACGACTGCGGTAAGGAGTAGAGCTCATTCTACGACAGAGCACAGAGTTGTTAAGATGTACACAAATTATTTTCAATTCAAGATTATTGTCGAAGAGTTACACGAATTTACATAGGTCGTAACATGACAATGTTAGGACAGTTGTCAAGAAAACGCATTACCTTCTGTTTAATCGAAATGACACTGAACACAACAATAGCAAATTTTAAACACAAGGTTCTGGACAAAACTATTCTTACTACTACATCGTGAAGTTGGCAAATATTACGACAAATCATCCGATTCCAGTTCTATGTTCGGTGCTATTTGGAATGACAATCAAGTCTACAGAGGATGGTTAGTTTTTGCGACAAACTGGGCAAAAGATTACTCAAGTTTGCTAGAGTTCACAGTGGACGCAAACTGGTGCACCAACAAGTTTACACCTCTGCTAGCGGTATTTACCTTAGCTGCGATGAGCTGTTGGCTGCATGGCTGTTCTCGTCACATGAAAGTCCTATAAACGCCAATCAAAATCTTTGCTGATTTTATCAGCAGAAACTGTCCTATGTGTCTCGTTTGGTGAGAAAACATACACTCATACCTAGTCTTGAAATATGGTGATATGCATGTGCACAGATCGAGCAGTGTGCATATTACAATGCCCTCTCAGTTCTCGCAAGAACAATTAACTACGTGGCTGTTTCGTTTCTCCGCTGTTGGAGCTCAACGATGCTACAGTTAATGTCTGAATGTCAGCTGAAGTGAACGCAGTGTTCCAGGAAAATTCCTCCTTTGCGATGCTCAACGATGCTGCAGCTAATATCTGAATTTCAGCTGAAGTGAACGCAGTGTTCTCACAAAATTCCTCGTTTGTGTCGTATAGGGCATGATGCGCCCTATTCTGCACTTGACGCTGGTTCAGAAGAGAGTTTTCGGTCTTGTGTCTCTCGTAGCAAAACTGTCCCCTCACCTGAGTCCCTTTGTGCTCCACGCCGCAGCTTTTTCGACCAATAGGAGCGTTTCTTTCATCTTGTGGGAAGTACCTCTGCCAATTGGAAAGGGCCCGCCATCAAACTGCATTGAAATTTAAGCACTTTACTCCTTCTTAATTCATGTCAGCCAATCGGACATTTTGTGCCAGCTCCAGGCGCCTAAAAGTTACACGCATACATCATGAGCGTGCCACACACGCAGTTCATGTGATCAAATGCATTGCTGGTCTGTTTGTATCCATCTGTAAATTCCTCAACGCAGTTTTCTAAAGCTTCTTTCTGTAGCACGCCTCTGGCTCGTTACCTGCCCTCTTCAATGAGTCACCCAGCGCGTTCATTGTCCGTCGCGACAGGTCGCTTTAAGAGCATGCCATTGTACTCCGGCAACTCGCATCTGCTCCCAAACTAAGCCTTTCCTCTGGCAGCTTTCTTCTTCTCTTGCCCACTGACATGCAGAATTTAGGTTCAGTGTGTTAATACCGCTGAGTGTCATGCCTTTGCACCGAACATGAACATTTTAATAGGCATACCTGCTCCTTTTCGTCAAAGTATGTTAGGTAACATATTCACCATGTTACGATGCATAGAATCTCTCATCTAAAGTGCGAAATTGGCATTCACTTAATCTTCCACCTTACAGTCCCACTTATTACGTGATAGATGATCCAAATGCAGTCACTGGGTAAGCGTCACAGTTTCTACAAAACGTGAATAAATTTATACTATCTTACAGTTGGAGTCATCGAGATTCAGTAGCTGGAGTAGGTGACGGAGCTCCAGCAATTTCAGGTTTGACAAGTGCACTAGCTTCAGGCACAGCAGATACAGGGACAAGATCGGCATGTAGTACTGTTTCCTTCAGCAGCCCACACCTGTCATGGAACAGTGCCTCCCTGCCTATATATTAAGTGGCTTCATACAACCACAGCCACACGGAGCACGCTACTTGCGTGTCCAGTACTTTCCATTACTCAGATCTCAGCAAATATCTGTCACCTCGCTCTGAGCTCATTGCACTGAACAAACACTTCAAAGTTCCAAAATACGCGTCTCAGTCTGGCACACAGTGTCAATCTGCCAGGAAGATTCAAACACTATACTGTCTACCTAGCTGTGACTCTTTTTCCATTAGAGATTAGACAGTCTCATTACTATGTTTGAGATTAATAATTGTACATTAGGTAACACAACATCTGACATAATTACAATACAAGTAAATAGAACATAGTCCCCAGCGCACCTACATGAGCTTTAGTGGTAAGAAGGCCCAGTTGATAGGCTGTCAAAAACTGAACATAAAACAGGCTTGAAAATAAGAAGGAGGTGCATTTAACTGTGGAGAAAGGCAAAATAGAGACAGTGAACGGTCCAGTCAGAAGAAGTTCAACGTAAAGAGGCCTGGACGAGCTGCGGCGTGGTGGTTTTTTCTCCGCACTGTTTTGTCCATTCGAATTGGTGTCTGTGTCGTGGCGTAGCCTCCGTTTGCAACAGCGAAGAGCGTAGTATAAGAAAGGCACCTATAGTGAAAGTTTATTTTGCACAACTACTCTACTAGCAGCCGAAAGGAATTGGTTTCGAATGGGAACCGCAAACGTTTCATGACAAGGCAACATATCAACCCAATGCTACCCAGGAAACCACATCTGGTGTGTCGTACGTTACATTAGTGACAGCAGGCATGTCATATGATAGAATTCTGTTAGCGACGCCTGGTGAATGAGTCAGATATGCCTCCTTGGGCCGGCCACGGTGGCCGAGTGGTTCTAGGCGCTTCAGTCTGGAACCGAGTGACGGCTACGGTCGCAGGTTCGAATCCTGTCTCGGGAATGGATGTAGGTTAGTTAGGTTTAAGTAGTTCTAAGTTCTAGGGGAGTGATGACCTCCAATGTTAAGTCCCATAGTGCTCAGAGCCATTTGAACCATTTTCTTATGCCTCCTTGCCGAATTTAGGTGTTCGTTTCATTGTGAATGTGATTACTCCCAAAGGAATAATGAAAACAGTATAGTTTGCCACATAAGCTGCAACAAATGAACTGAGCGGTTTCACGATCACACAGTTCGTCTGTGCTCTGTCGAAAAATATGTTTTTAACGTTATTAAAGTTGCGTTGAATCTGGACTTTTGACTCTTGAATCCCTTTCTTATAACGTAGTTCATACACCTTCATTTCTTGTCTTCATTTCTGCGAGACGTCTATATGGTGTCTCGCCTGCTCTAACTATGCATCACATTTACTTTCGGTGGTAATGTATTCTTACCCCATGAGTCATATTCTCTAACCAAAGTATATTGTGACAACTGCCAAGACTACAGAAAGAGCAAACATTTCAATGAACAGACGGACAGTTCATAATTTTGTGAAAACAAAAATAACTTGCACAGTGGAGATTTAAAACCAGACCGTCTGCTTTGCAGTCCACCACCACGATCGCGGAACCACGACGTCGTACGTCTTTCACTGCGATCGATGTCGCACTTGTTAGAGCAAAGCGTTCCCTGTTCCTATTTTGCTTTTCTGTTTTTGCCCTTCCGCACACCTTCTTCCGGTTTGCACGCTTTGTTTGTGTTCTGTTTTTGACGGCATATGAGCTGGGCAAACTTACCACTAAATATGAGGTGGTTGCACTGTGGAGCGTCCATCGTGAGGACATCAAATTGGTGAAATATTTAGGTGGCTCTCGTAGTTTAGATGCCGCTTACAGCGACCAGTGAGACAATAAATCGATATAACTGCCCCTTTTTCTGGTCTCGCTCCAAGCGGTATCAGTGCAGAAAAATACAGTTCTCTTCCCTGGAGTTGTATCGCTCTGTCACGCACTGAAGTCATGCTGCCTCTACTGCGGCATCCCGGCGGCCTTCCGACGGCGCCGGTGCAGCTGCTGCACCGCGCTGCGACGCACTTGTCGATGGCCGGCCGACCAGGGGGCAGCCAGTCGCTTCAATGTTGCAGGCGGCTGCGGCTTACGCCGTGTCCGCCGTGTAGGGCCGCCACAGAGCCGGCGCGTGGGCCACTGCTGCGCTCGCTCACAGTCCGCTTCCAGTTCACCTGCACCGGGCACGGCTGGAGCGCGCCCGCTCTCTGCGAGCGAGCTGAGCTCAGGCTTCCCCCGCCACAGCGCTATTCCGAGCAGGTGTGTGTGAGTGAGACGGTTATATGTTGACGACTACACACACGGGATACTAACAAGGGAACCTCCCATCGCACCCCCCTCAGATTTAGTTATAAGCTGTCACAGTGGATAGGCCTTGAAAAACTGAACACAGATCAGTCGAGAAAACAGGGTGAAGTAGTGTGGAACCATGAAAAAAAAACAAGCAAAATATACAAACTGAGTAGTCCATGCGGGAGATACGCAGCATAAAAGTAAGTGTGAGCTCAGGAGGGCCGTGGTCCTGTGTTTAGCATGAACAGTTGCGGAACAAAAGGTCCTTGGTTCAAGTCTTCCCTCTAGTGAAAAGTCTAATTTTTTATTTTCAGACAATTGTTATCTGTCCGTCCGTCCGTTCGATGCCACATAACTGCGCCGTAATATGTATCCACAAGAAAACCTAAATCGGGCAAGGTAGAAGAATATCTTTACCCATTCGCCAAGTGTACAAGTTAGGTAGGTTGAGAACATATTCCTGTCATGTGACGCACATGCCGTCACCAGTGCCGTATACAATATATCAGACGTGTTTTCCTGTGAAGGAATCGGTTGACCTATTGGAGAGGCACGTTCTTTCGTCTACTAATCGCACGGTTTTGCGGTGCGGTCGCAAAATACAGACACTAAACCTATTACAGTGAACAGAGACGTCAATGAACGAACGGACAGATCATAACTTTGCGAAAATAAACTTTTCACTCGAGGGAAGACTTGAACCAAGGACCTCTCCTCCCGCAGTTGCTCACGCTAATCACTGGACCACGGCCCTCCTGAGCTGATACTGTCTTTGATGTTGCATGTGTTTCGCATAGACTACTCAGTTTGTATATTTTGCTTGTTTTTTTCATAGTTCCACACGACTTCTTCCTGTTTTCTCGATTGATGTGTGTTCAGCTTTTCAAGGCCTATCCACTGTGCCAGCTTATAACCAAATCGGAGGGGGGTGCAGTGGGGAGGTTCCCTTCTAAGGAAGACGTGTTTGCAACGTAGTGCGCTACTTCCAAGATTCGAACATTGCAGCACTCTTTTATAAGCAGTCTGTTATCACGTCTCTCTATTTTCAGCTTCTCTTTTCATGTCAAAGCAATTACTCTTATTACATAATTAAATAAAGACATCATATAATGCTAATACGGTGAGCAGAACTACAAAGGGCGTTAAATACAAGCATTCGCCATTACTTTGTGATGTTCATAAAATTGTACACATTTCTAGTCTATAATTCTGGAACTATGGTTAGATGATACAGTCAAACAAATCAAGTTATCAGATTTAAATATCTTAAGCCCGAAGGGTGGTGGGACTTCATCGATTATGTAAGAGAAGAAATAACGTTTGCACGCATTTTTGAATGGAACATTGTTATAAAGTCAACAGCTTGTCTGCTCCTTTTTGCTTGTTTGTTTATTTACAATATGCTCCATTACAATATTTTTTTTGTAATTCTACATATACACGTACCAAACAAAGTTTCCCATGACCTCGGTTCCTAGAGTTTCGGAACCTGTACAGAAAATTGGAATAGATATCAACATAAACAACATTTCCGCCCTTGTTACAGCTCATGAAACCACACATTGCATGTTGTACCACAATACAGCGAGACCATCAGAGCTCGTGCTCCAGAATTCTGTATACACCGGTACCTCTAATACCCAGTAGCACGTCCTCTGGCATTGATGCATGCCTGTACGCGTCGTGGCATACTATCCACAAGTTCATCAAGGCAGTGTTGGTACAAATTGTCCCACTCATCAACAGCGATTCGGCTCATCTCCCTCAGAGTCATTGGCGGGTCACGTCGTTCATAAACAGCCCTTTTCCTTCTATCCTAAGCATGTTAAAAAAAAAAAAAATGGTTCAAATGCCTCTGAGCACAATGGGAGCTGAGGTCATCAGTCCCCTAGAACTCAGAACTACTTAAACCTAACTAACCTAAGGACATCACGCACATCCATGCCCCAGGCAGGATTCGAACCTGCGACCGTAGCGGTCACGCGGTTCCAGAATGAAGCGCCTAGAACCGCTCGGCCACCACGGAAGGCCAGGCATGTTCGATAGTGTTCATCTCTGGAGAACATACTGGCCAGTCTCGTCGAGCGATGTCGTTGTCCTGAAGGAAGTCATTCACAAGATGTGCATCGTGGGGGCGCGAGTTGTCGCCCATGAAGACTAATGTCTCGCCAGTATGCTGCCGATATGTTTGCTCTATCGGTCAGAGAATGTCATTCGCGTATCCTACAGCCGTTATGGCGCCTTCCATGACCACCAGCGGCGTACGTCGGCACCACAAACTGCCATTCCAAAACACCATCCCTCCACCTTACTGCACTCGCTGGACAGTGTGTCTGAGGCGTTCAGCCTGACCGAGTTGCCTTCAAACACGTCTACAACGATTGTCTGGTTGAAGGCATGTGCGACGCTCATAGGTGAAGCGAATTTGATGCCAATCCTGAGCGGTCTATTCGGCATGTTGTTGGGCCCATCTGTACCGCGCTGCATGGTGTCGTGGTTTCAAAGATGGACCTCGCCATGGACGTCGGGAGTGTAGATGCGCAACATTCAGCTCACTGCGCTCAGTTTGAGTCGTAACATGACCTCCTGCGCCCCCACGAAAAGCATTATTCAACATGGTGGCGCTGTTGTCAGCGACCCTCTGAGCCATACTCCGTAGGTAGCGGTCATCCAATGCAGTAGTAGCCCTTTGGTGGCTTGAGTGAGGCACGTCATCGACAGTTCCTGTCTCTCTGTATCTCCTACACGTCCGAACAACATCACTTTCGTTCACTCCGCGATGCCTGGACACTTCCCTTGTTGAGAGGCATTCCTGGCACAAAGTAACAATGCGGACGCGGTCGAACCGAGGTATTGACCGTCTAGGCATGGCTGAACCACAGGCAACACGAACCGTGTACCTCCTTCCTGGTGGAATGACTGGAACTGATGGGTTGTCAGATTCCGTCTGTCTAAAAATGGTTCAAATGGTTCTGAGCACTATGGGACTTAACTGCTGTGGTCATCAGTCCCCTAGAACTTAGAACTACTTAAACCTAACTAACCTAAGGACATCACACACATCCGTGCCCGAGGTCCGTCTGTCTAATAGGTGCTGCACTTGCCTGGTTGTTTACATCTTTGGGCGGGTTTAGTGACATCTCTGAACAGTCAAAGGGACTGTGTCTGTGATAGAATATCCACAGTCAACGTCTATCTTCAGGAGTTCCGGGAACCGGGGTATGCAAAACTTTTTTGATGTGTGTAGAAACAGTGAATGGTCCAAGAATTGCAGTAAATAGCAGCCTGAAGCAGCAATGCCATCGTGGGTGAGTGCTCATAATGTTGGACCGCCAAGGGGGCGAGCGTTGTTCCATTTACGTTTCTTTTTCTTTACTGTATGAACTGTGTGTCCGGTCAATGAAATTTTTTTCTCGTCCTGCAGTCTTGCCAGTTGTCATGCTGTATATTGCCTGTAGTATGTGAGTCATGTGGTAAGAATACGTTACCGCCGCAAGCAAATGTGAACAATAGTGAGAGCAGGCGACTTACCATACAGACGTCTCACAAAATGAAAATTACAAATAAACGGGTGTGAACTATGTTACAGCAAAGGAATGCAAGAGTCAAGATTTCCGTAACGAAACGCAACTTCAAAAACGTTAAAAACTTTTGTTTTGACAGAGCACGGAGAAACTATAAGACTGTGAAACTATTGCGTTTCCTTTGTTGCAGCTTATGTGATAAACTATTATGTTTCCATCATTTCCTTCGGATTGATCACATTCACATCCATACGAACATCTAGGAGATATATTTCACTCACTCATCAGTCGTACAAATTAGGTGCGTCGGTAAGGGATTCTTATCATATGACACACGTTCTGTCACAAGTGCCGTGTATGACTAGTTGAGGAGAATCAACTGTTATTATAGGTCCCTATAATACCCCTCGCTGTTACAAACGGACGTTACACCATACAGGCATAAATTCAATAAAGCGAATAGCGCGAAGGAGAGAAAAGATAATGGTCTGAACACAGCTCGCCCTCTTGGGGATCCAACACCGTAAAAACATAACCACGACACCATTTCTGTTCCGGGCTGCTCTATATCGCATTTCTTCTTCTTGGACCATTCACTATTTGTATTTTTTTTGCACAGTCCAGTACAGATTCATCCTGTATTCATGCTTGATCTCTGTTTCCCCCTCCCGCCGGTGGTTTGAGTCATCCCTCGGGCATGGGTCTCTGTGTGTTGTCCTTAGCTTCAATTAGTTTAAGTTAGCTTCAGTAGTGTGTCAGTCTAGAGACCGATGACATCATCAGTTTGCTCCGTTAGGAATTCACACACATTTGAACATTTTTTGATATTTGTTCAGTTTTTGACAGGCAGTCCACTGGCTCTCTTTCCACTAAGGGGGGGGGGGGGCGGAGGGAGGTGTACGATGGCAGTTTCCCTTGTTAGTTTTATTCCATAATGGCTCTTTCAGTTAAGCCAGCATCCAACGTCGTTTGTCGGAAAGCAAATGCATTGTATCGTCCTTGTGACTGGTGTTATAATGACTTTCCAATAAATATTTTTCCAGCTTAATAGTGGCATGCCATATTAAGTCCTTTGCTTTGCTTTGCCTTTAAACAATACGAAAAGTAAGACAATACGGCAGTGAACAAGTGGCTCCTCCACTTTTTCTTTTTTGGACAGGTGTTCAGACGCCATAGTACTGCTAATGCAGAATACAAATTTAGTGTAATGCAAATAGTACTGACAGCAATGTACCGACTTGACAGAAAATCCTAGGAAGTTCTGGTATAACGTTAAATCAGTAAGTGGCTCGAAATAGCATATCCAGGCACTCCGGGATGATGATGGCATTGAAACAGAGGATGACACGCGTAAAGCTGAAATACTAAACACCTTTTCCCAAAGCTGTTTCACAGAGGAAGATCGCACGGCAGTTCCTTCTCTAAATCCTCGTACAAACGAAAAAATGGCTGACATCGAAATAAGTGTCCAAGGAATAGAAAAGCAACTGGAATCACTCAACAGAGGAAAGTCCACTGGACCTGACGGGATACCAGTTCGGTTCTACACAGAGTACGCGAAAGAATTTGCCCCCCTTTTAACGGCCGTGTACCGCACGTCTCTAGAGAAACGGAAGGTTCCAAATGATTGGAAAAGAGCACAGGTAGTCACAGTCTTCAAGAAGGGTCGTCGAGCAGATGCGCAAAACTATAGACCTATATCACTGACGTCGATCTGTTGTAGAATTTTTGAACATGTTTTTTACTCGCGTATCATGTCGTTTTTGGAAATTCAGAATCTATTCTGTAGGAATCAACATGGATTCCGGAAACAGCGATCGTGTGAGATCCAGCTCGATTTATTTGTTCATGAGACCCAGAAAATATTAGATACAGGCTCCCAGGTAGATGCTATTTTCCTTGACTTCCGGAAGGCTTTCGATACAGTTCCGCACTGTCGCCTGATAAAGTAAGGGCCTACGGAATATCAGACAAGCTGTGTGGCTGGATTGAAGAGTTTTTAGCCAACAGAACACAGCATGTTGTTATCAATGGAGAGACGTCTACAGACGTTAAAGTAACCTCTGGCGTGCCACAAGGGAGTGTTATGGGATTATAGCTTTTCACAACATATATAAATGACCTAGTAGTTAGTGTCGGAAGTTCCATGTGTCTTTTCGTGGATGATGCTGTAGTATACAGAGAAGTTGCAGCATTAGAAAATTGTAGCGAAATGCAGGAAGATTTGCAGCGGATAGGCACTTGGTGCAGGGAGTAGCAACTGACCCTTAACATAGACAAATGTAATGTATTGCGAATACATAGAAAGAAGGATCCTTTATTGTATGATTATATGATAGCGAAACAAACACTGGTAGCAGTTACTTCTGTAAAATATCTGGGAGTATGCGTACGCAACGATTTAAAGTGGAATGATCATATAAAATTAACTGTTGGCAAGGCGGGTACCAGGTTGAGATTCGACCTATACTTGAGTATTGCTCATCAGTGTGAGATCCGTACCAGATCGGGTTGACAGAGGAGATGCAAAGAAGAGCGGAGCGTTTCGTCACAGTGTTACTTGGTAAACGTAATAGCGTTACGGAGATGTTTAGCAAACTCAAGTGGCAGACTCTTCATGACAGGCGTTCTGCATCGCGGTGTAGCTTGCTGTCCAGGTTTCGAGAGGGTGCGTTTCTGGATGAGGTATCGATTATATTTCTTCCCCCTACTTATACCTCCTGAGGAGATCACGAATGTAAAACTAGAGAGATTCGAGCGCTCACGGAGGCTTTCCGGCAGTGGTTCATCCCGCGAAGCATACGCGAGTGGAACAGGAAAGGGAGGTAATGACAGTGCCACGTAAAGTGCCCTCCACTACACGCCCTTGGGTGGCTTGCGGGGTATAAATGTAGATGTAGATGTAGAAGGTCTTGCCCCAGCAGAAATTTCTCTTATTTTCTCCTCGTGATGATCTTGCGAGGTGTACGTGGGAAAAAATTATGTTTCCTGCATTCTTCTCCCCAATTACGTTCTAGGACTTTCACTAGGACAGGTACACTGCGCCTGTCTTATAGCGTCTACTAAGGCAGTAATTGCTGAGCAAGCCCATAATGCTGTCACTAAACGATTCCGTTACGAAATGTGCCGCGTTTAGACGGATCTTGTCTGTCCCTCTGCTTGATCTCAGTTTACTAGCTTGCAGCTAAGGCGAGCAGTCTTGTAAAATCTGACTAATTGTTGTTAAATTGTCACTAGCGCTTTCCGTATACAAACTTAGCGCAAGAGAACATCCAACAGTTCGAATTTCAACGAAGAGTGTCAGCTAAATAGACTTTAATTACCTTTACTAGATCACGTTGACGAGATGATGTAGCAGTATCAGTAATCCAGAAATACTACATTCGGTAATAAACTTCCGGTACTCGAGACGGTCCACATGAAAACCGAGTGATTGTAAGGCAGTGAAACTTTATGAAAACACCTGTAAGTACATGTGGAAGAGAAATAACGAATAAAGCACTGAGAAAAACACATTTTGATAACCACATGAGGTTGCAAAATTTGTTAACAGCCCACATCCATGCCTGAGGCAGGATTCGAAACTGCGACCGTAGCGGTCACGCGGTTCCCGACTGAAGCGCCTAGAACCGCACGGCCACAACGGCCGGGCGCGGTGGCTGTTCTGCGGTAGTAGTGGCGCTTCTGGGTCAGAGGACTACGGACGGCCCGAGAGGGCGACAGAGGGCGAGAGAGGGTGACGGAGGGCGACGGAGGGCGCTGGCTGCACAGCGCGAGTCGCGCCTTCCGCCCGGTAGCCGCCGCCTCTGCCGCCGCCGCTGCCGCCGTTGGTTTATTTAGCGACTCGCAGGCGCGCGAGCGAGCAGCGAGCAGCCGGCCCTAATAATCCGGCGCTGGATAATGTATGGTAAACAAGCGGCCGCGAGCCGCCTCTGCCGGCCGGGCACTATTTAAATAATGCATGAGGCGCTGCTGGCTCTGCAGCGGGTCGCGGCCGCCACCTGGTGCCAGGTACCGCCGACAGCTGCCGCGCCGTCCCCGCCGCCCTCGTAATTTCCGTCAAGGGCCGCCGCCCCCGCCGCGCGTAAAACTCGCCGCCTCCAGACCGCAAGAATGCGGGGTGGGGCAGCACAATCGGAAAAGGCGACTTTCTGTGGGGTCTGGGGCTGACGTTGAGAAAGCTTTGCGAATAGCCGGTAAGAGTGTGCGTAAAAGAACGGTCAGACTTCACCCAATGCTGGCTGAGCCCTGACACACGCCGGCTTCCCTACGAGGTATCTCGTGGACGGACAAGGTACCCTTGAGAGGTTCCGTACACTCTTTTGCATGTCGCCTCTCATTCTCATCAGTTTTATCAATGTTCTGCCGGCCGGAGTGGCCGTGCGGTTCTAGGTGCTACAGTCTGGAACCGAGCGACCGCTACGGTCACAGGTTCGAATCCTCCCTCAGGCATGGATGTTTGTGATGTCCTTAGTTAGGTTTAATTAGTTCCAAGTTCTAGGTGACTGATGACCTCAGAAGTTAAATCGCATAGTGATCAGAGCCATTCGAACCATCAGTGTTCTATGTCACTGCACGGTAGTAACAGACCGAATAAGGTTATTGTAATGAGAGTATTTTGTGCTGAGAGCTCAAAAAATACTTTTGAGTTGATTCTTATTGTGGGTGGCCTGTGCGAGGCAAGCATCGGAGGACGCGGCATACGGCATTTCCCGTTGGGGGCTGCACTTCCCTGAATTCTGAGGGTTCGTACAATAGGCTTAAGCGCCTGGCCGAACGACTGACGTCGGTCGAGTTTCGCCTATTGTATGCAGGGCGAAGCGACCTGATAGACGCCTGAGTGTCACCGCAGTTTATGTGTTTACCGTTCCGGCGCGTCCGGAACGAAGACTCCTGGCACCGACTGAGCACATTGTCCTCTTTACTCTGAGAGTACTTGTGGATTGTGCCCTGCTGGGCGCGACTGTCTGGCGCTGGATGGCCGGTGGCCTAGGCAGGTTGTTTTCGTAGCCGGTCAAACGGCAAGTTCAGTGCCCTCAGCTGAATAGCAGAGGCATGATTGGTCAACTTAAACTGAGGCTACATGACGTCATAAAGCCCTGCTCGAAACTGGTAGAACGGTCGCTATTGGCGAGAATGATGTTCTGAGACAGAGAGGGGGAATTTTGGAATCAGAACTGAATGCTGATTCGCGGTTTTCGAGGGTATTAGGGAGTTGAGCAAGGTTGGATTCACTGCTGTGTTGCGCGGGCAGTGGATTCTGGATCTGATCTTCCTCGGAGTCGGACGGTCTTGAGACTTGGTCGCTCGTTTTCGGAAGAACTTAGAGTTCTCGGACAGCCTTCGTGACCAGGGGTTGATACAGAGTTGCTGCACGGCAGAAGTCGGCGCCCACATCATCAGGACGCTGCCTACCGACGACGTGCTGCACAAATACAGTATTTTGCGGCACCAGCATTGTAGGACCTTGTCAATTTTATGCTGAATCCCTCAGCAGCACACGCGCTCGCTTAGCTACAAGTCCACCTTGGTTGTTTCTCCATGTGATCCTATCTCAGCTCTCACTACTAATTGCGATACTGCTATATAGACGGAAGATCAATATTTGATTCCTGAGTACCTCCAGTCACTATTGTCAATCTATTGCATCACAGAGAGTAGAAGCCCCTTGTTCTCGAGCCAACTCTTATTCTCATAATATTTCAGTGTACCCTATCCTTTAACCTACTGTGTGTGTCGACACTCAAGTGCGTTTATGTTCTGATATATAATAAATGTCATTGTGATATTTAATACGCACAACATTTCGTAGATATAGGTAGAATCCCATTTCTGTTGTTTATTATGATAAAGTTCTCTTTTTTTAGGAGATACAATTTTTATTAAATTATTGTGAGTGTGCACTCCTTATTTTACCAACTAGCAGGGTTGACCATCATTTCCTTCAATTACCGTTCTGCGCATAATTAATTAGGTGGTTGATAAGGAGGGGTCGAGTGCATGTCTCGTTCTCATGCAAAATTCGTCTAAATTAAAGAGGTACAAACTCTTCTCCACCCCAGCACCTCGCAACCTGTGCTAATCTTTGCCACCCCAGACATAGTGAAGCAGGGCATCCCCCCGAAGCTTATGATTAGTGTGCCATTGCACTAGTGCAAGAGGACGACCCTATAAAGCTGATGACTGCCTTGAGATTGCGCACTGTCTGCGCATTGGATAGCACCCCTGCTACATCACTGTGGCCGCAATAAATCAGCTTGTGGCTGAGAGAAAATTATCGCTAGTACTTTCGAAAGTGAAACTTCTAGGCATTAAGCGACATAGATTGACTGGATAAAAATGTATTAACGCTAATCCAAGACAAACAACCACTTAAAATACAGTAGACATGGCACTGATTTTTAACTTGAATAATAAAAGGAATGACAAATAAAAAGGATAGTAAGAACAACATTTGGGTCGCCACCAGTAAGATATCGCTGCAAAATTCCGTCATTTTACTGAAAGTGATTGACGTAATAAAGTTCCGTTTGAATTTACAAAAGTGGACAATGTATACAACAAAATGAAAAACCAAGTAAAAGCCAAAAGGAAACAGGGAGAAATCATATACAAACCGAAATTAGTACCTTTCGCTCCCACCAAGTTTTTAAAATGTGAGACGCCAAATCCACACTCCAAGGCAAGTCGAAAGAGCCTTGAAACTTCGTTCTCACGCGGTACCGATGTCCCGAGCGCACCAAAACAGGAGAGTAAGAAGTAGAAGGAAAATTTGAGCTGCGGCTCGAAGAATGTTTTGAAAGATCCTATCGCACCCTTCAGAAACCGACCCCCCACGCCTACACAAACAGTTCCTGCCTAACGGAAGTTCCGGCAATAGAGCAGGTTTACTCACAGGTACCTCCGTACCATGAGCGCCTCCGCGCCAGCTGACCATTGTAAAAGGATTGGTGCTGACCACCACGAAGGGTAGCTTCCGTCCGCGGCATAGCGGTGTGCGCCCAAGGTCTTCCAAAGACGGCTGCGTGCAGAACCCTATCGCGTACTTCTCTCCCCAAAGCAGAGATTTTTGGTTTGATGCGGCCCGCCACAAATTCCCCTCCTGTGCCAAACTGTATCTCAGAGTAGCAGTTGCAACCTACATACTACACTCCAATGGAGAGGACATACATGACGCAACAGTGCGTAGATCTTTTACGACTGTACCGTCCCTCAAAGGACGCAAAAAACTTACACTGCCCTAGGTCTGCGACTGTGAGAAGACGTCTGTACGCTTCACCAACACCGGCGAAGTAAATAAACAA
Source organism: Schistocerca gregaria (assembly GCF_023897955.1). Lineage (NCBI taxonomy): Eukaryota > Metazoa > Arthropoda > Insecta > Orthoptera > Acrididae > Schistocerca > Schistocerca gregaria. Next base: position 571,343,185 of record NC_064925.1, read on the forward strand.
TTCTTCCACTGAAGATAACTGTGTGAACCATCGAAACGCACAATAACAAAATGAACAAGTAACTGACGCAGAAACTTTTGTATTTGTATTGAGATACAGTCCCAGCCCTCAAAATGGAGCCCCTTATGGCCGAAATGTTCACTTTTCTTACCCCAGATACTTTCTTTGTACCAATGATTTTCTTTCCAACGTCTGTGAGTATTCGCTGTTACTAACTAAAATTTATTACAGAACTGAATTAGTTTTTCTCCTCTCTCATTCCTAGTACCTAGCCGATATTCTTCTTTAACTGTTTTTTCTGCTCCTTCCCCCATGACTATTAGACTTTCATCTTCCTTTATGTATTGCATTACCAGTTCAATGTTTTCATATACTGTTAATGTATGCTCATCTTCAGCTTGCAGCGTCGGCATGGATACTTGAACTCTCGTCGTCAGAGCTGGTTTGCTGCCGACTCTAATGAGAGTACCCGTATCACTGCATTGGTCATCACAGTAACACAGTCTCTGACCTATCTTCCTACTCATAAGGAATCCTGCTCCCGTTATACCACTTTCTACTGCTGTTGACATTACCCTATTCTCATCTGACAGGATATCCTTGTCTTCCTTTCGTTTTACTTCACTGAACCTAACTGTACCTAGACTGAGCCTTCGCATTTCCCTTTCCTACCACGTTCAGACTTCTGACATTCCACGCTGCGAGTGGTAGAATGTTACCTTCCCTTGGTAATTCGGTTTCCTCCTCGTGGTTACCTCTCCTTCGGCATTCCCCTGCCGGAGATGTGAATGGGGACCATTACGGAATCTTTCGCCACTGGAAAGATCATCGTGACACTTTCTCAATTAGGGGCCACATTATGTGTCTTTAATGCAGTCGTTTCCATTGCCTTTTGCGTCCTTATGCCGTTGATCACTGTTGATCTTTTTTCACCTGTGTGGGCAGTTTCGCACCCCAATGTCAAAAGAGTGCCCAGAACCTCTTTGACAAGGCTGTTGGCAGAATGAGAATGACTTCTTATGCCAGAAATCTTCGTCCCTCAATGCTGATTACTGTTGTTGTTGTGGTCTTCAGTCCGGAGACTGGTTTGATGCAGCTCTCTATGCTACTCTATCCTGTGCAAGCTTCTTATCTCCCAGTGCCTACTGCAGTTTACATTCTTCTGAATCTGCTTAGTGTACTCATCTCTTGGTCTTCCTCAACGATTTTTACCCTCCACGCTGCCCTCCAGTACTAAGTTGGTGATCCCTTGATGCCTCAGAACATGTCCTACCAACCGATCCCTTCTTCTGGTCAAGTTGTGCCACAAACTTCTCTTCTCCCCACTACTATTCAATACCTCCTCATTAGTTATGTGATCTACCCATCTAATCTTCAGCATTCTTCTGTAGCACCACATTTCGAAAGCTTCTATTCTCTTCTTGTCTAAACTATTCATCGTCCACGTTTCACTTCCAAACATGGCTACACTCCATACAAATACTTTCAGAAACGACTTCCTAACACTTAAATCAATACTCGATGTTAACAAATTTCTCTTCTTCAGAAACGCTTTCCTTGCCATTGCCGGTATACTTTTTATATCCTCTCTACTTCGACCATCATCAGTTATTTTGCTCCCCAAATAGCAAAACTCCTTTACTACTTTTAAGTGTCTCATTTCCTAATCTAATTCCCTCAGCATCACCCGACTTAATTCGACTACATTCCATTATCCTTGTTCTTCCTTTGTTGATGTTCATCTTATTATTCAAAATTTAAGCGGTAGTCGACTTTGGACACGGGACCGGGGACGTCTTGATTACTATTCAGGGACGCTAACCCTAGACTACAGATGCGGAGATGAAGTGTAAAAAATATGTGGTAAAGACTGTAGAAATCATATCATGATAAAGAAAAGTAAGTAGTCGTTAATACCAATCTCCAGTATTTTTATTCTCTGGTCATTCAAGCTGGTGTATGGAATGAAGTTGAAAATAAAACGAAAATTTATCTGTCCGACGATCTTATGAATAAGAATAAAATGAGAGATGTCTGACGAGAATGGCTTGCCTCCTGTCAGCTTCCGGTGTCGTTGAAGGTTAGGCACACTCCTGATGCACATCGTCCAGTGGGGTGTGGGCTCCAGTCACTTTGTACACGATGGACAAACGAACTGGCCCGACATTTCGTTAACCTTAAGACAGGCAGTCCAAGTTTAATACATCCCTTGTGCGCATGATGTAAGCTGGCTTGGCGATCTTGGGCTTCATTAAGTACACTACCTCGAGGACTCCGTTCACCGACACCAGGGTGTAACACGTCCGTATTGAGGGATTTCAGTTGATTCATTTGTCACAGTCACCGTCGATCAGATGCTTCTCGGGAGGGCTATCTGTGCACCCTCTGTTTTGACTCTGCTAGCTGGAACTGTGCTGACTCCAGACGTCAACAGTTAAGTAAAACAGTCTAGAACGTCCTGCCGCGTTAATTCAGGATAAAACCTCGAGCTTTCGATGATTACCTCTATCAGCTTCGTCAGGAGCATCTGGCTGCAGAACTGAACTGCTGCTGTGGTGGCCTTCTATAGCCCAAAGACGGCTTCTAATTGGTCGGTAATTACGTCACGCTGTCACAGATGGTGTCCACGTGTGCGTTAGTGGCGCCACCACTCCCGCCGTAGTTTAAACATTTCGATGAATCTCTCTGGCTGTTCTCTGCATCTAGAGCTCGCTTCCATGCACCCTTAATATTATATGCGCTGTCATGATTGAATACTTTATCACACACTCTTATTTCTACAGCCTCTTTAATTGCTGAATCCCAGTATATAAGAGCCTGTGCCAAACGTTTGGTTTCGTCAAACAGTATATCATATTTGTGAGGCTGCAGATTTCTCCAGTTATCGATTTTTAACGTTATGTTCTTCACAGTCTCGATGTTTAATGTGCCGTTCTGTTTTTCACAGCGATCGACAACTGTGCGGATGGACTGACCGATGCAATTGCTACCGCACTAACAGTGGATGCTGTAAATCTCAGGGAACTAGAGGTCGAGACTGTCCTCAACAGGGCGAGCATCTACTTTGTCTTCTTAGGAGGTTGGAAAATGGTTTGACTCCTCGTCCTCCCAGGACGCTGACTATTTCGGTGGATGTAGCGCCACAGAAGAGAAGGAATGCAATCGATCAGTTTCCACGTGTATGTTCAACATTTTCCAGTTTGCTCTTGTTGGAGAACGCCGAGTTTGCACCACGTGACCCACAGTCAGTCAGCTACGGCAGGAGCGGTGGTGCCAGAAGCGCCATCACTGACACCATCTACCACAGCATGACGTAGTTACCGACCAATCAGAAGACGTATTTGGCTTACATAATGCCACCATAGCACCGATTTTGACAGTTAGTTGCTCCTGACGAAGTCGATGGAGGTAATTGCCGAAAGCTCGACGTTTTATCCTGAGTTCACAAAGACAAGAAGTCCGAAAATGTTTTATGCAACAGGCCCGTCGCGGAAGATTCCGTTCTCGGAGGTGAACAATGTTTACAACATTAATTCTACGCTAGAACCGTGCCCGCCAACGATTAAATACTTCTGTTGAACAACTTCATTGTTTAGAAGAAAGGAGATTGTGTTTAACGTCCCGTTGACATCGAGGTTATTAGAGACGGAGCACAAACTCGGATTGTGTCAAGGGGAGGAAACCAGCAGTCCTCTTTGAAAGAAACCATCCCCACTTTTGACTGGAGAGATTTAGGGAAATCAAGAAAAACCTAAATCTGAGTGGTTGGGCACTTGTTTTAACCGGTCACAAAGCATCAGTGGTGTGTTGCTGCTTGCAACAGTCGTCTGTAGACCAGGTTTTGGACGTATCCGTAGTACAGATTCACGTTGGGATCGACGCATTGTGTGAGCAGCGGTGACTGACCGAACATCAAGCAGGGAGGAAATTCGCGCACGTGTTGCACCTTCTGTTGCACCAGGGACCGTTGGGAACATCTGCTGGCAGCAGGATTATGCTCATGTATGCCTCCTAGGCCACCACTGAGGCTACCACACCGCCTAGCACGGCAGCTCTGGTGTTGTGCAAGCGCTGACTGGAGAGTGGAATGGTGCACTGTTGTACTTAGTTATGAGAATAGCTATGGACTAAATGCGAGTGATGGACATACTAGCGTGTAGTGTGTACATGTTGACCTGTCGATTCCGGAGAGCACTCGCCCACAACATACAGGCTTCATTCCAGGCTTTAGGGTGTAGGGGGTGGGGGGCCTCGACAGTTATAGCTTGTGGTCACTTATGGTGTTTCTGTAAGCGTCCGCTACTTTGCAGAGGCCGTTATCCCACCGCTCCTGCCATTTCTACGAAAGAAAGTTGATGTCTTTTTCAGCAGGACAATGCACGTCCACATTTGGTTGGTGCGACTGATATGCCCTTCGTGGTGTACAGAAACTGTCCTGGCCAGGAAGATTTCCAGATCTCTCTCCAGTTGGAATTTAGTTTTTCTCCAGGGCCTGCAAGATTCATTGGCGAATTTCAACAAAAGGTGCAAGGTGCTTGGGACAATCTACAGTGGTATGACATTGACACCTTTATGATATTTGCAATGCGAGAATTTGCGTCTTCGCTGCCACCTAAGGGCTGTACATTGTGTATTGATGAGACTGTTTGGGCGCACTTTTCTGTCACGTGTATCTTTCATTTGATCTGAATTTGTCATCATATTCTTCGCCAACAATAATTAACTACTTGTTACTTCACTTGTCAGTGTGATCCTGTCTTTGCGGGTGTTGCATTCTTTTTTATCCGTTTTGCATTTTCCGGTCCAGCCTCTCAACCGTACTATCGCGTCACGAATTAACTTCTGTGCCTGTATATAGTGTTCATTTATTTCGGGGTACGATATCGTTGGAGGGTATGACACACTTGTTATAAGAAAGCAGGTATGTGAAAGCGGCTGCCTTTAGTTTACAACGGTGCCTTGAGTACATAACACGCCAACATGAGATATTCTAAGAAACTATATGTGACAATGCATGTTCGCTACTGGAGTTTTTACTTTTGACGGTAGCTAATGGCGTTGATGTTTTGAGGTACATTGTACTACAGGCCTATATAACCTTTTTATATGGTTGTTAGTATGTGAAATATTGCGATATATTGACGGGTTTCTTTGTTTTATAACGTCTGTCCCGAAACATGATCTGTTAAAAGTATCTCACATTTGACAACTCGTGGCCTCACATTCTCAATAGTGAATATACTATGTTTGAATGTGATCAGTATACTATATGTAGACAGGGTGTGGGTATGAGCTCTCACATTCTATGTGGCATAGTCTGTAACGAAGAAAAGTGGCAACTGCTTCATACTACGGTGAGTAATATAGCCATAGTACAACTAGAAGAATATCACAATACAAGAGCAAGAAGGGTATGTCAGAGGAGCCAAAATACATTGTACTTTAACATGGAGTGTGAACATAGCTGCATATTTATTTTTTCGCGTGAATGAAGCTTTACTCACTATAAACGGCTGAGTAATTCTCAGGGCAAACTTGGGATATTCAGCCACGTTAGTTTGTAGTATAATTATAGTGCGTAAAGCCATCAAATATCAGGTACTTTAAATGTTTCACACTAAATCGTTTTGAGACCTTAATTTTGATGAATTTACATTATTTATTGACAGATTCGTAACATATCTTAAAATTCATTTTTAAATCAGTTGCGGTTCCTGGCATGCATTAAGCTCTTTCGCCTGGAAACCTAAATGAAGTGTTTTACTGTTAATACGACATGTTTCGTATCATACTACCGTCAATCTATGTTTTGCGAGACAATTAAATTCCTGCAGATCGAAGCGGTTGTAAGTTCCTGATGATCTTTATTTACTTACTTTCTCTTTCCATCGATCGATTTCATAGTGCAGGTCGTAATATCATAATTACAGTCTTAAAATGTGAACGCAGTTCCCTAATCCATTAGAAGCGGCTGATAACTAGTAATAAAGGTAAGAACATGAATTACAAGTACCGTGAGGCTTGTAGTAAGAGGTTAGTATTCTCGAGTTTAGTTATGAGAATTATTGACGACTTTTGTACAGGGTGTGAAATTTGTGACTAAAGGAAACTTCACCAACTGGATCCCGTACTCTGAGGGTAAAAGGCACACTTGTAACACACCAGCCCAAGGAATCGACCCCACGTCAAAATTTAGGCCTTAATTCTGATCGTACACATTTATGCCCTTCTGAACTTACAGGTTTAAAACCTCGCGCACGCCGGTTGTTCATCACTCGCTCCGCCCCGCTCCAGTTGCCGAATGCGCGAGCGCGAAGTGCTATGCTACGTAGCGGCAACCAGAGTCGTCCTATTCCATTGATGCAGAAGATTTGAGGTAAGATTAGGAAAGAGCAGAACGCCTCTCGGAACGTGTTGTGAAACCTTGTTCGAGAACATTTTGTTTACTTGAAAAGAGTACGTAATATGTCAACTTCACTCACAAATACCTTCAATATTACGCCTCAGGAAATAACCAAAGCAACTGAACAACCAGTATTAACTGGAGCTAACGATTTTCAATTTACAATTCAACTATGCGAATCATGTCGAACAATAAAGCAACTCCTTCACTTTAACAGTTTCAGCTTTTGAATCCGAAGAAAATAGCGCACAACAGCAATAATACTGGTTAAATATTATACGCTACTTCTTTTATAACCCACTAATTCGTTTCACTCATTTACGCTGCATTTATGAATAGCAGCATAACAACTGTTCAAAGCTCTGTGGCACAGGCTACAGGTCAGAAACTACGCACAAAAGTGCTATTGCTTTTATGGTTCACCGTCATTAGGAACACGAACGTTTTACTCACTCCTCTATACAGTACTTTGAGTTCGGGCAACACGTGGCAGTGGCGAGGGGGGGGGGGGGGGGGGGGGGGTAGGCACAACGAAGAAACGGTGCTGGTGAAGTATCAGAGCAGCATATTCTGAAGGTCATAAGTGCTTACGATCAGAGTTATTGTCAAAAATTTACTTGCAGGGTAATTTTGCTGGGGAAGTTATCTACATCTACATCTACATGGATACTCTGAAAACCATATTTAAGTGCCTGGTAGAGGGTTCATCGAACCACTTTCACAACTCTTTATTGCTCCAATCTCGCATAGCGCGCAGAGGGAACGAACACATATTATTCCGTACTATCTCTGATTTCCCTTATCTCATCATGATGATCGTGTCTCCTTATGTAGGTCGGCGTCAACAAAATATTTTTTCGTTCGGAGGAGAAAGTTGGTGATTGGAGTTACGTGAGAAGTTTCTGCAGCAAGGAAAAACGCATTTGTTTTAATGAGGTCCTCCCCAAATGCCGTATCATTTCTGTGACACTCTCTCCCATATTTAGCGATAATACAAAACTTGCTGCCTATCTTTGAACTTTTTCGGTGCTCTCCGTCAATCCTACTTGGTAAGGATCCCACACCGTGCAGCAGTATTCTAAAAGAGGACGGACAGGATTAGTGTAGCCAATCTCCTTACTAGATCTGTTACATTTTCTAAGCGTCCTGACAATAAAATGCAATCTTCGGTTTGCCTTCCCGACAACATTTTCTATGTGTTCCTTCCAATTTAAGTTGTTCGTAATTGTAATGCTTGGGTATTTAGTTCCATTTACGGCCTTAGATCTGACTGATTTATCGTGTAACCGAAGTTACACGGATTCGTTTTAACACTCATGTGGGTGACTTCACACTTTTAGTTATTTAGGGCCAAATGCCAAATTTCGTTCCATACAAATACCTTTTCTAAATCGTTTTGCAATTTCTTTTGATCTTCTGATGACTTTATTAGTCGATAAACGACAACGTTATCTGCAAACAACGTAAGAGGGCTGCTCTGATTGTCTCCCAAATCTTTTATGTAGATGAGGAATAGCAAAGGGCCTATAACACTCGCTTGGGTAACGCCAGAAATCACTTCTATTTTACTCGATGACTTTCCGTCAGTTACCACCAACTTTGTCCTCTGACAGGAAATCGCAAATCCAACCACATAACTGAGACGATATTCCATAAGCACGCAATTTCACCATGAACCGCTTGTGTGGTAGTGCGTCAAAAGCCTTCCGGAAATCTAGAAATACGGAATCGAACGGAAATCCCTTGTCAACATCACTCAACATTTCATGTGAATAAAGAGCTAGTTCTGTTTCACAGGAACGATGTTTTCTAAACCCTTGTTGACTGTGTGCCAATAGACCGTTTTCTTCGAGGTAATTCATAATATTCGAACACAATATATGTTCTAAAATCCTGCTGCATATCGACGTTAACGATATGGGCCTGTAATTTAGTGGATTACTCCTACTACCTTTCTTGAAAATTGGTGTGACCTGTGCAACTTTCCATTCTTTCGATACGGATCTTTCGTCGAGCGAACGGTTGTATGCCATCGTTAAGAGTGGTGCTATTGCATCAGCATACTCTGAAAGGAACCTAATTGGTGTACTGTCTGGACCAGATGACTTGCTTTTATTAAGTGATCTAAGTTGCTTCGTTACTCGGAGGATATTTACTTCTACGTTCTTGGTTCTAATTCTGGAAAATTTACTTCGTCTTCTTTTTTGAACGAATTTCTGAAGGCTATACTTCGTAATGCTGCTTTGGCAGCAGTGTCTTCGATAATATATCCATTGTTATTGCGTAGAGAAGCATTGATTGTGCCTTGCCGCTAGCATACTTTACATACAACCAGAATATCTTTGTTTTTTCTGCCAGGTTTCGCGACAAAGTTTCGTTGTGGAAACTACTATAAGCATCTTGCATTGAAATACACGCTACATTTCCAGCTGCTGTAAAAGATGGCCTATCTTGGGGATTTTGCAACTGTTTAAATCTGGCATGTTTGTTTCGTTGTTTCTGCAACAGTGTTATCACCCGTTTTGTGTGCCAAAGAGGATCAGCTCCGTCGTCTGTTAATTTATTTGGTATAAATCTCTCAACTGCTGCCGATACTATTTCTTTGAATTGAAGCCACATCTGGTCTACACTTATATTGTTAATTCAGAAGAAGCGGAGACTGTCTCTCAAGAAGGTGAGAATTTTTATCTGCTGGTGTGCTTCCTTCTGTAAGGCGGCAGAATAAGTGAAGGTCAGAATCGCACCTTACGTGAGAGCTTTATACATCGCAATGGGAAGGTGAATATGGCATCTAACTTAATTCGGCAGTTATGAGCAAATTTTCCTATCAGTATGTAATGCAAAAAGGGATAACACTCAATCGACGGTGATTAACACACCGTTCCTATATAATGCATGTCTACGAGCAGAAGGCTCAACAAGCAGCGAGAGGAGTTTTAGTATGGAATTCAGAGGGGCTAGGACAGAGGCAAGGCCTCGCTACGGGAGATGCACGGAAATCGCTTAAAGGGGCATGCCAAGCCAGCTCAACGATCGACCAGGTGACCCAGAAGGGGAGAGCGAGTTAACGGTCCATCTGAGGGAGGACAGGAAAGAAAGCTTTCAAACAACTGCGTTTCAGAATTCCAAATGGATACCAACAAGACCAGTGACGCATTTTCGATCACGTGTCCAGCGAGTGGTACACATGTGAAAGACAATGTACCCAGTTGACGTCTGGGGCGGGCACAAAACGTCCGAATGGCGGAAACGCACTAGGAAGGAGTAAAGAGCCGATGTTTCGACGCAGTTTAATGGTAGGGCCCTTGCGACTAGCTGAGAGAATTCTCACAAAATAAGAGGAACGCTCCTATTGGTCGAAAAAAGCTGTGACGTGAACAACAAAAGAACCCAGGTGGGGACACAGTTCGGCTATGAAAAAGACAAGACGGAAATTTTGAGGGTACTCTTCTCTGAACTGGCGGCTAGTGCAGAATGGAGTGCCTAACGCTGTCTACGACGAAGAGGAGTAATTTGTGTGAAGACTTTCACAGCGGCTGACATCCAGCTAGAAATTAGCTGTAGCATCGTTTAGCTCCTACTGTGGAGAAACATACCAGCCAATTAGTTAACTTTCTTGCGAGAACTGAGAGGGCATTGTAACATGCACGCTGCTCCAGCCATGCGCGTGTATATAGCCATACTCTCAAGACTGGGGATGAGTACAGGTTTTCTCGCATAACGAGAAACATAGGGAGAGATTCTGCTGAAAAAAGTCAGCAAAGGTTTTTATTAGTTTTATAGGAATTTCAGCGGAGCGAGTGGCCTAGCAGACGACAGCTCATAGCAGCTTAAGGTACTTGCAGAGGAGTAAACTTGTTGTTTCACTAGCTTGCTTCCACTGTAAACTCGAGCGACCTTGGGTAATCTTTTGCTCCATTTGCCACATAACTAGCCATCCACCGTAGACTTCATTGTCATCCTAAAAATAGTACCGAACTTTGAACTATGATTTATCATAGTACTGACCAACATCACAACGAAATCGTAAGAATAATTTTATAAAGGAACATGTAGTTCAACTTTAATATTGTCGTGTTTAGCATACTTTAACTTTCTGAGAGTTAATGTTTAATATTGTTGTGTTTTGGATTATTTCAGTTTTGGTGTTGATGATATGCGTTATCCTGACAACTGTTTTAACATTGTCACATGGTAAACTGTGTAAAAGCGTGTATTTCTATGCTAATATTGAGACATTAAACATGTCATTTCAACTTACACAGTTGTCCTCAGTCATAGAACAAGAAAAACAAAATATATTACCTTACACTTCTTAAAGATGAGGTCTAGTTGGTGACGGTGGCGTTCCACTGTTAGTATTGGCGTTTGTTACTAACTTACGTTTCACCTTAAGGTGTGAACAAACCCCGTGTTTGTTCTGCAGGGGACAAAAAAAAAAAAAAAAAAAAAAAAAAATAGACGTAGAACAGAGTTCTCGTGCGAGATGGGGTTAGGAGAGACCTTCACGAAATAAATGTGCAGAGATGGCGTCAGTGTTTACGTGTGAAAGTTGTGTTGTGTTTCTCTGATTGTTCGTGTGTCCCATTTACGAAGTCGTTATTGCAACAATAAAAGAACAAAACGTGAGAGTGAAATTTTGTTTCCTGCTTAACAAATGGGCAACAGAGATTCACGAAATGATTCAAGAGTCTTTCCAAGAGGATGCTATCAGCCACACACAAGTTTCGAATGATTTCGGTGCTTTCAACGTGGTGCGATGGGTGCTGAAGTCCAACCTTGTTCTGAACGCCCTGCAACCTCGCGAAACGAGGAAACGATTGAAAGATCCGCAAAAACTCAAGAAGTAACCTTGTTTCACGATAGACAAAATTTCAACAGAGACAGGCGTGAGCTGGACCTCGTGCCAGCAGATTTTGGATCAGGATTTGCACAAGAGACACGTCGTGGTTAAATTTGTTCCGCGCCTTCTCACACAGGAGCAAAAAACCATGCGTGTGAATGTATGCCAGAACTTTGAAAACAGACAGAAAGTGATCCATATTTTCTGAACACATTCATTGTAGACGATGGGAGTTGGTGTTACGATTAGGACCCAGAAACCAAGCAAGCGTCAAGCCAATGAAGGACTCCCAACTTTCTCAGACCAAAAAAAGGAAGGCGGGTGAGCTAGAATGTGAAGACGATAATCACTGTCTTTGTGAAGTCCATGGAAATGTGCATCGGGAATTTGTACTTCCTCGCCAGACTGTTAACCAGCAGCTTTATTTGGAAATTTTAATACGTCTGTGAGAGGATATGCGGGGGAAACGCCAGAAACTTAGGTAATCAGGTGACTGGTTCACTCATAACGAATCACGACAACACCCCACACGCATGGCATTACGGCCGACCCACTATGTGGCACCTCAGGAATGGTCTGTCGTTCTCCACCCACCGTATTCGCCAGATCTAGCCCCATAAAAAAAACCACTTGAAGGGAAGCGTTATGATGATGTGGAGGCGGTGAAAAGGCTTACGAGTAAATTTTTTAAATAATAATTATCTTTTTTGGTTCCCCATCGTTGAGGACATCTCAGGCATGATATTTTATTTGTCTTCTTTGTTGGAAAAGAAGTATAGTCTCAGATGTTGCTGGCTGATCCAATAAGTCACTTGTTATTGTTAGAAAAAAGCATTTACTAGGCCGCTCAGCACAAATGTACTGAGACAGCAGCGAGAAGAAATCATGTGACAACGAGAGTAATGAATATAAATGTCAAGCCATTTACTAAAACAATTTGAGAGACATCGTCTAAAATAAGCTGGGTGTAAAGCTATATGCTCTTCTCCAATGACAAGGAGTTCATCAGCGTGAGAAACAGAGCTAACGTAAATGTCAGACACAGCTCCATATTTCATGTTTCGGTGGCACGCTCATTGCAATTTCGCACTGGGATGAAATCGGCCGCGTGAAACAGCGATCATCGCATTTCGCCACATTTTCCAGCGCTCGGAGGCGCGGCGTTATGAGACGGCAGAAAAATCCGTTTGGCGATACTCATTTGCGCGCTAACCAATTTATGGACGCTTTTGCGTAGATTAAATCCATAAATAACAACAGCTTCTGCCTCTTTTTTTACGTTGTTGCGCAGTTTTGAATGACGCCGCTAATCTGCCGGCACACAATAGCCGCGACACGAAATATGGACCCCGTGCTCTGGCGCCGACAGCCTGACACATGGAGCATTACGGCACGCGCCCGCAGACCATCTGGAACACGGAATGACACAAGTCCCGAATATGGCTGTAAAACAAACTGCACAAATAGACGAAAGAAACAAACGAGTCGTCAGTTACAGGCATAATCCAAAGGAAGCCAAAAATGTCGCTGGAAATTTATGGCACTTTTTTTCACAGATGCCGTTCATCAAAACTGCGTAAATTCGGATGTTTGAGTACTGGTGTTGAACATGAACAACGATAGGGTCGAAGCAGCGGAGGGAAGGTGGGACACAGTATTGACAAGCAGTGTAAACACGCAGCCCTGTCTGGTCTCCGCTTCATAGTCGGGCTTTGCAGCTGGCGGCTGCAGATGTTGGTGCGAGCTGGCACACAACTGCCGCTTCTGTTTGTCGCATCTGCATCTGAGAGTGAGAGACGAAGAACCTTACTTCAAGGTACTTCATATGCACTACTGGCCATTAAAATTGCTACACCACGAAGATGACGTACTACAGAAATTTAACCGACAGAAAGAAGATGCTGTGATATGCAAATGATTAGCTTTTCAGATCATTGATACACGCTTGGCGCTGGTGGCGACACTTACAACGTGTTGACATGAGGAAAGTTTCCAGCTGATTTCTCATATACAAACAGCAGTTGACCGGCGCTGTCTGGTGAAACGTTGTTGCGATGCCTCGTGCAAGGAGGAGAAATGCCTACCACCACGTTTCCGACTTTGATAAAGGTCGGATTGTAGCCTATGGCGATTGCTGTTTATCGTATCGCAACATTGGTGCTCGCGTTGGTCGAGATCCAGTGACTGTTAGTAGAATATGGAATCAGTGGGTTCAGGAGGGTAATACGGACCGCCGTGCTGGATCCCAACGGCTTCGTATCAGTAGCAGTCGAGATGACAAGCATCTTATCAGCATGGATGTAACGGATCGTGCAGCCACGTCTCGATCCCTGAGTCAACAGATGGGGACGTTTGCAACACTACAACCGTCTGCACGAACAGTTCGACGACGTTTGCAGCAGCATGGACTGTCAACTCGGAGACCATGGCTGCGGTTTCCCTTGACGCTGCATCACAGACAAGAGCGCTTGCGATGGTGTACTCAACGACGAACCTGTGTGCACGAATGGCAAAACGTCATTTTTCCGGATGAATTTAGGTTCTGTTTACAGCATCATGATAGTCGCATCCGTTTTTGGTGACATTGCGGTGAACGCACATTGGAAGCGTGTATTCGTCATCGCCATACTGGTGTATGACCTGGCGTGATGGTATGGGATGCCATTGGTTCCACGTCTCGGTCACCTCTTGTTCGCACTGACGGCACTTTGAACAGTGGACGTTACATTTCAGATGTGTTACGGCCCGTGGCTCTACCCTTCATTCGATCCCTCCGAAACCCTACATTTCAGCAGGATGATGCACGACCGCATGTTGCAAGTCCTGTACGGGCCTTTCTGGATACAGAAAATTTTCGACTGCTGCCCTGGTCAGCACATTCTTCAGATCTCTCACAAATTGAAAACGTCTGGTCAATGGTGGCTGAGCAACTGGCTCGTCACAATACGCCAGTCACTACTCTTGATGAACTGTGGCATTGAAGCTGCGTGAGCAGCTGTACCTATACAACACATCCGTATCAATGCCGTTATTAGGGCCAGAGATGGTTGTTCTGGGTACTGATTTCTCAGGATCTATGCGTGAAAATGTAATCACATGTCAGCTCTAGTATAATATATTTGTCCAATGAATACCCGTTTATCATCTACATTTCTTTTCTGTGTAGCAATTTTAATTGCCAGTAGTGTATATATAGGGCTATTTTTGCTAATTGAGGACAAACAGCAGGAGACTTTCGCTAAGAACAAAGAATATCATATGGACACATGCCCAGTATTCGTTCCAAATGAGGTACATCCACTTGGAGATAGGAGTGTGCCCTCCGCAGCTAGCTTGTAGCAAATCGTTTGGGCACGGTTTTGCCGCGCCTTCTGCCTCCTTGGTTGATTCGACCATTCTCTAGACACTTTCCGTCAGAGGGCTTCCTGAGCAGAGGACGGCAGGTTATTTGGGGGCGTGGAGAGACATGGACTGCAGCGCCTAACCTGTGTGTTTGCTGACCGAGAGGTCCCGCTTATGACTTAGAGTATTGTAAGTAGGCTGTTTAGGTTTCTATATTGGTGACGCCATGAAGCGCTCTGTATGAAAATCACTAACTGCTGTGTGCAGTCTGTGGCTGGTTTGCATTGTTGTTTGCTATTGTAGTGTTGGGCAGCTGGATGTTAACAGCGCATAGCATTGCGCAGTTGGAAGTGAGCCGCCAGCAGTGGTGAATGTGGGGAGAGAAATGGCGGAGTTTTCAGACCGGATGAACTGGACGTGTGTCCATCAGAGAGAGAGTAAATTTGGAAGACTGGATGTCATGAACTGCTATATATATTATGACTTTTGAACACTGTTAAGGTAAATACATTGTTTGTTCTCTATCAAAATCTTTCATTTGCTAACTATGCCTATCAGTAGTTAGTGCGTTCAGTAGTTTGAATCTTTTATTCAGCTGGCAGTAGTGGCGTTCGCTGTATTGCAGTAGTTCGAGTAACGAAGATTTTTGTGTGGTAGGTGATTTGTGAAAGGTATAGGTTAATGTTAGTCAGGGCCATTCTTTTGTATGAATTATTGAAAGTCAGACTGCGTTGCGCAAAAAATATTGTGTGTCAGTTTAGTGTTGATCAGAATTGGTAAAGAGCGAAATGTCTGAGTACGTTCAGTTCTGCTCAGCTGTTTGAAAATCAAATAATGTAAGAGGTTTACTAGCTCAGTCATTCACAAATTTTTCTAAGGGGACGTTTCATATGTCGACCCTTAGCCGATCACTGGAATCTTCTGATTTTTTTTTTTTTTTTTTGTAGTTTGGGTAAGTAGTGTAACTATTCTTTATTGCTAGCGCGTAATTACACAGAGAATTTCCTTTGTAGTTATAGTTTTTCATTGTTGTACAGTAAAACAGTTGTGGCATGCATGTAGATTTGCACCAAGTATTTCGCAGCTGCGCTTGCAATTAACTAGATATTATTTTCAGTGCTATGTTAATGTGTTCTCTTATTTTTTCTCTTCAAATTGTGTTTTTCTGTGTTGTCGTGTGAAATATTGTGACAAAAATGGCGTGTGAGAAACGTAATACTAGGCTCCAAAGTAAACTGAGAAATGACAGTGAAGACGAAAGCAGTATGTTAGCGCCACCATGTAATGAATTAACTAATGTTCAAAGTAGTAATTTGGTAATTGTGCATAGGGAAATGGAGCGGGCTGCAAATAATGGTGTAGGCAGTGAAACAGTTAGTGAGCAGGGAAGCATTATCGATTGATCGGTCGGCAACAGCTCGCATCAGGAATCCGAAATGACAGGACACAATCCCGCAAATATTGTAGATTCAGATTTTGGGTTCTCACCGTTTTCTCAACTAAGTCAAGGCACATTTTCTGCTTTTGAAAATGCGAATATTGCCGTCTCAAATGCAATGCCGGATGGCACTGCGGAACATGTTTCAGACACCAGTGCATTGTTATTACAATTAGTGCAACAAATGGGACAAAAGCTTCAAAAGTTAGACACAACCTAACAAAATCAGAGACAAACACAGCACAGCCAGTGATTTTCATACAGAGCGCTACGTGGCGTTACGAATATAAAAACCTAAATAGCCTACTTACAGTATGACGACAACGGCCGGAGCAGCGAGGCTGTCGTGTGTCCCTGTCACTTGAGTGATAGCGTTGGGAACTTTGCGATTGTTAGAGGCACGTCAGTCTCGAAAAGCTTTGTCAGAGTCTTGAAGAACATGTCAAGGCTAGTGTGGTATTCTGTGGCGTGGAGTCTTCTGAAGGCCGCAATGAGTTGGTGATATTGTAAGGACTGTCACGGGACTCTTGTCAGTTCTTCTTCACTTTGGTAGACTGTGGCCACATTGTATATGTAGATGGTTTTGAGACCTAAGTTATGGTTCGGTGTTGTCTTCTTCCGGGTTCTCCAGAAAACGGTGGTTCAAATCGTTCAGATCGCTCTGAGCACTATGGAACTCAACTTCTGAGGTCATCAGTCCCCTAAGAACTTACAACTACTTAAGCCTAACTAACCTAAGGACATCACACACATCCATGCCCGAGGCAGGATTCGAACCTGCGACCGTAGCGGTAGCGCGGTTCCAGAATTGTTGTGCTTACTATACTGTTCCTCGGGCCCGCGTTACAAATGAAATCCGAGTAATGTGTTTACTGTCCTGTCTAGATTTCAACAGTGTCATGGTGTCAAGTTGCTCGCCTTTTTTGTTAAGTTGTAAATTGGTAGCTGTCTTGTGTGGCAGGTAACACTAGCTCGTTCCTTGTTTAGCATATAACTGCCATCTACATCTACATGAATACCCTGCAAATCACATTTAAGTGCCTGGCAGAGGGTTCATCAAACCACCTTCAAAATTCTCTATTATTCCAATGTCGTACAGAATGAGCACCTATATCTTTCCGTACGAGCTCTGGTTTCCCTTATTTTGTCGTGTTGATCGTTCTTCCCTATGTATGTCTGTGTCAACCAAATATTTTAGCATTCGGAGGAGAAAGTTGGTGATTGGAATTTCCAGTATGTTTTATATATGTGGGTTGCTTATGGTGACAAATTTATGCTTCAGGTACTTGTATTCAACTGTTCTGTTCTGTTTAATGCGTTGTAAAGGCAACATTGATAAATGATGTTTCAAAAAGTGCACGGAGCAACCATTTGATTTTGGCCTGCGTATTATTATTTGGAACCAAGTTCTTACATTAAGTAATCTTCTTTTTAAAAATTTCATCCTGTTGTAAGTCAGTCAGTTATAATTATTACTTCCCTATTAAATTTCTGTGTACTGTGAGAACTGTTAGTTACAAAAATTTGTCGTTTAGTTCCAAGTTAGCATTACTGTCTTTTGAACTGTCTGTCTGGATTGAGAGTCTTTCCTCCTGAGACGGATACCATTTTGAAGAGGCTCTGCGCGTGTGACCAATGATCTTTTTAATTTGTGTACTCATCCTTAAAATTTTAAGAGGTGTCCACTAACTGAAGTTATGTAATTACTGATGTGTTTCTTTGAAACCTGTTTATTACACTTAGCTTTGTGAGAATACCATTTACAATCTTTAATAATGTTGTAGTCTGATATTCACACTATCTTGATCAGGTGTAAATACTGTAATTGGATTACATCACAATTCCGATAGCACAATTGCGTTGGTCAACTCACGGTTTAAATTGTATGTGATTTTGATCTATCATTAAAAGTTGTTAGCTAAAGTATTCCAAACTCATATGAGTTTTGACTCCTTGCTTTGTGTAAAATTTGTGATTACAGCTTGGTTTTATGTGGATTACCATCAGTCCGTTAAACTGTTATTTATAATCGCATTATGTCATCACAAATTGTGATATGAAGTACAGAGCTTGTGTTATTCAATTTGTGAAAGCTACAACAAGGATTTTGGGTTTTAATACTGAAGTCTGAATTTTTGTGTAATAAATTATTTTTTAGCAAGATGTGTAACGTAATTTATGCCCAGCAGCTTACCACTTCCTCCTCGCTGCTACCGCTCCAAAATCTATGACAGCGTATGCTTCAGAGACTGACAGCACACTTGAGGAAACACCAGCCAGAACACACCTGTGTGTATTAGTTCCTTAGCTCCACACTGAAGAGGAGAGCGAGCAGCAGCGCCATTATGCAGAAGCCGCATTACCGCTCGTGCTGCCAAAGACACGTCTTCCACGGATGGAGGAAGGCTGACCCTCGGGAAGTGTAGACTGCCTCGCCTGTGAGACGTTGTGGGAGGATAGCTGCTCGCACGAGGCGGTTGTCAATAATCCGTGCCCACGCATTGAGGCTGATGAACCGCTGCTAATGGTTCGTTGCCGCCATACCACGCGCATTCTTTGTAGCCCACAGATGGTTATTGTGAACGAATAAGATGTCGACCCTTGGAAATGATGCACTTTCTAGAATAGGATGGGTGGCAGGAAACTCAGGACCGTGGAGGCTGGTTGACGAATCAACGATGAACTCGTCGGTTTGGAGTTAAGTCCCTTGGTAATAAGGCACGCACATGTAGTAACTGACACGAACAGTGGCCGTCATCGTTGGAAAACTTTCACACCGTTGTCTGGCTGACACGTTGTCCGGCGGGCCGACATCTGCGTAGTGCTCGTATCGAGGCCACTGTCAGAGATCTTTTAACTCCAGCTTCGAGTGAGTGTGTCCCCATGGAATGGGTTTCCGGCAACATGTCCGTACGACATTTTCTCCTCCACACCCTCTCGCGGATCATTTGCTACACTTTGTCGCCAATTAGCAAAATCGCCCAATAAAACGCATTTGCTTTCGTATTTATAATCCAGACGCACCACGTTCAAAATTTATAAGTGGAAGGAAAACATCGACCAGTTTGCTGTGAAAAAGTAGTCCCTTTAACATTGCATTCGGCCTTCGCTGTGTCCTGGTTTGCGCCATATTATCAATTCCGTTCGGTGATACACATGATAATTCTGTTTTACATCTCTTGACGATGCCACTCTGGCTTTGTTATATTCTGACATGTTTTAAACGCATGTGGTGTCCCTTTTGCAATATTCACCATTATCGAGGTGAAACATAAATAAAAATGACTGTATGTGACTCAAAATGAACTGCAAAAATCGATTTATCTGCGACCGGTAATAACACTAACTGTAAAAATATACAATATAGATAGGTAGATGCAGAAAAGACATTATTTTTATTGTATGAGATTATAATGTGTAAGTAACTAAAAGAAGTATTATTATCTTTGTAAGAGTATAAAACACAATGCAATGCTCATTCTTCTGTCTAGTCTGTTTTGTTCTGCTCGTTCTGGTGTTAACTGGAATAAGGTACGCGAGCTATTGTGCTGCGCTAGCATTTGTTTCTGTCGTAACGTAATTGCAAATATTTAATGCTGTAAACTGTGTCCTAGTAAGATTACATTAGTATAAAGAGTTCTCCGTGTGTTATTTCAAAAACCTACGCCATATTTATCTTATGAAAAGAATATTTAATAAAAATTATTTAGCATGTTTCCAGCTGCTGCGGAGCGAGTAACAGTGATCTCTGACTGTTAACAATTGGCCGCCATTACGCGGTACATTTAAAAATATTTTTTCACAGCACAATGTCTGATAGCCGGAGCGGAAGAAATTATGTAAAAATATTCAATTAGGTTAACTGAAGGAATCCAGTGAAATAATTTTATTAAAACTTGTCTATTTTCTGTGACATTAATAATTTCAGATCATGGAACTCGAGCTGAGTAATACTACGCTATTGCATTTACAGTAATTTGTAGGGAGCCTGGCGCTCGATAAAACCAGATATAATACGTAATTGGCAACCTACGAAATTAATTATTTTGCTTATTATACCACATTTGTATCTTTTTGAAAGCTAAACGTAAAAACTAACTTCACTAAAAATCAGTAACAGATCACGACAAATCAAAGGACAAACAAATTTACTAGGAGAGTGTTTACTCTAAATAAATAGTTTCATTATTTTTTTTTAAGAGATAAAATACGGACCTGACGACGGTCGCTACAGAATGACAATTACCGTGTTCACAGACTGAGACTGACGAAACAAAAACATCGACATTGTTCGTGTACGCGGGTTTTTCAGTATCCTCAACGGTATACTTTCCACACTCGTCATGAAGAACGAGGGAAACGAATGAACTTTACAGTTTTTTAGCGCACAACAAATCTTTTCCAGCAATTTTCAACCGAATCAAAGCAATTAGTACCTTCTTTCAACAGGTTTACTTGGTCACTTAATTTGAATACAATATACGGAAGTTTCCTGTTAATAAGGAACACTCAACTACTCATTTCACATACACATAAATCTGGCAGAGTTTTTATCATGAGTTTTTTCTAGTACCACAGCAAAAAATTTATCAAAAAACAATTCCATCTCCTACTTTGCAAGTTATACAGTAAGTCTCATTTACATTTCACGATGAATTGATCTGGCGACAGCCTTGCCGCAGTGGATTCACCGGTTCCCGTGTTATCACCGCAGTTAAGTGTTGTCGCGCGTGGCCGGCATTTGTATGGGTGACCATAAAGCCACCATACACTGTTGCCATTTTTCGGGGTGCACTCAGCCTCGTGATGGCAATTGAGGAGCTACTCGACCGAATAGTAGCGGCTTCTGTAAAACACGCCCCTCCTATCCGCATCCTCAACTGAGGATGGCACGGCGGTCGGATGGTCCTTATGGCCCACTTTTGGCCTGAAGACGGAGTGCTGATAAATTGATCTCGAGGCTATGCCATTTTCAATTGCTGCGCCTATCATCATTATATTACACTGTCGCACGGTGTGGCTGTATAAAAATGTGCAACTTTTATTGCAATAAGTAACATTGTCGTAACAGGAACATTGTGGAACGTGTCGAACAAATCAGATCAAATGGCTCTGAGCAGTATGGGACTTAACATCTGAGGTCGTCAGTTCCCTAGACTTAGAACTACTTAAACTTAACTAACCTAAGGACATCACACACATCAATTCCTGAGGCAGGATTCGAACCTGCGACCGTATCGGCAGCGCTGTTCCGGACTGAAGCACCTAGAACCACTCGGTCACAGCGGCCGGTGACGAATCAGTGATGAAAAATGTTCCGTGCAATTTATTATGGGTTTAATATGTTTACGTATGTATGCAACTTCGGAAGTAATGTTAATTTGAACTGTTGACAGTATGCAACGTAGATGTCGCTCGTGTCTCCCACTACAGCAGTTACACATTGATATGGCAGTCGCACATTTGTATGTAATCACAGTTGGTGACGGCGTAAAGTTACGACAATGTGAGTAGACCTAAAATGGACACAGCACGAAAATCAGGTGATCGAGTAATATAAATGGTAGTGAGGGTGTACCATCCAGTGTGGAGACTGGAACTATCTTTCAATAGTTCTTATCAGTTTTCAACCATGAATATCATCTCTGTTGATGCACTGTGGATACGGGACCGCGACTCATCTAATATTTACCGAAGAATAATCGCGAAAATGTCGTATGTTTCCAGAAGTGACTAAATAAAGTAACTTCCTGAAAACATACGGCTATATCGCGAATAGTCTTCGGTAAATGAATATCGTCTGTCAGTCTCAAGTAGAATTCTGTTTTACTTCAAACTTTCCGCTAAAATTTTCTTCTCTGATATGCAGAATATCACAGTTGAAGCTACCTTGTCGTTCTAGTTACGCTTTCAGTGCCATTGTATACAAACAACGTCTTCTGCTTATGTCGTCGTTTGCATACTCTCACTATTGCTGTTGGCACTGGCTTGTTTCTGATTCTCGTGAGAATAGTCGCATTACTGAACTATTGACAGAAAAAACATTCTCTGACTTCCTATTCATAATCAATCTGTTCCCGCTACACTCTGCTGTTGCCGATAATACCCTATACTCATCTAATCAGGAATCATTATCATCTTTCCATTTCGGACCACTTACTATATATCTAATTTCTGAGAATGTACGATTGGAGAAGAGTGTACGTTTGGAGCACAGCAATGTAAGTAAAACGTGTGCTGTGGGAAAACCGAAACAGAACAGAATGGAAGCATTTGAGATGAAATGCTAATGAGGCATTTTGAAAATTACGCATACTGGTAAGCTAAGAAATGAGGAGGTTCCCCGCAGAATCGGAGAGGGAAGTGAAATATGGTAATCACGAAAAATAAGAAGGCACAGGACGGTAGGACACCTGTTAAGGGACCACAGAATAACTTCTTTGGTACTGGAGAGAGTTGTAGAGGTTAAAATCTGTTTAGGAAGGCAAACACCGGAACACATCAAGCAAATAACTGAGGACGTAGGTTGCAAATGCTACTCGAGAAGAAGAGGTTGACACAAGAGGGAAGTTCGTGGCAGGCCGCCACAAACCAGTCTGAAGACAGATGACTTTAATTAGAGCAGTGTTTGTGCTGTGATGTTTACGGAAACCGGATTGAAATTTGTCATATAGACTGAATTCATGCAAGTGTTCAGTGATCTGGTCATGAACAATATATTCAAGTGCTTTGGAAACAGCAGGCAGTACGCTAATTGGTCGGTAATCACTAGGCAGTTGCGGGTTTTCGATCTTAGGGATGGGTCGAACTGTGCTTCTTTTCCATGCAGTGGGGTATATTCCGTTCACGAGGGAAAAATAAAATATGCCAGTTAAGACAGGTACTAAGATATCGGCAACATTCTTAATAATGGCTATACCGATACTGTCGTTGCCTATTGCATCAGAAGAGATTGCTTTTCTTGCCGTATTTACTGTTACATGTTTTAGATGGAAGGTATCGTTGTTAGTTATCCTGTTTGGGGATTCTTGTGGACGGTAATTATTAGCCGTGCGGGTATTCAGAGGTGCAGACAAGAATTCATTTAATTCGTAAGCTGAGACATGAAAAGTAGTTTCCGATTTTGCCTTTCCGACCCCCAAGCTACGGAGATTCTTCCACAGAGTCGTGGGCGTCAGATCGCTGCATACAAGGGAGCGAGCGTGCCTGATTTTAGCATTGTGAATGCACTGTTTCACTCTGTTCCGTAGCTTTCTATATTCTTCGAAACGCTCAGGTTTCGGATCTGCCTTGAAACGCCTGTGGGCAGCATCCCTATTAGTCATCATTTGACGTAATTCAGCTGTCAGCCATGGAGCAGGAGATTTTCTTACACGGACTGTGCGCACAGGTGCATGTTTGTCATAGAGGGCAGTGAGTTTATCATCAAGTCCATTAATTTTGCCGTCGATTGTTGGTTCTCTGATTATTTGACGCCATGAGATTTCTGGCACAAGGATAAGAAACTCACGCCGAATAAGGAAATAACAGTTATGACAGCTGAGGTTATGGTTATGTTATAAAACGGGTGTTCCTATAAGTCGTGTAGCGTCCGGGTGATAATATATCTTCCGACATAAGATCAACGTTTGAATTACTGAAACACCAAACTCTACAGTGGGCTCATCATTCATTCTGTAACCTACAACAGTGAACGGCACTAAAACTGAATCTCACAACGAAAGCAGACGGTTACTGTGTGCTACGAAGCTAACCGAAGTAGCCTTTTGAGAGGTGGAGAGGAGTCTCGGAGGAGTGTTGGATGCAAATCTTATAAACGTCATCAAAATAATATTGTGAGAGAAATGGAATGAAAAACGGCAAGAGGCATCAATATGCACAGATAATGTCAAAATTACCCCAATACTGTGTAGCCAAATTCTGGCCAGAGGAATATCAGTGCTTCAAAACATTCCAGAACACGCCTCACGTTTAACCACGGTTCCTAAAGGAGAAACTAAAACAGCGCAATTTACGTAAATAAGGCAAATAAGACGATGCCAGTCACATTTACTTTGGCTGTCAGAACAAATATACACAACAAGTTCACCATTATAATATACGATCAACATAGGCTGAACTTTGTCGATGTCTGTAATCGTGCTTCTATGCCTAAGCAAATTTACTATGCATCATCTATTAACATAATTGCTAAATGCACAGAGGGTCATCTTTTAATTTGTTGCAACTGTACTCTAGATTCTACGTCGACGTTGATAAACTACACTCCTGGAAATTGAAATAAGAACACCGTGAATTCATTGTCCCAGGAAGGGGAAACATTATTGACACATTCCTGGGGTCAGATACATCACATGATCACACTGACAGAACCACAGGCACATAGGCACAGGCAACATAGCATGCACAATGTCGGCACTAGTACAGTGTATATCCACCTTTCGCAGCAATGCAGGCTGCTATTCTTCCATGGAGACGATCGTAGAGATGCTGGATGTAGTCCTGTGGAACGGCTTGCCATGCCTTACCCACCTGGCGCCTCAGTTGGACCAGCGTTCGTGCTGGACGTGCAGACCGCGTGAGACGACGCTTCATCCAGTCCCAAACATGCTCGGGGTAGTTGACTTACACCTTCTAGAGCACGTTGGGTGGCACGGGATACATGCGGACGTGCATTGTCCTGTTGGAACAGCAAGTTCCCTTGCCGGTCTAGGAATGGTAGAACAATGGGTTCGATGACGGTTTGGATGTACCGTGCACTATTCAGTGTCCCCTCGACGATCACCAGAGGTGTATGGCCAGTGTAGGAGATCGCTCCCCACACCATGATGCCGGGTGTTGGCCCTGTGTGCCTCGGTCGTATGCAGTCCTGATTGTGGCGCTCACCTGCAAGGCGCCAAACACGCATACGACCATCATTGGCACCAAGGCAGAAGCGACTCTCATCGCTGAAGACGACACGTCTCCATTCGTCCCTCCATTCATGCCTGTCGCGACACCACTGGAGGCGGGCTGCACGATGTTGGGGCGTGAGCGGAAGACGGCCTAACGGTGTGAGGGACCGTAGCCCAGCTTCATGGAGACGGTTGCGAATGGTCCTCGCCGATACCCCAGGAGCAACAGTGTCCCTAATTTGCTGGGAAGTGGCGGTGCGGTCCCCTACGGCACTGTGTAGGATCCTACGGTCTTGGCGTGCATCCGTGCATCGCTGCGGTCCGGTCCCAGGTCGACGGGCACGTGCACCTTCCGCCGACCACTGGCGACAACATCGATGTACTGTGGAGACCTCACGCCCCACGTGTTGAGCAATTCGGCGGTACGTCCACCCGGCCTCCCGCATGCCCACTATACGCCCTCGCTCAAAGTCCGTCAACTGCACATACGGTTGACGTCCACGCTGTCGCGGCATACTACCAGTGTTAAAGACTGCGATGGAGCTCCGTATGCCACGGCAAACTGGCTGACACTGACGGCGGCGGTGGACAAATGCTGCGCAGCTAGCGCCATTCGACGGCCAACACCGCGGTTCCTGGTGTGTCCGCTGTGCCGTGCGTGTGATCATTGCTTGTACAGCCCTCTCGCAGTGTCCGGAGCAAGTATGGTGGGTCTGACACACCGGTGTCAATGTGTTCTTTTTTGCATTTCCAGGAGTGTATATGTATGTACGTGTGTGTGTGTGTATGTATGTGTGTGTGTGTGTGTGTGTGTGTGTTTTCAAGTACGTGTATGCGTGATGGTTCATTTTTATAAGGAATTAAACTATGAACTGAAATTAGAAGAACAATGCTCTTCTTCCTAGTTCCTAAGTATCCGTTTCTACGGGAGTAATTTTGAGCCGATTTGTAATGCAACGCCTTTCCAACTGTAATAACAGGCGGTTCCCGAAATGACGGTGACAGAGGGACTCCTTGGATTGAAGAAAGACGCGAAAAGGTCAGGGATATCCACTGGAAGCGAACTGCCGGTTAGGCCAAGTACCGCAGAATACTCGCTTGTGAGACAGATGGAGCTTTCTGTTGGAAAGGCTGTTTAGCTATCTGTGGGAACGGCTGTTTAGGGATGGCAATAGAAAACAGTGCCTAACCTGACAGGTTGTTGTAGTCTTATTGAAACCGAGTTCTTAGATAGGACCCAGAGAATGGCTCGGCCTTGCTTTTGTCAATCGAAGAATCACCTGATGGCGTCCACATAGTGTCCATCGCAGGTGAACTCGTGGTAGGTAACATGTTATCCAAACTCCAGCTGTAAGGCCTCAAGCAGTTGTAGGAACAGTGAGAGACTTTGAAAATCGAAAGTGATGGCTATTACTCACGCTCTTTTCAGTTCTGTGCGCACAGTGAGCAAGTAGAGAAGTCTAGAACAACAGTTTCCCATCAACTGTAAAGAGCATGCTGTCATTCGAATTCTTCGTACAGGCGGGCTTCCGGCTGCTTTAATGCAGCCCAAATGACGTAGCTGACAGCAGAGTGCGTCAGCGTTGCGGGAACTTTGAAGTAGGGTGTGCAGACGTTCATGATGCAGGCACTGAGACAAGGAAGCGAGTGGATCGGGCGTTTCGATAAAATCCCCTATGAAGGGAAATTCAGAACAAGTGAAGAGCAATATTCTCATCAGACATTGTCATTCTTCACGACAATTCGCGGCAGCAGACACCAGTTACAACAAAGACACTCCTGCAACATTCTCGATGGGAAGTGTTTGAGCACTCATCATAGAGCCCAGACGTGGCTACCTCTGATTTTCATCTCTTTGCTCAGGCGAATTCTGGTATGGACGACAATCTGCAGACCGGTGTAGAGAACTGAAAGATGTCTAAAAAAATCAAATGGCTCTGAGCATTATGGGACTGAACTTCTGAGGTCATCAGTCCCCTAGAACTTAGAACTACTTAAACCTAACTAACCTAAGGACATCACACACATCCATGCCCGAGGTAGGATTCGAACCTGCTACCGTAGCGGTCGTGCGTTTCCAGACTGTAGCGCCTAGAACCGCTCGGCCACCCCGGCCGGCAAGATATCTCAATTGGCTACTTTCTAGGAATAGAGTTTTGTAAAGTTGGTACAACACTAGGAGAAAAGTCTAAGTCGGAGCGCCGACTATGCAGTGAAGTAGCTATAAAGTGTACGTAAATGTTACAAGCAAAACGTTGTTGATTTATACTGTGGTTTTAATTTCACGCCCCTTCTAATCTTGTAAGCAAAACAACCCTGGTATTTCTCTCTCCGGCTCGTCTCAACAATATAATGACCTCCATGATATCCTTTTGTAACTTTTCTCGTTAGCTGATGCTTCCCTCCCCACGTGTCGAACCTGATATACTAGCGCAAGCTTTCCTTCGGATTTCAGTGTTTCGTATTCGTTTTCCTGTTTGTATATAAATTTTAAGTGCAGTAGCCGGCCGGAGTGGCCGAGCGGTTCTAGGCGCTTCAGTCTGCAACCGCGCGACCGCTACAGTCGCAGGTTCGAATCCTGCCTCGGGCATGGATATGTCCGACGACCTAGGTTAGTTAGGTTTAAGTAGTTCTAAGTTCTAGGGGACTGATGACCTCAGATGTTAAGTCCCATAGTGCACAGAACCATTTAAGCGCAGTACAAATATCAATTAATGAGTCAAATTTGAGCTCCTCCATTCTCTTTGTTGCGGTACGGCCCTTCCTGTTCACCGACATTCCCGTGATAAAGTTTAATTAGTCACCAAATTTGATTCACTCCTATAACTAGAATCAACTCATCTTCCAAGGCCAGTGGATCCCACTGGTTAGAGGACGTTGGAGAGTGGTAGGTTAAGCGAGGTGGAACACCACACGTGTTGCAGGCTAGAAAAAGGGATCATACGACATTAGAATAATTAAACACTGAGATGAGCTGTGAACTTATCTCTAAATCAAGAAGAGAGAAGTGTTTTAGAGGTCCACACTGCCCAACCATCCACGATGCCAATGACGACAGCGTCCCTCAAATATTCTCCGAGTGCACCAAATATTAGTTATTTCTGTACGAGTGCTCTAGTGAGTAAGAGTCCTGTGTAGTACATGACTTTTACATTACTGCTCGTCCTGCAAGTTTTTTTTTTCAGGTGGCAGGTTGGCAGAAGCTGCCTGTGTGCACAGCTGTGCAGCATCCGACTGTGGTCCCCGATCCACGACGTGGAACGAGGGACTGCACAAAGCCCTGGGTTGTCGTGCTGTCCCGACAATACGCGTCTCCCTCCGTTCCTTCCCAGGGACCACCGAACGCTGGTCCGACAGGTGTCCGCGTTTTCATGGGACTGCTGGCCAGCCAACAGAAGAGGAAAACAATTTGAAGGCTCTCAGAAAATTGCTTCCGCAGATATAGCCCCGATTCCAATTTCTGATAATGTCCAAGTGCCCCGATACAAGGGCCAGAGCTTTTCTTCCTGACGGTAAAATCGAAACTGTCGCGGCGGTGGCAATATCGCCGGCAGACACTCTGTCTCGTGTTGCTTTATATCGCCTCCTCCCGTCATTTCGCCCTTTGTACGACGTTAATGGCACGGGAAAATTTAGGACAGATACCGAGTGGGCAATTGCGCTGCGTGGCACCACATTACTCGAAAGTATTATACGTGTGTGGTAGCACATAGTAATCTAACGACATTAAGGGGTTTGCTTACTTGTACCACAGTTAAACGTCACTAGGTTTTAAGTTTCTTACAATACAGAAGAAATCCCAAACAGGTTTATAAATTACTCCAACAACCAACTGCAGGCGGATACAAAATATTGGAGCGATCATGGAAGGATGGAGTCAGCCTGTTTTAGTGTCAGTGTCTGAGCAAAACTGTAGGTATATACAATTTACTGGACCAATCAACAGTTGCCATTTAACACCACTTTCTGCATGAGAAATTCCCAACGCTACTGGAAATCGTTAGGAAATCGTTACACTTCAAGAAAGACAACGGATATGGTTAATGGAAGGCGGGACACCATAGCATTTCCTCGTAGGACACAACCTTAAACACACGGGTTTAATGAACGACGAATTGTTCAAGGTGGTCCAGTAACGCGACTTTCCCGTTCATCTAGGCTTTATCGCTTGGTTCTACGTGTAAAGCGATATTTAAAGATATTCATTTATTCCACAGCAACTGACAATGTGCTCACGGAGGAGGGTGTGTACCATTTCTCCCTGCAAACCAGTAGACAGCCAGCTGTGTCCGTATGAATTCGGGATTCTTAGAGAAAGAGGGTTAGAAAATGCGTGACAATGCTTGGTAATAACATCATAGCACCTAGTGACAACACAGAGAACTGTACAGAATGGCTCACATCTCAAGAAGTATCGGTTTCTGAACGAATGTTTAACCAGACGTCTTTTTGTTAGTTTTGATCAGTTCTATCTCCTGTAAGAACGTGTGGCACATTATTTTTTAACAGACTGTCTATGGCATATAATTTTTTATTTGAAGAAAACTGTATAAAGACGAATTTTCAAGCGCAGATTAACACTTGCGAAGTTGTATGTGATCAACACAAATTTTGTTGGTGACGCTACATCTACATCTACATCTACATTTACACTCCGCAAGCCACCCAACGGTGTGTGGCGGAGGGCACTTTACGTGCCACTGTCATTTCCTCCCTTTTTCCGTTCCAGTCACGTATGGTTCGCGGGAAGAACAACTGTCTGAAAGCCTCCGTGCGCGCTCGAATCTCTCTAATTTTACATTCGTGATCTCCTTGGGAGGTATAAGTAGGGGGAAGCAATATATTCGATACCTCATCCAGAAACGCACCCTCTCGAAACCTGGACAGCAAGCTACACCGCGATGCAGAGCGCCTCTCTTGCAGAGTCTGCCACTTGAATTTGCAAAACATCACCGTAACGCTATCATGGTTACCAAATAACCCTGTGACGAAAGGCACCGCTCTTCTTTCGATCTTCTCTATCTCCTCCGTCAACCTGGTACGGATTCCACATTGATGAGCAATATTCAAGTACAGGTCGAACGAGTGTTTTGTAAGCCACCTACTTTGTTGATGGACTACATTTTCTAAGGACTCTCCCAATGAATCTCAACCTGGTACCCGCCTTATCAAAAATTAATTTTATATGATCATTCCACTTCAAATCGTTCCGCACGCATACTCCCAGATATTTTACAGAAGTAACTGCTACCAGTGTTTGTTTTGCTATCATATAATCATACAATAAAGGATCCTTCTTTCTATGTATCCACAATACATTACATTTGTCTATGTTAAGGGTCAGTTGCCACTCCCTGCACCAAGTGCCTATCCGCTGCAAATCTTCCTGCATTTCGCTACAATTTTCTAATGCTGCAACTTCTCTGTATACTGCAGCATCATCCGCGAAAAGCCGCATGGAACTTCCGACACTATCTACTAGGTCATTTATATATATTGTTAAAACCAATGGTCCCATAACACTCCCCTGTAGCACGCCAGAGGTTACTTTAACGTCTGTAGACGCCTCTCCATTGATAACAACATGCTGTGTTCTGTTTGCTAAAAACTCTTCAATCCAGCCACACAGCTGGTCTGATATTCCGTAGGCTCTTACTTTGCTTATCAGGCGACAGTACGCTACTGTATCGAACGCCTTCCGGAAGTCAAGGAAAATAGCATCTACCTGGGAGCCTGTATCTAATGTTTTTTGGGTCTCATGAACAAATAAAGAGAGTTGGATCGCACACGACCCCTGTTTCCGGAATCCATGTTGATTCCTACAGAGCAGATTCTGGGTTTCCAAGAACGACATGATACGCGAACAAAAAACATGCTCTAAAATTTTACAATAGATCAACGTCAGAGATATAGGTCTATAGTTTTGTGCATCTGCTCGACGACCCTTCTTGAAGACTGGGGCTACCTGTGCTCTTTTCCAATCATTTGGAACCCTACGTTCCTCTAGAGACTTGTGGTGCACGGCTGTTAGAAGGGGGGGGGGGGCAATTTCTATCGCATACTCTGTGTAGAACCGAATTGGTATCCCGTCAGGTCCAGTGGACTTTCCTCTGTTGAGTGATTCCAGTTGCTTTTCTATTCCTTGGACACTTATTTCGATGTCAGCCATTTTTTAGTTCGTCCGAGTATTTAGAGAAGTAAGTGCAGTGCGGTCTTCCTCTGTGAAACAGCTTTGGAAAAAGGTGTTTAGTATTTCAGCTGTACGCTTGTCATCCTCTGTTTCAATGCCATCATCATCCCGGAGTGTCTTTTTTCCATTTCCAGGAGTGTATATTGCCCGAACATTTAACCTTGGGTGTCCAGCTAAACTGGGATGAATGGACAAATGAAGCACAGCTAACGTCAATCTTTGTGTAAGTTCTTAGTAACCTATATATACTGTATTGTATCAGTCATGTGCAGATTTGAGTGTGTGTCGGTGTGTGTGTGTGTGTGTGTGTGTGTGTGTGTGTGTGTGTGTGTGCTTTCGCAATTGAGGGGCAAATATCATACGCCACTTTAGGCAAGTATCAGTTTTACTATTGCTCTGATTAAACAGAGATGTATATGTATTTATACAATTCAGAGTAAATATGTCACTTCATGTAACTGTCTTTGGCAATCAGGTGAATATTTCAAAAATAATGCGTACTTCTGAGCCAGCCACCATTTTTACAAACTGACTATCTAATTTTACTATTACGCTGATTAAAGACCGAGGTTGTATGTGTACGAAATTCAGAGATATGTTTTATATAATTTTATGCTAATATCTTTTATTTTTAAGCGAAGGTTCCAGAAATAATATGAACTTCAAAGTAGATGCCATAAAGTTGCATCTATATTCTGAGTGGCTGAAGCATATTAATTATTTGCTGTGATTAGCTGGTGTGGAAGAAACAGGGAGATGTAAACCACAGATGGTTTAGTTCCACCACATTTTTTAAGATTTTTTTGTTTTAATTTCCCAACAGTACAACTGGTTATCGTGAATTTTGATCGTCTGGAGAGACAGGGAGGGGAAAGTGCGCATGGATTGTCATGTAATGACGTCATTCATAAGATTGATTATGCCACTCACTGTTAAGAGCGATGATGGGCAGGACATATGACCTAATGTATATGTAACTGACACGAGTCACGTTACATTACAAATGTAAACAAAGTGTTCCAAAGAGTACCTTGATAAACTACTCCGCGTATTCTGTCTCAGCAGTTCGTAATATTATCTAAGAAGCCGAAATCCGGATCATGATCAAATAAATCATACATCTATGTTTTTTCCAAGGGCTAATTGAGTATCCAGTTCAGAGAACAGTCGAGAACTAGAGGCAGAAGAATTTAGTTTGAATGATGTTCCTGTCTAAGTGAGATCAAGTTCTAAACCTTGCCTCACACTGTACTAAATGACAGAATTAGCAAATCCTGTAGTATTTAATGAATTTGCGTAAAGCGTAACTGCCAGAAAATTATTACAGGATGAATCCATTTACGATTATGGCCGTATTTCGTTCTCTGTGTCGCTCAAATGGGATAACCTGCATGATATTATTAAAACGCAATGCAGATGTTCCAGTTCGTCCGATTGGGGAACTGCGAGGTCGGTGCTGCAGATCGCTACAAGAAGGGGCCTGGGTTCAATTACCAAACGGGTCGAAGGTTTTCTCCAATGGAGGATTGGGTGTCGTAACTGACGAGAAAATCGTCTCCAGTGTGCTGTCGTGTCGGCTTTCCATTATCGAGATGGCTAAACCGGCAAGACCCGAAAACCAATAAAATGACATTTAAACTGCTTCAGCTGCTCGCTATTTAAAAGTCGCGTCGCTGGAATTTTTTCGGCAGCACTGCATTTCGAGCTGTTACATGGCCTGTCGCGGCGCCATGTTAGTTGTGGGCGGGAACCATCAGCTGTTATAGGTTCCTCACAAGCGACTTCTAATCAAGCTGCGGGCCTATGGGGTGTCGACTCAGTTGTGCGACTGGATTCGTGATTTCCTGTCAGGAAGGTCGCAGTCCGTAGTAATAAACGGCAAATCATCGAGTAAAACAGAAGTGATATCAGGTGTTCCCCAGGGAAGCGTCCTGGTGCCTCTGCTGTTCCTGATCTATATAAATGACCTGGGTGACAATCTGGGCAGTTCTCTTAGGTTGTTCGCAGATGATGCTGTTATTTACCGTCTGGTAAGGTCATCCGAAGACCGGTATCAGTTGCAATGCGATTTACAACAGATTGCTGTATGGTGTGGCAGGTGACAGTTGATGCTAAATAACGAAAAGTGGGAGGTGATTCACATGAGTTCCAAAAGAAATCCGCTGGAATTCGATTACTCGTTAATTTGTACAATTCTCGAGGCTGTCAATTCAACTATGTACCTGGGTGTTAAAATTACGAACAACTTCAGTTGGAAACACCACATACATAATATTGCAGGGAAGGTGAGCCAAAGGTTGCGTTTCATTGGCAGGACACTTAGAAGATGCAACAAGTCCACTAAAGAGACAGCTTACACTACTCTCTTTCGTCCTCTGTTAGAATATTGCTGCGCGGTGTGGGATCCTTACCAGGTGGGATTAACGGAGAACATCGGAAGGGTGCAAAAAAGGGCAGCTCGTTTTGTATTATCACGTAATAGGGGACAGAGTGTGGCAGATATGATACGCGAGTTGGGATGGAAATCATTAAAGCAAAGACATTTTTTGTCGCGGCGAGATCTATTTACGAAATTTCAGTCACCAACTTCCTCTTCCGAATGCGAAAATATTTTGTTGAGCGCAACCTACGTATGTAGGAATGATCATCAAACAAAATAAGAGATATCAGAGCTCGAACAGAAAGTTTTAGGTGTTCGTTTTTCCCGCGCACTGTTCGGTAGTGGAATGGCAGAGAGATAGTATGATTGTGGTTCGATGGAACCTCTGCCAAGCACTTAAATGTGAATTGCAGAGTAATCATGTAGATGTAGATGTAGATGTCGGCGAGCATGAGAATCGCTGTGTAAGCCAAAAGCGATTCCTGCGCCTCATTACAGTCCCGTGCAAGTGGTTAGTGAGAAGAAAGTTACGGGAACGAATTTATTTGCATTACCATTCGTATTAACAATTTCCGCAGCCGGAATTCGGTGTTTCTGCTGCACCACTCGCAGACGCTAAGCGGCAGGTGCGCCGGCGCTGGTCGTTTCCGCTTCTCTCTTTCGCTTCGCGCTGCGCGGCGCCGTGGCAAACAACCTGGACAGATCGCGTTATTCCGCTAGATTAGCTCCCGAGGGCGTCGCGCAGGTAGGCCGCGCCGGGCCGGGCCGGGCATGCATCTTGCATGAAGACGGCCAGGTGGTCCCCCCTCCCTCTCCACCCCCTCACCCATTCCCCTCCCCCTCTACCCTCGTCTGTTTTTATTGGCTGGCCGCGGCCTCTACCGCCGCCGTCCCCACCCAGGCCCACTGCAACGCCTCAACTGGACGATGGCAGCATGACAGACGCTGAGACGCAAGAAACTCAATTCCTGTATCCCAGAGACGGTCATATCGTAAATGAATTACAGACGTAGGACATAACATCATGCCACAGTTATCGAATTTTTTTCTCACCTTCATAAAATTTTTTTAAAAAGTTACCATTGGTGAGAAAAATTCGGAGTAGTTATTAAAATCCATGGAGAAGAAACAAAATCTTCGAAGTTCACCGATGACATTGTAATTCTATCAGAGACAGCAAAGGACTTGGAAGAGCAGGTGAACGGAATGGACAGTGTCTTGAGAGGAGGATATAAGATGAACATCAACAAAAACAAAACGAGGATAGTTAAATGTAGTCGAATTAAGTTGGGTGATGCTGAGGGAATTAGATTAGGAAGTGAGACACTTAAAGTAGTGAAGGAGTTATGTTATTTGGGGAGCAATATAACTGGTGAGGGTCGCAGTAGAGAAGATATAAAATGTAGACTGGCAATTTCAAGGAAAGCGTTTCTGAAGAAGAGAAATTTGTTAACATCGAGTATAGATTTAAGTGTCAGAAAGTCGTTTATGAAAGTATTTGTATCGAGTGTAGCCATGTATCGAAGTGAAACATGGACGATAAGAGACAAGAAGAGAATAGAAGCTTTCGAAATGTGGTGCTACAGAAGAATGCTGAAGATTAGATAGGCAGATCACATAAGTAACGATGAAGTATTGAGTAGTACTGGGGAGGAGTTTGTGGCACAACCTGACAAAATGAAGGGACCGGTTAGTAGGACATGTTCTGAGGCATCAAAGGATCACAAATTTAGCATTGGAGGGCAGCGTGGAGGGTAAAAGTCGTAGAGTGAGACCAAGAGACGAATACACTAAGCAGATTCAGAAGGATGAAGGTTGCAGTAAGTACTGAGAGATGAAGAAGCTTGCACAGGATAGGGTAGCATGGAGAGCTGCATCAAACCAGTCTCCGGACTGAAGACGACAACAACAACAACCGTGAGTTTTGTACAAACTTCGTTATGTGTGTAGACTATTCATCCATTTCGGGAATCGAGGATGTCGACAATTTTTGCCTGTTATCGACACTGATACTAGCAAGATCTCGGTCTTAGGGGTTCCAGTAGGTTCGAGAATGGTTCAAATGGCTCTGAGCACTATGGGATTTGACATCTGAGGTCATCACTCCCCTAGAACTTAGAACAACTTAAACCTAACTAACCTAAACACATCACACACATCCAGGTCGAGCAGTTCCAGACTAAATTGCCTAGAACCGCTCGGCCACAGCGGCCTTCTTTCGAGAATGACTTAATTTTATTTTATTTAGTAAACACAGTGGCGATTATGTTGGTACTGTTCATCTCTCGATGAACGGTGTCGATCTGCTACCAGAGATCGTAATCTGTTCGATATTCCTTGTTGGTAGTTGGAATCTCTGGCGTGCAACAAATCCGTCCTTGCTCGTGATGAGAAAACTGCATAGTTCTTAACGCCAGAACGGACGGGCGTGCTCCAAGTCAGGGATTCCTGCTGCCACCAACGAACGCAGTTCTGATGATGATCTCTGTAGCCGATCGACACGGTCATCCACAAATAAAAAGTTACAATATATACACTACTAAGACTGTTTTCTGAACAAATTATAATACTGAATCTTCCTGGCAGATTAAAACTGTGTGCCAGACCGAGACACGAACTCAGGACGTTTGCCTTTCGCGGTCAAATGCTCTACCATCTGAGCTACCCAAGCATGACTCACGCCCCGTCCTCACATCTTTTCTTCTGCCAGTACCTCGTCTCCTACCTTCGAAACCTTCCTTGGAAGGTTCACAGGAGAGCTTCTGTAAAGTTTGAAAGGTAGGTGACGAGGTACTGGCAGAAGAAAAGATGTGAGGACGGGGCGTGAGTCGTACTTGGGTAGCTCAGATGGTAGCGCAATTGCCCGTGAAAGGCAAAGGTCCCGAATTCGTGTCTCGGTCCGGCAAACAGTTTTAATCTGCCAGGAAGTTTCATGTTAGCGCACACTCCGCTGCAGAGTGAAAGTATCATTATGGGAACTACAATACTATTAGGTGCTGTTCCGTGGAACTACTTTTTTTTTAAAGTAAATTTGTAATCTGATGACAAATGACAAAAGAAATATTTTTTCGAATGATTTGCTTTCAAATTAACAGATTTCCGGTTTTTTCCCATTGTTTCTTCAAAAATGGTTCAAATGACTCTGAGCACTATGGGACTCAACTGCTGTGGTCATCAGTGCCCTAGAACTTAGAACTACTTAAACCTAACTAACCTAAGGACATCACACACATCCATGCCCGAGGCAGGATTCGAACCTGCGACCGTAGCAGTCCCACGGTTCCAGACTGCGCGCCTAGAACCGCTAGACCACCGCGGCCGGCCATTGTTTCTACTGTGATAGATTTCTTCTTGCCAAATATCATGACTCAGTTTTTAACGTGTTTGTTAACGAGTACCAAAATATGTGAGATAAATGGCTGTATCTTTTGATTTCATTCATTTAGAAGCTTACAAAAACTGCATCGTCAAATGACTGTACTTCCTAGTAAGTCATAAATTTCAGCTTGATACGTTTCCCCATTTCTTAGAAAAAGATGTCTTAATAGACAGCCGTGCAGACAGACAGTTTGATAACCGATGACAATGTTTTTTTCCTGTTATATAATTGCAAATTAATAACTTTAGGAATTTTCCCTTTGCTTTTTGAGTGAAAACTTGCTCCATGAGAAATTTCATGATTTTAGATCAACCGGAAGCGCCCTGTAGGTTTTGATGACTACTTTTGGTGTATCGAAGTATTTGACATAAATGGCCGTAACTTTTGTTGAACTGCTTAGAGGTAACGTTTAGTATACCGACAAGGGATCGCAGACCTTAGTATGTGACATAAATTTCAACTTTATACGTATACCTCTACCTGAGAAAAAGGGATCTACATAGTTGGACAGAGAGACAGACGGCAGCTAACTGATTCCATAAGGATTTCGTTTTTACCGACTGAGGTACAGAACGGTAAAAATTATTAAAATTTCACTTCCTGAAAAAGTTAACTGTCGAATATACCGAATATTACCCAAGAACCAAGAATATGGTGGTGCAATAGTGTCAAGTATATGGAACCCGCATCTTATAGCAAGGATTTTCAATCTTTCTGTGTCTCGCCCCCCTTCTGAAACAGAAATTATTCCCCCACCCCTCCCATCTTTCTCTCCATCCTCCGAACTTTTTAAACTTGCCACATAAAAGTCCAACGATATCTATTTACTTCTGTGTAATTACTGCAACTGTCCGCTACAATAACAATGATAATCAGGGAGTGCCCTTCAACCAAATCAAAGTTGAATTGCTTCTCTTAAACTGTCACAGATTGATAGTATTCAAAGGCTACTAGAAGAATGCGTGGTGATCTGGATTTCGCATATAAGTAGGATGCCTTTAGGGATGCTCTTAGGAGCTTCTTAGGAACCGATCCCTGCTTTTTAAAGAATTTGACGTTTCCTTTTAGCTGATGCCCGTGACGCTCAATGAATTCGATAGGTTCACTAATGTAGTCTGGATGCTTTTTCTGCAGGTGTCTTTTTAGTTTTATACCCTTCAAGCTATCGTTAGCTCAAATCTCCAAAAAAAAAAAAGAATACATTGTGATCGTTACTCATTACTCAAAGAAATGTTGGTAAAGCCTAATGTCTCAGTCGATATTACTATTATTTGGTTTATAAATAACGTTGTCGACAGGGACTGAGGAACATGCGAAGAAATAACGTGCTTTGATTAAAATCGAATCTTTTTCCGTATTAGAACTGCATACTAGATTCGGTAAATAATTACCTTCGGATCCATTGCTGCCATTGCGGGTCAGCCATTTATCCAAGGGAATGGTGGAAATTGTATCAGATTATTTTCATCCAGTTAATTAGTTCCACTGAACACGCACTCGAATTGAAGTGATAACTAAATCACTGCCTTTCAACTGACTCTTGAAATCTAGAAGAGAGTCACAATGGCTGTGATGTACCATCTTCTTCTACTCAGTAATGCAAGGAAGTGATTGTCACGTTATTAAGCGGCTTATTGTCATTAGTGGTAGCTAAATATTTGGTAAGTAGCTAATCCTTCGGGGGAGTGGTGACAATGGCTGTGCGATGAATTATTACTTGCGACTTTTTTCGGCATTTCCGCTGACAGGATCTACTGGTCAATTTTTGTGAAATAAGACGGAAAATTATGGTTTTGGGAGCTTCCTAAATTGGTTCGTGGAAACGACAACCTGACACTCGCAATATTTGTTCACTGGAAGTTTTTTTCTTACGTTATATGAAACATAAATATTTCAATGAAAGGCACCGCCCCCTCCCCACGCTGTTACTCTCGGTGATCCCCCCCGTGGAAGACGGGCCTTACACTTTGAGATGGGCTGCCATGTAGGACTAACAGGATGTATTACATAATACGAACTTACCAAGCCTCGGACTAGATTTGTGACTGGTTTTGTAGATGGAAATCAATATGTGGGTCTTACTTAAACAAAGTCGACAGATGTGAAGTTTATTTATGTAGCATCGCAAGGAAGTGTAACAGTGCCATTACTGTCGTTGTCTATAAGGAGACGACTACGCTAGAAGTGTGTGGCTAGCCGCAGGAAGACCTGTGATTGGTGTAGGGGCTGGCAGTTGAACGTAAACAAGTATAGCAGATTAGGCCAATTGACCGAAGAAACCCACTACTGCTAGATTACGCTCCTGATGACAAATCACAGGAAGCAGTAGGTCTAAATACCTGGCGTGATCATATAGAACGTTAGGAGAAATGGATACCAGGCTTAGAAAAATAATTTATTCACGAAAGAAGGAGCTTACAAAACTCTAGTTTTACCAATTCTTGAATGTGCTTATGACTCTGTGAAAACAGTTTGGACGAGATAGATAAAGATCTGCCGAAGAGCGGATCGTTCCGCTACTGGATAATTTAAGGCGAGGTGCTACTTGCAGCTTTTGTAGCTATAATGCTGTGGGGGTGTAAAGGCTAGCACACCTGCCTAGCAAACAAAGAGACCCTGGTTCAAGTCCTGGCCTTGGCACAAATTTTAATTCATTTCTCCAGCTTCCATCATTATCGTTTAAGGCTTTGGCGCCTAAGCGGTGGGCAGTGATCGCACGATCTCGGAGGTTGGTGATACGGCTAGATCACATATTAGTCAACCACAATATTATTGCACCTTGCAATGACGACGCTTCCGTCGGCTTATCGTGAATCAATGGGTAGTCGGATACTATATGCACAACTGACCTGAAGGCATTGACAATCCAATGTGTTTCCCTTAGTCGACACTGTACTTCTTTACTGTAAAGTAACCGCGTGTTTCCCATAAAGGCCGAGTGCAGTGTTGCCGACCACGATATTAATGCACTTGGCCTCCAGTGGCCGTTATCGTAAATACAAGGTGATGTTACAATAAACGAGTAAGTAAATCGCATAGCACTGCGAACGACTGTAAAACAACTCTGCATATACTGTCAATTGATTCATGGGATCCTCGTGAAATATAACGATAAAAACTCGCGATAAGCCGACTGGAACTCAATCACTCCCAAGTTCAACAATCACAGGGTCGACTTAGTAGCTTGAGTAGCCCAGGGAGACATGTGTGAGTGATCCAGTGCTGTGATAGTATCCCGCAGAGCAGGTCCGCAGTAGCTTTTTGAATTGATTAAAGTGTTTCGCAGGTTTTCCTTGTAAAGCTATAGTTACCACGAGGAGCAAATCCTGCAGTCTAGGAGCAGAAAAGAAACAATATTTGGACACCTAATTAATGAAAAAAGAGAAAATCTCGGTGAATCCCACCGTGTCTGTAGGGACGTACAGTCGAAACAAGACAGAATTTTTGTATATTTTTTTCATGTCGAGACAGGCTTTCGAGGAACATCATCACCTACTGCAGCAGAGAATTGGGAAGACCACTACGAACTCAAGAAACCTATTGAAACTAGAGACAGATTATAAGTTTGTTCCGGTAAATTACTCAAAAATATACTCTCACCTACATTGTAAGAACAATTACTTATTTCAATTTGTCAATAACATTACAAACGTAATAATGGGTAACGTTTACTACAAATGTTCTTCATTATTTACAAACACTATTTTATAATCTGACTCAAAATGTGACCCGTAATGATCGTTAAGTGACTTTCATTTAATACGGATCACTGGTTGATGAGTCAACAGGATTTACGTTCTCAAAAAATTGGGACGTATCTCTTGATCCAAATGCTTTGCAAATAGCACTTGAGAAATAAAATAATTATTACTGGAGAGAAATGGAGAATGGAGTGTGGATAGTACAGGTGAGCAAGGGCTGTCCCATTTCTGTTCTTGCGAAGAGTGTAGCTATTTCGTTCTCCAGCATTGCTTGAGTTATTGGCTGAAATTTTCTAAACGTATCGGTATAACTGAGCTCAAGTGATCTACTCACGTTCATCAGGCTAGTCTTGCAAGTAATCAATAACTTTGTTAACTGCAGAGTTTTGGAATGGATCATTTAGGGATGAAGTTCCAGACCTCGTTTTTTTTTCCTGAGGAGGTGGCAAGGAAGTGGAGAAAGTTAAGTTTAACATTCCTCACATCCATTATGAGGTTCAGGAGTTTTGTTATCAAGCATCATGAAATCTTCTACTTCGACATCTGGTGTATTGTTGATCTTCCAAAGCGGTGGAAGCGTGTCATCCAAATATTGCATGTGTTCACTCCGTAGCCACCAGTGGTATTTTCGATCAGTTCCGTTACATCTTTCAAGTTTTACTTATACGTCAGATAACAGTCACGTACGTTTTTCTGCTTTGTTTTCGTTTAATTAATGGCTAAAGATCAAGAGATAATGTAGAATAATAAAATGTACAGAAGTGGATGGTTGTAGGTGAACATACAGGTTTTATATTGTTTTGAGACGCGTTTTGTATTGAGATGTGAACTTATGTAAGAAGTTTTCTTTGTCTCCCATTTTATTCTTTTTCTTTTATTTGTGGCCGGCCAGTGTGGCCGAGCGGTTCTAGGCGCTTCAGTCTGGAACCGAGCGACCGCTACGGTCGCAGTTTCGAATCCTGCCTCCATTTCTGGACCAAAGTAAGTGTCTCTAAGTAAACATGGAGATGTCTCTTATTTGCATATTGATTCCGTGCACTGAGCTGTTGGTTTGAAAAGAAGATACATTGCTGTTGACAAATTTCATCAATGAATAAATATATTGAGAAGGTATATTCCATTCCATTATGGGAGATGCCGCAAAAATAGATGATTCAAATGAGGTAACAGTATATGTTGCAATTATATGAATGTTTCGTTAATTACAGTTAGGCGTGTCACGCAGTTAGCGCATCATCAGACTGGAACAATAAGTAAATAATCACAGCTCAAATGCGTGACCCAAGCGAACGCCGGATCTAATGTTGCTAAAAAGTTAGTACAGTTCAAAAACTTTCAAGCTTACTTGGTTGACAGTTGAAAGCGTTGCGAATGGGGTCAGATGTTGTGTCAAACGGTGATGAAAAACACCCTTACCATAAACTAGAAGTTAACGTTCAGTGAAAAGCTAAAAAGTAGAATCATTGAGTATAAATAACGGGGGGAGAGATAAGTGGGCGAATAGAATACAGAAGTAATAAGAAAGAAGGTGGAATGTAATTAAGAAGAAGGAAGAGCCGGTGCAGTGGTAGGTACAATTTTATAACCATCGAACTGGATGAGGTGGAACTACACTACCCTCGCCAATCGTAAACACAGAAGTGGTGCAGCCACGTACGGTTTAAAGTGTATCAAATTTACTCAACTTTTAGCGATATTAGATCCGCCGCTCACTAGATTCACGTATTTGAGCTGTAATTATTGCCTTCCTGTTCCAGGCTGATCATGCAATGACCGCTTGAAACGCGTACTTGATATTAATCAAAGAGTTGCGTAATTGCAGCAGTTCTCCAATCGTATTTCTCGCCGTTCTGTGTTTGTAGTGCTCGGTTGGCCTTTTGTTGTCCGTTATGTCCGTTATGTCCGTTGTCCTAGGAGTTTGTTTATCCAAGAAAGTTATGCATTGACGGTACACTACGCAGCTGAAAATGGAAGTGGCTTTTGAAATTCGGAATTACCGTGTAGGCTTGCTTAGCTTCGACCAACACCAGATTAAAAGTATTGGCGGTGGCTGGCAACTCGCATGCAATTTGACGGTGTGCTTTTGTCGGAAGGTTAAAAGGCTTGTGTGTTCCTGGTCTCTATTATGTGTCGTGCTTTCGGGAGTGGAGTATATTATCATGAGGAGTGGTTGTGCTGTGATGAGAGAGCACGGAGTGGTTAAACATGTCGAGTGTGCGTTGCTAGTCCAACAGTTCGTATTTTTCCTGCTGTCGCCATCCACAACTTGTTGTCAGAGTCGATTTGTAGTGTCATTGGCTTCTGTGTTCTCCTTTGTTGGATGGCACGTTCGAGAATCGATTATAGCTCCACTGCGAATGGTCCTATCGTGACGTGTGATCGGTAATGACGCATGCAAGTGTCATGTGAAAGATACTGCCGTACAATTTGCCGGTCTGTTGTGTTGTACTAGCTTGTCTTAAGACCATTTAGCTGCTGTTTGAAATGTGTTGATTCAGTGTCTTAGTAAACAGACGCGAACAGTGTGTCCTGACGAGGAAATAATCTGCACATTCAGTCGAGGCTGGCGGGCAAGTATCACGTGTGTGTACTGAGCGCAATGCCAGACACCAAACTAAGACTGGAGGCCATGTCCGTCTAGCTTGGGTGTGGCTAAGAGCAGCTGCTGTTTTCTTGTTACGTACACTACTTTGGATTAGTATCTGGACCTGTACCGAGACGTTAGCTATGTTACTCTTGGACGGAGAATGGTAGCTTGTGTGCGTCCTATGTGTGTGTGTGTGTTTTAAAGGTTCAGAATTTACTGTGACCTGATTTTCATTAATGCATCATTTCCGGTTCACTTCAAATAACAATGTATAACACACTAAACAAAAATAAATATAAACCGGAACTTGTTTAGTTTCTACAATTACATTTTATCGCAGTGCTCTTCCGCTTTTTTCATGTTGTTATATACATAGTTCCGCATAGTCAGCGCGTACACAACTTTCCCACTAGAGCGCGCCTCGCTTAGCACAACGGCGCAGGCGCAGCGCTCGTCCGTCTCCGCACTACGAGATGGCGCTGTCTTAGAGACGGACCAAATTCTGCTTCCGCCGATCCGCGTATTAATATGTCACACAGCCAATGAGATTGCTGCTAACGTAGGACCTTTTCTCCTCGCGGATCACGCTGGGGCAGTGATACCTGAACTCGCGAGGTATTATAACGAGTGTGCAGACCTCCGATTAGTCAGTCTGCATTAGTCTGTAGTCAAATTTCAGTCTGCGCCTAATAAGATTACCATATTCCTGTACATAGCCATGAAGATAAATGTGTAGACACTTTTGTCAAGTATCAGAGATATGTGAGAATTAGATTAACATACCAAGACCAAAGGAACTTCAGATTGTCAATTGTAAACAGCATCCAGAACCAAGTTAAGTTATTTTTATGCTCGTTATTATTGAGGGAATGACTTTCATGGTACTAGAGGGAACTGAAGAGGGCAAAAACTGTAGAGGAAAACAGAGATTGGAATACGTCAAGCAAATAATTGAGGACGTAGGTTGCAAGTGCTACTCTGAGATGAAGAGGTTAGCACAGGAAAGGAATTCGTGGCGGGCCGCATCAAACCAGTCAGTAGACTTATTAAAATAATAATAATAATAATAATAAAATAAAAAAAATCATTTTAATAAATGTGTGTGAAAATTAATCAAGTTCTGTTCAAAGTTAGTCACCGTCAATCTGCTACTCTAAGGGT
Source organism: Schistocerca gregaria (assembly GCF_023897955.1). Taxonomy (NCBI): domain Eukaryota; kingdom Metazoa; phylum Arthropoda; class Insecta; order Orthoptera; family Acrididae; genus Schistocerca; species Schistocerca gregaria. The sequence goes on from NC_064925.1 coordinate 571,387,503, forward strand.
GCAAGTGGCATTTCCATCGTCTGACCTCACGGCAGAAGACAAACGCGCCACGATAAGACCACGAGACATATTGCTGACACTCGCCTACTTCGTTAGAGCGACAAGTCAAATAATCTGATGGTGTGTGTACCGAAGGTCTTACAGTACGCACACCACACATGTCATCCAACAGCAGTGCTGCGCCTTCCAGTGTGACCTGGTCACTTATTAATTTTTCTGTTACAGAGCGCGACAGCCCCGCTTTCTCTGCATGCTGCTCCTTCGGCAGCTGATGGGGTGTACGCCACCGTTGCCAGCCCTGCCGCATCAGTAACGGCGGTAAGGGTCCTTGTTTCCACTAACTGGATGAAGGGAGGGACTTCAGGCGTCTGGATGGGCGCTGCGTCTAGCCAACAATTGGTGCGCTTCAGATAAAAAGAAAAGAAAGAAAAATTAAATAAGTATTACAGTAAAAATTTGTTGCAACCCTTTACATCCTCGTTCGTTAACACCCTTCTCTCCAGTCCTCATTTCTCACGCTGTATGCACGTTTCAACAGGTATGTGTCTATTTTCATTTGTGGATGATAGTCTTTGTAAACAAAACCAGAGTTAAATTTCAACATGAACAAAATGAAACTGATGAGAATGAGCTAGTTTCACGCAATTTTAATGACTGTTAATTACCAACGGTTGAGGTAGCGTTAACTGAGAGCAGGATTGCGCTTGGAATCTTGCTCTCTCCCTAGTTAAACAACAGAGGGACATGTAAGTGGTGCTTCTTGAGATGGAGTGAGAAGATGAGACTAATTCGAAGTATAGTGGCAATAATTAAATTGGATGTCAGTCCCCCTAATGAGCCAAGGCTGATAAATCTGACCTGTGGCCGGCATCAGGTTCCATCACGCCTAGCTAGGGTTTCAATATTCGATCGATAAAGTAGAGAGACAATAGGAGGAAGCCGCAGACCAACGAAAAACAGACAGATCTAGTAAAATGCTGATGTATTGTACCAGAAGAACAGATTAAATCACAGATAGCCTGTTACAAGTGAATGATTACTGCACACAAATTAAGCTAAGAAACTAGCGAAAACTTGTCTTGCTGCAGGTCAAGACACGCGGCAGTTAAGTAGGAAAGAAAGTACTGACACTATGATGAATCGTCTAATCTCTGAATTAAGAGGGAATGACCGAGTGATACTTGAAATGGCCGGGGTGGCCGAGCGGTTCTAGGCGCTTCAGTCCGGAACCGCGGGACCGCCTCGGGCATGGATGTGTATGATGTGCTTCGGTTAGTTAGGTTGGAGTAGTTCTAAGTTCTAGGGGACTGACGACCTCAGATGTCATGTCCCATAGTGCTCAGAGCCATTTCTGAGACTTGAAATACCAAAATATTAAACCGTCCGAATACACCTCGGAAGGACCGACGATACTGCCCTGCCGCTGTGTCATCCTCAGCTTGTATTCGTCTATTGGTGCGGATATGGAGAGGCTGGAGTCAGCAAACCGCTCTCCCCCCGTTGCATGTTTTCATGACCGGAGTCACTACTTGTCAAGCAGCTACTCAACTTGCGTTACAAGGACTGAGTGTATTCCGTTTGCGAACTGTAGTCGGCCGACCGAACGGTCACACATCCAAGTCCTAGCCGGTGACCTACGTTACTACTACGGCAAGGCCGTTGGCTTTAAATACTAATAGTCAGGAGAACTGAGGAGACTAGCCAAGGCAGGGACGGTGTAGAGTCGTCTTCCGGAAACATGACGCGTTCCTGTGCCTAGGGATTGATACGCGCCCTATCGTCTCGCACTGGAATCACTACGAAATAGCACGACGCGAACGTGTTCCAGCTAAGAACTGACTTTGACTGGGCCTGAGATGGCAAGAATAGGAGTTTGACCAACCTAAGAGGTGCGCCTTTTGTGAGTTCGTTAAGGTTCGTGGAGGTAGTGTATGTGGGCCACAAGTTGGAAGACCTGGAGTGGTGTCTTATGGGGTGTGTCTCTAAAATTCAAACTAATGGGTGCCTTGGCGTTCCAGCAATAGGCCACATTGAACAAACTGTGCATTAACCAAAACAGGCGTCAGATATTTATAATCGATTCACTAGCCGGGAGCCCTATAGATAGGCAAGAGTACGGTGGTACTGATTTCTCGGGAAAATGAATTTAGTGTAATTCAGTCAGGTTATAATTAAAGTAACTTTAAACTACTTGGTCGATTCGCCCCTGGACTATATCAATCGACTGGTATATTCAAGACAAAGTTGAAACTGTAATTAAATGTATTTGGACACTCTCCCTTTGTCTGGGACTAAAGCAGCTGCTGCCGTGTTCCCACATGTTTTGCGGTTAGGAGGCACAACACATCTTGTAATTAATCCTCACTAAATTTCAATGATGGTAATCTTTGGTTATTTGGTAGCGCTACTGTTTATGATGTGTGTGTGTGTGTGTGTGTGTGTGTATGTGTGTGTGTGTGTTTATGTACTGTCGTTCGGCCTATGCCTGCATTTGTGAGTAGAAAAGTCTGGGGTGGGCACCTGTCGAAATATCGGTGATTATCGAAGACGTCACCCAGCTAAATTTTATATGACTGATGACTGGTACCGCTGCACAGTCGATACCTCACATGGGGCTGTCATCGCCGAAGACCTCGAAGTTGGCACCCTAAGCGCAGCAGCTATCCACCAACGGTCGCTAGTGCAAAGGGCGCCGTCCAACCCCAAGCGGTGCCAAGTTAACGCCCTCTGTGCGGTAGCGCCACCACAGCGCGAGACCAGACTTTACATAGAAACACCGTCTCTAGTGGCAGCGCCGCGCGGGATTAGCCGAGTCATGGACTGTGCAACTGGTCCCGGCGGAGGTTCGAACCCTCCCCCGTGCATGGGTGTGTGTGTTTGTCCTTAGGATAATTTAGGTTAAGTAGTATGTAAGCTTAGGGACTGATGACCTTAGCAGTCAAGTCCCATAAGATTTCACACATTTGTAGTTGCAAGGAAGTTAGTCTTTGGGGGCCAGCAAACATAGTACCAGCAATGGTCACTCATCGTGCTATAGTCCTGCTTCACGATCGAGCCACTTCGCAGTGCAGTGACATACATCGTCATTTAGCGTTTCACTCGCCTCAGAGACAGCTCGCGTTAATTAGGACGGCTTTTTGGAACTTCAGTCAAGGGCAACAGAACTATTTCACACAGATTTGTAACTGTACACGCCAATAACATCAGTAGGCAAGGACATTATAGTACACTATATGCAGATCTCCAATCTATATGTTGAATATTTACAATTTATCTATTTGACGGTGATGTTTGTTTACTCATACGATGTCTGATGCATGGTTCAGCTCCCACGTACCTTCCTGAACACACACATATCGCTTGGCGCCGACGCTAAGCGACATAACAGCAAGAAACTCGTGTTTCATATGGAACATCACCGCTGCACGGTGTTACGATACGCCACGTAAATCCGTCGGAGGTCCCGGAATCAATGAGCTCCTAATGTCCGGACTTTACTTTTTCGTGCTGGAGCCGTCGATTCTTCGTCGCAGTACTGGGCTAAGTCAAAAGTTTCACGGTTGGATAGCCAGAGGTAGTCAACGTGCAGGCCAGACTCGGCATGTTAGAAGGTCTTCCGTTCGTACCTCTCCACAGTCGTACTTCTCGTCAACAGGTTTTAAGAAGCTCAATTTTAATAAACTAATTTTACAGAGGCTACAGTATTTCTGGTGCGGTTTTGCATTTTCCCTGACATGTAGTTTAATTCAAAGCCACTTGGTGGACGTTCCAAAATAGGGTGGGTGACAAGGCGTTCATCTAAAATGTTACTGAAGAATCTATATCTTGATTTGATCTTCTTAATCTGTAAAGACTACTGTATCGTACCTCTCGCTCATCAAACGTATTTTTGAAGTCCTCGTTATGTTCATGAGACATCCTACGTGATTTGGGACTAGTGAAATCTGAAGCTTGGCCGAGCTTTCCCAGCGGAGTAACCTTCAAGCATCCTGTGGCTAGCCTACAGTTTTCGTTACGACATGTCGATCTTCTTTACAGGCGCCGATGTAGACCAGACGGGGCACTCATAGTTACTCGCAGCTACCTTATTTTTCCCCCCAGCGATGTTTGTATGTGAGGGATCTACATCCACACACCGTAAGCCACAGCACGGTGCGTAGCTGCGGGTACTCTGTACCGCTACTTGTCATTTCCTTTCCTTTTCCACTCAGAAAAAGAGCGATGGAGAAACGACTGCGCATAAGCCTTGGTATGAGTCCTAATTTCTCGTACCTTATCTCCGTCGACCTTATTCGCAATATATGTTGGCGGTAGTGGAATCGTTCTGTAGTCATCTTTAAATGCTGGTTCTCTAACTTTTCGTAAGAATCTCTCGAGATCAACTTCGCCTTCTCTCCAGGGATTACCATTTGCGTTCCTGAAGCATCTCCGTAGCACTTACGTGTTGTTCGAACCTACAGTTCTGCCTCTGAACTGATTCGATGTCTTCCTCGTATCCTGCCTGGTACGGATCCTAAACACTCGACATGTACTCAAGAATAGGTCGCACCAGCGTCCTTTATGTGGTACCCTTTACACATGAACCACTCTTTCCTAAAATTCTCCTAATAAACAGAAGTCAACCACTCGCCTTCCCTAACACTGTTCTCAAATGCTCGTTCCCCCTCATATCGCTCTGCAATCTTACACCCAGACATTTCAACTACTTGACTGTGTCAAGCGGGATACTAATATTACTGCATCCGAACATTACAGTTTGGTCTTGCAACTCATTTGCTTTAACTTACATTCTTCCACATTTTGGGCTAGCTGCCATTCAGCTCACCAACTGGAAATTTTGTCTCAGTCACCTTGTATCTTCCTACTGTCATTCAAGTTCAACACCACGGCGTCACCAGCAAACTACCGCAGATTGCTGCCCACCATGTCGCTAAGTCATTTATGTATATAGAGAACAACAGCGGTCTTACGACACTTTCCTGGGGCACTGCTGACGATACTCTTGTCTTTGAGGAACAGTCGCCGTCGAGGACAACATACTGGATTCTATTACTTAAGAACTCTTCGAGCCACTCACATATCTGTAAACTTATTACACATTCTCGTACCTTTGTTAACACCCTGCGATGGGGCATCGTGTCAAATGCTTTCCGTAAATCTAGAAATATAGAGTCCGCCTCTTGCCATTCATGCACAGCTCTCAGTATATCATGGTAGGGCCATTGCTAACAGCGCGATATTGCCTGCAGGGCGTCTCCTGGACTAGAGTTCATATTGGTAGGACGCTAGACGACTGGAAAACCGAAACCTGGTCATATGAATCCCGATTTTAGTTGGTTAAGACCTCTCGGTACAGTTCGATTTACACAGGCTCCTCGAAGCTGCGGTGTCACCGCCAGACACCTCACTTGCTAGGTGTTAGCCTTCAAATCGGCCGCGCTCCGGTAGTATACGTCGGACCCGCGTGTCGCCACTGTCAGTGATTGCAGACCGAGCGCCGCCACACGGCAGGTCTAGAGAGACTTCCTAGCACTCGCCCCAGTTGTACAGCCGACTTTGCTAGCGATGGTTCACTGACAAAATACGCTCTCATTTGCCGACACGGTAGTTTAGCATAGCCTTCAGCTACGTCATTTGCTACGACCTAGCAAGGCGCCATTATCAGTTACTATTGATATTGAGAATCATGTACCGTCAAGACCGACCTTCATCATTAATGGATTAAAGTTAGGTATTCCACCAGCCACGTCCGTTTTCCTTAAGTCTAATTTCCTTGTCCTGTTCTAGACCTCACGCTAGCCTGCGTGAGCTAAATCGCGTGCCTTTCGGCCTCATCTAGTAACACGGTGTTGGCTCTTCTGCCAACCACAACAGAAGCCATGGAGCAAAGTTCTTAGCGGAGCTCTGTGACTGCTGGTGGTCCCTCTGAAGTAGGTCAAATGTATCAAAATGAAGCACAGTATTTGACTGCGAATGGCAAGCCTAGAGTATGGCAACACGGACCTTAGTGGGAAATCGCCTTCCCTGATGTGAAACCGGCGCCCCTGAGGCCGCCACGGATGCACACGACACACACCTTGCGCGGCGGTCACTCTGTTGCAGCGGCAGCCGGCTATAAAAGCAGCCCCCTGCGCCGCCACTGCGGTAACGGCGTCGTTAGGCGTCGCAGCCGTTACGCGGCGCCGCCACGCCCGCCGGTTTTCGCGGCGCGGCTCCATTCCGGGCACGCGCGTCGGTCGTCAGGCGGCGACTGGGGGCGGCATCTGGCCGGCCGCGTGCAGACGCTCCGGCCGCACGCGCCTAAGTGCGCGCCGGACCGCCGCTGTACACACCCTCCCCGGCCTCGCCGCTATCTCTAATTATCGAGCGGCCCGTCCGGCCGGTTAACACGCTCCGCCACTGGCGTTCCGGGGGACTGCGGCCCCGGTCTCGGTTCCGTGGCTCGGTCGTTGTGGTTTATGCCGGCCCTGATTCCTCTAAACGAGCTAACGGCGCTCCGCCCCGCTGTACTGTCTTATACTCGGCTGCCGTAACGAGCTTACGCCGGAGTTCTGGGCGGTATTAGGCTTCCTGCTTACCAGACCAGCGTTTTCGGAGAAGAAACTTTGTACTGAGCAAATGAACGGGTACACAGGAGTGATAAAAGTCGAGGGATAACGACATGCACGTATACAGATGGCGGTACAATCGCGTTCACGAGGTATAAAAGGGAAGTGCATTAGCGGAGCTGTCCTTTGTACTAAGATGATTCATACGGCGGATTATCTTCGAATATAATGACTTTTCTGGAGACTGGAAATCTACTCTGTAGGAATCAGCATGGGTTTCGAAAAAGACGGTCGTGTGAAAGCTCCGAGGTAGATACCGTGTTTCTTGACTTCCGCAAGGCGTTGGATACAGTTCCCCACAGTCATTTAATAAACAAAGTGAGACCATATGGACTATCAGACCAATTATGTGGTTGGATTGAAGAGTTCCTAGATAACAGAAAGCAGCATGTCATTCTCAATGGAGAGAAGTCTTCCGAAGAGAGAGTGATCTCAGGTGTGCCGCAGGGCACTGTCGTAGGACCGTTGCTATTCACATTATACATAAATGACCTTATGGATGACATCGGAAGTTCACTGAGGCTTTTTGCCGATGATGCTCTGGTATATCGAGAGGTAGTAACAACGGAAAATTGTGCTGAAATGCAGGAGGATCTGCAGCGAATTGACGCATGGTGCAGGGAATGGCAATTGATTCCCAATGTGGCCAAGTATAATGCGCTGCAAATACATAGAAAGATAGACCCCTTATCATTTAGCTACAATATAGCAGGTGAGCAACTGGAAGCAGTTAATTCCATAAATTATCTGGGAGTAGGCATTAGGAGTGATTTAAAATAGAATGATCATATAAAGTGGATCGTTGGTAAAGCAGATGCCAGACTGAGATTCACTGGAAGAATCCTAAGGGATTGCAATCTGAAAACAAAGGAAGTAGGTTACAGTACGCTTGTTCTCCCACTGCTTGAATACTGCTCAGCAGTGTGGGATCCGTACCAGATAGGGTTGATAGAAGAGATAGAGAAGATCCAACGGAGAGCAGTGCGCTTCGTTACAGCGTTACAGGATCCTTTAGTAATCGCGAAAGCGTTACGGAGATGATAGATAATCTCCAGTGGAAGACTCTGCAGGAGAGACGCTCAGTAGCTCGGTACGGGCTTTTGTTAAAGTTTCGAGAACATACCTTCACCGAAGAGTCAAGAAGTAAGTTGCTCCCTCCTACGTATGTCTTGCGAAGAGACCATGAGGATAAAATCAGAGAGATTAGAGCCCACACGAAAGCATACCGACAATCATTCCTTCCACGAACAATACGAGACTGGAATAGAAGGGAGAACCGATAGAGGTACTCAAGGTACCCTCCGCCACAGACCGTCAGGTGGCTTGCGGAGTTTTGATATAGATGTAGCTGTAGCTATGAAAACGTTTCCGACGCGATTACGGCCACACGACCAGAATTAACGTACTTTAAATGCGGAATGGTAGTTGGACCTAGCTGCGTGGGAGATTTCATTTGGGAAATCGTTATGAAATTCAATCATCCGCGATTCACTGCGCCAAGAATGTACCGAGGTTACCAAATTTCAGACACTACGTCCCACCGAGGACAAACAACCCAGTGGTCGCCGGCCTTCACTTAACGACCGAGAGGAGCGGCGTTTGCGTAGAGCTGTCAGTGCTAACAGACAAGCAACACTACGTGAAACAACCGCAGAAACCAATGTGCCAATCGTGTTTGGCTGTGCCCAGGTCCGTACACTGTGTGAAATTCCTGGATTTGTCACTCTACGATAATGATCGAAGCAGAAGAAATGAATAAAAATTAGTTCTGCCGCCGGGACTCAAAACACGGTCTGCTTTTTTAAGCAGAATTTCTAACCATTACACCATCACACCAGCACAGCCAACAGTGCTGCGCGAACTACACAACTTGAGTGGCCTCCCCGACATAAAATTCAATTCGTATCTTCAGCATATTTTCCTTTAAATTGTCAGTACTGCCAGGGCTCTCTGGCATTGGAATAGCACCCCGGCGTTGGACTTAATGGAAAAGTCCTGCACCATAGGTGATCTTATAGATCTTATAATAAAATTTTCCCCCGAGATATGAACTGAAGTTTGTGTTGGGTAGGGCACTCAACTTAGGTAGTTCGTGCAGTTCTGTTGACTATAGTGCTGTGGCGATGTAATGGTTAGCATTTCTGCTTAGCAAACATAAATGGCTGGGTTCGATTTCCGCCCACAGCAAAAATTTACTTCATTTCATCTGTTTCGATCACTATCGTAGAATAAAGAGAGACTTAAATGTCTCGAGGGAAAATTTAATTATAAGATCTATAAGGATTGTTAACGTTTAGCGGCGGACAAATTAACGTCTCTGCAAGCAGCGGTGTAACACACGTCGTCACGAATCACGACGTGAGAACTTTTGACGGAAAAACGTCTTGACAGAGGGTTCACAGACGCGTTTCACGTTTGCGATTCCTTACACAGGCCCATAAAGACACGTGGAAGAATATGTAACTGATTTTCTGAACACTTCTCTACCCTACTACATCTCGAATGGTGTGCAGAATCACCTTATTCGAAAACCACAGAAAAATTGTCGGATATATTTAACAGAGGGGAAAATGCCGATCCTGGCGTGCTAACAACTTGGCGCCACTGCGTCCAGACTGGATGTGACGTACCTTCAAGCCTGGTCGACTGTCTTTCCAACCGAATCCACGCGGTTATCATGTTCTGGGATGGAATTAAAGGTTGTTAAGTGATTCTTCTAACGATTTCTTTAGAGCTCACTAAGTGTTGTCCGATGAGCCTATCTTTGTCTTTTACTTTCCTTTTTTCTAAATCTATCAAGTACACTCTGCAACCAAAACTACGGTGTGTGCGAAGTGTAGTTGTGCACGATTGTAATTTTCCCCTGAGCCATGCAGGGCTAGCGCTCATGCCATTTATTGCTCGTCATCTTGTTTTTGTGGTTCTGTCACCTCGTTTTTTCTCTTTAATTTGATTTACTGGCGTCAGAAGGGTGCTGGTTCCCTTGCCCGTCAGTGGCAGCAGCAGCACTTATCGAAAAGTGCACTGTCGTACCATCTCTGGAGCGATCGCTAGTATTTCTGGGTCGTGGTCTGTCTGGAGTTCAGTTGGGAGCTCACTGGGGGCGCAGCAGCAGTGAAGTCGGGACGCAGCAGCAACGAATCGGGGACGGAGCGCCGATGAGGTGCGGACAGTCAGTGCTAACCGATCACTGGCGACACACACAAACAGTCCTACGGCAGGAGATTGGTCGTTCCGTTGTTCGTCTCATCGGGCGACGTGTATCGGGTCTTTTGACCGTTTCTGGGCCTCGTCACTTGGTCATCGTGCCCTACCTGGGTCGGTTCCTTCCTTGCGCAGAGATGTCGTGGCCAATGGGCAAGGGTTACCTCTGCATGGTTGGGTCCGAGCCAGTGTGCCCGGGTCGCCGTGTCTCCGAATTTCGAACGGCTCGAGTTGAGTTGGGTTGGAACTGCAGTCAGCTTTGGATAGCCAAGACTCGTACGACCGTTGACGACACACGTAACTTCAGTGGGGTGGACCGGGGTTGGTCGTTCAGTCGGTTGACTCATCGGACGAAGTGTATTTGGTCGCCGACCGCTTGTGGAAACACTCTGTGTGTCGAAGTCAATCATCCTTGTTGTTCCACAGTGATTGTTTTTATGTTTGTTCGAGTTCTTGCGCAAATGTGTTTACGTGGAACCGTGTGTAGCTTCTGTGACTTCCACTGAGCAGATGAATGCTGTCTGCATACTGGAGTAGTCAGTCGGTCGGTTGAAGTACAGCAACGAGTGAGTCGGGTGGAAGGGAAGTGATTAGGCTGTTGGTTGGTTCTTCAGCCATCCATAGGTCGTGTTGCCACCAGATTGTTTAGTGTTACGCTTGGTTGCCTGTCTCACCTAAACTGTTGTTAGTTTCCTCCCTATGCCAACTCTTGTAACACTTCTGAGCAGTTTGTTGTTTGTCATTGTCATTTCATTTGTTTGCAGGTACTGCGCCAGGCCTTCAGCCGTGTATTAATATTGTCTGTTTTATGTTTAGTATATGGCCTTCAGCCGAACTTCATGACAACTACATTCCTGGAAATGGAAAAAAGAACACATTGACACCGGTGTGTCAGACCTACCATAGTTGCTCCGGACACTGCGAGAGGGCTGTACAAGCAATGATCACACGCACGGCACAGCGAACACACCAGGAACCGCGGTGTTGGCCGTCGAATGGCGCTAGCTGCGCAGCATTTGTGCACCGCCGCCGTCAGTGTCAGCCAGTTTGCCGTGGCATACGGAGCTCCATCGCAGTCTTTAACACTGGTAGCATGCCGCGACAGCGTCGACGTGAACCGTATGTGCAGTTGACGGACTTTGAGCGAGGCCGTATAGTGGGCATGCGGGAGGCCGGGTGGACGTACCGCCGAATTGCTCAACACGTGGGGCGTGAGGTCTCCACAGTACATCGATGTTGTCGCCAGTGGTCGGCGGAAGGTGCACGTGCCCGTCGACCTGGGACCGGACCGCAGCGACGCACGGATGCACGCCAAGACCGTAGGATCCTACACAGTGCCGTAGGGGACCGCACCGCCACTTCCCAGCAAATTAGGGACACTGTTGCTCCTGGGGTATCGGCGAGGACCATTCGCAACCGTCTCCATGAAGCTGGGCTACGGTCCCGCACACCGTTAGGCCGTCTTCCGCTCTCGCCCCAACATCGTGCAGTCCGCCTCCAGTGGTGTCGCGACAGGCGTGAATGGAGGGACGAATGGAGACGTGTCGTCTTCAGCGATGAGAGTCGCTTCTGCCTTGGTGCCAATGATCGTCGTATGCGTGTTTGGCGCCGTGCAGGTGAGCGCCACAATCAGGACTGCATACGACCGAGGCACACAGGGCCAACACCCGGCATCATGGTGTGGGGAGCGATCTCCTACACTGGCCGTACACCTCTGATGATCGTCGAGGGGACACTGAATAGTGCACGGTACATCCAAACCGTCATCGAACCCATCGTTCTACCATTCCTAGACCGGCAAGGGAACTTGCTGCTCCAACAGGACAATGCACGTCCGCATGTATCCCGTGCCACCCAACGTGCTCTAGAAGGTGTAAGTCAACTACCCTGGCCAGCAAGATATCCAGATCTGTTCCCCATTGAGCATGTCTGGGACTGGATGAAGCGTCGTCTCATGCGGTCTGCACGTCCAGCACGAACGCTGGTCCAACTGAGGCGCCAGGTGGAAATGGCATGGCAAGCCGTTCCACAGGACTACATCCAGCATCTCTACGATCGTCTCCATGGGAGAATAGCAGCCTGCATTGCTGCGAAAGGTGGATATACACTGTACTAGTGCCGACATTGTGCATGCTCTGTTGCCTGTGCCTATGTGCCTGTGGTTCTGTCAGTGTGATCATGTGATGTATCTGACCCCAGGAATGTGTCAATAAAGTTTCCCCTTCCTGGGACAATGAATTCACGGTGTTCTTATTTCAATTTCCAGGAGTGTATTTTAACAATAGGCCTTCAGCCGTGTTTCATTTAAAATTCTTGTTGCTCTGTATTTAGGCCTTCAGCCCCAATATAGATCTAGTTATTTATATTGTAATATGCCTTTTACATTGTTTCGGAAACGGTGGCTTTAATATATAAATTCTTGTCTGTAAGTTTCCCTTTAATTATTTTGAGTTCTTGAAACGGCCTTCAGCCTTGTTCTGAAAATTTTTATCAAGGTTGTCTTTACCTATTCTTATGTAATTGTTTGGGCCTTCAGTTGACAAGATACTTCAAGTTTTCATAAGATGTTTTTCTGTTGTGCTGTGTAAAGGCTTATCTTTAAAGTCTCTCTTTTATTAAGTAAAGAAAATTTTTTAATTTGGCTTTCAGCCGAATAATTAACTTGAATTTTCCGTAATATGGCCTTTGCTCTTAAAGAATTTCCTTAGCTGATGTCAAATATTATTTTGGCCTTTAGCGAGAAAATACTGTAATTTTACTCAAGTAAGACCATCAGCCGTTACTCTAAATTCTGGTGTTTTAGAAGGCATCATTTAAATGTGTTTTGGAGAAGCTACTTGGACTCTCACCCGTAAATTGATCTATGATCTATGTTGTTTTAAAGAGAAAACAGAGCTTGGGTTTGAGCAATAAAGTTGTGTGTTGTTGTATACCTAACAGTAATTGACCTTGGCCCCCTTCGACTACCTGATCCGCTCTGTCCTGTGAAACCAGATTTCACGTCCTTCAATAATCCATCAACGAATGGTGTGCAGGATGAGCGATTATTGGCAAGAGCCCGTGTGCAAGGCGCTTCAGTCTGGAACCGCGCGACCGCTACGGTCGCAGGTTCGAATCCGGCCGCGGGCATGGATGTGTGTGATGTCCTTAGGTTAGTTAGGTTTAAGTAGTTCTAAGTTCTAGGGGACTGATGACCTCAGATGTTAAGTCCCATAGTGCTCAGAGCCATTTGAACCATTTTTGAACCGTGTGCAAGTTTCTGTTTACCCGAGCTCTGTGTATTGGGAAGAAATGTCTTTGTTGACGCTTCCAGGAATGTACACTCGCAGTAAACCAGAGCTTCATGCACAACGCCACTCTCGTAGAGTCTGTCACTCGAGTTTGAGTAGCTTGTCCGTGACACTTTCGTGCTTAATAAACGAAACGGTTACTAAACGCACTGCTCTTCTTTGGATATCTTCCATTCATTGTTTTCTGGTTTTCTTGATTTTTTTATTTCTTTTTTCATCTTGCTATGTGGTTACTTGTGTTCCCAGCCTTTGAAAAAGAAGCGTGTCATTGTAATCCTTAGGTTTTCATGATTAATTCATAATGATTTGGACCAACACTCCTTTCGAAAACTAGCTAACATGGAAATTCAGTTGGACAACGGATAACAAATTACTAAAAGGAACATAAGAAGCTGCTGACACATGTCTCACTCTTTTCTCTTTGAGACATCCCCTTGCCGTGACGAAAAGTTTATAATTAATTTGCCAGTTATTTCAATGTTATAACTCCAGTCAACTTAGCAGCTAGCTCCCTCTTTACTACTAATTACATGTACGATTAGTTGCACCACTTTACATGACAAGGAATAGGCAATCCAGATTGCGTTTAAGTATAGTATTTCCCGCGATGGAATGATACGACTGTCATTGGAATAGCGTATCTCCTGGTCAGAGCGGTCTGTGTTTTCGTCAGACAACAGAGATGCCCTTCACTTAATACGGACACCAAAATCAGAGAGACGAAACTCGATTACACATTCAGGTTTTGATATTGGCGTGAAGAGCACTGGAGATTCGTGGTTGCACCAGAATAGAGACCGGGCTGTGTATCTAATGCGGTGAGTGTTCTTGTTTCTGTGCATGAATTTAACTGAGACTGGCACCGCGTGAATTCCAGAAACACCACGTTACCGTCAGTTGTCTACCTGTAGCCGCATTCATGATTATAATTTTAGTTATTTTCATTCTTTCGAGATTCTAGAGTGGATGTTTATTACAGTGAATGTGTTACTACGTCTTGAGCGTGAACTTGTCAAGTGCAAGTACTATTTCTGTCCGTATGCCAAGTTCTTTGGGACACACAGTTTAAAATCCATTCAGTCGCGGCCTCTGGAGTCGACACCTCTTTTATGCTAGGTTTACACGTAGTTTGCATGCTGGTCATGTGTGTATTATGTATAGCTGAAACGGTTTAATTGTTCGTGTCCATTATGTTAACTTTGAACGAAGGCGTTCGTTATGTTCATTTTTTTCTCCATGTGCGTAAATTCCTGGGAAATAAATGTGCAGCAGTTCAATTTCATTTATCCTCATTTCGGCAGTGATTGATCTTAGTCAGTCATTGACTGTTAATTAATTAGGGCCATCAGGCATATTTATATGTCAAGGGCGTGTTTCTTCGATAATTCCGTTGTGTAAACCTGTATCCAAATTACTGATAACGTTTCAGTTTCCAACAGTAAGAATAGCTCTGTTTTAGACACCCCACCCCGTCTCGCCAGCAACACACTCATTTCAGTTTCGTTCACCTTGCCAGAAATTACTTATTTACTGTTGGTGCATTTGTTTCCTTTGGCGATCCTGCCTGGATTATTTAGTCACTAGCAACCTGTGTGCTTCACTCTGACTGTCCTTTGTGGTACAGGTCTCAGACCGATGATCGACATTCAAGTATCTGTTGAACGATGGTTTGTAAGTTACGTAAATCATGGATAAACAACTTATAATGTCGTGCAGGATTTTAAAAACAATAAAATGTCCCTGATGATTTCGAAAGAGACAGACTACCGCTTCGTATTAGCCTTCAACTTAAGAGACACTTGACACTTTCTTTTCTATAAATACCTCACACACAAGTTAAAAGTATTCAGATGAGTCGAAATCATCGTCTTCTTTCTTTTTTCTTCCCTAACGGAAGAGCAAAGGTTTCCCTTTAGACCAGGATGTGTGCAACCATCCGCTATGCATTTGACCTAGCCGCACAGCATACAAAGGACGGTTCTTACTCCTACATATTTTTTCCTCTTAATTCTGTGCCTGGTTGATATACTTTGACCTTCTGAACTGGCATGCCAGCATCCTAGCCATTTTTCAGAGCAACCGCTGCACTTTGCAGGAAAATTGAACACACAATATATATATATATAACTCCAGAGATCGTACACTCTCGGCGCTCCGGTCGCGAGATGGCGAAGTCGGAGAGAGGTGATAGACCGAGCGAACGTGCGGAGTGAGGGGCAGTGCTTGGTATGGACACGAGAGGCAAACTGGGTAAACTGGACAGCGAATATCGTCGCTATTAAAACGTCCATTTTTGTCGATGCCGTCTGTATTGGGTGTGTTTTGGGATGGACTGCGTAGAAAAGAATTTTGGTGGTCGTTGTTGCGGGTTCGGACTCGTGGCCTACCTTCCCGATGCTGTTGGACACGAACTTCTGCTGACATCGTTGTAGTTACGTCACTCGTTGGACACACGTTTTCTGCACTCCGTATTGCAAGTATGATGATCATGAGCAGACTACTGGTTGATTGTCAACCACGAAAATCTGTGTACAATTTATCTGGTGGTTCACACCCGAAACTTGTTGCGCCATTTTGACTGTAGTAATTCGTGTCGGCATTTTATTGCGTTGATATTCTGGTTTAACATTTAAAACTTGGGGCTTACTGTATATTACTTCTTAAGTTTAGTGCTTAGTCTGTTTCAGAATGAGCTGTGAATCGCTGAATAGACCGATGCACCAATGTGTGTTCATTCTGCCAGATGTTTCTATGGAGTCTTGAATATTGGATCCATCAAGGACGTGTAATTATTGTACGGTTAATTTAGCACTTTATGCTTTTCCCTGAGATACTCATACATTAGTGTGACTTGAACTACTTGTTTACAATACCTAGGGTTTGGGTGTGATTTGATTACTGCTTGGAGGCTGTGACAATATGTTTAACGTGTTTTGGTACTAATTTGATGTTATTTTATCTAATATTTGTTCTAAGCGCAAGCCTTGGGCTTGTTAGGACATGATTATTTATTTAAGGTTCAAGTGGTTCAAATGGTTCTGAGCACTATGGGACTTATCTTCTGAGGTCAAGAGTCCCCTAAAACTTAGAACTACTTAAACCTAACTAACTTAAGGACATCACACACGTCCATGCTCGAAGCAGGACGCGAACCTGCGACAGACTGTAGCGCCTAGAACCGATCGGCCGCTCCGGCCGGCATTAATTTAAGGAGTTAAAGTTGTAGCGTTTTCATTATCGCATTGAGACGTGCGATTTATTGGTTCGTAATTTCTTACGATCTGATGTATCTCTGAGTCTGGATGGCGCATTTGACCTACACCTTCTGGCCCTTGCGAGTCTTTCTTACTTATCAGACTCCAACGTTCTGTTTATGCTCCAGATACACCCAGTAATAGCGACCCGTTCTGAAGTGAACACTGTTTGAGGGAGTATAGGTGACGCAAATTCGACCTGAGACTTTTATACCTCGCAATGTTGCCCCGGCCGACAGTTGGTGGTTGAGCGGGACCAATGTCCGTCGTCCGCGCTGCCTGTTGTGTAGGCCGTTCGTGTTTGTACCCGGTTGGCGCCTGTATTTATAACATAAGTGTCGATTGCTGGTCCAAGATTCACAACTTTACAGAAATTCTGTATATGTATTTACTGCCTGTGCTTTTCCGTCGTTGGCTAAATTGTGTTTCAGATGAATGATTTGCATGTTGGAATTTGGGTATAATAATTATTCAGTTACGAATGCATTTTCAAAGCTTGTCATTTACTGTTTGTAAGTCAGTTTTGTCACTGATCGTTATGTCTTCAGTTTAGTCAGCGAGATACTTAACAATGAAACCTTTTTATAATAATTGCGTTATTATAATCGCATAAAATTTGCGTTAACGTAAATTTCCTTCTGCCGTTTGATCTATAATGGTTGATTCCTATCATTCTACTGTTAATCGTGGTGCAACAGTCCAATGAAGGTTGCATTAGCATTAATCGGTTGCTGCCGTCTCATGTGTAACTCGTAATCACTATAACAACAAGCTGTTCAGGAAACTGTTATTTAATCCTAGTTTGTTGCCTTTATTGTGTCGGAGTAATTGTTTCAAGGACGAACTTGTGCCTGTTTACATATCTGATAAACACTCATATGACAATAATTTTCCTTATAATTATTATCTAAATTAATTGTTTACATGAATAAAAGTTTGTGTGCAATACTTTCACTTAGTCCTTTGTGAGCTTTTCATGAGGCCACGACGTATCCCCTAATAATAAATGTTGTGTGACGCGGGCCTGCCGTCGGGTAGACCGTTCGCCGGGTGCAAGTCTTTCGATTTGACGCCACTTCGGTGACTTGCGCGTCGATGGGGATGAAATGATGATGATGAGGACAACACAACAACCAGTCCCTGCGCGGAGAAAATCTCCGATCCAGCCGGGAATCGAACCGGGGCCATTAGGATTGTTATTCTCTCGCACTGACCACTCAGCTACCGGGGGCGGACACGCATCTCCTTACCGATATATATACCACTAAGATAGGTGGCACAGTGGCGAAGACTATAGAATTTAATTCAGGTGATTCAGTTCCCCGTCGATCCATTGAGAGGGAAACTCTAATCGGAACGTTTAGAGTGTGGAATGAGCAGAGGAGGTGCTGGTGTGGCGAGGATAGGTGGGACAAACGTACCAGTCGCCAGCCCTAGGCCAAAGTATTATGAATGTCCTAATCACTTATTACATGCACTGCAGAAGTAAGATTTTGTACTCCTTTATGAAAAGGTGCAAAGTTTTTAAACCCTGCAGTCAGGTCGAAAACGACCCACGGGGATTAGCGCCCTGTCCATCCCTCCACGTAGTGCCTAGACAGGGGAGCTAGTAGCGCAACTGGAACTCGTCCATGCTCTGCTCTCGAAGGACCCATCTGCACGAATTCCTTGAGAACGAGCGTCCACTTTTATTCAGGTTCAGACAGTCACCAAAGAGCTAGGCTGGTCATATATCGGAACATGTTTACCTCGTACAAAATGGAGGGAATGTTTATAGCATCATAAACTCGTTCACTTTGTGACGGAATGGCCAAGAAAGAAGGCGTTTTACAAGTATTCATCGATGGCATGTACTTGTAGAAAATAAAATGGGGCAGAGATTAGTTGCTTGTTCAATGCTAACTGGCAAGAAACGAATAATAATACCATCAGCAAATTAGAAAATTAATGTTGGTTTATATTCGGATGTGTGGGATTCTTTGAGTGACAAAAGTCGAGTCCTCAGGTCGGCGGAAGAAACACAGAAATAAAACTATTCATTGCCTTCTACAGGGTTATCCACAGTATTGAACCACCATTTCAACAAAAAAAGAGAACAAAAAAAGAGAACCGGTTATATGAACAGAAATTTATATTCACATAGTGTGAGTTGTAAGAAGGAGAGAACCTGTGGGGCTCTTACCAACAAGGTGGCCTTATGGGAAAACGCCATTTTGGATGCAGATCGTAATTTTCAAATGGAAAGCCATTCATGTCACATATTAGCCAGGAAGAGCATAAAGGAGTGAAAGGGGTGAAAGGTGGTGCCTGCACACAAATGCAAAACCCATCAGAATAGAGAAAACACCAAACACTGCTGATGGCCCACATAATTCACGACTGTCGAAATCACTGTGAGCGCAAACCTTACCGAAGTCCAGAACACTGACAGCGCTTCCCGGATAACCGGAACATAGGGTCTCAAGTTGAAATACTATGTACAAAATAGAATCCATTCGCCTGCGAGGCCGGAATCATACTATCGAACTATTTTTGTTGTTTTTGTTTTTTGTTATGCTGTTGAAACATCCCTTCAGAATGAGAAAACTTTGGTTTTGCAAATAAAAATCACTTTTTCTCACAGCACTGTTCCATTTCTCCCACACACGTTTCGCCTTTTTAGTTTAAGAGATGTTCAGTGGGATCTGGAATGATACAGTTTTGTTTTGATGTGTGTTATTTGTAGATTATGAAACACTTCACGTCCAATTTTTATGTGAATAAGTGACTACTTACAGTTCCTCGCGTTTTTGTTTGGGATCTGAATTTCCTCGCATCTGTTCACAATAAATTCACTTACGAAACATAAGCTCGTTTTCCTGTTCCCAAATTTTCTCTTCACAATTTTCGTATTCTTTGCCCTTGTTGAAGTGGCGCACTATTAGTCTTCTGTCATTAAATGTAGATATTTGATCGAACGCTGTGATTTAAAGATGGAAGTATATTAAGTTCACCATATGCATCATCCTGTTTGGTTTGTTTACCTACATGTTACCTGCATAACGAAGTATAGGCTGAAAACTAACGTCTACTCATTTCCGTTATACACTCCTGGAAATTGAAATAAGAACACCGTGAATTCATTGTCCCAGGAAGGGGAAACTTTATTGACACATTCCTGGGGTCAGATACATCACATGATCACACTGACAGAACCACAGGCACATAGACACAGGCAACAGAGTATGCACAATGTCGGCACTAGTACAGTGTATAGCCACCTTTCGCAGCAATGCAGGCTGCTATTCTCCCATGGAGACGATCGTAGAGATGCTGGATGTAGTCCTGTGGAACGGCTTGCCATGCCATTTCCACCTGGCGCCTCAGTTGGACCAGCGTTCGTGCTGGACGTGCAGACCGCATGAGACGACGCTTCATCCAGTCCCAAACATGCTCAATGGGGGACAGATCCGGAGATCTTGCTGGCCAGGGTAGTTGACTTACACCTTCTAGAGCACGTTGTGTGGCACGGGATACATGCGAAAGTGCATTGCCCTGTTGGAACAGCAAGTTCCCTTACCGGTCTAGGAATGGTAGAACGATGGGTTCGATGACGGTTTGGATGTACCGTGCACTATTCAGTGTCCCCTCGACGATCACCAGAGGTGTACGTCCAGTGTAGGAGATCGCTCCCCACACCATGATGCCGGGTGTTGGCCCTGTGTGCCTCGGTCGTATGCAGTCCTGATTGTGGCGCTCACCTGCACGGCGTCAAACACGCATACGACCATCATTGGCACCAAGGCAGAAGCGACTGTCATCGCTGAAGACGACACGTCTCCATTCGTCCCTCCATTCACGCCTGTCGCGACACCACTGGAGGCGGGCTGCACGATGTTGGGGCGTGAGCGGAAGACGGCCTAACGGTGTGCGGGACCGTAGCCCAGTTTCATGGAGACGGTTGCGAATGGTCCTCGCCGATACCCCAGGAGCAACAGTGTCCCTAATTTGCTGGGAAGTGGCGGTGCGGTCCCCTACGGCACTGTGTAGGATCCTACGGTCTTGGCGTGCATCCGTGCGTCGCTGCGGTCCGGTCCCAGGTCGACGGGCACGTGCACCTTCCGCCGACCACTGGCGACAACATCGATGTACTGTGGAGACCTCACGCCCCACGTGTTGAGCAATTCGGCGGTACGTCCACCCGGCCTCCCGCATGCCCACTATACGGCCTCGCTCAAAGTCCGTCAATTGCACATACGGTTCACGTCCACGTTGTCGCGGCATGCTACCAGTGTTAAATACTGCGATGGAGCTCCGTATGCCACGGCAATTGATTCCAATTATTTTCATGTCTTTTTCTATAGTGGCTGGTTTGTGATTGTATTCTCTTAGGTGTTCTGCAAATGCAGACAGGTTCGTCTCATGCTTTCAGGCTCTCATGTTTTCTTTGTATGTAACATCACGTTTTCTGCCTATTTGTCCTTTGCTTCTGCCATCAGAAATGTTACACTGTAATTGATATGTACCTTCTTTCTGGTAAATGTCTACGTTCCTTGTCAGCTTTGGGGTGTATTTTTGTTTAGAACTGTCTGTTGTGTGTGCTACGTTTATGTCGTGACTTTTGAAAATATTGGTGATTTTATATCTCTTAGTTTGCGCTTGTGTGTCATTGTGTACCATCATGCGTTTCCTTCTACATTTACCTGATTATTCTGTGTAGTTGTTTTGGTACTGAGTGTTTGTGATTGTGTTTGGTTATGTTATGTTGTTGGCTGTGTTTTTTTTTTGTTTTCTGCTTTTACTTTACTTTTCATTTTGTTATTTAGGAGATTGGAAAATTTGGATATTTGTGGTAAGCACTATGGGATCTAACTTAAACTAACTTACGCTAAGGGCAACACACACACCCATTCCCGAGGGAGAACTCGAACCTCCGACGGGGGAGCAGTTTGTTGTTTAGCTTTGTGACTTATGCCATTATTGTAACCATTGTTTTTGGCTATCTACGTTATTATGTCCCGTTCTTTTTGGTAGTTTTCCTCGCTGAACGCCACTGTGTTGAGTCTATGGACCAAGTATCGAAGTGCTGCTTGCTTTTGTGAGAGTTGGTGGTTCGAGAATTGGGCAGTCATAATGTCAGTTGCTGTGGGTTTATCGTTCTAGATCCCTCAGAAGATGCCTTAAAGTAAAAAACGTAAAGGCGTCTGTCAGAAACAAAATAGAGAGCAGCGAGAAAAAGCGCTTTTTATTTACAAAACATATATTTCTGTGCTTGCTGTGGAGGATGGTCATGCAAACAAATTTGTGAGAAAATTTTTATTTTCGTTGACTTGGCTTCATTGGCAAAGCACTATCATTAGTGACATAGTAAAAATTTGGAATAGTTTTGCATATTTGTTACTTCTGTTACTGTAACTTTTTACTAATTGCTAACGGCGCATGCTCGTCCTGTCGATACATCATGAAGACAACTTTTCTAACCTTTCCTTATCAACAAAAATGAAATCCGGAGTCTTGCACTGCACATTCACTGGCAAAATTACTTCGATTTATAGAATAATCCTTCAGTTTGTAATTGCATTTGGCTTAGCTGTATGCTTCACATTTAGTTGACATCACATATAGTTGACATGACATATAAATCGTATAGTTGATTTGTGGTTTTATTTAATTTTGTGCTTGTATTCTATTAATTTGCAGAATGTGTCGTTTTGTAGATCTATCTCGTCATTTAAGAGTTCTTTCTTTTTCCTTACCGTCTTGTTCATACGTTTTTTGTGGTTTTAGATGTTTCCTATAGCAAGCCCTATTGATCTGTGCGTAGACTACGTCTCTTAGTAACTTTACTATTGTGTTTTCTGCAGGAGTCGAGTTTCTGCGAAAGTCCACATTTACATGATTTTTTTCTACCCTGCGTCAAATGTTTTTACCACTTCGTGTAACATATCTTGATTTCACATGTGTTGCACTTCTAATGATAAATTCTTGAATTACGATTGTTTTAAGGAGTTACTTTTGACTGGAATCGCTGTTTTCGTAAGCTCTTCTGATGGTTTGATTTCGGAAAATATTTGGTACTGTATGGGTGTACTACCATAGTATTTCTATATTATGGTGTTCGGTCTTTTTTTCCTCTTCCTCCCAGTTGTTTCTGTTTTCGCTGACAGTGTGTCATTTCACTTTAAATCACCAACATAACAACAAAATGAAGAATAAAAAAAAAAGCAGAAACGACAATACATAGCCAACAACGGAGAACCTTTTGCCATCGTGACATATGAAATGGTACAGAAAAAACTGTAAGCAAATTTGCAAAATCGCCTCCATCTGAAGAAAAGCTTTTCTTCACTCTCCAAGAATTGAAATTTCAAAAATAATTATATGTAACCCATATTCTTCGAATATTATGCTCTTTTTACGTCAATGTAAACTGAAAATTACAAAATAATGTTAAATGCTAAGAAATTTTTCATTTAATTAAGTATTATACTTTTCAGAGACGTGCACTCATATTAACAAATAATTTGGCCCCTTTACCTCCCTCATACTACAAAATACATTTTTTTCTTTAAACGTGGAAGTCCACAGCAGATTCCCTAAGAATTATTTAAAGTGGCTCATACCGTTATCAGAATGAAAAGCGCTCTATTAATTTTATTTTCTTGAAAATTTGATGTAACTCTACTTCTGGATGAGTTCTCAGTCTAAAGCACCTCTTATATGTTGGTTCACTGACACCGAGATTCGTGTAAAAATGTTGTGAATTTCACGTTTCAGGGAAGTGGAAAACAAACACCCTCCTACAGAGTACACAGGTCGAGTGCTCTTGTTATTGCCAATTAAGTGGATGCAGCAATGCGAAAATCGTGTTGCGCAGCTAACAGATTAGTACAAGAATGGACCAACACAGCTGATTAACGTCACTTGACGAGAAAAACACCAGGAGTACTCACTATTATTTGTCGCTGGTGGAACAATGCTGAACAGTCCACACGAACCTGGAAATAAAAAATAAACGCACTCCATTAAGCACGCAGAATACGGCAAAAGGATTTATCTCTAACTGTATACTGTGTACATGCACACGAGATTTTTAAAACATACAACGGGAAATGCTAAAATAGAACACTCCTATGTAGATGACATTTTTAAATTTTCTGCATCTGTACTGAAAACAGAGCACTTTATACCGCTGTAGACAGATTAATTTTAGATTACGGAATAATAACGACATGAAGCCATATATGCAGTGAATATAATCTGGTATGCTACTGATATCTATGAGGTAATTTCAGTAATTGAATTAATTTTTATTTAATGTTTTATAAGAATGGCGTTAATTATCGTTCCAATTCCGTAACAAGTTACACTCTTTGTACCGATATATACGAGCACATGAAGCTTAAACGACATATTTATTCTGTTATTACACTATCCTCATTTATTTTCTTTCGCGGTATGTTAGTAATTGGGCTCTGATGTTCTTGTACGGAACTACTTGTCAATCGGTCTGTTGGAGCTCACATAACAGTGATGTAAGATTTTGCTTCCAAATCCCAGATTTACAAGTGAAGTTTAACAGACATACATTTCAGGTCTTCAATTGCAGTTATTCTGTGTTGATACGTATAACGGCAAAGGAAAGATGGATTATAGGTTAATAATTTGCTTTGACAAAGTCTGAAATACTGTTAAAATGTAGCAAGTTGTTGGAAACATTTGAAAATACTAGAAAGAACAGTGATGAGCTTTAGCTTTTAATGAACAACTAATTCAAGAATATGCGTACGCATTGCATAGGGCTACTGATTTGTAAATACTGATTTTTTTTATGATAAGATTTGAGATAGCTGTTTTCTCTGAGATGAAAATAGATGCATTCACTTATATTTTTAGGGAGTTGCCGATGCATGGAATTGCTTTAGAGATACAGAATGAAGAATGCTAAGCTATTTACCTATTTTTGTAACTTAGAATCGAATGCTGACATCCATACTTACGTGTGTGAATTAAGAGCCATTTTCACTTCGTCTGTAATTGTATGCACTTGCTCACTTGCTGAGTTGTTACAAGTTTCTTCCAACACCTAGACATATTTGCACAACAAATAAGAAACAGTGACACAAAACTGTTCTTTGTACATCATGTCGTTACTGTACGTTTCTGAATACGCTGATCGTGAAACGAAAATGAACACAATTCAGAGAATGTTGGTAGTTACTGGTATTCAGAAAATTAAACAGAACCTGACAGCTAAATATCTGCAGTTGTATCTACAAAAACACATTATAGAGGAAAGCTTTAGTACAGTACGAGTAAATATTGCAACAGATAAAAAATACAAAGATGGACCAAGGAAGCGAACCAAATTACAGTTGGAAAAATGACAATT
Source organism: Schistocerca gregaria (assembly GCF_023897955.1). NCBI lineage: Eukaryota > Metazoa > Arthropoda > Insecta > Orthoptera > Acrididae > Schistocerca > Schistocerca gregaria. The sequence goes on from NC_064925.1 coordinate 571,412,230, forward strand.
GTCATTTACAATTTTCAGTTCAATGGGAAGTCAATCGGAAACCGATATTTTTGAATAATGCCCACCTTTTCTGTGCACAGAGGAAAACTAATATCGAAAGTCAAATAGTTTTTGCGTCCAGTGTTGAGAGTCTACACAATTAATAACAAATCCGATGAAAAATAATTTCTAGACGCTTGAATAACGGTATGTACTGACAATTCTCAGAAACAATTCGCGCGCTACGAATCGTCTTGTTTCATTTATAGACATGACCCACAAAATCATTTTTAAGAGATATAAGTTTTAAAAGTAGAAAACGTAAAAGGCTTTCGTTTTTCCGTGTCTGAGATGGCGGAACACACCATTTAGTGAATGTAGCTGAGCTCAGTTTTTGTATAATTTCCTGAATATGATGCTTCTAATAAAGCTTCACATCCGTCTACCGTGACAACCATATGAATTTTTGAGCTCATGTATTGTTATTTTGTCATCTTGTGATCAGAAAACTTGTATCTTACTAGATTTCTCTGTCAGGTACTGCATGCACTGGGTTTTGTTAAATTTGGGATAACCTGTTTCCCATTATCCACGAAATGGAAGCAGGTACATTATTTGACTTTATGCACAACACCAGGTCTTTCACAATCACATTTTTGTCAGCCGTAAACGGGACAATTAATTCATCATCTTTCGTCCTATTTTGCAAGTACTTGATTAGGTGAAGTACATGGTCTGGAAAAGAATTCTGTGAAACTATGGAACTTACATTATCACAGACAGCCTGAAACGTCTGCCCGGTTGTGTTGGAAGAGCGACTGACCACTTGGTGATTGGTAAACAGATTGCGCAACATTATTAAAGGATAACTTTTTCAAAACCCCGTATAGTCTGCCATTGCAACGCAGAAGTTTGAAATTTGGCTCAAAGGTACCCAAAACTTTCCTGCGTAATAATGCAAAAGCGTGGCATCTTGCGACGTCACCCTTCGGCTCGGTGACGCTGCGAACGAGAAGGTGTCGAGACATGCGAAAAAAAGAAAAAAGGCCAGAGCTCAGAACTTGATGTGCGGTGCAAGGTGGGTTACTGATGTAGCGGTGGCACGAAATGTCACCTCAGTCGTGCTCAGCGCAACCGCTGACGTTTCACACAGGGAGAAGATCGCCAGAGCGCCTCTTAAATTTCACTCCTTCTTTTGACGCCTCACTGATGGAAGTGCGAACTGCGACGCCGAGCACCGAAATCACGCTGCTTTCTTACGAGCGTCAGAGAAAAGTATTCCGCACAGCATCGCTCAGAATCGACACTAAACAAACTTCAAGGGATGGCATATAAAGGGCGTCAATGAAACCACCCCTTTCCTTCGGGCGTTGATTTCCACATATTTCGCTGTGAAAAACGACAGCTTGCAGTGCGGTGAGTAACAGGACGTGTTTTCTCGACAAATTTTGAGACTGCTGAAACTCCACGGACGATTCAACTTTCTATAAGAGCACAGTGGACCAGCACACACACTGAACGTCATCGCACCACTTTGCAATGCCGTACGACCGCAGTTTTTGCTATAGTGTAAACGATGGAACCATTAGGGACTGATCATACAATGTAAACTTTCACGGCCGGTATTGTCTTCACTTAAAACTTCCGGGCTGAAAGGCCGTAGTCGAAGTACAAAACTCTCTCCTGACGTTTCGTCTCCAACTGCGGGAGACATGCTCGGAGGTAAAGTGGCGAACTGCGAAAAGAACTCAAGGAAGCGCTGATTATATAGGCAGTGCAGAGGGCGCCACAGTCGATCACGCTGCGTCGGCTATGAGATTGTCTTTGGTAATGCCAACATTCTCGATTGAAAGTAATCGATAGTAACGCTTGCGGTTCAACGCTGACATCCAAATTTTATCCAGTTTAACACCTTCGTCTTTCCTGTTAAATTTATTACGATGTTTACCAATCTCGATAGCCTCTTTATACAAGTGTGCATAATAATGCACATTTCATGATCACCTTCCTGGGAAACATGTTCCGCTACGGCCGGGACTGTTAAAAACCATTCGTCGAAACCTGAAGACGATCCGAAGCAGTAATGGCTGCTAATACTCCTTTAGCCCTCGTGTTTCGCACTTTCCTGGGGCGCTGTGGGAGACAGGGGTGGGTGGGTTTGCGTCATTGATAATGCATGACTAAAGCGGCAAAGTGTCCAAGTCAGCCACGATGTCGGCGCCACCAAGCTTTCTTTTTTGAACACCTTAAAAATGTACCTATACGGAGCCAATCAGAGGCTACAGCAGCAGCGTAGCCTGCTTGGAAGTGCCTGAGACTCCGTAAAGGTACATTTTTAAAGTGTTCAACAAATATGGATGGGTGGCACCGAGGTAATCGCCGATTTACATTGTCTTAGAGGGACCTTTTTCTGTTTAATTCACGCACTATTAATGTCGCAACGCCCCCCCCCCCCCCCCCCCCTCCCTCGCGGAGAAGTCCAAATATGGATGGAATCATGAGAGCTGAAACAGCGTCAGCACCGTTTTCCTACTTCGGGTTATCTTCAGATTTTATCGAATAGATTTGAAAAGTCCTACTGATCTCACTCCTGCACACCAGAGCAAAACTTGCGCTCGCACTACACATTAAAGGGGTGCGGTAGCTCTCAGTGGCTTTGGTGACACACATTAGCCTTAGAGAAGGTTAAAGAAGTATTCAACACCGAAGATCGCATAAAATATGTTTTATGTAAAAAAAAAAAAAAAAAACAGTTTCAACAGACTAAGCTGCCATCTTAAGGTCTCAAAAGAATTTAAGATCTGAACATTATAGCATAGTCTGTTAAAACAGGTTATATCAAATAAAAGAATATTTTATGTGATCTTGGCAGATCGTCCTTCTGTCTCTCAGACTGAGAAAATTCAGCCTTAGAGAAGGGCTGAATCACTGGCGGGTGTGAGCAGTGTCAGCAATTGCAAGGGGCGTCGTGCAGCCCTCCCGTCACACTGCCGGCTGTTATTTTCTGTAGTGGTGCGTGTGCCCCAAGGGAAGGGCTGCTGTCACTCACTCCCTTTGTTCCGCCCCTTGAGCCATTTTCGTGTCGATGCTGAAAAACGCTGTGAGCGAAATGTTTTCCTCGGCCACCCATAAGCAAGCCGCGCGATTTCAATGTTGTGTGTCGCGGTTGTAGCCAACATCGTAGAAGCGTGAAAAGTAGGCGCTAAAGAAGCATAAGAAATTAGCGCGGGGAACAGGGGGAGTGTGACGACCTTCACATTCATGGTGAACTTGTCCAGAGCTGCTGTGAATTTTAGCACCAAAGTGAGGATCATTACACCTCGCATCAACTTCTGAACTCTCGCCACTGTATTCGCATATGTCGACACCTCACTGTTTGAAGCGCCACCCAACCGAGGGTAACGTTGCATCATTACAGAGGAACGTTGTAGGTACCTTTGAGCCAAATTTGAAACTTATAGCCTGCCGGGGTGGCCGAGCGGCTCTAGGCGCTACAGTCTGGAACCGCGCGACCGCTGCCTCGGGCATGGATGTGTGTGATTTCCTTAGGTTTGTTAGGTTTAATTACTTCTAAGTTCTAGGGGACTGATGACCTTAGAAGTTACGTCCCACAGTGCTCAGAGTGATTTGAATCATTTTTGAAACTTATACTTCGCAATGGGAGACAATCACAAGGTTTAGAAAAAGTGATCTTTTAATTTGTTGCACAGAGTACAACGAATTATTTGAAATGTTCTTCCCAAATTCAGTAATACTTAAACGTATATAAATGTACCGGACGGAAGTTACGTGCCTGTCAGTGGTGAGATAAGATGAGACGGAGTACGATCTTGAACAGTGAAAGATTGTGGAGGATGTTTACGGTGTCTAATTGCAAGGAATCTTCCCTGTGCTCATCTGAAGAGTCTGGTAATCAGTGAAAACTTAAACCCGGATCATCACGTAATCCCCACCTTTCATTAATGAGAAGCTAGTGTCTAAGCCACTGGACCACCCCACACGACTGCAGTTATTATGATAATGGAAATATGCGTGCACGAAGCAGTATCAGCGCTGAACCACTTTTCTCCGCTGGAGTAACGGCCCCGGTTCAGTTTGATTGTAAGGACACATTGTGACCTCCTCGGCCTGCTGCTTGAAGACCACACGTCACTTCCCATCGTGTAAGAGCAGCATTACTCGGTCATTTCATCTAACATTGCATCAGTGATCTGCATCTACATACATTCGCCGTAACGCATCGTACGGAGCATGGCGGAGGGTATCACGTACCACCACTAGGCTTTTCCTATCCTTTAAAAATGGACGCAAAGAATCGCGTCTACAAATACATTTATTTGATGGTAACCGGTTTCGGTAAGCTTTTGTACATCCTCGTATCCTCAGACTCTCTTGGTAGGCGGTGGCTGTGAATGAAGCGAGTGTCGTAACAGTTGACGTTCGTGGAGCTACAACATTCGCTCCATTCCAATTCCAGACGATTGTCGTAATGTATGTGTTGAATCTCTCCTAAAAATACCAAATTAGTGCGGAAATAACGGCATGCAGGACTCACAGCAGAATGCCCTTCAAATGAGTACATGAGATTGTTGTATGCCATATTAAATGAGTCATAAAATTTAACCGAAATGACTGTTTCGAGATATTATGTCGCCAGTTGACTATTTAAAAGAATGCCATGTTCATTTACAGGATGTCCAAATATTTAGACTTCCTATGCATGTTAAATGCACCTGAGGCTATGTCATCAATATATCCGTATAGTGAAAAATTCTGCCACAATGTAACTCTATCTCAGAAAGCTTTGCCTATGGCCGACAATGCTGTTTCCGGCACGACTCACGATCCAACTTAATTGTACCGATGGCTCGCATCATTACCTGTCGTAGGTGCTACTTTTGCCCACCATATGCTAGCGTTTGAACAGCTCATGGGCATCTGATAAGTTTTCAGTGACAACAGTCAACTATTGCAATTTTGTAATTTTTTTCTCCGTTTTTCAATGTTGTGAATAAATGAGGTCATCTATTCGCAGCTAGTGCTTGAAAAGTCGTAATAAACAAAACTGACCAATAGCGAAAACAAATACCTGTTATGATTTCGTAGACTTTCCCGGCGTAATAACTGCTGATATTCTTCACGGGTTTGCAGCCGGATCATTTCGTCCTCCAGACACAATATTTCGGCGGACCAGCTGGCCGCCATCCTCAGGTGAGTTAATGCTGGTGCACTGCCTCGCCGAGGCAGTGCACCAGCATTAACTCACCTGAGGATGGCGGCCAGCTGGTCCGCCGAAATATTGTGTCTGGAGGACGAAATGATCCGGCTGCAAACCCGTGAAGAATATCAGCAAATACCTGTTACATTCGAAGGAAGAAAATGTTATAATATCAGAAAGTTTGTACGACAGTGACACCTGCTCGAAGAAAAATAGTCTGCGTCTAGACTTTGGATTTGACTCTCCTTTGAAGGGTTGCATTTCAATTGAAACGTGCCCATCCGTTCGTTTCATGGAACGCGACTTAATTTATAACTTTCGCGTCATCTTTGTTAAGCCATTATCGAGTCTGCCACACTGAATTTTACTCTGAAAAGACTACACTGAACCTCTCGGGCTAAGATGGTGCAAGGTGTTTTGATTCATTTCTTCCTATGGTTGCCATTTTAATTTCCCGCCTCCTGTATTCCATGAATGAGTGTTTTTGGATGATCGTGTGGTGTTCAGAAATCAATATAGCATGGAGATAGATGAAAAGCACAGCACGAGAGAGTTTGTTGTGAACTCCAATTCAACGAATCCGCCCTGCCCACCACCACCCCACTGCCATACAGAAGAACAGTTCTCTAGTCAGCGTTGTTTTAGACACGACCGTCATGAAGTGCCATGCCAAGAATACAAAGGCGAAGCCGGGACGAGAGAGTGGTTGGAAATTTCAATCCCAAAGAATCTCTCCCCTATACATTTTGAAGAATGGACCTGTTTTCTGGGTAGCGTGGTGATGGGTAGGACAGTGAAGGAATCATACTTGTACAAGGATGAAAAAGTTAGACCGGCAGCTTTTGGTTTGTCGTTTCAAACTCCACGACTCTCTCTGCCTGCTCTTAAAAGCAGAAGAGCCATTTCGCAAGTGGAGTTGTTTTCGAACAGCTTCTGGCTGAAAGGGTAGGTGAGACGACGCGCTCCTCAAAGAATTATTTATCAAGAGAAAGGAATCAATCAAAACGTGTTAGGTCTGTGATTTATAGTTTTCGGTTACTAGTTGTGTGATTACGTTTATTGTAGCTCAGTTATGTTAGGGAAGAACTTTGTGTCGTTACTCCATTTCACAGTGAATTTCTGATTGAGGTACGAGTTTCAGAGACTTTCAGTTCCATGATAGACAGTGCTCCTTCGCCACTCTACCACTCTTGTTTTACCACAGTGGATAGTTATTAATACAAAAGAGCTGTTTTCCTTGTGCATCTACAATGAATGCGACAGGGAAATGCATTTCTTTAGTCACAAATAACCGCCTCACTTCCTTCCCAACCAGTGCACTTTTTGTCTTTTTAACTGAATTTGAAGTTACTGCATGTTATGATACTACTCTCAAATGTAAAAGACTTGATTGAGATTATAAATGCATGTTGACCCATCTGACTTTGTATAATACTGTCATTATAATTATGTAAGCATTTATCTGCTTATGCACGAAGATGTCGAGCATTACTGAGACATTTTCCACACCACAACTTTCATAATGAGAAAGAGTAGGAGAGGCTGAAAGGCTGAAACCCTTTCGGCTTGTCCTTTTTCAGTCAATATCAGTTTCAATCAGACGAAAATGGTGAGACAGGATCGAACAAAAATAACTTTTAAGAGTAAATATCATTTTACATGGTGACAATTATTGAACTATTTGAAAATTAGTTACAAACTAGTGGATGCACACACTTTATTCAACATGTAAACATCAGTACAGATATTCGGATTTAGGTTATGACATATTCGATATGTCTGCCATCATTGGCGATAATGTGGCGCAAACCTATAGCGAAATTCTCCATGACATCGGTACTGTCGATGACATGTTGAACAGCTGTTTCAGCAGTGGTTTTGAGGTTATCGCTGTACACCTTGTCTTTAACATATCCCCACAAAAAGGAATCGCAGGAGTTCAGACATGGAGAACGAAGTGGCCAATTGAAGCCCATGCCAGTGGCCTCTGGGTACCCCAGATCCGGAATGCGGTCCCCAAAGTGCTCCTCCAGGACATGAAAGTGGGCTTAGTGAAAGGGGGGGGGGGGGGGGGGGAGAGGGAGAGAGAGAGGGAGGGAGAGAAAGAGACTCTTCTGCTTCGATGGGGACGAGCTTCGTCTTGCATGAAGCACACATTGTCGGAATCATGGCCACTTTGGATAGTGGGGATTAAATCATCTTCCAAAACCTTCACGTACCGTTCGGTAGTCACCGTGGCTTCAAGAAATATCGCATCGATTATTCCGTCACTGGACACTGCACACCACACAGTCACCCTTTGAGGGTGAAGATACTTTTTGATCGCGATGTGTGGATTTTCAGTCCTCCAAATGCAATAATTTTGTTTATTGACGAACCCATCGAAATGGAAGTTCTCTTTCCCGCTAAACCAAATCGTGTATACGCATACTTATTCCTATGACGCCCCGCGGCTGTCCATGCAGTTTCATCGTCCTAACGCAAATAGTGCAGAACTTATTACGATTTTATTTGATACAGTTCAATAATGGTCTCCCTGTAGTAACTGTGAGTGCTGACTTCTTAGTAACTTCGTGTCTTCATTACCGTTTTAATATGTAACCTGGCTTGGGACTTTTCTTAGTGTTTCTGAGAAGGTTTAGGAACTGCACACATGATGCACTCAGGATAGGTGATGTGGTGTCTGACAGGAAAAATGGGGCTTTGTATGCAGCATGCACAAGGGCGTTTGTGGAAACAGCACAGGGTCAGGTCACAGGCAGGCAGGACTGTGTTTTCCAGCTGGCCACCTGGCATGTGGCAGGTTCTGTTTAGCTTTACAGCATTTTTCCACTCTTGGTGGGTGCATGGAGCTGTTGGGTGAGAGAAAGGACCTGTATCAGTAGGAGGCTGACGCTTTGCCATGTTCTGAATAGTGTTTTCAGTAGATAAAAATCCAGACTTACAAACAACATGAGAAGGGCACAGAACTATCGGCTAGTCTGAGGAACAGGTTTTCAACTTTGCCTGGAGCTAGGAAGTGAAGCTAGCTGCTGGGCATGAAAAACACCTATTGGTGAAAATACGTATGACATCATGAGGCCAGATGACATAGAGGAAAGTTTTTTGAGAGCAGAGGAACATTAGTCACTGAAGTTTTTTACATTATTCACTTTCTTCGGTGGATTTCTGCTGAAGTAGCAGTTATGCCATTGATAGACACAGGGTGCTTGTAAAATGGTTGGTACACTCTTACGCGGGAAAGAAAGAGCTGGCTGCTTAGTTCAGATAGACAAGACGGGGCCTTCGACGTGGATGTTAAGGGCTGAATACATCTCTGCAAGTTGTAGTCTCCAGTGCAGCAGCCGAATTGGGGTGCAATGTTCGAGTCTCGCACTTAAGAAAGCCAGATTTGGAGTCAACACCCTGTTCGTCTTCTGCTGATCATTTATGGTGAGCAGAATAGCAGCACCAGCTCTTTACAAAAATCCCTTTCAGAATTGACCGAGGGGGTGGCGCAGTGGTTAGACACTGGACTCGCATTCTGGAATACGACGGTTCAATCCCGCGTCCGCTCATCCTGATATAGGTTTTCCGTGATTTCCCTAAATCGCTCCAGGCAAATGCTGGGATGGTTTCTTTGAAAGGGTACAGCCGACTTCCTTCCCCATCCTTCTCTAATCCGATGAGACCGATGACCTCGCCGTCTGGGCTCCTTCCCCACACAACCCAACCCCTACCCCCTTCAGAATGAATTCTTATCTTCACACTTATCTGTTCTACGTCCATCAGTGCAATGGTAGATGCATGTGTCCCTTCAGTTTATAATTCCGCCAAGCAGTAACTGTAATCTGTCAGTAGTAAATTGTGAATTATTTCATAATATCAGTTGCTTTTGTAGTTCCTCTTTTCAACTTCCGAAGAAACTTTCCCAGTGGGAAATTTCACTTTGCTTCGAGTTCTTGGTTCACATTTTTATTTCAACTGCGTTAATTATCATACATTCAGACGCATTTTCGTACTTTTGTTTGAGTTAATTAATATTTTAATTCACATCATTTTTTGCTAAAACTTTGAATATTTTAATTTTGATATTAGGCAATTCCCCTCATTAGGATCCATGACTAGGGTCTTGACAAAATGGTTCAAATGGCTCTGAGCACTATGGGACTTAACATCCGAGGTCATCAGTCCCCTAGAACTTAGAACTACTTAAACCTAACTACATCTACATCTACATCTACATCTACATTTATGCTCCGCAAGCCACCCAACGGTGTGTGGCGGAGGGAACTTTACGTCCCACTGTCATTACCTCCCTTTTCTGACCCAGTCTCGTATGGTTCGCGGGAAGAACGACTGTCTGAAAGCCTCCGTACGCGCTCGAATCTCTCTAATTTTACATTCGTGATCTCCTCGGGAGGTATAAGCAGGGGGAAGCAATATATTCGATACCTCATCCAGAAACGCACCTCTCGAAACCTGGCGTGCAAGCTCCACCGCGATGCAGAGCGCCTCTCTTGCAGAGTCTGCCACTTGAATTTGCAAAACATCTCCGTAACGCTATCATGGTTACCAAATAACCCTGTGACGAAAGGCGCCGCTCTTCTTTGGATCTTTTCTATCTCCTCCGTCAACCCGATCTGGTACGGATTCCACACTGATGAGCAATATTCAAGTACAGGTCGAACGAGTGTTTTGTAAGCCACCTCCTTCGTTGATGGACTACATTTTCTCAGGACTCTCCCAATGAATCTCAACCTGGTACCCGCCTTACCAAAAATTAATTTTATATGATCATTCCACTTAAAATCGTTCTGCACGCATACTCCCAGATATTTTACAGAAGTAACTGCTACCAGTGTTTGTTTCGCTATCATATAATCATACAATAAAGGATCCTTCTTTCTATGTATTCGCAATACATTACATTTGTCTATGTTAAGGGTCAGTTGCCACTCCCTGCACCAAGTGCCTATCCGCTGCAGATCTTCCTGCATTTCGCTACAATTTTCTAATGCTGCAACTTCTCTGTATACTACAGCATCATCCGCGAAAAGCCGCATGGAACTTCCGACACTATGTCCTAGGTCATTTATACATATCGTGAAAAGCAATGGTCCCAGAACACTCCCCTGTGGCACGACAGAGGTTACTTTATCGTCTGAAGACGTCTCTCCATTGATAACCTGTGGACATCACAAAAATCCATGCCCAAGCAGGATTCGAACCTGCGACAGTAGCAGTCGCGCGGCTCCAGACTGAAGCGCCTAGAACCGCTCGGTCACAAAGGGCCGACAGGGCCTTAACATTCATGGTGTTTATTAATCCGTTTTCCTGCTGTAAATTTGCCTGTGTTTTAAGGAATTGTTTGTCTGTGTATTAATTTCCCGATTCATTTTTTTAAATTCCACATTCATGGGGTTTTGTGAGGTTGTGTAACAAGAACCATCATATCGGTACTAAATAATGTGTAGCACCTAAGAACGTTAAATGTTGCCAAACAAGTCACTTTCTTACACCTGTTTGCTTATATGTCGTCATTCTATTGTGCGAAAGTACATTACCATTTTCAATGAGCCGTGATTTAGTCATTTCATCCCAATTACACGTCAATTGGCAAGGGGACTGACGTAAGGGAGCAGAGCAAAAGCGAGGAAATAGTTGCCGGTTAAGAAAAGTTTCATTTGGAGATGGCAACCGATAATAGACGTAAGAATTGTTATGATGACGACGAGCGAGTCTTCGCCACTGTGAATGACTGTTGGCCAATGCTAAATAGAAACATACAAATCTCTTCTTTGTATATACAGCAGGTTTGTCAAAATGGCTCTGAGCACTACGGGACGTAACAGCTATGGTCATCAGTCCCCTAGAACTTACAACTACTTAAACCTAACTAACCTAACGACATCACACAACACCCAGTCATCACGAGGCAGAGAAAATCCCTGACCACGCGGAGAATCGAACGCGGGAACGTTTGTCAGTGAAGTCGATAAAGAGCTGGCTGCATGGTATGGGTCTGCAACGACTAAAATCATTAGAAGTCGTTGTTAAATAAAAATATATTGTGCTTAACTGGTGGTACAGGAATCTTAAGTCAGGAGGAAAATAATTACAAACATCGAGCTATAGAGGCATCATACAGGCCGTACTTTAACTAAGCGCCTTGTTAGAGTTTGCTTCCTATCAGCTGAAGGCCACGCTACTTTCCTACTTGACCTCCCGAACAAGAGCGGCCGAGCGCCGCTAGAGACTTGTTGCAGGCCGCGGGGCGGCTCGCAGGTCCAGAGGTACTAGGACGTACCGCGGTCGATAACTGCAACCACTAACAAGGGTGGTGTCGAACGCTGACACCACAGCAGCAATGTTTAACAGTGTTACTATCTATTTGTTCGATGGCCTGCACCTTTACTATACCGACAAGATCTTGTTACAGATAACAATACCCGTTCAAAAATCCGACCAGAGTACCGGGGAACACAGTGTTTGCAATCCATTAGATCATAGATGCTATTTCGATTCCAAATGTGCTTGAGATCAACAGCGTCATCGAGAACCGCGTCCTTTCGCACCACTGCTAGTCGCTTTGATGGTGGTGAACGCAGCAGGCAGAAGGAGTCAAGACATTAGAATGTCCGTCAACAACACGGCGCTGTCAAGTGCCCGGTCGAAAACGCGATACCGCCGGATAATTACTGGTCGCGCGGCGAGTGTAACACAAACGGATGCCTCTCAGGCGGCAGCCATAATTACCACGAGTCCCCGCTCCACTTTGCTCGAACCGTGACGGACAAGCGCCAGCTGGTGCAGCTAATCAACTTAAACGCACGGCTCCCGTTTGTTTCCTGCCGCCGCGTGCGTTTATTGTGTTACTCGAGCCTCGTCTGTTTACTCGCCGCTTGGTTAGTGAGCCGGCGCAAAGTGCCACCGCGTCGCCACGTCACGCCATGCGGACGCAAAAAGTCCACGCGCTAACGTGCCTTTGTCTGGCGTTAGCTCTCAGCTCCCGTGGCCACCTCAAATGATGCAGCACGTAGCCACTGTGACGAGATACCTGCGCGGTAGCTGTTCTACGAGTTAAGTTTTGGGAGCGTACTAAACCGTAGGGGAACAGGGAGAGCGATACACAAGAGTGGTTTGGTAATTTTTTAAAATAGCAAGAAAAAAGTTTCTTCCGTAAACAACTGACCTTTTTTTTATATAGTCTCATTTGAGAGATATATATTCGGTCAATCACTCCTCTAGCTTTTTCATCGCAACGGAAAGATAGATCCTGTCGAACACTGCAAAATACTCGTGATGTAATTATAATTTCTTTATCTGATGAAATTTTTTTCCCAGGAAGCCGGTGTTTCATGTCAGGAAAGAGGAAGAAGTCACCTGGAGCTAAATCTGGGTGATAGAAAGGATGACGAACGAATTCAAAGTCCAGTTCATACACTTATCGCTGACATGGGTTGGTGCGTTATCCTGGTGTAAGAGCACTTTTCGGTCTGAACCTCAGTCTTTTTTAGCCAACACAAGTTTCAAACGATCCAAAAATGTAGCATAATAGGGTTCTCTATTTTTCGAAGTAGTCTATGAGGATTATTCCTCAGTAATCGCAGAAAAGGGCCACTACCTCACTCACAAAATGGTCTTTGCCTTCTTCGGTGCACGCTCACCAGCGTTTGTCCGCTGTTTTGACTCCCGTTTTGACTCTGGTGTGTAATGATGCATCCAAGATTCATCAACAGCTACAAATCGGCGGATTGTGATTAAACGCGATCAGACGTTATGTTGCAAGGTTTTGCTGGGTGCACTTTTGGTCGGTGCAGCGCCCGCAGGAACTTAAATCAATTCTGATTTGATTTGTGCGGCAGTCCAATACTTCAAATGAAAATGTTTAATAACAGCACGAAACACGGTTTTCTCTATTTTCAATAGCAGTCGACACACTAACCAATTCAGACGAGTGTCAACAATCGACTGTACACCGTTAATTGTTGAAATACTTTATATGATCCTTGGACTAATCAAGCTTACCAACCATTAGGCGCAACAATTATGTTGCATTCTTTCAAGGAAATTTACCATACTTCTAAAACTACCCTCGTATACCCAACAAACAATTCAAGGCGTTGTGTAGAAGTGCTACTCTGAGATGAGGTTTTCACAGAAGTTGGTGGCGGATCACATCACACCAGTAAGAAGACTGATGATCCACAAGAAATTGCTGTACGTTCTAACAAGAGTTTCCCCTATCCGATTTTTTGATTCCGTGTTCGGTATGTCAGAATCTTTGATGAAACACCAGTGCCGCTCCTTTTCGATCGACAGTCGTTTCTATCCTTTGAAAGAATTCCAATGTGAACATAGCGAAAGGAGTGGAGGAAACCAAGGAAAAATTGAAAAAGAAATTAGAAACAGAAGAAATAAATTCAAATTTTGACGACAACACTGTACATAAATGAATGTTTGCTAGAGTGTTTCAGTGACTGTTAGAAAGATACGAGGGCGCGCTGGAAAGTAATGCGTCCGAATTTTGTATGTGAAAACTCTTCAGGCTTTCTAAATTTGACGATACTAACATTCTAAAACTTTCTTCTTGATATCTACATATCTATTTCGCAACAGGAGACGAACACATTTATTCCAACGAGAGACCATTTTGTTGATAACGTCACTGTAGAAGGTTTCTCTTTGTTGACGGTGCCACCACCTCATCTCTGCTTGCACCACTTCATCACATTAGAACTGTTGCCCTCGTAGGTGCTCTTCACCTTTTGGAAACATATCAAATTCGAGTAGCGGCTAGTCGGGACGGTATGGAGGATGATCGATGACAATCGGATTGACGAATATGCACTGCGCTCGTGTGTGATACGGCATTGTCATTTCGAAGGAGAGATTCCTCAATGTGTGGATGAACTCTTCTGATTCGAAACTCGATTGCAGCACGCTGTTCCTCATGCACCAGTTCAGTTATGTTACACATCGTCATGTTTCACGCTACAGTTCGGAGCCCTCTAGTGGCAGAGAGCTGCAGGTATGTTGTCATGGAGAATAAAGATGTAAAATTGTAATGCCGTTTGTTGTATCAATCGCACAAAGCTTCCAGATTTTTCACATAAAAAATTTGGAGATACTAATTTTTAGCAGTCTCTCGTAAATATAAACACGATATAACCCATCACTAAACACAAAATTTTTGACTATGCTGTATTTCTGAGGCATTACTCCATGACCAGGTGTCACTTCTGATGCTTATCTGAAGTGCATTGCTCCTGTAAATCAGATGATCTACAAATATCGACAATCCTGTGAATCTTCCTTGTGTACTTTCTACTCGATCAATGCACATTGACTGTTTGCGAACGAATATAACACATTAAACGTTGAAATTACACATAAGCAGTACACTCGAGGAAAGGACAGAAAGAAGATGCACAGCAGTTTTGGTTTACCGGAACTGCCATCCGATGAAATTAGCAAAAATTACAAATCCCATCTTATACGATAACCTTGAAATTTAATGACTAGTTAAGTTGTGTCTTTGATGTTTTAACGACAAAGTAATTCTTAGTAATTCTGCAAGGGAAGGGAAAGGACTTGGTAGCTCAGTAGACCCTAATGTTATTGCTTTATAAGATGCACATCAATGTAAGTAAAACAAATGTGCTAGAGTGGAATAGAAACATGTGATACCGAGGAAAAATACTGCGAAATGAGACACGAGATGTACTAGAAAAATTTCACTACTAGTAACAAAAAAAAGTACTGAGGAAGTTAAAAGTATATAAAATGTAAACTGGTAGCAGTAAGGAGAGCATTTCTGTAAAAGGACAATGTTTTAACAATGACTATAAATTTATCTTGTCCGCAAATACATGTCGGGAGTGTGGTCTTTGGTGGAATAGAAAAGTGGATCATAAACAGCGCGGAAAAGAAGAGAATTGAAACGAATATAGGAAAAAAGGGCATTGTGAGTCAACGTGACCAAAATAACTTACTATTTGCTATGAAACTTTCTGATGGATAATTATTACAGTAATAAACGGAAATGGGAAAAGGAAGGAAAAAGGGAGAACTGAAGAGGGAAACAGTAAGCAGATTGTTATGGATGTAAATTTTAGCGGATATGAAGCCTGAAGAGACTTACACAAGGTAACGCAGCGTAGAAATCTGTATCAAACCGATCTACAATGACAATGACATTAAAAAGAAAAAAAAATACATTTGACGTGACTCGTCTAAGGCGCTTTATGTTGGCAGCACTGTTGGAGGGTGATCATTATCTACCTTATCACCTAGTTACCGAAGAATATTAAAAGATGAATTACCATTGTTTCGCTGCGAAAGTGTTCTTCACAACAAAATAATAGCCTTGAAGATAATAGAAAAGCTATCTGACAATATCCTAAATTACAGTCTATTATTGCTTGCTCTTGAAGCATGGGATAAAAACCTTAGTCTTAAACGTAGAAGGGATATGATATTATCTAAACCAGTAGCTGACTGAATGGCACAGAATTTATTGTACAGTACTGAATATAAGTCTGTATACCTCTGTCTTAAATATACTTCTATTACAAGTTTGTTTGTGTGGCCATCCTCCGCAGCAAGCGTTTAGTACTTGTTTTGTAAATAAAACTGCATTTTTCTGCTGTTAGTTAATTTATTTATCCCGTACGCGTTTCGTAAATAAATTAACTAGCAGCAGGAAAAGGCAGTTGTATTTACAAACAAGTACATACCTGTATTAGTTCTTAACTTTCTCTTCATAAGGATTCATCTTTGGCTAAAGTTGTCACGAGATAATTGGGACTGGATAATTTATGACTACTTTGAAACTTCCTGGCAGATTAAAACTGTGTGCCCGACCGAGACTCGAACTCGGGACCTTTACCTTTCGCGGGCAAGTGCTCTACCATCTGAGCTACCGAAGCACGACTCACGCTCGGTACTCACAGCTTTACTTCTGCCACTATCTCGTCTCCTACCTTCCAAACTTTACATAAGCTCTCCTGCTAGGTTCGCTGTGGGTACCGGGCGTAAGTCGTGCTTCGGTATCTCAGATGCTAGAGCACTTGTCCGCCAAAGGTAAAGGTCCCGAGGTCGAGTCTCGGTCGGGCACACAGTTTTAATCTGCCAGGAAGCTTCATATCAGCGCACACTCCGCTGCAGAGTGAAAATTCTCATTCTGGAAACATCCCCCAGGCTGTGGCTAAGTCATGTCTCCGCTATATCCTTTCTTTCAGGGGTGCTAGTTCTGTTAGTTTCGCAGGAGAGCTTCTGTAAAGTTTTGAAGGTAGGAGACGAGATACTGGCAGAAGTAGAGCTGTGAGTACAGGGCATGAGTCGTGCTTCGGTAGCTCAGATGGTAGAGCACTCGCCCGCGAAAGGCAAAGGTCCCCAGTTCGAGTCTCGGTCGGGCAAACAGTTTTAATCTGCCAGGAAGTTTCATATCAGCGCACACTCCGCTGCAGAGTGAAAATTCTCATTCTATGACTACTTTAATTATCATCCGTAATGCCTGTAGAATGTTAATGAACTGAAGGTCCCCGACGTCAACAGGTGTTTAGTTATATTGAGAATGCCGTATTAGGCGTGCGCTATCCTGTCTCATGTTGCTTTCGCAACAGTAGTACCCTTACTGGGTAGACATCACACTGCTGGTACCCTGCCTTTACAAAAGACATGGTGATGGCAGAGAATACAATTTTGTTGGAGGGGACCATTGGAAACTATATTTATAAGAACTTCTGGCTTGACATTAAAAAGTAATAATATTTAGGATGTTGTAGCTCTTCTCATTTTTAGTTTTTGCAAATTTCAACTAAAGTGAAAATCAGTTTTTAGTGAAACACCATTGATTTTTGTCTTACCCAAACATTTCAGCACATTATGTGGCATCTTATTTGGACCATTGTTTATTGTTCCGTCTGAAAATTATTATGATACGTTAATATGAATAATATGTTGTGGAGGCTGTATGAATTTCCCATTAAAGATACACTCCTGGAAATGGAAAAAAGAACACATTGACACCGGTGTGTCAGACCCACCATACTTGCTCCGGACACTGCGAGAGGGCTGTACAAGCAATGATCACACGCACGGCACAGCGGACACACCAGGAACCGCGGTGTTGGCCGTCGAATGGCGCTAGCTGCGCAGCATTTGTGCACCGCCGCCGTCAGTGTCAGCCAGTTTGCCGTGGCATACGGAGCTCCATCTCAGTCTTTAACACTGGTAGCATGCCGCGACAGGGTGGACGTGAACCGTATGTGCAGTTGACGGACTTTGAGCGAGGGCGTATAGTGGGCATGCGGGAGGCCGGGTGGACGTACCGCCGAATTGCTCAACACGTGGGGCGTGAGGTCTCCACAGTACATCGATGTTGTCGCCAGTGGTCGGCGGAAGGTGCACGTGCCCGTCGACCTGGGACCGGACCGCAGCGACGCACGGATGCACGCCAAGACCGTAGGATCCTACACAGTGCCGTAGGGGACCGCACCGCCACTTCCCAGCAAATTAGGGACACTGTTGCTCCTGGGGTATCGGCGTGGACCATTCGCAATCGTCTCCATGAAGCTGGGCTACGGTCCCGCACACCGTTAGGCCGTCTTCCGCTCACGCCCCAACATCGTGCAGCCCGCCTCCAGTGGTGTCGCGACAGGCGTGAATGAAGGGACGAATGGAGACGTGTCGTCTTCAGCGATGAGAGTCGCTTCTGCCTTGGTGCCAATGATGGTCGTATGCGTGTTTGGCGCCGTGCAGGTGAGCGCCACAATCATGAATGGATACGACCGAGGCACACAGGGCCAACACCCGGCATCATGGTGTGGGGAGCGATCTCCTACACTGGCCGTACACCTCTGGTGATCGTCGAGGGGACACTGAATAGTGCTCTGTACATCCAAACCGTCATCGAACCCATCGTTCCACCATTCCTAGACCGGCAAGGGAACTTGCTGTTCCAACAGGACAATGCACGTCCGCATGTATCCCGTGCCACCCAACGTGGTCTAGAAGGTGTAAGTCAACTACCCTGGCCAGCAAGATCTCCGGATCTGTCCCCCATTGAGCATGTTTGGGACTGGATGAAGCGTCGTCTCACGCGGTCTGCACGTCCAGCACGAACGCTGGTCCAACTGAGGCGCCAGGTGGAAATGGCATGGCAAGCCGTTCCACAGGACTACATCCAGCACCTCTACGATCGTCTCCATGGGAGAATAGCAGCCTGCATTGCTGCGAAAGGTGGATATAGACTGTACTAGTGCCGACATTGTGCATGCTCTGTTGCCTGTGTGTATGTGCCTGTGGTTCTGTCAGTGTGATTATGTGATGTATCTGAGCCCAGGAATGTGTCAATAAAGTTTCCCCTTCCTGGGACAATGAATTCACGGTGTTCTTATTTCAATTTCCAGGAGTGTATTTGTATACACAACGTGTTTAATTTTACGTTGCTTGATGTATGTAGCTTAAGATGATGATGATTTTTGGTTTGTGCGGCGCTCAACTGTTCGGTCATCAGCACCCGTAAATATTCACACTCTGTGGATAGTCTAAACACTTTCACGAATGATGATGAAATGATAAGGTCAACACATACACCAAGACCTTAGGCACAGAAAATTTCTTAAAACTGTCGGGAATAGAACCCGGTACCCCTGATCCAGAGGTAACAACGCTAGCCACTAGACCACGAGCTGGAGACTATAGCTACACAAACTAAATTCACAGTTGAATCATGGGTAAGTTGATACTAGGTTGAAGTTAAATATAATATGCTAATTTGTAAAATAAGATTGTTGTATGGCTGATCGTATGTCTCATGTAACGCTATCAGTTATTTAGTGCTGGTAGTTTTATACGTACAATATCTGAAAACAACAATAAAAATCGTATTTTTCTGTTTTTCGTCCTTACAGACTAAAAATCATTGTATCATGATGCATTTTTAGTGTGTTATTTGTCGTTTCTCATATTGTAATATTGTATCCCGTTGTTTTAGATGGAGCAGAATACTAATTTTCTCCGCTAGTGCTAATTTAATGGTTGTACAAGCATCTGACAAAATAACAAAGATAAACCACCTGAGGACAGTACAGAAACTGTTGAAAAATGTTACGGTAAAGCAAAAATAAACAAACTGTGTGCTGCATCAGAGGACTTTCCCTCCACTTTTTTCTAGAAATTTACAATGGCTCTCGCCGGCCAGGGCGGCCGAGCGGTTCTAGGCGCTGCTGTCTGGAACCACACGACCACTACGGTCGCAGGATCGAATCCTGCCTCGGGCATGGATGTGTGTGATGTCCTTAGGTTAGTTAGGTTTAAGTAGTTCTAATTTCTAGGGCACTGATGACCTTAGTAGTTAAGTCCCATAGTGCTCAGAGCCATTTGAACCATTTTTTAAATAATGGATCTCAATGTTACTCTGGTACAGCCAGGTGACGGAATCCTTTCTTGCAGCTGCAGAACGTGGTTTTCCACACTGCACCGAGAAAATCTAAACCTTTCAGATATATGAGGGGTATATAAGACCAATTCCAGTCCGCCTCACATTTTTCACTGGAAACGCTATCTATGCAATACTGATAAAGAAATTACTGGTTTAAGACGCTTACCAAATTGGGCTAACAGCAGAGAGTAGAAAAAAGATTCAAAGGAAATCGGCGCTTTTTGTCACATGTTTTTTACTTAGACTGCAACGGAGATGCCAAACAAACTACTGTGGGTGGAAGATATAAGAAAGAAGCTGTGAATCGCTGAAACTCTTATACTCACTAAATTCCGAGAGAACATGTTTCGAACCAAATCAAGAAACGTACCACGTCCTCCAGCATAGACATGTAATGATGCAGAGGTTAACATTTGAGAAAATCGTGAGTAATCTCTTTCTCCCCTGTGCCATGCGCGAATGGAATAGGACGGGGGATTGTAAAACTTGCGCATTATATACAGGACTTCCCATTTATATTGAGTATCACAAATACCTATTGGTCTATAAACAAAATAAAAGGTATCAAGTAAATGTTGTTTGACTACCAGTGGGAAATTAAACCATCATTTTAGGCTTTCCTCTTTATACGTTGTCAACTTTTGACTAGTGGTACATCTTTCTAAACAGAACCCTTCCATTTTGATTCCCGACAAATTTATTTCTCATCTTGTTGTGACCATTCAGCAAACAATAAGTATCCACCAGAGCAACGCAATCGTCGTAGAACTCGCACAGACGAAGCGGCATAGTAACACAGCGAAACATCCGTCGGGAAGAAGGGTCTTATAGGGGTACCGCTCTGTGTAGAGATCCCGTGGTTTAGTAGCATCGTCCATACCCTGGTCCAAAATAAAAGAAATGATGCTGTAGTTTTTCATCAAACAAGCCATTTTTGCAAGTAAAAACTGCTTAAAAGCCCTCAGCACGTTGATAAAGGTACCCGTATTGAACTGACGAAAACATTAACCCACTTACTACGAGTATTTAGCTCTCTTACATTCTTCATAGATGAGTAGTATTTGTCTTTCTCTTCTTTAGTGTACCTTGAACTGAAAAAGTCTTCAAACGTAAACGGTTGACAGAATGACCAGCGTGCACTTTTCTCTTGGTTCCATTTGTTTACTGTCAACTCCAGCAGGTTGACGAATTACGTTATCCCAGGTGCTAGTAGAGGTAAGTCTGTAAGGTGTCACGCAAAGCCAACACCTTCCATGAAAACCCTGACATGATCAGCAAATCCAGTAGTATGTCACATAGCTCCGAATAAATCGTGACATTAAATTAACCAAAGTAATACGAGTAACGAGTGAGCAAATGGAATACCACAGACTAACACAAGAATGCCTAAATGCATGTCATACCTTCCCACCGTGAGACAGATGCAGTTCCGAGGGGAGAAACGAGAACAGATGCCGAGAGCAAAACCGTGATAAGCTGAAGGCCCTACGAGAAGGGACGGACATCCACGCTGCCGTCTAACCGCTAGGTCCACCCCCCAGCCCATGTTAAAAGCTAGAGCTCTCCAGAAGAACAGTACAGATCTTACGATAACACAAAAAGGGCCACACCAGCTGCAAGATTTAGCGTGAGACTTTTACGTGTCTCTGTTACGTTGCAAACTTTAAAAACATTGCCCCACCACGAAAAGTATAACGTTTCTCATTGGATAGAGAGAATTCTTGTAGGCGGAGCTTAAGGTTAATATTGAGACCCTGATTGGTCAGATGAAAACACAGCCAGATAGTTCTTTTTAAACCAACTTCGGTGAATTGTAGCAAGGAGAAGTTAGGAGAGTTGCTTCCTAGATGGCGAGGTGAGCGGAGCTGTGCTGCCCGCCGCTGCCCTGACGCTGCCTGAACACCGACAAGGTAATGAACGCACGCGATGCCGCATAGTAGCGCATAAGGCTTCACTCAGAACTGCAGAAGTCTCATCTGTTACACCCCCTCTTTGCGCAATACTAGTGTCGATCGTCAATTAAAGCTCATGGTGTTCACATTTGCCACTTGAAGTAAAAATCTGAAACGCGATGACTTTTCTGTTACATAGTTACTGAGAAGCCACATCAGCCATTGTAATTTACGACAAGTTAGATAAGTAATTAAAGATAACTGAGGGTTACTGTAGACCATGTTGATAGTTTTCTCTTTTGTGAAACTTAATTTAAACCTAGATGATAGATGTGATATGGCATAGGTCATCCTTCGATCCATTGTAGAACTTGCAAACCCATTCAGGGAATATTCGTTCACATTTTTGTTGAACGCAGTTGGTTTTTACCACCCTCTACTAAAACATCTCCTTTTATCAATAGTGCAATTTATAAACAATGTTTTGTGAGTAGAATAAAATTTCCAATGGTAAACTTAACTGGTTTTTCGACGTTATTTCACCAACTAACTAAAAATAGGAAAGCCTTGAACCCCTTCCACCAAATTTAGTTAGTAATAAGATTCTTTTACAGGTATTACAGTGGAGCTGACGCTGAAATCATTAAGTATTTGGTTATATCATCGCTAGTCTCACTGAACTCTTCTGAATTCTACATGTCATGTGTGGTCTGGCGTCTCCTAACCAGCAACAGGTCCCAGGTTCAAACTAGCCTATCCCCTAAAAAACACGCTCAGAGCGTCGTTGCGCGAAAGTGGTAGGGAGACACGATATAGAACAAACAGACATCACGCAGAATGTTAGAAGTCAAAGCAAATTTCCTTTTATGTTTCTTATACCGTCATGTTTACGTGAATGTTATAGTGTGATTCGTTTGTGAACAAGTCGTGAGGAAAGGAAATGGATTACCGAATAAAAATTATAGCGTGGTGATACGCACACAATGATGAGCCACAACATTATGACAACTGGCTACGGCGAGGTTCAGTGCCTCCTAGTGGTGTTGCGGACGCGTTACGCAGTAAAGAAAGACTGTTAGCGGAGGAGAGGCGGGTGGGCACTCATTATAGCGAAGATACGGGACGCAAATGCGGAAATCCACTTATCTAAGCGGTTTCGGCAAAGGACACATTGATGTGGCGCTGCCGGTGGAAACGAGAATCTCTGAAACGCCGGAGCTGGTCGCCAACTGGCGTACTACAGTCGCGAACACCTGTGGAAAGTGGTTGAAGGGTGGTGAAATAACGAGTAGGCCATATGGTTCTAGACGCCCACGTTTCGTCACAAACCGTAGAGGTCGGACGATCCCCTAGTAAGTAATCCAAGATAGGCAGCCACCTGTCCCAGATATGACTTTAAGTACAATGCTGGTGCAGGCGCAAGTATTTAGGCGAAAGGCCATTTCTGAACAAGGAGCTCCACAGCACACGACTCTTACGTGTTCCTGTGTTGAGCCAACGACATTGTCAGTTATGACAGCAGTGGACACAGCGCTACAGAGTTTTCACCGTGGATTGATAGAAACGTGTCGCCTGTCAAATTAGCGCATTTCGTATGACACCAGTCGGTGGTAGGGTCTTTACAAGCTAGTATCCAGGCAAGTGGCTTCACAAAACACGTGCAGGCCAGTGAGGGCATAATTGTGCTATAGGGCACACCGAAGTCGACTGCGGTGGCAATCGAAGTCATCATGACAGCAGTCAACATCACTGCCGACCGCCAGCGTCGCTTCACGTTTCAAGTCTCTCCCTACGGCATGACATCGTCCAGATGAGTAACTGTCCATGTTTCAAGACCACAAACGTCCTACAGCACTTCCAGGGCCATTGTAGTGAACTCGTATTCATGCCTTGTCCAGTAAATGTCCTGATTTGTAACCATTGGATTATACATCGGGTGCCAGCTGCGTGTCCGTAAATCATTATCCCACAATTTTTGGGCATTGCTCGACCTGTGCGTAGACATCTGATGCGAGATGCTCCTGGAATCCTTTCAAGGACTTTCACAATCCATGCCAAAATGACTGACTCTTCTACTGTGTTTGAAAAGTGGAGCAAAACTCTGTTAAACAGGTGGTCGAAATGTTTTGGCTCATCTCCCTGAGGAATCAAGTTATAAGAAAGGCAACCATGCTACTTAAAGTACCTCTGGCAGCTTAACAACATCTACTCCAGACATTTTTTTTATTTTTCTTGTGAACAAAAAGTTATTTGGGAAGGCTACGATAAGCTGCAACCACTTATACCCAGATTTATACACCATAAGGTGGCTCAGATGTTCATACATACAGGTGTAAAAAATGTATTTCAGACATTCACAGGTGGTAGTACAGACCACAAGACGAAAAAAGTTGTAGTAAACTCTAAATTGCTTTCCTTAAGACCTGCAAACGCGCGTCCATCCTTGCTAATGTGAAAAGCACCTCTTCTACTGCAAGTTCTATGCAGTTACGACCGACCTAAAGAGTACAATAAGCAAATGAGGACACACTGCTCTTTTATTACTGTAAAACCTATTCAGAATTCTGGCTAACTGCAGTGTACACATTACTTCTGACGGAATCACTTTGTGTTGTGATAAGCCAATGGAAAAGATTACTAAACATTTGTGCGTTCTGGATATTTTCCAGCATACAGGACAACAGTTTCACGACTTCTTCCATTTCACAGACCGTAAAATATCATCTCTCCCACTTTCTACGTATAATAATATCTTGGCATTAAGCAGGTAATTACAAAGGTAAAACTAAAAATTAAAAGCACTTCGTAAAGTTATCAAAACAGTAACTGGATCCATTACAACTAATGTATGTGCTGCACTTACAGAGACTGTGAATACAGTTCACACTAACAATACAAAAAGATGTTGTTTACTGCATGCTACATCAGTGGACAAAAACAGAGCAATGTGTTCTTATTTGTTTACTTCATTCCGTAGGTCGCTCGTAAGAACAAAGAGCTCGCAGTAGAAGAAGTATTTTTCACAGTAGCGAAGTTCAGCAAATGCTCGTAGCTCTTAATGCAAGGAATTTAGAGCGCATGTTTACTCGAAATTTTGGTTTTGTGTAGGCCCAAGCTAACAGCATCCAAAATACGTATACTTTTCTCGAAGACTCTGTAGATGTAGAAAAAATTAGCAGTAAAGTTACTGTCCAGGCCGAGGCATCAGATGTAAAGCTTTTTCTTTCTGCCATTTTTATTAATTTTGTGTTTATCGGTCTCAAGCGTGGAAGCTTTGCATTAGAACACGCTTCGTTACGAAGTAAAGCTGACGATTTGCCTTATAGGAACAAGTGTTTCTTACAAGTTTCAAACATTAAAGTTGTTCAGTAGAAAAATGGAAATCAAACTTTGAATTGATAACAGTGTAAGTCTTATTTCTTTGTATTACTGTCCGTTTAACACGTAACACACATCCCTAACAATGCCTCAACCCATCCAATTTTGTAGCAACAGTTACGCTTGTCACACATTCAAAGCAAAGTAACCATTGATACAACGCGTCTCCACATTAATTAAACACGTAAGCCTTTTCATCTATAGTCGACTATCAATACGTTTCTTGACGTGAGTAGTTATTGTCGTGGCCTTCAGTCCTGAGACTGGTTTCATGCAGCTCTCCATGCTACTCTATCCTATGCAAGCTTCTTCATTTCCCCGTACCTACTGCAGCCTACATCCTTCTGAATCGGCTTAGTGGATTCATCTCTTGGTCTCCCTCTACGATTTGTACCCTCTACGCTGCCCACCAATACTAAATTGGTAATCCTCGATGTCTGAGAATATGACCTACCCACCGATCCCTTCTTCTTGTCAAATTGTGCTACAAGCTCCTCTGCTCCCCAATTCTATCCAATACCTCCTCATTAGTTATGTGATCTACCCATCTAATCTTCAGCATTCTTCTGTAGCACCACATTTCGAAAGCTTCTAACTCTTCTTGTCCAAACTATTCATCATCCATATTTCACTTCCATACATGGCTACGCTCCATACAAATACTTTCAGAAACGACTTCTTGACACTTAAATCTATACTCGATGTTATCATCACGCAGTTATCATACACCAGCGAAACATACAAGGGCAGGCCACGACCTTCGGATCACGGGTTTACCTCAAACTTTGTACGCCTTTAGTGGGCTATTAAAACGATATAACGTGCTGGTAGAACGGTGCACTACTCTGCCAACTCCGAGAAAATAGCAAAAAAAGACTTAGTCGTCTGTTATGTACCTTATATACTCGATGTTAACAAATTTCTCTTCTTCAGAATCGCTTTCCTTGCCATTGCGTCTACATTTTATATCCTCTCTACTTCGACCATCATCATCCATTATTTTGCTCCCTAAATAGCAAAACTCCTTGTCTGCTTTAAGTGTCTCATTTCCTAATCTAATTCCCTCAGCATCACCCGACTTAATTCGACTACATTGCATTATCCTCGTTTTGCATTTGTTGATGTTCATCTTATATCCTCCATTCAAGACACTGTCCATTCCGTTCAACTGCTCTTACAAGTCCTTTGCTGTCTCTGACAGAATTACAATGTCATCGGCTAACCTCAAAGTTTTTTTTTCTTCTCCATGGATTTGAATGCCTACGAATTTTTCTTTTGTTTCCTTTACTGATTGCTCAATATACAGATTGAATAACATCGGGGAGAGGCTACAACCCTGTCTCACTCCCTTCCCAACCACTTCTTCCCTTTCATGCCTTTCGACTCTGGTTTCTGTACAAATTGTAAATAGTCTTTCGCTCCCTATATTTTATCCCTGCCACCTTTAGAATTTTAAAGAGAGTATTCCAACCAACATTGTCAAAAGCTTTCTCTAAGTCTACAAATGCTAGAAACGTAGGTTTGCCTTTCCTTAATCTTTCTTCCAAGATAAGTCGTAGGGTCAATACTGTCTCACGTATTGTAACATTTCTACGGAATCCAAACTGATCTTCGCCGAGGTCGGCTTCTATCAGTTTTTCCATTCGTGTGTAAGAAATTCGCGTTAGTATTTCGCAGCTGTGACTTATTAAGCTGACAGTTCGGTAATTTTCAGATCTGTCAACACCTGCTTTCTTTGGGATTGGAATTATTATATTACGTGAGTTACTGATTAACAAACACTGTACTGTTTCAAACATAAACCTCATGTCTAATCCCGCGCGCCTTTCTGCGAAATAACTGTATTACTCAAACACGGTTCTCCTATGAACCGACGTAACACCTTCAACTCTCAGTTATACTTCTAGCAAATTGTTCGTACAACGTGCGATTGCTCCGTGCTTGAAGCCTAGAAACGACTTTGTCACACTAACTATGAAAGTGAATTTAAAAATTCTCGTACGTTGCATAAGTAATACAGATCCAAATGGTACTGAATACTTTATTGTGCGCATGACGCTTTTCAGGTATAGCGCATCGTCAGATGACTAGCAACAAATAATAAGGAGAACTTTAAGTATTGATGTCATACAATACAGCTTTACCAAAGAAATGAGGTTACATAAAACTCAAAAGAAATTCATTTTACACAATATTGAAAAGAAAAACATAATTACATACCATCTAAGATGATTAGCTACTACGACAAAGACGCTGTATAGTGTCTGTAGAAATGCGAGCCAGAACTTGTGTTGTCTCCTGCAAGACGTAGATCTACCCAGTAGCTGACTGCAGTTACACTGTCCAGGTACCGCAAAAAGAGTTATACTAGAAGTTCGCACTGATAGAGGGCAGTACTTCTGAAGGCGTATAAGATCGAAATAAAATAATAAAAGCTCAGTAAGCGCTGATGTGCAAGAAGATCAATTGTAAAATCAGTATAACAGTACAAGACTCTCCATTTAAAACAACGTTATATAGAACGATTTCTTCATACATTCACTAGAGTTCGTATCCCATATAAAGTTTCTTAAAGTAATTATTTTTCAATAAAACAAAAAATTAAAATAATTATTTGGTTTTTATCAGCACAGTTGTTCAGGAAACTCAACAGTAAAACACAATGCAATAGCGCATGTTTCAGAAAACAAACATAGTATGACTTAAGAAACAGTTCGCTAATACAATTACGTGTGGTCATTAAGAATTCCATAAAACAGAGAGGAAGTTAAAAGAAAGAATAGCCGGGACTGGACTCATTTTTTTCTCCTACCAACAAGTAAATCACTGAAAGATATCAGAGAACTACCTATGACTACTTGAAATCTACTTATTTATTATAAGTTCTGAATGTGTCTGATTATTCACATATATTTAATTGTTCTCTAAAACGTCCAGAACTACATCTTCATCAGTAAAATGCAAAGTGGACATGTCGTTTGCAGTGTTTTCAATTTGACGTTTCTTCTCCTTTAAATGTGTTCCCAACGCAGTTTCACTACTTGCACATCCATTTTCATGAAATCTAATTTGAAACTGCCTTTCAGTTGCCTGATGTAACTGCGGAAAATGATGTAGATACGTGCACCAGAGCGCGTGACGAGTGCCCCTGGGTCAATGTTGACGATATACAGCAAAGCAATTACAAATTATACCTTGTAGAATTGGAAGTCAGATCTGGAAGCTGGAAGGATCTGTAGAGATTTAATAAAGATCCCTAACCGTTCGTTCCACCAACCTGTCGTCTTCTAAAGTTGTGTCCCGAGCACAGAAGACAGCTCGTCGGTCTTGGGACCTTCTTCTGCGGAGGCTGCTACGCTGTCATCTGGAACCTGTGTTTGTGCTTTTTTTGTGGGATGCCACTTGCTCTGGTTAGCCTCTGTATCCACAGCGAGTAAGATCTGTAGTACTGACAACGATGGCAGGCGACATTTCTCATTAATGTATCCTGTTTGTTTATATTTTAAAATACCACTTTTTACACTGTCTTCTACAACACTCGCCATAGCTTTCTTAATAGAAAGGAAAATATTTTGACACCTTCCGATATAGAATACGACATGTCCGCCCAAAACAGAGATACACGTCCTGCTCTGAAGAACACCCGAAACAGAGTGACTAGCGCAGCCGAAGTACTTCGTCTCTCAGGAGCGCCATAGCGACCCGAAGGTTTCCGAAGCACTTCCATAGTATCATTACTCTTATGTTTCTCAAAATTAGTGAAATTTAATAAACAAATACCGTAGACCCGTAGGATAACAATGAGATGTTCTCATACTGAAAACTGGGTTAAATACAATGAAAAGTACATAAATAAATAATAAGATAGATTAAGCGTTTTAGCTCCTAACACCCGAATGTGCCGACCAATCAGAAGCAACTTCAGTACAATTGGCGGACTCTCCCACGGGAGTGGTTCATATTGTACCTTCTGCTGCTTGTACCTCACGCCACTTTTGTACCATCAAGGCGAGCTTCTTTCAAGATAAAATACTGGCGGCCACAGCCAAGAATATCACACAATGCTTTCCTTCCAGAAAAAAAGATCGCTCAGCTTCGAAAATTCCGGAAGTCAACGGCTAGTAAGGAGTGCAATACTGCTACATCATAACATCAAAGAAAGCGGTAATACTTACACGAAACATAAGTGAAACAAATTAATTCTCGGATAGCTTTTAACTTTGACGACAGTACAAGCTGCGAGCCTTTGTCTCTGACTTTGCGGCCGCCGTCAGAGCGGCACGGGCGGCACGGCCGGCTGCCTACCTGCTAGGCGCCGCGCGGGTCCGCCGCCGTCGCACGCCGGCCGCTATTGTATGCGGTGGCGGCGACGCCCGCTGCCGGCACTAATTAAGAAGCAGTAATCGCCTTCTTAGCGCGGGTCCCGGAGATCAAAGCTCCGCCAGCGACGGCATCGCGGCGAAACGCCCTCCCCAGCCGTAATCTCGGCGCCGCACAACTTGCACCGAGTTGCGCCGCTCCCCTAAGCGCCTGTAGTAGTTTGGCGCAGCCGACTTGCCCGCCCACACGGCCAGCATTATTCGAGTCGCGAGGAAACCTCAACCTGAGATCTGCCCCTGACGTTAGAACGCTGCTTCTCCATCAGCGGCGTTTCAAATTTCCCACAAATACTTTCACTATCCGTTTCACAAGGAGAGAATATTTTGGAAAAATTTATAATAAGGCCTGTTTTCTGCCTTTCCAACCGCGGTTTTGCCGCGCAAAGTACATTCTTAAGCACGAGTTCATCTTCAGAACTACATTCCTTATGAAGAGACCATCAAGGCGATGACATCACGAGAATGTTGTAACAATTTGTTGTAACAATTTAGCAAACTGTTATTAGGAATGCTCCATAACTCTCACAAATACGTGTTTCTGTCGTGTTGACAACTCAAAGATCCTTCGACAGCAGCTGAAACGCTGATGATGAACCTGATCTTCAAAATCTGTCTTGCTGAAGTAGAAACACTAAGGGAAAAGCGAGATTATTAATTTTTTCACTCACTTCACAGTCAAGGTTATGCTATGAATAGGCACTATGGCTACCGTTGGACAGGAATCACACATAGGGCGATGGACTGCTTTCGATTTTCAGGAATTACTTTCAGTCGCAATTGCTGTAATTTTTACAGATATTTCCTGTTAACGACGAATGTGTCACCTTCAGACAACCAGCCGTGCTATGAATTGTGATCCTTAGGAATGTCCAGTGACTTCATGTACTACAGCGAAAGACCCTTTGCCAGGAGACTAGAAACCAGGTTTTTATCTTGTTTTATTTTTAGGACTAGCCTGATCCGGTGTGGAAAGATTTCAAATTTTATGCCGCTCACCTCGCCTCAGAGTAGCAGCTGTACCCATCGTCCTCGATTATTTGTTGGATATTTCAAATCTCTGCCTCCCCCTATGGCTTTTACCCTCTACAACTCCCACACGTCTTTGGAAGTTAATACACATCGGACATACCTGTCTCTTATAGTCAGTGTTCTGCAGATATTCCTTTTGTTGCCGATTTGAGGTGCACCTCCTCACTCCTTATCTGATCCGTCTCGCTAACGGGAAGAAAGGATGATTCGGTTTAACGCCTAGGCGAGATGGAGGTCACTAGAGACAGAACACAAGCTCAGATAGTCTCAACGATGGGGAAGGGAATTGGCCGTGTCCTTTTTAAAGGAACCATCCCAGCATTGGCCTCGAGCGATTTAGGGAAATCACAAAAAACCTAAATCTATATGTCCACACTCGGGTTTGAACTGTCGTCCTCCCAAACCCGAGACTAGTTGATAGCCACTGCGTCATCTCGATTGGGAGTTTCCCTCATTATCAGGACCCTTCTGTGTCACAACATCAAAGACGCAACGATTTTTTTCTAGGTTCCCCACAATCCATGATTCACTTTCATAGACTTTTGTTCTCCAGCCATACATTTTCAAAAATTTTCTCCTAGAATTACATCTACATGACTACTCTGCAATTCACATTTAAGTGCTTGGCAGGGGGTTCATCGAACCACAATCATACTATCTCTCTACTATTCCACTCCCGAACAGCGGACGGGAAATCGAACACCTAAAACTTTCTGTTCGAGCTCTGCTTTCTCTTACTTTATTTTGAAGATAATTCCTACCTATGTACGTTGGGCTCAACAAAATATTTTCGCATTCGTAAGAGGAAGTTGGTGACTGAAATTTCGTAAATAGGTCTCGCCGCGACAAAAAATGTCTTTGCTTTAATGATTTCCATCCCAACTCGCGTATCATATCTGCCACACTCTCTCCCCTATTACGTGATAATACAAAACGAGCTGCCCTTTTTTGCACCCTTCCGATGTCCTCCGTCAATCCCACCTGGTAAGGATCCCACATCGCGCAGCAATATTCTAACAGAGAACGAACGAGTGTAGTGTAAGCTGTCTCTTTAGTAGACTTGTTGCATCTTCTAAGTGTTTTGCCAATGAAACGCTCGCCTTCCCCAGAAAATTATGTATGTGGTGTTTCCAACTGAAGTTGTTAGTGATTTTAACACCCAGGTACTTAGTTGAATTGACAACCGTGAGAATTGTACTATTTATCGAACAATCGAATTCCAACGGATTTCTTTTCGAACTCATGTGGATAACCTCACACGTTTCGTTATTTAGCGTCAACTGCCACCTGCCAAACCATACAGCAATCTTTTCTAAATCACTTTGCAACTGACACTGGTCTTCGGATGACCTTACTAAACGGTAAATTACAGCATCATCTGCGAACAACCTAAGAGAACTGCTCAGATTGTCACCCAGGTCATTTATATAGATCAGAAACAGCAGAGGTCCCAGGACGCTTCCCTGGGGAACAACTGATATCACTTCAGTTTTACTCGATGATTTGCCGTCTACTACTACGAACTGCGACATTCCTGACAGGAAATCACGAATCCAGTCGCACAACTGAGACGATACCCCATAGGCCTGCAGCTTGATTAGAAGTCGCTTGTGAGGAACGGTGTCGAAAGCTTTTCGGAAATCCAGAAATACGGGAACAACCTGAGATCCCCTGTCGATAGCGGCCATTACTTAGTGCGAATAAAGAGCTAGCTGCGTTGCACAAGAACGGTGTTTTATGAAACCATGCTGATAACGTGTCAATAGATTGTTCCCTTCGAGGTGACTCATAATGTCTCAATACAGTATATGCTCCAAAACCCTACTGCAAACCGACGTCAATGATATAGGTCTGTAGTTCGAAGGATTACTCCTACTACCCTTCTTAAACACTGGTGTGACCTCCACAATTTTCCAATCTGTAGGTACAGATCTATCGGTGAGCGAGCGGTTGTATATGACTGATAAGTAGGGAGCTATTGTACCAGCGTAATCTGAAAGGAACCTAATCGGTATACAATCTGGACCTGAAGACTTGCCGGTATCAAGCAATTTGAGTTGCTTCGCAACCCCTAAGGTATCTACTTAAGAAACTCATGCTGTTCGTGTTTCAAATTCTGGAATATTCCATTCGTCTTCCCTGGTGAAGGAATTTCGGAAAACTGCGTTCAATAACTCCGCTTTAGCGGCACAGTTGTCGGTAACAGTGCCATCGGCACTGCGCAGCGAAGGTATTGACTGCTTCTTGCCGCTTGTTTACTTGACATACGATCAGAATTTCTTCAGCTTTTCTTCCAAATTTCGAGACATTGTTTCGTTGTGGAACCTAGTAAAGGCACCTCACATTGAAGTCCGTGCCAAATTTCGCACGTCTCGAAATTTCAGCCAATCTTCGGGATTTCGCGTTCTTCTGAACTTTGCATGCATTTTCCGTTGCCTCTACAACAGCGTTCGGACCTGTTTTGTGTACCATGGGGGATCACTTCCATCTCTTACCAATTTATGAGGTATGAATCTATCAATTGATGTTGCTACTATATCTTTGAATTTAAGCCACATCTCGTCTACATTTGCATAATTAGTTCGGAAGGAATGGAGATTGACTCTTAAGAAGGCTTCTAGTGACACTTTATCCGCTTTTTTTTAAAAAAAATATTTTGTGTTTGTTTCTGGTGGACTTGGAAGAAACGGTATTTAGCCTAGCTTCAACGACCTTGTGATCACTAATCCTTGTATCAGTCATGATGCTCTCTATTAGCTCTGGATTGTTTGTGGCTGAGAGGTCAAGTGTTTTTTCGCAACCATTTACAATTCGCATGGGTTCGTGGACTAACTGCTCGAAATAATTTTCGGAGAAAGCATTTAGGACAATCTCGGAAGATGTTTTCTGCCTACCACCGGTTTTGAACAAGCATTTTTGTCAACATATCGAGGGAAGGTTGAAGTCCCCACCAACTATAACCTTGTGAGTGGGGTATTTATTTGTTACGAGACTCAAATTTCCTCTGAACTGTTCAGCAACTATATCATCGGGGTCTGGGGGTCGGTTGAAGGACCCAATTATTAACTTAGTTCGGCTGTTAAGTATAACCTCCACCCATACCAATTCGCACGGGCTATTCGTCTTCACTACAAGATAAACCGCTACTGACAGACACAAACACTCCACCATCAATTCTGCCTAATCTATCTTTCCTGAACACCGTCTGAGACTTCGTAAAAATTTCTGCAGAACTTATTTCAGGCTTTAGCCAGCTTTCTGTACCTATAACGATTTCAGCTTCTGTGCTTTCAATTAGCGCTTGTAGCTCAAGCACTTTCCCAACACAACTACAACAAGTTACAACTACAATTCCGATTGTTCCTTGATCCAAGCACGTCCTGTATTTGCCATGCACCCTTTGACATTGCCGTACTTTCCCGAGGCCTTCTAACCTAAAAAAAAAACCGCCCAGTTCACGCCACACAGCCTCCGCTACCCGTGTCGTCGCCAGCTGAGTGTAGTGAACTGCTGACCTATTCAGAGGAACCCGAAACCCCGCCACCCTATGGCGCAAGTCAAGGAATCTGCAGCCAACACGGTCGCAAAACCGTCTGAGCCTCTGATTCAGACCCTCCTCCCGGCTTTTCACCAAAGGTCCGCAGTCGGTTCTGTCAACGATGCTGCAGATGGTGAGCTCTGCCTTCATCTCATAAGCAAGACCGGTAGCCTTCACCAAATCAGATAGCCGCTGGAATCCAGAGAGAATTTACTCAGGTCCAAAGCGACACACGTCATTAATGATGACATGTGCCACCACCTGCAGCTGGCTGCACCCTGTGCTCTTCATGGCATCCGGAAGAATCCTTTCCACATCAGGGATGACTCCACACGGAAAGCACAGGGAATGCACACTGGATTTCTTCCCGTCCTTAGCCGCCATGTCCCTAAGGGGCCCCATTACGCACCTAACATTGGAGTTCCCAACTACCAATAAGCCCACCCTCTGCGATTGAATTACTGTCTATGTATGATACTGTTGTATTAGTTGTATGTTGTTGTTGTTGAATGTTGAAAGTTGTAATACATTCCATTAGAACTACAGCCTTGGGAGAGCCAGTCCTGACAAAACTCTACCATCTGGTGAGCAAGATGCATGAGACAGGCGAAATACCCTCAGACTTCAAGAAGAATATAACAATTCCAATACCAAAGAAGCAGGTGTTGACACATGTGAAAATTACCGAAATGTCAGTTTAATAAGTCACGGCTGCAAAATACTAACGCGAATTCTTTACACACGAATGGAAAAGCTTGTAGAAGCCGACCTCGGGGAAGATCAATTTGGATTCCGTAGAAATATTGGAACACGTAAGGCAATACTGACCCTACGACTTTTATTAGAAGCTAGATTAAGGAAAGGCAAACATACATTTCTACATTTGTAGACTCTCTTTCAAATTCTGAAGGTGGCAGGGGTAAAATACAGTGAGCGAAAAGGTATTTACAATTGGTATAGAAACCAGGTGGCATTTATAAGAGTCGAGGGACATCAAAAAGAAGCAGTGGTTGGGAAGGGAGTGAGACGGGGTTGAAGCCTCTCCCCGATGTTATTCAATCTGTATATCGAGCAAGCACTAAAGGAAACAAAAGAAAAATTCGGAGTAGGTATTAAAATCCATGGAGAAGAAATAAAAACTTTGAGGTTCGCCGATGATATTGTAATTCTGTCAGAGACAACAAAGGACTTGGAAGAGCAGTTGAACGGAATGGACAGTGTCTTGAAAGGAGGGATTAAGATGAACATCAACAAAAGCAAAACGAGGATAATGGAATGTAGTCGAATTAAGTCTGGTGATTCTGAGCGAATTAGATTAGGAAATGAGACATTTAAAGCAGTCAAGGAGTTTTGCTATTTGGGGAGCAAAATAATTGATGATGATGGTCGAAGTAGAGAGGATATAAAATGTAGACTGGCAATGGCAAGGAAAGCGTTTCTGAAGAAGAGAAATTCGTTAACATCGAGTATAGATTTAAGTGTCAGGAAGTCGTTTCTGAAAGCATTTGTATGGAGTGTAGCCATGTATGGAAGTGAAACATGGACGATAAATAGTTTGGACAAGAAGAGAATAGAAGCTTTCAAAATGTGGTGCTACAGAAGAATGCTGAAGATTAGATGGGTGGATCACATAACTAATGAGGAGGTGTTGAATAGGATTGGGGAGAAGAGAAGTTTGTGGCACATCTTGACAAGAAGAAGGGATCGGTTGGTAGGACATGTTCTGAGTTATCAAGGGATCTCCAATTTAGCATTGGAGGGCAGCGTGGAGGGTAAAAATCATAGAGGGAGACCAAGAGATGAATACACTAAGCAGATTCAGAAGGATGTAGGTTGCAGTAGGTACTGGGATATGAAGAAGCTTGCACAGGATAGAGTAGCATGGAGAGTTGCATCCAACCAGTCTCAGGACTGAAGACAACAACAACAACTTTTGTTTTAGTATTTTGTCCAGTTCGAGTCCATCTGCAACATGACTAGCCTTTACCAAATTGGCAATAACCGATAATGTTAACCTTCTGTGGACGTTTTAGCCTGACAATGACAGTATCTAATGACAAGGGAACTGACTATAATTTCATAATCGCGAAATTAGTGAAACAAAAGCAACAGCAAAGTAAAAGTGTCTTTAACTGATGTTCCAGTACTACGAGAGTAAACTGTAATTATATATAGAAACGGTCTGCAGCATAATTAGGCTATGCGGTATCAAGTTTTATGACAAAGCGGAAATTAACTTCACCTAAGGAAATTAATCTTATTTGATACCCTGACAAATCTCTTCAAACAAAGTTACTCTCAGTATTAATCAGCAACATGTCCTAATAAACATCACAACAGTTAACCCTTATGCAGAAAGTAGAATGGCCAATAAATGCAGCAGTACACTTTGTCTGACAATAACGCTACCTGTGGGCAAAAAAACTCGTTATAATGCAGAAGGACATATGAACTTACTAACGAAGTCTGACTGGCAAGAACATGAGCTGCTATTATTTTAATTAACAATAAAAAAGTCATGATTTTGAAACAGTAAAGATTGTCAAAGGCTTTAGAAATTTGCACATGAAGCTATTCTCTACAAATGGGCAACGCCATTATTATTTATAAGAAAAGTTTTGGTATAGAACAAATGATTGTACTGGTTGCTGCACTTGCTAAGAAAGAGCCTTTACTTTTATTCATAACATAAGTAGCTTACGAGGTCGTTCAAAGTGGTATGGTTTGAAGAATCATTTTCAATTGTAAATGGTGACACACAAAATCAAGGATATCGTAAATACTTTTGATAACAAGTTCAAGTATTATGAATAATGCACAATTAGTTCAATAGTTAAAAGAGAGATGTCGTAACTAGTCTCTCATTGCACTTAAAGATGAACTGGCTTTGTAAATGACTGCACAGCTTGAAAAACCACTTTAAAACAACATACACACAAAAAAGATTTTAAGTTTACAATCCTGTTCGAAGCAAAATTATAATGCTGTCTTTTTGTAACTTTTACTTACACACAGCTACAAGCACTTTATATTTTGCTCATTGATTATTTTAATAGCAGCTTCTTATTTAATGAAAAGTTCTTTTTGTGAACATACTTTAGGAAATTCTTAGATGAAAAATTATGTCCAATAATTCATTTACAACTGTTCAAAAATTTAACCGGACTTCACACTCCACAAAGTTAATTAAACTGCAAAATGATTCACTGCCAAAATTATCAGTTTAATAGAAACATGATAGAATTTTTTGGGAAAGAACCCTGACTGAGGATAGCCACGGGTGTGCACACGCAGTTTACGAGTTTCTCAGAAAGTTACTATTCAATACATGATACCTAGTCCATTGGACATACAATTCTGCTGTAGCTGGTAACGCTTGTGTCAAATTACAATGGCTATAAAATTGGCGATAAAGCAAACATGGTCCTTGATGTTAGCAACGCCCTGATATAGCTCTTCTTGGCGTCATAAATTTAACCAAACGGGGCCAATAATAATCCGCGGTCGATAAGCCACTTTGCATTCCGCCCGAGGCTACTTCACATGCTCGCAAGCTCTTCTTGCCTCAGTTTATGCGTCCATTAAACACAACAGCCGACCAAGGCTGCCGCTGACCACTCAGTGTCACAGTCACAACTCGACTATCCCACCCGCGCCAAAGGAATCAAGCCCCTCGCTCGCCAAGTCCACTTTTTCCTGTCTCGCCAAATTACCTCCGTCGCGGCGGAGATTTACCATAGAGTTCACTTGTAGGTTCCCTACTTGTGGACCAGTAAAATATCCAGAGTTTTTACAAATTATTACATTCGGAGAATATTACATTTAAAACCAAAAGTACAGTCACAATATAATTTCTTAAAACGCCAAAATTGTTAATATAATTATTACATATTTACACATCCAAAGATCTTGACTAAGATACACTAGTGTGCGTCAGCAGAGAACGTATACAAAATATATATAAATCTATCGCTTATTCGTGTTACGATTTCCCCAGGTCTATTACTTTTGAGGTCGATATTTTTTCTAAATTCGGAATCTCGAGATGTTTGTCGTCCGATTTGAGCTTCGGTCGATTGCTCGTTGATATATACACAATGAAACGAGGAAATACACAAATTTAAAGTTTTACAAAACAATTTCTCTTCCTTACCTCTTGCAGTCAGTCTTGGATTGATACAAAAGGAAAAAAAGAACAGTACACAGTCAGCTGATATGAGAATTTCAACACCTGACAACTGCTACTGAAGGAGAAATCTTACACGAAATAAGAGTATTTGAGAAGAATTAGAAATTTTGTACTTGTACGAGAAATTATAAGAATACTGGGATAATTGGAGGCAGAAAATTAAACTTAAGAATGAAATCAGAGTAACTGTCGCTTTGAACGAATACGAGCCCTCAGAATCAAGAGATACTGGAATGGCGAGAAAAAAATGAAGTCAAAATAGGTGTAACTTGAAGTGAAAAAGAAGAAACTGAAGAAGAAGACTGTTGTTTCAACGAGGACCTCTTCAATACCTGTACTGTTCTGCTTCTTATAATCTCCTTGTCTGATGTGACATGCGTTATTTTTCTTCCAAGGTGGTCCATAATTTTGATGTTGAGTTTTTCAATATTCTCATTTTTACTAATCTTCATTACTTTGGTCTTCCGTTAGTTTATTCTCACTTCATTTTCTGTACTAAGGATGTTGTTTATTTTTATCAGCTATTCCAGTATTTCTTCCTGGCTTTCACTAATGATACCAGTATCATTAGCGAATGTCAGCTTCTTATATTCTTTTGCCCTGAGTTTTAATCCCGCTCCCGAAACTTTATTTTTCATTGTTTCTTTCATATACGTCTTCAATGATAGATAAAGACAGCATTTCTCCCTTACGATCATTTCAATCCAAGTACTTCTCATTGCTCTGACTTTTCAGTTGTTCTCTGGGCTTGTGAGTTTTCTCGCTGTGAAGTGTACCTGTTTCTTAGTATTACAAAAGTCTTGTGCCATTTTGCATTGTCGAATGCATTTTATATGTAGACAAAGAATATAATAGTGTCTTGATGTTTCTCAAGCATTGTTTTCATTATTGAACGTAACGTCAGATAGCCACTAAAATTTAACTGATTATCATCTGACCACTCTGTCATCTTATCCATTCTTCTGTATAGTATTCTTTTCGGCAACTTGAATGAATGAGCTGTTAATACGATTATGCGGTACTTCACGCATTTATCAGCAGTTCCTATGTTCGGGAAAATAGAAAAGATATTCTTGCGGTATTCTAAGGTACGCCTCCAGTACGTACGAAATTAAGTCTTCATTTGTTTGTCACTTCGACATATAATTTTAGAAATTCGTAAGAACTTTCATCTCTCTGTTTGGTCTTTTGGAAAGACTGACATTTTTGTCAAGCGGAGAACACACTGATTGTTTTTAGAATAATTTATCTATCCAGTCCAGTCACACTTATTACTAGCAATTTAACTGGTTTCGGTCGACGTCTGTCATCCTCGATGGACGAAACGAACAAATAGAAAAAAAGTACTTATGGAGTCATTCAGATCTAAAATACAATAAAATAATATAAAGTAGTGCAATATAATAAAGGCCGCGGTTGCTTCCCACCTCTGCAGAATCCACGTTGTCATATGCCTGGGGAGAGTGCTTTATATGGAAACCAGTCGTCTGTAGGGCTAATTTTGTAATTAGCATGTTTCAATAAAACGTTAATAAATAAAAATTCAAAGAAAACACGCGTAAGTACTTTAGTTAATGAAACACATACAGCTGGTGGTCTGCCAACGCTCTCTCAAATTGATTCATACTTTGGAGCCCCTGTGCCTCCCTGATCGAGACGTATTTCTTCTGCTTTCACGTCAGCAGACATTTCTTCTCCCTAGGAGAGGCCAAAATGTGGTAACATTTGTAATTGTTTGTGACTGTGACTAAAAACAAAATTATTTATAAATAAACTATTTTCCCCGCAAATGTAGCTGTTGATGGTTGTCGCAGAAACTGTACGTCTTGTTTAATTCACTTTGCTCACATCTGATCGCATTTCTTCTTGTAACATGGTTCCTGCATTCATCTGTGGCATCATCGAACTTTTCTTCTCTTCTGCACCTCGAGATTTCGTTTGTTGCTTAATTTATGATTATCATTCTAAGATCTAGATATCAGCGTATATGACTACCGTTCTCAAAGTCCTACATTTGCACCCAGACACTGTTAAAGTTAGTGATAAATACTTCTAGGGAAACAAAATCCAATTCGTCTATCATATTTACTAATGGGATTATATAAATATATACACAACGAAATTTCAGAAGAAACAAATGGTCAGTATAAAGAGCCTATCAATACGAGCTTGTTAGACACCTACATGTTTGCTCTTGACATCGTCGCAAATGGGCAGAACCTTTATAGAAATCGTACGTATAACTACACACATGTCCAATGTGTCATGCCAAAGACTAGTTGGTTAACACATACTGTTATACACTATAGGGCACCAAAATATGTAGCCTTCGCAAACGAAAATCATCCTTATGATCACGAAACGTATACTTACTTAACGTAAGCAAAAAGCTCATTGTTAGTCGCGCTTCAATGAAAATGAATAGTAACGCTTCTAATAAACACTCGTTCATTAAAAATGTTTAATTTTAGGGAATTAAGGCCAACCGCTATTGCCAGAAGCTTACATTAAATTAACGCCCGTTATGTGCTACAATAGAAACAAAGAGGAGCAGTCAAACAATGGTAATAACAGCTGTGATGCGAGTGACGTGTCAATAACACCGTGCGCACTGACAGATTCAAATGCATGCAAGGAGACAAAGATTCGACAACTCTGTGGCACAGCATTACACACTGTGAACTCCAGCGACACGACCCAGCACACGCGGAAAACTGTGCACGCTCACAATGAAGTACTTCCCTGTTCTACGTTCATTACTAGAAGAAGTTTCAGAATAACAAAAATGCCTGAATGAATTTCACTCGTACCATTCATCAGGGAGAGTGAAATATAATAAGAGCTTTGTCGGTGAACATACAGGAAGACTAACTTCATGAACTATACTGAAACGTAATGTCGTGGAAATGGGATGTTTGGGAATGTTGTTGTGAATGTTGTCACACCATTACAAGAGTAGGAATAACGTTTCTCTATCAACACGTGGTTCTTTCGAAGACTTCCTTGACAGAGATTTTCGAAAATAGGTGCCTATGCCTGGTCCTCTCGTGTCTCATTACAGCACTTACCCCGTCACCTCGTAGGCTTTCCGGCGTGTATGTCGTGAAACTCTCTTCGAGTTTGCTGCCGGATCCTAAAATCCACTCTATTCGATACTTCGGCGATACAACTGGTCACCATCTTCAGGAGAACGCTGCTTCTGCTGGATTCATCAACAGAAGCAGCGTTCTGCTGAAGATGGCGACCAGCTGGATCGCCGAAATACCGAATCGAGATACTTCCAAGACTTACAGCAACTCATTCCAAAGCCCAACATATATGTTTTCACTTCACGAAACACAAAATTATCGCTTAATAAATGAGACTGCAATTAATACCTACCTTCATCGCAATAACGTCAAAGGATACATCGGAGCACCCTAAACGTTTGAGCAAAAATTATTCGAATTACCACAGGTCCTAAACTGATATAACGAAGTAATGGGAGGAAATGAAATTTGCTTTCTTATTGATAAAAACAACTTATAAATAATAGCAGTAACTAAAGCTCGTGAAAATAGTTCGAAGAGGTAACCACCAAACTCAATGCACGTGTTACAGTAGCATATAACATCCTGTCGCATTAAATCAGATATCAACCAACTCGTCTTCCGTTTCTTCACTCCCATAAAAATTACTTGGTGATCAACGTTTAAGAGACTCGATTACTGGGCCCAACCGCCATCCAGTCGTACTTCTTTCTAGAACGCTATGTGCTCGCTATGCTGTTAGCTTGGTAGGGATTTGTAGCGTGGCTGTCTGCACACCACAAACACTTTCCGCCACCACTGCAATCTGTCAGTCACAAAGTAGTTTTAATCAGAGTGTAGTGATATTTCGTTTATCACTTCATGTATCACAATTAGAGAAAAATACAGCACACGTGAGTGATATCAAACGATAGTCGTTGGTCATGGGAAAGCGTCCCTTTCCATTCCAACAATAGTGATATCGGTTATTTGGGTAGTAACGAAAAGGAAGATGCATCCTCAAGCTGAAATCAAAGTGAACTCATCACAGACAACAATGTTTTGACCTTC
This sequence comes from Schistocerca gregaria, assembly GCF_023897955.1. NCBI lineage: Eukaryota > Metazoa > Arthropoda > Insecta > Orthoptera > Acrididae > Schistocerca > Schistocerca gregaria. The sequence goes on from NC_064925.1 coordinate 571,454,342, forward strand.
ATGGTCGCAAAAGCGAATTTGTTAATGTAGCATGCAGGTGTTACTTACGGAACATAATAAATTACGAACTCCACTTCATCGAAAACCATAGCTGTCAAACGAACTTGGTATCACCTATACACCTATACACCTATACACCTCTAGCTGATGTTAAGGAGGCTCATAGAATCAGCTTCGATATGATATAATAACGCATGACAAAGCACATACTCAATAAAAATTATTACTCAAACAACTTTACTTTTGAATCTTTGCTGCTGAATGCAGAGACATAACACAAAATACAACGCAGTTTCTTAACTAAGTACATCTATTTACACACTTTTCATAGTAATACATTGAAGAGCGCCAAAGAAACTGGTACACCTGCCTAATATCGTGTAGGGTCCCCGCGAGCATGCAGAAGTGCCGCAACACGACGTGGCATGGATTCGCCTAATGTCTGGAGTAGTGGTGGAGGGAATTGACACCATGAATCTTGCAGGGCTGTCCATAAATCTGTAACAGCACGAGGGGATGGTGATTTTCTGAACAGCACATTGTAAGGCATCCCAGACATGCTAAATAACTTTCATGTCTGGGGAGTATGTTGGCCAGCAGAAGTGTTTAAACTCAGGGGAGTGTCCCTGGAGCCACTCTACAGCAATTCTGCACGTGTGGGTTGTCGCACTGTCCTGCTGGGATTTCCCACGTCTGTCGGAATTCATGAACGGATGCACGTTCGTGTCAATTGTCGGAGCAGTACCTAGACGTGTCACGGGTCCCATATCACCCCAACTGAACACGCCCCACACCCTTACAGAGCATCCACCGGCTTGAACAACGTCCACGGCCCAAGTGTTCATGAGTTTCTCTCCATACCCGTACACTCCACCCGCTCGATGCAATTTGAAACGAGACTCGCTCGACCACAAAACATGTTTCCAATTATCAACAGTCCAATGTCGGTGTTAACGGGCCCAGGCGAGGCGTAAAGTTTTGTGTCGTGCAGTCATCAAGGGTACACAGGTGGGCCTTCGGCTCGGAGAGCCCATATCGATGATGTTTCGTTGAATTGTTCGCACGCTGACACTTGTTGATGACGCAACATTGAAATCTGCAGCAGTTTGTGGAATGGTTTCACTTCTGTCACGCTGAACAGTTTATTTTAGTTGGGTTGGTCCCGTTCTTCCAGAATCTTTTTCCGGACGCAGTGATGTGGGAGGTTTGATGTTTTACCGGATTCCTGATATTCACGGTACACTCGTGAAATGGTCATACGGGAAATCCCCACTTCATCACTGCCTCGGAGATGCTGTGTCCCATCGCTCGTACGCCGACTATAACACCACGTCCAAACTCACTTGAGTCTTGATAACTTGTCATTGTAGCAGCAGTAACCGATCTAACAGATTGTGCCAGACACTTGTTATCTTACATAGGTGTTGCCGACCGCAGCGCCGTATTCTGTTTACAGATCACTGTATTTGAATACGCATGCCTATACAAGTTTCAGTGTATGTTAGCAGTAATTAGTGTCATAATGTCCTGTTGACGGTAATAATACTTCTGCCTTACATTAGTAAGGCCTGAGGCCTGAGGCTCAGGCGTGAACCCCATGCTGCCCTTAATCGCGATGTGATTGACATGCGTAATCACACTTCCATACATATCAAGAGGTCCGAAACGAATAATACGGTGTGCTGCCATCCTGCATTAACGCATCCTGAGCCTCAGGACGTGCGCTAGCAGCGCATGTCGGGTGTTTCAAGCGTCAAGTTCGCGTCTTAATATCTCGGGATGTAATGGGAATATTTCGATGCAATCAACGTCATTGTTTATTTGCTTTGACATGCTATGGATTGCTGAAGAAAAACTGTAGGAGGTCCATTTAAAAAAAACATAAGTTTGTGTTAAAAAACACATATGCTTTCGTTTTAGAATGTTTACAAATGTGTACATTCATGGGCCCCAGCCCTACATTGATACCGGTGAAAGTCGTTTTCCAATATCTGTTATTGTTCCAGAGATATTTTGGGTGGACAAGATAGCTGGGACACCCTGTAGATAGAGCATACTGAGGTGACAAGTCATGCAATAGCAACATGCACATGTACAGAAAGCGGTAATATCGTGTACACAAGGTAAAAAAAGGGCAATGCATTGTCGAAGCAGGCAGTTTCCGAAGTGATTAGGCCACACGACAGCATTCAACACCCTTTGAACGAGGAATGGTAGTTGCAGCTAGACGCACGCGTCATTGCATTTCGAAAAGTGTTACGGGGTTCAATATACCGACATCCACAGTGTCAAGATTGTGTCGCGAGTATAAAATTTCAGGTATTATCTCAGAACATGGACAGCGCAGCGGCCAACGGCCTCCACTAAGCGACCGAGAGCAGCGGCGACTTTGTTGAGTTGTCATTGCTAAGAAAACAGCAATTCTGCATGAAATAGCCGCACAAGTGACTGTGGGACGTACTACTAACGTATCCGTGGGGACAGTGCGGCGAAATTTGGTGTTATTGGGAGTGGTAGCAGGCGAGCGACACGAGTGCCCTTCCTGACAGCACGCCATCGCCTGCTGTGGCTCTCTTGGACACGTGGCCATCTCAGTTGGACTCAAGACCACTGGAAAACTGTGGCCTCGTCAGATGAGTCCCCATTTCAGCTATAGTTCTATTCTTTTATCTTGGCGGTTCGCGCTTGCCCGCCCAGACGCGGGAGATTGGTGCGTTGCCAGTTGCACGCGCCAAGAGAAGCAGCGCCATAGTATAGTTCGCAAACTTACGTTTAGGGGGGGGGGGGGAGCCCGCAGTTTATGAAGTAAAGCCACCCTTCCGCTGCTACACAACAGACGTGCTCCCCGCATTCCACGATGTGCCTGATTTTGTCATCATTGCACTCCTCGCCTGTTCAGACACATGGTGTTCCGACTGCTTTGACACACATTATCATTCGATTTCACAAAAACTATTTGGCCCAAAAATTTGGCTTTTACACATCTTGTTGACTGATACCTTTCCCCAGTAAATGACTTATTTTTGTTTCTATGTTCAACGCAGTTATTGTGCAGCATTAGATGTAGTAAACCATTGCACGAAATTTTGAAGTTTGCAGAAGTATACTTTCCATATGGTCGATTTTAGTTGCCACTATAAATTTCAAGAAATTTCATTCATACGAATAAAATTCATGAAATAAGACACTTCTATATTGTTTTTAAATAAAGAAAACATTAGGCACCGAGGAAGGTTTGAACGCAGAACCTTTCGCGTAGCGGCCATACACTTCAACCATTACGCTAACGAAGCTCGTCATGCAATCCATCTCCTGGAGCACTTTAAAACACGCAAAATACCGACAAACACTGTTGGTATGACTCACGTTTCGTCGAAGTACAGCAAGAAATAAACAATTACCGCTGTTCTTTATTCCGAAAAAGCGGTTAGTGAGAATGATACAAACACCTTTCATTGATATCGCCTGAATTAGTAGGCTTATTGCTTGTTTGGTTTCACTAATTAATAGAATATGAAGCAATTGGTATAAAGAATGCTTTTTCCAAACTTTCTACAAAAGAAAGGCTGGTATCAAGACATTGCTTTTGTTCAGTTACTTTATTTATGACTGAACGTTTCCAAAACTGAAGACACTCGTTCGTGCTCTGACAACGTCGTTCTCTGTTCATTGGCTGACTGTGTGTTGTGACGACAAGAGCGTAGAACGAACCTAAACTCGGCCGCCGTCATAAATGATGCGCGCTTTAGTAAGAGCTGATGGTAGTGTTCGAGTGTATCGCAGACCACATGAGACTCTGGACCCAAGTGTCACCAAAGCACTGTGCATGCTGGTGGCAATTCCACAACGGTGTTGCTTAGTCTACATGGAAAGTACTGGGTCCTCTAATCCAGCTGAACCGAACACTGATTGGAAATCGTTATGCTCGGCTAGTTGCAGACCATTTGCAACTATTCGTGAATTTTATCTTCCAAAATAACGGCGTAATTTTTGAGAAAACACCATGTCACCGACCGACAATTGCTCGCTGATGGTTTGAAGAACGCTCTGGACAGTTCGAGTGAATGGTTGGCCACGCATGTCACCTGACATCAATCCCATCGGACATTCACGAGACATAATTTAGAGGTCGGATGCTGCACAAAATACTGCGGCGGCAACACTTAGGAAATTATGGACGGCTATAGAGGCAATATTTTTGCACGGGGATTCCATATACTTGTCTAGTTCATGCCACGTCGAGTTGCTGCACGGCGGCGGGCAAAAGAGCACCGACACGATGTTAGGGAGTGCCCCGTGACTTTTGCCACCTCAGTGTAAATCGTAGACTGCGGGGCTTAGAAACCTTCTGAAGAAATGAAACTTCCTGGCAGATTAAAACTGTGTGCCAGACCGAGACTCGAACTCGGGTCCTGTGAGGACGGAGCGTGAGTCGTGCTTGGGTGGCTCAGTTGGTGGAGCACTTGCCCGCGAAAGGCAAAGGTCACGAGTTCGATTCTCGGGTCGGCACACAGTTTTAATCTGCCAGGAAGTTGCATATCAACGCACACTCCGCTGTAGAGTGGAAATTTCATTCATTCCTTCTGAAGATTTTTTGCGCCACGGTGTGGCGATGTTCTGGGGCTGGTGTTGGGGTGTCTCGTGTCCGGAGTGGAGTCCGCGCGGCTGGGGGCCCGCGATCAATGCCCGGCGGCGCGGCTAACGCGATTAGGCTGCGGGAGCGCGCCTCGCCTCTTAATGAGGGCGCGGCCCGGGGTACGTGTTTGGGTCGTACAGGACAGGGCAGGTCAGGAAGGGACGGGACAGCCACTCTGCGGGCCGCAGGCTCAAGTCGCAGGCGCTCTCAGCCCAGTGAGTTCTCAATCTGCTGCACGTGGTTTATCTTATCCGCAAAAATTCGAATCTTGGTATGAATCGTCTCCTAAGAGCCCTCATTGTAGCACTGTGTGCGGCTGTCCAGCTCCTGCAGCAACTGACGTACTACTTGGTTTCTTTCTATCCGACAGTAAACAGTCTTGCTTGCGAATATTGCGGTTTTACTACTTTTTCTCAACTAAACTAAGTACGGTCGTGGATAAAACGAGCGAGAACCCTCGCCTTTTCGCTATGCTGATCCGCACAGCTTTAAAGTCTGCTACACAGCATAACAGTCAAGGCGACAAAGTGTAGCAACATACTATGCACACACGTGAAATTGACAAACTATCCGAACTTTGTCAGACTGTTTTTAGTCATGTGTATGACTATATTATTGCTGAATAGTGTGTTAAACACAACAAGTAAATATAAGATGTAAATCAAAGAATAAACGTTAATTAGTATGAACTGTACTAACAAAAATGAATTTCAGCTTATCGAGACAACTTAACTGTTTTACTAAGACAAAGTACCCCAGATCGTTACGAATTAGCAAAATATTATGCATATTCGGCTGCAAAACGGTCTGTGTCAACGTTCAGACCAGTCATACTGGATTACCGTTGCTGACCTACCATGAAAATATGCAAATTTAGCAATGAGTGAAGATTCATAACGAAATTCAGTTAAAAATCATTCAGTGCACACGTAAGTCAATTCAATTATTCACAGAAGTGGAAAAAGTAATCAGTAAGAAGTATGAAATGCTACGAGATCTTACATCCACAGGGCGCTGGTACAGAATAAAGGTAGCAATAAAACGTATTGTGGAAGCGAGAATTTCTTAAAATTGCTTTACTGTTAGTCTATTTGCCTCCATCGAGATTAGAACCGAAAACAAACCAGACCTCCCTTGCAGTAGCAAACATATTTCACTACGCTAGTAGACAACCCAAGCAAACAGCCCTCTATTACTACCCCAGACTTGAATAAGACGGCAATTTTGCAATGAAAATGGCAAAATGATCTGCAGTTACTGTTGCATAGATCTTTCTGGACTCAAAAACAAGAATTTTCTACCTTTATGTCACCGCTTATGTGACAATTATTCGGGATGTTTACCGAAATAACAAAAAAATGGTTCAGACGGCTCTGAGCACTATGGGACTTAATTTCTGAGGTCATCAGTCCCCTAGAACTTAGAACTACTTAAACCTAACCAACCTAAGGGCATCACACACATCCATGCCCGAGGCAGCATTCGAAACTGCGACCGTAGCGGTCGCTCGGTTCCAGACTGTAGCGCCTAGAACCGAACGGCCTCGAAATAACAAAATACTGTTATTAGCGAATAAATTTGGTAGGATAACTCTGCACCACCCCAGGAAATAAACATTTACATCGCTGCCAAACGTATTATATAATGTTTCGAATTACCCATTAGACTCGCCACAGCCGGAAAACGTTCATTAGCCGAAGTGTTTCTTAAGCTACCTGCCAATGGGAATGCTCGCACTTCTAAAACGCGGTGGCATTAATACTGGGATCCAAATTACCACATGTATAGGCAAATGGATTTTATTTGCTTTCCTGCAAACGTGATTTGGATCGAAAGCATCAATGAGTAATAAGCTGATGTATGGACTGCAACTAGAACATTTCCAATAAAGAGTTGGGAGGATTATTTATGCAGCCCTGATCTTTAGTAACTCTCGTAGCTATTTTAGTTGTTAGGATTTCATCACCTAAATTGGTAAAACGCTACTGGTCTCACTTTCTTGGCCGTCTATGTCTACCCAGCCCTTAAAACCCGTTTTGCTAATTCGTAACGATCGGGGTACTTTGTCTTACTAAAATAGTATGTCATCTCGATAAGCTAAAATTCATTTTTATTAGTACTGTTCATACTAATTTCGTTTCTTCTTTCATTTATATCTTATATTTACTTCTTACACATGATTGGAAACAGTCTGAGAAAATTCGGATAGTTTGCCACTTTCATGCCTGTGCATAGCATGTTGGTAGCACTTCGTCGCCTTGCCTTGTATGCTGTGTAGCAGACTTTAAAGCTGTGCGGATCAGCATAACGAAAAGGCCAGGGATCTCGCTCGTTTTGTCCACGACTGTACGTAACTGGCATCAATAACTTCTCTGCTGGGCACCCAGCTTTCATAAAGTCATAATGCGACATTTTCTTTATACTTTTGACATAATTAGTTGTAAATTGTTTATTTATTGTTGATTTCATAGGTTCAGGACAAGCTTTTCCGGCTTATATACCATTTTCAAGTGTCCCTGCTGACATTACATTTAAATATCGTTTTATTCTATATCTTGATAAACATTATCTTATATTATACTTACGTCTAGATGCAGTGATGTCAATTAATAGTACTGGAACGTAATTCCTTTTATGTATTACGTTGTCAACGTATGTTTCAATTAATTGTCACTGCTTCGTTAATTACCTTACAATTACGTTTACGGTAATTGATCTGTCAGGCTGGAAGATTTTATTTTATAGATGTTTTTAATTATATACTTTTTATACTGTCTTTTATACAATTGTATGTTTTCCCTTGCCAGTCTAGGAGCTTCACAGTATTAGTATTTGCACTTTTTATGTGGATTTTAATTATGGATTCAATTCTACGTATAGTATGTCAGTACATGTTTTATTGTGAGACGTTCGTTTTGCCATGCGAAGTAATTTTAATTAATGACTACACATACCTCATTATAACCATTACATCCGTGATACTGGTTAATGATGTACCCCAGCTATAGTGCCTTCTGCTGGCTTCATTTTGTTTGTATAAATACCAGATGCATTCTGATCATCACCAGCACTTACTATGTACCTACATGTTTAGTTTGACGTTGATGCTACATCAGAATATTTTATGGTATGTATGGCTCGTATACACGGCTGTTAATAATGAAAACACTTTTTATCTTTCTTATGTAGCTCTTATAGAATCAGCGTCAGCAAACTGAACTTATTTGGTTACACACTGTTATTTTTTGTGACGGAAGATGGCAGTAGCCGAAACCGGTAACAGTGAAGTGTAAAAAAAAAAAAAAATTGTGTGATCAAGACGAACCTATAAAATAAAGAACTGGGGAAGACCTTGATTGTGCAACAAATAATTTAAGGGGAGCTTTAATATGTAGTAACTACAACATAGTATTCAGCACATTTGAATCTCCTGATACGATATGGAAGCATATTTCTCCCATTTCTCGCAGAGAGGATACGTGGAATGGCGACGTAATACGTCATTTTGTAGGGGCTCGCACCTAAGCACAACGCAAAAGAAGTACAAAATCACTCCGAACATGTTCATGATCAGCAGAAATTCTAGAAGTTCTTAGCGACGAGAATCACCTTATACTTTCTTTAAAATACATACAAAGAATTTTACAACAGTGATGGCAGCTTATCCGAAAAACCATTCCTTCTGTGTCAGAACGTGTCTACTGAAATGCGCTCGCATCAGCCGTCAGTTTAAGTAAAAGTACATGGGCACAGGGGAATTTTTAGAAATAACTAAGAGATCAAAATAACTTATGAGAAATTAGGAGTAACTTCTTGTTATAAATCAATAAGAGAGAAACTGATATGCCAATGTTACATTTGTCTGTTAACGGATCACACAGTCCAAAAAGGACCCCCACATAAATTTCCAGCAATAATGAGTAACTGAAATAGCAACGTGCGCCATGTGCTCCATTCAGGAAGGAATAAGTTGAATACTGATGCCTGAACATGGAACGAAGCCTCTTGCTATGGACAGAACGGTTTAACCTGGCTCACAGAGACTGTGCTTCCACAAAGGTGACGAGTCTGTGACTGAAATACTGCGCCACTGCAAGCGTGGAAGATATAATCTCACTGTAAGTTCCTGTAGGTTGCAGCATAACAAGTTGCCGACAAAATGAAACATCAGATGAAGTCATCGAAATAGGGCAGGGAGCGTTCTCGTTATATTTCTAGTCCCAATGCTTCCAAAATCATGCATATGGTGTGTCTGGCCACCTACTCGTGTACTCCATAAAAAACTTTACTGTACTGATGTTTCACGAACGCTTTTCCCATACTGTCTTGTAACTGATGTACAACCCGAAATAGAAATATTAACCAAATCGAAATACACCGATAAATGAAGAATGAATTAGTTTCAGTGACTGCCAGCACTATGTAGATTACCATCTACATCGAACTGCACGAGCGCTTAAATAAGGAGTCTCCATGAAAGCATCTCGCACTGACTGTAGATCATGGGGGCCCGCCATGAGTCACACAGTGAAAGAACCCCAGCAGAATTCACGGTGGGTCGGCTCGGCAGCTCACGCACCTCACTACCAAGTCACACTGGACAATGCTTTGAGGAAAGCCGACAGGGCGCCGGACGTACTCTCTCAAAGCAGACTGTAACTCTTCCAATGTGCGGGGGCAACAGAGACTGTTTTTAGCAAGCTGTGTGTGGTCTGTGGGTCTGTGCTGTTTTGTCGGAGTCCTGGAAGAAATCCCATTGTGAACAGTTCTGCGCACCGTCGGAATTCGTAACAATACACGGGCCACTAAGTTAAGATTTGAGACACTGGAATGGTGACAGAAAACTTGCAGGCGACTTCGAAGATTGTCAGGCACTGCCACCACGCACATATCACACAAGACAAACTGTTTAACGAAATACGAAAACATCTAGGCTTCGTTAACCTAAACAATAAGGAAGTGTGAGTGACAAACAAGACTGCCTCTACAGAGCTCCGTCCTTACTGGGCAGCGAAGGAATGTAGACAGAGAAAAGGATAAAGCAGGACAAAGTTTTGTAGCGCCAAATGTAACTAATTAGGTAACTGATTAACAACTTGAAATGGGAGTAACGGAGGGACTAATGGAAAGTGACCAGCATCTTTTAAGGCAACTTGTTACTGGTCGGCACTCGCAGTATTTACCATTCAGGTAATCAAAATTACGTGACGCTAGAAAAAACGCCGAGAAGCAAGTCTTCCTTGCCGGGAGCAGACTGCACACACTTATTTTTTCAGCATCTTGAGAGAAGGATACTGCAAAGCCAGGCACCACTTTCGGCAGACCTTGCTTCAGCAGTGAGAAGCTCTCATCCGGCTGAACTAGGCGCCAGAGCCAAAGACTGAAGCCACTTCAGCCATAAACTGCGGGTTCTGGGTATGGCGAGATCCAGACACAACACCGAGGCGAACTGTAGGGAAAGTCGAGTCATTTTTAACGATGTTCAGTAATATCGAGCTTCACTCTGAAGCCTGCAGTTACAGTTCAACGTGCTTCCTACTCTGGCCATAGATGAGAACGCATACCCTCGCACTGTTCTCTACCATTTTTCACTAAATTTCAACAATCTTTGAATGGCTTCTGTAAATGTTAATGCTTCATCCAGGTACATGTTTATTTGGGACACAAACGTGATCCTGTATTCAGGTTTGCCGAGGCATTAGCTTATTCTCGCCAATAACTCTTAAGCAATTTCTTTTGCATTTTCATGAAATAAACGGAGTTAAATGTGACCCTTGTTTAATTTCAAAGATAATTAACTCTTTATTCATTGTAATGCTGGGTCAACGATTTAATTATGTCAGATATACAGCATCAAAAAAATGTTCAAATGTTTGTGAATTCCTAAGGGACCAAAATGCTGAGACCATTGGTCCCTAGACTTGCATACTTCTCAAACTAACTTAAACTGAACGACACACACACACCCATGCCCGACGGAGGACTCGAAACTCCGGTAGGTTGGCTGGTTCAAATGGCTCTGAGCACTATGGGACTTAACATCTGTGGTCATCAGTCCCCTACAACTTAGAACTACTTAAACCTAACTAACCTAAGGACATCACACACATCCATGTCCGAGGCAGGATTAGAACCTGCGACCGTAGCGGTCACGGGGTTCCACACTGAAGCGCCTAGAACCGCTCGGCCACACCGGCCGGCTGAAACTCCGGCATGGAGGACCGCACAATTCGAGACATGGCGCCTGAGACCACTCGGCCACTATGCGCGGCTGCAGCATAATTCTCATACAGCCACTTAGTAAGTCTCATTCGTAAACCACTGCCACCAATAATCTAAAGCCGACAGCTTACACTGACACCGGACTCGTCCGACTGCTATTCCTGCATAGTACAGCGTACAGGGATACATTCTCTATGACATCAGTCTGTAAGAAACGAAACCCGTGAATAGCGTGTCTTTGTACCTCGCCACTGACTAATGTCTCGTGTAAAGACAAATGATTTAGAAGATATTTTGTAATGGAGTCTTTCCATTTCTACAAACCAAGTATTGTTCCATGACTCAATTTTTCTCATTGCTGCCAGAGTTTTCAGTGGTAAACAACTTTTTATCTCCTTTAATATCGCTTTTATCGGATTTTAAAAACCCACTGCTCGGTGTTGTGTTTTATATACACTTATAATTAAAATGTAAAATTTTTTGGACGAATTTCACACGAAAATAAAATTAACATACATCTAGACAGTACTGAATGCAAAACATGTGTAGTTACAGGGGAAGCAGTATGAAGTCGACTATAACCCAAAGTTTTAAGAAATGAAGTGCATATAAAAACTAATTTCAACTGAAGCACATCTAAAATGCTAAAACCCCAAAAATGAAGTAGTTTTCGACCGACAACTCCGGTAACAATAAAAAGTAAGACCAGTTATTTTAAATAGTAACAGTACTCGTCATACGTAATGCTTTTAAAAAAACATCAAATGCGTGATGAACGTAGTTCTTAAGTTTGTAGGCAGGGAGGAAGGGAAGAGGATTTACCGTTCCATCGAAGACGAGTTCCTTATAGACAGAGCAGTTGATCTGTTAGGGAAATGATGAGGAAAGAGTTCGGCTGTGCTCTCTCAAGGGAACTAATGAGTGAAGAACAGAACGAAAAAATTAAATGTCGACGATCGTAATTCAGCATCTATACTGTCGAATACGGCACCAGAGTCTTACCGCACCGCTGCTTCTCCGGGCCACTCCGTATTGATCGGAATGGGAAAACTTTTTATGAACACAATATATTTAATCTCGATTCGTTGTGTTGTTCCTGTCTTCCGTCCGGACACCAGTCTGAAGTCGCTTCTGTATCCTGTGCAAGCCTCTTCACCTCTGAATAATTACACAGTCCGGATCCATTTTAACCCGCATACTGTACTCGTCTCTCTGTTCCCTCTCTACAAGTTTTAGCCTCCACACGCCCCTCTGCTATACTGAAGCACGCGTGGTGAATACGTCCCTCTGCTATACTGTACCAGTATAGAGAAGCTCGCGTGGTGAATACTGTGCTAAGTCGTAGTGCGGTTAAATTATTTATTTCTTTATCTTATGGCGACAACAGCAAATATTGAGAAATACATACAGTTTACAGTTACACATTTAATGATTTAGGCATAAAGCTAATACGTTCAAATTCTTGAAGTTAATGAGTCAATAATACTAAACGGAGGACATGCATTCGGTCGGAGCTCAACATCTGTTGAATGAAGCCAATTCATTACAGAGGGAGTGGCATTAATAAAATCACTGAATGGTCCCGGATACTTTCTGAGAGTGCAGTCTCTGCAATATGCTGACCGGCTGATTCTTCGGCGCAACAATCGAAGGCTGGAGAGTCTCGAGTCTCTACTTATCCTCTTCTCGTGTCCACTCAGTTCTCTTCAGACCAATTCCTGGTAGGCTGGCAGATGGACGTCGAACACCTTGAACACCTTGCAGCATTCCATCTCCTGCGTCAGCTTTCTCTAAAGTCAAATTTCTTTTTCTTTTTTTTTTCATGAAGTCACAGTGTAGTGCGTGATGTCAGTCGGTCTCGAGGAGGATCATATAAGACCATACGAATGGGAAGGTCTTGGAGTTAGTCGGGGTGATGCAGTTTCCTACATTCTCGATCCGTAGCTTCTTGTCGCATTTCAGATGTTGGGAAGTTACTGATGGTGTGCATTCAAGGAATCGGTGTGGATTTTAGGGTACCCGTGATAACTCTAATTGATTCATTGAGATGGATGTCTAGTTTCCTTGTATGAGTACTGTGTTGCCATATTGGGGCACAGAATTCAGCTGCTGAGTACGACAGAAAAAAAACAAACAGCAGCCAAAGTAGAGAGGATATAGAATTTCAATTCGCAATGTGCAAAAAAGCAGTTCTGAAGAAGATAAATCTGTTAACTTCGAACATAAGTTTAAGAATTAGGCGCTTCTTTCTGCCGGTGTTTGTCTGGAACGTAGTCTTGTACGAAAATGAATCACGAACGAGGAGGCAAGCCTGCGGCGGAATTCAAGCAATGAAACAAGTCCCATAACTTCTTTCACAACTCGATAATAGAAATATGTTAAGCAACTAAGCAATGAACGACTATCAGATTCCAGACAGTTTAAGATAAGACCACTACGGACTGGAGTTCCGCCTACCATTACAGGCATACCGATCACTAAGCCGACGGACTCACTCTGAACACCTGTTCCCAACTTACACTGCGGAGCGTCCTCGTCGTGCCTGGGTTCGCGGCTGCGAAAACAGGTGGCCTACTGAGACTACGAGGTGCGCCCGCAGCTAATCAGCCAGCAAACTGTGGACGTTTGCTTCCTGAGGCTTGCACGCCTCCGCACGTCGTCGGCGATTTCGAATGAAGCACGCTTCCTGCCCAGCGGAAATGACTAACTCCGATTTTAAACCTGGCGAGATATAGCTTACTGAAAACTTATATGAGAACTTTTAACATTGCAGCGCGTCAGCAATAGTGAAACATTTATTGATTATAAGGAATCCGCACCAACTGCAAACAGAAAACGGATGTTGACCTAGGTTTCGGTGCGGATAACCACGCCTTCTTCGAAACACACTCAAACTACTAACTGCCAAAAGAGGCAGGGTCCAACATTAATACAGAACGCCCAAAAGGGCAAAAGACTCCCATAAAATGTAAAATAAGCGGTATGTGTGTACCATGTCAATAGCTGTACTTAGCTCAAACGTCAGAAGCGTGCTTCCTCACCCCAGACAAAGGTCGGTGGGCCGCGGGCTCTCAGGTAAACTGAGGTGGCGCCGGCAGCTAGGCATCGAGAATGTCGGAAAGGAACGCGCATGCGCAAATTAAGAAATCGTCTTCTTCCATTTGAATGGCATAAAATGTGTTACGAAAGTGATCCGATGACCGGGTCAGAGGCGCAACAAGTTAATGTGTCTGTATGTATAATGTCCTAGCTCGAGGACAATTTTATAATACTATAGAACGTGGATTGGCTGAAACTATATATGTGGGATAGCAAATTCCATGGATGGTCAAAACGCATGCACGCGGGACAGACAAAATACCATCAGCTACAAGCAGGCTAACAATATGAAGGATGAATAACCCATTTTTCAATTACTTGTAATCGGTGATAGTATCTGATGACTACGCTTCGATAAGCGTGTAAATTTACTATATTAAATTCTAAGCGCTATTGACCAGAAAAGGGTCTTTGACAGACTTAATGTAATTGCGTGAAGAGACGTGCAACGTCGCCTTCATCGCCCTTAATATCTAATGACCGACAAAGGTCATTCTGAATAGTGCTATCGAATATGTACCAAAATAGTGCAAACATAACCTAAAGCTAGTTTCTTAAAATAGGTACTTGAAGTACTGAACCATGAAGCTGTATCGAGTGAGGTGTGTGAACGCATATAGCGTGGAAAAGACGAACTACCTTTATGTTCTAATAGTTATTGACGTGAACGCTCAAGTAATATAACGGGCTTAATATACATGCGTGAAAGGGCGTACAACGTCGCTTTCATCGCCCTTATTGTCTATTGCCCGACAGAATGGCTCTGAGCACTGTGGGATTTAACATCTGTGGTCATCAATCCCCTAGAACTTAGAACTAATTAAACCTAACTAACCTAAGGACATCACACACATCCATGCCCGAGGCAGGACTCGAACCTGCGACCGTAGCAGTCCCGCGGTTCCGGACTGAGCGCCTAGAACCGCGAGACCACCGCGGCCGGCTATTGCCCGACAGAGGTCAAAGTAATTAGTGTTATCAGGTGTTACCTAAATGGTATGCAAAGTTACGTGTACATTGCGAAGAGACGTACGAAGCCACTTCCATGTTTTTTAACAAAGGTTAAGGATTTATTTCGTAATTTTAGGCCAGAGCTTGGACTTGGAATGAATATGACGAAAAACATCCTTGCATAACCATATTCAACTTTGATAATTATAACTAAGTAGGAATGGCTATTTGGACCATATTAGAAATATTGGAGCTTCTAAGAAGTGAGAATACTGTGAACATGTATGATGTGGCGACCATCTCCAGTTAAAAAACAAAAATTTTTTCGAAGGTTTTATTCCCTCGCTCAGTGTTTCACATTCTACCATTCTACCATCAGACATAGAAAATAGCCGATGCATTCATGCGGTCGCTTGGTGTCATGGATGGTCAATTCGTTCAGTCACACTTAAGGTTTGTAAGTAGGCTGTGTAAGTTTTTTTATTGGTAACGCCACGTAGCGCTATGTATAAAAATCACTTGCTGCGCTGTGTGCAGTCTGTGGCTGGGTTTGCATTGTTGTTTGCTATTGTAGTGTTGGGCAGCTGGATGTGAACAGCGCGTAGCGTTGCGCAGTTGGAGGTGAGCCGCCAGCAGTGGTGGATGTGGGGAGAGACATGTAGGAGTTTTGAGAGCGAATGATCTGGACGTGTGTCCATCAGAGAAAGTAAATTTGTAAGACTGCATGTCATGAACTGATATATATAATGACTTTTGAATACTAATGAGGTAAATACAATGTTAGTTCTTTATCAAAATCTTTCATTTGCTAACTATGCCTATCAGTAGTTAGTGCCTTCAGTAGTTTGAATCTTTTATTAGCTGGCAGTAGAGGCGCTAGCTCTATTGCAGTAGTTCGAGTAACGAAGATTTTTGTGAGGTGAGTGATTCATGAAAGGTATAGGTTACTGTTAGTCAAGGCCATTCTTTTCTAGGGATTTTTGAAAGTCAGATTGCGTCGCGCTAAAAATATTGTGTGTCAGCTTAGTGTTGATCAGAATAAGTAAATAGAGAAGTGTCTGAGTACGTTCAGTTCTGCTCAGCTGTTTGAAAATCAAATAACGTAAGGGGTTTATCAGCACAGTCATTCATAAATTTTTCGGAGGAGACGTTTCGTATATCCCACTTCCACCACTGCTGTGGCTAAGCCATGTCTCCGCTATATCCTTTCTCTCAGGAGTGCTAGTTCTGCAAGATTCGCAGGAGAGCTTCTGTAAAGTTAGGAAGGTAGGAGACAAAGTACTGGCGGAATTAAAGCTTTGAGGACGGGGCGTTAGTCGTGCTTGGGTGGCTCAGTTGGTAGAGCACTTGCCCGCGAAATGCAAAGGTCCCGAGTTCGAGTCTCGGCCCGGCACACAGTTTTAATCTGCCAGGAAGTTTCAACCTTTTCAATACTTGCAGGGGCAACAATCTGGATATTTGACTGATTTGGGCGTGTAACATTAACCAAAACCGTCTTACTTTGCTGGTACAGCGAACGGCTGAAAGCAAGGGGAAACTCCAGTCGTAATTTTTCCCGAGGGCATGCAGCTTTACTCTAAGGTTAAACGACGATGGCGTCCTCTTAGGTAAAATATTCTGCATGTAAAACAGTCCCCCATTCGGATCTCCAGGCGGGGATTACTCAGGAGGACGTCGTTATCAGAAGAAAGAAAACTGGCGTTCAACCTATCGGAGCGTGGAATGTCAGATATCTTAATCGGGCACCTAAGCTAGAAAATTTAAAAAGAGAAATGGATAGGTTAACGTTAGATATACTGGGAACTAGTGAAGTTTGGTGGCAGTAGGAACATGACTTCTGACCACGTGAATACAGTGTTATAAATACAAAAACAAATAGGGGTAATGCAGGAGTAAGTTTAATAACGAATAAAAAAATAGGAACGTGTGTAAGTTACTACAAAGAGCACAGTGCACGCATCATCATAGCCGAGATAGACACGAAGCCCACACCCAAGACAGTCGTACAAGTTTGTATGCCCAGTAGCTTCACAGATGATGAAGAGATTCATGAAATGTATGACGAGATAAACGAGATTACTAAGGTAGGGAAAGGAAACAAAAATTGAATAGTCATAGGGGACTGGAATTCGACATTAGGAAAAGGAAGAGAAGGAAATGTAGTAGGTGAATATTGAATAGAGGTAAGAAATGAAAGAGGAAGCCGCCTGGTAGAATTTTGCAGAGAACATAACTTAATCGTAGTTAACAGTTTAAGAACCGTGTGAGAAGGCTGTATACGTCTAATAGTTCTGGAAACAGTGGAAGGTTTCAGATAGATTATATTATTGTAAGGCAAAGATTTAGGAACCAGGTTTAAATTTACAGGGGCAGATGTCGATTCTGACCACAACATATTGTTTATGAACTATCGGTTAAAACTGAAGAAACTGCAAAAAGGTGGGAATTTAAGTAGATGCCACCTGGATAAACTGAAAGAACCAGAAGTTGTAGAGAGTTTCAGAGAGAGCGTTAGGAATCGATTGACAAGAACGGGGGAAGGAGACACAGTAGAAGAAGAATGGGTAGCTGTGAGAGATCAAATAGTGAAGCAAGTAGAGAATCAAGGAGGTAAAAAGTCGAGGGGATAGTAGAAATCCTTCGCCAACAGAAGACATCTTGAATTTAATTGATGAAAGAAGAAAATATTAAAATGCAGTAAATGAAGAAGGCAAAAAGGAATACAAAGTCTCAAAAATGAGATGCAAAAAAACGCAAAATGGCTAAACAGGGATCGCTAGAGAACAAATGTAAGGGCGTAGAGGCATATGTCACTTGGGGATAAGATAGATACTGCCGAAAGGAAAATTAAAGAGACCTTTGTAGAAAAGAGAACAACTTGTATGAATATAGAGAGCTCAGATGGAAAACCGTTTCTACACAAAGAAGGGAAGGGATAAAGGTGGAAGGAACATATACAAGGTCTATACAAGGGCGATGTAATTGAGGACAATATTATGGAAATGGAAGAGGACGTAGATGAAGATAAAATGAGAATTAATATACTGCGGGAAGAATCTGACAGAAAACTGAAAGACCTAAGTCGAAACAAGGCCCCGGGAATAGACAACATACCATAAGAACTACTGACAGCCTTTGGAGAGCCAGTCCTGACAAAACTCTACCATCTAGTGCGCAAGTTGTACGAGACGAGCGAAATAGCCTCAGACTTTAAAAAGAATGTAATAATTCCAATCAAAAGAAAACAGGTTCTTACATGTGTGAAAATTACTGAACTATCAATTTAATGAGTCACGGCTGCAAAATACTAACACGAATTGCTTACAGACGAATGAAAAAACTGCAAGAAGCCGACCTCAGGGAAGATCAGTTTGGATTCCGTAGAAATGTTGGAACACGTGAGGCAATACTGACCCTACGACTTATCTTAGAAGATAGATTAAGGAAAGGCAAACCTACGTTTCTAGCATTTGTAGACTTAGAGAAAGCTTTTGACAATGTTGACTGGAATACGCTCTTTCAAATTCTAAAGGTGGCAGGGTTAAAATACAGCGAGTGAAAGGCTATTTTTACAATTTGTACACAAACCAGATGGCAGTTATCAGAGTCGAAGGGCATGAAAGGGAAGAAGGGGTTGGGAAGGGAGAGATACAGGGTTGTAGCCTATACCCAATGTTATTCAATCTGTATATTGAACAAGAAGTAAAGAAAACAAAAGAAAAATGTGGAGAAGGAATTAAAATCCATGGAGAAGAAATACAAACTTTGAGGTTTGGCAATGACATTGTAATCCTGTCGGAGGAAGGGCAGCTGAACGAAATGTACAGTGTCTTGAAAGGAGGACGTAAGATGAACATCAACGAAAGCGAAACGAAGATAATAGAATGTATTTGAATTAAATCAGGTGATGCTGAGGGAATTAGATTAGGAAATTAGACACTTAAAAGCAGTGCATAAGTTTTGCTATTTGGGAAGCGAAAGGACTGATGATGGTCGAAGTAGAGAGGATATAACATGTAGACTGGCTATGGCAAGGAATGCGCTACTGAAGAGAAGAAATTTGTTACCATCGAGTATAGATTTAAGTGTCAGGAATTCTTTTCTGAATGTGTATGGAGTGTAGCCATGCATGGAAGTGAAACATGGACGATAACTAGTTTGGACAAGAAGACAATAGAAGGTTTCGAAATGTGGTGCTACAGAAGAATGCTGAAGATTAGATGGGTAGATCACATAACTAATGAGGAAGTATTGAATAGGATAGGGGAGAAGAGGCGTTTGTGGCACAACTTGACCACAAGAAGGGATCGGTTGGTAGGACATGTTCTGAGGCATCAAGGGATCATCAATTTACTATTAGAGGGCAGGGTGGAGGGTAAAAATCGTAGAGGGAGACCAAGAGATTACTACACTAAGCAGATTCAGAAGGGTGTAGGTTGCAGTAGGTACTGGGAGATGAAGAAGCTTGCACAGGATACAGTAGCATGGAGAGCTGCATCAAACCAGTCTCAGGACTGATGAAGACCGCATCAACAACAACATTTACAAAACAACCAATTATACATCGACATAAATGCACATTATATATATATATATATATATATATATATATATATATATATATATATATATATATATATATATATATGTGCAAATAGTAGAACAATCACAATATATAAAGATACAGAAATGTCATATCTTGAGGTAACAAAACAAGGAAAAAAATTATAGTCCAATAGATGGAAATAGGAGGATATGCATTTCCGGCGTTACAACCACACAAGAAACTATAGACGTTTGGCCATTCAGATCACCCCACCTAAACCCACGTGACTTCTGCTTGTGAGAATATCTCATATATTGTGTCAATCGGAGATGTTCGTCGAATCTTCCTGATCTGAAGCATACCAATACGTATCTCTCTGATTACACTGGATATGCTGTGGACAACTGTCAACCTTGCCACGTTACGGATGCATCGTGTTGCTGAGTTGGGAGACCATACTGAACACCCATTGTAACTTGTGCTCAGAACTACCTCTCCATATGCTGCACGCACACGACGTTCCGACTGCTTAGGGCGCCGTATTTTCATCTGGTGGCAGAAAGTTGGACTATAATTTTTTTCATCATACTCCGCGAATGAAAAAACTAGTAGAAGCCAACCTTTGGGAGGGATCAGTTTGGGTTCCGTAGAAATATTGGAACACGTGAGGCAATACTGACCTTACGACTTGTCTTAGAAGAAAGACTAAGGAAAGGCGAACCTACGTTTCTAGCATTTGAAAAATTCGAGTAGGTATTAAAATCCATGGAGAAGGAATAAAAATTTTGAGGTTCGCCGATGACATTGTAATTCTGTCAGAGACAGCAAAGGACTTGGAAGAGCAGATGAATGGAATGGACAATGTCTTGAAAGGAGGATATAAGATGAACAAAAGCAAAACGAGGATAATGGAATGTAGTCGAATTATGTCGGGTAATGCTGAGGGAATTAGATTAGGAAATGAGACACTTAAAGTTGTAAAGGAGTTTTGCTATTTGGGGAGCAAAATAACTGATGATGGTCGAAGTAGAGAGGATATAAAATGTAGGTAGATCAAATGATTAATGAGGAGGTATTGAATAGAACTGGGGAGGAGTTTGTGGCACAACTTGACAAGAAGAAGGGACCGGTTGGTAGGACATGTTCTGAGGCAGGAAGGAATAACAAATTTAGCATTCGAGGGCAGTGTGGAGTGTAAAAATCGTTGAGGGAGACCAAGAGATGAATACACTAAGCAGATTCAGAAGGATGTAGGTTGCAGTAGGTACTGGGAGATGAAGAAGCTTGCACAGGACAGAGTAGCATGGAGAGCTGCATCAAACCAGTCTCAGGACTGAAGACCACAACAACAACAAATACTCCGCGAGCGCACCGATTAATGAGCATACCTACGATGTGTCAGAAACCTGTGATGTATGCAGCCTGCACTGCGACGCTAAGAACACCGTCAGTTTAATAATAAATATCTAGCATATTAATAAAATTTATTTTCTGATTCACTTACCACAATTGCACTATTGCACCACTACTGCAAGAGATCACACGAAAAAAACGTCCCATGCGTGCCATGTGTGACACATACGTGTTCCATGTCGTAAACAGGACGAAAGACCCCCAACTTGACCACCGTAACTAGTGCTTGACACTGTCTGAGGCAGAACATCTATTTTATTAATGGGTGTCTACAAACTAGCACAGTGGCACACATGATGGATCCCTGCCGGACCGCAAGGCATCCATCACGACTTTCCAGACGTTTACGTGCTGGGAGGCGCTTCGGTAGCAACACAGTAAAGCTCTGAGCGAAGCTGTGTTACTGTGGTAACATTAGCCATACTTCCCGAGACATGGACAGAAACGTATTCCTTCTGTGTCACTACTTTACCAGACGCTTTCGACTAACTTCGCATATGCCACTCCTAAATTGTAAATTTTACTGAAGTTCTTTACGTTTACTTTTTATCGCTCACGGACTGCTCTCCTGGCATTATTTTCTGAGCGTTTGCAGCGTTAGTGTTTGAAAACAAAGGATACACTTTAAAGTCCCGTCAACAATTACAAATAACCTAAACTGGAACGATCGCATAAGTAATAGTGTGGCTAGAGCAAACCAAAGACTGTGATTCGTTGGCTGGACACACAGAAAGTGCAACAGGTCTACTAAAAAGAAGACTCCTTACGCCACGGTTGTCCGCTCTATCCTGGAATATTGCTGTGTGGTATGGGATCTACAGTACTGGACATTAAAATTGCCACACCAAGGAGAAATGCAGATGATAAATGGGTATTCATTGGACAAATATATTATACTAGAACTGACACGTGATTACATTTTCACGCAATTTGGGTGCACAGGTCCTGAGAATTTAGTACCCAGAACAATCACCTCTGACCGTAATAACGGCCTTGATACGCCTGGGCATTTAATCAAACAGAGATGGCGTATACAGGTACAGCTGCCCATGCAACGTCAAGACGATATCGCAGTTCATCGAGAGTAGTGACTGACGTATTGCGACGAGTCAGTTGCTGGGCCACCATTGACCAGAAGTTTTCAATTGGTGAGAGATCTAGAGAATGTGCTGGCCAGGGCAGCAGTCGAACATTTTCTGTATCCAGAAAGGCCCGTACAGGACCTGCAATATGCGGTCGTGCATTATCCAGCTGAAATGTAGGGTTCTGCAGAGATCGAATGAAGGGTAGAACCATGGGTCGTAACACACCTGAAATGTGCCGTCCACTGTTCAAAGTGCCGTCAATGCGAACAAGAGGAGACCGAGACGTGTAACCAATGGCGTCCCATACCATCACGCCGGGTGACACGCCAGTATGGCGATGACGAATACACGCTTCCAATGTGCGTTCACCGCGATGTCGCCAAACACGGATGCGACCGTCATGATGCTATAAAGAGAACCTGGATTCATCCGATAAAATGACGTATTTTCATTCATGCACCCAGATTCGTCGTTGAATACACCATCGCAGGCGCTCCTGTCTGTGATGAAGTGTCAAGGGTAACCGCAGCCACGGTCTCCGAGCTGATAGTCCATGCTGCTGCAAACGTCGTCGAACTGTTCGTGCAGATGGTTGTTGTCTTGCAAACGTCCCCATCTGTTGACCCAGGGATCGAGACGTGGCTGCACGATCCGTTACAGCCATGCGGATAAGATGCCTGTCACGTCGACTGCTAGTGATACGAGACCGTTGGGATCCAGCACGGCGTTCCGGATTACCCTCCTCAACCCACCGATTTCATATTCTGCTAACAGTCATTGGATCTCGACCAACGCGAGCAGCAACGTCGCGATACGACAAACCGCATTCGCGATAGGCTACAATCCGACCTTTATCGAAGTCGGAAGTTGACAGTACGCCATTCTTCTCCTAGACAAGGCATCCCAACAAAGTATCATCAGGTAACGCCGGTTAACTGCTGTTTGTGTATGACAAATCGGTTGGAAAATTTCCTCGTGTCAGTACGTTGTAGCTGTCGCCACCGGCGCCAACCTTTTGTGAATGCTCTGGAAAGCTAATCATTTGCATATCACAGCATCTTCTTTCTGTCGGTTAAATTTCTGTAGCTCGTCATCTTCGTGGTGTAGCGAGTAGTGTACATCAGGTGGGACCGGCGAATGACCTCGAAAAAGTCCAAAGATGGGCAGTTCGTTTTGTATTATCGGGGAATAGGGAGATAGTGCCACAGACATGATACGTGAAATGGATTGGCAATCATTAAAACAAATGCGTTCTGTGCTGTGGCGGGGTCTTCTCATGAAATTTCAATCACTAGTTTTCTCCTGTGATTGCGAAAACGTTCTGTTGGCACCCACCTACATAGGGAGAAATGATCATCACGATAAAATAAGAGAAACCAAGGCTCGCACGTCAAAATTTAAGTTCTCGTTTTTCCCGCGCGCCGTACGAGAGTGGAACGGTAGAGAGATGGCTTGAAGGTACTTTATTGTGAATAGCAGAGTAATGACGTAGATGTAGATCGTGTAGAAAGACTATGTCACTGGAGGCAGTCCAGAATCTCGATTAAGTGTCGTGCGGAGTTCCGAGGATTGTCAGTGCTGTATTGGTTGCAACCCTAAGTGCTCCGTCACACGTATTTCCTCGTAAAACCCGTCTTTTCACTCTTGCCTCTGTGACGCAACGCGTGCAATTGAAAACGTACGCATTAACACTAGGAAAATGTAAAGAGTTACCATCAGACTTTGATAGTACGTCATATAAACTAAATGCATGATTACATCTCTGCGCTTATTCCCGCAGGCCTGAAAGGTCAACTTGCATCAATCGAACAAACAACACAGCGACTGCAAAGCAAGTTTGATTAAAATATTTCTACGGTGAATTAGCGGAATTATAATCGCTGCAGTCACACTAGGAACCAATGCACGGTAACGCTCGTTCAGACCTAGATTTTAATGTACACCGAATCACACGGAAATGTCGCAAGCTGCATCAAGTCAAACCAAGCACTTAAATGAGTCAATTGGATTGGCCAGAAGCGCCAGCAATATTCCCGCTGCTGTCGAAAAAGAATTACCGTTTGGTTCTCCCTTTATAAATGGGCTGAGCTGTTTTGTTTTCGTTCCTCTAGTAGCACCTCTAACCAGAAAATAAGCAAATTATTAAATACTTAACTTTTTTAAAGATTGTGTTTTTAAAACTCTACATTAACCTCATGTACTCCATCTGACCCATACTATATGGAAACCCCTCTGTAGTGCACAATTAACCAACAGATATCTGAAACGTGGACAGCCACTACAAAAGTAGACGGAGAGTATTGTGTTGTCATTATGGAGCGGTGCTTCAGAAACGAAGCTCATCATCAGTTTGAGTCACTACATTAACTTTAAATTTGCCGGTTTTATTAATTCTTTTGCTAAATTAAGTCAGAGTGTAGCGAAATTTATTACTTCTGACAAACATTCAGTTTCACACAACACGTGTCAACCTTCAGTTGCCATGCTTTTAGTGGTAATTATATGTGCATTAATCTTTCATTTTCAGTTATTATAGTAGTTGTCCATAGGACTGGCGACCGTAATTTTCCCCGAAATCACAAATATCTAATTAACGCCAATTAATTGTTAACGTAACGACCGCACATTCACTTTCTGTATTAACTTTGCCCTTTTTCAAAATTAATTTCCACCTGATTCTTTTGCATTTTTCCTTTCATTTAGATGTAACCCTTTCCCCCTCTTTACCGACAGATTAACTTCGGTGACGATTGCTTTTCCCAAATTTCCATTAGGTACACGCGGTTTAATTTTTCACTGTCATTAAGGTCGATAAGTGAGGGGGAGGTTACAAGTTGCCAAGCCATTTCTCCCAAGAGTGCTAATACCACAAGGTAAGCACTAGAATTTCTGTCAAGTTTGCAAGGTAGGAGAAAGACGTTGTGGCTTAAGTAAGGGTGTGAGGGTGGTTAAGACGTGCTTGTAAAGCTCAGCCGGCAGACTACTTGTTCGCTAAAGGTGGAGGTCCCAGACTCCAGTCCCGATGCGGCTAGAAGTTTTAACCCGCCACGGACATTCGTTACGCAAACCGACTTCCAGAGATGTCAACGAGCTTCCCCGTCGATGTCTATGGCGTATGTTTGTCTACAGCAAAAGAACAATCCGTTTACGAGCTAACGTATCCTGTATCTCCTTCACAGCCTTTGACAGTGCGGGGAGATGAACCGCCACGGAGAGCTGCGCCACACAAATCCGAGCGCCCGGGGCTGAGGTTTAGGCACGCGCTGATCGCGTCACGGCCGGCGGCAGGTGGCGCCTCAGATTTGTGCAGTCGTCCACCGCGGAGGCGGATTAACACGTGGCAGGCAGCGCGCCGCCCGTTGTCCGGCCGTGACGTGACGTCACGCGGTCCGGCCCGGCGACGGCAGGACGCGGGCGCGCAGCAGCGCATTTCCATTGGCCGGAGCGCCACGCTCATTAGTCTGCGCGCTGCGCTGACAGCTAACAGCGCGGCTCACACTGCCACGCAGCCACCCACCTGCCCTCAGAGCCGCAGTTGTAGCCAATGACAACCGGCGGGCGCCGCTGAGCACCGGGCCCGGCTGCGCTGCTGTTCCACATTCAGTACACGTTTCGAGCGGTACATGTGCATCGACATCTATACGTCGACAGTCAGCTACTAGTGTGTGGCAGTGAGTACTTTGTGTGGACGGCTATAAATATTTCTGCAGACTTCCCACGACTGCTTGCGTCCACGTCCCGTCGAGGCGCTGTACCACTCTGGGGAAAAGAAGATCCGAACGATATTTGGAGGTATCCCATGACATTAGTTACCTCAGTGAATTGCTTTATCCCGGACTCTCTTTCTTTCTCTCAACACACACACACTTGGAAAACATTTCTTTTTGTGTACCTTCATATCCACTACGCTGTCATACGACAGAGTTACTGTTATCGAAAACGAGTCCTAACGGCCTATCCATCGTTATTGCGACGGTGCCACTATGAACAAAGCTGTTTATCGAGTCAAATGTTGTGTAATGTTGCCTGCTGCTTTTTCTGACTGTTGTAGACGCAGTACTAATAACTGACGCAACTGTTTCTGAAACGTCAGAGCTACTTTCACAACTGATACTTTGCCTTACATTTTAGTTCTTAATTAAAATGTTATGTCGCAATATTCGTACGTCTGTCCTGCGCTTCTTTAGACTCGTTTTTCGTAAGATGTAGAAGTTACAGTTCGAAAGCGCCTATGTGAATGAACGCTAAGAACGAATTCTGGTTATGCTGAGGTAACACAAAGTTTACAGTAATCACCGGGTCGGAGCCGCCTGTGCGAAATCGCGAAGACAGGCGTCACTTGCCCACGGACTGCCAGGCGGGTCCAGGCAGCTGTGTGCTGTGCGGCGCGCAGCCAGCTGCCCCAGCTGGCCCACGGAGAGCTGCGCCACTCAAATCTGACTGCCGGGGCCCGCGTGGTGGATCGGAAAGAGTCCTATAAGAGTCCCGTATCGTACGCAGTAAGAGCGATATCGTAAGACCTCCAGTCGTTCTAATTCTTCAGTGATACATATGCGTAGCTGGAATCACTATACACTGACGTTATAAAAGTCAAGCGATATGCACATGTTGAAAGATGACAATTGTTAATGAAGTAAAAGATCCACACCTTAGACACCAAGTGAAAAAACTTCTCCTTATGTTTCAGGGATAAAATACAGGGAGCGAAAGGCTATGTGCAATTTGTACACAACCCAGATGGCAGTTATAAGAATCGAGGGGCATGAAAGGGAAACAGTGGTTGGGAAGGGAGTGAGACAGGGTGATAGACTCTCCCCAATGTTGTCAATCTCTATACAGAGCAAGCAGTGAAGGAAACAAAAGAAAAATTCGAGTAGGTATTAAAATCCATGGAGAAGGAATAAAAATTTTGAGGTTCGACGATGACATTGTAATTCTGTCAGAGACAGCAAAGGACTTGGAAGAGCAGATGAATGGAATGGACAGTGTCTTGAAAGGAGGATATAAGATGAACAAAAGCAAAACGAGGATAATGGAATGTAGTCGAATTAAGTTGGGTGATGCTGAGGGAATTAGATTAGGAAATGAGACACTTAAAGTTGTAAAGGAGTTTTGCTATTTGGGGAGCAAAATAACTGATGATGGTCGAAGTAGAGAGGATATAAAATGTAGACCGGCCATGGCAAGGAAGCGTTTCTGAAGAAGAGAAATTTGTTAACATCGAGCATAGATTTAAGTGTCAGGAAGTCGTTTCTGAAAGTATTTGTGTGGAGTGTAGTCGTGTATGGAAGTGAAACATGGACGATAAATAGTTTGGACAAGAAGAGAATATAAGTTTCCGGAATGTGGTGCTACAGAAGAATGCTGAAGATTAGATGGGTAGATCACATAATTAATGAGAAGGTATTGAATAGAACTGGGGAGGAGTTTGTGGCACAACGTGACAAGAAGAAGGGACCGGTTGGTAGGACATGTTCTGAGGCATGAAGGGATCACAAATAAGTCAAAACGACGGGAATTAACAGACTCTTAACGTGGAGTGGCAGTTAGAGCTATACGTATGGGACATTCCATTTCGGAAATCGTTAGGTAATTCAGTATTCCGAGATCAAAAATGACAACATTGTGCCTTGAACACCAAATTTCGGATATTGTCTCTCACTACCACGGACAACCCAGCGGCCAACGTCAATCACTTAACGACAGGGTGCAGCGGCGTTTGCTCAGAGTTGTTTGTGCTAACAGAGAAGCATCACTGCGTGAAATAACCACAGGAAGAAATGTGGGGGCTACAAGGAATATATTTGTCAGGCAAAGCACGAAATCCGACGTTAACTGGCTATGGCAGGGAACGACCGCCGAGAGTGCCTTTTCTAACACCACAATATCGCCTGCAATGCCTCTCTTGGGCTCGTGACCATCCCGCTTGGACTCGGAAACCGTGGCCTTGTCAAACGGCTCCGAATTTGGTAAGATCTTGTGGCAGAGTTGGAGTGAAGCGCACACCCCACGAAGCCATGGACCCATGGACCCTGCAAGCTGTTGGTGGATACATAATGGTGTGGACTCTGTTTACATCGAGCAGACTTGGTCCTCTGGTGCCACTGAGACGACCATTAACCTAAAATATTTATATTCGGCTACCTGAACCCCACCCCCGCTATCCATGAACCATGGACTTTCCCATTTGTTGGGAGGCTTGTGTGCCTCAGCGATACAGATATCCGTACAGTAGGTGCAACCACAACGGAGGGGTATCTGTTGAGAGGCCATACAAATGTGTGGTTCTTGAAGAGGGGCAGCAGCCTTTTCAGTAGTTATAGGGGCAACAGTCTGGATGACTGACTAATCTGGCCTTGTAACACTAACCAAAACGGCCTTGCTGTGCTGGTACTGCGAACGGATGAAAGCAAGGGGAAACTATAGCCGTAATTTTTTCCCAGGGCCATGCAGCATTACTGTATGGTTAAATGATGATGGCATCCTCTTGAGTAAAATATTCCGGAGGTAATATAGTCCCCCATTCAGATATTTGGGAGTGGACTACTTAGGATGACGTTTTTATCAGGAGAAAGAAAACTGGCAATTTACGGATTGGAGCATGGAATGTCAGATCCCTTAATCGGGCAGGTAGGTTAGAAGATTTAAAAAGGGAAATGGATAGGTTAAAGTTAGATATAATGACAATTAGTAAAGTTTGGTGGCAGGAAAAACAAGACTTCTGGTCAGGTGAATACAGGGTTATAAATACAAAATCAAACAGGGGTAATGCAGGAGTTGGTGTAATAATGAATAGGAAAATAGGAATGTGTGTATGATACTACACACAGCATAGTGAACGCATTATTGTGGCCAAGATAGACACGACGCCCACGCCTACTACAGTAGTAAAAAATTTATATGACAACTAGGTCCGAAGGTGACGAAGAGATTGATGAAATGTATGATGAGATAAAAGAAATTATTCAGATAGTGAAGGGAGACGAAAATTTAACACTCATGGGTGACTGGAACTCGACAGTAGGGAAAGGAAGAGAAGGGCACGTAGTAGGTGAATATGGAATGGGAGTAAGGAGTGAAAGAGGAAGCCACCTGGTAGAATTTAGCACAGAGCATAACTTAATCATAGCTAACACTTGGTTCAAGAATCATGAAAGAAGGTTGTATACACGGAAGAATCCTGGAGATACTGGAAGGTTTCAGATACATCATATAATGGTAAGACAGAGTTTTAGGAACAAAGTTTTAAATTGTAAGACATTTCCAGGGGCAAATGTGGGCTCTGACCGCAATCTATTGGTTATGAACTGTAGATTAGAACTGAAGAAACTGAAAAAAACGTGGGAATTTAAGGAGATGGGACCTCGATGAACTGAAAGAACTAGAGGTTGTACAGAATTTCAGGGAGAGCTTTAGGAAACGGTTGGCAAGAATGGGGGAAAGAAACGCAATAGAAGAATGGGTAGCTTTGAGAGATGAAATAGTGAAGACAGCAGAGAAAGAAGTAGGTAAAAAGACGAGGGCTAATAGAAATCGTTGGGTAACAGAAGAGATACTGAATTTAACTGATGAAAGGACAAAGTATAAAAATGCAGTAAATGAATCAGGCGAAAACGAATACATACGTCTCAAAATTGAGATCGACAGGAAGTGCAAAGTAGCTAAGCAGGGATGGCTAGAGGACAAATGTAAGGTTGTAAAGGCATATATCACTAGGGGTAAGATAGATACTGCCTACAGGAAAACTAAAGAGAAATTTGGAGAAAAGAGAACCACTTGTACGAATATCAAGAGCTCAGATGGAAACCCAGTTCTAACCAACGAAGCGAAAGCAGAAAGGTGGAAGGAGTATTTAGAGGGTCTATACAAGGGCGAGGTACTTGAGGACAATATTATGGGAATGGAAGAGAATGTAGATGAAGATGAAATAGGAGATATGATGCTGCGTGAAGAGTTTGACAGAGCACTGAAAGACCGAAGTAAAGTACGGGCCCGGGAGTAGACAACATTCCATTAGAACTACTGACAGCCTTGGGAGAGCGAGATCTAACAAAACTCTACTATCTAGTGAGCATGATGTATGAGACAGGCGAAATACCCTCAGACTTCAAGAAGAATATAATAATTCCAATCCAGAAGAAAGCAGGTATTGACAGATGTGAAAATTACCGAACTATCAATTTAATAAGTCACGACTGCAAAAGACTAACACTAATTCTTTAAAAACGAATGAAAAGCCGACCTCAGGGAAGATCAGTTTGGATTCCGTAGAAGTGTTGGAACACGTGAGGCAATACTGACCCTACGACTTATCTTAGAAGCTAGATTAAGGAAGGGCAAACCTACGTTTGTAGCATTTGTAGACTTAGAGAAAGCTTTTGACAATGTTGATTGGAATACTCTCTTTCAAATTCTGAAGGTAGCAGGGGTAAATACAGGGAGCGAAAGGCTATTTACAATTTGTACAGAAACCAGATGGCAGTAATAAGAGTCGAGGGGCATGAAAGGGAAGCAGTGGTTGGGAGGGGAGTGAGACAGGGTTGTAGCCTCTCCCCGACGTTATTCAGTCTGTATATTGAGCAAGCAGTAAAGGAAACAAAAGAAAATTTCGGAGTAGGAATTAAAATCCATGGAGAAGAAATAAAAACTTTGAGGTTCGCCGATTAGTATTGGAGGGCAGCGTGGAGGGTAAAAATCGTAGACCAAGGGATGAATGCACTAAGCAGATTCAGAAGGTTGTAGGTTGCAGTAGGTACTGGGAGATGAAGAAGCTTGCAGAGGATAAAGTAGCACGGAGAGCTGCATCAAACAAGTCTCTGGACTGAAGACCACAACAACAACAACGTGCACACAATTTACAGTCATTCATGGACTGAATGTTTCCAAAAAAAGATTTTAATTTTATGGATAACAGTTTGCCATGTCACCGGGTCATAATTGTTCGTGATTAATTTGAAGAACATTCTGGCCAGTTCGAACGGATGATTTGGCCACCGAGTTCGGCCGGCATGAGTCACATGGAACATTTATAAGGCATAACAGAGAGGTCGCTTCCCGCCCAAAATCCTACACCGGCACACCTCCACTGTTATGGACGGCGATAGAGGGAGCATGTCTTAGTACTGCTGCAAGGAACTTCAGACGAAGTACTGAGTCCATGCCACTTCAACTTGCTGCACTGCGGCACGCAGGAGGAGATCCAACAAGATATTAGGAGGTATCCCATGACTTTTGTCACCACATTGTATTTCCTCTATCAATGATATCTTGTGACGTTTCTAGACTGACGACATATAGTCGAGTATTGATGGAGCGAGAGTTTTGGAAACTATCTCCGTCTTGAGTAGTCTACACTTTATGAGGATTCTCCTAGAGAATCAATAACTTCCTTCAACGCTACCTATGAATAGTTTCTTTTGATCGTTTAACTTAAAGCTGTCAGATTCTTAACGAATGTGACAGCAGCTTGCTGGTGATGGATAAGAGCTTCTTTCAAGATTTACACAGCCACTATGTTGTGCTATTGATTTGGTACATATACTACTCCATAAGTATACGCCTCCGAAGGCCCACTGATCGACCGTCGTGTCATGTTCAGCCGATATGCGTCACTGGATGTGGAGGCGGAGGGGCATGTGGTCAAAAGACTGCTCTTTTGCGAGTTTTCGTGACCGGAGCCGCCACTTCACAATCAAGTAGCTTCTCAGCTGGCCGCACAAGAGCTGAGTACATCACAGTTGCCAACACCGCTGGCCATCCCGGACGGTCACCCACCCAAGTGCGAACAGGGCCATATATGGGTCCATTGATCGTGACCGGGCCAAATATCTCACGAAATAAAGATCAAAAAATGTTTCAAATGGCTCTGAGCACTATGGTACTCAAATGCTGTGGTCATCACTCCCCTAGAACTTAGAACTACTTAAACCTAACTAACCTAAGGACATCACACACATCCATGCCCGAGGCAGGATTCGAACCTGCGACCGTAGCAGTCGGTCACACGGTTCCGGACTGCGCGCGTAGAACCACGAGACCACCGCGGCCGGCAAAATAAACATCAAACGAAAAAACTACAAAGAACGAAACTTGTCTAGTTTGAAGGGGGAAACGTATAAGTACGTGGTATCCGCCAGTGCGGACGGTATTTGTTTCGTGATACATTACTCGTATTAAAATGGACTGTTTACCAATTGCACAAAAGGTCGATATCGTGTTGATGTATGCCTATTGTGATCAAAATGCCCAACGGGCGTGTGCTATGTATGCTGCTCGATACCCTGGACGACATCATCCAAGTGTCCGGACCGTTCGCCGGATAGTTACATTATTTAAGGAAACAGGAAGTGTTCAACCACATGTGAAACGTCAACCACGACCTGCAACAAATGATGATGCCCAAGTAGGTGTTTTAGCTGCTGTCGCGGCTAATCCGCACATCAGTAGCAGACAAATTGGGCGAGAATCGGGAATCTCAAAAACGTCGGTGTTGAGAATCCTACATTGACATCGATTGCACCCGTACCATATTTCTATGCACCAGGAATTGCATGGCGCCGCAATGGAAAATCCTCGATGGCTGGAACAAGTGGAACATCAGCGACCGTGGCGGGTTAAGGTATGGTGCGGCATTATGGGAGGAAGGATAATTGGCCCCCTTTTTATCGATGGCAATCTAAATGGTGCAATGTATGCTGATTTCTTACGTAATGTTCTACCGACGTTACTACAAGATGTTTCACTGCATGACAGAATGACGATAAACTTCCAACATGATGGGTGTCCGGCACATAGCTCGCGTGCGGTTGAAGCGAATACCATATTTCATGACAGGTGGATTGGTCGTCAAAGCACCATACCATGGCCCGCACGATCACCGGATCTGACGTCGCCGGATTTCATTCTGTGGGGAAAGTTGAAGGATATTTACTATCGTGATCCACCGACAACGCCTAACAGCATGCGTCAGCGCATTGTAAATGCACGTGCGAACATTAGGGAAGGCGAACTACTCGCTGTTGAGAGGAATGTCGTTACACGTATTGCCAATGCATTCAGGTTGACGGACATCATTTTGAGCATTTATTGCAATAATGTGGTGTTTACAGGTAATCACGCTGTAACAGCATGCGTTCTCAGAAATGTTAATTTCATGCAGGTACATGTATTACACTGGAGCAACCGAAACAAAATGTACAAACGTACCTACGTTCTGTATTTTTAATTTAAAAAACCTACCTGATAGCAAATGTTCGTCTAAAATTGTGAGCCATATGTTGGTGACTACTACAGCGCCATCTATCACAGAGTGAAAAAAGTGGTCCAACTAAAACATTCATATTTCTTTACGTACTACACGATTTTGTAATAAAAATGGGAGTTCCTATTTAAAAAAACGAAACTGATATCCGTTTCACCTATGGCATCGCCATCTGGCGGGCCAACTATAGTGCCATCTGGTTTCCCCCTTCAAGCTAGACAAGTTTCGTTCTTTGTAGTTTTTTCCTTTGATGCTTATTTCGTGAGATATTTGACCCGGTCACTATCAATGGACCACCCTATATATATATTCCACCGTGTACAAACGATAGAGACTGATTGATAGAGGATACTGAACTAAAAAGGTCTAAATGCGTGTCCATGCTAGAGGATCATTTATCCCACAGATGACTGCTATGAAAGGTGAAGGTACCAGTCCGGGTAAAGGTGGCCTCATCTGTGAATAGGATGGATAACACAAATCCCGGGATCGTGGTTGCCTGGTGTATAAACCAGTGGGAAAGCTGCTCCAGATGTGGAAAGTCTGTCGCTAGCAAGCCCCGCGCACGCTGTAAGTGCTAAGGGTAGCACCAATCGTCGTGGAGAACGTTCCACCCGGTCGTATGGCTTACCCTCTACTGGCGGGCCAACTGCCTGGTACTCAGACGCCGGTCGCCTTCCACACTGCTAATCACGTTTTCCGTCACTTCTGGTGTCCGGACATTTCGGTTGCGTCCTTCATAATTTCCTGCTTCCAGAAGCGACCCTGTCTCAAAAAAACGGCGGAACACTGATGCGAACATTGAATGTCGGTGGGGTAGGTCTCCTGATACAACCTTTGCTGCCCGCCGCCCATTGCCTTTTGCCTTTCCCTTAAGCAAACACCATGTCGGCAAGCTCTTGATTCGAATACGGAATCATTGTGCACAGCACTGTATCACATACAGTACAATGTGAGTCAGCAGGAGAAGTGAATCAGACATAACAGCATGTTTTAAACAGAGTTCCCTTATGTCCGGGAGGGTGGTGGCTCCAGGCTTAATCCAGCCATCTTGATTTAACTTTCCTGTGGTTTCCTTAAATTACTCCAGGGAAATGTCGGGAGCTTTCGTACTGCATGGCCACATCGAGGCCCACCACATCCTTGCTAAACCAGACCTGCAAGTAAGCATATGTCTGTCTATGTTAATTACGTTGTTTTTGCTGTTCTTAAAGATATTTCCATTGTCCTGTAATAGAGGTCTACTACTATTGCTACTACTACTACTACTATAAAAACCCTCAAAACGAATAGGTTTTTCACGAATAATGGGTTCAGCTAAATGGTCAATTAGTTCTTCCGGAGTGTCTCGTAGACCAACATCTTTATCTCCCACAACAGGAAAAAATATCCATAGGAGTGATTTCAGGAAATTCGGGAAAACATTATCCAAGCATTCTCTGGCATCAGATGGAAAAATGTGGCATTGTCCCGTCATGCCGGAAGCATAATTGTTTTTTCACTGCTAGCGGAACACTCTCCAAAATCTCCGATGGTGCTTCACGTAGAAAGATACGGTAATTTCCTTCACCGAGCGTGTTGGGCAGAAGGTACGGCCCAATGAGATAGTCGTGAACAACAGCAGCCGAGGGAGTCACGATAGATATCTGTTCATGGTGGAATACACGGGCTACCATTGCATTTTCCAGCTCGCAGACATGGCTACTGAATATTGTTTCGCTTGCGAAAGTAGCCTCTTCAGTAAATATAATACATTTATGCAAGTCATGGAAGTTAAAAGTTTGTTATAGATAGCACTGGCAGAATTCCGTGTGCTGGCGAAATTCAAAACAGCTGACAGGTTTTGTACTTTCTCATACTTGAGTGGATGTGTTCCCCTCTCGTGCAGAATGTGCCACAGATTGTCGCTGCCGATATTTAGTTCCTCACTTATGGGTCGTGTGC
Organism: Schistocerca gregaria; assembly: GCF_023897955.1. Classification (NCBI taxonomy): domain Eukaryota; kingdom Metazoa; phylum Arthropoda; class Insecta; order Orthoptera; family Acrididae; genus Schistocerca; species Schistocerca gregaria. The sequence continues at coordinate 571,489,498 of NC_064925.1, forward strand.
TGGTGCCGAAACTGTCCTCGATTCGCCGTAAAACAGCTTCCGCGAATGCGGCAGTGCAGACTCTGAGAGGCCTGCCAGATTCCTGCCAGTCTGACGTACGGAACCCTCTTCGATGAAGAAGGCGATCAAGTGATATCTGCTCCATGGAAATCGTTCTGCATACAGTCGCCTTGCTGTTCGAGTGTTGCACCATTCCTTTCCAGCCATAAAGATCCTTACATGTAGACACACCGTTACAAACAGTAACAACGTGATTGTTTATCCGAGGACGTACACACTGACAGCAGGAATAAAACCTTGGTCTATACAGCAGTAAGAATAATTGTGCTGCGAATCAGGCTGCATTATAAAAATGTTGGCCGGCCGCGGTGGCCGAGCGGTTCACGGCGCTTCAGCCCGGAACCACGCTGCTGCTACGGTCGCAGGTTCGAATCCTGCCTCGGGCATGGATGTGTGTGACGTCCTTAGGTTAGTTAGGTTTAAGTAGTTCTAAGTTCCTGGGGACTTATGACCTCGGATGTTAAGTCCCATAGTGCTCAGAGCCATTTGAAGCAGTTACAACAACTGTGAACGTTGACCCAAGGAAAATGGAGTGTTGAACCTTTCAAGGAACGGTAGTGGGGAAGCGGTGCACCTACGACATTTGTGTCATGTAACGAAAGGGTTTGCTTTTTTATCTTCTCAGATACATTTATAGATCTGTATACGTAGGTCGTTTACGTCTTAATTGCACCTCATTCAGTTTAGATTTTATTTTGGCATTATTGGTGCGATTTTCATCTTTGTATGATTTAACCATTCTATCCTCACGTCAGTTCCGTTCCGCAAATGTTTAATAATCATGATTTGTAAGAAAACAGTATCTGCATTCAATGAAACATCTCCAAATTGTATTTTGATCCACAGCCATTCGCATCACTGTAAATTACAAAAATGATAATTTGATTCCTAAGAAAAGTGGTAAGATTGAAGTCATAAGTCATCATAATAAAATAACGCGCCACAGGTGAAGGTGGGCCGTTAGAGACGGTTCTGGAGAATTTTTAGGAAGTTAGGCCAGTTACTAGCAGAGTAATGGGAGCAAGAGTTTGAGGTAAAATCTACGGTATCACAACAGTTTCAGGTGATTCGATTACAATAAATAGTATTGTGGCAACACTGTGAGATACTAGAGTGATAAGATACGTCTTTGTTTTGTTTTGAATGATTATTACTTTCGTTTGTTTTTCAGTCAATTAAAATAGTCTCAAACATTATATGAAGCTATGGAAATGGAACCATCGATAAAACAACGACTACCGGATTTGTGGCTTTGAGAGTCTACTGCAGGTTCACCTTTCGAAACGAAACGTCTAGGACCAGGTATATTTCAGGGTTGTGTGTGTGTGTGTGTGTGTGTGTCTGTGCGTGTGTGTGTGTGTGCGTGCGTGCGTGCGTGCGCGTGTACACGCACACGTTCACAAGGACGCTAGTCGGTGGAGGTTGCCTCTTCTGCATGGTGTCTGGGAGTATCAGGCGCGCCGTTAGCCTTTTGTCCTTTAAGCGGCATTGTTTTTGTGAAAAGTGTGTCGGCGTATCGGGGCGGTAGTGGTTGTTATTAAAAACGGGACGTTGCGCACCTGCGCAAACACTGGCTGTCTCGCAACGCTGAGGTGGGACTATTTGGGACTGCCCCCGTTGCATATTTGATGTTGCCAGAGTACGATAAGAGCTCCGAAAACAATTTCCAGTTCCAAAATAAATCCAAACGCAAAATGAGCACAAGCTTCAACTAGCGCTGTACTTACTATGCTTCAGGAAGGACATTTGTGGTCACTGATAGATAAGACATCTTGTTTTTAATTTGTACGTTTTTGTGAAAACCCTCGTTTCAACGGAACAGACCTTTTAAGGATTTTTTTTGTCTACACAAAATTGTAATTTTGGTAATATAGCATGTGAGCAATAGCGGGCAACATCTCTGCCAAAGAGGTTGCTCTGAGAGAGAGAGAGAGAGAGAGAGAGAGAGAGAGAGAGAGAGAGAGGGGGGGGGGGGAGGGAGAGAGAGACAGTTAATAAACCTTTGGTTGTGAGTGGAGTGCAGTCTTTGAGAGAGAGAGAAAACGTCGAGTTGTATATTGTGATGGAGCAAGATGTTCTTAGGCCATGCTGTGTGCTGGCAGTAATTTTCTTGTATTATTTTTCATTTATGGAGATCCATTTTGGAAATTCATTCAGAAGACTTCGAAAGGTAGAGCATAAGGACATTTGCCAAGACGTCCGAGGGTAGTAATTAATTTGGTGAGGGATTTAGAATTGGAGATTTTTATGATAACGTAACAATGCGGCGGAGGGAGCGCGCCGCGGGCGGAGGGTATTTAAATCGACCGCCGCCGCGGCCGAACCCAGTTCCCTCTGAGCAGCCATAGCGTACGGATCTCCGTGCCGGCACGTTCACAGGAGCTCGGTCCGTCAGTTCACCTGATGATGGCGACATGTTTGATCGCCGAAATATTGTGCCCGTTGGACACTATAGACCGGCAGTACACTCGTGGATATTTTGATTAATATTTCAATTGTTAAAACATTTTGTCTTCGTAATGTAAAGTTTTGTTAATAAAGTTACTGTATTCTTTTTCCATCAATCAGCACTCGTCTTCTTCAAAGTTTCACATATATAATTTTACTCTCCCAAGTTTCCCAATAAGAGAACTTGAATCGACTATGATCACTGCAGTAATGAGGTTTATTCACACAGAAGGTTTGTGGATGTCTCTAAAGTTTGAAGCCTGCACTGCACATAGCATTGCTGGTAATTTAAATTTTAATTTGTTAACTAGTACAACAGCAGCCGCCGCAATGGTTTGGAGGTGGCAGGAGCACAGTATTTATTGATTGCACAAACAGGTAGGTCATTTATAATATTTGTGTGATAAAATTAACATTTGAACAGTGACATACCTTTAACATAGGGCATTTTTGGTATTTATTTATATTTCATATTTTTCTCGTTGTCAGATTGCTTGTATTATTGCGAACGGGAGGGTTTTCTTAAATTCAACGGAACGGACTGTGTACTCGCTATAAGCATTGCAGTACACACTTTAATGTTGCATTGCTGATTAACTCTTGCGTTCCTGATCACCTTTCAAGAATTAGGAAATTATTTAACAACTTCAAGATACCACAAACAAAAAAGCGGTGAATATAACAACTATACATTACTGCAACCTGGTAGTCAGGGAGAGGCGCGATAAGGCAACGATTGTGGATGGGGCCGTAACCAGCTACCGTTGGCTACAGTAAACACATAACTTTATTAGAGGAAATAATTTTCTACAATCATTTTAAAAGATTTTACTACATTGACGGCTGAAGGCCTTACTAAGAAAGAATTCAAAATTATTTATCGGCTGACGGCCACAAGCAACTTCAGAATACTCAACAGCTGAAGGCCTGAATTACAAGTGAGGAAGGCAGTTACACGTTAACAAATAGTAAGATATTTTCTTCTTAAACAGTCAAAAACTGTAACAAGCTATACTAACAGCTGAAGGCCTTATTAAGAAAGAACTGCAAATTATTTGTCGGCTGAAGGCCACAAGCAACGTTATACACAATCGACGGCTGAAGGCCTGATTAAGAAAAAATTTCCAAATTATTCGTCGGCTGAAGGTCGCAAGCAATTTCAGAATACTCAACGGCTGAAGGCCTGAATTACACTTGATAACGGCAAAATACTAAAACCTTTTTTAAACAATCTTAACAAACTGCAATAAGCTATTGTGATGGCTGAAGGCCTTATTAAATCAGAATTGAAAATTATTTGTCGGTTGAAAGCCAAAAGCATTGTTACAAAGAATTAACAGCTGAAGGACTGATTAAGAAAGGATTCAAAATTATCTGTCGGCTGAAGGCGACAAGCAATTTTAGATTACTCAATGGCTGAAGGCCTGAATTACAAATAAAGAAGGCAATTACATGTTAAAAATACTAAAACCTTTTTAAAACGATCTTAACAAACTGTAACAGGCTATAGTGACGTCCGAAGGCCTTATTAAGACAGAATTGAAAATTATTTGTCGGCCGAAGGCCACAAGCAATGTTACAAACAAATAACAGCTGAAGGCCTGAATTGCATGTGAGGCAGGCAATTTCATGTTAAAACATTACGGTTAATTTTAAACAATTATGACGATCAAGTAAGACGGAGTGATCCACAGCCAGTGCTCCCTGCATCGACCTGAGGAAGGTGGCTGCAGCTGTGTAAGCCGTGAGACAGGCAGCCAACAGTAATGTTCACCTAAGCAGGGCAGGGCAACTAGAGATGGTGTAAACACCGATCAACCTTCTTAACAAATCCACCTAGCGCCAGATAAGCAGTACAGCGATGGAATAATTCAGGTGAGAGTGAAGTGACAGACAGAAATGCATCTCCAGAATGTGGTGTATAAAACACCAAAAGGCAGAAGGAACTACTATAAGCAAGGTGGACAAGGAAAACAACTATCCATACCCCAATCAAGGAAGCTGTCAAGAACCACGCGACCGCTACGGACGCAGGTTCGAATCCTTTCTCGGGCATAAATGTGTGTGATGTCCTTAGGTTAGGTAGGTTTAAGTAGTTCAAAGTTCTAGGGGTCTAATGACCTCAGCAGTGAAGTCCCATAGTGCTCAGAGCCATTTTTTAGACCTCCCAAAAACATATGCACAGTACCATTCAATAGGTTGTCGAACTAAACGCCGTGTCGAACTACACGTATCAACACGACTAGTAAAGGCGGAAAAGTAAGCTAACCTCCGAGGCAGGTAACTGGGGCGTTAGCGGCCACAAGGCAGAGAATACCGCTGGTTGCACTTCACTAAACCCAGACTAACATCAAGGAGTAGAGGGCGGCTAATGGCTTCCTCCAACCTGACAGACCCCACTTGTTGCGGTCGGTCTCACCAACCCTGGGAGCACCAACACCCAAACAACAGCGAGTTCTCAAACAGTGGTCGTTTCACTACTGGATAAGGTTCACTCAACTTCACACGTCCTGGGTTCGGTCGTAGGCTATAGATTTACGTTTTACGTGAGTTCCGTAAATCATTCCAGTCGAATGCCGGAATGGTTTCTTTGAAAAGACACGGCCGATTACCTTCCCCATCCTTCACACGATCCGAACTTGCGCTCCTTCTCTAATGACCTCGTTAAAGACGGGACGTTAAACACGATCTTTCTTCCTTCGTTTTGCTCAGAATGAATCCCGCCGCTGCTTAAATTGTGATTAATAATCAGTACTGGCGGAGGAACACTTCCGGCGTAATATTCACCCTCCTTCTGCCAACGGCCTTGTCAAAGAGGGCCGAGGAGCGGACAGAGATTCAGGGCACTCTCAGGGTTGGGAAACTGCCCCTAATGACGGGAGAATCGGCAATGATCAATGGCATGAGGATGCAGAAGGCAATTGAAACCACTGCATCAAAATGGTTCAAATGACTCTGAGCACTATGGGTCTTAACATCTGAGGTCATCACTCTCCCACAACTTAGAACTACTTAAACCTAACTAACCTAAGGACATCACACACATTCATGCCCGAGGTAGGATTCGAACAGGGTGGCCGAGCGGTTCTAAGCGGTACAGTTTGGAACCGCGCCACCGCGACGGTCGAAGGTTCGAATCCTGCCTCGGACATGGATGTGTGTGATGTCCTTAGGTTACTTACGTTTGAGTAGTTCTAAGTTCTAGGGGACTGATGACCTCAGAAGTTAAGTCCCATAGTGCTCAGAACCATTTGAGCCAGGACTCGAACCTGAGACCGTGGCGACTAGAACCCTCGGCCACACCGGCCGGCAAACCACTGCATTAAAGACACGTGACGTGTGTCCACAGGACATGTGGCCTGCAGTTGAAGTAGTGTCATGATGGTCTCTCCATTGGCAAAAGATTCCGGAATTGACGGAGGACATCGAAAGGGTGCAAAAAAGGGCAGCTCGTTTTGTATTATCGCGTTATAGGGGAGAGAGTGTGACAGATATGATACACGATTTGGGATGGAAGTCATTACAGCATAGACATTTTTCGTCGCGGCGAGACCTTTTTACGAAATTTCGGTCACCAACTTTCTCTTCCGAATGCGAAAATATTTTGTTGAGCCCAACCTACATAGGTAGGAATGATCATCAAAATAAAATAAGAGAAATCAGAGCTCGAACAGAAAGGTTTAGGTGTTCGTTTTTCCCGCTCGCTGTTCGGGAGTGGAATAGTAGAGAGATAGTATGATTGTGGTTCGATGAACCCTCTGCCAAGCACTTAAATGTGAATTGCAGAGCAGTCATGTAGATGTAGATGTTGATGTAGAATAGTCCCCCATTCGGATCTCCGGGAGGGGACTGCCAAGGGGGAGGTTAACATCAGAAAAAGGTTGAATAATCAACGCAAGGATAATGTTCTACGGGTCGGGGCGTAGAATGTCAGAAGCTTGAACGTGGTAGGGAAGCTAGAAAATCTGAAGAGGGAAGTGCAGGCTCAATCTAGATACAGCAGTGGTCAGTGAAGTGAAATGGAAAGAAGACGATTATTTGTGGTCACATGAGCAGCAGAAAACGGCATAACGGGAGTAGGGCCGCGCGGCGTTCCAGCACGGTCTGGGGCGCCTTGTCACGGTTCGTGCGATCCCCGCGTCGGAGGTTCGACCCCTCCCTCGGGCATCGGGGTGTGTCTTGTACTTAGCGTAAGTTAAATTAAATAGTGTGTAAGCTTAGGCACCCACGACCTGAGCAGTTTGGTACCATATTACTTACCACAAATTTCCAATTTTTTCGGGAATAGGATTCGTAATGCATTGGAACGTAGGGCAGAGAGTTTGTTACCGTCAACAGTTCAGTCATAGTGTTATTATTATCAGAATAGACAGCAAACTGATAGCAACAACGATACTTTAGGTATACATGCCGACGTCGCAAGCTGAATATGAAGAGACATTGAAAGTGTATAAGGATACTGAAAGGGTAATATGGTATGTAAAGGGTAATGAAAATCTAATAGTCATGGGGGACTGGAATGCAGTTGTAGTGGAAGGAGCAATAGAAAAGGTTACAGGAGGATATGGACTTGGGACAAGGAATGAGGGAGAAGAAAGACTAACTGAGTTCTGTAACAATTTTCAGCTAGTAATTGGGAATACTCTGTCCAACAATCACAAGAGGACAGGGTATACATGGAAAAGGCTGGATTACACAGGAAGATTTCAGTTATATTACATCATGGTGGGAAAGAAATTCCGAAATCAGATACTGGATCATATGGGTTACCCAGGAGCAGATATAGACTCACAATATAGTAGTGATGAAGAGTAGGCCTAAGTTTAAAACATTAGTCAAGAAGAACCAATGCGCAAAGAAATAGGACATTGGAGTAGTAAGGAATGACGAGATAGCTTGAAGTTCTCTAAGGCTATAGATACAGCAATACTGACAAGTTCAGTAGGGAGTGCAGTTGAAGACGAATGGACGTCTCTGAAAAGGGCCATCACAGAAGTTGGAAAAAAACATAGGTACAAAGAAGGTAACGGCGAAAAATCCTGGAGTAACAGAAGAAATACTTCAGTTGATCGATGAAAGGAGGAAGTATAAATCTGTTCCAGGCAACTCAGGAATAAAGAAATAAACAGGAATTGCAGGGAAGGTAAGATGAAATGGCTGCATGAAAAATGTGGAGAAATCGAGAAAGAAATGATTCTCGGAAGGCCTGACTCCGCATACAGGAAAATCAAAACAACCTTTGGTGACACTAAAAGCAAGGGTGGTATCATTAAGAGTACAACGGGAATTCCGCTGTTAAATGCAGAGAAGGGAGCGTACAGCTGTAAAAAGTACACTGAAGGCCTCTACGAGTGGGGAGAGTTTTTAGGTGTGATAGAAGAAGAAACAGAAGTCGATTTAGAAGAGATGGCGTATGCAGTATAATAATGTGAATTTAAGACAGCTTTGGAGGACTTAAGATCAAATACGGCTGAAGGGATAGATAACATTCCATCAGAATTTCTAAACTCATGGGGGAAAATGTCAACAAAACGACTATTCACGTTGATGTGTAGAATGTATGAGTCTAGCGACATACCATGTGACTACCGGAAAAATATCATCCACACCATTCCGAAGACTGCAAGTGTTGACAAGTGCGAGAATTAGTGCACAATCAGCTGAACAGCTCATGCATTCAACTTGGTGACAAGAATAATATACAGAAGAATGGAAAAAGAAAATTGAGGATGTTCTAGATGACGATCAGTTTGGCTTTAGAAAAGGAAAAGGCATGAGAAAGGCAGTTCTGACCTGCGGTTAATAATGCAAGCCAGAATAAAGAAAAATGAAGAGACGTTCAAGAGATTTGTTTACCTGAAGAGAGCATTCAACAATGTAAAATGGTGCAAGATGTTCGGAATTCTGAGAAAGAGGAGAAACGTGTAATATACAATATGTACAAGAGCCAAGAGGGAATATTAAGAGTGGACGACCAAGAATGAAGTTCTCGGATTAAAAAGGTATAAGACAGGGATGCAGTTTTTCGTCCCTACTATTCAAGCTGTACGTCGTAGAAGTAATGACGGAAATAAAAGAAAGGTTCCGGAGTGGAATTAAAATTGAAGGTGAAAGGATATCAGTGATACGATTCGCTGATGACATTGCTATTCTAAGTGGAAATGAAGCAGACCTATATGATATGTTGAACAGAATGAACAATCTCATGAGTACAGAATACGGATTTAGAGTAAAGCGAAGACAGACGGACGTAATGAAAAGTGGCAGAAACGAGAACAGCGAGAAACTTAACATCACAACTGACGGTCACGCAGTAGACGAAGATAAGGATTTCTGCTACAAAATAACGAATGACGGACGGAGCAAGGAGGACATCAAAAGCGGACTAGCAATGGCAAAAAGGGCATTCCTGGCCAAGAAAAATCTATTAGTATCAAACATAGGCATTACTTTGAGGAAGAAATTACTGCGAATGTACGTCTGGAGTATAGCTTTGTATGGTAGTGTAACATGGACTGTGGGAAAACTGGAACAGAAGAGTATCGAAGCATTTGAGATGTGGTGCTACAGACGAATGTCGAAAATTTGAAGGACCGATAAGGTTAGGAATGAGGAGTTTCTCCGCAGAACCGGAGAGGAAAGGAGTATGTGGAAAATACTGAGAAGGAGAAGGGACAGGACGATAGGACATCTGTTAAGACACGAGGGTCACAACGGCCACATAGTACAGAAAGTTGGCTGAAACCAGATGTAAACAGTAACGAAATTCTAAACTCAGATTGGAACGTATATCGCAGAGACAGGCTGGACAGTGAACGGGGAGGCGTGTTTATAGGGATAAAATGTGCAGTAGTATCGAAGGAAATTGACGAAGATCCGAAATGTGAAATAATTTGGGTGAAGGTCATGGTTAAAGCAGGCTCAAACATGGTAATTGATTGTCTCTATAGGCACTCTGGCTCAGCAGCCGTTGTGGCAGAACTCCTGAAGGAAAATTTGGAAAATATTTCGAGTAGATTTCCCCACCATGTTATATTTCTGAGTGGAGATTTTAATTTGCCGGATATAGACTGGCAGACTCAAACGTTTATAACGGATGGCAGGGACAAAGAACCAAGTGAAATTTTTTAAGTGCATTATCTAAAGCTACCTTAAGCAGTTAAACAGAGAACCGACTCGTGGTGATAAAATATTAGACTTTCTGGTGACAAACAGACTCGAAATATTTGAAACAGTTGACGCAGAACAGGGTATCAGCGATCCTAAAGCGGTTACTGCATCGATGATTTCAGCCACAAATAGAAATATTAAAAAAAGTAGGAAGATTTTTCTGTTTAGCAAAAGTGACAAAAAGCAGATTTCAGAGTACTTGACGGCTCAACACAAAAGTTTTGTCTCAAGTACAGACAGTGTTGAGGATGAACTAAGTTCAAAACCATCGTACAATATGCACTAGATGAGTATGTGACAAGCAAGATCGTAAGAGATGGAAAAGAGCCACCGTGGTACGACAACAGAGTTAGAAAACTGCTGCGGGAACAAAGGGAACTTCACAGCAAACATAAACATAGCCAACGCCTTGGAGACAAACAAAAATTACGCGAAGCGAAATGTAGTGTGAGGAGGGCTTCGCGAGACGCGTTCATTCAATTCGAAAGTAAAGTTCAATGTACTGACTTGGCAGAAAATCCTAAGAAATTTTGGTCTTATGTCAAAGCGGTAGGTGGATCAAAACAAAATGTCCAGACACTCTGTGACCAAAATTGTACTGAAACAGAGGATGACAGACTGAAGGCCGAAATACTAAACATCTTTTTCCAAAGCTGTTTCACAGAAGAAGACTGCACTATATCTCCCTCTCTAGATTGTCGCACAGATGAGAAAATGGTAGATATCGAAACAGACGACAGAGGGATAGAGAAACAATTAAAATCGCTCAAAAGAGGAAAGGCCGCTGGACCTGATGGGATACCAGTTCGATTTTACACAGAGTAGGCGAAGGAACGTGCACCCCTTCAAGGAGCGGTGTACTGTAGGTCTCTAGAAGAGCGTAGCGTTCCAAAGGATTGGAACGGGCACAGGTCATTCCCGTTTTCAAGAAGGGACGTCGAACAGATGTGCAGAACTGTAAACCTATATCTCTAACGTCGATCTGTTGTAGAATTTTGGAACACGTATTATGTTCAAGTATAATGACTTTTCTGGAGACTAGAAATTTACTCTGTAGGAATCAGCATGTGTTTCGAAAAAGACGATCGTGTGAAACCCAGCTCACGCTATTCGTCCATGAGACTCAGAGGGACATAGACACGGGTTCCCAGGTAGATGCCGTGTTTCTTGACTTCCGCAAGGCGTTCGATACAGTTCCCCACAGTCGTTTAATGAACAAAGTAAGAGCGTATAGACTATCAGACCAATTGTGTGATTGGATTGAAGAGTTGCTCGATAACAGAACGCAGCATGTCATTCTCAATGGAGAGAAGTCTTCCGAGGTATGAGTGGTTTCAGGTGTGCCGCAGGGGAGTGTCATAGGACCGTTGCTGTTCACAATATACATAAATGACCTGGTGGATGACATCGGAAGTTCACTGAGGCTTTTACAGATGATGCTGTGGTGTATCGAGAGGTTGTAACAATGGAAAATTTTACTGAAATGCAGGACGATCTGCACGAATTGACGCATGGTGTAGGGAATGGCAATTGAATCTCAATGTAGACAAGTGTAATGTGCTGCGAATACGTAGAAAGAAAGATCCTTTATTATTTAGCTATAATATAGCAGGTCAGCAGCTGGAAGCAGTTAATTCCATAAATTATGTGGGAGTAGGCATTAGGAGTGATTTAAAATGAAATGATCATATAAAGTTGGTCGTCGGTAAAGCAGATGCCACACTGAGATTCATTGGAAGAATGCTAAGGAAATGCAATCCGACAACAAAGGAAGTAGGTTACAGGAAGCTTGTTCGCCCACTGCTTGAATACTGCTCAGCAGTATGGGATCCGTACCAGATAGGATTGAAAGAAGAAATAGAGAAGATCCAAAGGAGAGCAGCGCGCTTCGTCACAGGATCATTTAGTAATCGCGAAAGCATCACGGAGATGATAGATAAACTCCAGTGGAAGACTCTGCAGGAGAGACGCTCAGTAGCTCGGTAGGGGCTTTTGTTGAAGTTTCGAGAACATACCTTCACCAAAGAGTCAAGCAGTATATTGCTCCCTCCTACGTATATCTCGCGCAGAGACCATGAGGATAAAATCAGAGAGATTAGAGCCGACACAGAGGCATACCGACAATCCTTCTTTCCACGAACAATACGAGACTGGAATAGAAGGGAGAACCGATAGAGGTACTCAATGTACCCTCCGCCACACACCTTCAGGTGGCTTGCGGAGTATGAATGTAGATGTAGATCTCCATGGTAGTAGAGGAAGCTGCAGAGGGCAAAAACTGTAGAGAAGGAGACTGGAATAAGTCCAGCAAATAATTGAGGACAGGCTGCACGTGCTACTCCGAGATGAAAAGGTTGACAGAGGAGAGGAATTCGTGGCGGGCCGCATCTAACCATTCAGAAGACTGATGGCCCAAAGAAAAAAAGGAAAAAATATCGTTTTTTATAGATCAGAGTACTCGTAACAGAGCCATCTGTTGAACTTCACAGAAATTGCTATTAGGTAAAAGACAGAATGATACAGAATTTTTTTTTTGCAAATGTCTGTACAATTCAGATAAGATTTGCAATTAGGTAACTTCAGAAAAAGGTACCTATGAGATTCGAAGAAAATGATGTTTTGAAACCATAAGCACGGGTAATATCGTGAAAATAGAAAAATCAAAATTCCGCGAGCAGTGGACTGAACCGTTCAAATAAATTTTATTACGTAGTTGCAACTGTTCATTGAGGATGAGGCCATCATTCTTAGAAACATGCTTGAAAATCTCCAGCTCTTCGAGTACATCGAACGTATGGGCTTTGTTAGCTCTATGTAAAATGGAAGTTTCTTCAACGCATTTCGTTTTGTGTCCGCAAATTAGCAGATGATCAGCTAAAGTGGAATTGTGTACATTAATGCCTCTTTTTCCCATCAAATATTCCTTGTACCCTACACTAAAAATCTTCAACTTTATCCTGTATAATAAATGGGAAACGCATAGCAAGTGATTTTATACGCTCCTCAGTTGCGAATCGGAGCAACTAAAGACTTGATATTGTGAATGAGATTTTGTTGCAAGTTATTGCTCGTGGATAAGGCAACTTTGAACCCATATTTTTTAATCAGAGGACTACGAATTTTATACAAAATAGGGCCTACAACTGGAATCGAGAAAACATTTTTGAACTCACTACTGCCAGGAATACCACTGCTGCATAAAGTGGTCATTTTAGAGTCAGTTTTAACTTTGAAGTTCTTGTGAATTAACGTGATATCACAGCTGTTAATAACTATAATAGTTTTTACCATGTTCATCTCTTTATTAAGCTTGTGAGGTGACAAAGGTACAGAGATTGCACGACGAATGGCTGAATGGAAAAGTGCTTTCTTATAGGGCTGAGGATGCACTGAACTAACGGACACAATTTGATCTGTATTAGTGGCTTTTCGAATAATACCGAAAGAATGTCTGTCGTCAACAGCAATCTCAGGTTCCAGTAATTAAGTAGACGATCGTTATTTTCCAATTTACAAGAGAAGCTGATTTTTTCATGAGGACTATTAAAAATTTCAAGCAAATGCTGAATTACTTGCCAGGAACCACTGTTTATGATCAAAATTTCATCTTCGTACCAAGCGTAAGACAAAATACCAAGATCAGGAGCCCGAAAAATGATTGGAGAATTCCTCTTGCAGTGAATTAATGAAAACAACGGCCAAGATGCCCGCCAGTGGGTTACCCATTGCCGGGCCGTCAGGCTAGTGGTATAATCTGCCACTGACAACAGAATAGTTGGATTTTAATACTATTCTTACCAAACGGATTAGGGCAGTGATTTGCTCATCAGAAATATCTTTTTTGAAAGTACGTAAGTTGTTTTTTTCAAGAACGTCAATGACTGAACAAGTACTTTTTGTATAATAGGTTCGTAATATGTAATGAAAACAATTTAGTATCTAGGTCACACTGCCGATCATTGATTTTACTGACTAGATTCTCAGTCTTGATGACAGAATAATTATTTCAAAATACAAAGCGCTTTTTTATTTTTTCCTGAAGAAACCTTGCCAAGTAGTGATATGCATTTTTCATACTGTGCACAGTCGGACGTACCGGATGGTGACTTTTATACTCGTATACTTTAAAATGCGAACACAATTTTGTAGCCTGTGGATTCATATTAATAAGATGGTTTCTATGAAATGGTTTGAGCAAATACTTAGCTGTGAACGGAAAGCCTAATTTCTTTTAATATTATGGGAGCCGGATTCTCATCTAGCTCCGAAGCATTTTTCTTCTCAAAAAATTGAAATTTTTAGACACATATTCCTAGTGAGTAGCAATGATTACAGCACTCCCTTTGTCAGACTTCGTTAAAAGACATTCTTTTCTTTAGCTTCACATTAATATTTTTAATCAGTTTCTCATCACAATCATATTGACATGAGTTTTTAACTGCATGTTTCTCAAAAATACTACACACATCATGAGATACCCTTGTTTGTCGATAAACGTCTACTTTGATACTATTAAGGCCTATTTTAAGATCTACAGTCATATTTTCTACAACATTCTTATCTGACACGTTAGGCATTAAATTATATCTACGTCCTTTTTCCAACAATGCAGTTTCTTCCGGTGTAAAATCTATTTCAGTCTTATTCATATTTCAGTCTTATTCAGAGTTATGTCGGAAAATTTATGGTCAGACCTTTGAAAACTACTAACAACAGGCTTTTTTACTAGTAAAAAACTTTTAACGTTAGCTAGTTTCTTCTCGTGTGTTTTTGCAATACAATTCTTACAGTTATCCAACCCGTCATTAATAAAATCCCAAAATGCATCAGTTTGAAAATTAAGATGTATGCGAAAGATTTTAATGAGCTCATGATACAAAACATAGACCTCTTCATTTAATCTGTAGTCTTTTTGCACAAAGCATTGATTTTGTCGGAAATAATTTTTTTAGCTAGGCACTGGAACGTTTTTGGATCCTTGATGCACCATCTGACCATCTGATGTTAAAATAGGATTTAACGTAACTTAGTAAAAGTCGTTTTCTTCACAACGCTTATTCAAATTGATAGCCGTATCTGCGTTTAACAGTTTTCTTCTTAGTCTTTGTACTGTGTCACAACCGTAGACACCTGGGCCGGTAGAAATCTTAGTTTTACACACGACTGTTACTCAGCATCTCTATACTAGTTTCAACATAGGATTATACAGCCAACCGGTTGCAAATAATTGGTTTCGACAGCTACTAGGAGTACCTTCATCAGAATGAACTTCTGATAAATCGTAAAGATACATTGTAAAAAAGCAATGGTCAGAATTTAGAACAACCTCGCTGAAGTTGAAAGGGAAATAAAACGTTATAGCCTCTTCTTATGAAGATACCCCTAGTACGTGTTGAAACCTATGTCAGTGTACCTACCAGTCATTTGCAAACCGGTTGGCTTTACAATCCAATATTGACACTAGTATACGATTGCTGAGTAATAGCGGTGTTTAATATTATAAATTAATGGATTAATGACGCACCTGAAAACATAAACTAATATTTTCAGTTAAAGGTCAGCATATGTTCCCTATAAATTTCTGTAGTTACTTAGGTGTGTTGTACTGGTGGCTTCTACCGTAGCGCGAAAGTCTATCCGGGCAAAGCATAGTGCTTATTACATACTGCGATTAATAGCATCGCGCTCGCGACTTGCAAATAGTGTCGGACACATTAACAACTTTAAAGAATTATCTTTGCCTACGTAAAGAATGATTATTGTTCTTGACTGTTACTAACTGCCCATTGCTACGAATATTTTCAGGTGTAACTTGACGCAAGTTATATTATTACGCCGAGGAGTGGTTGCGTGAGTGAAATCGAATAGCCTTGCGGAATCGACTACGTGTCGCCATCGACAAGGAGAAGCGAGAAGCGGCCAGTACAGCCGGCCCTCAGCTTTGCATGCAGTCCAACATCGGGCCACATCCGAATGCCCCACAAATCTGAACACTGCAGTATTCCACTCGCCAGCGAAATGGAAACTCACAACTGTGTCCCTTTCAAACACTGTCAGATGCTGAAAGCGCCGTGCTCTTCACTGTAATGACTCAACAGCTAATGCTATTCATGCCCCTGATATACGCTATCAGGCCTGGTAACGACATTAAATACGAAAAACAGTAATGCAATCTTGTAGCTGCCCTATCTGTCGCACAGAATCGGAATTATTTCCCCAACCGCAACGGCTTCTAAGCGTACGAGTCTACACCGATATACGGCTATGTCTCACATGTGTGTAGGTTACTTTCTCAGGCAATGTGTGGAAAGATGAAGTGATTCAAATGCAAGAACATAACGCAAGTGCGTTATTGCATTGACTGACTGCTGCGTTCTCTCCCGGTAGGATATTTTATACATTATGAGTGAAAAACACACCACAATGGCGTAATTTTCTATAATATTTGTTATTTGATATACGGGCCGTCAGTGCTCATAACTGATGTCTTCAGCTACACATGGATTACAAGTGTTCAACCACAAGTCACCAAAAAATGTATCAAGATAGACCCCTAATACGGAAGTTTCCAATAAGAATTCAAGTGCACTGCTGCGTTCGCCTACTATAGTATCTACAGTAAATCCAGTAGTTGATGATCTTGTATTCGGTTAGCCGGTTTGTGTTTTCAGTGTGATCAATCCTAACGTCACGTTCGGTGGTACTCGATTTATCCTCTCTCCACATCTTTTAAAGAAAAATTTTAAAAAGTGCGTTGGATGTAATAATGTTTATCACCGATACTTTTTCGCCAATATCAACGCATTCTGAAAATCACTTGAGATGTGAGATCGTAGCTTCACAAGCCTAACCCCACTCAGAGCGGATACAGTCGTCTCCGCCGGCTACACTGTGGTTCTAAAATACGGACATTGTCCTGTCCTGCGCAGTAAAGCTGTGATGCTGACATTTCGCAAACTGCAGTGGCATCAAAAAGTCAGCGTTTATGGTTTAGTGGAACCTCTTCTCAACGATGGTATGTGGTCTCAGACGAACGAATGTGCAAGTTGTACCTCTGTTAGATTTACAATGAATACTAGTTCAGGTCTAGAGACTTCAATCACCTGGTCCTAAATATTAAGTTAGGGCCTGCAAAGCTTATAAATGGAAAAAAAGTTATTTATAAGCTGGTTCATTGTAATAAAAGAAAGTGGTGATAAGAGTGGTAGGGTAGCCCCTACCGGTGTAGTGCAGCAACTCGACATGGCACGGACTCAACAAGTCTTTGCAAGCACTCTGCAGATATTCAGCCATGCTGCCTCTATAATTGTCCATAATACTAAAAGTATTGCCGGTGCAAGATTTTGTGGACGAATTGGCGTCCAGATTATGTCGATAATGCTCGATGTGATTCACGTCGGGCGATGTGGGTGGGCAAATCGCTCGCTCGAATTGACCAGAATGTTGTTCACACCATTTGTAAACAATTGTGGCTCGGTAATATGGCGCACTAACATCCAGAAAAATTGCAGATGTATTTGGGAACAAAAAGGCGACGAGTGGATTGTCTCCACGTAGCTGAATATAACCATTTCCAATCAATGATCGGTTCAGTTGCATCAGGGGACCTAGTCTGTTCCAGGTAAACACAGCCTACACGATTGTGGAGCCCCCCAAAAGTTTTCACGTGTTACAGTCGGCGTACGAGCGATGGGACACAGCATCTCCGAGGTAGCGATGGAGTGGGTACTTTCCCGTATGGCCATTGTACGAGTGTACCGTGAATATCAGGAAACTGGTAAAACATCGAATCTCCGACATCGCTGCGGCCGGAGAAGATCCTGCAAGAACGGGACCAATAGTGACTGGAGAATCTTTCAACGTGATAGAAGTGCAATCATTCCGCAAACTGGTGCAGATGTCCGTGCTGGGCCATCAACAAGAGTCAGCGTGCGAAGCATCCAACGAAACATCACCGGCAGGGGCTTTCGGAGCCGAACGCCCACCTGTGTACCCTTGACTGCACGCTCCAGCTTTACGCTTCGCCTGGGTCCGTCAGCACCGACATTGGACTTTCATGACTGGAAACGTGTTGCCTGGTCGAACGAGCCTCGTTTCAAATTGTATCGAGCGCTGGGATGTGTACGGGTATGAAGAAAACCTCATGAATCCATGGACCCTGCATGTCGGTAGGGGACTGTTCAACCTGGCCAAGGCTGTACAATGGTGTGGGGCGTGTGCAGTTGGACTCCTGATACGTTTAGATACGACTCTGACGGGTGTAGGTGCTGCAGGTGCTACAGGTATCAGCATGGGTTTCGAAAAAGACGGTCGTGTAAAACCCAGCTCGCGCTATTCGTCCACGTGACTCAGAGGGCCATAGACACGGGTTCCCAGGTAGATGCCGTGTTTCTTGACTTCCGCAAGGCGTTCGATACAGTTCTCCACAGTCGTTTAATGAGCAAAGTAAGAGCATACGGACTATCAGACCAGTTGTGTGATTGGATTGAAGAGTTCTTAGTTAACAGAACGCAGCATGTCATTCTCAATGGAGAGAAGTCTTCCGAAGTAAGAGTGATTTCAGGTGTGCCGCAGGGGAGTGTTGTAGGACAATATACATAAATGACCTTGTGGATGACATCGGAAGTTCACTGAGGCGTTTTGCAGATGATGCTGTGCTGTATCGAGAGGTTGTAACAATGGAAAAGTGTACTCAAATGGAGGAGGATCTGCAGCGAAATGACGCATGATGCAGGGAATGGTCCCTCCGCCGGAACCAGCCGCACGGTCCATGACTGCAGCGCCTGAGACCGCTCGGCTAATCCCGCGCGGCCCTTTATGATGTTATTCGTCGTTTCCGTTTTTGTGGTGGTTTCCATCACCAAAATGCGTTAACGTCTTGGTTTTCTTCGTATTGACGATAATGATATTCGGAACGCAATGTCACTATCACTTTGGTTTGTTTTCGCACCACGCATTATTACACTACGGCAAGCTGAACTTTGTATCCGATACTGTCCTGATCTAACAAACTGTTAATTGTGTAGATATATGCTTGATACAAATCTATCAGACATTTAAGTCGGTGTATAAAGAACAAACGGATTCAACAAACAGCAATGCGATCCTCGTGTAGCATGACATTTATTTAATGCTGATGCGAAATGCAGCTAATTACGGTTCTAATTTACAGCCAACCCGCTCGGACATCGAGTAACTAGTTTAACAGTTTACATTAGTGGACATTGTGTCCCAAGTGAACCAGCAGAATGTGAATTACGTGTCACTTCGTGCCTCACATAGCCTACAAACTAATCTATCTCTCTTGTGTTATTGGTACCTTTGCTCAGACGGCTCACACAGAGTAAAAAATGATTTTAAAATAGGGGGATGGGTATGATCTCTGACTTTGTAAGGTCATTCATCTGCAATTTCTGCGTTTCCGTACAACCGATGCTTCAAGATTGGCGAATCTACGGAGGTATATGATGCTGAAGAAACAAAAGCGAGCACATCACACCTGTCAACAACGTACTATGTGGGGAAAAACTAAATTGTTGACCGAAGCAATTTATAATGACATATGCAATACTTACCCAGTCGTATTTAGAAGGTTCTTTATTGTAATAAGTTCTTTATTTATGCATCATGAAGTACCACTGTGGGATTTCCACGAAGTGATTAAAACGCAAAGAAATGGAACAATGTGCACACATGACCAAGGCAACATGTGGACATACTAGGTTATTTATAATGTATCTTCAATGCAGTAGTCAAATATTAAGCCTGCCACAGTGGCCGAGTGGTTCTAGGCGCTACAATCTGGAACCGCGCTACCGCTACGGTCGCAGCTTCGAATCCTGCCTCGGACATGGATGTGTGTGATGTCCTTAGGTTAGTTAGGTTTAAGTAGTTATACGTTCTAGGGGACTGATGACCTCAGCAGTTAAGTCCCATAGCGCTCAGAGCCATTTTTTCAAATATTAAAATCCACGATCATGAGACTACACACAGTGTTACCACGAACTGTTTTATTTCGATTTTTTTGACCATTGTGTGTGAAAGGAACGTTAGTAAAATCGCCGAAACTGGCAACCATATAAAATGAGTTTGGATACTAGATAGCTGAAAGGTGTTTCATTTGACATCCTGTATCGGATAGCCGAGTCCCGCAACCATTACTGAAAAGATGAACGTACAAGGATTTGTATAAATGTTCTTTACGTAGCTATGCACTATGTACTTTTCATTTTTTTACCTATTTCCACATCTTTGTGGATATTCCCACAATGAATCTACGCAATCAGCAGTGTAACTGATCTAACAACATGAATACGATCTAGAGACCACAAAGTCACATAACTACCCACCAGCACATGACCTGTCTAAAGTAGTAAAATGTCAGTTTTAGAAGGTTAAAAATGGCAATAGGACCTCGGTCCTTTGCAGCTACTTTAGGAAGGTATAATAGATCATTTAAACAAAAATATGTATGGAATAAATGTGCCGAGTAGCGGCGAGGATTAATTTATGTACATGAAACAGGTGTAGGAGAGAGTATCTCAGGTAAGTTCTGTTTCTAAAACAAAAGAAAAAAGCTGCGACAATTATTCTTCTTCTTTTAAAGTTTGGAGAGGAAAGTATTACCGTAATATAGCAGACCTTGAACATTTTCTTAGACGATTAAGCAAGTCACCAAAATCATTGTGTCTTCTTTAAAATGACAGTATCCGATTCTATTTCCTTCTGTCATGACGAATTTGTATTTGTGTATTAATATTTCGCGCAATCAACCAAGGTCATTGATGTAGCATTATGACACTTCACTAACACGTTATCTGCGGTCTCGTATTGCAGTATGTGTCCTCTCAGACCAGCAACCTGTATCTTCTAAATATCGAAGTGTGATGTTTCGTCCGGCGACCGTACAAATTCTAATTTGTGAGACCGCAATTCAAACCTGTAATAAGTATAATTATGTCATTATATCATTTCGCCAACTTTTAAACAAAAACTTTTCAAAGGGTTTCCATAGCTTGACCATTTATAACAGAGTTATATATATCGGTCTGTACCCAATTCCTGCTAGGAAACATGCCTTACTACGGAAAGCAAGTACCACAATCAGAGGAGTGTAGATTTCTGGAATTTCGTTTCGCGGTTCGTGTATTTTGTCTCCGGGCATCGTGATACAACGCATTGCACCAGGATAGCGCTATATAGTGATGCATAACACCTAAACCACCTGTTTGACATTTTGTGTGTGTGGGGGGGGGGGGGGGGGGGGTAAGGCAGAAAGGTCAGGCCACCAAAAATTTAGCCAGGAGGATTACAGTATAGAGGTGAGATTTTGCTAAGATACAGGGAGCAATGTGGCAAATTTTCTGGGGTATGAAAGTAGTCTTGAAGTTCGTGGCTAACACATTATGATATCAATTTTGTTATGAAATAGGCCTAGGCCACACACTTTTTCTGTGAAATTGGAGCAAGAGGACTTCAACGACATCACATGTGTCGGAGATGACAGCGCCGCACATCATTACGCCGCAGAGATGCGGGTGGTCTGTCCTACAAATATTTTACCCTACAGTACCAAATCTAAGCAAACAATTAGTGTAATGTCTTAGGTACGTTAACTTTTTTATTAATAAAACGATCTCGATTTCCCAATCCGATCTGGTGGCTAAAATATCAGAAGCTTTCACTAGAGTTCTCCTCACACAGTCTTAAACGGAAACGAGATGCGGTGTCGTCGATGACTTCGCCCTTACAGTATATTGCTGTCCTGTCGGCTGTGTAGTCACTGATGGTCTGTCCATTTTCCAGATAAAACAATGTCGACGTGCCTCGTTCGCTTCAACCTCGCAATGACTGGATACCACAATGAACTAAATCACACACCAGCGTCTTTATCGGAGGTGTTCTCCGAGGTTTTACTTTAAATCTCTTCTTTTATTACACTAACCTAGAAATATGGCAGATGTATCGTCGGATGCAATTCGCTATCCATTTTCTAAAGCGTGTTCTGCCACTTCTGATTTTTCAGGGTACCGAAGCCTTAAACACTACCCGGAGTTGTTCCTCATTGGCGACTGTTCGTTCTGCTTGATGGCAGCCTAGTTACACTGACGATGCATTTTCTGTGGGCAGAGACGTACTCCTTTCTGCCAAAGTAGCAATTTTCCCACATTCACCCTATAACTCTAGACTTCAGTGCATCGTAATTATCACATTACTTATTTCTACTGTCTGGATATTATTTTCTGAGTATAAATTGATGACTTTACTGTCAATGACAATTTATTGACAAGAGTTAATGTGTAATTATTTCAAACTATTTCAAATCGATATTATAAAGGGATGTCGTGGAACCATTGGCAATTTTAGGGATCTCGCATTATGTAGAATACAAAGACATTGTTAAGAGCATAGCACTAATATCGTAGAGATGCGGGCGGGCGCATCTGGAGAAAAGTTTCATCCAGACTGTGGTAGGCGACGGACACAAAATGACTGTGATAACGTTCACAGTTAAGTGCGCTGTCGATGTGTTGTCCAAAGTGTGGAAAGACTCTGTGACTTTAAGATCGGGCATTTTTATGGGACGCAATACAATGTTTAATCAAGAAGAACTGTCAAACTGCACTAATGGAAGAGGAGTACTGAGTGGCCAAAACCAATATAAATTGCTCGTTACTGCAAAAGAGGCTTTTGCCAATTATTGTTGCCACAAAATCATTACGACGCGCCAAAGTCAACTTCACTACAAAGTAAGCCTGTGGTGTCTTAGCAGTATTTTACTAATTTAAAAAAACTTACCATTGTCGTAGGCTCCATATTTGAGAATATTATAGTGGGTATATTATAATCAGCATTCAGTGTTAACGATTTTCCCAAGTCGTCAGCTGACAGCAGGATCCGTTTCCTATTTGAAATTTTGTGGTAAACTCCTGTGGGACCAAACTGCTGAGGTCATAGGTCCCTAGGCTTACACATTACGTAATCTAACTTAAACTAACTTACGTTAAGGACAACACAAACAAACATGCACTAGGGAGGACTAGAACCTCCAAAGGAAAGGGGGGGGGGGCGGGGCGAACCGTGGAAAGGCGCCTTAGACCGCGCGAGTCCCTTTGCTATCAACGGTATTATCGAATGATACATTATTAAAAAACCGTATTATTTACCCTAAGAGCACTTGAATGAAGCAGACAGTAAAATTTAATATTTGCTGAATCACGAAAAGGGAAACAAAAATAAGTAACCTAGGACATTACCTGATAGTCATACGTTCAGTGCAGTCTATAATTATCCAGGATAGAACGCTAACCAAAAATAACTCCAAAATACCGATAAAGTGAAGTAAATTGCTTAACAAAAGTTATTACAATTCTGTTCTACAAAGATCTTGGATGAATGTTAGTGTCGTAAGTTCGGCGTTGCCTAGATTGATTGCTGCTATTTCGTGAAATCATTTAGAGCTTAATTTTTGTAAAATATGGAAGGGAATATAGACTAATCGTAGGTACTACTTCACAAAACCTGACGACAGTCACCACTATTGTGAATAACGTTGCTCAACCTGTACCGTGCTACTGCTGCTAGCTAATCATTGCTGGTTTCCACTGGATATAAAGTGATAGTTAATTTTCATTTATATCATTATTGCGGCATTTTCATTTGAGTTTGCACATGTGCATTTACCGCTGCTGACTTCAAAGCATGCCAGTAAATGTTTCGCAACACCATTTTCAAACGAACGTATAAAAATTCATCATACCTTCGCTCAGAGAAGAGCTGGTGACCGTGTATTAACACTCATTTCATACATATTATGAAAACTGATATGTATGTGTGTGTTTGTGTGTGTGTGCATATGTATGTATGTTCCACATCTCCTTCTAAAACACTTAACCAAACTTGGTATAAATATATTATCGGCAACAATCAATGTAGGGGTAAAGTCATTCATGAGATATGACAAACAATGATATGAGTAAAAGAACTACCACACCGTGCATGACGTTTAAATGCATAGACTTCGCAGGCACTATCTACATAATGTGGTACACAGAAAATGTATCATGGTAGCTCACATAGTTCTCGAGATATGACGTCATAAATAGTAAACTGTGTTTGTAGTGAACTACTGAAGAAATTTCATTCCCATGTATTCGTTGAAATTATGAAGCAAACGTACAGAGAAATATGAATAATGTACAAATGTGTAAGTACAGCGTCCAAATTAAGGAACATGTTCCTGGACAGTTTCTGTACACTTTGAGTAGCTGCATCGCGTATGCGATTTTGTAAACGCTCTATGGGAACGCATTTTCGCAGCTCTATGGGCGGTTAACCACTTGTGGCGTTTGCTAGTCCACCATGGGGCGCCTCTCCCGGTGGCGGATAGGCGAAACCTCTAAAGATGTGGAGAATACCGGGGAAATAAAATACCCGGGGTGGACCTAAACTAGCACGGGTAGAAGAGGCTCGCTAAGCCGTGGCGAAGGCAACTCTCCCAGGGGTAGAGCACCCCAGGATGAAGAGTCCTGGTCCTCCAGATAGCAGGCCGTGGTGAGGGTTACCAGCCCACTCGTGTAAAAATGCTGACATGTCAGGATAATCAAAGCAGGCCTCAGCAACAGGACAGAGTATACTGGAACAAAAGTTGGCAAACCTACAAGGATTTCTCTTTTGATTCTTGGAATTTCAGAAGTGTATACCGCCCTGTAATTGTCAAAATACTAATAAATGATCTGCAGAAATACAGGATACCACTGGTAGCTTTCCAAGAAGATAGCAATGAACTGTTCACTGAAAATAGAAGACAGGACTATAATGTATGGGGACTGCGGCCAACACCATGAATTTGAAACTGAGTTCTACATTCATGAATCAATAAATGACTACATAAAGGAATTCGAAAGTGCCAGTAATGGAATGTCATACATCATAGTTCAGAGTCAGTGGATAGACATTACATTTATAAATTCACATGCACCCGCAGGAGATAAGGATAATGATATGAAAGAAGAAATGCACTCAATTGGACCACACGTACAACTCAATAAGTACACATAATGTAAAAGTAGTGTTAGGAGATTTTAATGCTAAAGTAGGAAAGGAGTAAATTTACAAACCAACCATCGGCAATTTCAGCTTACACGAAAAAAGTTCGGATAATGAAGTTCGACTTATAAACTTTGCATTAAAAAATGATCTCACGCTAAGCACCACTAAATTTCAACACAAACACATTCACTTCTTGTTGTTGTTGTGGTCTTCAGTCCTGAAACTGGTTTGATGCAGCTCTCCATGCTACTCTATCCTGTGCAAGCTTCTTCATCTCCCAGTACCTACTGCAACCTACATCCTTCTGAATCTCCTTAGTGTAGTCATCTCTTGGTCTCCCTCTACGATTTTTACCCTCCACGCTGCCCTCCAATACTAAATTGGTGATCCCTTGATGCCTCAGAACATGTCCTACCAACCGATCCCTTCTTCTGGTCAAGTTGTGCCACAAACTTCTCTTCTCCCCAATCCGATTCAATACTTCCCCA
The DNA here is from genome assembly GCF_023897955.1 of Schistocerca gregaria. Lineage (NCBI taxonomy): Eukaryota > Metazoa > Arthropoda > Insecta > Orthoptera > Acrididae > Schistocerca > Schistocerca gregaria. The sequence continues at coordinate 571,514,715 of NC_064925.1, forward strand.
TTAGTTATGTGATCTACCCATCTAATCTTCAGCATTCTTCTGTAGCACATTTCGAAAGCTTCTATTCTCTTCTTGTCCAAACTATTTATCGTCCATGATTCACTTCCATACATGGCTACACTCCATACAAATACTTTCAGAAATGACTTCCTGACACTTAAATCTATACTCGATGTTAACAAACTTCTCTTCTTCAGAAAAGCTTTCCTTGCCATTGCCAGTCTACATTTTATATCCTCTCTACTTCGACCATCGTCAGTTATTTTGCTCCCCAAATAGCAAAACTCCTTCACTACTTTAAGTGTCTCACTTCCTAATCTAATTCCCTCAGCATCACCCGACTTTATTCGACTACATTCCATTATCCTCGTTGTGCTTTTGTTGGTGGTCATCTTATATCCTCCTTTCAAGACACTGTCCATTCCATTCAACTGCTCTTTCAAGTCCTTTGCTGTCTCTGATAGAATTACGATGTCATCGGCGAACCTCAAAGTTTTTATTTCTTCTCCATGGACTTAAATACCTACTCCGAATTTTCTTTTGTTTCCTTCACTGCTTGCACAATATACAGATTGAATAACATCGGGGATAGACTACAGCCCTGTCTCACTGCCTTCCCAACCACTGCTTCCCTTTCATGTCCCTCGACTCTTATAACTGCCATTTGGTTTCTGTACAAATTGTAAATAGCCGTTCGCTCCCTGTATTTTACCCCTGCCACCTTCAGAATTTGAAAGAGAGTATTCCAGTCAACATTGCCAAAAGCTTTCTCTAAGTCTACATATGCTAGAAATGTAGGTTTGCCTTTCCTTAATCTATTTTCTAAGATAAGTCGTAGGGTCAATATTGCCTCACGTGTTCAAACTTTTGTGCGGAATCCAAACTGATCTTCCCCGAGGTCGGCTTCTACTAGTTTTTCCATTCGTCTGTAAAGAACTCGCGTTAGTATTTTGCAGCTGTGACTTATTAAACTGATAGTTCGGTAATTTCACATCTGTCAACAGCTGCTTTCTTTGGGATTGGAATTATTATATTCTTCTTGAAGTCTGAGGGTATTTCGCCTGTCTCATACATCTCGCTCGCCAGATTGTAGGACTGGCTCTCCAAAGGCCGTCAGTAGTTCCAATGGAATGTTGTCTACTCCAGGGGCCTTGTTTCGACTCAGGTCTTTAAGTGCTCTGTCAAACTCTTCACGTAGTATCGTATCTCCCATTTTATCTTCTTCTACATCCTCTTCCTTTCCATAATATTGTCCTCAAGTACATCACCCTTGTATAGACCCTCTATATACTCCTTCCACCTTTCTGCTTTCCCTTCTTCGGTTAGAACTGGGTTTCCATCTGAGCTCTTGATGTTCATACAATTGGTCCTCTTTTCTCCAAAGGTCTCTTTAATTCTCCTGTAGGCAGTATCTATCTTACCCCTAGTGAGATAAGCCTCTACATCCTTACATTTGTCCTCTAGCCATCCCTGCTTAGCCATTTTGCACTTCCTGTCGATGTCATTTTTGAGACGTTTGTATTCCTTTTTGCTTGCTTCATTTACTGCATTTTTATATTTTCTACTTTCATCAATTAAATTCAATATTTCTTCTGTTACCCAAGGATTTCTACTAGCCCATGTCTTTTTACCTACTTGATCCCCTGCTGCCTTCACTACTTCATCCCTCAAAGCTACCCATTCTTTTCTATTGTATTTCTTTCCCCCATTCCTGTCAATTGCTCCCTTATGCTCTCCTTGAAACTCCGTACAACCTCTGATTCTTTTAGTTTATCCAGGTCCCATCTCTTTAAATTCCCACCTTTTTCCAGTTTCTTCAGTTTTAATCTACAGGTCATAACCAACAGATTGTGGTCAGAGTCCACATCTGCCCCTGGAAATGTCTAACAATTTAAAACCTGGTTCCTAAATCTCTGTCGTACCATTATATAATCTATCTGAAACCTGTCAGTATCTCCAGGCTGCTTCCATGTATACAACCTTCTTTTATGATTCTTGAACCAAGTGTTACCTACGATTAAGTTGTGCTCTGTACAAAATTCTACCAGGCGGCTTCCTCTTTCATTTCTTTGCCCCAATCCATATTCACCTACTACGTTTCCTTCTCTCCCTTTTCCTACTACCGAATTCCAGTCACCCATTACTATTAAATTTTCGTCACCCTTCGATACCTGAATAATTTCTTTCATTTGATCATACATTTCTTCAATTTCTTCGTCATCTGCAGAGCTAGTTGGCATATAAACTTGTACTATTGTAGTAGGTGTAGGCTTCGTATCTACCTTGGCCACAATAATGCGTTCACTATGTTGGTTGTAGTAGCTTACCCGCATTCCTATTCATTATTAATCCTACTCTTGCATTACCCCTATTTGATTTTGTGTTTATAACCATGTAGTCACCTGACCAGAAGTCTAGTTCCTCCTGCCACCGAACTTCACTAATTCCCACTATATCTAACTTTAACCTATCCGTTTTCCTTTTTAAATTTTCTAACCTACCTGCCCGATTAAGGGATCTGACATTCCACGCTCCGACCCGTAGAACGCCAGTTTTCTTTCTCCTGATAACGACATCCTCTTGAGTAGTCCCCGCCCGGAGATCCGAATGGGGGACTATTTTACCTCTGGAATATTTTACCCAAGAGGATACCATCATCACTAAATCATACAGTAAAGCTGCATGCCGTCGGGAAAAATTACGGCTGTAGTTTCCCCTTGCTTTCAGCCGTTCGCAGTACCAGCACAGCAAGGCTGTTTTGGTTATTGTTACAAGGCCAGATCAGTCAAACATCCAGACTGTTGCCCCTGCAACTACTGAAAAGGCTGCTGCCCCTCTTCAGGAACCACACGTTTGTCTGGCCTCTCAACAGATACCCCTCCGTTGTGGTTGCACCTACGGTACGGCTATCTGTATCGCTGAGGCACGCAAGCCTCCCCATCAACGGCAAGGTCCATGGTTCATGGGGGGGGGGGGGGGGACACACATTCACTTAGGGACATGGATATCACCAGATGGAGAAGTAATGAATAAGATTGAGCATGTGTCTACCCAAAAAAAAATTTCAGAACAATATTAAAGATGCGAGAACCTTTAGGGCCGCCGGTTGTCACACAGACCAAATTTTAATCATATCAAAAATGAAAATAAAATCAAAAAGGGAAATAAACATAAATAGAGCAGAAATTACTAGACATAACTTCGCAAATCCGGCTGAAGATTCTACAAAAGGAAACTTTACCAAAGATATTGAATGCAACATAATAAAAACGAGACTGTCCAACAGGGAACATCTCGATTCCGAAAGTAGATGGATACACCTGAAGAACAGTGTTCTCGAAGTATCTTCCAAAATTATAGGAAAAAGAAAGCGATCTAACAAAATCTCGTTTAGCAAAAAGTGCGAAGGAAAAGTTCTGGAGCGAAGAAATTTGAGAAAGTGGAGATTACAGAAAGGAACAATGTGACACTGAAGCAAAGAAATTACAAAATCCGCCAGGAAGCATAACGAACCCTAAGTCAAGAGAAAATGGAATACTGTAACAAGCAGAGGATGATTTCAAGCACTACAGAGCAAGGCAGATGTATGTAAATATTAAAAAATCTTTGGGTGAATTTATTATTATTATTAAAAGAGAACAGTTTATATGGGATCAGCATGGGAAAATATTGACCGACAGAGTGACATACTAAAAATGTGGAAGACACTCTTTTCACAATTACTCAGCTGCATAGTCTCCACAGTCTTACTTTAAATACGAAGAACCCGATACAGTCGATGTACAAGTTACTACCCCTCAGGAAATGAAATACAAAAAGCTATAGAGAAATTAAATAATAGCAAGGTTTGCGGTGAAGGCCAGGTACTGGCTGAGTAACTAAAGAATGAAGACCCACAACTGGAAGCAAAACTACAATCTGTAATAGAAACAATTTAGAGGAGAGAAACCACAGCTGCAGACTAGAAAACCGCAATTATATGCTCCATATTTAAGAAGAATGATCCCCTTGTGAGTGACAACTATAGAGTAATTGCTTTACTGGATGTCACTTACAAAATCCTATCGACGTGCCTATTAAACAGACTGATCCCAATTACTGAAGAATTAACTGGTGACTATCAATGCGGTTTCCGCAGAAATAGATCCATATTAGATCATATTTTCACTGTGAGACAGATAATTGGAAAATCGCGGAAATTCATTGTAGATATACACACATTATTTGTAGATTTCAAAAAGGCCAACTACAGCATACACCGATAGACAATTCTAAATATAAGAAGCGACTTTGAAATACCATCAAAGCTAATCAGGTTTATTACAATCTGTACAGATGAAAGATTATATCGTATCAAGACGACTGTAACAGAAACATGAAATTTTAAGGTGTTCACTGGACTGAGACAAGGAGACGCCATTTCACCTATTTTATTTATCCTCGTCTTAGAGAAGATCAATAGAGAATTTAGTAAAACTAATTCACAAGGGATCCAGATGCAGGAGATGAACATTATAGGCTTGCCTACGTAGATCATGTAGGATTAATAAAGGTTCCAAAATACAATTAATCAAAATGATGCAGAATTATTACAAAATTGCTGAGAAAGCAGAATTACAAGTTAAAGAAGAAAAGACAGACTATCGGGTCATAAGCAAGAAAAACCAAAGTGTTGCACCTTCGGCTGTACATGGATTCATTCTCAAAACCTTTGGCCGCTTCGGGTGCTTAGGGAGTCTGCTTAGCAGCAAAATGAATTTGATGTAGATGTAGATGCCCGTCTAGTAACAGCGAACAAAGCACTCTTGAGTTTTGGCAATATCTTACAGAAAAGATCACTTAGTACTAACTTCAAAATCTGGTTGTATCAATCGACCATTATACGGATGTGAAGTGTTAATATTTATAAAGAAAGATGAAGAAAAAGAAAAGAAAGAAAAATACTGAGAAAATTTTTAGTTTAGTGTTTGATGTAGCTAACATGGAATGGAAGATAAGAAAAATGAATAATTAAGAGAGCTGAACAAACACCGTAACATCGTAGATGTGCTACAGAAAGGAAGGTTAAACTGCACAGGCCATATAGCGAGAATGGCAGTAAACAGACAACCTAGAATAGCATTCGGAAGGACAGTGGATGGGACGATAGGAAGAGGAAGGCTCAGAAGTGGGTGGAGAGATAACATCCGGGCGCACGCAACTAGGAAGAACACGAACACTGACGTACGGTCGGTAAGGCCCTTGCCGCATGTAAATAAATATTAAATAGACGGCTATCGCTTTCGCCTGCAGCCTTTTGATCTTCGTAGTTGAACATTGTCAAAAGCGCTGCCAGATGTTGGATTTCCAGAGGTTGACCCAATTGTAAGAGTGTTTCAGTAGGAAAGAATGAACGTATTAACACTTCACGCATGATGCGGCATTTCTTTACGTATCTCAGTATTCATGACGTCCTATCTCTTTAAAAGTGTGCCGTACAATGATATACATGGTTTGGCACATTAGAGTTAGTAGAAAAGAGGTAACAAATTTAAAAGTCATGCACCATGGGGCCGTCTGTCACACTGTTTTTCAATGTACAGCTATTTAAACGCCATTTTTGTGGCAGTTAAATTGCTGTACTTTGAAAATGGCGACAAAAGGAAGAAGTGCAAACTTTCAACCAGTGCGCCATCAGAGAGAATGCTGTTTAGCTTAGAAATAATGAATTAGGTGCTGATCTGACACACACTTAAAATGCCTTATAAATAAGGCGAAATGCAACTGGGTGCAGCACAGGACAAATAAGGAAAAAAACCTAATGTGCAGCGTTCAGACGGCGTTTTTCTTTTGAACCACTGTAATATACATTAAGATACTTCAGTAGTAGCTGCTTAAATAGTATCTGGATTAATGAGATTTGTTAGCTGCCTTAGTCTTCTGAAATAGCAAATTCTAATTTACAGAGTACTTTGCGTCACAGGTTAATCATAGATTGTGTGACAAAGAACCGATTCGACAAACCATGCCGGGTACTAGACAATAAGTAGTGAAACGGTTTCTTTGCGACACTTGTAAAGAACCTAAGCGTTTCCTGTCACAGAGAAGAAAAAGGTAAACTTCTCTCGTTGAAATATGCGCTACTTCTATCTAACGACTTCGCTATCCCGACCGTGCGCAATCCACTAACAAGTTACAGTGTTTGTTTGCAGTCGCCACAGAGCAATTTAGAGCGCGAACTTGTCCCATTACTGGTAATGTTACTGCCCTCAGGAATTGCTCGAATATATATAGAAGGAATCTGCGCTAGAATCGAATTTCTTGGACCTACTTCAGTTTCCTCCCAACTTTCCAACACATTTGCTTGTCTTCAGTGCCAAAGCTTTAAGCAGTCCCTTCCATTAGAAGAATGACAAACGCCTTGCCACGTATTATACTTCAGAAGACAGTGGGACACAATCTTCTATTTCGTAATATTGGAACGAAATATGTTTGTACGCGATGCGAACTGGACTAAATGTTGGACTACATTATCGATATGTGGATCCACAGAATCCGCGACAATACTTTCAAAAATCATGAGCTAGCTTAGACCTTTAAGAAATGCTTGTTAACACAAGTATATGAAGCAACATTCGTAACGCCTGATGTAAAATGTGAATAACAGTATCAATATAGACATAAATTGCCTCAATTATGGTTTCTATCACGGTGGTCTATGTTTGTATGAAGCAAAGGAACGTAATTTTTGAGTAATCACCACATTATGAATACACTCCATTCTTCACCCCCCTGCCTCCATTAACTAAAAAATATCAACGACTATTTCTATACGTATGTAATACATGCAATAATTTCACGTTTGATCAGTTCCTACGCCGAAAATCTTCCTATAGCCCCTCTCGTTTGCAACATGACTTCTGTCATTGTTCGTCAAGCTATCCAGATGAGGACCAAGTTTGTAGAGAGTCAATCACCTTTTGTCTGCTGATCTACGGATGGATGGAACAGACTCCAGACTTGCCACTCAGTGTTTCAGTCCAGCTTCAATTTGCCACCATTAGTAAACTATCTGTATGTGTTCTGCCTGAGATCAGGTCTTTATAAGATGTCCTCTACGTTTCTGTCATCTGTTGCCCTTGTCATTTCCACATAGCTTTCAGTTCCTTTAATGCCATCACTCATTTTGTATATTCTCCTTCCTTGCAGCCTTCTCCACACAATAACGCTTCCATGGCATACACCATCAGACTCCTAAAACGTCGCATCATGTGACAGAGCCAGTTCTTCCTTCTTCTCCTTATAATTTCCACCATCCCTCTTCTCTTCTCTGTTCTTTCCAGCACTCCTTCATTAGTCACTCTTTGGACCCAACTACTTTCCAAACTCATGCCCTTTCTTCTCAGTATCCACGTTTCAGCTGCAAAGTGTGCCACACTTCAGTCAAAACACTTAGCTACTACATACTTTATAGTAAAGATATTGGTTGAGAACCTTTTTTTGTACATAAACAGGCCAAAGCTTCTTCAATAGTGACGGTCGTGTGTTAGATGCAAGCCGGCCGGTGTGGCCGTGCGGTTCTAGGCGTTACAGTCTGGAACCTCGTGACCGCTACGGTCGCAGGTTCGAATCCTGCTTCGGGCATGTATGTGTGCGATGTACTTAGGTTAGTTAGGTTTAAATAGTTCTAAGCTGTAGGAGACTGATGACCTCAGAAGTTAAGTCCCATAGTGCTCAGAGCCATTTGAACCAATTTTTGTTAGATGCAAGTGCATCAAATACATTAGAATTTCCACAGACAACAAACACCGCAATTCTATTAACTATAAGGTCGTAAATGTGGAGAGAGTGCTGACTTCTCACCAACCTCGTGTTGTGTCAACGTCACGTAAGTACTATTTTGTAATGCCAGGGGTCGGCACAACAACACTGTAATAAATATTTAACACCCGATCATTAATACTACGCGTATCTAATAGAACTCCACTAAACGCCCGTCTCTGCTTGTTAAACCTGAAACGTAAGTGAATATCCAAAACGCCAGTAGAGTTCATCTGTGAACCTTTCCTGCTGAGCAGGACCATCGGTCGTGTGGGTCGAGCATAAGAGTTGGACAGCAGTTTCAACCCATCAGCCTCGGACAGTCAGACGCTACCTCTAACTTACAAACGCTCGTAGTTTTTGTTGGATTACCACAACTGAGAACATATTGGTCCCAGAATGAATATTTCTCTCCGAAAAATTTATGCTGCCTTCCGAAACCCGGGCAACGACCTTACTGGACGAGCTATTAAGGAGTAACCCAACACCCATTCTCAACAGCATCGATTCAGTCACGGGCTCTTTACTGCGTACCGAACTTCACAGAGGTACTGCAGCATACAGTGCTGGTTTTGCACGCCTGGAGGAAAGCGTATTGGTGGAGAAACGGCTTAGAGCAACTTATGCATTGTTTCCAAAACGAATCTTTGGCTCTGTAGAGGAATGTATCCTGTTTGAAAACCTTCTGGCAGTGTAAAAATGTGTCCAGTAGCGGAGCACGATCCCCGCACTTCGCTTGTCCCGGGATATGTTTTTATCGAATGAACTGTCCAGCAACGACTCACTGTTTGCGCCTACCCACATAGAGTTGAAATCTGTCAGAAAGATTGAAAAAAGGAGTTGAGGGATCCATCCTTTTTCCGGCATCTAGCCTGTTGCCGAACCATTGTCCGACGATCCTAGTACAGCTATTTCATCAAGTAAGAAGGAGATCCTCAATGTAATTCGTAAGCTAAGAGACTGGTACCGGTATCATTGAAGCTGTACGCGCAGTTCACGAGTTGTGCCTGGACAGTTCAATCCGAAAGATCATATTTGGTCCACATGATGTAACAATCAGATCCCTTTCTAGTTGTTTAGTACTCTCGATGTTCTTCACAAAATACAATTAAGGAGTAATTTTGATTAACTGTTTCTCATTCAGTGATCAGGTGCCTTGGTGAATTCTGGTGACCATTAACTTGTAGGAAGCTTGCACTGTACCCATTAGGTGCGCTTCTGGTGTTGACGAGCTAACTTCCTCCTGCTTCTTTTTCATTCTGCGAAAGTTTCTGTGTCGCTACCGTCTACCATAAGTCCAGCTCGTTAGGAAAAAAATATATTGGCTAACAGAGCCAGGAAAAATGAAAGAAACCCTTGGTATGTAGTAATGGCCACATACCTTACAAATGGAAGACCTTATCAGTCAAAACGCAAGATAGAAACTCTATTCTCCGATTCTAAATAAAGTTGCCTTATCCATAGCCATTAAGCCTGACACTATGTACCAATCAACAAAATTCACTCAGGAAGGCCTGATCAAGTACGTTACGTTCGTCAGACTTCCGAAATGTCGAAACGAGTCCATCATTGATTGTTTCTTAAAAATGTCTTCTAGTAGTAATGACAGTCTTGCATACAGCAAATTAAGGGACAGAAAATATTCAATCTTATGATCAGTGACATATTTGAAGCATAATTAATAATTATATTCTCCCGACAAGGATAGTACTGTCAGTCATACCTTTACCTGAGCTTCAAAGAAGGGCGTCAGTGACTGATGACAGAGATACCCGCGGTTGTTTTGTAAACCATTCTCTGGAAGTCAGTAGTTAGGTAATTTGCTGGGTCTACTAGGTTGATGATAATCTTCAGAAGATCGTACACTTAAGGATTTCAAGATAATATTACTAAACCACGCAAATCCAGTCGGAAGTAATTAATTTACTTGCCAAATAATGGAACTAAGATTAGAAAATACCCGTATCAAATAAATGGTATTAAGAAAAATAAAACTTGAATTTAGATAGGGCTACTCAAATTCGGCTGCCATATGTGATGTAAAACATACAATATTAATTAAATTAGACGGCAAAGAAAGGATAATCCTACATCTCTTGCGGAGTTACTTTCAAAGCAATCGCGTAAGTTTAAACGGTAGCACATTTGGTCGTGTGGGCCTGACGCTAAAACACCAACCAGACAAAGTGCAATGAGGTACTGGTCTGACGATGGTGGAGAAATACAACTAGATGAAAGAATTAGATTCCTTGGTGCAACTTTGGACAGACATCTGTCTTGGGAACAACATATCCATAGCTTATACCAAAACATGGGAATATAAATTTGTGCTACGAGCACAATGTCATAATTTCAGAAATATGAACAATTTTACACTAATGTATTCAAGCGTCTCATGTAGAATAATCGAAAGCCAAGCAAATAATCAGCATATCTATAATTTAATAACAGAAGGAAAATTTAGAGTGTGAATTAAAATCCAGGGAGAAGAAATAAAATCTTGTGGTTTGCCGATGACACTGCAAGTCTGTCAGAGACAGCAATGGATTGTAAGAACACTGGAACGGAATGGACAATGTCTTGAAAGAAGGCTATAAGATTAACATCAACTACAGATAAACGAGGATAATGGAATGTAGTCGAATTAAATCAGGTGATGCTGAGGAAATTAGATTAGGAAATGAGACACTTAAAGTAGTAGATGAGTTTTCCTATTTGGGCAGCACAATAGTTGATGTTGGTCGAAGTAGAAAGCATGTAGGATACAGATTGGCGATTGAAAGGAAAACGTTTCTGAAGACGGGAAATTTATTAACATCTCGTACAAATTTAAGTGTCAGGAAGTCTTTTCTGGATGTGTGGAGCATAGACAGTTTAGCTAAGAAGGAGTAGAAGCTTATGAAATGTGGTGCTACAGAAGGATCAGGAGGTACTGAATAGAATTGGGGAGACGAGAAATATGTGGTTCAGTTTGACTAAAATGAGGGGTCAATTGGTAGGACACGCTGATCACCAATTTAGTAGTGGAGGGACACGTGGAGGGTAAAAATCGTAGAGGGAGAGCAAGAGATGAATACACTGAGCACGTTCAGAAGGATGTAGGTTGAAGTAGATACTCGGAGACGACTAAGCTTGCTCAGCTTGGAGAGCTGCGTCAAAACAGTCTTTGGACTGCAGACCACAACAACAACATCAACAACAAGAACATTAAAAGTAATAATTTGTCATTTAAAAGTATGCAGAGTGGTAAGAAATTACATAGATTACATCGCTACGTAAATATGAAACTGTGAACACAATTTTAATAAGCAATCAGTACAAATTCTGAACTATGATTTACATAACACCCGGTCACGATTGTGACTACCACCTGGAAAGGTGTAACACTAAAAGTACGGACGAAAGACCGTAGAATACGAGGATAAAAATGTATAACAAATGTCCAGTTCACTTAAAAAATTATGTGACTGTGGAAGGGTTGAAAGGAGGAAGAGTTGTGAGTTCCGTCGACGTTGAGTTCATCGGGAACAAAAGTTCGATTTATGGAAGGATGGAGAATGACATCGGCCGTTCCCTTTCAAAATAAAGAACCCAGCTTTCGTGTCTAGTAATTTCGGTAGTTCGTAGAAAACCTAAATGTAGACAGTCGGGTGAGTGTTTGAATAACCTTGCTCACCTTTCAACATGGCTCTGGCTCTGAGCACTATGGGACTAACTTCTGTGGTCACCAGTCCCCTACAACTTAGAAGTACTTAAACCTTATTAACCTAAGGACATCACACACATCCATGCCAGAGGCAGGATTCGAACCTGCGACCGTAGCGGTGGCTCGGTTCCAGACTGTAGCGCCTAGAACCGCGCGGCCACCCCGGCCGGCCCATGAACATGAGTCCAGTGATAGCTTTGCGCCATCTCTCTCCGTTTGAAGCAATTACTTATTAACAACTGCGTTTATAGTAGTAAGGAATTGTTGTAACAGGAGTACAAAAACATGTACCAAAATGTTCATCAGAAATATGATTAGATCTATTTATATGATTATACATGAATTGTAGCATACATTAATAAGAAAAAAATTTATTGTCCCTCTTTGGAGAGTAAACAAGTAATGATGAGCACTTGTGCCTAGACATACATTTTCCAAGATTCAGATAAACCATGTTCAAGCTGGTATTAGCAGCCTTTTGTCGCCATGGTATGTTTCAGAAGATATGTTGGAGTATTGAAAGTATGATAATTATTTGATATTTAACGTAAGGGATACCGAGATATCTACAAACAAAGAAATTGGTTAAGTAGCAGGAGATAGTAACGCAGTCTAAAATATACAGTCGTGACGCTCACTGTTGCGAAATGTTTTGCCGTCTGACAGTTGGAATGATATTAGCTCCCCTAGCGGCGGAAAAGCCTGCCGTACGTTTAGTGTTTGTTTCCTAGTATTTTTTTGCTTAATAAACAAACTAGTTACTACATTTTTGCATTCCAATCATTAGTAAATGATCGTGAGAGATCAAACAACGTTAAAAAGGTAAAATGAGTCAAATGCCACTGGTTCAGTCACGTAATTATAGCTTACTCATCAAGAAATACTTTGGAATGAGTGTGAAAGTGCATATTACACCGCTGACACCCAGACAAAATAATCACATATTTCATGCAGGAGAAGCACAAATTACTGTTGTTGGCCGTTCTTATTGTGATGGGCTCTTTTCTTGACACGTCATGGAGTCTAGTGATTCGAACATTCTCGCTCTTCATTCGACTCTCTTAACAAACGAATACTTTTACAAATACAACTCCTTTTGCTTCAAAAGCGAGTGTGTTGAAGATGTTTGCATTTTGTGGCTCAGATGTAGCATCAGTTGTGACATTGGATTCTTCTGTGTTGGGAAACAGTTTTATTGCTTGTGAAGTATTATTTTCACGTCTATGTCACTTTCCCTCCGGCTGGAGTTGTGGTGGTTTATTTGATAAGTTAACCAATGTAGTATAGCATTCCATGCTAGTTTCCCACGTTCCACATTCATTGATTTGATTGGAAGTGTAGTGAAGAATACTTTACGTTGTCGAGTAAATATACAAAGGCCGTTCTGGAAAAGTCAGGTCTCCTGCTGTTTGCTAGCCATTTTTCTTCTTAAAAGAGAACGAGATTCCTCATTCAGTGTCTATAGGCTAAAGTGGATGGTAAATAAACTGCCCAGTAATGTACCTTCAAATGTCCTTAGGAAACTCAACTAAGAAATATGTGGTGTAATTGCTTAGCTACTGCTGATATTTATACTCTACATAATCTCTCGATTATAAAAACTACGTTACAAATCAAAACAGACGATACTGTCGGCACCCATCCGCTATCGTATTGAGAGGAGTAGCTAGCTGCGTTATTATCAACAATAAAGCACTCCACCGGGTTACAAAAGTACCAAGGCCAGTGTAAGCTTATAAAGTGAAATGTTAGACTTCCTTGTACCGTGCAGGTGCCTGTGAATGACTAACGTAGCTGGAAGCGTATGTTAGTGCTGAAGATAGCTGCACATACTAGTATGAACAACAGTGAAGTCAGTATAATACACTGAAGGGCCAAAGAAACTTGTAAACCTGCCTTATATCGTGTAGAGCCTCCGAGAGCACACAGAAGTGCCGCAGCATGACGTGGCATGGACACGAATAATGTCTGAAGTAGTGCCGGAGAGAATTTACATCGTGAATCCTGCAGAATAGGATGGGGTGGTGATCTCTTCTGAACAGCACGTTGCAAGGAATCCCATGTTCATCATGTTCATTTCAGGACAGTTTGTCGCCCATCGGAAGTGTTTAAACTCAGAAGAATGTTCCTGGGGGTACTCTGTACCAATTCTGCAAGTGTGGGGCGTCGCATTGTTCTGCTGGAATTGCCACAACAGACACGAATGGATGCAACTGATCAGACATGATGCTTACGCACGTGTCACCTGTGAGAGTCGTATCTAGACGTATCACGGGCCCCATATCACTCCTTTACAGAGCGTCTACCAGCCTGAACAGCCCCTGCTGACATGGAGGGTCCATGGATTCATGAGGTTGTCTCCATACCCTGTAATCGTCGATCCGCTCGATGCAAATTAAAACGAGAAACATGTTTCCAGTCGTGAACCGTCCAATGTCGGTACTGCCGGGCCCAGGCGAACTTTGTGTCGTGCAGTCATCTAGTGTACAGGAGTGGGGCTCCGACTCCGAAAGCCGATATTGAGGATGTATTGTTCAATGGTTAGCGAGTTGACACTTTCTGATAGAGCATCATTGAAATCTGCAGCAATTTGCGGAAGGTTTGCACTTCTATCAGGTTGAGCGATTCTCTTTAGTCGTGCTTGGTCCCGTTCTTGAAGGATCTTTTTCCGGCCGCAGCGATGTCTGATATCTGATGCTTTACCGGATTCCTGATATTCACGGTACACTCGTGGAATAGTCGTACGAAAATATCCCCTATTCATCGCTACCTCGGAGATGCCGTGTCTCATCGCTCGTGCGCTGACACTAACACCATTTTCAAATTCGCTTAAACCTTGATAACCTGTCATTATAGCAGCAGTAACCGATCTAACAACTGCGCCAGACACTTGTTGCCTTATACAGGCTTTGCCGACCGCAGCGCCGTATTCCGGCTGTTTACATACCTCTGTATTTGAATACGCATTCCTATACCAGTTTCTTTGGCCCTTCAGTGTATATTTCAAATGAATTTACTGGAACTATACACTTTTGCTACAATCGATGCCACACTTACACATTTTCAACGCGATATATTTGGGAATTCAGGCGACAAAACAGCTAATAAATCAGCTCCGGACAAGACCGCGATGTGCTGTACGCCACGAGTGCACAATCGTGGACTCTATCGAGCCGGCAGTCTCTCCCCTCCCGACCCCTCGCCGCCCCCGGCAGGCACTCCTGCCCGGGGCAGAAGGACCGACTGCCAGCCGCGTATAATCGATAGGCATCAAATATAATGTGGCAGGGGTCGTGTCGGCCCAGCCCGTTGCCTGGGAAACGCGGACCAAACAAAAGTTGTGCGAGCCTCTGCTGCCGCTGGAGCCACAGGTGAGCACACGATTCTCTGCCGCCTCTTCCCTGTACGTGCAACAGTTTGTACAAGGGCTTTGTGTACGCACCGAGGAAAGGAAGAGCTGAAAGTCTCAAGAGACGTAGGGATGTATATAGCGCGGTATCGTATCGCTTTGTTTGTTGGAGTTTCAGCCAAAAAAATAATTGTTACCCTCATCGTGTAGTCGTGTATTCCGTACACCATTTGTAGAACGCTCAACTCAACTCAGAGCGCCTAACGTTTACGTAGATGCTATAAGTATACAGTGTGTTTGATTTACATCTACGTCTACATCTACATTTATACTCCGCAAGCCACCCAATGGTGTGCGGCGGAGGGCACTTTACGTGCCACTGTCATCACCTCCCTTTCCTGTTCCAGTCGCGTATGGTTGGCGGGAAGAACGACTGCCAGAAAGCCGCCGTGCGCGCTCGAATCTCTCTAATTTTACATTCGTGATCTCCTCAGGAGGTATAAGTAGGGGGAAGCAATATATTCGATACCTCATCCAGAAACGGACACTCTCGAAACCTGGCCGGCAAAGTACACCGCGATGCAGAGTGCCTCTCTTGCAGAGTCTGCCACTTGAGTTTGCTAAACATCTCCGTAACGCTATTACGTTTACCAAATAACCCTGTGACGAAACGCGCCGCTCCTCTTTGGATCTTCTCTATCTCCTCTGTCAACCCGACCTGGTACGGATCTCACACTAATGAGCAATATTCAAGTATAGGTCGAACGAATGTTTTGTAAGCCACCTCCTTTGTTGATGGACTACATTTTCTAAGGACTCTCCCAATGAATCTCAACCTGGCACCAGCCTTACCAACAATTAATTTAAATGATGATTCCACTTCAAATCTTTCCGTAGGCATACTCCCAGATATTTTATAAAAGTAGCTGCTACCAGTGTTCGTTCCGCTGTCATATAATCATGCAATAATGGATCCTTCTTTCTATGTATTCGCAATACGTTACATTTGTCTATGTTAAGGGTTAGTTGCCACTCCCTGCATCAAGTGTCCATCCACTGCAGATCTTCGTGCATTTCGCTGCAATTTTCTAATTCTGCAACGTCTCTGTATATTACAGCATCATCCGCGAAAAGCCACATGGAACTTCCATCACTATCTCCTAGGTCATTTATATATATTGTGAAAAGCAATGGTCCCATAACACTGACCGGTGGCACGCCAGAGGTTACTTTAATGTCTGTAGACGTATCTCCATTGAGAACAACATGCTGTGTTCTGCTTGCTAAAAACTCTTCAATCCAGCCCAACAGCTGGTCTCATATTCCGTAGGCTCTTACTTTATCAGGTGACAGTGCGGAACTGTATCGAACGCCTTCCGTAAATCAAGGAATATCGCATCTGCCTGGGAGCCTGTATCTAATATTTTGTGGGTCTTATGAGCAAATAAAGCGAGTTGGGTCTCACACGATCGCTGTTTCCAGAAATGACATGGTACGCTAGCAAGAAACATGTTCTAAAATTCTACAGCAGATCGATGTCAGAGATATAGGCCTATAGTATTGCGCATCTGCTCGACGACTCTTCTTGAAAACTGGGACTACCTGTGTTCTTTTCCAATCATTTGTAACCTTCCGTTCCTCTAGAGACTTGCGGTAACTTGAGACAGCTAAATATCTCGAAAATTATGCATCGTACCAAAAAAAATGTTCTAGATGAAAAGCCTGTAATACAACATGCCACCTTCTAACCACCCCTCCTGCGTGCAAGAGGTCGTCTTTGTAGTTTAGAATGGAAACCCCAGCCCAATTTTTATTTCATATTCTGATTCTACGCCAAAAAAGACGTACCGTTCACTCAGACCAGTTTTTCCTATTAGTGGTATATGGCGGTGTAACAGAAAAATGCCAAGGATGCCTGCTTTAGCAAATTAAGAACTGACGCATTTGGTTTAATATTTCATTTACGATCTAAATTTAAACCTTTGCAGCCTAATGGTTAATATTCATGTTCAAACGTTAAGTCTTGTAAATGTGATTGTAGAGTACAAATACTATGGGTAGACAATGACATTTCCGACAAATAAGCTACTTTTACGGGAGACCTCAAACTGTCGAAGTGCTGGGTGACTGGTTTCAAGTGTGTTTTCCCCTTCAACCACAGTAACTCTTGCGCTGGCCGCTACCCACCTACCGGAGAAATGCACACCCCGACCACTGTACACTTAATAAGGTAAAATGCCCGTGAAGTCACAGTCGATACCCACCGAAATGAAGCACTCCAGCGATTAGAGGGAGCCATATTCATTTAAATCAAGAATACCGATGGGAACAAGAAACTATTACATCCTCATTATTGTTCATCTATCACGCTAAGCGTACTTTCCAGACAGACATTTAAATTGCTAATCGAAATGTGTTATAAAACCAAATTTGCAACAGTAAAGTAAATATCGCACATACAGGATTTTACAAAAAGCTACGTCCAAACTTTCAGGAAACATTCCTCACACACAAACAAAGAAAAGATGTTATGTGGTCATGTGTCCGGAAACGCTTAATTTCCATGTTGGAGCTCATTTTAGTTTCGTCAGTATGTACTGTACTTCCTCGATTCACCGCCAGTTGGCCCAATTGAATGAAAGTAATGTTGACTTCGGTGCTTCTGTTGACATGCGACTCATTGCTCTACAGTACTAGGATCAAGCACATCAGTACGTAGATAACCAGGTTAGTGTTCATCACAAACGTGGTTTTCCGGTGAGTGCAATGTTTACAAATGCGGAGTTGGCAGATGCCAATTTGATGTATGGATTAGCACGCGGTAATAGCCGCGGCGCGGTACGTTTGTATCGAGACAGATTTCCAGAACGAAGGTGTCCCAACAGGAAGACGTTCGAAGCAATTGATCGGCGTCTTAGGGAGCACGGAACATTCCAGCCTATGGCTCGCGACTGGGGAAGGCCTAGAACGACGAGGACGCCTGCAATGGACGATGCAATCCTTTGTGCAGTTCACGATAACCCTAATGTCAGCGTCAGAGAAGTTGGTGCTGTACAAGATAACGTTGACCACGTCGCTGTATGGAGAGTGCTACGGGAGAACCAGTTGTTTCCGTACCATGTACAGCGTGTGCAGGCACTATCAGTAACTGATTGGCCTCCACGGGTACAGTTCAGCGAATGGTTCATCCAACAATGTGTCAATCCTCATTTCAGTGCAAATGTTCTCTTGACGGATGAGGCTTCATTCCAACGTGATCAAATTGTAAATTTTCACAATCAACATGTGTGGGCTGACGAGAATCCGCACGCAATTGTGCAATCATGTCATCAACACAGATTTTCTGTGAATGTTTGGGCAAACATTGTTGGTGATGTCTTGAGAAGACCCCATGTTCTACCACCTACGCTCAATGGAGCACGTCATCATGATTTCATACGGGATACTCTACCTGTGCTGCCAGAACATGTGCCTTTACAAGTACGACACAACATATGGTTCATGCACGATGGAGCTCCTGCACATTTGAGTCGAAATGTTCGTACGCTTCTCAACAACAGATTCGGTGACCGATGAATTAGGTAGAGGCGGACCAATTCCACGGCCTCCACGCTCTCCTGACCTCAACCCTCTTGACTTTCATTTATGGGGGCATTTGAAAGCTCATGTCTACAAAACTCCGTTACCAAATGTAGAGACTCTTCGTGTTGGTATTGTGGACGGCTGTGATACAATACGCCATTCTCCAGGGCTGCATCAGCGCCTCAGGGATTCCATGCGACGAGGGTGGATGTATGTATCCTTGCTAACGGAGGGCATTTTCAACATTCCCTTTAACAAAGTGTTTGAAGTCACGCTGCTACGTTCTGTTGCTGTGTGTTTCTATTCCATGATTAATGTGACTTGAAGAGAAGTAATAAAATGAGCTCTAACATGGAAAGTAAGCGTTTCTGGGCACATGTCCACATAACATATTTTCTCTCTTTGTGTGTGAGGAATTTTTCCTGATAGTTTGACCGTACCTTTTTGTAACACCCTGTATACGAGGGTTGTCCAGGAAGTGAGTTCCAATCGGTCACGAAATGGACACCACAGTGAAAACCCGATGAAGCTTCGCACATATGTGTTGGGTAGGGTCTCTTGTTCGTCAGTCGCATCAAGACGCTCGTTTCAGTAGTGAACGCATTGTGAGCGAGTAAAGGTGCCTAGAACGACGGTGTCTCCGATCAAGCAGGAGGGTCCGCTTAGAGGTTTCGCCGTAATGAATACAGCCCGCCTAACACAACTGCCACGCACTACCTTCTTCATGGCAATTCTCAGCCGCACTCTGCAGGGGCAGTGAAAGCGCTCCTGCAGCGTTTTCGATGGGAACTGTTCGATCACCCACAATACAGCCCTAATTGGCTCGTCCCGAGTATCATCTCTGTTTTCATGAAACGCTGGATACGAAGACAACACCTGGACGCAGGATACGCGCTATTGACCGGCGTAGAGAATTATCAGAAACCACAGGCAGCTGCCTTCTATGACGATGGTGTTGGGAACTTGGTATAATGCTCCGACAAATGTCCAAGTCGGAGCGGCGACTATGTAGAGGAGTATCTGGAAAGTGTAGGAAACTCTTGCAAATTAGTAGTTTCTGATTTCGACTGTGGTTTCCATTTAGCGACCGATCGGAACTTACTTTCTAGACAACCCTCGTATATAAAAAAAATTAGACTACAAGGGTTTACAATTGCAATGTAAATGAAATGTAGAAACAAAAATATCGGCTCTTTATTCCAGAAACGGGTATACTTGATATTTACCGATTGCAGTGGCATCTACCACGAATGGAAAACAATGGTGTGAGTAAACCGCGTAGAACACGAAAATGTAAAAATGTGCGGGGGAGGGGGGGGGGGGGGGGGGCGGGAATTCCCCCATTTGAAAATACAAAGTTCACTCCAGCTGGAGGCATCGTTAGAATGTAGCTACCTGTGTAGCTCACATACACATCCCCTCTATTATATTAATTTTTCAACTAGATCATTTATTTATTTATTTTTGTGCGGTGCCTCGTTTCCAAGATATTTAGTTTTCTCAAGTTATAGCAAACACGCTGGTTATTAACAATCATACACATTAAATGAAAGATATGATGGTAGAAATGCCTATCAGTTCCAACCATTCACGTAATCGCACATAAAAGGACTGACTCTGATATAAGTATCGGTAAGGAAAAAATGAACTTGAATAGCGTAACCAGTCACATAAAGCTGTACAAATACTGTAGGTCAACTTTCGATCCTTTTTTCTTTGTTTTCGGGCGTGTATCATCAAAATATAGACTTATCTACCTGAGCGGTAATATTAAAGACTAATATTCTTACAGGGGAAACTAAAATTCGCTATTTGTTATCCAAATCTATGCGACACATGACACACAGTGAAGAAGGGAAGACGTAAGACTCGGTCTGGCGTCACTTCGACAACGAGGTTAATTGAGAAGGAACAGAATGGGGAAGGAAATCGGTAGTGCTTGTTTAGAGGAACCAACCCGGCACATACGTGGAATAACTTAAGGAAATCCCGGAAAATGTAAATCTTGACAGTCAGATGCGAATTTGGACCGAGAACTTCCCCAGTGCAAAACCAGGCTTGTAAACAGTGCGCCACCTCGCTTAGAGACCCGCAGTCACATCACTGTACGACGACACTCACGCAACAAGTCTGTGGGTAACTGACTGTGCTGTTCCATACCTAAAGTGAAGTGAATAACATGGCGCGGGGTGATGTACACTTCTGTCAAATTCTTTTCAAGGCAGCATCAACCATTTAACTGATGAGCACACACACACACACACACACACACACACACACACACACACACACACACACACATACCTTGTAAGGCTACTGCAGAGTAGCATTCAAGTTAGCCAATCAGGCGGCTGGGCGGGCAAGTTCAAGCGGCCCGCCAAAAGCTTCAATTGTTCTCGTAGCGTAGGTGAGAGCGCGCGAGACTGCTCAGCCTTTGGCTCGGGTTCGATCCCTACTACTGTTCGACGTCCATTTTTGTATCGCCCTCGTGTTCGGTGTTAGGAAACCAAAGAAAGTATGGCGACAATATCACTGGCGGGCTGCTCGAATTTGCGCCCACAACGACCTGATTGGCTACTTTACATACTAATTAACTCACAAACGTCACAACGTATTGAACTTCTTGTTGATTATTTCTCAGCATAATCTTCTCTGCAAAACCCTTCCAAACTTCAGCCTAGAAGAGAACGCGGTGCCAGTCCTGAGCGGCCCATTCGGCATGTTGTTGGGCCCATCTGCACCGCGCTGCATGGTGTCGCGGTTGCAAAGATGGACCTCGTCAGGGAGGTCAGGAGTTAAGTTGCGCATCATGCAGCCTATTGCGCAGAGTTTGTATCGTAAAACGACGTCCTGTGGCTGCACGAAAAGCATTATTCAGCATGGTGGCATTGCTGTCAGGGTTCCGCCATAATCCGTAGATAGCCGTCATCCATTGCAGCAATAGCCCTTGGGCGTCCTGAGCGAGGCATGTCATCCTACAGTTCCCGTCTCTCTGTATTCCTCCATGTCCGAACGACATCCCTTTGGTTCACTCCGAGACGCCTTGACACTTCCCTTGTTGAGAGCCCTTCCTGGCACAAAGTAACAATGCGGACACCATCGTACGCCGGTATTGACCGTCTAGACATGGTTGAACTACAGACAACACAAACCGTGTACCTCCTTCGTGGTGGAATGACTGGAACTGATCGGCTGTCGGACCCCCTCCATATAACAGGAGCTGCTCATGCGTGGTTGTTTACATCTTTAGGCGAGTTTTGTGACATCTCTGAACAGTCAAAGAGTCTGTGCCTGTGATACAATATCGACAGTCAGAGTCTGTTTACAGTAGTTCTGGGAACCGGGGTGATGTAAAACTTTTTTGATGTGTGTACTATTAATATTGTTTACTGGTGAAGATATTTTCCTTCGTTATGGCATCAATAACACTCGTAACTCACATCGATGGTCCTCCGAAAACTTCTGAGAACCACGTTTTTAAGAATGCTACTCTGTACTTGTATGGTGAGGTATGACTCACTATCAGTTCAATTGACTTGTTAGTGTGCCGTCTTACTGGGCACCGTTATTTAGATGTCCTTGGAAACGAGGTCTCTGCTTTCTGGAAAGAGGTTCTTTGGCTGCTAAGAGGAGCATGTTCTTCCAGAATGACGGGGTCTCTCCACATTTTAGTAGTCAGGTGACGCATAATGTGTATCTAATACTGCTAGGAAGATGAATAGGCAGAAATGGTCACATATTTTTACCACCAAGGTCCCCGTACCTTAGCGAAGTCTAAAAGGTAAATAAACAAATAAATACAATAGTAAATACAGGAGTCGAATTTAACGTTTGAAATACAAATAGTGATGGCCTGACGAAAGAACACTAGGCCATCTACACGACATACATGCGGTGTACTGTGGAAAAGAAAAGATCGCTGAATCCAGAGTAGTAATATACGAAAATGAGCTTTGAAATTAATCGCTTGCCTTTGCTTCTGTGAACATTAATTTGGATTACATTCTAACAGCTGTATCTCTGTACCAAATATAATCTTAACAAATATCCCATGGAATGTCTAAATCGAACTAGTTTACACTATCACATCCTGATATAAGATCGTATCAGTCGCGAAATGGAAAAAAAAAACTGTGAAAACCCCATGACGCTTCACACAGATGTTTTGGGCAATGTCTCCACTACAGCTATCCATAGCGTCTCGTCGCTCCTTTCTGTTCTTACCGCTTAGTGAGCACCTAAAGAAGTGTAGAATGCCGGTCGGAGTGGCCATGAGGTTCTAGGCGCTACAGTCTGGAACCGAGCGACTTCTACGGTCGCAGGTTCGCATCCTGCGTCAGGCATGGATGTGTGTGATGTCCTTAGGTTAGCTAGGTTTAATACGTTCTACGTTCTAGGCGACTGATGACCTCAGAAGATAAGTCGCATAGTGCTCAGAGCCATTCGAACCAATTTTGATGCGAAGAAAATAGTGTCTTCAGCCAAGTGCGAGTGCCTCCTGAGAGATTTCGCCTGATTCCCCCAAACCCACTTAACGTATGTGTCACGATGAAGACGCTGCTGTGGCGTTTTCGATGGGAAGTGTTTGATTGCCCACCACACAGCTTGAACTTGGCTGTCTCTGAGGTGCCTTTCTTCTCACATTAACCACTAGCATTGAGGACAACATTTTGGCACAGGGAACGAGCAGCAGTCCAGCGTAGAGTATTGGCGGAAAGCACAGGCGACGGCCTGCTTCGACAACGGTATTTTAAAGATGGCACAACTCTATGAAACTAACATTCGTAATACTTGTCCTGCAGGAATGGGGGAAAGAAATGCAGTAGAAGAAGAATGGGTAGCTTTGAGGGATGAAGTAGTGAAGGCAGCAGAGGATCGAGTAGGTAAAAAGACGAGGGCTGGTAGAAATCCTTGGGTAACAGAAGAAATATTGAATTTAATTGATGAACGGAGAAAATATAAAAAAGCAGAAAATGAAGCAGGCAAAAAGGAATAGAGACGTCTCAAAAATGAGATCGACAGGAAGTGCAAAATGGCTAAGCAGGGATGGCAAGAGGATAAATGTAAGGATGTAGAGGCTTATCTCACTATGGGTAGAAAGTTAAAGAGACCTTTGGAGAAAAGAGAACCACTTGCGTGAATATCAAGAGCTCAGATAGAAACCCAGTTCTAAGCAAAGGAGGGAAAGCAGAAAGGTGGAATGAGTATATAGAGGGTCTATGCAAGGGCGATGTACTTGAGGACAATATTATGGAAATGGAAGAGGATGTAGATGAAGATGAAATGGGAGATACTATAGTGCGTGAAAAGTTTCACTGAGTCGAAACAAGGCCCCTGGAGTAGACAACATTCCATTAGAAATACTGACGACCTTGGGAGAGCCAGTCCTAAAAATCTCTACCATCTGGTGAGCAAGATGTATCAGACAGGCGAAATACCCTCAGACTTCAAGAAAAAAATAAAAAATTCCAATCCCAAAGAAAGCAGGTGCTGACAGATGTGAAAAATTACCGAACAATCAGTTTAATAAGTCACGGATGCAAAATACTAACGCGAATTCTTTATAGACAAATGGTAAAACTGGTAGAAGCCGACCTTGGCGAGGATCAGTTTGGATTCCGTAGAAATATTGGAACACGTGAAGCAATACTGACCCTACGACTTATCTTAGAAGCTACATTAAGGAAAGGCAAACCTACGTTTCTACCATTTGTAGATTTACAGAAAGCTTTTGACAATGTTGACTGGAATACTCTCTTTCAAAAACCTGAAGTTGACAGGGGTAAAATACAAGGAGCGAAATGCTATTTACAATTTGTACAGAAAGCAGGTGGCAGTTATCAGAGTCGAGGGACATGAAAGGGAAGCAGTGGTTGGGAAGGGACTGAGACAGGGTTGTAGCCTATCCCCGATGTTATTCAATCTGTATATTGAGCAAGCAGTGAAGGAAACAAAAGAAAAATTCGGATTAGGTATTAAAATCCACGGAGAAGAAATAAAAACTTTAAGGTTCAGCGATGACATTGTAATTGTGTCAGAGATAGCAAAGGACTTGGAAGAGCAGTTGAATGGGATGGATAGTGTATTGAAAGGAGGATATAAGACGAACATCAACAAAAGCAAAACGAGGTTAATGGAATATAGTCGAATTAATTCAGGTGATGCTGAGGGTATTAGATTAGGGAATGAGACATAGTAAAGAAGTTTTGCTATTTGGGGAGTAAAATAACTGATGATGGTCGAAGTAGAGCGGATATAAAATGAGACTGGCTATGACAAGGAAAGCTTTGTTGAAGAGGAGAGATTTTTTAAATATTGATTATAGATTTAAGTGTCAGGAAGTCGTTTGTGAAAGTATTTGCATGGAGTGTAGCCATGTATGGAAGTAAAACATGGACGATAACTAGTTTGGACAAGAAAAGAATAGAAGCTTTCGAAATGTGGTGCTACAGAAGAATGCTGAAGATTAGATGGGTAGATCACATACCTAATGAGGAGGTGTTGAATAGGATTGGGGAGAAGCGAAATTTGTGGCACAACTTGACTAAAAGAAGAGATCGGTTGGTAGGACATGTTCTGAGGCTCACTAATTTAGTATTGGGGGGCAGCGTGGAGAGCAAAAATCGTAGAGGGAGACCAAGAGATGAATACACCAAGCAGATTCAGAAGCATGTAGGTTGCAGTAGGTACTGGGAGATGAAGAAGCTTGCACAGGATAGAGTAGCATGGAGAGGTACATCAAACCAGGCTCAGGACTGAAGACCCCAACAACAACAACAACAATTTTCTGCAGAATTCTGTGTGCTACTTAAAAGAAACTTCGCAGTTTACTGGACAAGAACCTTAAATGATTTTGTCCAAATTGAAATGCATATTTTCTGTTATAAGTATCACTGACAGAGGTTTATTGACCACTGATGGTAACTGGATTCTGGAGACCCGTAATTTGGACTCTTACTTACCAGCTCATCGCTCATGCAGATATATTGAGCTCTCAGGTGGTGCAGCCACCTCTCGATTCCTGAGGGGAGGGGTGGGCCAGACGGTACAGGTCCGGAGGCCAATATTGACTTCAGCCGCCGAAGGGAGCGGCTTGTTATCCGAAACCGACCAACTCCCAATATCCCTCGCCATGCTCGTTATCCGGCCAAAAGTCTTGCCGGGATGCACGCGCCTCCCTTCCCCTCCCTACCCCTGCCTTCGCGTTCTCAGAAGGGTGGCCTCGCCCCACGCCCCAGACCCCCGGTGGTTGGCATTTCAGTCGCGCCACAAGATATGAGCGACCGACTGGAGTGCTTGAAATACGAACCATAAGTTACGTCACGTAGCCACTAGATCAACTGCGTTAAACAACTTATGCCATACGACAACATTAATGTTACATATCTGAAGGTTATCGAAAATGGATTCCCTTTTATGTGTCTACAGATCGTCAAGAAAGGATCGGTTATAGATTCCACTCAGAGGCAGTGAGAATCGAAACTGTTAGAGGTGGTGAAAAAAAAAAAAATAAAAAATAAATGTTTCAAATGGCTCTGAGCACTATGGGACTTAACATCTGTGGTCATTAGTCCCCTAGAACTTAGAACTACGTAAACCTAACTAACCTAAGCACAACACACAACACCCAGCCATCACGAGGCAGAGAAAATCCCTGACCCTGCCGGGAATCGAACCCGGGAACCCGGGCAAGGGAAGCGAGGGTGACAACAAGATTGTGTTTGTAACACTGACGTGTGCTGGTGTAAGGTGTGAATCTAGCTCATAACGATGACTTGCAATTATTCAGAAACCTCCCTTTACAATATGTACGGGCATCAGGCTAGCTGAAAGTGACTACGACGAAGACTGCTGACAGTAAGTCGGGCCGTCTGCAGGGCTTGACACAGCTGTTAAAGTAGTTTTCTGTAGGATTAATGGCGATCAGCATGATCCCACAGTTAGTCAGTTGAACTATGGTCGGAAAATTTGAAATCTAAGTCTATATCTACATCCATACTCCGCAAGCCATCTGACGGTGTGTGGCGGAGGGTACCTTGAGTATCTCTATCGGTTCTCCCTTCTATTCCAGTCTCGTATTCTTCGTGGAAAGAAGGATTGTCAGTATGCCTCTGTGTGGGCTCTAATCTCTCTGATTTTATCCTCATGGTATCTTCAAGAGATATACGTAGCAGGGAGCAATATACTGCTTGACTCCTCGGTGAAGGTATGTTCTCGAAACATCAACAAAAGTCCGTACCGAGCTACTGAGCGTCTCTCCTACAGAGTCTTCCACTGGAGTTTATCTATCATCTCCGTAACGCTTTAGCGATTACTAAATGATCCTATAACGAAGCGCGCTGCTCTCCGTTGGATCTTCTCTATCTCTTCTCTCAACCCTATCTGTTACGGATCCCACACTTCTGAGCAGTATTCAAGCAGTGGGCGAACAAGTGTACTGTAACCTACTGTAATCTAGGGAAAAGGAAGAACGGAACATAAGCGTCTCTAGAGATGGAGCACAAGCTCGAATTCTGGGAGAATACGGAAGGGAAATCGTCAACTCCTTTCAGATAACTCAGCACAGAATTCGTCTTACGTGCTCAGGGAAATAACCGAAGAGCTAAATCTGATTAGCTTGACTGGAACTCCAGTATCCGAACTCCCCAGTGTCTTATCACTGCGCCACAGTACACGGTGGGATCAAGGGACACCGTCCGGCCATTTGCGGACAATAGCCCATGTATCCCTAAGAAAGCTCATCCTCCTCGTAACTAATACTGTGTCCAGATTGATATGGCACATTCGTCATCAAATGAATTAAGAATGTCTTCCACTTGGGCAGCTGGTATAATTAATCACACGAAAAAGCGGTCTCGACGGTAATACTGCCCCAGTGGCCTCGTGTTATTTCACCTGTTATGTAGAGAATGACAACTAAGATTCACTGTCCAGTCACATTACTGTGACCAACTGTCAAAAAAACCTGTGTAGTTACCTTCTGGAGTATGGACCACTGTGACATGTGCAGGAGGAGAGTCAGTGAGGTTTTGGAAGGACTGACAGTCATGTGGAGAGCCACGCTGATGCCACCGCTGTGGCTAGCTGCACTACTTATCTCAACCAAAGATCCATAGCGCGAACAGCAGTATAGGTGGTCCAACGATTCTCGAATGGTTAAAGTTTGGGGCGTTTGGTGGCCAGGAGAGTACAGCAATGCTCATCCTGGGTCTCCTAGAATACACACGTATACAGAAAGCTGTGTGACATGCTGCATTGTCCTGCTGGTTGATGCCGACGTGTCGAGAAAACACAGATGCATGTAGGAGTGTAAATGGTCCCCAAGTATAGATTCGCACTTTTTCTATTCCACTGTGCCATCCACATTCACGAGGATACCGCGAAATTTTTCCCAAATTGGAGTGCATGCAGGATGTTTGCTTTCAGACGCTTCACGCTGTACACGTCAACCACCATCACTCCTATGGAGTAGAAAACCTGATTCATCGGAAAAGCCACCTGTCGCGACCCACTGCACGTCCGGTTACAGTACTTACGTGTAAATTCCAGCTTTCGTTGCCGATGGACCGAAATCGGTATGGGTGCATGTACGAAGCGCCTACCGTGGAGGTCCATGCGTATTGATATACGGTGAAAGGTCGTGGAGGAGACACTTTCGGTAGCATCTTGTCTCATTCGGGTGTTCAACCTACACGTCTGACCGCAAGTACACTCTTCCGCGGCCGCCGTTCTCCTCTGTCGTCTACGGCCCTTGGCGCACAAGAATTGCCTCGACTCCGAGTTTGGATGCCGGCATCTTGTCACGCACGATATACGTTAACAACGGTGTCACGTGAACATCCGCGTTTTCCGCCTCCCCCTGACGCGCCTTATATAGCCTTCAATGCTAGTACTGCTACCTGTCACTAGTGTTTCTCTATTCCACGTTGACGCCGAACATAGGCGGTGGTCAGTTAACTTGACTGAACTACGTAGATTGGGATTTAGTGTTTAGTCGACATCTAGTTGCTTACAGGTTGATCACAACTTCACATTGGAGAAGGATAAGGAACTAAATTATATGTATGCTTTTCAAAGGAACCAACAAGACGTTCGACACTAAGTGACCTAGGAATGATGCGGTTAATTACTTTACCTAATAGGTGGACTGGGAATGGAATATCGGCTGCTGTGGCCGAGCGGTTCCAGGCGTTACAGTCTGGAACTGCGCGACCGCTACAGTCGCAGGTTCAAATCCTGCCTCGGGCACGGATGTGTGTTATGTCCTTAGGTTAGTTAGGTTTTACTAGTTCTAAGTTCTAGGGGACTGATGACCTCAGCAGTTAAGTCCTATAGTGCTCAGGGCCATTTGAACCATTTTTTGGGGAATGGAATCAAATTCCTACTGAACGAGAAACCAGTGTCCGGAGAAACTAGAGGTCTCCGAGTTTCCGAGTGTACGTACAAGGGCGTTTGTGGGCGAGCAGATATTGAAACCTATCCAAGTGACAAAGGAAAAAAATAACCCTTAAGAGAAAGATAAAGAGAAGGCATCCACCTGGGCTCAAGAGAGCATGTAACGATAAGCTATGAATATTCGTTTCGATGAACTGAAGTTAATGACAACTGAATGAAGGTAAGAATTTATTGTATAAATTTCAGGTCAACATTTTTCATAGTTTTGGAAATATACGAGAGGTATTCGGAAAGTAAGGTTCCATCGGGCTCGAAATGAAAACCACAGCGAAAGTCCGATGAATCTTTGCACTCACGTGTTGGTTAGTGCGTGCCTAATATGCACATCCATCACGTCACGTCGCCCTTCTCAGTTCTGAATTCACAATGAACACGTAAACACGCCTACATAAATAGTGTCTCTTGTCAGCTATGAGGGCACAGGGGAGGGATTTCGCCTGATGTGATGCAGCCCACACAACATGACTGTCATGAGTTTCCTTATCTATGACAATATTACCAGTCGCACTCTGCAGGGGCAATGAAGATGCTTCTGCAGCTTTTTCGATAGGGGTGTTTGATCACACACAATATAGCCCATAATTGGAGCCCCCTGATTTGATCCTGCTGCCTATTAAAACAACGTTGTGGCACAGACATCTACATCTACATGACTACTCTGCAATTCACATTTAAGTGCTTGGCAGAGGGTTCATCGAACCACAATCATACTATCTCTCTACTATTCCACTCCCGAACAGCGAGCGGGAAAAACGAACACCTAAACCTTTCTGTTCGAGCTCTGATTTCTCTTATTTTATTTTGATGATCATTCCTACCTATGTAGGTTGGGCTCAACAAAATATTTTCGCATTCGGAAGAGAAAGTTGGTGACTGAAATTTCGTAAAAAGCTCTCGCCGCGACGAAAAACGTCTATGCTGTAATAACTTCCATCCCAACTCGTGTATCATATCTGCCACACTCTCTCCTCTATAACGTGATAATACAAAACGAGCTGCCCTTCTTTGCACCCTCTCGATGTCCTCCGTCAATCCCACCTGGTAAGGATCCCACACCGCGCAGCAATATTCTAACAGAGGACGAACGAGTGTAGTGTAAGCTGTCTCTTTAGTGGACTTGTTGCATCTTCTAAGAGTCCTGCCAATGAAACGCAACCTTTGGCTCGCCTTCCCGACAATATTATCTATGTGGTCCTTCCAACTGAAGTTGTTCGTAATTTTAACACCCAGGTACTTAGTTGAATTGACAGCCTTGAGAATTGTACTATTTATCGAGTAATCGAATTCCAACGGAGTTCTTTTGGAACTCATGTGGATCATCTCACACTTTTCGTTATTTAGCGTCAACTGCCACCTGACACACCATACAGCAATCTTTTCTAAATCGCTTTGCAGCTGATACTGGTCTTCGGATGACCTTACTAGACGGTAAATTACAGCATCATCTGCGAACAGTCTAAGAGAACTGCTCAGATTGTCACCCAGGTCATTTATATAGATCAGGGACAGTAGAGGTCCCAGGACGCTTCCCTGGGGAACACCTGATATCACTTCAGTTTTACTCGATGATTTGCCGTCTATTACTACGAACTGCGACCTTCCTGACAGGAAATCACGAATCCAGTCGCACAACTGAGACGATACCCCATAGCTCCGCAGCTTGATTAGAAGTCGCTTGTGAGGAACGGTGTCAAAAGCTTTCCGGAAATCTAGAAATACGGAATCAACTTGAGATCCCCTGTCGATAGCGGCCATTACTTCGTGCGAATAAAGAGCTAGCTGCGTTGCACAAGAGCGATGTTTTCTGAAGCCATGCTGATTACGTGTCAATAGATCGTTCCCTTCGAGGTGATTCATAATGTTTGAATACAGTATATGCTCCAAAACCCTACTGCAAACCGACGTCAATGATATAGGTCTGTAGTTAAATGGATTACTCCTACTACCCTTCTTGAACACTGGTGCGACCTGCGCAATTTTCCAATCTGTAGGTACAGATCTATCGGTGAGCGAGCGGTTGTATATGAGTGCTAAGTAGGGAGCTATAGTATCAGCGTAATCTGAAAGGAACCTAATCGGTATACAATCTGGACCTGAAGACTTGCCCGTATCAAGCGATTTGAGTTGCTTCGCAACCCCTAAGCTATCTACTTCTAAGGTATAGACCAGTGTAGAGAATTGGCGGAAAGTACAGGTGGATGCCAAGTATGAGGACGCTACTGGAACGTTGGTGCAGCACTGCGACACACTGCTGAGTAGGAGCGGTGACTATTTAGAGAAATAGCTGGAATCTGTTGCAAATAAAACATTTTTTATTTTCACAATGGTTTCTATTTCATGATCTATCTAAGCTTACTTTATCAATCGTCTTGGTAGAAAGTACTTTAAAGCGCGGTATTTTCGGTAATTATGAACAAATTACAGTGGGCATATTATTAGCATGTGTATGTAGTGAGTGGAAAGCATACTTGGGGAAGGACATACAAGAGTGTCTGATAGAATTAAATACCGTTTTGCGTTACGGCAGCAGATACTTACACCGAGTTAAAATAACAA
Source organism: Schistocerca gregaria (assembly GCF_023897955.1). NCBI lineage: Eukaryota > Metazoa > Arthropoda > Insecta > Orthoptera > Acrididae > Schistocerca > Schistocerca gregaria. The sequence goes on from NC_064925.1 coordinate 571,546,163, forward strand.
TGTGGAAACAGTCAGTAATTACACTTGATACGCAGTACCTTTAGACAGTTCACGAGACGAGTAAAGCTATGATTGTTGGAAGTTAATTCGGCATTTTGGAAATAAAGTTTTGGCAAGTAATGTAAATTCCGTTTCAGAGCTATGATTGGCCATTTAGGGAATTATCTTAGTTACAATAACACAAGGGAAAGTCTTTTTGTAAATATTTATAACACTGTCCAGTCAGAGCAGAGTACTTTCTCGTGGTCTGGACCCAGGAGGTGTACTGCACAGGCTATGGTAGGGAGTCTTAACTGGGTCTCCATTTTTTGCGGCCTTTTATACAGTGGCTCAAATTATTTTGTCCAAATTTTGTAAAAACTCATTTTGATGAGAATAGTAAGATAGCAGACGGTCAAAAGAGAGCATGTTTATGACGCACGATTTTAGTAGACTTGGTATTTAGGTGAAGTGAAACAGGTCTTTCTTATCGCAAATCGTAACTACGAATGCGATTTTGCGCAGAAATCGTTCAAAAACTACGAGCAAGTAATTGAGTGTATGGTGTTTTGGTGAGCACCACCACACATTAACAACTGAGCGTCTGCATGCTTATCTGAGTCGTAACGTACTTGCGTGCAATGCAGCGGGAGCGGGATCAATACCCGGCCGGGTTGGAGATTTTTCTCCATTCGTGGACTGGGTGTTGTGTTGTCCTCCTCATCATTTTAACCTGATCACAAGCACGAAAGTCGCCCATTGTGGCTTCGACTGAATTAAGACTTGCACTCGGCGGCCGAAATTCCGCGGATGGAACCTCCTAGCCAACAATGCCATACGATAATTTCATTTCAGCCACTGACTGAGACGGAGAATGTTTATAAACTAACTGCATGGGGTTTGGTAATGCTATGTCATGAGATCGACTTAAACGCTGAACGTTACGTGAACTTTGTATCCGAAATTACAGTTGAATTTTAAAAGGAGATTCTTGAACAGTTCACATTGGGTGTACTGAGAAAATACATCATTTATTCTTTAAAGCACCTATTTCAAGCATTCGAAAACCTTTCCCGAAGAGCGCAATGAACTTTCAATTACTTCAAAGTAAATATAATGCAGTATAGTAACATGTGCAATGCAGTCATAAATTTCCAGAGCTTTTCCTACCTGAGCTGCACTGTATTTCGACATAGATCGGGCACCAGAAGCCGTGGAGTTCATGAAGCTGAGTGAAAGCATCGCTAATAGCACTACAGCCGCATCCGAGCAAGACGCGCAACGTAAGTTAATTTTCAGTTGCAAACTTGTTTAGCTGGTGAAAAGTGCCAAAGTGTTTATTGGTAACCGCGTGATGGCCTGCTTCTGACGTTATCAGACTGCCGCAGAAGGTAACGAAATCGTGTCAGAACCTACTGCTGCAGAGTCACCAGTTGACTCTATTTAGCACTGTGGCCCACAATTAGTCTAATTTAATTCCTTCTTCTCTTCCGTTCAATTTTATCGCGTCTCAGAATTACTGTGGCCTTTCTTTACATCCTGGTACTGTACAGTAATTTGGAATTGGTGAAATATTTAATAACGGAATATCGAATCTGACTGTTCCCTGGCTACTCCACATAACCTAGCGTCACCGGTTTACCCACTTTGCCCAGACGGCGATCGGTCTCTGGCTGTGGGCGGATGACGTCACAACTGGTCCGTCGCGCGCTAACCGATAAAACGTTCAGCTGTTTTGGCCAGCTAAAGAGCTTTGCTGTCTACCAGGGCACACTGTTAACCATTATGTGCAAGTGGTATAAGACAAGACCATTCTGAGTGATACTGATAATCATTCTTCACATTCATTTAGAAATAAGTCGGATTCAGTTTATATTAATTAATATCAAACACATGAAAAATAATTTGCACCATTATGTTCTTGTTTAAAAGTACGTTACAATGAAGATTATAGATCAGATAGTGTAGTCGAAATTTAAAAGTATTTGCTTTCACATTGCTAGCAAGAGATTTACCTTGCAGATACAATTAACCAATTACTAAGTAAAAGCTTAGCTACTTTCAACGTAGAATGTACTCTGACGCCATTCCACAGAGTGTTTACTGGGTGTTTTGGAGGAACAATTAATACCTCACGAGATGGTAGTACACACTAATTGGAATAAAACATTTCATGTCGCATGTGTCCAGTTTTATTCATTGCAGCGATACAGAAATCAGAAGCCAACCCACACAAATACTCACAGAAGGCGTTAAGGGAAAGGAAATAATCTGCGTCACAATTTATTTTCACAGTTTCCGTCTGACTTTTCTGTAAATGTGTGGTCTAGTGTGCCGGACAATCAGTTGATTGGGCCTCTTCTGTTTCCACTTCGTCTTACACGGCCGTATTATATACACTTTCTGGAGAACAAGCGTCCAACATTATTTAAAGATTTTCCTTCGCCTACAAGAAAGGGTATCTACTTCTAACTTGACGGGGTCCCTGCACGTTATAGTCATCAGGTGATTCGTAATCTAAACCTAACATTCTCGAGGAGGTAACTCGGAAGATATGATCACGTTTCTTGGGGACGCAGGTCCTCCGACATTAATTTTTTAGATTATTGCGGCTAGGCGTGGCTAAAAGACTCAAAAAGTAAACAGGAGAATGGAACTGATTGTTAAAAATAAGAATAGTACTGCACTCACTATACGAAATGGCCAAGACGACCCAAAAGAACTACGCGTCGTAATGTAAAGAGAATTCTATGGTACATTGGAGCCTGAAGCAAAATTTGTGAAAATCTAATTTGAACTAAATCATTTGCCTTTAATTAATTCTTTGTGTGTAAATTAATAGAAATGAGTTACAATGCAAACATGGGAAATACAATATCAGCAAGTCCCAACGACGAATATCTTTCTGTGTGTGCTTAGGTTGCACTCAGAACCATGTTTAAAAATGTATCTAGCATTCATTATCGTTTGGAAGTTATTTTTGTTGGTGACTGAGGACAGCGTAATGCATAAATTTACGTAGCTATTTACTTTATTTTAAGACTAATAATTATAGTTATTGTGAGTAGTATATTTTTAGGTTGGCTAGTATCTCCAAGTATACGTGACAAGAGCGAGCCATTGATGCGTATTTTCCCTGGTCTACGTGTCAGGTGTTTAGCTGTGTGCATGGTCCATTTAGTGTTGAAGTTACAGCCATTTAGAAAACATCAGATCTTACAGTTTGTGATGTGTTTGTGGGAATAATGTTCAACGCAGAGAGAGAAAAAGAAACGCTCACACACATACTGAAATGCGTGCCAATGATCATAATGCACTGTATATCTGAATTCACGTATTTTATCAAATGATATTGCTACTAATGTACAATATTTCCAAAATTACTTAATTAGTGTTACTGTATTATCATTATTTCATTGGTATTATTATTTGAATTATTATGTGGCTCATTCAGTAATTAAAGGGACAGATTTCTGTGGAGGAAAAAAAGCGTTTATTTTTACAAAACAATACTTTTTCTACTTCTCAACATAATCGCCTTGAACATTTATGCACTTGTTCCAATGGTCTACAAGTTTGTTTTATTCCGGCTGCAAAGGACTCTTTATCTTGATGTTTGAACCAATTTCCCACAAACTTTTTCACTTTCTCGTTGTCCTGGAACCACCTCCCACGTAATGCCTCCTTCAATGCACCAACCAAATGGAAATCACTAGGTGGTAAATCAGGACTGCAAGGGGGATGAGGCAGTACTTCCCCGCCCATTTTGTAGATGTTTTCGAGGGTTAGTTGAGGAATATAAGGCCGTGCGTTGTCATGCTGGAGAATAACACTTCTCCTCTGAGATGCATGACGTCTCTCTCTCTCTCTCACTCATGGCTGGCTTCACCTTGTTTAAAGGCAAATCCGAGTAGTATTGGCTGTTCATTGTACGCTGCTCTTCGAGCAAAAAACTGGACCTTCAGCATCCCAAAACACCTTCAACATGTCTTTTTCTGTTGATGCTTGGGTTTTGAATTTTTTCTTGACATGTGAGTTGATGTGCTTCCACTCCATGTCTTTTTGGTTCTGGCTCATAATAGCGAACCCAAGTTTCATAACAAGTTAAAATTTTGCTGAGTTGGTGCTCACCTTCTCTTTCATAACGTGGCTTTAGCTCTGAGCACACTGCCAACCACGTTTACTTGTGTAGCGGCGTCAACTCCTTTGGGACACATCTTGCACATGTTTTGCGGTACTTCAGCTTGTTACAGATAATGTTATGAGTTGTACTTGCTGTAACTCGAACCTTATCAAATATCTGTTCCACAGTCACACGGCGGACGGCACGAATAATGCCATCAGTTCGACTTTCAAGTGAGGGAGTTGAAACTGCAACTGGTCAGCCAGAACGGTGTTCGTCAGTCACTGAGTCGCGACCATTTTTGAACTGCTCACACCACTGTAAGAAATTTGCACTACTCATACAACCTTCACCATAAACTTTAGACATTCTACGGTATATATTTACTGGTCCCCTGTGGTACAGCAGCACAAGGGATTCTAATGGAGAAAAGGTCGAGGAGCTTATCATGGCCCTGCAACTAGTGGTGGTCAACAAGCCCAGTAACCCTCCAACCTATGCGGCTGGAGGGGGACAGGGCACGAACTTTGATGTGACCTTGGTCACACCAAACACAGCAAATCTCATAAAACAATGGAGAGTGGAGGAAAATGCCACCTCTAGCGATCATAACCTGATTACTTTTTCCCTGGAGCATACAGAGAGCTGCTGGGCCACAGGGTGGGAAGTCCGCTACAATTTCAGAAGAGCTGACTGGGAACGCCTAGCAAGGGAGTGCAGCATTCCTGGATTGCCAGAAGGTGACACTGACACTGACACTGACACTGACACTGACACTGACACTGACATCGACAACAGAGCTGAAGAACTAGTGGGCGCTATAAACAGGGCGGTGAAAGCAGCTGTGCCAACCAAGAGGAGGGCCGTGGCGGCCTCCCCGTCACCATGGTCTGCTGAACTGGAGGAGATGCGCCGATCTGTCAGAAGGCTGAGGAGGCACTACCAGCGCAGTGTCGTCCGGCTGGAAAGACAAAGGTGGCAGATGCGGTATCGAGAGGTAAAGCAAAGGTTTCAAGAGGAGTTACGCTCTGTTAGGTCAAAGAGCTGGGAGACCTTTGTACTAAACCAATTGGCTATTGACCTATGGGGTATTCCATATAAGCTGGTGAGGGAGAAAATCCGCTCTCCTATGGAGCTATCAACTGTCAGGCACGGGGACGGGATGACGGAGTCTTGGCAGGAGACTGCTGAGGTCCTTCTCCAGTCCCTGCTGCCTGACGACAGCGCGGATGGGGAGACTGAGGAACAGCGCCAGATACGTGAGGAGGACCTGGAAGAATATGTTAACGATACCGCAGTCTACCCCTTCACTGAGGAGGAGGTAGCAGCTCACATCAAGTCATTAAAGAAAGGAAAAGCTCCCGGGCCAGACGGCACTGTGGCGGAGGTTCTTAGCCCCCCCCAGCTGATTGCACCACTTACTCATTTATATAATGAATGCTTAAATCAGAGAAAATTTCCCAAGATCTTGAAATCTGCTAACGTTGTTATTATCAAAAAAGGACCCGACAAAGATTCAGTGGAACTAAAATCATATAGACCAATATGTCTTCTAGACCTACTAGGGAAGATATTAGAAAGATTGCTGGCTGACAGATTGGCTGCACACCGGATGCTGTGCGGGATGAGCAACAGGCAGTTTGGCTTCAGGCCTGGGCGATCAGCATCTGATGCTATCGCCCTGGAAGCCGAAGTATGCGGCTCTACCCCGCATAAGTATGTGGTCGGCATCATGGTTGACATCAGTGGCGCCTTTGACAACCTGTGGTGGCCTTCGCTCTTCTCCTGCTTGAGGGAGAAGGAGTGTCCAGGGCCGCTATATGGGTGTCTCAGGAGCTATTGTGAAGATCGGGAAGTATGGCTATCATCCCCTAGTGGAAGAGTCAGAAAATCAATAACTAAGGGGTGTCCCCAGGGGTCCGTTCTTGGTCTCCTGTTTTGGGACATCCATATGGAGCCTTTATTGGACAGTTTGCAACAGAGTGAAGATGTACTAGAGGTGATAGCCTACGCCGATTACCTCCTCTTGCTGGTCGGCGGCCGTAGCCGAGAGGATATAGAACCAAAAATAGAAAGAGCTATTGAGAGACTCCAACAATGGTGCCATAATTCAAAAATGAGGACTCACCCGGAAAGTCAACTTATCTACTGCTCAAAGGTCAGTTAGCAAGAAATCCAACGGTCAGAATAGAGGGCTCACCGGTTCTTCGGCGACGAGAGACTCGGTACCTCGGGATCATCGTTGATGAAAGGTGGAACTATGGAAAACACATTGAGACTGTGACCCAGAGAGCACTCCACGTTTTAAATAATCTCATCTCCATTGGACACACAAGGTTTCATCTTCCACCACACCTCATTAAATTATATCACAACAGTATATTGTCAACAATAGTGGGTTACGGCTCGGGAGTCTGGGCGCACAGGCTCACGAGGGTGGTGCCGCCATGACAGTGAGAAGGGTCCAGAGAAGCATGACTCTGAGATCTGCGGGGACTTACAGAACGTCACCAGGAGGAGCTTTGCTGATCATCCTGGGGCTTTGTCCCTTGGATATCAAGATCAGAGAGCAAGCTGCCTGATATTGGGTAAGCAAAGGGAACATGGAAAAAACAGAGGATATCTTAGGAACAAGGTTGGAAAACAAGAAGGAAATTAGGCACAGGGGGGGAACAGTTATGGCAAGAATTGTGGGAATCTGAGGAAACGGGCCGAAGAGCCTTCAATTTCTTTCCTAATGTTAGGGAACGGATGGGCATGAAGCATATTGAGCCAAGCAGGGGACTTTTCCACTTCCTCACAGGTCATGGGCCGTATCCGACATACCTTTGTCGATTCGGCAAAAAGGCTACGCCCGAGTGTGAATGTGGCGCACCGGAGGGTACCCCCGATCATGTGGTTTTCGAGTGCCCCCTTTTCAATGACGTTGCATCGATACTACGCAACCAGCTACCACACCACGACACTTACCACCTACTAAGACAGACAGATACCTTTCAAACCTTGAACAAACTGGCTAACGAGGTATCACTGAAGATTCTGAAAGACTTCTTGAGGGATAGGAACTAATATGACCTAACAATAATTACCGACTAAGTCCGTGCCCTACTTCCATCCCGCCTGTGCGCGGACAGGCCGGCTTTCTTAGTCAGGAATCCGCCGTGTACAGGATTAGGGGGGGGTGGGGTACAATCTTCCCGATTGAGACAGCACCGATTTTGACCTGGGTTACATTCTGTAGTTTGTAGGACTTAGAATAGGATGTTAAGTAATAGGAACCTGCAGCGCTAAACATCTTGGCCTGCCCAGTGTCAGGGGCATCGCTCGTTGGCGTTAACTCAATGAGCAAGGCCTTAAATAGTAGGTTTATATTTAATGCTGACAAACATGTAACGCTGCAGGGAGAAATATTTAGTTAGTTAGTTTAGTGAATTAAATAACAATCAATAAATTGAAATAAAACTAAATAAGTTTGCCCATTTGTCTTAGCCTTTAGTAGTACATAGCCCGTAGCATAGTACATTGTAATATTGTTAAACATACTGCAAATAGCTGCAAACAAATATTTTATCAATCTATGACCCACTAATCGAATTAGGAAGTGGGTTACTATGTATAAACACAATGAATTCGAAATAAATATATTCACTGGTTTCTCGCCTCCAGAAAGTAGAAAACGAATAACAGAACGCTCTTCAACTAATGTCGACGTTTCAAGCGGACTCGCCATCGTGAAATGCATTTTTGAGACTATAAACAAAACAATGCTGATACATCAGCTAATCAGGGCTGACCCCATTGATGGCAACTTAAAGCCGTAAATGTACCAAACTTGCCCTACAAACAGTTTTTACCCTAGACCAATTTATCTCTTTAATTATTGAATGACCCCCTACAGTCATACAGGGTCTGGACCAAAATATGGAAACAGCTCGGGAAATGCGTGCTCGAACATAAATACAGACGCTAGCCTAGCCTGCAGGTGGCACCGTTCTGTTTGATAACGAACAGGACTGTACGGTGACGTCAATAAGTTGCAATTTCAGTCGTGATCGAAACAGTGTCCTGCGTAGCTGCGAGTAAATACATGAAGTAGGTGGGTGAATTCGGACTTGGGCAACTTGGTGGCCCACGTATGGTCTGTCGATCAGTAGCCGAGTTAGCAGAAGTGTTTTATGTTTCAAGAGGCACCGTGTAGAAGATTTATACCCCATAACGGAAAGCGTTATGGAAATGGAAGAGGATGTAGATGAAGATTAAATGAGAGATATGATACTGCTTGAAGAGTTTGACAGACCACTGAAAGACCTGAGTCGAAACAAGGACCCCCGAGTAGACAACATTCCATTAGAACTACTGACGGCCTTGGGAGAGCCAGTCCTGACAAAACTCTACCATCTGGCGAGCGAGATGTATGAGACAGGCGAAATACCCTCAGACTTCAAGAAGAATATAATAATTCCATCCCAAAGAAAGCAGGTGTTGACAGATGTGAAAATTACCTAACTATCAGTTTAATAAGTCACAGCAGCAAATTACTAACGCTAATTCTTTGCAGACGAATGGAAAAACTGATAAAAGCCGACCTCGGGGAAGATCAGTTTGGATTCCGCAGAAACGTTTCAACACGTGAGGCAATACTGACCCTACGACTTATCTCAGAAAATAGATTAAGAAAAGGCAAACCTACATTTCTAGCATTTGTAGACTCAGAGAAAGCTTTTGACAATGTTGACTGGAATACTCTCTTTCAAATTCTAAAGGTGGTAGAGGTAAAGTACAGGGAGCGAGAGGCTATTTACAATTTGTACAGAAACCAGATGGCAGTTATAAGAATCGAGGGGCGTGAAAGGGGAGTAGCGGTTGGGAAGTGAGTGTGACAGGGTTGTAGCATCTCCCCGATGTCATTCAATCTGTATATTGAGCAAGAAGTAAAGGAAACAAACAAAAATTCAGAGTAGGTATTACAGTCCATGGAGAAGAAATAAAAACTTTGAGGTTCGCCGATGACATTCTAATTGTGTCAGAGGCAGCAAAGGACTTGGAAGAGCAGTTGAACGGAATGGACAGTGTCTTGAAAGGAGGATATAAGATGACCATCAACAAAAGCACAACGAGGATAATGGAATGTAGTCGAATAAAGTCGGGTGATGCTGAGGGAATTAGATTAGGAAGTGAGACACTTAAAGTAGTGAAGGAGTTTTGCTATTTGGGGAGCAAAATAACTGACGATGGTCGAAGTAGAGAGGATATAAAATGTAGACTGGCAATGGCAAGGAAAGCTTTTCTGAAGAAGAGAAGTTTGTTAACATCGAGTATACATTTAATTGTCAGGAAGTCATTTCTGAAAGTATTTGTATGGAGTGTAGCCATGTATGGAAGTGAAACGTGGACGATAAATAGTTTGGACAAGAAAAGAATAGAAACTTTCGAAATGTGGTGCTACAGAAGAATGCTGAAGATTATATGGGTAGATCACATACCTAATGAGGAGGTGTTGAATAGGATTGGGGAGAAGAGAAGTTTGTGGCACAACTTTACCAGAAGAAGGAATCGGTTGGTCAGACGTATTCTGAGGCATAAAGGGATCACCAATTTAGTATTGGAGGGTAGCGTGGAGGGTAAAAATCGTAGAGGGAGACCAAGAGATGAATACACTAAGCAATTCAGAAGGATGTAGGTTGCAGCAAGTACTGGGAGATGAAGAAGCTTGCACAGGATAGGGTAGCACGGAGAGCTGCATCTAACCAGTCTCAGGACTAAAGACAAGAACAACAACAACAACAACAACAACGGAAAGCTGAAAAACATCATCCGCTGACTCACAACGTGGTGCGATTTGTGTTGCGTGATCGTTGCAGACTGTCAGTGAAGAAGCAATAAGGGACAGAGATCTGCAAAAGTCACTGCAGAACTGGATCTCGCACCTGCGAACATATTTAGCACCAAACCATCACGATGGGAGCTCCATGAACGGAGAATTGCATGTTGAGTTGGAATTCCAAAACTACTCATCACTGATGCAAATACCCGTAACAGAGAGACGTGCCGTTGAAGAACAAAACCTAGAATACGTAGCAATAGAAGAAAGTCGGACAATTGTTTTTTCACGTCGTTTTCAAGTTCTGCCCCAGTTTATGTCTGACATACGCCCTCCCAAGCCTACGTTCGAGACTGGAAAGAGTGAAACATGGCGGGAATTCGGTGGCTATTTGGGCAGCGATATATTTGTATTCAATGTGTCCCAGGGTTACTCTGCAAAGTCGTGACTGTCATGGATTGTGTGGCCATTTTGGCTGATCAGCACCACCCTGTGATTCAATGTCCGTTCTCCAATGGTGATGTGGTGATGTAGTGATGTGGTGTCACAAGACGGGAAGATCCTTATTCACACAGCTCTCACCGACCCCGACTGCTTTTTTGAGAATGAGGATGGATTGTAGCATCTGTCGTGGCAATGACAGAGCCCTGGTGGTCTGCTTTGTAGAGAAGTGCTGATGAGCGCTAAGCACCTCTATCGTCGCTACCTGAACTTGACTCTGTTTTGCAAGAAGAATGATGTAAGATTCCACTGGCAAACATACAGAACAAGATATTTCCATTCGGAGACGACTCGTAGCTCTTCTGAATGCCACGGTTTTTCTACAGCTTATTACGCACGGTATATGTCTTTTTGGTATATGTATGTTTCCTCATTTTTATACAACGCCTATATGTTGAAACACAAATTTGAAATATATAATAACATGTAACAAGTTCATCGCTTTTTCTGCACGATGAATTATGAAACAGACAACCGATCTAAGAACAGCAACAAACAAACTGAACAGTAACAACAGATAGAACAGGGTGATTATAATTGAAGTTAAACCTTCAAGCCGCTGTAGAAATAATACCGCTCGTCAGAAATTCGTCAAACTGCAACGGAATATTAGCGGAAAAGAGGGAAAACGTACTGCAGAAAAAAAAGAAATAGCTGAAAATGTAACAATAGATAGCGCTGTAAACATCATAATTTAATAGGGGTCCACTGCAAATAGCAAATGAATCATACAAGGTGTAATTTTGACGTTAAACAAACTGTACTACTTAGTGCGCATGGCTATACAGGTGTGATACGGTTAGTTACGTAAGTCCATCCAACATGGCAAGGTCATATCACGTCGAATGGAAAAAAAATCGGTTTTTAATTCTCCTGAGGCCAAAACGGTATAAAATGCGTCATTCACATAGGTTTTTAATAGTCCGGATGCCAAAAGTCACAGAAAAAGCATCAATTACATCAGTTTTTAAGTGCACTGAGGCCTAAAACGGCATAAAAAGCATCAGTCGAAATCAAATCGTATTATTAATTTCCACATAAATGGCGCAAAACATGTTCAATATGCTGTCCATTTTGTTCTGCAACAAGCTGAAATCGGGAAACACCATGTTCTACAACTGATCGAATTGCTTCCAGGGTCACATTCAGAACGTGTTGCGCAATGCGTGTCTACGATGCAGCTAAGTCTGCAATCGGAAAGCTAAACACAACACCTTTCAGATAGCTCCACAGCCAGAAGTCACACGGATTAAGATCAAGTGATCGCGTCGGCCAGAGTGTAGGGAAATGGCGGCTGATAATTCTAGCATTTAAGGAATGGTGCCTCAGCAGCTGCTGAACTGAATTTGATATGCGCGAAGGGGCGCCATCTTGCATAAAAATGATCCTATCGGCACATCCACGCTGTTGGAGAGCTGGAATGATGTGGTTGCGTAAAAGACACTCATGGTGCTTACCAGTGACGGTACAGGTAACAGGAACGGCAGCACCTGTCTCTTAGCCTTAAACCCGCTCCACATACTGGTCTTTTCAGGATGAAGTTTTATTGGTTGATTTGCGTGTGGATTTTCCGTTGCCCATATTAGAGAATTCTGTGTATCGACATATGCTGCCAGATGGAAGTGGGCTTCGTCTGTCCCCATATCTTCCACTTCCATGCGAGCAAGTAATTCTCTCTTGCTAATAGGTCATTAGGAAGCAACTTGTGTACATGGGTAATTTTGAATGGATACAAAGAAGGATGATTCCTAAGATTTTACGCTCAGTGCCGACGGGTATGTCCAGTATTCGGGAAATTCTCCGTGCAACACCACCACTCGTCTCCATAGCGAAGGAGGCTTTCAACAGAAAGAGGAGACTCTTATGTGGCAGATTAGATAAGGGACTAAGGAAAAGGCTTGGCAAATGTTTTGTCTGGAGTGTGGCACTGAATGAGGCAGAAACATGGCCACTGAGACGAGAGGATGAAAAAAGTTTAGAAGCATTTGAGGTGTGCATATGGAGGAGAATGGAGAGAATAAGCTGGATGAAAAGGGTCAGTAATGAAAGAGTATTGGAAAGGGTTGGTGAGAGAAGGTGTCTGCTGAACGTTGTAAGAGAAAGGAAAAAGAACTTTTTGGGGCATTCACTGAGAAGGGAGTGCTTGCTACTAGATGCTTTGGAAGGATTGGTTTGTGGGAGAAGACTGAGAGGAAGAAGGAGATACAAGGTGGAGACGACATAAAGGAAAGAGGAAATTATGCAGACCTGAAGAGGATGGCACAAGACCGGAGAGCCTGGAGTACTACCGTGTGACAACCTGCCTTTAGGCAGAACACTGATGATGATGATGATGATGACTCGTCTCCTCATGCACTGCTTGGGCCACTGCTTCCACTGAAGTCGAATCAATTCGTTTCCTTCCTCTACCAGATTGCACACCAAAAGAGCACGTCTTTTCGGATTGCATACCGAATCATTTTCTCCAAACCCCCGGCAGTCTTCGGACTAACGGCCTTTTTCAAACCCTTCAGAGTCCTGAAGTATCGCAGAGCGACGTATGCACAGTCATCACTCTTGTAATACCGCTGTACAAGCCGGGCGCGATCCTGCAGTGAGGCAGTCGCGGCGAACGTAGCAGACGCGGAAGTAGGAAAAGCCGTGTATCCGGCGTGTTTTCACCAACTTCAATGGGTCGCGCGCATGACAGGTGTTTCATTTACGTATTCTGACACATACAGCGCAATCTATTGATCAATTTTCACACTATTTTTTCTTCTGCCATACGTTTTCTCCTTTCTTCGACAGTATTCCGTTGTAATCTGATGCCATTCTGACGAGTGGTGTTCTTTCTACAGTGTTTTCAACGTTTATTTATACTCACCCTGTACATTTCGAAATAAATTGTCAAATGTTCGATTAGAAGTATTACAAAGGATAACGCTTATATTTGTCGTTGTGACGTGTTTCTCCCTTGATTTACGGAGAGCAGGTATCAGTTTCTCCGATAACTCGTGCTAGCCTCGCAGCGACCCCTCTGCTGGGGGCTGCATTACACAGGCGCAACAGTTTCTGGACAGAGGAGGCGGGAACGGAGCTGCGTGGCGCGTCCGGTGTCGATATTCAATTACTCGCGGTATTCTGAGGCGGCGCCGCAGCCGCGGCTGGGCTGCAACTGGAGCTGGAACTAGGGCTGCTATTGGATTGCTCGCTGCTTTGTTTACCCGCAGACGGAGCGCGTCTGCTTGTCCTCGCTGAGGCTGCGGCTGCAGCTCCTGCTGTAGCTGGCGAACCTCCTGGGGCGGAGCTGCCACCTGGCGGAGGGGTGGGGGCTGAGGAGCCAGAGCTGGCTGAGAGGCTGCTGCCCCAGGACATTCTGCTGTCGCGCGGATAATATACCTGTATATCTTTACGTGTGTGGAATACTTGTTGTGGTACGAAGGGTGGCAGCATTTAGAGAACAGACAAGAAAGGAATAACCAACATGGCTTCCGCAAGTACTGCGTGATAAAAATTGAAATGCAGCTGCTGAGGTCCAGTGTATAATTATCATGTTGTTGTTGTTGTGGTCTTCAGTCCTGAGACTGGTTTGATGCAGTTTCCATGCTACCCTATCCTGTGCAAGCTTCTTCATCTCCCAGTACTTACTGCATCCTACATCCTTCTGAATCTGCTTAGTGTATTCATCTCTTCGTCTCCCTCTACGATTTTTACCCTCCACGCTGCCCTCCAATACTAAATTGGTGATCCCTTGATGCCTCAGAATATGTCCGACCAACCGGTTCCTTCTTCTAGTCAAGTTGTGCCACAAACTTCTCTTCTCCCCAATCCTATTTAATACCTCCTCATTAGTTGTGTGATCTAACGATCTAATCTTCAGCATTCTTCTGTAGCACCACATTTCGAAAGCTTCTATTCTCTTCTTGTCCAGACTATTTATTGTCCATGTTTCACTTCCATAGATTGCTGCACTCCATACAAATACTTTCAGAAAAGACTTATTGACACTTGAATCTATACTAGATGTTATTACCATGCAATTATCATACACCAGCGAAATATACAAGGGGAGGCCACGACCTTTGGATTACGGGTTTACCTCAAACTTTGTACGTCTTTAGTGGGCTATTAAAACGATATAACGTGCTGGTAGAACGGTGCACTACTCTGCCAACTCCGAGAAAATAGCAAAAAAAGACTTAGTCGTCTGTTATGTACCTTATGTACTTGTGCGAATGTTGTGGTCGAAAGAAGCCATTGTGGTCAACCAGTTACCGTTCGCGCGTTGCAAGTGGGTCGTGATCGAGGCAGCGATTCGATTCCATTCATTTTTTACTCTACACTCTTTTCATCGCTGGTCATGTTATTTGATTTATATAACATTTGGCTTCAAAAATGGTTCAAATGGCTCAGAGCACTATGGTACTTAACTTCTGAGGTCATCAGTCCCCTAGAACATAGAACTACTTAAACCTAACTAACCGAAGGACATCACACACATCCATGACCGAGGCAGGATTCGAACCTGCGACCGTAGCGGTCTCGAGCTTCCAGACTGTAGCACTTAGAACCACACGGCCACTCCGGCAGGCCTATATAAAATTTAAGAGTTAATATAATGAAAAGAAAAGAAACAAAAAACACGTGCATTTTCATGAAGTTGTGGAGAATTTTATACCATAATTGACTGTTTACTACTTGTAATTAAATTTTCAAGGACTAGGGAGTGGCTTTGAAAGACCAAGTTGAAGAATTCTTAGTATTGCTGAAAATTCAGTGTAATGTCGTTTATTGAAACTGAACGACACTTCTCGAAATATCATTATATATACAAAAAAAACAATTAACATGTAGACGACTCTTCATTAACAGCGTCGGTGAAGTCCGTCGGAGCTGGTCCTAGCTCGGCAAAGAACTGGCTGTACTGCTGCTGCACTGGTCGTATAAAGCCGGTGGAGTACTCCAACTTTCCCTGTGTCTGTGAGGCGATCTCTGCATAAAAAGATTCGCATTAGTCTCTAGCGAGTTCTGTTTATTTTGAAGAATTGTTTTCCTCTTGGTTGCGCCTGCAAGTGCTTGTATACGTTGTATGGTACAAAGGGGTGTCTTGAGTGTAGTCCGCCAGGCAGGGGCCGTCTGTGGCAGACGCAACACAAGTCAAATCGCGATAAACAATGACGCGAATGACGTTTTTCATAATCAATAATAGAGTAAGTCACAATGTGCCAGACCACAAAAGTAACATTGCAGAATGGTGTTTGTCATACAGACATGGAATTCATAAATCTAAACTTCATGCAAATACATGTCGCTTTTTTAAATTATATTTCTCCGTAATGTCATACAAATTAAATAATATGTCCAGTAATGGTAAAATAGACAAATAATTAAGGAATAGCGGGAGCCGAACTGTTACCTCATACACGTTCGTCTTACGAAGCTAGAAGGCTCATCGCTGTTTTTTTAATCTCATTTTGTTCGTTACTGGTCTTGCATTTCAAAGGGGGTGAACGTTCCGTGACACTTGCTCAGGATCATCGTTGATCCATTCGATCAGTTTTTTGGTTCAGAGGGCAATTAACCCTCTGACCAAACACGCTTGCTCACCATGATCTCTACTGTCCGGCACCTACACATAGGCGCATGAGCCAAATAATAGACGCGTAAACTTGTCTTGCGATTTTCTAGGAATTGGCACCATACTATTAGCGCATTAAGTTGTTTTAATAGCCTACTAAAAGCGTACAAAGTTTGAAGTGAATCTGTGTTAGCAACGTCGCGGCCTCCCCTCGTTAGTAAATATGCGAATACGTCAATGCACAACCGATTTACGCTCCAAGAAAGTTACTTCCAATTTTGGCCACCAGGCGCAAATCCGGCGCTGTACACTAAATGTATGTCGGGACGACATCCACGTTGTCATTTGACAAGCCCTAAGGTGAGTGGGTGAGTGAATGGTACGGCTGTGGAGAAGAGGTTCGATGTGCTATTGATGAAACCGTTTGACGTGACTGGCAGCAATTACAGTGCTGTATTGACATAGTATCGCCGACTGAAAGGTTTGAGGGAGAGGCACGATATTATTAAATGGCTTTAGGAAGATAAGAATCAAAATCGAAAACGCAGGTGAGCTTTGTGCGTCTCCTGCAAGAGGAAGGCGACCTATGCCCGGGGAAGTTACTGACGAGGTTGCTGTTGATGTACCTGACCATGCAGCAGTTGCCACCGGTTTTGCTGTTGCTCGTGCAGTGTCACGAGAATTGACAATCATATGGTCAACAACGCGGAAATTTTTGCAGTCTGTCTTATAATGGCGCCCGTTCGAGATCCAGATGGTGCAGCAACGGAACACTCATGACTCGCAGCAGCCCTATGAACATGTTCTTCGGTTTCTGGCAGGGATCGAAGTTGATGACACTGTGAACCAGGAATCAGGTGCGGTGATAAGGCACACTTTACACTGTAGTGTGCTGTGAATAAACAGAACTGCCAAATTTGAGATACTGTTGTTAAACCCTGTATTGCGCACGAAGAGCCACTTCGCTCGCCGTATGTTACTGTGATTCACAAGCACCTGTATTATTGGTTCGTTCTTCTTTGAAGAAAACACTCCCAGAGGGCCCGTCAGTTGTACAGCGACCTCTGCACGTTATCAACATCTCTTTGTAAAGCATTTTATTCCTTCTCTGGACTAGCAAAGCTGTTTGGCAAACACTGTTTTCATGCAAGATGGACCACACCTCATGCCTCTCGCCCAGTGAAAGATCTGCTTAATGCAGAAGGTGTTGTCTCCAGACGTTGTCCAGATGCATGGCCTGCAAGATCATATGACCTTAATTCGTGTGTTTTAGCTGCGGAAATATCTAAAAAACCCGTTTACCAGGGACACTTTCGGTCTCTACCTGGTCAGAAGGCCAGTATGCAGGAGAACGTTGCTCAGATTCCACCGGAACAGCTGCGAGCAAGTGCTGATCGTGTCGTTTTGCGGATGTAGCATCTCGTCGGCGTCTGCGGAGCTCATATACAACGAACTGTGTAAGCGGTCTAATAACAAAGTCAGCATTACTCGATGCCTTTTTCGACTTTTTCTGGCCACGTTTGGTTCATAATCCATTATGTATGGAAACATTTGCAGACGTCAGTACTCCATATTTGCAGCTGGGGGCCAAAAGTCGAACTAACGTTTTTCCAACGTAAATCGGTCCCGCATTAACCAGCAATATGGAGAACCTATTTTTCGGTGAATAGCCTGCAAGAGGGTGGTTACACCTTGCCTTGAAGCGGTAAAAAAGGATATTTTAATTCGAAAATCCACAGCAACCTTATTTAATAGTTCTCTACGTTCCACAAGAGAAAACATGACTATACTTAACAGCTGAAAATGGTATATTTCGTGATTTTCTATTGTTTTGCAACGTTGAATTTGACAGTCAATCGTTGGATTCTGTATTATTTGTTTTAACTTTAGCAAAATTGAAATGAATAGACTATCCCATATTTGTACCCCAAGCTCTGAAGAGCTAACTTTGTGTTAAGCCCACTGTATGTTCCAAACGTAGTATGAATATGAAAACATAGAAACCATTAAAGTACATCCCACGATAAGAGCTACAGATATTTTGTTTCCTTAATGTGAAACCCTGACAATTTGCGAACGAAAAACAAAATGTGTTCCATTTTTGTACCATTTCCTCTGCTGAATGCAAGCTTGAAGACGAACACTAAAATGGATATTACTGTTGTAAATAGTAGGTACGGCCAGTTAATGGAAACAAGACACAAACATGTGTGTGTGTGTGTGCATTCCTAAGGGACCAAACTGCTGAAGTCATCGGTCCCCAGATTTACACACTACTTAAACTAACTTATGCTGAGAACAACACACAGACCCATGCCCAAAGGAGGACTCGAACCTCCGGCTGGAGGGACCGTGCAATCCGTGACACAAAGACACATAGCGCGTGCCGTCAACATTTGTACTATTGTACACTATTTTCAGTGCAGTACAGCTAAAAAGCTAACTGGGGTGGGAAACCAAACTAAATGCAGTAATTCGGTAACGAGCCGCCGGAGACAGTGTATCTGTCATACCAAAATACTCAGAAGGTATCACTCAACAACTGATGACAATTTACTGCTAAAGATCTGGTTCAACCTGTATACATATTCATGTATTTTTCACATAACTACTTAACAGTTCCACCCATTTTAACGATTTGGGTGCGTCCGATGTAAGATGCATTCAGGGTGGTTCCATATCGTCGTAAGCCGGTCCTGGACTAGTATTAACACAAGACTACTCTGCAGGGTCTCAGAAGATCAGTGCTCGAAAACTACAAAATGTAAGGAAAAACGACACATATCAGTGAATACAGCACCTCTCAATTCATAATACGAACTGTAGGGTAATTGCACTAGGGGTCAGGCATTTCAGAACGTACAGGAAAACCGTCTGCGCCATACTGATGCATCGAATTAATTCGCGTCTGCAGACAGAGAATCCACTAACTACATTTTCAAAATGGTCCCTTGTCCCGCCTTCCTCCGGCAGCTCGTGTCAGCGACATCAATTAATTGCATACACGTACTGAAGTTTGCCACGTCGCAAACTATGCCCATATTGACCACGTATAATGTGAGTTAAAAGCTGGAGACGTGCACATCCACTGACATATGCCTGTTTTCTATCTCTCTGTCTTAAGGCTTTCATGCAGTCTTTATCTGAAAGTCCACAGGTACTTATGAATAACAGTGTACTTTTTAAATTTGTTGCCACAAGGCACAGTCTCCACGTGGACTGCGTACTTTACACATTACAGATTCGGAGATTTATAGATATATACTGTATGATACTCATATGAGGCTGATCTGCAGCAGATACTATTTCGAGGGTATATATCAGAAATTTCAGAACAAGATGTTCACACACCTTTGCATAGCGAATTGTTGATCAATAATCACTCAAGAATTCGTTTTAGTTTCTCTGAACTAATTTGAAAATGTTAATGCAGCAAATTACGAAGATCTTTTGATCAAGAGACTCGTCCCATATTTTCCTTAAATACATAAATCTGGAAAGCCGAATAGGACTTTTAATTTCGGCCCTCGCAAGAGGTCCAATCACTTAACAACTTCACTGCCTCAATCAGCGCGACCGAGCAAAAATATTATCACTTTTTGCAATAACTTCCACTGTAGTATGATATTTATAAATGGAATTGTAGGGGGCAGTTGTGTTGAGTACCTACTGCAAGTAGTGTACAGTATATCATTCCTGAGAGCATATTTAGTGCCTTTTGGCGATATGCGTCTCCACTTCGGTAAATTGCAAAACGAAGAAAACATATTGAAAAGATTCATTCTGCTTCGTTTATTCTCCATTCGATCATTCGACCATGCCGATAATAATCTGCTTCACGTGACAAGGCATCAGCACTGTGACTATTCAGTACATCATGTGCGCCATTCGAAAGCCTATACATTGGAATGTGAACAGCTGCATTGCAAATAGCTTCTTGGAGTATGGAACAACGCAGCAAGGCTACATAAACAAAAGTGATGTTTATAAGTGAACTAAGATGAGCGATAATTTCTGTGTGGTTCCCTTACGCTTATTAATGTTAATTTGGATAAAATTTCAATACAGTACCTTTTAACAATCAATTACAACGTAAAATATGACTGGCACTTTGTAGTCGCGTCAGGTCAAGGACAGCGACCTCTCAAGTTGAAGTTAGACTGACTTTTGATTGCTCTACTTCAATTTTTATAGCTTTTTCTGCTTTCAGAACGTTTTGAAAATAAAAATATTCTTCCTGAGGACAATATGGCATTTTATTTTCTGAAAAATATAGAAATAATGCTCGACTTCCCAATATTAGTGAACGTAGTGAGATTTTGTTTAGTCTGTGGTTATCTTTGACAGAAGACGTCTCACAGATGATACATTCGTACTCAACTAGAACATTTTCCAGGCGATGCAGTCATGTCAGTGAAGACGAAGTAATACTTAGTACTCTGCGGAATAAAAACAAACTATTTTGGCGCGTAGTAGCCCCTCACAGAATACTGCATAAGCTGAACTAAATGCTAAAGAGAAAGAGGTGGACAGTGAAGAAAATGTGCAAACTGGATCTCTTCAAGTATGTGATGGTACTTCACAGAACGAGGACGGACAGTTGTGCGCTTCACTTTCTTTTAAATTATCATGAAAATCAAGTATCCATTGCAGCCAAAACCCAGAAAGATGGAACAAAGATTGAAATGGGGGCACTGGCAGTTTTACAAGATTGTAATGGCGTAGATGAAGCTGATATGGTGACGTCTCGTTACACAGCGGAGTAAAAACGGATTGAAACAGATAGCTTTATGCAATGGTGGAAATGACCCTTTTGAAATCCTGTATTTCATACCGTGAGATAAAAGCAATTGGAAAGCAAGTGTCCAGTAAACTGGGAGGGCCCAAAAAGGATCAAAATTCTCCGCTTTCAGCTCCAAGGAGACGAAAGACAGCATTTTAGGTACCAAACAACACACGTTTTCAGAATACAGAATATTACCGGCTAAATTGGTCATCTCAAGAGGAAATGAGGGCTTTGTTCATCTACAACCATTCAAAGTACTCAAGAGAGTAATATTTTTTGTATGTTAACGAAAAAATAGCTGTTTTGTATCACCAGTAACAATAATTTTAGTTGTATGATTTTTGGAAGTTCTCAGTCCGTTAATGTCCTTTGCCTGCATAAAAATATTGGACTTGAGCAAGTCCTGTAAACATCTTAGTATTGACTTTGTATCATATTATTAAACATAATAATTTGGTATTAGTTCAGTAAGAGTTCTTCAAGCATTAAAGAAAAAATGTTGAACCTTGGCTTTTTTTTACAGTTACAGTAAATAAAGGGTCGATTTTCAATATTTTGCCTAGTGTGAATATGAGGACGTACATAAAGCAAACATCGTAACTTCGGTTAGATCGTAGCCTGCCGTAAGCCTTGCAGTCACGTTCATTTGATTGCTGTCTACGTTAGAAGACAGATTAAGCAATGTTCTATAATTTCCGTGAGGTTTTATGTGCTGTTTTTGTCATCCGTTAACTCAAGTAACTTCTAACTAGCAACTTAAACCCATTGCAAAGTTTTATTTCTTTTATGAATTTGAGACGTTGCTTCGTAGGCAGTGTTAACCATTTTTACTCGATGTTTATCCATCGTCAGCCTGGCGAAAACTGTATATTTTGCCTACTTTAAAAATTATATGAATTATTGGTTTTAAGTTTCAATGACGTAAATAATATGAAATAATAAAAATACAATACAATAATATAAGGTAATAAAAATAATAACAAACTTTTGCTAGGCGTACTAATTTTATACTGCATGGACTGTTAGGTTCAGAATCCCGCTGTCTGGATGGCCTTGTCAGTCGTTGCATGTAGACCTTCAGCAGTGATAGTGTCGGGCAGGTTTCTGCAGACTAAAAGAGGCTGCGTGTGCTGCACGTATCACACGCACAGAACGTGGCCTCAGTGTGAATCCCCACTTCCCAAGGTTCGTCTTGCCTCATGAAACTATTCTCTTCAGTCGGTTTAGAGCCTTTCATGTCACGTGCAGCAGATGAAACCTCGCAGTAGGTTCCTCTTTGACGCCCTCCCCAACCCTTTCGCCATTGTTCTGTACGGTGAGTTCCAGGTACTCACGGAAATGCTGGTGTTGTGCGCATGAAGCTCCATGTACACCTCACGCTACGTTTTTGTGGCTCGTGTCCAAACACTTCTTCTCATGACCGTACATGTTTGTCAGCCAGTCCGTGTACCATTGATCGAAAAAAGGTGGTAGTCAGAGTGAGCAGTGCCTGGAGAATACGGCGGATTTCTCATTTCAATGTTTCCGATAAAGTTTTGACACGTTATGCGACATTCGGTCGAGCATTGTCATGCTGGAAAACCACCTTTTCATGTCTATCGCTATATTGTGGGCGTTTGTCTTTCAGTGTCGGCTTAAACGTATCAGTTGCTTTCTTTTGTTTCCGTCGCTTTCATTATCTTCGAAAACCTTCTCTCTTCCAACGTCATGCCGGACTTTCAGGTCAAAATCGTCGTTCTCGAAGCGCTGAAATTGTTTTCTGCGCATTCTTTCTCTTGTAGTTGCCTCACAATAGGACTTACTCAGCACTTTGTGAGCCTGAGCCACAGATTTCTTGACACTAAAGCAGAAAATAAACACTTCCCGCAAATGACGAGAACTGGGCTCGTAAATAGACATGTTCAATCGAGAATAAGTTTATGGTTCAGTAAAAAATCGACTAATATTTTGATGGCGTTACTTTTACAAATGCCTAAGCTTATTGCAGCGACCTACCGGCTGCACCACCACTTGCCCCTACTGCTATCTGTTTCAAAACGGTGCAACCAAATTTGTCGGCCTAACACGTTTAACAAGTGCCAGTGGCTGCGCTATTTGGTCAGATACTGTAGAATGGCGCTTCCAGTCTGTGAACTGGTGCCGCGTTTGATTCCTCACTACATAGGTCGACTGAAGATATACTGGCATTCATGACTGTATCGTAAAGATTTCGGCAGTCTTACGTATTTTCTTACTTTTGAGAGCAATGCTTGTTTATTTCAGTAAAACTGTTATTGTGTGAATGATGTTTATTTGGCGGCATAGCCCTAGCACTTGACAAGCATCTAGCTCACTGGCCACTTCAGCCATCACTCATGCAGTAGATACATCTTTAATCTCGCTAGAAATTCTTAACGTCTACAAACAAGTTGACTCGCATCTGGTATGCTTGCTTTCGACAAAGAACAACTCTTTCTCCTTCCTACGGTGGTCTATTAATGTTGTGTACATAGTTCCGCGTAGTCAGCGTGTACACAACTTTCCCACAAGAGCTCCGCTAAGCACAACAGCACAGGTGCAGCGCTCGTCCGTCTCCGCACTACGAGACGGCGCTGCCTTAGAGACGGACCGAATTCTGCTTCCGCTGATGCGCGTATTAATATGTAACGCAGCCATGAGATTGCTGCTAACGCAGAACCTTTTCTCCTCGCGGATCACACTCGCGCAGTGATACCTGAATGCGCGGAGTAATATAACGAGTGTACAGACCTCCCATTAGTGAGTCTGCGTTTGTCTGTACCAGTCTGTACCAGTCTGCATTTGTCTGCACCAGTCTGTACCAGTCTGCATTTGTCTGTACCAGTCTGTACCAGTCTGCATTAGTCTGTACCAGTCTGCATTTGTCTGCACCTGTCTGTACCAGTCTGCATTTGTCTGTACCAGTCTGCATTTGTCTTCACCAGTCTGTACCAGTCTGCATTTGTCTGTACCAGTCTGCATTTGTCTGTACCAGTCTGTACCAGTCTGCATTTGTCTGTACCAGTCTGTACCAGTCTGCATTAGTCTGTACCAGTCTGTACCAGTCTGCATTTGTCTGCACCAGTCTGTACCAGTCTGCATTTGTCTGTACCAGTCTGCATTTGTCTGCATCAGTGTGTACCAGTCTGCATTTGTCTGCACCAGTCTGTACCAGTCTGCATTTGTCTGTACCAGTCTGTACCAGTCTGCATTAGTCTGTACCAGTCTGTACCAGTCTGCATTTGTCTGCACCA
The DNA here is from genome assembly GCF_023897955.1 of Schistocerca gregaria. Taxonomy (NCBI): domain Eukaryota; kingdom Metazoa; phylum Arthropoda; class Insecta; order Orthoptera; family Acrididae; genus Schistocerca; species Schistocerca gregaria. Next base: position 571,570,181 of record NC_064925.1, read on the forward strand.
GTCTGTACCAGTCTGCATTTGTCTGCACCAGTCTGTACCAGTCTGCATTTGTCTGCACCAGTCTGTACCAGTCTGCATTTGTCTGCACCAGTCTGTACCAGTCTGCATTAGTCTGTACCAGTCTATAGTCACGTTTTGTCTGCACCTAATAAGATTACCATATTCCTGTACATAGCCATGAAGATAAATGTATAGACACTCTGTCAAGTATGATAGATATGTGAGAATAAGATTAATGCACCAAGACCAAAGGAACTTCAGATTGTCAATTGTAAATAGCATCCAGAATCAAGTTACGTAATGTTTATGCTCGTTATTATTTTAATAAATGTGTGAGAAAATACATCAAGTTCTGTTTAAAGTTGGTCACCGTCAATCTGCTACTCTAAGCCTGCAAGTGGCATTTCTATTCTCTGACCTAACGGCAGAAGATAAACACGCCACGATAAGACCATGAGACATATTGAAACGTCCCCTTAGAAAAAATTATATTAGACTGTGCTTAAACTGAAACACAATAATTTCCAGCGCAACGCAATCTGACTTCTAAAAATCCCTACGAAAGAATGGTCCTGACTAACATTAACCTATACGTTTCACAAATCACTTACCTCACAAAAATCTTCGTTACTCGAACTATTGCAATACAGCGAGCGCCACTAGTGCCAGCTAAATAATAAATTCAAACTACGGAAGTCACTAACTACTGATAGGCACAGTTAGCAAATGAAAGATTTTAATAGAGAACAAACAATGTATTTACCTTAATAGTCATAATATATATATCAGTTCATGACACCAATTCTTACAAATTTCAAAACACCGCCATCTCTCTCCCCACGTCCACCACTGCTGGCGGCTCACCTAAAACTGCGCAACGCTACACGCTGTTAGCATCCAGCTGCCGCTGCCCAACACTACAATGGCAGACAACAATGCAAACCAGCCACAGACTGCACACGGCACAGCCAGTGATTTTTCATACAGAGCGCTACGTGGCGTTACCAATAAGAAAACGTAAACAGCCTACTTACATAGCCCCCATGCTCCCCACAAAAAAATTTACAAATTGTTTCGGGCAGTGGCCAATACAGATTTGAAAATTTTTTTTCATAATTATGATTACAATAGCAAAGAAATCAAATGCACACACTTATTGATACAATGTTGGTCAAAAGCTAAAATTTTCTCACAGTCCATATAGACAGTCCTGATCATTCATCACAGTAAAATAGTAGTGTTTTTCTCAAAGACTGAGCAATATAAGAAAATGCACACAGAAGTAGCCGATTTCCATGCAGTCTTGAAGAAGTAGTGTTGTCCTTCCAACGGAAAGACAGTGCTGACTCTTGACATGCAGACAGGTAATGGACCACAACAGAGCAAACCCACAGCAGAGTCAGACGAAGTTTTGAAGAATATTGGTAGGTAGGTCAACACAGAGTAGACCCGTTGTAGTCCTGGTAGAGATTACTATTGGTGGGCCATCAGAGGTGCAGACCCAGTGCCGTCCTTGTAGAAATAATGGTACTGGGGAGTCATCAAAGGTGTAGACCCACTTCAGTCCTTGTAGAGATAGCCAGCAGCCATCTGTTTGACTATGCAGGCGCACAATGACCATTGAAGAGTCTTGCGGATAATATAGCAAGTCCATAACCCACCACTTGTCCACTCACAAAGTTTTTGGAATTGTCCTTAGAACCAGCAATGCTGTTAACCAGTCCCTTGCTGAATTATCAATACACTTGCAAACACTATCAGTCCCTACGTCTCACATATTGTCCATATACTATGACCAACAGAAACGTGTGCAGTGAAATGTAATTTACAAGTTACTTAATTTGATGAACTGGTGTCAATTACAGTTTTATAACACGAGAATACAATAACAAAGGTACAAAATGTATCATTAAAGAACATAACAATACAGATAACATTTGTAGTAGTACAGGCTTTACAAAAGAATCGAAAGAGCAAATACATCAGTGTTACAAAAATTACGACATAAGTACATACATAAAAGATCAGAATAACTTTTGAAACATCAACTTCACACATGAGCATTAGAACAAAACAGAATAAATAATGCGTAAACATCTTTACAAAGTAAATAACATGTTATTAATGCAAATTATATTTGAGGATAACAGTATTCCTCATCATAGTGAATGTAGCTTAGTATTAGAAAACTTCTGCAACATAAGTCTTATCAGATGAACATATAAAGACAGGAAGAACATAAATACACATGGGTACACAAACACATAGTGGGATAACACAAGGAAAGGACAGGGTTTGTTTTACTGCAGTATTTTGCAAACAAAACTTTCTTTACTTCTCGGAGATCTCCCTTCATTCTTCATTATTTCCAAAAAGTCCTATCTATACCTGATTTCTGTACTTTTTTCGTATAACTTCTCAATGCATTTCTTCCAATCCATCGCAAATCATTCTCTTATATAGGCTACCCCCTCTTAAGCTAACTTAAATCTACTGAGCTCAGATGCTTAACTAAGGGATGAGGCAATGCAGCAGCACAAAACAATTTACACAAACAGCAATGTTAAGAAATTGAAATTGGCAAAAAAAGGCAGCAATATTACAACTAATATAATGCAATGCGCAGCAAACAAGAAAAATAAATCAGTAATAAAATTGGCTTAACCTAGTAATACAAAGTGACATTGAGTAGCACTATGAATGGCAAACAGCCGCAGCAAATGCTATAACTTATACCTAAACATGACAAAGCTCAAGCAGAAAAAATGTTACACTAAAGACAACAATGCAGATAAGGACAATGTCTATTCACATCTTAATGTCAATGCAATTAAAGTGGCGCACTACAAAAACTAATTCTAAAAAAAATTATCAAGTACTGGAAAAGAAAATTATATATGCAGTTACTGCTACTAGTCCCTTCTTATTGTTATTTCCTTTCCAAGTGCTCCTTTTTTTTTTTGAAGAATGTGGATCATAAAATTATTATTTAACATATCTGTTGACAGAAAGTTTTCACATTAGCAAATGCATTTAATTTTATTTTATAAAACCAATGATGTAACACAGCTGGAAACCAGATATCAAATGAAATAAGCAACTATGAAAGGCAAAGCATGAAAATAACATTCAATAGTCATGTGACGTTTCATAAGTTAGTACAAATTCTCTCAACTCTCGTAGAAAGACGCTTGTCATTATCAGGTGTGCAGAAGTAAATAAGTATCTTTTCCCAGTAATGAGCGTGTCGTTTTTGCGATGCTTTCTACAAAGGAATGTCAATAGCGAGGATAATGGCCTCTCTTTTTTTTTCTTGTGCCTCTGAAAGGCACACACTAATGGCTTGTTTCCAGGTGGCTGTCGCCCAGCTGGGTGCCCACGACGCATTACGTGCAGGGGATCACTTAACTGTATTACCGAAATATTTACGACACCAATTTCCGCCACAGTGGCAGTCTCATATAAAAAATTTCACAGGTCAAGAATTTGCGTTACACATCTGTAGAAACAAAATTCTATTAATATAACAGTGTCCTAAAATTTTTCGTCGGCATTGTAATACATTCACGCAATTACATACATTTCATAACTCTTAAAGTATGATTCTCGGTTCCCGACATCCTTTTTCACATACCAGAGTCCCTAACCACTACTCTTTATTCCTTACCTTATTCGTCGACACTTCTTCAATATTTCATCATAACAGATACATAGCATAATCAAATAACTCATATAGCATCAGTTTATTGACCATAAACATACCAAAACAGCATAATACACTTAGTTATCGTAATAATAACATCATAACACCTCAGTCAAATCTCAAAATCGTCGTAGCTTCCTCCAATAATTTCAAAACCTAAAAAAAATTCTCTGCTCATTTCAAAAGTGTCATCAACCTCAAACGTACTTTAAAAATCATGTTCCCATACCAAATATGTCATTCAAAGCTCTCATAGTACCACAATGGTTCCGAAAAAATATGAACAGTTCACAAAGTACAGACAAAATACCATTTCGTAAGTGTGAAGTTATCCAACGGTGTTATTACGTAAACATGTGTCACTGACGTAGTAAAAATATGATTGTTTCTTTGTCAAATAATCAGATAGCTGTGTTAGAGAAACATGGTACCGATGTGTAAAATTGTATAAGCAAATACCATATTAGCTAGGGCTCCTTGTGTTTGCCAAACACATGGTACACAAAGTAGGCGTGTACCCCCTCGTGACACCAATTCTTACAAATTTCAAAACTCCGCCATCTCTCTCTTCACGTCCACCACTGCTGGCGGCTCACCTCCAACTGCGCAACGCTACGCGCTGTTAGCATCCAGCTGCCGCTGCCCAACACTACAATGGCAGACAACAATGCAAACCAGCCACAGACTGCACACGGCACAGCCAGTGATTTTTCATACAGAGCGCTACGTGGCGTTACCAATAAGAAAACGTAAACATTCTACTTACAATATTGCTGACACTCGCCTACTTCGTTAGAGTGACAAGTCAAATAATCTGATGGTGTGTGTACCGAAGGTCTTACGGTACGCGCACCACAATTAACCTCTTGGGCGACGGAAAGGATGCACTGTGTAAACGAAACGCCGATACAATTTCTAATCTTACGTCAGCAGTACCTGAAACGAGAATAGCTTGATAGTCCATCTGCAATAATGGAAGCTGAAAATCTGAATGCAGTGTGAATGGGCCGGCGTCGCACGCGAGCCGATGCTATCCCGAGCGGAGCCGCGTCCCTGTGTTATCGCGGGAAACGCGCCAATCCATCACGCCGACTGGCGCGCCATTACTCCGTCACGGAGATCCTCCGCGGGGCGAGCAGGCCAGAACGGCCTCATTTGCGTACCGAAAAGCTGGTGCGTCCTGCGCGCCCTGGACAGCCCGCAGGGCACGCCCACCTGTTGACGCAGGACGTCACCAACGGCCACACCGAGAGGCTCCATGCGTGCTTCCTGACAGAGTTCAAAGCTGCAACGGGTGGCTGGTAACAAGGGATGATACGTCTTTCTGTTGGATGCCATTAAAGCGACTTGCGTGTCCCTAACCTACCCCCGTTTCCTATCACCGAACGGCGACCTACTGTTTAACGTGGAACTAGAACAATGTCTAGTTTCTGTGGACTCGTGACGTAGAGGTGGAGGCTAATTTGAAACGAAAACCGAAGAACCCGTAGCTCGAATGAGATTCAATCCTGCGATCTCTCAGTTTCCAGTCGCACACTTTGCGGGTAATCCTGCAGGCCCGACAGGTTCATGACAATTTCATCACTAGGTTTTGATCCCTGAGTTTGCAAGTATAAAGTATATGGCAGCATGGAACCGTAGACGTTAGTATTGGATAATAATTTCAGCTTCATACGACTACACCTTCCTGATAAAAAGTGTTATTTCCTTTACTGTTAATCTTGCTTCTTGCTAAATTTTATAAGTGTAAGTCAACTGAAGGCACCGTGTTTTTATTGGGTGTCGATATATGAGTCATAAATGGCCGTAATTTTTTTTGCTTTGACTTAAGGGAGCATTGACGTTAGTACGTTACGTCAATTCCAACTTTATACTCTTACTTGCTCCTGAGAAAAAAAAATGGTCTTAACAGTTGGACAGACAGAGACACAGATAGTCAGACAGAAAAGTGATCTTGTAAGGTTTCCCTTATTACCGACTGAGTACGAAAAAACTAAAAACTGGAACTGAAAATGGGAATCATCACCTTCTACAACTGATCACTTGTGTAAGGCGCTGCCTTGTCAGAGGAGAAGTTACAAAGCTGACCACTTCCTCGTTTGTCGGAATGTGCTGAAGAAGATGGATGAGTAATATAAATCCGATGTATGACAATTCCCAATTTTGCCTGCTGCAGACTAAGCTGGAAGGCTCTCCCGTTGAAATAAAATTCTCTCTGTCTCATTGTCTGATGTTTTTCAGTTAGTGCCTTTCTGAAGCAGTCCGCCAACGAAGCAATAACCGGTGCAGTTGCAAATTTTCCTCTTCTGAGTAAGTTTTGGTAATTACAGTGCAAATTTTTATGCAGAAATTTTTTTTTGCTATTCGTGTTACTTAACAAGGAAAATGTGCAATAAATGTTTTATCATTAAAATGTTTTACTTTATGTGAAAACAGCAAAATTGCAAAATCTATGTGGTAATAAACTGACTCGGGTACCACCAGAACTAACTGTCACTGCTACGCTGCCTCATTCAAATAGTATCGATCAGTAAACACGTAGAAATCTTGATGAAGGAAATTTGAGGGAGGTAAGGACGCTACTTCCGTCTTGTGACGACACCATTGCTGCATCTCGATCCAGACGAGAGCAAATCGACGACACGCGGATAAGCATCTCGGGGCTCAGCAGTATACTCTACGGTGGGTGGTTTTTGAGCACTCGCCAGCACGGCAGTCGTTAAACTGGAGTCTGCAGGTGGGATCTATCGTGTACACACCGTTTGAAGAAGTATTCAAATTACAGCCAAATAGTGTACTGAATTTTACTGTTGCCTGCCTGAGAATACTGAACAGTAATTCGTGAGTAGGGAATGTCGTCCAAGGTTGAAGTATTCATGAAAGCTGAAGTTTTATTCGAATCTCATGGCGGGATATCGTTACTATAATTCAGTAAGAGCTTTCCAGAAGGGATACAATACACTAATAGTTCAAATGGTTCAAATGGCTCTAAGCACTATGGGACTTAACTTAGGAGGTCATCAGTCCCCTAGAACTTAGAACTACTTAAACCTAACTAACCTAAGGACATCACACACATCCATACCCGAGGCAGTATTCTAACCTGCGACCGTAGCGTTCACGCAGTTCCTGACTGTGGCGCCTAGAACCGCTCGGTCACCACGGCCGGCCACTAATGGTAACAGCTTAATCCATCGTGCTTATTAATCTCCACAGAAGCAATCGACATATAACACTAATGATTATCAATTCATAAAGGATAAGGTGAAGAGTAATTTTGGCGAGGTGGTAAGCTATGGGGCAGCCAGACTTCCTAGATATCCAAATAGGTTCCACAGCGTAACACCTGGTATTCTTATCCCCAAGATATCATTATACGGATTTTTACTACAGCTATGCAAGTGACTCGATGATATTCTGTTAACTGTGTTGTACAGCCTTTATAAGCGGCAGATACGACATCATGTTACACCTTAAGCTGCTGTTAAATTTATTCTTTATTATGCAACCGACTTCGGTCAAAGATCATTCATTTAACAGCACCTTTTGTATACATATCGTACACATTTTTTACACACGTCATGTATACGGAAAAATTTATAGCGAAATGGATGACTGAAAACTGTAATATATATAGAGAAACCACTAATAAAATACGTACACGATACAAAGAGTTTTCCATATAAGTATACATGATGTGAGCACATATTGCAATCTTTGCACTGTCAGTAATATATGCCCGATTGGTGGTATTGAGGTATCAGTTCACATTCATATACGTCCTATTCGACGTTGCTGTGTTTCCAACGCGAAACGTAAGTTTATTCGTGTTTTAATGAAACTATTGCCAACATTATCAGATTTTTTTCTTTTTTTGTTCACAAATATTTTAGTTTGACATTATGTATGTTGATACAGGTGTGGACAAAAATATGGGACACCAAAAGCAAAATACATTACCGTGCCTAGCACAGTGAAGGAAACAGGCTGCCATTCAAAACAACCTCGAGTCATTTCGGAGCGGATAAACAAACATCCTGTATGATTTTGCAAGGGAATACTGTACCGTTCTTCCTGCAAAATACTGGCAAGTTGAGTTAATGAAGAAGGTGTTGGATAGAGTTCACGCAACCTTCACTACGACGTAGACTACAAAGGCTCAATAATACTGAGATCTGATGACTGTTGAGGCCAGGGGAGATTCAAGATCTCATCCTGATGCTCACAGAAGTAGTTCTGGACGGTGCGAGCTTTGTGAACAGGGGGCCTGCGGTCTTGGAACACCGCATCACCTTTTGGAAACAACAATGGACCATCTATTGGCCCTGTTCAACCAAAACGGTCAGATAATCCTTGGTAGAATTCCAATCTTTCAGAGTAATCACGGGACCTATGGCACAACAGAACACCACAGCGTGGGTGCCCAAGTCACTACCAACCCCCGCCACCTTACACTCTTGAGTCGTAAATCCGGCCAGATGTTGGCAACAGTGTGAAACGAGTCCGAGCAGATACCGTGACATCCTTCTACTGGTCCACAGTCCAGTTCGTCTGTCTGCATGCCATGAGGGTTCTTCCAATGAACTGGAGCCTGGAGTAAGTCTTCCGTACGACTGGTTTCACTTGGACGTTTGACTTTGTCTGTCCGTGCGCATACGGGAAGCTGCTTTATGGCAGTCACCGCTCCCAGTCGTCTAAGCATACGATGTTAAGTGTTTCTGTCTATGTACACGTTACATTTGTTTATGCTGTCTGTTGCCAGGTCCAGCACCAAGCATCGAATCTGTGCACGTCTTCCTAAATTTCGCTATAATTTTCTCGCACTGCAACGTAGACCTAGTATTGTCCAAAATACTTAAACGATGTGACGTGCTCTATTCGTTCACGACTCTTCACATTACCAGGCACTATCAGCTTCTTTGCCCAGACGTGAATTTTATTCCAATCTTTCTGCCTTTTCTCATGATAGTCCTAAGACGAAACTTTTCTAAAGACAGCAGTATCGTCTGCGGACCATCTGACGATGCTGGTGACGTACTCTGATAGATTTCCTACTAGTACCACGTGCGTTTGTGACCCTGTTGCTTCCTTCGATCGCGTCTTTTGACCTTTCAGCATTTCCCCTAACTGGTTCCAATAGTCAAACATTCATCGAATCATTTTAGAAATGGTATCATGTAATACCTTAAAGTGCTGTTCAAATTCTTTACTGCGGTAACGGTACACTCGTCGTGGATAACGAAAGGTTTCCGATAAGGAGGATGTTCAAAAATTGTAATAAAAATACTTACAGATTTTTGTTTACATTGGAGGGTACATGTGCGTACTTTGTGCAGGGGTTCGACGAGCATGCTTGAAGATAAGTGCAGACGCTAGCCAAACCCACAGCTGCTGTGTCTGGCCGCGAATGGCACCTGTGTAATGTCTTCATTATGTTGCAAGTATCAGTCACGGTCTGAACAACTCTCTGTGTAGTTGTAAATGCATTATGCCGGAGCGGAGTGTATTCGAACGTGGGTAAGTGGTCGGTGCTCGTATTGTGGCTGCTTCCGTAGCTAAGTCAGCCGAAGTGTTGGGCGTTTCAAGAGGCACCGTATCGAAGATTTATGCCTCATAGTGGCAAAGCGGAGCAAAGTCATCTGCTAAGTCACAAAGCGGACGCAAGTGTGTGTTGAGTATCTGGACACCCGTCTGAAAATGACTTACAGGTTCGTGGCGCCCTCCATCCGCAATGCTGGAATTCAGTATGTTGTTGGCCTACCCCTGGGCTTGACGACAGCTTCCACTCTTGCACTCATAAGTTCAATCAAGTGCTGGAAGGTTCTCGGGGAACGGCAGCCCATTCTTCACGGAGTGCGGCACTGAGTAGAGGTATCGATGACGGTCGGTGAGGCGTGGCACGAAGTTGGTATTCCAAAATATCCCAAAGGTGTTCTGTAGGATTCAGGTCAAGACTCTGTTCAGGCCAGTCCAGTACAGAGATGTTATTGTCATGTAAACACTCCGCCATAGGCCATGCATTAGGAACAGGTGCTCGATAGTGTTGAAAGATGCAATCGCCATCCCAGAATTGCTCTTCAACACTGGTAAGCTGCAAGGTGCTTAAAACACCAATGTAGGCCTGTGCCATGGTAGTACCATGCAAAACAACAAGTGGTGGGAGTCCCCTCCATGAAAAACACGACCACACAGTAAGACCACTGCCTCCGAACTTTACTGTTGACACTACACATGTTGGCAAATGACGTTCAGCGGGAATTCGCCAGACACGCACCCTACTGTCGGAGTGCCACATTGTGTGCCGTGATTCGTCACACAACGTTTGTTCACTGTTCAATCGTCTGATGTTTACGCTCCCTACACCAAGCCAGGCGTCATTTGGCTTATAGCCGCCTGATGTGTGGCTACTGAGCAGCCGCTCGAACATTAAATCCAAGTTTTCTCACCTCCTACCTAACTGTCATAGTACTTGCAATGCACCCTGATGCAGTTTGCAATTCCTGCGTGGTGCTCTTGACAGATGTCTACCTATTACACATTACGACCCTCTTCAGCTGTCGGCGGTCTCTGTCAGTAAACAGTGCTTCTGTGCTATTCGTGCCCCTTTACGTTTTCACCTCACTATGACATCGGAAACAGTGGCCCTAGGGATGTTTAGGAGCGTGTAAATATCTCGTACAGACGTATGATGTAACTGACACCCAATCATCTGAAAACATTCGAAGTCCGTGAGTTCCGTGGAGCGCCCCATTCTGCTCTCTGGCGATGACTAATGACTACTGAGGTTCCTGATGTGGAGTAGCTGCCAGCAGGTGGCAGCAAAATGCACGTAATACGAAAAGCGTATGTTTTTGGTGGTGTTGCCAGATATACATAGTGTATAAGAAGGTAGCCTTAACAACGCTATGAATTATTTCTGCGTCTGGAGTCGTAATCGAGTACACAGGACAGCGGTCATCCAACTAATTCAGACCCATGGTTCTATAATCTTAACAGGACGGTGCAGCTTAGAATTACACTTTAAGAAAAAAAAAATCGGACGCAGCACGTAGGCATTATTCGAATCAGACGAAAGTCGGTAGATGGGCTGTACATGTACAGACCAACAGGTCATTACAATTTCAGATAAAATGGATAATTCATTCAAGAGGAAGAGGTTCACAAAATGAACATGTCAGTAAAGTACTGGTCAACTTCCAGCTCTTATGCTAGGGGTTATTCGGCAGGGCACTGATTGACAGAGTTGGTGGTTATCCTACTGTGGGATATCGTGTCAGATTCTGTCCAACTGGAGCGTTAGATTGTCAAAATCTCGAGGTGGTTCAGGACCCTGCCCATGAAGCACCTAATTTTCTTAGTTGTCCGTTGACAAGGTTGAGGAACTGGAGCGGCTAATTGTACAGTCTTGTAAAGATTTACGTGAATAGTTGAAATAATTCAACTCACTGCAAAGACGAATATTGCATCAAAATGTGAGAAAGACACGTGGAGCACTGTATTAACATATACGAGGGTTGGACCAAAAATATGGCAAAACCGCAAGAAACCGATACCAGCAAAGACTGCAGGTGGTGCTGCCGTACGATGTGTGGGAGAAAAGTAATGAGACTGACTTTTATACCAAAGTTTTTATTTTCTTCAAACAACAATATTGGCTCCTACAAAGTAGCTCCCTTCGGCAGCTGAACACCGGACGAGTCGTCGATCCCTGTCTGGGCAGCAGCTCTGAAACATTTCAACTGGTAGGGTGTTTAACATGTCAGTCACATTCTTTTCAATGTTCTCTACAGCGCTGAATTACGTCCTTTTAAGTCACTTTCCAATTTCTGGAAAAGAAAAGTCACAAGCACTCAGATCAGGTATGTAGAGGGCAGCTGAAAAACAGGAATGCATTTTGAGGCCAAACATTCCGTGATGGGTATGGGTGTGTGACATGGAGCGTTGTTGTCACGCAGAACCCATTTGTCTGCAGCGTCTTGTCTCCCTCGTTTCACCCTTCTCCTCAACCATTCAGGGACATTTTCGTAGAACGCGTGCTTGACAGTTTGTCCTGGAGAAACAAATGGACGATACCCCTACTGCCAAAACGTAAACCAGCACTGTTTTGATTCCTGATTTTCTCATTCGAGCTTTTTACGGAAGAGAGTCTTAGTGTGCCACTAATCACGTTGATGCATTGTCTCAGAATCATACTAAAAATCCCGGTTTCATTACCTGTCATCACACTAGTGAAACTTTAGTGGTCATTGGCAGCCCCCTGAAGAAGATCTACGCGCAAGTATCTCCGATTGTCCTACTGCTCAGTTGCGAGTTTCTTCGACACAAACCTTTCCACGTGCCGCACTTTGGCCAAAATTTGATGTACTCTGAAAGTGTTTAACAGGTGCATCGGTCCGAGATAAAAGGACCATGCATGCGTTACACATGTTCGTCGGTTTTTGAAGCGTCAGATCACTCTGAGCCTTCCAAGAATGATTTGTGCCAGCGCGAAAATTGTGCTCTTTATGAGGAATGTTCCCTATAGGTCTCTTTCAATTTTTCAAAGTTCATTCTCACGGATTCCCCAAGTTGCACACAAAACTTGATGGCATAACGTTGCTCTGTTGTATACTTGGAAGAGGCCTGGAGATACTGACAGGTTTCAGATGGATTATATAATGGTAAGACAGAGATTTAGGAATCAGGTTTTAAATTGTAAGACAATTCCAGGGGCAGATGTGGACTCTGACCAGAATCTATTGGCTATGAACTGTAGATTAAAACTGAAGAAACTGCAAAAAGGTGGGAATTTAAGGAGATGGGAACTGAACAAACTGACGAAACCAGAGGTTGTAGAGAGTTTCAGGGAGAGTATTAGGGAAAACCTGATAAGAATCGGGGAAAGAAATACAGTAGAAGAGGAATGAGTAGCTTTGAGAGATGAAGTAGTGAAAGCGGCAGAGGATCAAATAGGTAAAAAGAGAGGGCTAGTAGAAAACCTTGAATTGATAAAAGGAGAAAATACAAAAATGCAGTAAATGAAGCAGGCAAAAAGGAATACAAACGTCTCAAAAATGAGATCGACAGGAAGTGCAAAATGGCTAAGCAGGGATAGCTACGGGACAAATGTAAGGATGTAGAGTCGTATATCACTACGGGTAAGATGGATACTGCCAACAAGAAAATTAAATAGACCTTTGGAGAAAAGAGAACCACTTGCATGAATATCAAGAGCACAGGTGGAAACCAAGTTCTAAGTAAAGAAGGGAAAGCAGAAAGGTGGAAAGAGTATATAGAGGATCTATGCAAGGGCGATGTTCTTGTGGACAGTATTATGGAAATGTAAGAGGATGCAAATGAAGATGAAATGGGAGATACGATACTGCGTGAAGAGTTTGACAGATCACTGAAAGAACTAAATCGAAACAAGGCCCCGGGAGCAGGCAACATTCTATTACAACTACTGACAGCCTTGGGAGAGCCAGCCCTGACAAAACTCTACCATCTGGTGAGCAAGATGTATGAGACAGGCGAAATACCCTCAGACTTCAAGAAGAAAATAATTCCAATCCCGAAGAAAGCAGGTGTTGACAGATGTGAAAATTATCGAACTATCATTTTAATACGTAACAGCTGCAAAATACTAACCCAAATTCTTTACAGGCGAAAGGAAAAACTGGTAGAAGCCGACCTCTGGGGAGATCGGTTTGGACTCCGTAGAAATGTTGGAACACGAGAGGCAATACTGACCCTACGACTTATCTTAGAAACTAGATTAAGGAAAGACAAAAATACGTTACTAGCATTTGTAGACTTTTGAAAATGTTGACTGGAATACTGTCTTTCAAATTCTGAAGGTGGCAGGAGTAAAATAAAGGGAGCGAAAGGCTATTTACAATTTGTACAGAAACCAGAGGGCAGGTATAAGAGTCGAGGGACATGAAAGGGAAGCAGTGGTTGGGAAGGGAGTGAGACAGGTTTGTAGCCTCTCCCCGATGTTATTCAATCTGTATATTGAGAAAGCAGTAAAGGACACGAAAGAAAAAATCGGAGTAGGTATTAAAATCCGTGGAGAACAAATGAAAACTTTGAGGTTCGCCGATGATATTGTTAATTCTGTCAGAGACAGCAAAGGACTTGGAAGAGCAGTTGAACGGAATGGACAGTGTCTTGGTAGGAGGATATAAGGTGACCATCATCAAAAGCAAAACGAGGTTAATGGAATGTAGTCGAATTAAGTCGGGTAATACTGAAGGAATTAGATTAGGAAATGAGACACTTAAAGTAGTAAAGCAGTTTTGCTATGTGGGGGGCAAAACAACTTATGATGGTCGAAGTAGAGGGGATATAAAATGTAGACTGGCAATGGCATGGGAAGCGTTTGTGAAGAAGAAAAATTTGTTAACATCGAGTATAGATTTAAATGTGAGGAAATCGTTTCTGAAAGTATTTGTATGGAGTGTAGCCATGTATGGAAGTGAAACGTGGACGATAAATAGTTTGGACAAGAAAAGAATAGAAGCTTTCGCAATGTGGTGCTACAGAAGAATGCTGAAGATTATATGGGTAGATCTTATACCTAATGAGGAGGTGTTGAATAGGATTGGGGAGAAGAGAAGTTTGTGGCACAACTTTACCAGAAGAAGGAATCGGTTGGTCAGACGTATTCTGAGGCATAAAGGGATCACCAATTTAGTATTGGAGGGCAGCGTGGAGGGTAAAAATCGTAGAGGGAGACCAAGAGATAAATACACCAAACAGATTCAGAAGGATATGAGTTGCAGTAGGTACTGGGAGATGAGGAAGCTTGCACAGGATAGAGCAGCACGGAGAGCTGCATCAAACCAGTCTTTGGACAGAAGACAACAACAACAACAACAACAACAACGGTGCTCTAAATGCCGCTCTCCCGTTTACGTAACACACAGCAAGAACAAAATTTGACTGATGGCTCTCTAAAAAATCACGTGATCGCTCTACGGAGCTGAAACTCAGATTGATCATCTCGAAGGTCTACACAAGCAGAGCAACATAGCGTTGACAGATATCTCGCAGTCTCTCATTACTTTTGTCACACACCTCGCATTTGAGCACGAACGTGACTGCGAAATCCCCTTAGTACGTTGCGACTGTCAGTCGTAGCCACAGCAGTGTTCTGCGTAATCGTGAGATCAGTTTGTCACAGTTTAGTGATTTTGAACATCGTCAAACGGTTGCTGCTCGTGTGGAGGGTGGTTCCGCGATCAAGGTAGTCGAAGTGTTTGGTGTTTCAATAGGTACAGTATCGAAGACTTACGCCACATACAAGGAAAGCGATAAAATATCATTCTATAAGTAACAGTGGTGGCAGAAATTGTATGCTGAGTAATAGTGACTGACTGTCTCTGAAGAAAACTATGACGAAAAATAAGGAAACGATAGCTGCGAAAGTTGGTTGGGTGGTTGGTTGGAGGGGACCAAACAGCGAGGTCGTAGGTCACAACGGAATAGTGAAGTCGGTCGTGATCTTTCAAAGGCACCATTCCGCCATTTGCCTGAAGAGATTTAGGGAAATCACAGAGGACTGAAATCAGGGTGGCTGAACGCTGGTTTGAAGCTTCGTCCTCTCGAATGGAGTTGCAAAAATCACTGCAGAACGGAACGTCGCAGTCTTGAATCCTGTTAGCACCAAAACAACATAAAATGTGCACCATAAAAAGAGAATTGCAGGGCGACATGGTATAACAAAACCACTCCTCAATGATGGAAATGCCCCTATCAGGGAAACTGGTGCCGGAGCCATAAAATCTGGGCTGTGGAGCAATGGAAGTGTGTCGTTTAGATGGATGAGCCTACTGCAAAAAAAAAAAAAAAAAAAAAAAAAAAAAAAAAAAAAAAAAAAAAAAAAAAAAAAAAGGCTCTGAGCACTATGGGACTTAACATCTTAGGTCATCAGTGCCATAGAACTCATAACTACTTAAACCAGCTAACCTAAGGACATCACACACATCCATGCCCGAGGCAGGATTCGAACCTGCGACAGTAGCAGTCCCGCGGTTCCGGACTGCAGTGCCTAGAACCGCACGACGAGCCTATTGCAAATTGTTTCCAATTTCTCAAGGGCCAAATAGCGCAGGATTCGGCGAAGGTTTTGGCAGCCATAATACCGTGATGTGCGTTGGGGCTCATTGTCACTCTACAGTATTACGTTACTGCCATGGGGTGTACGACCATTTTACCCTGTCAGGTCCATCCAGTGGTACAGTATTTGTTCCTCATTAATGATGCTGTGTTCCAGTATGAAACTAACTCTGTTTACACAGCTTGTATCGCTTAGGACTTGTTTTGTGACAACCACGATGAATTTTCGCACATGCCCAGGCCAGCACAGTCGCCAGATCACAATATTAGCCTTTGTGGTCTACTTTGGAAAGCAGGGTGCGTGACTCCCGTCTAGTACCATCCTTTTTATCTGAACCAGCCATTGTTTTACAGCAGCGTAAAGTGCCCTTGAAAATCATACAGGACGCGTATTTATCCATTGCGAGACGACCGGAAGCTGTTTCGAATGCCAATGGATTCTATATACCTTATTAGGTATGCTGAAAAAATGGTATTGGCTGAGACCTGAGACAGCATTATAAATTTATGGTTAATGATGATGATAACAATGATGATGATGATGTTTGTGGGGCGCTCAACTGCGCGGTCATCAGCGCCCGTACAAAGACTCAATTTTTACCCAGTCCAGTTTTTGTACACAATCCAATATATCCACTGTCATGATTAATGATTAGGACAATGATGAAATGATGAGGACAACACCCAGTCCGTAGGCAGAGAAAATCCCTAACCAGGCCAGGGATCGAACTCGGGACCCCCGTCATCCAGAGACAGTAACGCTAGCTACTAGACCACGAGCTGCGAACAAATTTATGACTAAGTTTTTACTGCTTCAGTCCGTTTTACTGCCATTTATGAACACGTGATGTTTCAACACCTTTGCGATCTTCAGGTGCGTTACAGTTACATGTACAATAATATCAAATGTGACGTGAATTATTCGATGGGTGTGCCAGTTTTCCTAAGTATCCAAACTTAACACCTTTTCGTCTGGAAAATTACTTGTCTCTCACACAGATCAGAGCAGTAAACACACCGTGACTTAACACATTTTCATTCAGATGTTGAAAGTCCATAGTCACCTAATTGCTAAGGAAACTAAAATAAATTTCCAGCGAAAATGCTTAAATTTAATTATATAACTTCACTGCCACCCCGAGCAAGTAATCTTCATCATTCATCAGCTTAATGTAATTTACATGTTACTGCGAAAAACCTGATGATGGGAACATGCTGCCGAAATGTGTCATGATAATAAATATTAATAAAAAGTGTCTGAAACAATAAAAAACTATTTCTTATGCAAGCAGGTCTATACTATAACATGCATGAAATGCTATTGTGTTTCTTGTTATGGTAGACAGTGAGTGATCCAATCAGATGGCAGTTCAATCGAAATCATGGCATTTCAGCTGTATTCTTAGTACATACGACAACAGTTCATCCCTTGGTCTGTGGTGGCTCGTTACTATACAGTTATCTCGCAAACTGCTCGTTTGCAAATATATATTTGCTGGAATGATTTGGCCGGCCGGGGTGGCCGAGCGGTGCTAAGCGCTAGAGTCTGGAACCGCGCGACCGCTGCGGTTGCAGGTTCGAATGCTGCCTGGGGCATGGATGTGTGCGATGTCCCAAGGTTAGTTAGGTATAAGTAGTTCTATGTTCTAGGGAACTGATGACCTGAGAACCATTTTTGGAATGATTTGTTTATGCCCCTCCTGCCACT
This sequence comes from Schistocerca gregaria, assembly GCF_023897955.1. NCBI lineage: Eukaryota > Metazoa > Arthropoda > Insecta > Orthoptera > Acrididae > Schistocerca > Schistocerca gregaria. Next base: position 571,587,691 of record NC_064925.1, read on the forward strand.
GCCCTACCTGTATATACTCTTAGGTAAGTGCAGATGTGGAGTGAGTGACACGGAATGAAATTAGTAGAGATAGTACTTTTTCATTGATCCTTTTGGAGCCTTGTGCTGTTAAATTACTCCGGCAGTTTATCACAAAGACTGTGTCGCTCCGATTCTAACTGCTACGGAAACATGGTAACGGTTAATATAAACGTCTTCAGGGCAAGGTGGTGCGTTATTGTTATCGTCCCACAGGACGGTCTCTGAACCGAGGGTGCGGTGGTGGTTGGCTGTGGGAGGGGATCAAATAGAGAGGTCATCGGTCCCATCGGATTTGGAATGGATCGGAAAGGAAGTCGGTCGTTTCCTTTCAAAGGAACCATCTACATCTACAACCATAATCCGCAAGCCACCTGACGGTGTGTGGCGGAGGGTATCTTGAATACCTCTATCGGTTCTCCCTTCTATCCCAGTCTCGTATTGTTCGTGGAAAGAAGGATTGTCGGTATGCCTCTGTGTGGGCTCTAATCTCTCTGATTTTATCCTCATGGTCTCTTCGCGAGATATACGTAGGAGGGACCAATATACTGCTTCACTCCTCGATGAAGGTATGTTTTCGAAACTTCAACAAAAGCCCGTACCGAACTACTGAGCGTCTCTCCTGCAGAGGCTTCCACTGGAGTTTATCTATCATCTCCGTAACGCTTTCGCGATTACTAAATGATCCTGTAACGAAGCGCACTGCTCTCCGTTTGATCTTCTTTATCTCTTCTATCAACCCTATCTGGTACGGATCCTACTCTGCTGAGCAGTATTCAGGCAGTGGGCGATCAAGCGTACTGTAACCATACTTTCTTTGTTTTCAGATTGCATTTCCTTAGGATTTTTCCAGTGAATCTCAGTCTGGCATCTGCTTTACCGACGATCAACTTTATATGATCATTCCATTTTATATCATTCCTGATGCGTACTCCCGGATAATTTATGGAATTAACTGTTTCCAGTTGCTGACCTGCTATATTGTAGCTAAATGATAATGGATCTTTCATTCTATGTATTCGTAGCACATTACACTTGTCTACATTGAGATTCAATTGCCATTCCCTACACCATGCGTCAATTCGCTGAAGATCCTCCTGCACTTCAGTACAATTTTCATTGTTACAACCTCTCGATATACCACAGCATCATCCGCAAAAAGTCTCAGTGAACTTGCGATGTCATCCACCAGGTCATTTATGTATATTGTGAATAGCAACGGTCCTACGACACTCCCCTGCGGCAGACCTGAAATCACTCTTACTTTGGAAGACTTCTCTCCATTGAGAATGACATGCTGCGTTATGTTATCTAGGAACTCTTCAATCCAATCACAAAATTGGTCTTATAATCCATATGCTCTTACTTTGTTCATTAAACGACTGTGGGGAACTGTATCGAACGCCTTGAGGAAGTCATTAAACACGGAATTCACCTGGAAACCCGTGTCTATGGCCCTCTGAGTCTCGTGGACGAATAGCGCGAGTTGGGTTTCACACGACCGTCTTTTTCGAAACCCATGCTGATTCGTACAGAGTAGATTTCTAGTGTCCAGAAAAGTCATAATACTCGAACATAATACGTGTTTCAAAATTCTACAACTGATAGACGTTAGAGATATGGGTCTATAGTTCAGCACATGTGTTCGACGTCCCTTCTTGAAGACGGGGACGACCTGTGCCCTTTTCCAATCCTTTGGAACGCTACGCTTTTCTAGAGACCTACGGTACACCGCTGCAAGAAGGGGGGCAAGTTTCCTCACGTACTCTGTATAAAATCGAACAGGTCCAGCGGCCTTTCCTCTTTTGAGGAAATCCCAGAATTTGCCTGAAGCGATTTAGGGAAGTCATGGAATAACTTAAATCAGGACGGCCGGATGCGAGTTTGAACCGGCGTCCATCCGAAAGCGACTCCAGTGTGCTTACCACTGCGCCACTCCGCTCGGTTCAGAGGGCGCAGCCTCGGATTTATTGATTGGCAGTTATTTTGCGTTTCAACACCGTACGGCTAACAGATAACTTTTACGTCAACCGAATCTGAACGCTGAGGTATTCGTGCACACTTAGACCTTCAGAGGAAACTACTTGGCGCAGGGAAGATTTTATCGAATTCTGCGCGGTGCGGACCGCTCAGGAAGCGAGGGAATATTCGGCGAGCACGACGGGACTGGCTGTGCTGAGGCCGCTTCTCCGGCGGAACCCGGTGGGCGGCGGTGGGCGACGCGGCGCGGATATTGCCCCGCAAGGAAGGAACTCGCCCTCTTCGCACACGTTCGCCGTGAAATATGAAGTCGGAATGAAGTTACTGGCGCTGCCTCTACGGCTTCCTATCAATACTCATTTCATCGTCCATTGGTCTGTATCCGGTGCGGTCGGAGACGATGGCAGAGAGGGTCTGCGCAGCAGGCGGTCACTGACGCTACAGGGTGCCTTACTGTGCCGCGCGGGAGTTCTGCACCCACCAGTCAGCTCCAGGGTGGTCCACCTCTGTCTCACGGATTCCTTCTGCGCTGCTCTATTTATTCGCACTGCAGGGTACGCGTTGTTCGCTGATGACCCAGTTAAGGTTTCCTGGTCGTTTCGTGATTCAATTGGCATGGTGTACTATGTGCTTTCTTTTCAATTCATAAATCAGTTTCTACTCACGCCCGTCGCCGAATAACAGGCCTATATCAGGACCAGCTCAGAGAGCGAGTGAAGCATAGATTTCTTCCACCTCCTACGTGAAACAGAACATTTCTTTTTCTTCTTAAATAATAAACCAGTCGATGCAGAAATAAAGAGATCCGCATTCTGGCATTCAGTTCAGCAGTGCCACTCCAATATTTTATCGCGGACAATAGCAGTTGCTAAAAAACTAATCAGTGTCGAAGTTTGTTTCACCATAGTCGCCTGGAATACCGGTCTTAGAGCAAAAGTGGTTCAAATTGCTCTGAGCAAAATGGGACTCAACTTCTGAGGTCATTAGTCCCGTAGAATTTAGAACTAGTTAAATCTAACTAACCTAAGGAATTTGACCCGTGGTCTAGGGGTAGCGTCTTTGATTCATAATCAAAACGTCTTCGGTCCCGGGTTCGATCCCCGCCACTGCCTAAATTTTGATAAATAGTCAGCATTGGCGGCCGAAGACTTCCGGCATAAGAAGTCAGACTCATTCTGCCAACGGCCTTGTCAAAGAGGGCGGAGGAGCGGATAGAGGTTCAGGGCGCTCTCTTGTCCTAGGGGTGGGAAATTACCCCTAAAGGCGGAAGAATCAGCAATGATCAACGATATGAGGATGCAGAAGGTAATGGAAACCACTGCATTAAAGACACGTAACGTGTATCCACAGGACATGTGACTTCTAATTGAAGAAGTTTCATGATGATCTCTCCATTGGCAAAAGATTCCGGAATAGTCCCCCATTCGGATCTCCGGGAGGAGACTGCCGAGGGGGAGGTTACCATGAGAAAAAGATTGAATAATCAACGAAAGGGTAACATTCTACGAGTCGGGGCTTGGAATGTCAGAAGCTTGAACGTGGTTGGGAACCTAGAAAATCTGAAAAGGGAAATGCAAAGGCTCAATCTAGATATAGTAGGGGTCAGTGAAGTGAAGTGGAAGGAAGACAAGGATTTCTGGTCAGATGAGTATCGGGTAATATCAACAGCAGCAGAAAATGGTATAACAGGTGTAGGATTCGTTACGAATAGGAAGGTAGGGCAGAGGGTGTGTTACTGTGAACAGTTCAGTGACTGGTTTGTTCTAATCAGAATCGACAGCAGACCAACACCGACAACGATAGTTCAGGTATACATGCCGACGTCGCAAGCTGAAGATGAACAGATAGAGAAAGTGTACGAGGATATTCAAAGGGTAATAGTCATGGGCGACTGGAATGCAGTTGTAGGGGAAGGAGTAGAAGAAAAGGTCACACGAGAATTTGGGCTTGGGACAAGGAATGAAAAAGCAGAAAGACTAATTGAGTTCTGTAACAAGTTTCAGCTAGTAATAGCGAATACCCTGTTCAAGAATCACAAGAGGAGGAGGTATACTTGGAAAAGGCCGGGAGATACGGGAAGATTTAAATTAGATTACATCATGGTCAGACAGAGATTCCGAAATCAGATACTGGATTGTAAGGCGTACCCAGGAGCAGATATAGACTCAGATCACAATATAGTAGTAATGAAGAGTAGGCTGAAGTTGAAGACATTAGTCAGGAAGAATCAATGCGCAAAGAAGTGGGATACGGAAGGACTAAGGAATGACGAGATACGTTTGAAGTTCTCTACCGCTATAGATACAGCAATAAGGAATAGCGGAGTAGGCATTACAGTTGAAGAGGAATGGACGTCTCTAAAAAGGGCCATCACAGAAGTTGGGAAGGAAAACATAGGTACAAAGAAGGTAGCTGCGAAGAAACCATGGGTAACAGAAGAAATACTTCAGTTGATTGATGAAAGGAGGAAGTACAAACATGTTCCGGGAAAATCAGGAATACAGAAATACAAGTCGCTGAGGAATGAAATAAATAGGAAGTGCAGGGAAGCTAAGACGAAATGGCTGCAGGAAAAATATGAAGGCATCGAAAAAGATATGATTGTCGGAAGGACACACTGGGCATACAGGAAAGTCAAAACAACCTTTGGTGACATTAAAAGCAACGGTGGTAATATTAAGAGTGCAACGGGGATTCCACTGTTAAATACAGAGGAGAGAGCAGATAGGTGGAAAGAATACATTGAAAGCCTCTATGAGGCTGAAAATTTGTCTGAAGTGATAGAAGAAGAAACAGGAGTCGATTTAGAAGAGATAGGGGATCCAGTATAAGAATCTGAATTTAAAAGGGCTTTGGAGGACTTACGGTCAAATAAGGCAGAAGGGATAAGTAACATTCCATCAGAATTTCTAAAGTCATTGGGGGAAGTGCAACAAAACGACTATTCACGTAGGTGTGTAGAATATATGAGTCTGCCGACATACCATCTGACTTTCGGAAAAGCAGCATCCACACAATTCCGAAGACGGCAAGAACTGACAAATGCCAAAATTATCGCACAATCAGCTTAACAGCTCATGCATCGAAGCTGCTTACAAGAATAATATACAGAAGAATGGAAAAGAAAATTGAGAATGCGCTAGGTGACGATCAGTTTGGCTTTAGGAAAAGTAAAGGGACGAGAGAGGCAATTCTGACGTTACGGCTGATAATGGAAGCAAGGCTAAAGAAAAATCAAGACACGTTCATAGGATTTGTCGACCTGGAAAAAGCGTTCGACAATATAAAATGGTGCAAGCTGTTCGAGATACTGAAAAAAGTAGGTGTAAGCTATAGGGAGAGACGGGTCATATGCTATATGTACAACAACCAAGAGGGAATAATAAGAGAAGACGATCAAGAACGAAGTGCTCGTATTAAGAAGGGTGTAAGACAAGGCTGTAATCTTTCGCCCCTACTCTTCAATCTGTACATCGAGGAAGCAATGATGGAAATAAAAGAAAGGTTCAGGAGTGGAATTAAAATACAAGGTGAGAGGATATCAATGATACGATTCGCTGATAACATTGCTATCCTGTTTGAAAGTGAAGAAGAATTAAATGATCTGCTGAACGGAATGAACAGTCTAATGAGTACACAGTATGGTTTGAGAGTAAATCGGAGAAAGACGAAGGTAATGAGAAGTAGTAGAAATGAGAACAGCGAGAAACTTAACATCAGGATTGATGGTCACGAAGTCAACGAAGTTAAGGAATTCTGCTACCTAGGCAGTAAAATTACCAATGACGGATGGAGCAAGGAGGACATCAAAAGCAGACTCGCTATGGCAAAAAAAGCATTTCTGGCCAAGAGAAGTCTACTAATATCAAATACCGGCCTTAATTTGAGGAAGAAATTTCTGAGGATGTACGTCTGGAGTACAGCATTGTATGTTAGTGAAACATGGACTGTGGGAATACCGGAACAGAAGAGAATCGAAGCATTTGAGATGTGGTGCTATAGACGAATGTTGAAAATTAGGTGGACTAGTAAGGTAAGGAATGAGGAAGTTCTACGCAGAATCGGAGAGGAAAGGAAAATGTGGAAAACACTGGTAAGGAGAAGGGACAGGATGGTAGGACATCTGCTAAGACATGAGGGAATGACTTCCATGGTACTAGAGGGAGCTGTAGAGGGCAAAATCTGTAGTGGAAGACAGAGATTGGAATACGTGAAGCAAATAATTGAGGACGTAGGTTGCAAGTGCTACTCTGAGATGAAGAGGTTAGCACAGGAAAGGAATTCTTGGCGGGCCGCATCAAACCAGTCAGTAGACTGACGACATCACACATATCCATGCCCGAGGCAGGATTTGAACCTGCGACATAGCGGTCTCGCGGTTCCAGACTGGAGCGCCTAGAACCGCACGGCCACTTCGGCCGGCCTTAGGGCAACAGTGCCTGCACTTGTCTTGCAATATCCGGTTCTGCACGGAGATTAAGTTTGCCATATCATTCTTTGTCAATCGGCGACATTAGTATAGAAGACCTAAGGACGAAAGCAATTTTCGCGTGATGTTCTACAAACTGGTAACGGCACTTGATGAAGCCTGTAGTACAGAAGGCAACATAAAGAAATACGCAATCGGACCAACACAAATGGCTCTTTTATTCAAAGGCAAAAAATACACTGCAGTCACCGCTATTTATGACTGACTCTAGACACTACAATAGGTGGGACATAATTCTCAGTAGGGTGTGTGGTCACCGTCGGCGACAGTGCTTGCTCTGCGACGCGTTCCCTTACTGGCCACAAGGTCGGCCAGGATGTCTTGTGACGAGGCGGACCACTCCTCCAGCAGCCCTCTTGGCAAGTGATGGAAGGTCCCTCTTTTTCATGGATGTTCTGCAGCCCGTCTTCCCAATGCCTCACATTCAGGTTCGATGGGATTTAAGTCGGCGGTAATGGCAGACCAGTTCATTCACCGAATATGCTCTCGTTCGAAGGGCTCCACCACCGCCTCATTTCAGTGCAGTTACACCCGAAAGCACTCCTGAAAAGGCGAACGAGGGGAAGGAGTACGGTGTTAAAATAACGCTGACCAGTTGGTGTACCGTGTTACCGTGTTCAAAGTCTGGGAGGACAGCACGCCCAGAGGCAACATTATTCCTCCAAAAAATAGTTCAAATGGCTCTGAGCACTATGGGACTCAACTGCTGTGGTCGTCAGACATGAGAAAGCATTGGGAAGACGGTGAATTGCTAGCCAACTGAAGCACAGAGAAAACGTAAGTGTAATAAGAAAAAATGACTTTCTGAAAAATAATTATTTTGAAGACTTACAGTACTGAATGTCAACTGGTACTACCTGTGTTATTCAACCCGGTTTCTGTAGGCGACTGAAGTGCAACAGCACGTAACGCTGGTGTGCTACGATACTGAAAATCTGGGAACAACCACAATACGACAAAATGTAGTACTTTATTTTAAAGAGTGTCTGTTACTGTGTTCCAGTTTGGAGGACGGCGGTACTTAATATACTTACAATAATAATTATTATTATTACTATTATTTATTTTATGGCCTTCACTGGACCACTCTAGTCAAAAATACAAAGTTGTAAACAAGTTGTTACACAGGGATACAATTTGGCTCAACAATAACTTAATTTGGTACTTAGGTAATATAATTATTAGAGTCTATTCTTATATGAAAAGTATTTTGCTCTTCTGTCTGCCCAATATTTCTTCATTCTTTCAGATATTTTCTTTCTTTCTTCATCTGAGACCACTCTTCCTGTTCTCCTTTCATTGATTTTCATTTTTAGTCTGGGTTGCGGGTCTTGTAGTATTGATGTTTTCTCTGTCTTGTTTTTTAGGTCATCTACTGTAATTTGGAGTTCTTGTATCTTCCTTAATTTCTGTGATCCATTTAATGTCGCTCTTGCTATTCAACAATGTTTGTATTATTTTTTTTACTAATTCTGTTTTCTGGAGTTCTCATCAGATGCCCAAAGAATGAGATGCGTTTCTTCCTGATGGTGCTCATGACTGGTTCTTTTTTCTTATATACTGTTTCATTTGATGCTATTCTCCAATGTCCATTTATTCTATACTACTTATTTATACATGTCCTAATTATTCTTCTTTCTACTTTCAGTATTCTGTCAATTTCTGCTGTATTAGTTGTTTTGAAGATACTTATAAACTACCTTTTACTAGCTTTAACTTTTTCTCGTCACCTTGATTTCTATCTAAATGATCTGATATTAAAAGAATTTGTAGATAAAATATTAGCTAGTGGACTGCAGGTTTATTCATGTACTTTGCTGTCTCCGGTAATACATATCGCTAACCCGAAAATCACAAAAGGATAATTTGGGACCCTTTCCATCTGCTCAAAACATCCGAACTATCAGTTTAAAAAGTCGTAGTAAAATACTAAGACGAATTTCTTACAGAAGTATGGAAAAACTGGTAGAAGTCGACCTCAGTGAAGGCCAGTTTGGATTTTGGAGTAACGTAGGAGCACGCCAGGCAATACTGACCCTACGACCTACCTTAGAAGATAAGTTAAAGAAAAGCAGACCTACGAATACAGCGTATGTAGCCTTAGAGAAAGCATTTGAGTTTGTTGACTGGTCTCTCTGAAGGTAGCAGGGGTAAAATATACGGAACGAGATGCTGTTCACAGCTCATGTAACTCATGTTCAGATACAACAGAATATTTTGAACGACTAGAGATAGGATATTCATATTCACAGGACATGTACATTAGTGTATTCTGCAGAAATGTTTAGCATTTGAGCCTTGTCGGCCCGCAGGTTCAATTTCAACATCGATGTCGCGGAGCAACAACATCTACCGGCAAATTGTGCCTGCTGGTCTCGTAGTCGCTGTAATTGATTGGAGTGACTTGAGGACACGTCACTTTTCGCCAAGACAATGCACGACCGTATGTTGCTGCACGAACACGTGCGTCCTTGGTGTCATAGGATGCCAGCCTTCGCCTAAACCCTTTAGGTCACCAGTCTTGTTGGCAGTAAAGAATGTGTTGGATATATTGGAAAGACTGGTGCTGCGCTGTGACCTAATGCCAACCACCACAGAATATGTATTTAAGTTTTAGGAAGTCTCTTCTGAAGCCATTTCTCTGGAATGTAGGCATGTATGGAAGTTAGACATGAACGATGAACAGTTTGGACAAGAAGAGACTAGAAGGTTTTTCTGGTATCTGGTATCGATACCATTTCACAGGCGGCATAGGATCGGAATTCCAAGTTTCCATTCGACATCGATACTTTTCGTGTGAGTTCTGATGGAGCACGCCCGCTGAGCCATGCCTCCAGTGGCTCTGGACTATAAGCGCCCTCTGCTGCCACAATACAGGATGGCTTGTAGCAGCAATGCAGCCCACTTGCGCTTGAAGGCTCCCCGTGACGACAACGAGTCTCTTCCATCTTGACGTTGTGATAGCTGGGCTTTGCTTCTACCCGCTCATTTGTACTTACGCTGAGAGAAATACAAGTTAAGCAAATCTTCTGTTTACTATGTTAACTTACTTGCTAATCATTTCTGCACTTGTCCAGTTTGCTACGACGAAAACTGCCAGCTAGTCTGTAGCTCATCCCTCCTCACCACTGTGCATGAAGTCATACAACGGTTTAGCACTGTGGTACTGCAGAAGAGTGCTGAAGACTAGATAGGTAGACCAAGTAACTAATGAGGAGATAGTGAATGGAATTAAGGAGACAAGAAATGTTGTGTCACAAAGGATCGGTTGATAGGACACATTTAGTACTGGAGGGAAGAGCAGGAGTTCAAAATTGTTTAGGGGGACGGAGAGGTGAATATACTAAGCAGATTCAGAAAGATGTAGGTTGTAGTAGTTATTCAGATATGAAAAGGCTTGCACAGTACAGAGCACCATGGTGAGCTGCATCAAACCAGCTGCAGACTTAAGATCACAACAACTATCCAATAGGCAGTAGAAATTCCAATTTAAAGAACACTATGTTTCTACGATGATCCCAGATGACACAGAGTATCACTTCAAACAGGAGATGAGTAACATTTAATAGAAATGGTTTCATCTCCACATTGGAAATACAAGAAAAGATGAGCTAAAACATTATGAACACCTGCTTAGTAACCCTCTGATCGATCTTTGCAACGCAGTACAGCAGCAGTTCTGAGTGGCGTGGATTCTAGAAGTTCTTGGTATTTTTCTCGAGAGATGTGGCGCCAAATGTCTGTGTACATGTCACATAACTCCAACAGGTCGACGGTTTGTGGGTGCAAAGCTGGTGCCCAACAATTCCACAAGCGTGTTCCATCAGGTTCAGTTCAGACGAATTTGGTGGTCAACACATCACTGTGAGTTCATTATCATGCTCCTCAAACTCCTCTAGCATGATTTTGGCCTTGGAAAATGCTAGAAGACGGCAGGTACTTCGACCTTTCTTTTCTTCCACTTTATTTGCTCATGTTCTAATGGTCATCGTGATTATTAGAGAGGGCTTAGAGTGGTTGCAACGCTGAATTCAATCGTAGATAAATAAATGTAGTCATTAGAGGTGGTAGAGGTGAGTGCTTGTTTTTCATTGGGCGGTTGCCAGGGCCGTGGCTAGGCAAAGGTCAGCCGGCCGGCACTTCGCAGCAGCAAGGTCTCGGCTGCATTGTCTCTGTAGCCAGACGAGAAATGCACAACGTCTTTCGCAGAACTTGTGTAGAAATGTGACAGTGGCAATTGTTTCCGGGTGAAGCGAGGCACAGTGCGGACTTCAGCAGGGCGCCTCATATTGTCTTTTGTTTCCGCTGAGACCGGTATCTGCTTGTTGACAAAAACGTTTCTCGGAAACACTGCTAGTGGCTGCAGACTACGTGGCCGAGAAGGCTGCGGTGTTTTCTGCAGGTCGCGTAGGCGCTCTGGTCTGCGAAAAATAACGGTGTGTTCATTGGACTGCAGCCTGTGACATAAGAAATCGCCATAGAGGACGCCTGTCGATGTACTAGAATTGGAGGGACAGTTTTTCCTGTATTACGGAGGGAGACTGTATAGTACACGAAATTGTGGGAAATTGGCACACGACAGTTTTCCGGGCTTTCTATTGGAGGTTTTTAGGTGGTTAGCGAAAACTCCATGTGGAGTTTACCGTGGCCGGAGAGTTATTTTGTTGAAGAAGACACGTCAGTCGTGATCCAGGCAAAAGTGTCGACGGCAAATTATTCGTTAGGGAACCGTTGAAGAGTGCAGAGAAGATTCAGCCTTTCTCTGAGGGACGGTGCCAGATATAAGGTCCACCGTCCGACCCGACACCGAGGTGCTTAATACATAGCATCTCGGGTTTTGTACATGCATGGTGAGCACTGGCCTGCATTGGAAGAAGGAAACTTGAGAGCAAATGGAAGCAGCAACTGTAGTTGAAGAGCATTACAGTACTTTGTCTACGAAGACTTTCGCGACGTATTTCTTGAATAAAAGTCTCTCGGTGTTCAACCCGCGTCAATTCAGGATAAAAATCCAAGCTCTGGTCGTTGTCAGGGCTAAAACTGACATGGAGGTAGTGGTCGAAAGCTTGGAGTTTTATCCTGAATTGACGTGGCTTGTACACCGAGAGTTTACAGTAGTTTGTTTCTGAGCTCAGTTCACAATCACGGTCAGTCGTATTCCAGAGTGGCCGAGCGTTTCTAGGTGGTTCAGTTTGGAACCACGCGACCGCTTCGGTCGCAGATTCGAATCTTGCCTTCTGCATGGATATGTGTGAGATATTCTTAGGCTGTTAGGTTTAAGTAGTTCTAAGTTCTAGGGGACCTCAGAGTTTGAACATGGTGTCATAGTCGGCGCACGACCGATGGGACACAGCATCTCCGAGGCAGCGATGAAGTGCCGATTTCCCCGTACGACCATTTCACGAGTGTGCCCTGACTATCAGGAATCCGGTAAAACATAAAATCTCCGACATCTCTGCGGCCGGGAAAAGATCCTGCAAGAAAGGGACCAGCGACGACCGAAGAGAACCGTTCAGCGAGACAGAAGTGCGACCCTTCCGCAATCTGCTTCAAGTTTCAGTGCTGAGCCATCAACAAGATTCTGCGTGTGAACCACTCAACGAAATACCAGCGGTATGGGCTTTCGGAGCCGAAGGCCCACTCGTGTATCCTTGATGACTGCACGAAACAAAGCTTTACGCCTCGCCCGGGCCCGTCAGTACTAATATTGGACTGTTGTGACGGGAAACATTTTGGATGCTTGGACATGTCTCGTTTAAATTGTATCGAGCGGATGAAAAGTTTGCGGGTATGGAGACAACCTCGAGAATCCATGGATCCTGCATGTCAGCAGTTGACTGTTCAGGCTGGTGGAGGCTCTGTAACAGTATGGGGAGTGTGCACTTGGAGTGATTTGGGAATCCTGATACGTCTAGACTGTGACATGTGACACGTTCATAAGAATCCCGTTTGATCACATGCATCCATTCATTCCCATAGTGCATTCCGACGGACTTGGGCCATTCCAGCAGGACAATTCGACATCCCACTCGTCCACAATTTCTACAGAGCGGCTCGAAGAACACTCCTCTGAGTTAAAACACTTGCGCTTGCCACCAAACTCCCGCATATGTGGGATGCCTTGCAACGTGCTGTTCAGAAGAGATCCCCACCTTCATGCTCTTACGGATTTATAGACAGCACTGTAGGACTCTTGGTGTCAATCCCCTCCAGCAGCTTCAGACATTAGTCGAGTCCATGTCACATCGTGATGCGACACTTCAGCATGCTCCGGGACCCCTGCAAGATATTAGGCAGGTCTAGCAGTTTATTTGTCCCTTCAGCGTATGTTGAGAATAGAATTAGTAACATAGAAGTAATAAACTTAAACGTCATATATGATGAAATGCTACTGATTGACATCATATCTCCTGAACTATGATAGGTAGGAAGATTTTAACCCCACAGTGACTGTTGCCTGACGGCAACCTAATGATTTAGGAAGAAATATAGAACACACACACACACACACACACACACACACACACACACACACACACACACGCACGCACGCACACGCACAGACACACACGCACGCACGCACGCACGCACGCACGCACATACACACACGTGGATAAGTTCATGCTGGTTAAGGAAGGTAGCTCAATTGAAACAAAGATACAGTATATTATACCCATAGACTGATATACAACATTGATATACAGCGGCAGAAAAAAATCACAACACCAAGAAATAGTTTTACGACGTAAGTGAAAGATGGTTGGTGTGTTTCTACTTCAGAAAGATAATGTCTACTGAAGTTTCACGTCAGTCGTATAAGAATGGCACTCGTAGCGACGCTATGAAGATGCGAATATAGTTTTCTTTAAATATAAAAACGATCATAGCATTAGTTATCATTTATATCGGACATGGTTATTTTATGTTAGTCAAGAGTGCCTTAATGTCGAATGGCTCTGAGCACTTACCTTCTGAGGTCATCAGTACCCCAAAACTTAGAACGAATTAAACCTACCTAACCTAAGGACATCACACACATCCATGCTCGAGGCAGGATTCCACGGTTCCAGAATGTAGCGCCTGGAACCGCCCGGCCACCTCGGCCGGCGCCTTTATGTCGACAAATGCGCCGTTATCTGTACCTCACTGCATTTGAAAGGGGTCGTGTAATATGGCTACGAGAAGATGGATGATTCTTCAGCGAAACTGCCGAAAGGCTTGGCAGAATTGTAGCCACTGTACAAGACAGTTGGCAGGAGATGGTTCGGCTGCAGCAGACCGGCACCCGGACGGCCACGTGTCACGACTGAGTGGTGAGACCGTCGTGTTCGGCGCATGACTCTCGAGCGTTGTACTGCATCTGTAGCAGCAGCTGGCAGCTGGCAGCACAGTGACCCACGGACTGTTACAGGTCGGTAACTTCAAGGATAATTCCGAGCCGGAACCGCCGTGGGGTGCGGCTTCAGTGGTATCAAGCGAACGCTCATTAGATGACATGGTGGAGGTCTCTCGTGTTTTCTGATGACAGCTGGTTCTGCCTCTGTGCCACTGATGGCCGTGTCTGGGTTATAAGCAGACCCGCTGAGGGCCTGCATCCAATCTCTCTGCATCACAGACTCGTCGTCCCTGCACCTGGGTTTACTGCCATTACGTAAAAAGCAGAAGCACACTCGCGATTATCCCACGCACCCTGACTGCAAATTCGTACGCCAGTCTGGTGATTACTCCTGGTGTGCTGCAATTCCAAAACGTTATCCAGTCTGTGTTTTCAGAGAGGATAACGCTCGCCCACATACTGCTGATGTAACCCAACGTGCTCTACAGAGTGTCGACAAACTGCCTTCGCCTTCTTCTCGCTTTCCAGATCCGTCTCCAGTCGAGCACACGTGGGTCATCATCGAACGACAACTCCAGTATCATCCACAAACAACATTAACCATACCTGTAACAACCGGCCAAGTGCAACAGGCTTAGAACGCCACCCTACAAAATGACGTCCAGCGCCTGTATAACAAACTGCGTGCACTTTTGCATGCTTGCATTCACCATTCTAGAGGTTACACAGGTTATTAATGTACCAGCATTTCACATTGCAATGCTTCATCTCGTGCTTATACTAAACTCTGATCTTGCTATGTTACTCTCTTAACTATGTTACCTAAAAATAAGGTATTCCCAACATTTCAGTACGCTACGTTCATAATATTTCTTTCTGTCAGTGTATTTTAACCTAGACTCGAACTGCAACTAAAGTGCAATAATACAATCTGAACTATCTGCACCAAGTATATACCAAATAAGAAATGTGTAAGTAGTTACATTATGGACTATATTATTACTGATACTTTAACTGCTCGTATTCGAAACATCCACTCATAAGTACTTTGTCCTCTTTAATATGTGGCTTGTGACAATCGGAACAACTCAAATCTAATCAGCCAAAAAATAATTAGTTGTTTATGCACAAATAATTACAATTGTCTTTTCTGCAAATGAATTTTATTAGTGTCAAATAACCCTATCCAAATCCGTCACTTGTAACGCCGGAAATGCATATCCTCCTATTTCCATCTATTGCACTGCAAATTTTTTTCCTTATTTTGTAACCTGAAGATATAACATTTCTGTGTCTTTGTATATTGTAACTGTTTTACTATTTGTATATATATAACTGTTTTACTATTTGTATATATATATATATATATATATATATATATATATATATATATATATATATGCATTTATGTCGATTTATAATTAGTTTGTTTTCTGAATATTATTTGTACACTCCTGGAAATTGAAATAAGAACACCGTGAATTCATTGTCCCAGGAAGGGGAAACTTTATTGACACATTCCTGAGGTCAGATACATCACATGATCACACTGACAGAACCACAGGCACATAGACACAGGCAACAGAGCATGCACAATGTCGGCACTAGTACAGTCTATATCCACCTTTTGCAGCAATGCAGGCTGATATTATCCCATGGAGACGATCGTAAAGATGCTGGATGTAGTCCTGTGGAACGGTTTGCCATGCCATTTCCACCTGGCGCCTCAGTTGGACCAGCGTTCGCGCTGGACGTGCAGACCGCGTGAGACGACGCTTCATCCAGTCCAAACATGCTCAATGGGGGACAGATCCGGAGATCTTGCTGGCCAGGGTAGTTGACTTACACCTTCTAGAGCACGTTGGGTGGCACGAGATACATGCGGACATGCATTGTCCTGTTGGAACAGCAAGTTCCCTTGCCGGTCTAGGAATGGTAGAACGATGGGTTCGATGGCGGTTTTGATGTACCGTACACTATTCAGTGTCCCCTCGACGATCACCAGAGGTGTACGCCCAGTGTAGGAGATCGCTCCCCACACCATGATGCCGGGTGTTGGCCCTGTGTGCATCGGTCGTATGCAGTCCTGAATGTGGCGCTCACCTGCGCGGCGCCAAACACGCATACGACCATCATTGACCATCATTGGCACCAAGGCAGAAGCGACTCTCATCGCTGAAGACGACACGTCTCCATTCGTCCCTCCATTCACGCCTGTCGCGACACCACTGGAGGCGGGCTGCACGATGTTGGGGCGTGAGCGGAAGACGGCCTAACGGTGTGCGGGACCGTAGCCCAGCTTCATGGAGACGGTTGTGAATGGTCCTCGCCGATACCCAGGAGCAACAGTGTCCCTAATTTGCTGCGAAGTGGCGGTGCGGTCCCCTACGGCACTGCGTAGGATCCTACGGTCTTGGCGTGCATCCGTGCGTCGCTGCGGTCCGGTCCCAGGTCGACGGGCACGTGCACCTTCCGCCGACCACTGGCGACAACATCGATGTACTGTGGAGACCTCACGCCCCACGTGTTGAGCAATTCGGCGGTACGTCCACCCGGCCTCCCGCATGCCCACTATACGCCCTCGCTCAAAGTCCGTCAACTGCACATACGGTTCACGTCCACGCTGTCGCGCCATGCTACCAGTGTTAAAGACTGCGATGGAGCTCCGTATGCCACGGCAAACTGGCTGACACTGACGGCGGCGGTGCACAAATGCTGCGCAGCTAGCGCCATTCGACGGCCAACACCGCGGTTCCTGGTGTGTCCGCTGTGCCGTGCGTGTGATCATTGCTTGTACAGCCCTCTCGCAGTGTCCGGAGCAAGTATGGTGGGTCTGACACACCGGTGTCAATGTGTTCTTTTTTCCATTTCCAGGAGTGTATTTATACGCTGGGTCTGGCCCAGGCAAAACTATGCTATCGAACGAATACATCGATAGGTCGTGTGGAGAACCAAAGTGTTTAGGATCTTTGGTAGTGTTAACTCTGTCGTGTGGAGCGAGAGCAGAGGGAGTCTGGCTGGAGGAGGGCAGTGGTGCAGGCGTGTTGTGTGACACTCCCGCGAGTTGCCGCGCTTTCGGGGTTGGGCAGCATGTAACTGCGCTCGACTTGCTATGATAGTTTCTGACACGGCGTCGCAGATGGGAAGCATTAGCCGGCGCACATCAAAAGCCCGTTTCGCCTGGTGACCGTGTCGAGAAGAAAGCGCTCCAACATGCAGCTTCTGCAACAGCGACGGCCGACAGTGAGTGACTGTCGCCACCTCCTCGATCGACGGCTTCAAACCTTCAATCAACCAACAAGGAAGACTGGAAGCACGTAAAGTTATTGTAACTGTATGGCAGACCTCAGCTTTTCAAACTGTTCCATTTTCGTAACTATAATTACAGCAACTCAGCATAAACATTTGTTGCTCATTGTCCTAATTGCATTACCATGCAGGGTCCCTTCCTTTCCGGAATGAACCCGAGTGTCGTTGAAATTCAAACGCCAGCATTAAAGTAATATTATTCCATTTCACTGCTTTAATTTCAGAGTTCAGTTGAAGTATTCATAGCTCGCTACAATATTTAGATTACATAAGCACAAATTATGAGTGCGAGTTTTGTTACCATATTTTAGCTTACCTGTGACTACTGCTCAGCTTGGTACATACTAAATTTTACTGCTGTCAATTGTTCAGAATCTTTTAATTCAAGTTCAAAGTTAAATATATTATTTCTAAATTGCGTAGATTCAGGTAGCTTTTGAAATGATTGTTCAGGTAGTCCAAGACTAGCCGTATTTGACTGAATTTCGGTGTCCTTCAGAAACAAAGCTCACTATTAATTTCAGTCACTACATTAACTCACAATTTTCCGGTTTTATTCATTCTTTTGCTAAATTAAGTCAGAGTGTAGCGAAATTTATTACTTCTGACAAACTTTCAGTTTTCACACTACACTTGTCAACCTTCAGTTGCCACGCTTCTAATGCTAATGATAAGTGTAATAACCTTTCTTTTTCAGTTACTATAGTAATTGTCCATAGTACTGGCGACCGTAATTTCCCCCAAATCTGAAATATCTAGTTAACGCTAGTTAATTGTTAACATAACGGCCGCACATTTACTTTCTTTATTAACTTTACTCCTTTTCAAAATTAATTTCGACCAGTTTCATTTGCATTTTTCCTTTCACTTAGATGTAACCCTTTCCTCCCTCTTTACCGACAGATTAACTTCGATGACGATTGCTTTTCCCAAATTTCCACTAGGTACACGCGGTTTAATTTTTCACTGTCATTAAGGACGATAAGTGAGGGGGGGGGGGGGGTTTACACACTTACAACTAGCGAAAATCTCCTCGTTTCCACAGAGGTCCTACGCTGCAGCACAAGTCGACACTTGTTACTCATTTCCACTCACGAAGCATAACCGAAAAATGGCTAAGCAAAAATCTCTCCCCACACATGAGTATGCACAAAGGATCCTCTCAGTCTTCCATGTTGCACTCAGTTCCCTCGTTGATCACAATGGACCGTGAAATCTAGACTCCAAAAATACTCTTCGAAAATACCACCTCCACCACAGAGGATGGACAACCTCTCCACCCCATGGTGACCACTGGCCCACTGTCGCAATTCCGTGAGTTCTCCACCACTTCATGAAATCGTTTAAAATATGAGGCTTTCGGCCAATAAGGATAACTGAGCAAAAGTGGGCCATTACATCGACCATTCCACAGCTGCTGCTAACAGCAGTTATCTCAGGTGCTGACCCGTTGGACGACATTCAGAACCCTTTCTGTAAGAGTCGTCATGGTGGAATTTCTCGCCACGCCTATCATGTAGGCTTCAGCCATCTCCAGTTAGCAGAATTAGGGAGACCCCAGTCCATCAAACTTAGTCGAACAAAAACACCTTTCCCCTAAGAGCGGAAATTGGCCGCAGTGATTGCAAAGTGCATCAGGGCTGACAGCCGCTGTGGTTCTAGGCGCTTCATTCCGGAACCAAGCGGCTGCTACTGTCGGAGGTTCGTATCCTACCTCGGACATGGATGTGTGTGATGTCCTTAGGTTAGTTAGTTTTAAGTAGTTCTAAGACTAGGGGACTGATGACCTCCGGTGTTAAGTCCCATAATGCTTAGAGCAATTTGAAGCATTTGAAACAGGGGTAAACACACGTGGTGGGCCAAGAAATTATAGATTACAAACTGTGCCGACAGGAAGGCCATTGAGCCACAAAGCTAACAGAATATAAATTCGTGGAACCATGAAAAAAGTGAATCTCATACAAATCGATAAAATATAGTAAACAATAGTGTAGCACTTGCATGGTTTGTAATACTGCACCACGACTGAAGCTATTTCTCATTGTACATTACTGGGAAAAATGCAACACCTTTGAGAACAATGCACTTTTACGGACCCATGATGACAGGTAGTTTACCATTGAAGGAATGTGTGATAACAAATTCAGACCAAATATACCACATATACCAGTAGAGGATGCCCCTAACAGTAACATCAGTACATAGTGTGCCTACCACTTGACAGCGACACCGGCGTGTATTCTTAGACATAAAGGATCGTAACGGATCTGAATGGCATCCTGCGATGGATTTTCCCAATTATGTTGCACCTTTCGTTGGAGTTCAGCAATGGTTCTTCCAGCCTCTGAGATCGGGTAAGTTCCTCTCCACAATTTGCCACACAGGTTCTGTTGGCGAGAGATCTGCTGATCTTCCTGTCAAGGGCAGTTGCCGTACATCACGTTGCTGCACGTTGCTGTGCAGCAGCTGTATGGAGGCGTGCACTGTCCTGCTGAAAATTCACATCACCTTCGTGTCATAGAAATGGCAGCAGCACAAGAATAAGAACCTGTGCAGCGTAGCAGGGGGAGTTGGGTTGTATGGGGAAGGAGACCAGACAGCGAGGTCATCGGTCACATCGGATTAGGGAAGGACGGGGAAGGAAGTCGGCCGTGCCCTTACAAAGGCATTTTGCCTTGAGTGATTTAGGGATGGCCGGACGCGGGATTGAACCGTCGTCCTCCCGAATGCGAGTCCAGTGTGCTAACCACTGCACCACCTCGCTCGGTACAGTGTAGCAGGCACTGGCTATTTTACCCTGCAGGAACACCAGATGTGACCACGAATTGTAGCTGATAGCCACCCCATATTGTGCGGCCTGGGATGGAAGCTGTGTATCCTGGGAAAATGCACTCTGTAGAAGGACACTCACCAGGTCTGTGCCTTACACGTTTGCGTCCATCACTCGCATCCATTCAGTACCTACTCCCATCGCTGAAGACTGCCAGTGCTCTCTTCAGTCAACTCTTTCAAGACACCTGAGTACTTTTATTGTCCATGTAGTGATGTCAGTGGTAGCCCCACCAGTGGCAGAAGTGATCTTAGTCCTGCTGGAAAGAGAAGGTTTCCAGCGGTCCCTGACGACGCGGCAGCTGCAACAAGTGCCCGGATGTCGTCCCTGGATGGTATTAAGTTGACCACCGCTTCCCGGACAATACATCGAAATTAACGTGCGTCCTTATTACGTGGGCATACAGAAATTGTTGCCAGCCGCTGTGGCCCAGCGGTTGTAGGCGCTACAGTTCGGGAACACGATGCTGCTACGGTCGCAGGTTCGAATCCTGCCTCGGGCATGGATGTGACTGATGTCCTTAGGTTAGTTAGGTTTACGTAGTTCTGAGTCTAGGGGACTGATGACCTCAGATGTTAAGTCCCATAGTGCTCAGATCCATTTGAACCATCTGAAGAACTTGTTCTACAAGGGTGTGAATGTTCCACAAACCACCGCTGACGGCAGTGAGACAGAAACGATACATTGTGCCCCACATGTGGAGAAAATCATCCATCGAACTTCAAGCAGGCCCATAATTCCGATCGGGCACAAATGACTGAACTTGTTCAATAGGAGTACGTACTCGTCAGTGGGGCATGGTTTTACCTATGATGACTGTTGCACACAGTGCCCACGTCTAATCTCAGCACAGTTACTGCCTGATGAATCGAAACAGAGGAAGCACAGATAGGCCTCCAGAGTGCTACCTGGTCCCCGATGACAGAGATAAATAGTAGTTTCCGTTCGGCATTGTGTTTGTGGTTTTATTATTTTTATAGCATTCTGTACCGTGTTCAGCTGCACGGAGGTGTATGGAATCCGTACTGAGGAGCAGACGCTGCAAAGAGAGGGCGCCGGCCGACCTCCAGGCCTGCGAGCCCCGGCCGCTCGCCGCTCGGCACTCGCGTCACGTAGCAGCCGTCAGCAGCGGGCGGCGTGGCGGGCTGCCGGACCTTCAGCAGCTCACCACATGCAGCGTAGGCACTCTGCGGCCGCCGCCCCCGCAGGTGCGCGACCCGGCACGTGGTCCCCTCCCCTCCCCCACGCAGGCAGAAGACTTTCTGCTGCCCGCGGTGTGACTGATAGGTCGCTGGTCTCTCTATCAGAACTCTCTCGGGGCTGTTATCGCGGTGAACAGCTTCTGACTGACTGTAGGCGTTTTTCGTGGTCGTGATCAGTGTTTCACACATATAGTTCTAACTTTGTACATTACGAGCCAAATTTGTTTTGAAATTTCGTGCAAGTTGATGCACGCGGCCCATGAACCTTGACATGGAAGTCTAGCGCGACATTTGTACTACGTCATAACGTAAATGTGGACATTGTGGACCGCTCTATGTCGTTGACAGCAGAGTTTAGGTCATTAATTTTTTTTTAAGTTTCAACAATTTATGCATGCTATCGGTCAGTTTGTACAGAAACCAGATGGCACTTATAAGAGTCGACGGGCATGAAAGGGAAGCAGCGGTTGGGAAGGGACTGAGACAAGTTTCTGGCCTGTCCCCGATGTTATTCAATCTGTATATTGAGCAAGCAGTAAAGGAAACAAAAGAAAAATTCGGAGTAGGTATTAAAATCCATGGAGGAGAAATAAAACGTTCAGGTTCGCCGATGACATTGTAATTCTGTCAGAGACAGCAAAGTACTTGGAAGAGCAGTTGAACGGAATGGACAGTGTCTTGAAAGGAGGGTCTAAGATGAACATCAACAAAAGCAAAACAAGGATAATGGAATGTAGTCGAATTAGGTCGGGTTGTGCTGAGATCACATAACTAATGAGGAGGTATTGAACAGAATTGGGGAGAAGAGGAGTTTGTGGCACAACTTGACAAGAAGAAGGGACCGGTTGGTTGGACATGTTCTGAGGCATCAAGGGATCTCAAATTTAGCATTGGAGGGCAGCGTGGAGGGTAAAAATCGTAGAGGGGGACCAAGAGATGAATACACTAAGCAGATTCAGAAGGATGTAGGTTGCAGTAAGTACTGGAAGATGAAGAAGCTTGCACAGGATAGAGTAGCATGGAGAGCTACATCAAACCAGTCTCAGGACAGAAGACAACAACAACAACAGCATCGGTCAGTTCACTTTGTAGCCAGATCCAAAGCCAAGCACCAAATCACAAGATGCTGTGTATAGAACAATTTATACATGGTATCGGCCTGTTCACTTTGTAACCAGATCCAAAGTCGAGAACCAAATCACAAGATGCTGTGTATAGAACATTTGAGTTGATATTTTGAAGCTATAGCTATCGAATAACACTTGAATCTCAATAACAACATTCTACGTTCAAATGGTTCAAATGGCTCTAAGCACTATGGGACTTAACATCTGAGGTCATCAGTCCCCTAGACTTGGATCTAAGTACACCTAACTAACGTAAGGACATCACACACATCCATGCCCTAGGTAGGAATTGAACCTGCGACCGGAGCAGCCGAGTGGTTCCGGACTGAAGCGCCTAGAACCGCTCGGCCACGGCGGCCGGCTAACATTCTACGTGACATCCGTGATACCGGTATGTAATTAAATGCCTAAGAAGGCTTAGTATTTTCTTCCGTACAGCTATCTCTATTTACAAGCCAAAATTACTAAAATGGTTGAAAATCCGCAATAAAATGATACTAAGAAGCAGCGAAGCAATTTCAGGGGCAAAAATAATCAGTCTAGGCTCTTGTTGACGACAAATCGTTAATAACCTTCAAAGTTATCACATAATGGACGCAACACTGAAATTCATGAAAAATACAATTTACTGAGTTCCGTATTACCAAAAGTATATAACTTTTCAAGAATTTATAAATCATTAGGTAATTTGGCTGACGGAGAATCTGGAATTTCGTGGACTGAGCGTTTATTGAAATAAGTAAGCTGTAAATTGCGTCGTAATTTTCAACTTCAGAATACAACTGATTTGTACCAATTTTGTCGTCAAAATTATCCTTATAATTTAACACCATTAAATTAGATAAACACCACTGTAAATGTCAACTCACTGTAACTCACTTAAAAGAGAATTTTGGCAAGCAAGTGCCAAATTCAGTGCCTAGTCACATACTTCCAGTCACTCTACTACACGGGCCAGTAGGCCGCGTAGTCTTAGTCGCTTTGCCACGGTTCGTGTGGCTCCACCCCCCCCCCCCCCCCTCATCCCTAATGCATGGGTGTGCGTGTTGTCATTAGCGTAAGTTAGTTTAGCTTAGATTATGTAGTGAGTAAGCCTATGGACCGATAACCTCAGCAGTTTGGTCCCATAGGAACTTACCACCATACAACACGGTCCAGACACATAAATGTGATCACTGCCTATTTTCGGCGGCAAAGAGCAATGGCCACTCACAGACGGCAGGTGGTACCGCAAGTGGTAGAGAGTATATCAAACGTGTCTTGGGGGAGCGGCGGGACGTGGAAAACAATGAAATGGTTGTCGTAATGCGGAAAAGGAGCTATTTATGTGTCGACCAAATGGGCGTGATATTGGCTTTCTGGCGAGGGGTGGAATATCTCTGAAGCGCCTAAGTTTGTAAATTGCTCGCGCCACAGTGGTTAAAGAATACCATGCATGGTACAAATTGCGGTATGTAAAACCTGCCATGACGCAATTGTGTGAACCACTACAGGCCATGAATGGCAAGGGTGGGCGACAACTGTGGCGATGTTTACGGGCGGAATAGACTTGCAACAGTCGAGCAACTGACCGCCCATATTAACCAAGTGCTACCAACAGTGTTTCCTCAGCAACCGCTCAGCTAACGTTTCTGCCCATGAGCCTCTGCAGCAGGCTCCTGATTCAGGCACTGACTGCTATTCAAGGGCGGCGAAGGCTGGAATTCCCACGGTAGAGCTGCAACTGACCGTCCACAGAGCAGTGCCACGTGGCTTACCCGCATGAATCACAGAAATGGCATACACTGGGCAATCTCGTCATTCTGGAAGTCACTACGGATCAACGCAAATATGCATCTATCCTTGGGGGCCTATGTCCACCCCTTCATGCAATTTGTTCTTTCCTCAGCATTTACCAGCAGGACAATGCAAAAT
Source organism: Schistocerca gregaria (assembly GCF_023897955.1). NCBI lineage: Eukaryota > Metazoa > Arthropoda > Insecta > Orthoptera > Acrididae > Schistocerca > Schistocerca gregaria. The sequence continues at coordinate 571,611,896 of NC_064925.1, forward strand.
GTCACAGCTCGCAGAGCGCGTGCGCAGTTCGCACAGCACAGGTTGAGCGTAGAATTCTCCCTTTGCCACCAAACTTCTTGGATTCAAACCCAATCGAAACTGTGTTGGACCACATGGATTCTCGAACGAGGAACCAAGCGCATCCGACCACCCCACTGGATTCGGCCTGGCTACCGATCCCTGACTCTCTTGCTATACGTCCTAACTGCAAAAGGTGTTTATTCAGGCTTTTTTCAAGAGTTCACAGTAATGTGACTGGACCGTGTATTAAGGATCGGTATTTACTATTAAAACATATTGTTTCCCATAGTTAATTACCGATACATCAATAAGTTTTTCAAACGAATCATTAACATCTCTTCTATTTTTAACGCTACTATTGTTTTCTAGAAAACATCTATCTAAGATCACGTTATGGTAGATATATTGAAGCTAGGTGACTGTCAAAGATCTTAGACTTTTCTAAGAGAAACGTACTTGAAATGTAGATGTCTTAATGAGAATGTCTGTGAGCTGCTCCGTATCTACAACTACTGCGCTAATACTGCTGAAGAGTGTACAATGTATGCATCTGGTAGAGATTTGTCTGGCAGCGAAAAAATGGAGATACATAACAATGTAAACGACCTGGGTTTTTATTTGAGAGGCAACGGAGGATGTTAAACCACACTACATGAATTACAGGACTTGGCACACACAGAGTACATTTTAAACATATCGGAGGCAAACGCTTCGAAAGAGTTGTACTAAAATGTCAGTTTCACCCCATTCATACGGCCTTGTATGGAAAAAAAGGCGGTGTCTAAAACGCGCCTCGATAACCCTGTGAAGCATAACGGGCCATGGTGCAGTAGGGTTTGTAGTGCAGGTTAGGGCTATTAATAATATATCGATATATCGATCTCTTTCGTAGAAGATATCGATATATAACGCCGATACATTTCAACGAAGATTCAGTACATCGATTGCAAAGTGGCAATCTCGGGTATCGATATTTTTGTTTTTAGATTTTTCCACAATTTTCTATAAATATTTGAAGTTTTTCTTTTGCTATCGTAGTAGCACATAATTTTACTTTCACTGCGTGAAGGAACCTTACTACTTTTTGAACTTTCATCACGTCCAATCCTTCCCTTTGGCTATGTGAAACAAGTATATGTGACGCAAAAGAAGAAGTCCGATTGCACTGGGGGTGGTGGCGAGATGAATGGAATAACATGTTTTCCGATGTGAAGAAAAGTGACGGAATACCACAGCAGCTGCATTAGAAACAACTTTTAAAGCAACTAGCGAGCTACTTCCTCACATCGGCATTCTTTAAAAAACTGATGCTCAAAATGATGAACAAATATCTAAATCACAAGACTGGTATTTACGGTGGTCGGAGACGTGTGAGAGAAAATGCTGTTGTAATCAGCACTTGGTGCTTCCAACAGAAACTGCAACGTTTAGCTTCACCATGCGTCACCGGCGTTGGCAGAAATGAAAAATAAAAAATAAAAAATAATAAAAACGGGGAAGTTGACATGAACTGTTCAGGAAAAACCCGATTTGTGACGAAACCGGACGACGGACCCAGCGGACAGCTCTTCTTAGGCCACCTGCATGAAGTTACCGTTGTTAGCAAAGCGGTTATATCCAAGCGTGAACGTGCATCGTTCTTCTTTCAATTATTGTTCTAAGGGGGATAGTCAGGCTGCCAGCTTGTTAATATTAAGAGCGTTTAATAACAATAATACTTAAATATACAACTCTAAAACCGGCAATATACTTACAATGTGCCATCGATATTTTTATAGACAGGTACTTCGATGCTCATGAATCGATATATTTATATAAAGAGATAATAGAGATACATTTTTAAATACTGATGTATCGGTTTCCCCATATTTCTCAAAATGTCAACAGAGTTAGTGCGGATCTCTCGACCTTTGAGTCCACACGCAAGTTCCACACAAGGGAGGTGAATACCAGTTACAAGGTGCAACTGCACGAGGGCTAATACGATGCCAGTCTACTGAGCACGTAACAGGTAAGGTCAATGAGACGCCATATTGAATCACATCATTCAGTAGTAAAATTACCTTATTTGCTGGTTTCCTCGATGAGGACTTGAATTAAATGCATTGTTGTAGTTCTACTGGCCAATGAGTGTGGAATCAGCTGAAAACTAGAATAATCGTTGTGGCTACCACGCATCGCTGGTAACTACGTTAGCAGTTATTGTAGAAGGGAATATAGTGTCACTGTAAACATTAATAAAACTTGGTGTTCAGCAATGGCATGGATGTTGTCCCCACTCTTTCTTGCCTTTACTTTCATTATTTAATTATCATTAATGCCTTATTATTACCATTTTAATCAAAATACTAACTTTTTATTGGACAGAATGCCCTTCATTAAACTGCTACTATCATGTCTGTTGTACCAGTCTCCATACTTCCATCACGAGCGTGTTACAGTTGCTCACTCGTTACGGCACGTATAGCTTAACTGCTTAACTTGTCTGTATGTTAGCCGGTTTTTACTCCATTAAATTCATCTGTTTATTTTTTTTCTTCTCCAGACTTCCCTCATTCTTTCACCGTGCTGTCCTCTTTTTTTTACGTATCCTTTATGGTGGGTATCACAGCCAAATATTTATTGAAAAATGCCGCATTCATTCTTCTTTTACAGTCCACAATCCACCAGTCTTCTTTTTGAGATTTTCCAGCAAACTCTTATCACTTTCCATGAAGTTAAGCACGTATTTGGATAATTTTGAGTTCTTCCATGCTTTTTCCAGTTTCTTTGATCCAACGTCAGCCATTTTCTGTGTCGCCGCTGACGTCTACAAATTTCAGAAAACGTCGTTGTGTAATATAAAAAAATGCGTCTCTTAGTTTCGTAAGTTTACAACATCGTGAAGCTTCCATGAGGTAAAGTATATGCGTGTTTATTTTCATGGATAGAAGGGTCTTCCAGATATTTTTAGTTTACAATAGAAAGTCAGTTATGAACTTTGTTGACAGACGGATTCCAACCTAGGCGTTTCTATTACCCAGACATTCCTCACCAGTCTGAACCAACTGCACTTGCCTGAACGACTTAAATTATGACTGACACTGGCAGCAAAGTAAACGAAATGTCGTTAGAGATTCGTGCCAGTATAACACAGTCAGAGCATCTACGATCGTACGCAAAAAAGCAATCAGTGGGGAAACGACCCTCCTCTGTGGTGTGGCAAAGCGGCAGAAGTACGAAGGGTGCGCCATCGGAGTACCGGATTTATGTGTGAACCTTACCCTGCGTGTTAAGTGGTTCCTAGCACGCTAACCTAAGATTGATTTCACGCATGGAAGTATGATGGTCACGAACAGCGCAGAAGAAAAGAAAATTCACGCAATGATCCAAGACTACAGTGAAGTACGGTCGAGATTAAAAATCTTCGTTAGAGATTACGACGGCATTTACTGTGTGCTCAGGTGTTATCCATCTGAAACAAAGCTGCAGCAAACGGTAGCCCGTTGACAGTGGGAATGTGGTATTCGACACAAATCAAACGGTCTAACGGGCCATTAGGATAATGCGGAAGATATTGTAATGGAAGACCAACCGAAATAATCAGAAACAATTTTTCAAACTGGACGTTATAAAAAATAAAGGTGAATAAGAAACTTTGTGGCTTTGGTTTGGTAATATGGAGGTGAGAGAAAGCAACTTAAGACTATGATAAAAAATCTCTTCCAACCAGTGAATGGAACAATGACTGCATCAGGTTGACAATTTGAATTTTTTCTCAGTCTACTCTTCTTCACCATTCATTATTTAATTAGTTTCAAGTGACTCTTTACGTTGACAAAGTCTATGTTAATTTGTTACAAAGACAATCTTCACCATAAAAGTTGTGATGGGTAACGTGCAAATGAACAAGAAAAATTAAACCATATAGCCAAATGCTGATCATTTACAGTTTAGTAATTGACTAATTATTTCTGTTCAGGAATTCCTACATGGTATAGAATGAGTTGTTAACGACGAATACCATTAATCTATATCTGTAAACACTTGTGCTCTCTGCCATTCATTTTTTAAAATGGAAAGATGTGAAAAACGTGTGACTCTACACATTATTTGAATTACTTCTGCTATGAATAAGTTTTGCCACTATGAGGAGTCAAGTAGGATATTACCCATTAGGTCATTAGTGAATGAAAATATTCAAAATACGTTACGTCAATGATTTCTGTGACATCATTGTTGGCAACGATTCTTATGACACAAATAGCTGAACACAGACGTCTTACAAGGCATAATAGTCAAAAGCTTCGTTAAGTCACAGAAAATCTAAACTAAAGACATCTTTCATTTACATTTTATCTGTAAGTAACTGAAAATTTAAATGACTGTCTCATATAAGCATACCTTTTCAGATTCAGACCGTCATGAAATATCAAATTATTACATAGGTTGTGAAATCCCTTGGGTACATTACCTTCTCAAAAATTTTACAAATTTATATGTGGAGTGAGGCTGGCCAGTCTGAAAACTTTGCCACAAGTATAATATGTAATGCTCACCTTCGATTACCTTACAGAAAGTTGTTAGATATTTTATGCAAATGAAAACATTCAAAGCTTTTTCTCATGCCATTTTCTGTAACTAACCCATTAGAGGCCGTAAAAGAATGAGATACACAATTAACTCAGTGAATAAGAAATGACTTTATTAAACTGAATTTACCTTAGAAAGAGGTCAACAAAGTTGGTACCAAATTCTTTGGTCGCTTACTCAAGGATATTAAATGCGTGACAGGTAGCGAAGCTAAATTTGAAAATAAACTGATGAGGTTCTTTCTGGGGAAATACTATTATTCCATAGAGAAATATTTGCTCAGAAACTACTCGTTCATCTAGTGCGTAAGTGTTACTTACCTGTGTTGTCCAACGCAATGTTGTTTTCTTTTATGTGAACTCATTTGTACACCATCTGGTTAGCATGCAGCAATGCAGAGACAGAGATTGAATTAATACTCTGTAAAATGACTCGTTCCATGACATTACGATGTATCGTGCAAAGTGCCCTATGAAACTTTTTACTCGCTAGTTATCTAAGAAACTAATTAACTAACAACATATAACCAGCAATTTAACTGCTGTGTGCGTTGACAAATATTGTGGCCGCACTTGCTCTAGGACCGATGTATCAGAATTGTGTAGTGTCTGAACATTGAAGATGAAACACTTGCGGCACAGAGGTAGAGCTCAGAAGTAGGAATTTATTCATATTCCGACAGAGACTGCTGGCAAGTATCTCAGATAGCTAAAGGTAATTATGTCCAAATACTTACTGATGTGATGCTGCAGAAGAAATTTTCTTATCGTGTTACAATTTTTTACGTACGTCCCTTCGGCTCCAAAAGCTTCACATGTTTTATTGTTTCTTACAATGCGCATTATTGCAAGAGAAACGTCAAATGATTACCCTTTCTTTTCATTGCACTCCACTGAAGTTCTTTGTTTAGAATTGTGCTCGGACTTGGTGATTACAGAGAATGGCGGCATTATGAAGCAAGTGGTGGCTATTGTATAGTTTTATTAGTTCACGCATAAATCGGTTTTGGCCGAATTATATCTTCACGGTATAGTTTAGTTTTGTCAGCTGATGTGGTATTGAAGGAAAGGCAACAATAATGAATATGGAAGAAAAGGAAAGTAATTGCAATCGAAATTTTAATATAATAAAAATGAGAATGGTCTAAATGTCTTGCTTTCAGTATGGTACACGCTTTTAGCCGTAGCTGACTCTTGAAGAAGATCTAATTTCCTTTAAGGAATTTCTGTTAACCTGAATATAGTATCTATGAGTAAATTAACGACACACGGACGTTGAAACATATTCTAAGGATAATGTGAACTGTTTAACATTTGATTGTATCTCTTAACAAACATTATTTAAAAAAAAAAATTACTGTATTTGACCGAGCGAGGTGGCGCAGTGGTTAGCACACTGGACTCGCATTCGGGAGGACGACGGTTCAATCCCGTCTCCGGCCATCCTGATTTAGGTTTTCCGTGATTTCCCTAAATCGTTTCAGGCAAATGCCGGGATGGTTCCTTTGAAAGGGCACGGCCGATTTCCTTCCCAATTCTTCCCTAACCCGAGCTTGCGCTCCGTCTCTAATGACCTCGTTGTCGACGGGACGTTAAACACTAACCACCACCACCACCTACTGTATTTGAGAGGCAGAGGATGATTACTGTTAGCCTCGCAATCCTCAGGAAAAAAAGAACGAATCAAGTGTTTCGCTGATGGGAATTGGGTAGTACTCTCTCCTCATGTTCTTTGCTTTATCTTCATAGCGTTGACCTTTCGCTATCGATCAGAAGGGCATATTTCTCTCAACAGCTTTGCTCCTCGCTTCAGTTTCGGCAAGTAAGGAGGAAAAAGTTGACAAATTCAGACAGATGAGTGATGCCCTGCACCATTTTCATACTTGAACAATGCTATGTGCAGGGTGGTCCAGCTGAATATTTTCAATTCGCTTTTTATCGCATTACACGAGAGTTCAATGCTAATCGATACTGCAGCATGAGCCCAACTTGTGTTCTCATACCTGCCACCACAATTTATTATTGAAGTCCGTCACACAAATATACATTATTTTTCCCAGGTAGTCTCAACGGCAGGACTGCATAATATATCAGAGACGTTTTTTGAACAACATATCCAAACCGAATATTTTTTATACAGAACCCACATTATTATATTGGGTTGCAGAATTAATACAGGGCGATTCAGCTGCCCATACCTATAACTTTTATGCACCCCACAACACTTTCAAATACCACGTGCAAGATTTTCGTAATCTCTGTGCCCAAGCAATTAGTCCTACAGATAAAAATGAAGAGGACCTTCCTTTTATAAATTTTAGTGTAGTTAAATGGTTCAAATGGCTCTGAGCACTATGAGACTTACCATCTCAGGTCATCAGTTCCCTAGAACTTAGAACTACTTAAACCGAACTAGCCTAAGGACATCACAAACATCCATGCGCGAGCCAGGATTCCAACCTGCGACAATAGTAATCGCGCGGTTCCAGACTGAAGCGTCTAGAATCGCTCGGCCAAAACGGCCGGCTAACTTCTGTAGTGGGATACGTTTTCGCTAGATGATGCAGTGACCCTCAAAAGCGTTTTTCTTGAATAACTCGAAAACCGTGGCCTCCAGCGAATAAGTGTACCAGTAAAATATTGAACTATATTAGAACATGTTCACTTTTTATGTAGAACTATTAGTTCGGACATAGAGGACAAGGGAACAGTAAAATCTCGCTGGTGGGTTTTGAGGTGTTGCAGGCGGAGGGACACACATCGCGCCCTCCGTTTTAGCGGTAACGCGCTATTCCAAGTGCCCAAACTGCGGTGACGCCGATACTGCCTTCACGGTGCGTAAGCCGTGCACGAGAGGCGCACCTCTTAAACTGGTCACGGAGCTGCTCCTCGTGTCGGTGGAGGTAGACGGAGTCGCTTGGAAGACGCTCCCGACGCCCCAGTTGAAGCCAGTTCCATGTTCGCGGTCATCGTTCGGGAGTGGTTGCCGCCATTATGCACAAATGTGCATGACGGTTGCATCGTTAGCCGCCATTGGTCTCGCGACATATAACTGCACGGTCAGTAATCAGTTTCTCCTGATGGGTAACAGTTCCGACGCGAAACGGTAGCACGTATCCCAAACCTTTTGGTGACCGGGCTGGTCTCGGCAATTCTCCTGACTATTAGTATCTTAGCTACCTCTCGCCAAACTGTATTTACTCACGGTTGAATCGTTCAATATTTTGTCCGCAATTTGTACAATTCGATTATTATTGTGTCTTGACCTTCAGCAACACGAGTCTTGTAAGTCCTTTAACTTCGTTGGCGTGCAGCGACAGTTATTCACGTGTAACGGAGGAGGAGAGCAACAGTGTTTAACGTCCCGTCAACAGCAACGTCATCACAAACGAAGCACAATCTCGGATTAGGGAAGGATGGGGAAGGAAATTGGCCGAGCCTTTGAAGGGAACCTTCCCGGCATTTGCGCGAAGAAATTGAGGGAAATCACGGAAAACCTAAATGAGGAGAGCCGGACGCTGGTTTGAATAGTCGTCCTCCCGAATGCGAATGCAGTGGTTACCCAGTGCGACACCTCGCTCGGTTACGTGTAACGGGCTACATCTCATTTAACGTGTTGCCGCGATACAATGTATGCAGCATCATACGACATCTATCTGTTTGCTCTTTTTGCTGTGGTTTATCCCTGGTGCCTCTTTCTTGATCAGTTAATCACTGAAGCCCCACCAGGTGTGATAGGCCGTGATGCCGGTTCGGTCGGGATGAAAGAGGCACGGATGAGATTTAATATCATCAGTTCTCAGAGGAACAAGAAAAACTTACAGTCAAATTAATTATACTCTCATTTTACAATCAGCTTTGTAAACCTCCTCCACCTCCACATTTTAAAAGGAAATAATTCTATTCACACTACTGGCAATTAAAATTGCTACACCAAGAAGAAATGCAGATGATAAACAGGTATTCATTGGACAAATATATTGTACTACAACTGACATATGAATACATTTGCACGCAATTTGGGTGCTTAGATCCAGAGAAATCAGTAACTAGAACAACCACCTATGGCCGTAATAACGGCCTTCATACGCCTGGGCGTTGTCAAATAGAGCTTGGATGGCGTGTACAGGTACAGCTGCCCATGGAGTTTCAATACGGTACCACAGTTCATCAAGAGTAGTGACTGGCGTATTGTGACGAGCCAGTTGCTCGGCCACCATTGACTAGAAGTTTTCAATTGGTGAGAGATCTCGAGACTGTGCTGGCAAAGGCAGCAGTCGAACATTTTCTGTATCCGGAAAGGCCCGTAGAGTACCTGCAACGTGGGGTCGTGCATTATCCTGCTGAAACGTAGGGTTTCGCAAGGATCGAATGAAGGGTAGAGCCACGAGTCGTAACACATCTGAAATGTAACGTCCACTGTTCAAAGTGCCGCCAATGTGAACAAGAGGTGACCGAGACGTGTGATACGCCAAAATGGCGATGACGAATACACGCTTCCAATGTGCGTTCACCGCGATGTCGCCAAACACCGATGCGACCAGCATGATGCTGTAAACAGAACCTGGACTTCCCCACAAAAATGACGTTTTGCCATTCGTGTAACGAGGTTCGTCGTTGAGTACTCCATCGCAGGCGCTCCTGTCTGTGATTGAGCGTCAAGGGTAACCGCACCCTTCGTCTCCGAGCTGATAGTCCACGCTGCTGCAAACGTGGTCGATCTGTTCGTGCAGATGGTTGTTGTCTTGCAAACGTCCCCATCTGTTGACTCAGGGATCGAGGCGAGGCTGCACGATCCGTTACAGCCATTCGGATGAGATGCCTGTCATCTCGACTGCTAGTGATACGAGGCAGTTGGGATCCAGTACGGCGTTCCGAACCACCCTCCAGAATCCGGCGATTCCACATTCTGCTAACAGTCATTGGATCTCGACTAACGCGAGCAGCAGTATCGCGATACGATAAACCGTAATCGCGATAGGCTACAATCCGACCTTTATCAAAGTCGGAAACGTGATGGTACGCATTTCTTCTCCTTACGCGTGGGATCACAACAACATTTCACCAGGCAACGCCGGTCAACTGCTGTTTGTGTATGAGAAATCGGTTGGAAACTTTCCTCATGTCAGCACGTTGTAGGTGTCGCCACCGGCGCCAACCTTGTGTGAATGCTGTGAAAAGCTAATCATTTGCCTATCACAGCATCTGCTTCCCGTCGGTTAAATTTCGCGTCTGTAGCACGTCACCTTCGTGGTGTAGCAATTTTAATGGCCAGTAGTGTACTTGCAAGTTTCCGTGGACTATTTAACTTAGAGTTATTTGCTAAAATATCTGCTGGAATATTTAATTCGCAAAAGATGTACTCAAAAAGAAACACTGTGACGAATGATTTAAGACTTTGTGATCTTTGGTGTATATTGAGTTTTAATAAAAATTCGAAAGCATGAGTCAGCCTTTCCAATACCCAGTCCTTGCTCCATACTATTTTCTGGTACAGTTTACCTCATTTGATCGCAGCGTTTATCGTGCTACCGGAGGGGTGTGGCACTTACTGTGCATCGACTTTGAAGATACCATAGCAGCCAAGCTCAAACATACACTATACAGAGTGGGCCATTGATCGTGACCGGGCCAAATATCTCAGAAAATAAGCATCAAACGAAAAAACTACAAACAACGAAACTCGTCTAGCTTGAAGGGGGATCCAGATGGCACTATGGTTGGCCCGCTAGATGGCGCTGCCATGGGTTAAAAAAAAAATAGGAACCCCCATTTTTATTACATATTCGTTTAGTACGTGAAGAAAGATGAATGTTTTAGTTGTACCAAAGTTTTTGCTTTGTGATAAATGGCGCTGTAATAGTCACAACCATATGGCTCACAATTTTAGACGAACAGTTGGTAACAGGTAGGTTCCTTAAATTAATATACAGAATGTAGGTCTGTTTGAACATTTTATTTCGCTTGTTCGAATGTGATACATGTACCTTTGTGAAGATATCATTTCTGAGAATTCATGCTGTTACAGCGTGTTTACCTGTAAATACCACATTAGTGCAATAAATTCTCAAAATGATGTCCGTCAACCTCAATGCATTTGGCAATACGTGTCACGACATTCATCTCAACAGCGAGTAGTTCGCCTTTCGTAATGTTCGCACATGCATTGACAATGCGCTGACGTATGTTGTCGCGCGTTGTCGGTGGATCACGATAGCAAATATCCTTCAACTTTGCCCACTGAAAGAAATCCGGGTACGTCAGATCCGGTGAACGTGCAGGCCATGGTATGGTGCTTCGGTGACCAATCCACCTGTCATGAAATATGCAATTCAACACCGCTTCAACCGCACGCGAGCTATGTGCCGGACATCCATCACGCTGGAAGTACAGCGTCATTCTGTCATGCAGTGAAACATCTTGTAGTAACATAGATAGAACATTACGTAGGAAATCAGCATACATTGCATCATTTAGATTGCCAGCGATAAATGGGGGGCCGATTATCCTTCCTGCCATAATGCCGCACCACAGATTAACCCGCCAAGGCCGGCGATGTTTCACTTGTCGCAGCCATCGTGGATTTTCGGTGCCCAATAGTGCATATTATGCCGGTTTACGTTACCGCTGTTGGTGAATGACGCTTCGTCGCTAAATAGAACGCTTGCAAATAATTTGTCCTCGTCCCGTGATTTCTCTTGTGCTCAGTGGCAGAACTTTACGTGAAGTTCAAAGTCGTCGTCATGCAATTCCTGGTGAATAGAAATATGGTAGGGGTACAATCGATGTTTATGTAGCATTCTCAACACAGACGTTTCTGACATTCGCGCAATTCTTCTGCTACTGATGTGCGGATTAGCCGCGACAGCAGTTAAAACTACCTACTTGGGCATCGTCATTTGTTGCAGCTCGTGGTTGACGTTTCACATGTAGCTGAGCACTTCCTGTTTCCTTAAATAATACCATCCGCACTCGTGGAATGTTACGTGATACCACGTACTTAAACGTTTGTGACTATTACAGCGCCATCTATGACAAAGCAAAAGAAGTGGTCCAACTAAAACATTCGTATTTTTTTACGTACAACACGAATATGTAATAAAAACTGGGGTTTACTATTTAAAAAACGGAGTTGATATCCGTTTGACCTATGGAAGTGCCATCTAGCGGGCCAACCATAGCGCCATCTGGTTTCCCCCTTCAAGCTAGACGAGTTTCGTTCTTTGTAGTTTTTCCGTTTTATGGTTGTTTCGTGAGATATTTGGACCGGTCATTATCAACGGTCGACCCTGTATACGTGTGATGTCCATTGTGAGGGACACGTCCTACTTGAAGTACACAATGGTTTTCTTGAAAAACTAACTGCGCCCGCCTCGTCTACTGACTTCAGGCAATGAGAAAGCGTTGTCAAACTACTTACTTCGACAACGATGAAAGTTCTAACAGTAAACGGGGGTATCAGCAGAGAAACAGGCTAGGGCGATTACGCAGATGGGCACCGGAGGAGGCGCAACCCAAATGCAGTCTCGCAAGGAGAGCGGCTGGGGCCGTTTCCATGGTGACAAAAGCAGGCAGCCCTTCCAGTCGCCGGAGGAGAGGAATTTAATATCGCGGGCGCGGCTGGACTGCGGACTGGAAGCAGGAGCGAGCGCGGCCGGCCGGCTGCGTCGCACATTCGTTAAAACCGCGGGCCGCCGCGGCTGCCTCTGCGTACCCGGCGAGAGCCGTCCGCACTTCGCGATGTCTCATTAAAAACTTCTGGCAGCGTCACTCGTGTCCTTGACGACAACGCCTCTACCTTCGAAGGCGAGAGAAATCATTCACTTTGTCAGAGTCTTCGCGTGTACTGCGTGGCATCTATAAACGAGAGTCTTATAGACTACACAGCAACAGGGCCGTTGTTCTCGTGAGTACCATTGACGGTACCGGTGTATACAGAGTGTTAAAAAAAGGTGCGGGCAAACTTTCAGGAAACATTCCTCACACAGAAATAAAGAAAAGATGTTAAGTGGACGTGTGTCCGGAAACGCTTAATTTCCATGTTAGAGCTAATTTTAGTTTCGTCAGTATGTACTGTACTTCCTCGATTCACCGCCAGTTGTCCCAATTGAAGGAAGGTAATGTTGACTTCGGTGCTTGTGTTGACATGCGACTCATTGCTCTACAGTACTAGCATCAAGCACATCAGTATGTAGCATCAACAGGTTAGTGTTCATCAGGAACGTGGTTTTGCAGTCAGTGCAATGTTTACAAAGGCGGAGTTGGCAGATGCCCATTTGATGTATGGATTAGCACGGGGCAATAGCCGTAGCGCGGGACGTTTGTATCGAGACAGATTTCCAGAACGAAGGTGTCCGGACAGGAAGACGTTCGAAGCAATTGATCGGCGTCTTATGGAGCACGGAACATTCCAACCTGTGACTCGCGACTTGGGAAGACCTAGAACGACGAGGACACCTGCAATGGACGAGGCAATTCTTCATACAGTTGACGATAACCCTAATGTCGGCGTAAGAGAAGTTGCTGCTGTACAAGGTAACGTTGACCACGTCACTGTATGGAGAGTGCTACGGGAGAACAAATTGTTTCAGTACCGTGTACAGCGTGTGCAGGCACTATCAGCAGCTAATTGGTCTCTACGGGTACACTTCTGCGAATGGTTCATCCATCAATGTGTCAATCCTCATTTCAGTGCAAATGTTCTCTTGACGGATGAGGCTTCATTCCAACGTGATCAAATTATAAATTTTCACAATCAACATGTGTGGGCTGACGAGAATCCGCACGCAATTGTGCAATAACGTCATCAACACAGATTTTCTGTGAACGTTCGAGCAGGCATTGTTGGTGATGTCTTGATTGGGCCCCATGTTCTTCCACCTACGCTCAATGGAGCACGTTACCATGATTTCGTACGGGATACTCTACCTGTGCTGCTAGAACATGTGCCTTTACAAGTACGACACAACATGTGGTTCATGCACGATGGAGCTCCTGCACATTTCAGTCGAAGTGTTCGTACGCTTCTCAACAACAGACTCGGTGACCGTTGGATTGGTAGAGGCGGACCAATTCCATGGCCTCCACGCTCTCCTGACCTCAACCCTCTTGACTTTCATTTATGGGGTCATTTGAAAGCTCTTGTCTACGCAACCCCGGTACCAAATGTAGAGACTCTTCGTGCTCGTATTGTGGATGGCTGTGATACAATACGCCATTCTCCAGGGCTGCATCAACGCATCAGGGATTCCATGCGACGGAGGGTTGATGCATGTATCCTCGCTAACGGAGGTCATTTTGAACATTTCCTGTAACAAAGTGTTTGAAGTCACACTGGTACGTTCTGTTGCTGTGTGTTTCCATTCCATGATTAATTTGATTTCAATAGAAGTAATAAAATGAGCTCTAACATGGAAAGTAAGCGTTTCCAGGCACATGTGCACATAACATATTTTCTTTCTTTGTGTGTGAGGAATGTTGCCTGAAAGTTTGGCCGTACCTTATATATATATATATATATATATATATATTGGAAGGGTGTCATACATGTATTTCATGCAGTGATAACACGGGTAGGGAAAAATATTTATCTGTGACAGTCGTTGGGAATTAGCGTACAAACATTTCTGCTATTGTTTTCGACTACTATGCTCAAAGTTCTGTTTGTAATTAAATGTTACGGTAAAGTACCGTATATTGTAATGTTGTTAAAGAAAAGTCGAACACTCTTTTATAAAACAGCTTCAAACGTCTGATTACAAATGAGTTAATATGTTAAATACTTGACGTTAAGAATGTAAGGCACAAAATATTTAGAAAATATTAGAAATTATACTTAAAGTTTATTGGAATTGTAGTACGAATACATACGAACGGGAACAAGAGAGATGCAAACAACTACAGAGGAATATCGCTACTAGAGGTCAGATACAAGGTGCTGTCAAAACTATTGCTGAAGAGAGTAGACGAACAGGTATAAAGTACAGTTGGCGACTAGGAAGTGGGATTCAGGAAGGGAAGAGGTTGTGTAGAACAGATATTTATCCTGAAGCAACTGATAAAACATAGTACCTGAAAAAACAAAAAGGCAGTAATAACCTTCGTGGACTTCACAAAGGTATGTGACTCCATCGACTGACAGGCTCTGTAATGTTGATGCTTTAAGTTGTTCTGAAAGTGGTGCTGATATTCAAGATAATAAAAGCGGGCTAAAAGCTGTGAGCTATTTGGGGAAGTTATCATTGCATTACTGAACAACTGTTTCACCAGGTATCCAGCCTAGTTTACCAAATTGCCAACCAGACTAACATTAATTATGATCTTGTAATAGTCATCTTACGACAACCAGTGATATATATGTATATGAAAATAGAATTTAAATAAAAAGAAATAAATCAGTTTATATTTAGACATTTATTTTAACATTGATTATTGTACCGTTAAAATTTCTGCATATTAAACTTGATTCATAACTAAAATGGTGCCTTATTTAGGATTGTGAAAATGTGAGTTTGTAATGTTACGGAAAACATCAAATATGGAGCCAAGATTGGGAGACTACATACAACACTGCATTCATAAAATAACACGCGAAGAACTTTGAAACATATGAAAGAGGAAATTAACCACAACCAACCGATTTAATTTTCACCCAAAGAAGTTACGTTCGCAGCGCAATCCTGTCCGTTATGAAATTACCACACACTGGTATACTAAATTCATACTAACTCTCTTCCCGAAAAGAATAGCTGAGGTCTACTTTGATGCTCACACCACATGCTTCACATGGTCAACTTGGTTTACACAAAGAGTGTAACACCACAATAATATTGATAATTAAAATAAATTACATCGAAACGCAATTTACAAAAGAAAAACCTCGAACTGGTTACTGTCGTCTTACTATTAAGCTGATGGGTCAAACAATTGTATAAGCACGTGGTACTGATCTCACAAAGTACACCCCACGTGGGTTGAACATAAAGAAAAATTCCTATATTGAAAAATATTGTCAAGACGAGACATTATAATCTCACACACATTCGCATTTAGGATTGATGATCTCAGAGTTACGGATCATCAACACGTGGTTCCACTTTACTCACAAAGTAGTGACAAAGCAACTACTGGAAGATATTCTGACCTTCACACTCGAATTACACTGCGTTGCAATTTAAGATAACATAAGATATTTTTTATCTAAACCTGAAAAAAGGTGATTAAATTTTAAGTTAGGCTCAACTTAAGAAATCCATTGTGCTAAGGACTTAGCAGATACGCGCTTAGCCGGAGATCTTACCACTTCAGACGCTCGCCACGGACAGACTGCCGTGGGCCCCTACCGAGGGTGCTTCACAGAGACAATCAGAAGTGACCAGTGAGGCAACTTCCTATACCAACATGACAAGGGACGGAGAGGACAATACTAAGAATAGAAACCTCTTTGCTTCTAGAAAGCGTAGCTACCTGTTCCGACGTTGGTCCTACTGTTCTCTAGCAGACAGGCTTGTCTGCTACCATCAAGCATTCAACTAGAAATACATTTGCTCATTCATCCTCTCACACAGAAAGGAAGGGGGATGACAGTATCTTATCATATACAGTATATAAAAGAAAGCAGATGTAGGTCCCGTATGAGACTGTGTGTCATGAATTACATGTTTGTTGTTGTTGTCTTCAGTCCTGAGACTGGTTTGATGCAGCTCTCCATGCTACTCTATCCTGTGCAAGCTTCTTCATCTCCCAGTGCCTACTGCAACCTACATCCTTCTGAATCTGTTTACTGTATTCATCTCTGAGTCTCCCTCTACGATTTTTACCCTCCATGCTGCCCTCAAATGCTAAATTTGTGATCCCTTGATGCCTCAGAACATGTCCTACTAACCGATCCCTTCTTCTAGTCAAGTTGTGCCACAAACTTCTCTTCTCCCCAATCCTATTCAATACCTCCTCATTAGTTACGTGATCTATCCACCTTATCTTCAGCATTCTTTTGTAGCACCACATTTCGAAAGCTTCTATTCTCTTCTTGTCCAAACTAGTTATCGTCCATGTTTCACTTCCATACATGGCTACACTCCAAACAAATACTTTCAGAAACAACTTCCTGATACATAAATCTATATTCGATGTTAACAAATTTCTCTTCTTCAGAAACGCTTTCCTGGCCATTGCCAGTCTACATTTTATATCCTCTCTACTTCGACCATCATCAGTTATTTTACTTCCTAAATAGCAAAACTCCTTTACTACTTTAAAAGTGTCTCATTACCAAATCTAATTCCCTCAGTATCACCCGATTTAATTTGACTACATTCCATTATCCTCGTTTTGCTTTTGTTGATGTTCATCTTATACCCTCCTTTCAAGACACTGTCCATTCCGTTCAACTGCTCTTCATAGTCCTTTGCCGTCTCTGACACAATTACAATGTCATCGGCGAACCTCAAAGTTTTTACTTCTTCTCCATGAATTTTAATACCTACTCCAAATTTTTCATTTGTTTCCTTTACTGCTTGCTCAATATACAGATTGAATAACATCGGGGAGAGGCTACAACCCTGTCTCACTCCTTTCCCAACCACTGCTTCCCTTTCATGCCCCTCGACTCTAATAACTGCCATTTGGTTTCTGTACAAATTGTATATAGCCTTTCGCTCCCTGTATTTTACCCCTGCCACTTTCAGAATTTGAAAGAGAGTATTTCAGTCAACATTGTCAAAAGCTTCTCTAAGTCTACAAATGCTAGAAAAATAGGTTTGCCTTTTCATAATCTTTCTTCTAAGATAAGTCGTAAGGTCAGTATTGCCTCACGTGTTCCAACATTTCTACGGAATCCAAACTGATCCTCCCCGAGGTCCGCATCTACCAGTTTTTCCATTCGTCTGTAAAGAATTTGCGTTATTATTTTGCAGCTGTGACTTATTAAACTGATAGTTCGGTAATTTTCACATCTGTCAGCACCTGCGTTCTTTGGAATTATTATATTCTTCTTGAAGTCTGAGGGTATTTCGCCTGTCTCATACATCTTGCTTACCAGCTGGTAGAGTTTTGTCATGACTGGCTCTCCCAAGGCCATCAGTAGTTCCAATGGAATGTTGTCTACTCCGGGCGCCTTGTTTCGACTCAGGTCTTTCAGTGCTCTGTCAAACTCTTCACGCGGCATCTTATCTCCCATTTCGTCTTCATCTACGTCCTCTTCCATTTCCATAATATTGCCCTCAAGTACATCGCCCTTCTATAAACCTTCTATATACTCGTTCCACCTTTCTGCCTTCCCTTCTTTGCTTAGAACTAGGTTGCCATCTGAGCTCTTGATGTTCATACACGTGGTTCTCTTCTCCCCAAAGGTCTCTTTAATTTTCCTGTAGGCAGTATCTATCTTACCCCTAGTGAGATACGCTACTACATCCTTACATTTGTCCTCTAGCCATCCCTGCTTAGCCATTTTGCACTTCCTGTCGATGTCATTTTTGAGACGTTTGCATTCCTTTTTGCCTGCTTCATTTACTGCATTTTTATATTTTCTCCTTTCATCAATTAAATTCAATATTTCTTCTGTTACCCAAGGATTTCTAGCAGCCCTCGTCTTTGTACCTACTTGATCCTCTGCTGCCTTCACTACTTCATCCCTCAAAGCTACCCATTCTTCTTCTACTGTGTTTCTTTCCCCCATTCCTCTCAATTGTTCCCGTATTCTCTCCTTGAAACTCTGTAAAACCTCTGGTTCTTTCAGCTTACCCAGATCCCATGTCCTTAAATTCCCACCTTTTTGCAGTTTCTTCAGTTTTAACCTACAGGTCATAACCAATAGATTGTGGTCAGAGTTCACATCTGCCCCTGGAAATGTCCTACAATTTAAAACCTGATTCCTAAATCTCTGTCTTACCATTATATAATCTATCTGATACCTTTTAGTACCAATTACATATAAACTGTGTTTTAAAGTGTAGTAGTGTGACAGATCGTTCTCGATTATATGTAAAAGTAACACGTTCCACTGCTCAGTCTCCTCCCAGATAGAGTCAGAAGTACCACATTAAATTTAGAAGTGGAATGTATGCCGTAAATGACAACAGATTTAAGAAATTAACATGAAAGGAATCCAACAGAGACCTTTCAGCTTTTGTTAGTATCCTGAAGAACAGTGAACTGGATGGAACTACACAAGAACTCATAAAAGAAATTCTGACAGACACAAAAGCAAGGGTGAGAGTCAGAGGAGCACTGTCAGAAGAATTTGAGATGAAGACTGATGTTAAACGGAGATGGACTGACACCACTGTTGTTCAATATAGCACTGGGCGAAGTGATCAGGCAGTGGAGAGCAATAAAGGAGGAAATGGGTATACCAAAGACCCATGTGGGGGACAAAAAGGACAACAGGGCTCAAGTGGACTGCGAGACGGAAGAAGACGCAAAGACACAACTCGACAACTTAACTAAGGTAGCCAGGTAGGTGGGGCTGAGGATCGCCTATAGCAAGACAAAATCATTAAATACCACTGCAGAATGGGAAACATAGGAAGGTACTGTGCAAATGGTGGGCAAATTTAAATACCTTGGAGAATTCATAACAGGAAGGAACAGGAGCAAGGAGGGAATAACAGAGAGGATAAAGAAGATGAGGTCAGCCTTCTGCATGAGGAGAGACATATACATTAAAAAGAATATATTCACAGAGACAAAGATAAGCCACTACAAGGCAACGGTGAGAAATGCAGTATCATATGCTGCTGAGACGATGGCACTAGGAAGAGATCGGGCAGAACAACTAGAGAAAGAAGAGAGAAAAATACTGAGAAAAATACTAGGTCCCAAAAGAGGTGGACGCGAAGACCCAGGGAAGAATTGTACCGGAACATGAGAACAATATCCAGGGAAATCAGGCTCAAAAGAGCAACGTTTGCTGGACATGTAGTAAGGATGAGTATGGACAGAATGGGGGAAACAACAGGGAGGACAAGGGGAAAGACAGAAAGCAAGTGGGTTGTTCAACTTCGGAAGGTCTGGTTGGAATTTGGGATCAAGGTCGAAGGAAAGGAAAATTGGAGGAACAAATACACACCAACCAATAAGCCGGAGATCTATGACAGATAAGAATGTAGGAAAAGATTAGAGTGTCACCAGTGGAGCCGACGGAAACTGAAGATCGCGCAAGAAGAGCGGGAGAGAAGAAGTGAAAGAATGAAGAGATTCTAGGAGAAGAAGAGGAAAATGTAGTCCACGAAGGGGCTACCCGTGGTCCTACAGAGGCCGTAACGCAAGTTACGCAAGAAGAAAGTTTATTGGAAGTCGCTAAGTATACTCATCATGAAACACAGGACGAATGTAGTGTACGTAATTTGAGTTCCACTTTAAGGAAGTTTTTCATGCATCCCAGTGTTTATAACGTTATATATTCCGAAATATGTGTCGTAAAATGATACAATTTTGCACGTACATTCAATGATATACACTGAAGCGCCAAAGAAACTGGTAGAGGCACGCATATACAAATACAGAGATATGTAAGCAGGCAGAATAAGGCACTGCGGTCGGCAACGCGTATTTAAGACAACAAGTGTCTGGCACAGTTGTTAGATCGGTTACTGCTGCTACGACGGCACGTTATCAAGATTTAAGATAGTTTGAACGTAGTGTTATAGTCGGCGTACGTGTGATGGGACACAGCATCTCCAAGGTAGCGATGAAATGGTGATTTTCCAGTACGACCATTTCACGAATGTACCGCGAATGTCAGAAATCCAGTAAATCATCAAATCTCCGGTATCGCGGCCGCCGGAAGAAGATCTTGCAAGATCGGGACCAATCACAACAGAAGAGAATCGTTTAACGTGACAGAAGTGCAACGCTTCCGCAGCTTTCTGCAGATTTCAATGTTGGGTCATCAACAAGTGTCAGTGTGAAAACCCATCAACGAAACATCATCGATATGAGCTTTCCGAGCTGACACAAACTCATGTACCTTTGCTGACTGCAGGACACAAGGCTTTACGCCTCGCCCAGGGCCCTTCAGCACTGGTATTGGACTGTTGATGAGTGGGAATATGTTGCCTCGTCGGACGAGTGTCGTTTCAAATTCTATCGAGAGGATGGACGTTTACGGGTAGGAGGACAATCTCATGAACCAATGGACCCAGCAAGTCAGCGGAGGGCTGTTCAAGCTGGTGGAGGCTCTGTGATAGTGTGGGGAGTGTGCAGTTGGAGTGTTACGGGACTCCTGAGTCGCTTAGATACGACTCTGACGGGTGACACGTACTTAAGCATCCTCCCTGATCACCTGCATCCATTCAGGTCCACTGTGCATTCCGCGACGAACTTGAGCAATTCAGTGCGACACTCCACACGTCCAGAATTGCTAAAGAAAGGTTCCAGGATCACTTTTCTGATTTTAAACACTTCCGCTGGCCACCAAACTTCCCGGACATGAACATTATTGCAACGTGATGTTCAGGAGAGATCTACACCATCGTGCACTCTTACGCCCTTCAGGATTGATGGTGTCACTTCCCTCTAGCACTACTTCAGATCTTATTCAAGGCCATGCCACGTCGTGGTGGGGCACTTCTGCGTTCTGGCGGCGGCTCTACACGATATTAAGGAAGTGTACCAGTTTGTTTGCCTCTTCAGTGTATGTAAATGCTGTCCGAAAATTTCCTTGCGAAAAGAGTTTGTAGTCAAGAAATGATCAATTAAGATGCCATTCCTGCTGTTTAATATTTACAGCGCACCACTTTATGCAGAAGCTAGATTTTCACCTTTGTAAATGTTTATGAGATCATACTTCCTGAACTACTTATCATACTGTCATACAATGTCGCAGATACATTCAGTGTTACATGTGGATAATTTATGGAAATTGTGTTGCGAATGGAGTAGACACTAAAGAAGTAATAAAGTAAAACGACATGTCTGATAATGAAGTTCTACTGCATGGCCCATAAACAGCGAGGACGGGCGAAATGGGAAGGAGTCAGCGAGAAAACGTTCTGTAAAGGTTAGAAAAAATTATGTGTAAGGCTTGTTGGTAGTAGCTAAGTTCTCCCACTTTCGAAAAACTGTGTGAACAGAATAGGTCCCGAGAATTTTCTCGCCGTTTGTTACATTGCCTCAAGACAAATAAGCAGTTACCTTCTGTACTATCTGTTTAATGTGACAAAATTTTAAGCATAAGGTTATACGAGTTAATCAGTAGATTATGACAGAGTTTTAAATTTTTAAATTTCGTCAATAATTACGAGAACTATTGAAAATATAATTTTTTGTAGTCTTTGTAAGACGTTAGGTGGGCAACCTGGAACTTATACTTGGTGCTGGGTTCGGAGATAACCTCTGAGTGATAAAGCAATGTGCGAAAAGTGAGCACAAAGTTTTTAATTACGTTTTGTATCATTGATCTTCTAGACAATTCTTTGTAGTCTGCTTATTTGTAGTTTCCGATTTTTGTACCCGATTCTTCTTGATTTTTGTATGCTGCCAGTGGAATTTTTTCGTTATTTGATTTGTTCAGAATTTTCGATAGCGACATTAATTTAATTAATCATAGTTGCATACTGTTATCTTTGAGCACACAACTGAACACTGCTGTTTGACTGAATCAACATACGAAAATGACAAAATGATGTGATCGACAGCACTTCGCAATGCAAATGAGGAGACCGATACCAAAGGAAAAGTACTCCCGTACTATATAAAAGAAATTGCTATGCACATATAAACCGTAGCATCTCGTGCGTTGTTCCAATTTTTTCCGACTTCGACGAACAAACGCGAGCACCTTCAAATATACAGTCCGCTGATAGCAATACAACATCGGTTTAAAGCTAAACGAAAGAGTTTTGTGTTGATGATGGTGACGAATGGAGCCTTAAAACTATAATTCGCAGCTATCAAGAATTAATAATATCTGGAGATACTCGCATCTGATGAGCGAAACTGGTAATAAATAAAGTAGTATGCTACCACTGGCAGTTTCTTTGTCATCAGCACCATACGATATTGCAGTGCCTGTGTTATCAAATGGTAGGGCGACCGCTCGTGACAAGCGGGAAATCTGGGTTCGAGCCCCGGTCCGGCACTGATCTTCATTGTCATCATTCCATTCTACATCTTCTGGTTGTCCTTATTCGCAATTGCGGAACACTATGTTGACACAAATTTAAGATGATGAGTCGAGTCTTCCTCTTACTACAGTTACACGTTTACATCTGTAGACATTCTCTATAAGCCATAACACCTTTATGAGACTGGGTATCTCGTACAGCATCAGCGTACTGAACGAACTGTCTGTGTGTTGTATGCTGCGGCATGCAATCTTATCTATCTACACTCCTGGAAATTGAAATAAGAACACCGTGAATTCATTGTCCCAGGAAGGGGAAACTTTATTGACACATTCCTGGGGTCAGATACATCACATGATCACACTGACAGAACCACAGGCACATAGACACAGGCAACAGAGCATGCACAATGTCGGCACTAGTACAGTGTATATCCCCCTTTCGCAGCAATGCAGGTTGCTATTCTCCCATGGAGACGATCGTAGAGATGCTGGATGTAGTCCTGTGGAACGGCTTGCCACGCCATTTCCACCTGGCGCCTCAGTTGGACCAGCGTTCGTGCTGGACGTGCAGACCGCGTGAGACGACGCTTCATCCAGTCCCAATCATGCTCAATGGGGGACAGATCCGGAGATCTTGCTGGCCAGGGTAGTTGACTTACACCTTCTAGAGCACGTTGGGTGGCACCGGATACATGCGGACGTGCATTGTCCTGTTGGAACAGCAAGTTCCCTTGCCGGTCTAGGAATGGTAGAACGATGGGTTCGATGACGGTTTGGATGTACCGTGCACTATTCAGTGTCCCCTCGACGATCACCAGAGGTGTACGGCCAGTGTAGGAGATCGCTCCCCACACCATGATGCCGGGTGTTGGCCATGTGTGCTCAGTCGTATGCAGTCCTGATTGTGGCGCTCACCTGCACGGCGCCAATCACGCATACGACCATCATTGGCACCAAGGCAGAAGCGTCTCTCATCGCTGAAGACGACACGTCTCCATTCGTCCCTCCATTCACGCCTGTCGCGACACCACTGGAGGCGGGCTGCACGATATTGGGCCGTGAGCGGAAAACGGTCTAACGGTGTGCAGGACCGTGGCCCAGCTTCATGGAGACGGTTGCGAATGGTCCTCGCCGATACCCCAGGAGCAATAGTGTCCCTAATTTGCTGGGAAGTGGCGGTGCGGTCCCCTACGGCACTGCGTAGGATCTTACGGTCTTGGCGTGCATCCGTGCGTCGCTGCGGTCCGGTCCCAGGTCGACGGGCACGTGCACCTTCCGCCGACCACTGGCGACAACATCGATGTACTGTGGAGACCTCACGCCCCACGTGTTGAGCAATTCGGCGGTACGTCCACCCGGCCTCCCGCATGCCCACTATACGCCCTCGCTCAAAGTCCGTCAACTGCACATACGGTTCACGTCCACGCTGTCGCGCCATGCTACCAGTGTTAAAGACTGCGATGGAGCTCCGTATGCCACGGCAAACTGGCTGACACTGACGGCGGCGGTGCACAAATGCTGCGCAGCTAGCGCCATTCGACGGCCAACACCGCGGTTCCTGGTGTGTCCGCTGTACCGTGCGTGTGATCATTGCTTGTACATCCCTCTCGCAGTGTCCGGAGCAAGTATGGTGGGTCTGACACACCGGTGTCAATGTGTTCTTTTTTCCATTTCCAGGAGTGTATTTTCATGACCCTTTCGTTAAGCACGTGACATTGTAAGTAGGCTGTTTAGGTTTTTTTATTGGTAACGTAGCGCTCTGTATGAAGATCACTGGCTGTGCTGTGTGCAGTCTGTGGCTGGTTTGCATTGTTGTCTGCCATTTTAGTGTTGGGCGTTTGGCTGTCAGCAGCGCGTAGCGTTGCGCATTTGGAGGCGAGCCGCTAGCAGTGGTGGATGTGAGGAGAGAAATGGCGGAGTTTTGAAATTTATAAGACTGGATGTCCTGAACTGCTATATATATTATGACTATTAAGGTAAATGCATTGTTTTTTCTCTATCAAAATCTTTCATTTGCTAACTATCCCTATCAGTAGCCTTCTGTAGTTTGAATCTTTTATTTAGCTGGCAGTAGTGGCGCTCGCTATATTGCAGTAGTTCGAGTAACCAAGATTTCTGTGAGGTAAGCGATTTGTGAAACGTATAGGTTAATGTTAGTCAGGGCCATTTTTTTTTGTAGGGATTATTGAAAGTAAGATTGCGTTGCGCTAAAAAAAATATTGTGTGTCAGATTAAGCACAGTCATGAACAATTGTTATAAGGGGACGTTTCAACGTAGGCGGTAGAATTGTAGCATTTTGTTTCTCGAATACCGTGTACGTAAATTACCTAACAGGGGTTTCACAGCATAATGTCTATTTACTCACAAAGATTGCAATGTACGTTCCCTGAGTATATACTTTACACTTTCGTATTTGCTATACCGACCTGCTATGTCTTGACAAAATCTCTCTACATTCAAACTGCTGCCGAGGTTATGTTTACAGGATTAGAACTACAAACACAGGTACAATGGTCCAGAAAGTGCCCTCACTAGCTCTTCTATACGATATGTTCTTGAGATCCTTTTCATTTACTGAGAACCATTTTATTAATGCTAAGTATCCTATTTGCTTCATTTAGTTCTAATTTTAAAACTTTATAGAATTATCAGTAAATAATTAAATGACCTATCAGGCCCAATTATATTACTTTTAATATTGTGATCGGATACTGTCGGGTTATTTCTTTTGTCACAGAAATCATCGTGCATTTTTCCTAATTAAAATAGCTACCATTAATTAACCCAAGTCGAAATTCATCCAACTAAAATTCGTTCCTGTAGACGACAGTATTGGCGCTAAACAGTACCACAGGCCTATCTCCGTACGACACAACAATAACTGTCCAACACTTTTGGTTACAAAAATACATACGTTTTGAGAAACGTCTCTCACATCATACAATGAGACGACGGTACACAAGAGTCTTATGGTCCACAGATATCGGAATTCTGCGGTGTTATAGCCGAAGAAGGTGAGGGAAATTTTATTAACACTTCCCCATCCTTCACGGTCATAGGGTTTGTCTCGTGATTGTTTGTGCACTATCTAGAAGGAAGTAAAATTCCATGTTCTCCCACGAGTGTAAAATTAAGCGTCGTAACAAGTTTGTTAACCACTGGCTACATACTTCATCTTCAGTGATAGACGGTTCAATTAAACACCTAGAGCAGCACCATATTTATATTACTGGTAAACGTACAGCTTATCTTACCGAAATATGTGAATTTTCCGCTCATTTTGTATTGGTGGGTTATAGAAGTGGCATAATTATAATAAAGTACCACGTGCACCGCCCCCTTAGCAGGGTTTGTGATGCGTATGCCGCAAAGAGACTCAGTAAGTAGTATACGGAAGATCACATATCCAAATATCTCATGCTTTGGAAGGTATAAATACTCATACGCCTATTTGATTAAGCTTCACAGCTTTTTGTTAGGTCATGAAGCGCAAAGAAAAATCTTGGAAACACATAATACGTGATGGAGTACACTCGTATATTTCGTTTCATACACTGAATTGTGTGTATTCCATCACATGCAGATTTCATCACATAAAATGCAACTCAGGAAGATATAGGGAGGATCCTGGCGCTTATATTGGTACTTTGGACTGTTCACATAGATAATTATACACTTTTCTATTTGAAATCGTTCAGCATGGAAAGAGCAGAGTTCTCTCAGATGTTGTTAATATTTTACATAATTTTCCTGATTTACCGACAATACAACTTTCTCCGTTACGTTTGTCTTCATTTGCTGAAAATATTGCGACGTATTTTTTATAATAGTATGGATTGGCAAACTCAACCCACGCACATCAAATGATTGTCCTGCTTTGCGTTATCTGGATGGGGCTCATTTTTCATATGTTATCAGCGTACCCCACTGTCATAAACTTAATAAATAGACCGGAAGGGGATTTAATGCTTTATAATGTTGCTTAGTATTCAAGCATTTCGTTAATATATCTTTCGTAAATGCTGAGCTATAACCCGTTTTTAAAGTTCATCTCTCCAAGTCAGTACTTCATTTTTAATTTAAAATAGGATCATAGAGAGTACTGCGTTTCTGTCTGTAGTATTAACATTTATTCACGAACCGGGTTTAAATAAGTGTTATGGATTTATTTCTATGTAATATTTTCGCTCCTATATGCATGTACCAGCATTATGTCGGCCCTGCTGTATTTTTATGTTCAGAGCCAGGAATATTAATGAATTTAATACACCATGTGATCAAAAGTATGCGGACACCCCAAAGAACATATGTATTTCGTTTCAGGTGCATTGCGCTGTTACCTACTGCCAGATAATCTATATCAGTGACCTCAGTAGTCTTAGACATCGTGAGAGAGCAGAATGGGGCGCTCTGCAGAACTCACGGACTTCGAACGTGGTCAGGTGATGGGGTGTCACCTGTGTCATACGTCTGGACGCGAGATTTCCACACTCCTAAACATCCCTAGGTCCACTGTTTCCGATGTGATAGTGAAGTGGAAACGTGAAGTGACACGTACAGCACAGAAGCGTACAGGCCGACCTCATCTGTTGATTCACAGACACCGCCGACAGTTGAAGAGGGTCGTAATGCGTAATAGGCAGACATCTATCCACACCAACACACAGGAATTCCAAACTGCATTAGGGCCCATTGCAAGTACTATGACAGTTTGGCGGAAGGTGAGAAAACTTGGATCTCATGGTCGAGCGGCTGCTCATAAGCCACACATCACGCCGGTAATTGCCAACGGAAGCCACGTGTGGTGTAAGGAGCGTAAACATTGGACGATTGAACAATGGAGAAACGGTGTGTGGTGAGTCACGGTACACAATGTGGCGATCCGACTGCAGGGTGTGGGTGTGGCGAATGCTCGGTGTACGTCATTTGCCAGCATGTGTAGTGCAAACAATAAAATTCGGAGGAGGAGTTGTTACGGTGTGGTCGTGTTTTTCGTGGAGGGGGCTTGCACCCCTTGTTCTTTTGCGTGGCACTATCACAGCACAGGTCTACATTGATGGTTTAAGCACCTTCTTGCTTCCCGCTGTTGAAGAGCAATTCGGGGATGGCGATTGCATCTTTCAACACGATGAGCACCTGTTCATAATACACTGCCCGTGGCGGAGTGGTTACACGACAGTAACAATCTAGTAATGGACTGGTCCTGGCCTGAATCCTACAGAACACCTTTGGGATGTTTTGGAACTCCGGTGTCGTGCCAGGTCTCACCAACCGCATTCGATACCTCTCCGCAGTGCAGCACTCCGTTAAGAATTGGCTGCCATTCACCAAGAAACCTTCCAGCAGCTGAGCGAGCGTATGCCTGCGAGAATGGAAGCTGTCATCAAGGCTAAGGGTGGGCAAATACCATTTTGAATTCCAGCACTAACGATGGTGGGCGTCACTAACTTGTAAATTATTTTCAGCCAGGTGTCCGGATACCTTTGATGACATAGTGTTAAGTTTCCGTACTACATTTTTTTTTGGGTCATCAGTCTACTGACTGGTTGGATGCGGCCCGCCACGAATTCCTTTGCTGTGCTAACCTCTTCATCTCAGAGTAGCACTTGAAACCTACGTCCTCAATTATTTGCTTGACGTATTCCAATCTCTGTCTTTCTCTACAGTTTTTGCCCTCCACAGCTCCCTCTAGTACCATGGAAGTCATTCCCTCATGTCTTAGCAGATGTCCTATCATCCTGTCCCTTCTCCTTATCAGTGTTTTCCACATATTTCTTACCTCTCCGATTCTGTGTAGAACCTCCTCATTCCTTACCTTATCAGTTCACCTAATTTTCAACATTCGTCTATAGCACCACATCTCAAATGCTTCGATTCTCTTCTGTTCCGGTTTTCCCACAGTCCATGTTTCACTACCATACAATGCTGTACTCAAGACGTACATCCTCAGAAATTACTTCCTCAAATTAAGGCCGGTATTTGATATTAGTAGACTTCTCTTGGCCAGAAATGCCTTTTTTGCCATAGCGAGTCTGCTTTTGATGTCCTCCTTTGCTCCGTCCGTCATTGGTTATTTTACTGCCTAGGTAGCAGAATTCCTTAACTTCATTGACTTCGTGACCATCAATCCTGATGTTAAGTTTCTCGCGTGTTCTCATTTCTACTACTTCTCATTACCTTCGTCTTTCTCCGATTTACTCTCAAGCCATACTCTGTTCTCATTAGACTGTTCATTCCGTTCAGCATATCAGTTAATTCTTCTTCACTTACACTCAGGATAGCAATGTCATCAGCGAATCGTATCATTGATATCCTTTCACCTTGTATTTTAATTCCACTCCTGAAACTTTCTTTTATTTCCATCATTGCTTCCTCGATGTACAGATTGAAGAGAAGGGGCGAAAGGCTACAGCCTTGTCTTACTCCCTTCTTAATACGAGCACTTCGTTCTTGATCGTCCACTCTTATTATTCCCTCTTGGTTGTTGTACATATTGTATATGACCCGTCTCTCCCTATAGCTTACCCCTTCTTTTTCAGAATTTTGAACAGCTTGCACAATTTTCTATTGTCGAACGCTTTTTCCAGGTCGACAAATCCTATGAAAGTGTCTTGATTTTTCTTTAGCCTTGCTTCCATTATTAGCCGTAACGTCAGAATTGCCTCTCTCGTGCCTTTACTTTTCCTAAAGCCAAACTGATCGTCACCTAGCGCATTCTCAATTTTCTTTTCCATTCATCTGTAAATTATTCTTGTAAGCAGCTTCGATGCATGAGCTGTCAAGCTGATTGTGCGATAATTCTCGCACTTGTCAGCTCTTGCCGTCTTCGGAATTATGTGGATGATGCTTTTCCGAAAGTCGATGGTATGTCGCCAGACTCATATATTCTACACACCAACGTGAATAGTCGTTTTGTTTCCCCTTCCCCTAATGATTTAAGAAATTCTGATCTAATGTTATCTATCCCTTCTGCCTTATTTGACCGTAAGTCCTCCAAAGCTCTTTTAAATTCCGATTCTAATACTGGATCCCCTATCTCTTCTAAATCGACTCCTGTTTCTTCTTCTATCACATTAGACAAATCTTCACCCTCATAGGGGCTTTCAATGTATTCTTTCCACCTATCTGCTCTCTCCTCTGCATTTAACAGTAGAATTCCCGTTGCACTCTTAATGTTACCACCGTTGCTTTTAATGTCATCAAAGGTTGTTTTGCCTTTCCTGTATGCTGAGTCTGTCCTTCCGACAATCATATCTTTTTCGATGTCTTCACATTTTTCCTGCAGCCTTTTCGTCTTAGCTTCCTTGCACATTCTATTTATTTTATTCCTCAGCGACTTGTATTTCTGTATTCCTGATTTTCCCGGAACATGTTTGTACTTCCTCCTTTCATCAATCAACTAAAGTATTTCTTCTGTTATCCATGGTTTCTTCGCAGCTACCTTCTTTTTCCTTCCCAACTTCTGTGATGGCCCTTTTTAGAGACGTCCATTCCTCTTCAACTGTGATGCCTTCTGCGCTATTCCTTATTGCTGTATCTACAGCGTTAGAGAACTTCAAACGGATCTCGTCATTCCTTAGAACTGCCGTATCCCACTTCTTTGCGTATTGATTCTTCCTGACTAATGTCTTGAACTTCAGCCTACTCTTCATCACTACTATATTGTGATCTGAGTCTATATCTGCTCCTGGGTACGCCTTACAATCCAGTATCTAATTTCCGAATCTCATTCTGACCATGATATAATCTAATTGAAATCTTCCAGTATCTGCCGGCCTTTTCAAATTATACCTCCTCCTCTTGTGATTCTTGAACAGGGTATTCGCTATTACTAGCTGAAACTTGTTACAGAACTCAATTAGTCTTTCTTCTCTTTCATTCCTTGTCCCAAGCCCATATTCTCCTGTAACCTTCTCTTCTACTCCTTCCCCTACAACTGCATTCCAGTCGCCCATGACTATTAGATTTTCGTCCCCCTTTACATACTGCATTACCCTTTCAATATCCTCATACACTTTCTCTATCTGTTCATCTTCAGCTTGCGACGTCGGCATGTATACCTGAACTATCGTTGTCGGTGATGGTCTGCTGTCGATTCTGATTAGAACAACCCGGTCACTGAACTGTTCACAGTAACACACCCTCTGCCCTACCTTCCTATTCATAACGAATCCTACACCTGTTATACCATTTTCTGCTGCTGTTGATATTACCCGATATTCATCTGACCAGAAATCCTTATCTTCCTTCCACTTCACTTCACTGACCCCTAATATATCTAGATTGAGCCTTTGCATTTCCCTTTTCAGATTTTCTAGTTTCCCTACCACGTTCAAGCTTCTGACAATCCACGCCCCGACTCGTAGAACATTATCCTTTCGTTGATTATTCAATCTTTTTCTCATGGTAACCTCCACCTTGGCAGTCCCCTCCCGGAGATCCGAATGGGAGACTATTCCGAAATCTTTTGCCAATGGAGAGATCATCATGACACTTCTTCAACTGCAGGCCACATGTCATGTGGATACACGTTACTATAACGTCATGGCTAATAAATATTTCCAGTATCTACTCATTGCCGTCCGTGCGTGAAGTCTCATTGATGTCAGCTAAATAGGAAAGAGCCGCTAGATACTTTTTTCATGCTGAACACATTGCGTAATATTACGCAACTAACTAGTAGACATTAGCTAGTGCTCAAATTGGACTGTTGTTTAACTATCGTAATTTATGTTAAGAGACTGTACATTCTGGTTTTAACATCGCTAATCGCGCACATCAACATATTTGTAACCGTAATAAGCCACAAATTTACATTAGACCATGACAAGGGAGGAGAACTACTGCATTCGTAATGAAACGAATTTGATTCGTTATGAGATGGCTTTAGTAACATATTCAGTGTAATATTTAAACAATAATGATACCGGAAAGATAGAGTTCAACTTATTAAAAGAACACGTTAGAACACTCTTACAAGCATTCCTCTTCTACAGTTATAACTAAGCCTCCTGTAATTTCACTCAATCTAGCTTCCCTAATATAATTTGCAATCGTTAGGGAAACCAGAAGCACTACTGCTGATAACATTTTTACAAATGCATCGGGTTTGCAGATACATAATGTAAGTCCTGTAGTTAATGGTCTCCCAGATCGTAATGGTCGGAAGTTGACGTTTAATACCATGGTATAAGGCATAAAAAAAAGAACTGCGAAACTGCATGGTTAAGAATGAAAAATAGATCTCGCAATTCAAGAGGTATTTACGAAATACAGACTGGAAAAATGTACACAACATACTTCCTGTTCAACAAAATGTGTGAAGTCCTCTGTAATATACTCGTAGACTACTTTGAAAACTGTTTTCCACAAAATTGACCTGTGTATATGTATAGTGAACTGACCAAATATACCACTGAATTTGCAGATACTTCATGTAATATTTTTCTATAAGCAATAGATTCTTGACGTCAGAACATTTCAGTTGCACTACCTTCCTGTAATATGAGTCCACAGCTTCTATGATGTCAAGTTGCTTTTAGCTGACTCTGCTTTTACTTTGATACACAGGTTACCGAGGGTCAGAGATTGCAGCCTAAGGCACACTGTGCAGTTGCATTAATGTGACCACCACCTATGTTAGACGTCAAACTGCAGTAACCACTCACAGGCGGAAATTTGGCAGCACTAGCAGTAGAGGACGTACAAAGCGTGTCGGGGGACGCGGAGAACAGAGCAGTAGTTGTAGTATTGGGGAAACGCTGCGGTTCATCTGACATTCAGAAGTGTATGACCACTGGCTTTCTGATCAAGGGTGGAAGCATTTCCTAAGCGGCTAAGTTTGTAAACTGGTCACGTGTCACCGTGGTTAAAGTATACCGTGTATGGAAAGATTACGTTATCCAAAACTAGCGACGAGACAAATGTGATGTATCATGGGCCATGTCAACAGAGAATAGCAAAATCTAGTTTCTCACTAAATTAGACCACATCTTCCACTCGTTTTCAACCCGAACCGTTAGTCCTACGAAATCGTTATGGTCTTTTTATGAAATGTAATGCTAATGTTGACAGTGTCTGCAGAGTACATCCCCTTTGCAGTGACGTGTGAACAGAAAAAATGCAGTCAATGGTTATACTTCTGCCCCACCTTTCGAACACCTTGCTAGGTGGTATTCCACATGATGGTGCTAAAGTTAAAACAATAACAGTAACTCACAATCGATCATTAGCGTGTGTGAACATAGCTATTGAAATCCCTTTGTTGATCCTTCGGGAAGGCAAATCTGTTGGTAAAAATTGTGGCTACATTCTGTAACGAACAGAAAAACAGATCTAAACACCTGGCCGTTTCTCACTTCTGCTAATTTCCGCCTGCCAATATAGCTCCATCGCATCTGCTTCAGTAATTCAAGCATCTATCTGTCTGTCTGTCTCCCTCTCTCCCTCCCTTCCTCTCTCTCTCTCTCTTTCTCTCTCCCCCCCCCCTCTCTCTCTCTCTCTCTCTCTCTCTCTCTCTCTCTCTCTCTGCGCGCGCGCGCGCGCGCGTGTGTGTGTGTGTGTGTGTGTGTGTGTGTGACACCATCACGATGGACAGTGTTTTCGAATGTTGTCAAATGCGGGCAGGCGGGTAACAGAACCGTACTGCACCGCAGCTATCTCCCAGCTATATGTTTCATGTTTTTCTGAGTTATTGCTGGATTTGTGACTTTTCAAGTGCTACACATTTTTATAGATGCATTTTGAGCATTTACTGCCCTCATAAAACATAGAAGAAAATACTGTGCTCTAAAATTTGGCAGATAGCATTGCTACCAGTTCCAGAGAACCGAACGCATTGCGTCAGTCTATGAGGAATAATGGCATAACTGTCACGGAATGCCACGTACATCATGTTTCGTAGGTTACGAAACGTATTCCTGTATTACGCAAAATAAAGTTGCTCAAGTAGTGTTAATTTGGCCAGAGGTTTTGTTACGTATTTAATATCCTTGTGAAGAGAGCAACAAGAAGAGATTTTCTGTACCCAGTATAGGAGGAAAACAGCAGCAGTTGCTCAGTGCTCTTCCTCTAAGTTGTGAGAGCGAACTTCTTCATTGTGACAGCACATATGTAAAACGACTCATTACAATGCTCAATGTGATGAAAGAATGTTCTGCAGACCCATAGGTTATTTAACAGAAAGAACAGACACTTCGTTAGGCCAAGAATGAGTAAATCAATCACGTTTCTTTTTCTTTTTTCAAAGGTGTCCTCGAGTCATTTGCTTTATTCCATTTAAGAAAGCGAAGAAAACGTAAACTGGGATGTTACGGCGCTAATTTGAGCCCTCATTCCTCCTGATTTCGAATCAAGTGCTTTACAAAATGCGCTACCTCGATAAGTAAAATAAAAGAATAAATTTTGCTGGCTTTCCGCAGGTAATGCCAAGCAACTTTTTTTCCTCTACACTGATACCATTGTTTAAAAGATAATATAACAACATTATATATAAGGACCATAATGCAGGTCTAGTGACAAGGTTTGTACCCAAGGTACGAAAACACATCTCCGATATTACCTTACGACAGTCATAAAGAAAGCACTCTTCAATATGCCAGGAAGGAAGAGAAACGGTTCTCTCGTAACGGCGGACCGGCTTAAAAATATATCACTTTACTGATATATGGGCCAGAGCCTTGTTCGGTGCCACGGTTATGGGCCTTGGGAGAATAATAAGTGCATTCATCATTTTAACAGCGTGTTCGTTCTGATATTCGCACTCGCTTCTAGGCGCATCTCATTAGACTTCTTACATCTATCCTTGAGTCATACGTTATGTTTCAGGCTAGGACCTTACCGCACCTTCCTCTCATTAATATCCACTAGGTAAAAAAACCACTCTCCACAAGAAACATAGTCACCTACGGTAAACAATTAACATTTTACATTTTAGCACAGTACTCAAATTAGACACACAGGAAGATGACAACCCCTCTCAGTAATGAAATATTTTAAATTGTGCCTGCTGAACCTATCCTTAGCGATGAACAAGCTAAAAATACTGTACTCCAAGATCGCCGATTTTATTGGCGGAATTTTTGGGTAAGAAATTATCGATTGTAAAGCTAAGTCGGTAGCTGTTAAGTCCCGGTTGTCGTTCATTTTTAGCTCTGAAGTCGACGGTGATGGAAATTGTAGAAACTTTAACGCCTGTCACAAATTGATCTTCCTAGCAAATGAGTTGTTTTACTTACAAATGCTTTACTCATTTGGTTAGGAGTAGTAAAAAAATACTGGTAACATTTACCATGAACTATTTGGTATAATATTTTCACTAACCAAAATATGTTGCATCTCATTAGTAACGATTCACTATGGAGAAATGAATGGTGCCAACGCTTGGATCCATTGCTCTTAAAATTAGCGATGAAAATATTATCCTGTGGCATTTAATATCTTTTGTAGTTAGATGATTTCAACACTTTGCAGATATTTCATAGTACTCAGAAAAATTCAGTAAGTGTTTGAAACCTTTGAAATTAATGTTTATAGGCTATTTTAAATCGTAAATTTCATGAACACGTTTTAAGTTATTGGCCAGAGTATAGCTGACTACTTTACTCTGAATTTGCTGGCGTTCAGGCAGCCTGTTTCATTAGTAGGAAAATATATCTTCAATAATTACGTGAAGGAAAATCTACCGACAAATTTTGGGAACATTTTTAACGGTAGTTTAAATACAATTGTTCTTGATTTCAGCGGAAGCTGCTGTCCCAAGGGATTCCTTAAACAGCATGTACCACGATCGGACAAAGAGACAAGTATCAGAGTTTCCTTGTCAGTGGAGACCCTGAGATTTCAGACGTGCTGTACAGCCTAGACAACGCACGGCGAGAGTAATGGATTGAAACCGTTCAGTCACTTGATTTCAAGACATCTAGTAAATAGGCCTGACCTCTCCTCCGAAAACTAGGTGGAGCTAACAAACTACATTATATCTCAACAGATATTTCTGCAAATAGGATTTCAACTAATATACAGGCAACATCTAGAGTGCCAAAGGACAAGAAACATACAAGAATAATAGGCCGTGAGTTTAGTGCTCTTAAGAAAAACAGCACACCTTTGGACCAGTATTCTTCGAAATTAACCCCCAGTGAAGTTGGAGAAGCACTGAAGAGTGTCGAGGTGGGAAAGCCTCCTGCTTTGGAAGGAATACACCAAGAATTCCTTCTTGGCTGTGGGCAATATGCCAAAAAATTACTTGCACAGTTTTACTCAAATATAATGGCAACAGGGAACACGCCACAGAAAATAAAGAACTCAAAGATCACTGCACTGCTTAAACCTGGGAAACCAAGGTATCAGCCGAAAAGTTAGACAGTCGCATTGCTCAGTGTCATATACAAGCTGCTCGAGAGACTCCTGTATAACACTATGAGTCCAAAATTACTGGAATCAACTGCAGACGAACAATCAGGATTTCGACCTAATAGAAGCTGCACTGATCAAGTACTTTTCCTGACAACACATATGGGAGCAGGCTACCAGAAAAGCAAAAAAAACATCAGTTGCATTCATAGACCTGAGCGCAGCCTATGAGACTGTCAGGAGACAAGGCCTGCTGTACAAACTCATACAAACAATCCCACGCAGAAATATCATCAGACTCGTCGATAACATGCTTGCCGGGAGAGCTTTTCAAGTGATTACTGGAGAACAAACGAGATCTACCAAAATTCTCAGCAATCGGCTACCAGAAGGCTCAGTCCTAGCTCCATTGCTCTTCAGTCTTTATGCTTCTGACATCCCAAACACACAACCCAGGAAGTTTGGCTATGTAGACGACTGGGCTGTAGAGCTGTACAACATGAATCATTTGAGGCTACTGAAGACAACTTGTGCTCCGATGTGAAGCTGCTGAGTGGCTATTTCGGCAAATGGAGACTGCAGCCGAATGCGACTAAGACTGAAGTGTCATGCTTCCACCTTTGCAATCACTCAGCAAGAAGAGAGCTTAATGTCATTTTTCAAACGAAACGCCTTAGCCATAACAACTCTCCCAAGTACCTAGGAGACACACTGGACAAGACGATCTCTTAAAAGGGGCACCTGACAAAGACTGTAGATAAAATGAGAACAAGAAACAACACCATGTGTAAACTGTGCAGCACCACTTAGGGCTCCACAGCAAGCACACTCCGCACAGCAGCGGTGAGACCTGTCTACTCGGTGGCAGAATGCTGCGCTACTGACTAACAGCCCGCACACAAGCAGGAGTGATGTGGTACTAAATGACAACAAGCGCATTATCAGTGGCACAATTAAATCTACGCCCACTGTGTGGCTGCCAACCCTGAGCCACATACCACCGCCAGAAACGCGGCGAGAAAATGCTCTTCTCAGTGAGTTCAACAAGATAACTAATAACAAACAGCAGCCCACACACAGCGACATAGCTGACTTGGAGCGCAGAAGACTTAAATCGAGAAGACCAGCATTACTCTCTGCTAAAGAGACAACGAACTACAACTCTGATGTCGACAATCTGTGGAAACAACACTGGCAAGAACACTGCCCACCAAAATGCCAAAGTTTCATGACAGCTTGCAAGGTGTCAGGCAAATCCAACACCTTCCATGAAAACCCAGACATGATAAGCAAATCCAGTAGTATGTCACATAGCTCCGAATAACTCGTGACACTAAATTAACCAAAGTAATACGAGTAACGAGTGAGCAAATGGCATACCACAGACTAACACAAGAATGCCTAAATGCATGTCATACCTTCCCGCCGTGAGATAGACGCAGTTCCGAGGGAAGAAACGTGTACAGAAGCCGAGAGCAGAACTGTGTTAAGCTGAAGGCCCTACGATAAGGGAAGGACACCCACGTTACCAGCTAACCGTTAGGACCACCCCCCACCCCATGTTAAAAGCTAGAGCCCTGCAGAAGAACAGTATAGATCTTTCGATAACACAAAAACGGCCACACCACCCGCAAGTTTTAGCGAGAGACTTTTTCGCGTCTCTGTTACGTCAGGACCACCCCCCAGCCAATATTAAAAGATAGAGCCCTCCAGAAGAACAGTATAGATCTTACGATAAAGTTAAAAGAACCACACCAGCTGCAAGTTTTAGCGTGAGACTTTTTCGCATCTCTGTTACGTTGCAAACTTTAAAAACATTGCCCCACCACGAAAAGTATAACGTTTCTCATTGGACAGACAGAATTTTTGTAGGCGGAGCTTAAGGTTAACATTGAGACCCTGATTGGTCAGATGAAAACACAGCCAGATAGTTTTTTTAAACCAACTTAGGTGAATTATAGCAAGGAGAAGTTAGGAGAGTTGCTTCCTGACGAACACCGACAAGGTAATGAACGCACGCAATGCCACATAGCAGTGGATAAAGCTTCACTCAGAACTGTAGAAGTCTCATCTGTTACACCCCCTTTATGCGTAATGCCAGTGTCGATCGTCAATTAAAGCTCGTAGTGTTCCATTTGCCACTGTAAAAATCTGTAACGCGATGATTTTTCTGTTATACAGCAATTGAAAAGCCACATCAGCCACTGTAATTTACGACAAGTTATATAAGTAATTAAAGATAATTGTGGGTCACTGTAGACCATTTTGATAGTTTTCTCTTTTGTGAAACTTAATTTAAATCTAGATGATAGATGTGATATGGCATAGGTCATCCTTCGATCCATTGTAGAACTTAGAAACCCATTCAGGGAATATTCGTTCACATTTTTGTTGAACACAGTTGGTTTTTACCATCCTGTATTAAAACAAGTTCCAATGGAAAACTTAACTGCTTTTTCGACGTTATTTTACCAGCTAACTAAATATAAAGGAAATCTTTGAACCCATACCATTAAATTTAGTTAGTATTAAGAATCTTTTATAGGGAGTGCAGTGGAGCTTACTCTGAAATCATTAAGTATTTGGATATATCATCGCTAGTCTCACTGAACTCTTCTGAATTCTACATGTCATGTGTGGTCTGGCGTCTCCTTACCAGCAACAAGCCCCAGGTTCAGACAAGTCAATTCCCTAAAAAACACGCTCAGAGCGTCGTTGAGTGAAAGTGGTAGGGAGACACGATATAGAACAAACAGACACCACGCAGAATATTAGAAGCTGAGGAACCGCCTGATTTCAAAACGTCACGCAAAGTGTAGACAACTCAAAACCGCATACGTTCTGGCCACGGAAGATGTGCTGAAACCCTCTACAAATGGGAAACGATACCAACACCAAATTGCGACTGCGGCTCTGAAAACAAACAGTCCGACACATAGTGGAAGAATGCCCAGTTCAAACCTACAAGGGAACCTTCAACGATTTCCTCCCTGCGACAGAGGAGGCAACTGATGATATTAAATGTCTTGTTGTCAATCTCTAATTCATCTATGTATAAAATGTACAAGGACTGTGATGTATGCCATACTGTAAATGAAATATAAATAATAAATGGTTCAAATGGCTCTGAGCACTATGGGACTTAACATCTATGGTCATCAGTCCCCTAGAACTTAGAACTACTTAAACCTAACTAACCTAAGGACATCACACACACTCATGCCCGAGGCAGGATTCGAACCTCCGACCGTTGCGGTCACACGGTTCCAGACTGAAGCGCCTAGAACCGCATGGCTACACCGGCCGGCTATAAATAATATTTACGAAAGGTCTTCGATAGCATAAATAACTGGGGCTAGTGCAATGAACCAACAGCACATCTACATATAGTGAGGTGAGTGGGATAGCGATTTGCACATCACCAGATGTCGCAGTCCCGTGTTCACAAGGCAGTGCATTGGTGGAGCAGTCATTTGTACTCAGGGGATTTATGTGGAAAGCTTTCCGACGCGATTATTGCCATACGACGGAAATTAATTGATTTTGAACGTGGAATGCTAATTGGAGCTAGATGTATGGGGCATTCCATGTCGGAAATCGTTAGGAAATTCAATATTCCGATAACCAAAGTGTCCAGAGTGTGCCGAAATAGGAAATTTCAGACATTGCAACTCACCACGGAGAACGCAATCACTTGACAACGGAAGGCGACTGCGTTTTCGTTGAGTTGTCAGTGCTGACAGACAAGTAACACTGTGTGAAATGACCTCAGATATCAGCGTGGGACGTACGAGCAACGTGTGAAATTTGGCGTTACTGGGCAACGGCAACAGACAGTAGAAGCGCATGTCCGTCGAAACAGAATGACGTCGCCTGCAGAGCCCCACTCGGGCTCGTGACCTTATCGGTTGGACCCTGGACGGCTGGAAAACATTGACCCGGTCAGATGAGTCCCGACTTCAGTTGGTAAGAGCTGATGGCAGGGTTCGAGAGTGGCGCAGACCCCACGAAGCCATGGGCCCAAATTGGCAGCAAGGCACTGTGCAAGCTGGTGTGGGCTATGTTTTCATGGAATTGACCGGGTGCTTTGAAGCACTTGGAGACATTTTGCAACCCCTATAGATTTCATGTTCCCGAACGACCATGGAATTTTTATGAATGACAATGCGCCATGTTAACCGGCAACAGTTGTTCGCGATTGGTCTGAAGAACATTCTGGTCAATTCAAGCGAATTATTTGGCCACTCAAATCGTCCAACATGAATTCCATCGAAGATGAATAGGACATATTGAAACGTCCCCTTTTGAAAATTTATAAATTACTGTGGTGATAAACCTCTTACGTCATTTGATTTTCATACAGCTGAGCAAAACTGAACGTACTCAGTCATTTCTCTCTTTACTTAGATTTTGGTAAGCAACAAACAATGTATTTACCTTAATATTGCTCAGTTCATGACATCCAGCCTCACAAATTTTCTTTTTCTGACGGACACACGTCCAGATCGTCCGCTCTCAAAACTCTGCCATCTCTCGCCCATCATCCAGCACTGCTGGCGGCTCACCTCCAACTGCGCAACGCTACGCGCTGTTCACACCCAACTGCCCAACACTACAATAGTGAATATTCCAACAATGCAAACCAGCCACAGCCACTTGGTCGCTTGAAATGGCCACTTTTGCCTTCGTCTTAGCGACAAAAAAACTTTTTAGCGACAAAAATTATTTAGCGACTTATCTGCCGACTTTTGGAGTAACGCAAGAACAATTAGGTGGGGCTATCTCAGATATTATTACGTTTTAAACAATGAACAATAGGACTGATCTCGAGTTACCGAGTGAGTAGATTGTTTCATGACCTCTAGTTCGCCTGAGCTTTAATGTATTTTCAGTGATTATAAATTGGTGAAACTTATGTTGTGGTGGCTTACATAATGGATTTACCGCAGAAAAAGAAGCAGTACGCTCAGAAATATCGGGATGCGTGGGAAGCAGAACCTGATTGCAATGGGTGGCTGAAACCAGTCGCTGGAGACTTATCCAAGGCAAGATATCAAGTATGTGCAACAGAGTTTTATGCTAAATTGTGTGATATTAGAAACCATTCGAAAACTATTAAGCATTAAACAAAAAATTGATTTAAAGAAACACAAACCACCTTACCTGTGAAAATTGTTCCGAAAACTACAGTTAGAATAGCAAGCAGAGCAGACGACACCCTTTATTTATTTATTGCTGAACATTGTTCTATTTTAATCTTACATCATTTAGGAATACTGTGCAAGAAAGTGTTTTCCGGTGATGAGGGCGCTAAAAACATGCAATTACATCGTACAAAGTGCACTAACATTATAACTGAAGTTTTGGCTCCATATTGTACACATTCATTGGCTGAAGGTATGGGTAACCAAAAATGCAGTGTACTAATAGATGAATCCTCAGATATATCAATATCTAAAATGCTAGGTATCATTATACGGTACTATAACCTAAACAACCAAAGCATTAGATCAGCATTTCTCAAACTCGCTGTAGTAGAAACTGCAGATGCAAG
The DNA here is from genome assembly GCF_023897955.1 of Schistocerca gregaria. NCBI lineage: Eukaryota > Metazoa > Arthropoda > Insecta > Orthoptera > Acrididae > Schistocerca > Schistocerca gregaria. Next base: position 571,653,463 of record NC_064925.1, read on the forward strand.
AAATCTGGCTGCTGTTCTTGTGAATTCTGTGAAAGATCTCAAACTTCCAATCGCTAATATGTTAGGAATTGGCACAGATAATGCTTCTACAATGGTTGGAATGCACAATGGGCTTTTCGAACAACTCAAGAGAGAATATGGTTTGAAGCATTTGCTATTGATCCGTGGCATTTGTCACTCTCTTCAGCTTGCAGTTTCGCACGCCTAAGTGAATACCATACCTAGAAACATAGAGTTTTTTGTACAGAAAACCTACAATTGGTTCTCCATTTCACTCAAAAGACAAGAGGAATATAAAAAGGTTTATGAGACAATAAATTGTGGAAAAACAGCCACTTAAAATTTTGAAGGTCTGTGCAACGCTTTGGCTTTCAATTGAACCAGCAATACGAAGAATACGAAGAATGCTGCAGCAGTGGTGAGAACTAAAGCTACATTTTTCACTTGCCATTGTTCAAGACAATTGTTACACTGCCGATCTTTTGTTCGAAATGGTTCAAACGGCTCTGAACAGTATGGGACTTAACATCTATGGTCATCAGTCCCCTAGAACTTAGAATTACGTAAACCTAACTAATCTAAGGACATCACACAACACCCAGTCATCACGAGGCAAAGAAAATCCCTGACCCCGCCGGGAATCGAACCCGCCAGCTAAGATTAGAGCGCTCCTTGGCTCTGTTAAGGATGACTTGGGTTTGAGGAAGCCCGGTGTGTACAAGATCCCTTGCCACTGTGGAACGACTTATATTGGTCAGACAATCCGGACCATTCAGGAGCGATGTGTTGAGCATCAGCGGCACACAAGGCTGCTTCAACCTGAGAAGTCTGCAGTGGCGGAACACTGTCTCACCGAGGGACACAGAATACTATATGACGAGACACAAATGGTTGCCCCTGCATCTCGCTGTTGGGACTGTATTTTAAAAGAATCCATAGAGATTCGGTTATCTGACAATCTTATTAATAGAGACAAGGGTTTTCTTTTAAGTAAGACTTGGGACCCAGTGTTGTCTGACATTAAAAAACAACGGTCTGTGGTTCTATCGTCGGAGTAACATTTTTATTTATTTTTATTATTTTTTAATTTCTGACAGCGGTAGCTCGATTTCGCCTCTTTCCATCACTGGCGGCGGGGTATGTCTACTGCGCTAGAGGGCGGTTACGGCACCTTCTCGCGCACGCGTTGTGGGTCTTCTGCGGCCTATATAGAGGCCGCCGCTTGCGCTGGGAAGTCAGTTCCGGCGAGATCGTGCACCAGCACTCTCACCTGAAGATGGCGGCCAGTTGGACCGCGGAAATATTGTGTCTTGAAGACGTTACGATCCGGCTGCATACCCAAGAAGAATATTATCATTTTCAGAAATTGTTTTCCTTCTGTTCGATAAGGCTGAAGCAATTCTCCTTCGACACTTTTGCGACATGCTTTCTGCTCCTCACTCAGATAATGAGGAAACCATCTGGCAGGACATTTTCACACCTTTAACTTTTCAGTTATGAGTTTGTGAACTGGAGTGACAGACATCCTGGTATCACATGGAGGTTCCTCACACGTTTTTCGTCGATCCGCTCTCAAAACGTCATCGACAATAACCTAAGAGGAGTAGTCTGTCGCATTTGCTGTCCCTCCACGTCTTGGGTTGTGCTCAGAGATTACGTGACATCCAGGAAAACGACCGGGACACCGCGATACTGTGCTACGATCCAGTACACTATTCCCAAACACCTTTTTCAGAGCGTCATAAATTTCCGTTGGAGCCTTTCCAAGTAGGTATTTGATTTCGATGTAGGAACTCTGGTCAATACGTGTAATGAGACCTGATTCGATTTCAGCTTCCAATTTGAGGCAGAATTACGCATGAAATAGCTACGCGAACCAGTAAACGCATTTGCGAACGTAATACCTGAAGTCTCGCTCACAAACGACATGACTTTCAGATTGATGAGGCCAACGCGACGGTCGCGCATGCGCATTGCTTATGATTTTTGAAATGACCCTGGTTCTTTTGTTTTAAGTCAGTTATATGACCGTTAGATTTAGAGAGGCTTGGCTAGTAAGGTGTAGTAGACTCCATCGTGCTGGTGTCGATTCATCTTCACTGGGACCGCAGAAGACAGTGCGAAAGACGCCGAGCGATGGCTGCTCTACAGCCGCCCGCTATTAACACAGAGACGCGATACAAGGAACACTTCCCTCTGGTTACAACAAAGATGTGATCAGTGGTGTTTTATCCAATACCCACGCGGACTAAAGGCGTAGTTTCGCGCCACTACAGTGGTCTTTGAGACACACCGAATTTGGACAGCGACGACTGGTTTACTGTCTACTTCACTGATGCCCAATCCTTTTGAGACCATCACCACTGAGTGCAATGGGAAACCAGCTTATATGAATTTTATCCATAGTGGATGCTGTCGAACTCCGTGACTGTTCCTTTATGGGGTTGTAGAAAAATATCCGCTACCAGTCACAATAAAATGTTGTTTATTCGTCACTCTAGCGGTTTCGGGCTTGCGCCCATCTTCAGGTGTTTGTACTGTTGGAGATCAAAAAAGACGAAGCACCATTATCACAGTTATGCTGTGGTGATAGTTTCGCCACTCAGTGGCACCTCAGCATAACTGTAATAATGGTGATTCATCTTTCTTGAAGATGGGCGCAAGCCCGAAACCGTTGGTGTGACGAATAAACGACCTTTTGTTGTGATTGGTAGCGGATATTTTTCTACAACCGCAAATCAGCTTATATTTAAAACGAAGAAAAATAATTAGTAATTTGTGTTTTAAACTTTTTATTAAACTACGAATGAGTCAGTAAGACAGATGGCACTGCTAATTTCTGGTAACATTACTTTATAGCAGCGGTCGGCAACTGGCGAACCGAGGTCCAGGTCCTGACCATGGAAGGTCAAAAACTGCCCTGAAAAAAATATTTTCAAAGTATAATTTACATGCCCACATTATATATATATATATATATATATATATATATATATATATATATATATATATATATATATATATATATATATTACCGTACATAACTTGAGCGCCACCCTTATGAGTTTTTCTAGCAGTGTACTACTGACTGCTGAAAAAGTAGAGTTATTAATGGTTAGTTATGGGTAGATTACATACATAGTTGCTATGCTGTGCAGCGCTGGAGAGTGCACTCTCCCTGAAGAGCGGAGTGGGGAGGGAGAGGGGGATATAGCCGACCGGCGCAGCAAGCTATGTCGCTTCACATAGAAGCTCTGTACACACTGTAAGCGTATTGTCGTATCGCTGGCTTAGTTGTGGGGGATCTTTCCGCGTCTGCAGAGAGTCGAGCGCGGGACAGGAAACTTATGTTGTGTTGTGTGTGGCTCTGCATTGTTAGTATGTAAGTTGAAGTGTTGCTACAAGTGCTATTACAGTAAAGTGATAAAATAAGCAAATGACTCAGAGGAAAGTAATTTAAAAATGAGCAGAGCTGCTGATAACGTATTTGTGTGTCCTCCCGTTGCGTGTCGTACCGTACAGTATCATCGGCGCCGTGTTCGGCCTCCAAGACTGAACTGATGTGAATCAGTAGTACTATTTACCACAAAAATGATCACAGATAGGGTTCTTAGAATGCCAAAGTTGATACGGAAAATAGAAAGGTTTTGACTGAGTGGACTGAACAATGCCTGTTAGGCCTGGAGCTATTACAGTTGCCTAATATTCAATAGACCCTTCGCTCTTGTTAAAAGTGCCAGTTTAAAGCGACACTACGAAGCAACTCATCAGCAGTTCCATAAAAACTTTCCTCTGAGCAGTGAAGCTCGTCAGGAAAAACTCCAGCCATATCTACAGTCTTTTTTTAAAAAAAATAAAAGGAAAACACGGCCTTCGTAGTTTGGTCTGTGAGCGGGTAAGAAAAAATCTGCAGAACGAGCGATGTGTGTGTGTTGGATGCACAATAAACATCTCTCCGACGCTTAATAAGCACCAGAAGATTCTGAGACAGTAACGAAAAAAACGTATGTTGGAAGCCACCGTGTCGCCTTTTGAACACAAAACACATGATTTTTCCGCAATTCAAGGTATTCCTATGCCGGCAAGAAGTAATTAAAGAAGAACCAAAATTTTGACAGCTGACAGTAAAAGTAGTTTGCTCGAAATTCTGCGGAACACCCTTGTTACGCCATAGCACTAGATGATCTTGCGACGTTGCTGACGAACATTAAACGACTATTTTCTCGCGATTTTTAGATATTGAAAATAAACAATTTAGGAAAGAATTGCTCATAATATTGTCGCTCAAAGGCAAGACTCGCTGAGAAGGTTTATTCAAGACTGTTGATGACTTCATGACGATGTGAAACATTAGTTGTGTTAAAATGGTGTCTCCTTCCACTGATGATTTGTAAAGAGAATCAAAGGTAAGAATACTGGACTACCATATTATCGGTGCATAATTCACCAAGAAGCCGTTTTTTTAGTGCTGATCTGAAAGATCAGACAGTTCATAGAGTTTCCTTCTGAGTGCGATTCGGCAGGTTCTTTCTTAGTGCAGTGCACCAATATTCCTTGGCTAAGTAAAGGTCAAGTGATAGAGCGTTTTGGCAAATAAAAGATGTAGTAACATTCGTGTTAGAAAACTTGGATTCACAGGAAGTAAAATACCATTTAGAGTTTCTAGCAAACGAAAGAGGTACGCTACGTGTGGCTTTCTTGAAAGACATTCTGAAACATTTCAATCCGCTCATTACCGAGCTACAAATGGTTCAAATGGCTCTGAGCACTATGGGACTTAACTTCTGAGGTCATCAGTCCCCTAGAACTTACAACTACTGAAACCTAACTAACCTAAGAACATCACACACATCCATGCCCGACGCTGGATTCGAACCTGCGACCGTAACGGTCGCGCGGTTCCAGACTGAAGCGCCTAGAACCGCTCGGGCACCCCGGCCGGCACCGAGCTACAGGGACATGAGAAAATAACATGTGCTCTGATACAAAGTGTGTCTTCTTTCCGTCGCAAGCTGAATATGTTTGAGAGAGACTTTGCAAGTCAAGTGTTTTTTCATTTTCCAACTATTTTTGAATAAAAAAATAATTCTGAAATACATATATCAGTAATCTCAAATCTCATGTCAGCAAGATTACAACAATTTTACGATACAGAGAAGCTGTCGCGATTCTTACAATCGCCTTTCGAAGTTTCTCCAGTGGCAGAAAGGACGCATATGGCTGCGAAGTTGTTCTCCCATTCAAAGCCCTTACTTCAAATGGAGATAAGAGACTTGCAGGAAGACATTTCCTTGCAATCCAATTAAGAAATTAGAAGCAAAAATGCCCCAGAAAAGCAAGAAAATTGCAGAAAATTAGCCATGTATCTTGCTACTATGTTTGGCTCCCCATATAATTGTGAAAATTCGTATTTAAAAATGAGTTTTTTGAAGAACAAGTATCGCTCAAGATTAACGGCCGCCCACCTTGAAGACAACATTCGCATAAGCTGCTTTCCACGTGAAGCCAACTTAGGAATCTGTATCAAGGCCGCGATTGTATTTTAAATACGCATGCCTACTGCTTTTATTCTTTTGTGAGTGAATAGGAGAATAAAAAATAGTGAAGAATATAAGCGTTCTTCTGGAATTTTTTAACACAAATATGCCTATTTTATTTCATATTGTTTTGTCAGTGAAAATTGAAATAAAAAATTAGTAAGGGATATGATGTTTTTCTTCTAGACCTCGAAAAAAATTTTCAATAGTATCCGGAACCCCATCTCAAATTACTTGCCGATGTCTGCTTTATAGGATAAAATTCTCACAGTTCTCAATGCATCGCGAGTGCTACCTAAAACTTCTTCTCAGAAAAGAAAACTAAGTGCCAATATTTAGAGGAGACATTTACTACAGAATTTGCTTGATCTGCACAAATCCTCTGCTCAGCGATGCTTGTTTCAGCCTTACACGTAAGATTAACCAAGCTAAAATGTCTGCACTGTACTTACTGCTTTTAAATAACGTGATTGTTGGACTGCTCAACTGTGAAGTGGCAGAAATTGTAAGTTTTTACTCTGACAGTGCTTTATGTCTGACCACAGCCAATAATAATGATAATAATAATAATAATAATAATAATAGTAACATTGTATAGGCTTAGCACAACGTAATACCTGTTACATAGATACTGTTGTGCTGTTTTGTCAATTAGTTCGTTTATCTGTTGCGAAACGAATAATGAAGCAATTGCAGGTGTAACTAACGACCAACAACTCCGGGAAGGCATTTTCGTGAGCTATTTAAGCGTGATTTGATGCAAATGTTTCAATTTTACTATCACAGGTGCATCGTGGAAAGTATGAAATGCATGTGTTGTGGATGGATTACGTGAGGAAGATGTTGTTCATACATCATTCCCACAAGCCGTAACCTTCACCACAATGTTCGAAACGTCAATGTTACTGATGCGCCGCAGTTAATTCAGTGGGCACGAGTGGATAAAATTAGCACACCGCCCACGGCTAACGCAAGGGTGGTTGCGGAAACGGGTCAGTTCGGCCTGGCTAGGCGAAGTTATAATACGGGGCTATCTGCTGATATGACAGGTACTGTCTGCGTCTGTTGCGATGACTGCACGTTCTCAAGGGCTTTTATACTGGAGCCCCTAAGAGTATGATGACGAACGCCTCACGCGTTCGATCTCTCACAGGCTCCCCACTGATGCCTCCAAGTGGCAGTCAGAACTTAAATTGTTAAGTCATTCTGCGAGTACTCCCTGGTGTTTCAGTTCAAAGAGAGATTACCACATGTACCACATGTTTGAATCCCGTTAGAAGTTCGGCACACAAATGATCAAGGAAGTTGACACTCCACCGAGGCCGAGAGATTTTCAATTATTCGCTTCCGCATCTTTCTCGTCGCGGTCACAAAAACCAGGAATACAAGACAGCAGAGTATCGTAGTGTTTGGCGTGCCGAAAGATACTATTCCCTGTAACGATCTCACATTCACATAAATGTATGGTCTTATTCATGTCTTCTAAACAACAGCATTTGCTGTTAATAAAATGTTTTATTGTCAGTAATTATAATCGCATTAATTTAAAATATTTACCCGATTTTGTCTTATTTAACAGTTTCAGAAGATGTAACCACAACGTCTTTCATGATAGGGTAATTTTGGTATCTATTCTCGGTGCACTTTTCGAATTAATTCTCAGTTTTCGACTATTTTCACCTCTGTATTCGCAAGGAGAGCAACTGACCATCGAATACGTAATGGAATCGCATAGGAGTAGTAGCCCTGACAGCAATCAAAGATTACATCGGCACCGACGTTTATTAGTCACCAACAGCTTCCTTTTCCTTCACGATTTATAATAGCTTTCGTTCTTATATAAGGTTTCTCGATGTCGTTAGTGCCAACGTAATGTCTGGTCACTGCTATTTCAGATACATCTGTGTGACGTTGTTACGTCTTTGCTATTCAGTTGCTCGCCTGACGAAAACATTGGTGGATGTCGTTGAAAGCTCAGGTTGGAGTAAAGATGGTTCAAATGGCTCTGAGCACTATGGGACTTAACTTCTGAGGTCATCAGTCCCCTAGAACTTAGAACTACTTAAACCTAACGAACCTAAGGACATTACACACATCCATGCCCGAGGCAGGATTCTAACCTGCGACCGTAGCAGTCGCGCGGTTCCGAACTGAAGCGCCTAGAACCGCCCGGCCACCGCGGCCGTCTAGAGTACAGAATTAATGCCACTAATGCAGCTTCAGATGCTGTATTGATAAGAATCAGATGGTGATGTACTACAGCTAATTATTCTCGTACTGAAAGAACTCCGTGACAGATGAACATATACTCTCAGGAGCAACTCTATTAGAGGCACTTACCGACTACCCAATGGGTTGTAGCGCTACCTTTCGTCCGGATGACGGCGCCAACATACCCTAGCAAATATAATACGCACAAAATAACTCGGTGTGTAGCTGCGTAGACAGTAAGCTGTGTAGAAGTAACGGCTACGATGTTGGTGGGGGCTCTACTTTGAAGGTCTACCGAGCAACGAAACACATCATCTTCGAGGTAGCGATCAAATGGGGATTTTCCCGTACGATTATTTCACGAGTGTACCGTGAATATAAGGAATCCGGTAAAACAACAAATCTCCGACATTGCTGCGGCCGGAAAGAGATCCTGCAAGAACGGGACAAACGACAACTGAAGAGAACCGTTAAGAGTTACATAACTGCAACCCTTCCGCGCACTGCTACAGATTTCACTGCTGGGCCAGCAACGAGTGTCAGTGTGCGAGCCACTCAACGAAACATCATCGATGTGGGCTTTCAGAGCCGAAGGCTCACTCGTATGCCCTTCAGGACTGCACGACACAACGCTTTGCGCCTCGCCTTTGCCTATCAATACAGACAATGGACAGTTGATGACTGTAACCATGTTGCCTGGTCGGATAAGTCTCGTTTCAAATTGAATCGAGCGGATAGACGTGTACGGGTGTGGAGACAACCACATGAATCCGTGGACCCCCGCATGTCAGCAGAGCACTGTTCAGGCTGGTGGAGGCTATTTAGTGGTGTGGGGCGAGTGTGGTTGCAGTGACATGGGGCCACTGATACGTCTAGATAGGACTTTGATATGTGACACGTACGCAAGCATCCTCTCTGATCATCTGCATCCGTTCATGTCTATTGTGCATTCCGACAGACTTGGGCAATTTCAGCAGGTCAATGCGACACCCAACACGTCCAGAATTGCTACAGAGTGGCTCCAGGAAAACTCTTCTAAGTTTAAACATTTCCTCTGGCCACCTAACTCCCCAGACATGAACTATATTGCGCATATCTGACATACCTTGCAACCTGTTGTTTAGAAGAGATCTCCAACGCCTCGTACTCTTACGTATTTATGGACAGCCCTGCAGCGTTCATGGTGTCTAGTGTTTCAAGCATTATTCGACTCCACACCACGTCGTGTTGCGGCACTTCAGCGTGCTCGCGGGAGCCTTAAATCATATTAGGCAGGGGTACCAGTTTTTTTGGCTCTTGAGTGTATCTCTTGCCTAACGTTGTGTCACAGCACACCCAGTACCAACAGTTTTCATCTACCAGCACCGAGACTGACGATCAAGAAGACCCATTAGTCGCGTTTTTTTACACATGTGCTATTGGTGACTGCTAAAATGCTTACTCCTATTTACTCTTCGATATAACTTGTTTGGAGTCAAGTAGGCTTGTTGTTCAATCATTTTGACTCGCATTTACTTATACAGTAAACTGTAGACAGAACATCTCATCATCATTTCCTGGAATAGGATATCATTATTTGTTTATTCAAAAATTATCAATGAAAAACATTCCACAGCATACAAAAACACTGAGTAAATATCAATAAGAGAAATCTCACAGCGATTAAAACGTAATTTAAATATCCTGGGAAGTGATTCTTCGAGTATGTTAATCCTCTTATTTTCACATCAAAAGAGCATTCTGAACTAGATTATAATAATATCAAAAACTTTATTTTTTTATTTGTAAAATACTGGGTTGTAGCAAACTCTCAGTGAGACATTAATTTTCAGTTTTAACTTCAGTTAGGTGATTGATCTAAAAATACTTTGTAACTTTAATGTTAAAACATTATATATGACTTTATTACAAAGACCACGAGGGCAAATTTTCGTGAGCAGGTTTTCTCGGCAAGGTCTGTGAGTCTTTTTGAAAAGTATTAAAATATTTTGAAACTTGCAATGTGTAATTCAGCGAGAATTACTGAATGTGTGATTGAAGAATGCCGTTAAAGTTTGTTATTTGTTTGATGTAATTAGCAGCAAGTTAAAACGAATCTCGATTTATTAATAGTGAAAAACATAGACAGGCCACAATTAATTCAACCGCCGAAGGTAAGTAAATTTTAGTAAAAAATCATATTCTGTTAGGCCCTACCATCCGATTCTATTAACTCTCTCTTGATGTTCATCGGCTCGTTGCGATGAGATCAAATATCAATTTTTAAACGTATCCAAAGTCTGAAACTTCGGCCCATAAAGGTATGGGAGAGCTAGAACTTGTGGCAGACAACTGCTAGGAACAAGGGACTTCAAACTGATTCTATGTTTCTCGACTTCCAACAAGCGTCTGAAACTGTACCAGACAAGCAGCTTGCAATCAAATTGCGTGCTTGAAGAATATTGTCTAAGTTATGCGACTAGATTCGATATTTCCTGTCAGAGAGGTCACAGTTCTCAGAAACTGACGGAATGTTGCTAAAACAGAAGTGATTTCTGGCTTTCCCCAAGGTAGTTTTACGGGCCCTCTGCTGTTCCTTATATTTATAAACGATTTTGGAGGCAATCTCAGCAGCCGTCGTAAGTTGTTTGCAGATGATGCTGTCGTTTAACGTCTAGTAAAATAGCCAGAAGATGAAACTCAATAACAAAACGATTTAGATAAGATATCTGTATTGTGCGAAATTGACTCTAAATAATGAAAAGTGTGAGGTCCTCCAAATGAATGGTAAAAGTAATCCTTTAAACTTCTTTTTCACGATAAATCAGTCAAATCTAAAATCTGTGAATTCAAGAAAATACCTAGAAATTGCAATTAAGAACAATTTCAATAACAAAGAACATATGGAAAACAATGTGGGTAGGGCGAACCAAAGACTGTGTTTTATTGTCAGAACACTTAGAACACGCAAGAGGTCTACTAAAGAGTCTGCCTTCAATGCACTTGTCTGTCTTCTTTTTGAGTACTGCTGCGCAGTGTGGGATCCTTATTAGGTAGAGTTAACGGAGTACGTCATGAAAGTTCAAAGAAGGGCAGAACGTTTTGTATTATCGAGAAATGGGAGAGAGAGTGTCACGAACATGATACAGGATTTGGGATGGAAATCATCAAAACAAAGTCATTTCTCGTCGCGGCGGGATCTGCTCATGAAATATTAATCAGCAACTTTCTCCTCCGAATGCCAAAATACTTTATCGACGCTGACCTACACAGGGATAAATGATCATCATAATAAAAGAAGGGAAATGAGAACTCGCACGGAAAGCTAGAGATATTCATTTTCCAAACGCTGTTGGGGATTGGAATAATAGAGACTCAGTGTGAAGGCAGTTGCATGTACACTCCCTGCCAGGCACTTAAGTGTGATACGCACAGCAGCCACGTAGATGTAGATACAGCTAGTGAGTGTGCAACAAATCGTATTAATAGATCGTGTCACTAACACCAATAATACGTGAATACAGATATTGAGAGCCTATAGTTTCTCACTGGAATACAGGAAAAAACATACTTGTATAAACAGCTGCCAGAAGGAAATCTTATGAAACAAGAAAAGGGGCGAAAATGTAGCGTAGCCGACGACGTCGCTTACAACGATGCTGACAGTACACAGTGAAGAACATAACGTTAGTCTAAATTGTGTGTCATCCTCTGATAAGCTGCTCGCTTACATTAACAAAAACAAATACAAAAATTCTCCATCTGCCTTTTCTTTTCGCAGTAGTGAAGATTTGTCAGCAGACTTTAGTCAACCGAGGCAGCCACCAATTCGGGACAACGAGGCGGAACCGCCCGCCACCGACAACGAGTCTGTCGGCCATCTTTCACTAAATACACTAGTCGTCCATACATTAAAGGACACGGATTATTCGACACTCTCCATAGATTTAATAGACGAGACTGACAAGTTTTGAAGCTGTAATTTCGCATCCTGAACAGTTTTAACTACACAAATATATCACTTTTCTACAACTATGTACAGAGTATAGGTTAAACCGGATCTAATATAAATAACAATAATTTTATTATTTTTCAAAAATCTTAATTATTTATCATATATTGGATTCTTTAAGAAATGTACTTGTTCGATTTTACTATCAGAAATATTAGGGGCAAATGTGAAAATTAGAAACGAAAACATCTGTAAGGAATAGCATTTCAGAATTGCGGTCACCTTCAGTATCACCACACTGGTTGGAACAACTGGTGCGGTGCCGTTTGTTTATAGGTCTAGGGTACGCTGTTAATAAAATAAGGATACACATCGCTGATATTTTTCACCAATAAATCGATATCTAAATGGCAATAACGAGTTCCGATAGTTTCATTTTATATTATATTTTTTACCCAATTATCGGTAAATATTTGGAATCATACTTTTGAATTTGTAATAGAACGTAATTTTACTTTCACTGTGTGAGGGAGTCTTGCTACTTTTTGAGCTTTCATCACGTACAGTCTTTCTCTTTGCTGTGTGCAGCAAGTATAGCTGGCACAAAGAAGAAGTCCAATTGCACTGGAGGGTGGTGGTGTGAATTTAATAACAAGATTTCCGATATGAAAAAGTAGCACACAAGTTGCGTTAAAAACACTTATTCAGGCACCTAGTATGCTATTTTTTAACATGGGCTTTCTTCAAAAACAGTTGCAGAAAATGACGAACAAAAATGGAAGTCGACGTGAAGTGTTCCAGACAAATCCGATAAGTGACTGAACCGAACGACGAACGCATCGAACAGTTTTTACTGTGCCACTTACATGCACTTACCATTCGTAACTTCCGAATTGCCTCTCTCGTGCCTTTACTTTTCCTAAAGCCAAACTGATCGTCACCTAGCGCATTCTCAATTTTCTTTTCCATTCTTCTGTAAATTATTCTTGTAAGCAGCTTCGATGCATGAGCTGTTAAGCTGATTGTGCGATAATTCTCGCACTTGTCAGCTCTTGCCGTCTTCGGAATTATGTGGATGATGCTTTTCCGAAAGTCAAATGGTATGTCGTCAGAGTCACATATTCTACACACCAACGTGAATAGTCGTTTTGTTGCCACTTCCCCTAATGATTTTAGAAATTCTGATGGAATGTTATCTATCCCTTCTGCCTTATTTGACCGTAAGTCCTCCAAAGCTCTTTTAAATTCAGATTCTTATACTGGATCCCCTATCTCTTCTAAATCGACTCCTGTTTCTTCTTCTATCACTTCAGACAAATCTTCATCCTCATAGAGGCTTTCAATGTATTCTTTCCACCTATCTGCTCTCTCCTCTGTACTTAACAGTGGAATCCCCGTTGCACTCTTAATGTTACCACCGTTGCTTTTAATGTCACCAAAGGTTGTTTTGACTTTCCTGTATGCTCAGTGTGTCCTTCCGACAATCATATCTTTTTCGATGCCTTCACATTTTTCCTGCAGCCATTTCGTCTTAGCTTCCCTGCACTTCCTATTTATTTCATTCCTCAGCGACTTGTATTTCTGTATTCCTGATTTTCCCGGAACATGTTTGTACTTCCTCCTTTCATCAATCAAACTAAGTATTTCTTCTGTTATCCATGGTTTCTTCGCTGCTACCTTCTTTGTACCTATGTTTTCCTTCCCAACTTCTGTGATGGCCCTTTTTAGAGACGTCCATTCCTCTTCAACTGTGTTGTCTACTGCGCTATTCGTTATTGCTGTATCTATAGCGCTAGAGAACTTCAAACGTATCTCGTCATTCCTTAGCACTTTCGTATCCCACTTCTTAGCGTATTGATTCTTCCTGACTAACGTTTTGAACTTCAGCTTACTCTTCATCACTACTATATTGTGATCTGAGTCTATATTTGCTCCTGGGTACGCCTTACAATCCAGTATCTGATTTCGGAATCTCCTTCTGACCATGATGTAATCTAATTTAAATCTCAATTAGTCTTTCTCCTCTTTCATTCCTTGTCCCAAGCCCATATTCTCCTGCAACCTTTACTTCTGCTCCTTCCCCTACAACTGCATTCCAGTCGCCCATGACTATTAGATTTTCGTCCCCCTTTACATACTGCATTACCCTTTCAATATCCTCATACACTTTCTCTACCTGTTCATCTTCAGCTTGCGACGTCGGCATGTATACCTGAACTATCGTTGTCGGTGATGGTCTGCTGTCGATTCTGATTAGAACAACCCGGTCACTGAACTGTTCACAGTAACACACCCTCTGCCCTACCTTCCTATTCGTAACGAATCCTACACCTGTTATACCATTTTCTGCTGCTGTTGATATTACCCGATACTCATCTGACCAGAAATCCTTGTCTTCCTTCCACTTCACTTCACTGACCCCTACTATATCTAGATTGAGCCTTTGCATTTCCCTTTTCAGATTTTCTAGTTTCCCTACCACGTTCAAGCTTCTGACATTCCACGCCCCGACTCGTAGAACATTACCCTTTCGTTGATTATTCAATCTTTTTCTCATGGTAACCTCCCAATTGGCAGTCCCCTCCCGGAGATCCGAATGAGGGACTATTCCGGAATATTTTGCCAATGGAGAGATCATCATGACACTTCTTCAACTACAGGCCACACGTCCTCTGGATACACGTTACGTGTCTTTAATGCAGTGGTTTCCATTGCCTTCTGCATCCTCATGTCGTTGATCATTGCTGATTCTTCCGCCTTTTCATTAAGCTTCCAAATTGACAAATTGCTTGTCGCGTTGCATGATCTATGTTTTATCTTGGGTTCTCATTCTCTTATCTACAGCCATCTTTCTGCACCGAGGTACAGCACTATATCAACATATGCATGGCTAGATACGGTTAAGAAAAGATAATGTGATCACTGTGACCTTTGATTGCTGTAGCAGTGTGGATACTTTGTAAATAATGCAGCATGTTGCCCTTGTAAAGTTTGAGACTCGGTCCATTGAAATGTCTTTTAATGAAGTCTTTGAAACTTCCTGTTTACACGGTGGTGACGAAAAATGGAAGAACGTATGACAGAGCAGCAGCTTCTATGTCGGCATGTTGTAATGCATATTTTCTGAAGCAGATATTTTACGTTTTGCCAAGTAATGACCTATCTGTGAATCTTGTGTTTGTACTCGTTATAAGTCTCTATTACACTGATCTGTTTCTTCAGCTACTTGCGCTTCTGTAGTTTATTGACTTCGTTAACATTCAATCATCGACTACCCTAAGTTCTAATTCCTACTCATAAATGACTTAGATGGGCGGCATAACAGATACATCTCTGTAACTCAAAATAATGTTTGTTCTGTTTGGGCGTTTCGTGCTAGGGAACCAATGACGAGAGAAAGAACATATCTGTAAAAACCGAAAAAATAATATCTGCAACGATTATGCTAGGGTTTCGTAAAGCACTAAGAGCCATCTAACATTGTTCTGCCTGTTAACTTGTGACACTGCGTTCATTGATGTAATACTGTTAAAATGGTTAGTTAATTTCCGAATGCAGTTGCGGTAAATCGGAACTGTAATTAGCTACACTTGACGTCAGCATTATACAAATGTCGTGCTACACGAGAGTCACACTGCTTTTCACCGATGCAATCGGTTTGTTCTCTTCATACAAATCTGATAGCTTTGTCTCTAACGTGTATGAGGTCGCAGCGTATACAATTAACGTTTCGTCATTGTATTAAAATGTTTGTCGACTTTGACGGCTGTGGTGATTCTACAGTCACAGTACTTACGACACGTCTTTGACACTAAGGCACCAGATAAGACAAGAGCTTCCATTGTCCTCGATATGGCATGACTGCTAAGTCAGACGACACGCATCTTACTGTAATTATGTACGTTCATAAAACGCATTCTGTTCACACTGTGTTAGACTGTCTTACCAACGGGAAAAACTATATCTGATGATAGCTAAAGCTAGATCGAGTCAACGGTGAAGATCGTTAAGGAGACATCGATTTACAAGAGACAACAGTTGCTGTAGACATGTTGAAAGAAGGAAACAAACAGTCCTATAAGTTAGGAAGTACGTCAACTGAAGACTGGCTATGCTAAGATGTCATAGTGAAAAAAATAACTCAAGCGAATAAAACAAGCGGTTTCTCATGGTACATCACCGGCCACATAAACCGAACAGTAAATATTTCAGATGATACGTAGTGTTATGAAAACAGAACCTGAAAAGTCGAGAAAGCAGCAGATAAAACCTGAAGCATTTGAAGTATAATGTTACTCAGAGTTGGGCAACTAAATGTTGAAGTTTTAGATATAAGTGGTGAGTGGGACAATATGCTTAGTGGAACCAGGCGGCTTCATAAAAATTGGTAGCGTAAATTTGTGGTTAATGATGGAGTTTTAGTAATAAAATCTTTCATTTCAGTGAGGCACTCAGCTGCAAAATACGATTAAAAGTGACGTTACGTTTATCTTCACACTCACGAAACATCCTTTCAGGTGTTGGAAAAGGGAAAATTTGAAGCAATTTATGTAAACGCCATTTCAAACCGTGCATTTTTCACAAGACATTCTGTGAATCTGTAGAACTACTCCAACTCAGGTATGGAACGTGAAGAGATTTTAAATACCGAGGTCCGATTCAATTGCTAGTCGGCCACTGACCCTGCGACTGCGCCAGAACTAGAGGCGGGCGATGAAAGGCCCAGCTGGGCACATCGCTGATTAAATCATATTTTCCCCAGTTATTGCGTCGGCTGGAACTTTACCTGCACTCGTGGACGCCACTTATTGTGTCCACTACGCTGCAGATGCCCTGTCTCTTTTGTTATCCCTATATACCTGTGTCCACTACGCTGCAGATGTCCTGTTTCTGTTGTTATCTGTATGGATTTGCCGGTTTAGCCATGCACGTAAGGCTTTTTCTGACACAGATGTAAATCAGTGGACGTCCCCTGCTTCGTGCAACCATTATTTTTTATCTGTACGTTCAAAAAGCGAACTTCGTTTATCGTAAATTCACCCCGGCGCGCGCTGATTCGGTTCCACAGTTCTAAAATAATTTCACGTGTTCCGGCTGCCTGTTTTTCGTGCGGGGTTTCTTTTTCCACAGCACAAGCCTTATCTGCCCGAGCACACTGATCAGCCAGACCGTCACGACCATCCACCTACTATCGATACAAAACCGTCCAGGCGGTATCAGCTTCACCTGGCGACGAATGACTGCTAATCAAACACATTCGTGGTGTGTGTGGTATCAGCGAGCTTGCTGTCCGTATGTAGAATGGGGAATGCGCGCCATCTGCGTGAGTTTGACCGCGGGCAGACTGTGGTGACCCGGAGGCTCGGTACAAGCATTTCGGAAACTGCAGGGCTTGTCGAGTGTCGGAGGAGTGCTGTGGTATCTTCAATATGTGGTGAAACCTAAGCGAAATCTCGTCCAGATATCGTGGGTTTGGACGACCATCCCTCATTAAAGATGTCGGACGTCGCAAGCTGGGCTTACGGGTAAAACAGGACAGGCAGCGAACTATGGCGGAACTGACATCATGATTTAATGTTGGTAAGAGTGGAAGTCTGTCTGAACGCACTGAGCACCGGAACCTCCCAACATTGGTCCACCGCAACCGACGACTCATAGATGTGTCACTGTTAACGACCAAGACATCAGCAACTACGAGTGACCAACGGCACTGTCCCAGAGCGTTGCAAGGTCTGATGAATTGTGATACCTTCTTCAGCATGCAGATGGGAGAGTGTGAATCCGTCGGCTTCCGAGGAAACAGTTCCTTGGCACCTGTACCGCGAGGCGGAGACGAGCTGGAGGCGACTCATGCCGTGGGGAACACCTGTACTGCGAGGCGCAGACGAGCTGGAGGCGACTCATGCCGTGGGGAACACCTGTACTGCGAGGCGCAGACGAGCTGAAGGCGACTCATGCCATGGGAACATCTATACTGTGAGGCGCAGACGAGCTGGAGGCGACTCATGCCGTGGGGAACACCTGTACTGCGAGGCGCAGACGAGCTGGAGGCGACTCATGCCATGGGGAACACCTGTACTGCGAGGCGCAGACGAGCTGGAGGCGACTCATGCCGTGGGGAACACCTGTACTGCGAGGCGCAGACGAGCTGGAGGCGACTCATGCCGTGGGGAACACCTGTACTGCGAGGCGCAGACGAGCTGGAGGCGACTCATGCCGTGGGGAACACCTGTACTGCGAGGCGCAGACGAGCTGGAGGCGACTCATGCCGTGGGGAACACCTGTACTGCGAGGCGCAGACGAGCTGGAGGCGACTCATGCCGTGGGGAACACCTGTACTGCGAGGCGCAGACGAGCTGGAGGCGACTCATGCCGTGGGGAACACCTGTACTGCGAGGCGCAGACGAGCTGGAGGTGACTCATGCCGTGGGGAACACCTGTACTGCGAGGCGCAGACGAGCTGGAGGCGACTCATGCCGTGGGGAACACCTGTACTGCGAGGCGCAGACGAGCTGGAGGCGACTCATGCCATGGGAACATCTATACTGTGAGGCGCAGACGAGCTGGAGGCAACTCATGCCGTGGGGAACACCTGTACTGCGAGGCGCAGACGAGCTGGAGGCGACTCATGCCGTGGGGAACACCTGTACTGCGAGGCGCAGACGAGCTGGAGGCGACTCATGCCGTGGGGAACACCTGTACTGCGAGGCGCAGACGAGCTGGAGGCGACTCATGCCGTGGGGAACACCTGTACTGCGAGGCGCAGACGAGCTGGAGGCGACTCATGGCGTGGGGAACACCTGTACTGCGAGGCGCAGACGAGCTGGAGGTGACTCATGCCGTGGGGAACACCTGTACTGCGAGGCGCAGACGAGCTGGAGGCGACTCATGCCGTGGGGAACACCTGTACTGCGAGGCGCAGACGAGCTGGAGGTGACTCATGCCGTGGGGAACACCTGTACTGCGAGGCGCAGACGAGCTGGAGGCGACTCATGCCGTGGGGAACACCTGTACTGCGAGGCGGAGACGAGGTGGAGGCGACTCATGCCGTGGGGAACACCTGTACTGCGAGGCGCAGACGAGCTGGAGGCGACTCATGCCATGGGGAACACCTGTACTGGGAGGCGGAGACGAGCTGTAGGCGACTCATGCCGTGGGGAACACCTGTACTGCGAGGCGCAGACGAGCTGGAGGCGACTCATGCCGTGGGGAACACCTGTACTGCGAGGCGCAGACGAGCTGGAGGCGACTCATGCCATGGGAACATCTATACTGTGAGGCGCAGACGAGCTGGAGACGACTCATGCCGTGGGGAACACCTGTACTGCGAGGCGCAGACGAGCTGGAGGCGACTCATGCCGTGGAGAACACCTGTACTGCGAGGCGCAGACGAGCTGGAGGCGACTCATGCCGTGGAGAACACCTGTACTGCGAGGCGCAGACGAGCTGGAGGCGACTCATGCCGTGGGGAACACCTGTACTGCGAGGCGCAGACGAGCTGGAGGCGACTCATGCCGTGGGGAACACCTGTACTGCGAGGCGCAGACGAGCTGGAGGCGACTCATGCCGTGGGGAACACCTGTACTGCGAGGCGCAGACGAGCTGGAGGTGACTCATGCCGTGGAGAACACCTGTACTGCGAGGCGCAGACGAGCTGGAGGCGACTCATGCCGTGGGGAACACCTGTACTGCGAGGCGGAGACGAGCTGGAGGCGACTCATGCCGTGGGGAACACCTGTACTGCGAGGCGCAGACGAGGTGGAGGCGACTCATGCCGTGGGGAACACCTGTACTGCGAGGCGCAGACGAGCTGGAGGCGACTCATGCCGTGGGGAACACCTGTACTGCGAGGCGCAGACGAGCTGGAGGCGACTCATGGCGAGGGGAACACCTGTACTGCGAGGCGCAGACGAGCTGGAGGCGACTCATGCCATGGGAACATCTATACTGTGAGGCGCAGACGAGCTGGAGGCGACTCATGCCGTGGGGAACACCTGTACTGCGAGGCGCAGACGAGCTGGAGGCGACTCATGCCGTGGGGAACACCTGTACTGCGAGGCGGAGACGAGCTGGAGGCGACTCATGCCGTGGGGAACACCTGTACTGCGAGGCGCAGACGAGCTGGAGGTGACTCATGCTGTGGGGAACACTGTACTGCGAGGCGCAGATGAGCTGGAGGCGACTCATGCCGTGGGGAACACCTGTACTGCGAGGCGCAGACGAGCTGGAGGCGACTCATGCCGTGGGGAACACCTGTACTGCGAGGCGCAGACGAGCTGGAGGCGACTCATGCCGTGGGGAACACCTGTACTGCGAGGCGCAGACGAGCTGGAGGTGACTCATGCCGTGGAGAACACCTGTACTGCGAGGCGCAGACGAGCTGGAGGCGACTCATTCCGTGGGGAACACCTGTACTGCGAGGCGTAGACGAGCTGGAGGCGACTCATGCCGTGGGGAACACCTGTACTGCGGGGCGCAGACGAGCTGGAGCCGACTCATGCTGTGGGGAACACCTGTACTGCGAGGCGCAGACGAGCTGGAGCCGACTCATGCCGTGGGGAACACCTGTACTGCGAGGCGCAGACGAGCTGGAGCCGACTCATGCCGTGGGGAACACCTGTACTGCGAGGCACAGACGAGCTGGAGTCGACTCATGCCGTGGGGAACACCTGTACTGCTAGGCGCAGACGAGCTGGAGGCGACTCACGCAGTGGGGAACACCTGTACTGCGAGGCGCAGACGAGCTGGAGCCGACTCATGACGTGGGGAACACCTGTACTGTGAGGCGCAGACGAGCTGAGGCGACTCATGCCGTGGGGAACACCAGTACTGCGAGGCGCAGGCGAGCTGTAGGCGACTCATGCCGTGGGGAACACCTGTACTGCGAAGGAATGACGAGATCCATTTGAAGTTCTCTAACGCTGTAGATACAGCAATAAAGAATAGCGCAGTAGGCAGTACAGTTGATCAGGAATGTACTTCCCTAAAAAGGGTCATCACAGGAGCTGGGAAGGAAAACATAGGTACAAAGAAGGTAGCAGCGAAGAAACCATGGATAACAGAAGAAATACTTCAGTTGATTGATGAAAGGAGGAAGTACAAACATGTTCCGGGAAAATCAGGAATACAGAAATACAAGTCGCTGAGGAATGAAATAAATAGGAAGTGCAGGGAAGCTAAGACGAAATGGCTGCCGGAAAAAGGTGAAGACATCGAAAAAGATATGATTGTCGGAAGGACAGACTCAGCATACAGGTAAGTCAAAACAACCTTTGGTGACATTAAAAGCAACCGTGGTAACATTACGAGTGCAACGGGAATTCCACTCTTAAATGCAGAGGAGAGAGCAGGTAGGTGGAAAGAATACATTGAAAGCCTCTATAAGGGTGAAGATTTGTCTGATGTAATAGAAGGAGAAACAGGAGTCGATTTAGAAGAGATATGGGATCCAGTATTAGAATCGGAATTTAACAGCTCATGCATCGAAGCTGCTTACAAGAATAATATACAGAAGAATGGAAAAGAAAATTGAGAATGCGCTAGGTGACGATCAGTTTGGCTTTAGGAAAAGTAAAGGCACGAGAGAGGCAATTCTGACGTTACTGTTAATAATGGAAGCAAGGCTAAAGAAAAATCTAGACACGTTCATAGGATTTGTCGACATGGAGAAAGCGTTCGACAATATAAAATGGTGCAAGCTGTTCGAGATACTGAAAAAAGTAGGTGTAAGCTATAGGGAGGGACGGGTCATATATAATATGTACAACAACCAACAGGGAATAATAAGAGTGGACGATCAAGAACGAAGTGCTCGTATTAAGAACGGTGTAAGACAAGGCTGTAATCTTTCGCCCCTACTCTTCATTCTGTACATCGAAGAAGCAATGATGGAAATAAAAGAAGGGTTCAGGAGTGGAATTAAAATACAAGGTGAAAAGATATCAATGATACGATTCGCTGATGACATTGCTATCCTGAGTGAAAGTGAAGAAGAATTAAATGATCTGCTGAACGGAATGAACAGTCTAAAGAGTACACAGTGTCGTTTAAGAGTAAATCGGAGGAAGACGAAGGTAATGAGAAGTAATAGAAATGAGAACAGCGAGAAAGTTAACATCAGGATTGGTGGTCACGAAGTCAATGAAGTTAAGGAATTCTGCTACCTAGGCAGTGAAGTAACCACTGACGGATGGAGCAAGGAGGACATCAAAAGCAGACTCGCTATGGCAAAAAAGCCATTTCTGGCCAAGAGAAGTCTACTAATATCAAATACCGGCCTTAATTTGAGGAAGAAATTTCTGAGGATGTACGCCTGGAGTACAGCATTGTATGGTAGTGAAACATGGACTGTGGGAAAACCGGAACTGAAGAGAATCGAAGGATTTGAGATGTGGTGCTATAGATGAATGTTGAAAATTAGGTGTACTGATGAGGTAAGGAATGAGGAAGTTCTACGCAGAATCGGAGAGGAAAGGAATATGTGGAAAACACTGATAAGGAGAAGGGACAGGGTTATAGGACATCTGCTAAGACATGAGGGAATGACTTCCATGGTACTAGAGGGAGCTGTAGAGGGCAAAAACTGTAGAGGAAGACAGAGATTGGAATACGTCAAGCAAATAATTGAGGACGTAGGTTGCAAGTACTACTCTGAGATGAAGAGGTTAGCACAGGAAAGGAATTCGTGGCGGGCCGCATCAAACCAGTCAGTAGACTGATGACAAAAAAAAAATTGTTCAGAGAATCTTATTCCAAGCAAACCCCGCCAGTGCAGAGCATTGTACCATTTGTGAAAGTAAGCTCTTGTATTGTAAGAAACTTTATTGATACATCAGAAATCAGAGGTATTCAATAGCTTCCATATCTAGCAATCACTATTTTTGTATGTAAGTAGAGAAAAGCACTAAAAAACTAGCTTACTATGTAGATTCTTTATTTTTGAATTATTTTCGAGCAAACGAGAAGGAGTCGAAGCCACGTTCGCTAACGGACGGGAGTACTGTGTTAAGAATCTTCATGCTACAGATAATTTTCACTAGGAGGATTTGGTCGAGGAATCATGGTCGCACATAGTTGTCTCCACTTGTGGGAACTGCAGTAATGCACTGGGATATATGACAACACTTCCCTGCGGCACACCTGAAATCACTCTTACTTTGGAAGACTTCTCTCCATTGAGAATGACATGTTGCGTTCTGTTATCTCGGAACTCTTCAATGCAATCATACAATTGGTCTGATAGTCCATATGCTCTTACTTTGTTCGTTGAACGACTGTGAGGAACTGTATCGAACGCCTTGCAGAAGTCAAGAAACACAGCATCTATCTTGGCATGGGTGTGTGTGTTTGTTCTTAGGATAATTTACGTTAATTATTGTCTAAGTTTAGGGACTGATGTCCTTAGCAGTTAAGTCCCATAAGATTTTACACTCATTTGAACCTGTTTTTTGTAAAGGAACTGTTATGGAATACAGGAAGTGTATCCGCAGTTGCGAACACGAATAACCATCAGATGTATAAGGGAATAACGACAAAGGCGATCTGTGCCGGACAGGGAGTCGAACCTGATCCCTCTGTACACAAGCGGTCACCTTAACCGCTAAAGAATTGGCTATCCGAGCACGACCGTGGGCGAGTCCTAAAACTACCATATGTCGACGTTTGAGCAACCCAACCTATACCTGTACACACATTATGTAACTCCTGTACAGAGGAGGACATTTTACTTGAAAGCAGCTGAGTATGTCCGAAATCCACCACGTTAGCCGAGAGCGCTAATGTGCTCCTTCCTGGAATCGCGTAGGCGCGCCGGCCCCAGATGGAATCAAAGCCTTCTAGGTACAAGGCCTACGCACAGCGGCCATATTTGCACGTGACGTCACAAACTGTTGGTCGTCTTATCTGTAGTCGGCGCTCCTGCTGGCGTGTGTGCTGTGTTGGAAGCGTGTGCCACGTGAAAGTGACATACCCTCCTGGAAATTGAAATAAGAACACCGTGAATTCATTGTCCCAGGAAGGGGAAACTTTATCGACACTTTCCTGGGGTCAGATACATCACATGATCACACTGACAGAACCACAGGCACATAGACACAGGCAACAGAGCATGCACAATGTCGGCACTAGTACAGTGTATATCCACCTTTCGCAGCAATGCAGGCTGCTATTCTCCCATGGAGACGATCGTAGAGCTGCTGGATGTAGTCCTGTGGAACGGCTTGCCATGCCATTTCCACCTGGCGCCTCAGTTGGACCAGCGTTCGTGCTGGACGTGCAGACCGCGTGAGACGACGCTTCATCCAGTCCCAAACATGCTCAATGGGGGACAGATCCGGAGATCTTGCTGGCCAGGGTAGTTGACTTACACCTTCTAGAGCACGTTGGGTGGCACTGGATACATGCGGATGTGCATTGTCCTCTTGGAACAGCAAGTTCCCTTGCCGGTCTAGGAATGGTAGATCGATGGGTTCGATGACGGTTTGGATGTACCGTGCACTATTCAGTGTCCCCTCGACGATCACCAGAGGTGTACGGCCAGTGTAGGAGATCGCTCCCCACACCATGATGCCGGGTGTTGGCCCTGTGTGCCTCGGTCGTATGCAGTCCTGATTGTGGCGCTCACCTGCACGGCGCCAAACACGCATACGACCATCATTGGCACCGAGGCAGAAGCGACTCTCATCGCTGAAGACGACACGTCTCCATTCGTCCCTCCATTCACGCCTGTCGCGACACCACTGGAGGCGGGCTGCACGATGTTGGGGCGTGAGCGGAAGACGCCCTAACGGTGTGCGGGACCGTAGCCCAGCTTCATGGAGACGGTTGAGAATAGTCCTCGCTGATACCCCAGGAGCAACAGTGTCCCTAATTTGTTGGGAAGTGGCGGTGCGGTCCCCTACGGCACTGCGTAGGATCTTACGGTCTTGGCGTGCATCCGTGCGTCGCTGCGGTCCGGTCCCAGGTCGACGGGCACGTGCACCTTCCGCCGACCACTGGCGACAACATCGATGTACTGTGGAGACCTCACGCCCCACGTGTTGAGCAATTCGGCGGTACGTCCACACGGCCTCCCGCATGCCCACTATACGCCCTCGCTCAAAGTCCGTCAACTGCACATACGGTTCACGTCCACGCTGTCGCGCCATGCTACCAGTGTTAAAGACTGCGATGGAGCTCCGTATGCCACGGAAAACTGGCTGACACTGACGGCGGCGGTGCACAAATGCTGCGCAGCTAGCGCCATTCGACGGCCAACACCGCGGTTCCTGGTGTGTCCGCTGTGCCGTGCGTGTGATCATTGCATGTACAGCCCTCTCGCAGTGTCCGGAGCAAGTATGGTGGGTCTGACACACCGGTGTCAATGTGTTCTTTTTTCCATTTCCAGGAGTGTATATTTCATAAAGTATTCACCTACAGTTCTTCGAAGTATGGGATACACGTGTTGCGTTCCCTTTTGCCAGGGAAATTATAGTCCCAAAATGGCATGAAAGTGCACATGTTTCCATTTCGCATGTGTGAAGTTGAGAAATCGCTGTATTGCAGCTATTCCCAGACAGGAATTTGTGTCTACGCATAATTCAAGGGTAAGTAAATGACAAAAAATGTATAGCGTGTTATTTGTTTCCATTGTACCACATTTGCTAATTGTTTTTAAAAGCAGTTATCATGTACCAGTATAATTTGTTTCTTAATTCTGGATTATTTCTGCGAGTTTAATACGAAGCAACTATTGACACACAGAATAGTTATAATAATTACTGTGGCTTGAAAATGTTTAGTATTCTGTATCATTCCTACCAGGTTATTGAGTTTCCAGTACTTTTATTTGGAAGAGCTACAGAATGATTTTGTTCAGTTTTACATATACAGCTACTCAGAAATAATTTCAGTTTGAGTAAACTACCTTGGAAAATTGCTTTAATGAATTCAGTGTTCGACAGATTAAGCATTATAGAAAGCAGAATTTCAATATAAGTGCATTGTGATTGAATTAACAGCACTCTGTGACACGAATTTCAGTCAAGGATATGGGAGAAACAATCTTTTCATGTTTAAGGTTCTAAAGTTCTGGAGAAACAGGGAAATAAAATATTTTTTCGTTTTTTTTATTAAACATTACATTAGGAGGTGCTGCATTTCGGCGAATGATTTGAGTTTCGTTTGAGGTCCGCAAATTTTGAAGTGGAGAGGAAAATTTGCGAAAATAACCGGGGAAACAAATTCTTAAATTCTATAGGAACTCCAGCTGCTTGATTTAAAACCGAAAACGTCTGCTTGTTATTGCATAGTGCCGATTTTTCTCTGCAAGAAAACATAGCTCCTGAGGTAAAAGATAGAATTTAAAATTAAAGTTTGTATTAAAGACAAATCGTGAAAATAATTTCATATCTTGAAATATCATAGGGCAGTTTTGTTCACTTACTTTACGCAATGATATAAATTTGCATACTTTCATTACAAGGACACGTAGAACAGGAAAGCACGAGAATCCCATTGCGGTCTTAACTCTACAACTCGTAAAGTTCGTATAGCTGCAGAGTGCTTAACAGGAGCGTTCCGATGCAGATCCGGCCATCAGTATGTGACGTCACAAGTGTGCGCGCAGGCCTGTAGTCTAGACGGTGTTGATGGAATCCAACTTCCGGATGAACGACGAGGGCCGGTGTGCCGGCCGGCATGGTTGTTGTGTTTAGGAGGTTTTCCACGTCCCAATAGGATAACACCGGGCTGGTCCCGACGTCCCACCTCAGTTACACGACTAGCAGACATTTGCCTAATGTTCGCACTATTTAATGATTTACAGTAGACGCAGACCGCTGGGGTACACTGATTCTGTCCCGCGGGGTACGGGGAAACTGCAGGATGGGCATCCTGACATGTTTTCAAATCCGATTGTAACCGTGCCGACCCTGCGCAAACTAAGGGATAAAGGCACTAGCGAAAGAAGAAGAAGCTGAGCATGTCCCAACGAACATTGCCTCATTATTCTAAACAACACAGGCACTGTACTCTCGTACTGATCCGCCGTCACCAGACACCGGCTTTCAATTAAAATGTTCTCCCATGTACGGCAATTACAGGAGGTGTGTACGAGTACAGGATGTGACACAGGATCGGCAATATATGCAGGTCTAGGTCTCGCACTCAGTCGTGCACCGATAGCCAAAGAAGTTACGACCGCTCGCGTAACGCCGGAAAACTAGGTTAGAGTCCCGATCGGGTACAAATTTTTGTTATTATCATTCCCTTCTACAGATCATGGTTGCTCGTATTTGCAACTGCGAATACATTTAGTGTATATACTACTTTGCACAACTCCTCATTCCCTGCGGGCTGCGGTGGTCTCGCGGTTCTAGGCGCGCAGTCCGGAACCGTGCGACTGCTACGGTCGCAGGTTCGAATCCTGCCTCGGGCATGGATGTGTGTGATGTCCTTAGGTTAGCTAGGTTTAAGTAGTTCTAAGTTCTGGGGAACTGATGACCACAGCAGTTGAGTCCTATAGTGCTCAGAGCCATTTGAGTCCTCATTCCCTTCTACAGCTCATGGTTGCTCGTATTTGAAACTGTGAATACATTTAGTGTATATACTACTTTGCACAATTCCTCGGTCAAAACGATTTTGTCACAGTGATGATTAACGCCGTAAATTCCGTTTAAAATCTGTATTCTCCAAGATTCAAGAATATTCTAGATCGTTTGAACATGTTCGATAACATTTGGGAATATTCGTAAAAACATGATATCATTACTGAACAATCTCAAATTTTATCCCTAGAATAATATACTGATACGAAATGATCTGATGGTAAACGCGACACATGTTCCCACAGTGACATTAGTGCCATAATGAAAGATGTGTAATGTAGGCACAGCTAAGCACAGCTGGTGGTACGAGGAGCACGGCGAGCAGAAGGAAAAACCAAGCTCACAGGTTTTGCGGTAAAACTATTCTACAAATGACATTTGTATTATAGTGCGATAATAAAATAAGATTTGAATACTTCATTCGATTGAGAGTGAATGGAGTATATCAGTGAAAACGTGGCGTTCAGAACCTTGCGCATAAAAATTCTTCTCTCTTCAACACTTGCGATTCTAATATTGTGATAATAAGAACCCAGCTTCGATAACTTCAAAGTGGACTTTGATCGTTAACTTCTGAATTTGAATATTTCAATCTGAGTCACATTTAAAAACCGCAAAATTTTAGGTACATTACATGAAGAGAATAGAAGCTTTCGAAAGGTGGTGCTACAGAAGAATGCTGAAGATTAGATGGGTATATCACATAACTGAGGTACTGAACAGAACTGCGGAGAAGAGGAGTTTGTGGCACAACGTGACTAGAAGAAGCGATCGGTTGGTAGAGCATGTTCTGAGGCATCAAGGGATCACCAATTTAGTATTGGAGGGCAGCGTGGAGGGGAAAAATCGTAGAGGGAGACCAAGAGATGACTACATTAAGCAGATTCAGAAGGATGTAGGTTCCAGTATGTACTGGGAGATGAAGAGGTTTGCACAGGATAGAGTAGCATGGAGAGCTGAATCAAACCAGTCTCAGGACTGAAGACCACAACAACAACATGTTATTATATCATAAGATGTTTTTCTATCTAACTTTGACTCAGAGATGTAAGAGAACCCACAGTTAAGGTGATGGTACATATAAATGTCACAACAGGACAGCTGAATGTGACGAGACAAAGAGTGCTACAGCAACGGTGGCTCGTGCGCTAGAACACCAGGAAGAAGTACAAAACCACTTTCGATTTACTAAATGAAAAGATAATAGTACAAGTCAAACATGTTACACTAATAAAAAGTTATTAGACAGTAAATAATAACAGTTAATTTAAACAGACTAACAGAAGCATTTGGCCGAAGTTGTCCGTAAGGCAGAACGCAAGCGCACCGCTGGGGCTGTACATTCGAAACATGAAACGTACTTAATGGCTATCGGTACAGAACTGGATACAAATCAATCTTAGGATCGTAACAGATGTACAGAGTGTGCAACTACAGTGAAACGCCAAAGAAACTGGTGCAGCAATGTATATTACAGTACACAAATATGTAAACAAGCAGAATAAGCGCTTCAGTCGGCAAACCCTATATAAGACAACAAGTATCTGGCGCAGTTCTTAGATCGGTTACTGCTGCTACAATGGCAGGTCATCAAGATTTAAGGGGACCACATCGAATTCAATTTTTCATCACATTTCGATAGATTAAGATTTTATTTAAGTACTCTGAAAAGGATTTTGCTGCAAAAAATTTTTTTCGAGCATTTAAAAAGCACCTGCCACGTATGTTTATGTACCACGCCCACTTTTCTGTCGCCCACTTTTCAGCATATATTTTAGATCTTTATTTCCCTTGCATTCCACGTTAGGAATTTTTTTTACTCCCGAGTGTGTTGGCTATCCTTGGAATGCAACGGTCGGTATTCTTTTGTTTCTGTTGTTTGTTAACAGCATGCTTTCAAACACACGGTTAGTTTTGTTCGAGTGTGATTGCGAGTAGTTGTTGTACTTACGTTTTCAGTACTTGTTTACGTGTGTTTTGTTGTGTTTATTGAAGATGATGAAATGTAAAGGCATTTTGAAGAAACGACAATTTAGAAGAAACAAGTTTAGAAAGATTTCTGTTCAAGAGGTTATGTAACATGGCAACGATGTTTCTAATTGTAATTCTTCAACAAGTGCATCATCAAAGAAGCTCTCACCATTTCAAGAGAGTTAAAACGAATTTACTGTAAGTGATAAGGGGTGCAGTAACATTATTATAAATTTGAGAATATTATCAGATGTAATTTCTAAATTTGTACAATGTAGACAGGGTGGTGAGTCACAGAGTGTGAAAATTTGTAAGAGTGCCAGTGGAAGAAAAGGCCTAGGAATGGCTTTGGATTTAATTTGCACTAAATGCTCAGCTGTGATTTCATTTCCAATTCTTCAAAACCAGATGCAAGTGACCCTTATGAAATCTGTACTAGATTAGTTTATGCCTTACGATCCATTGGCAAGGGTATGGCTCCTGGGAGAACATTTTTTTCAGTGATGATCTTACATCAACCAGCAAATAAATTTGAAAAACTGACTGCAATATTAGAGAAAGCTGTATGTCAGGTCACTGAGGAAAGCATGAAACTGCCTGCTAAGGAAGCAATGGGTGTGGTTAATTTGCGAGGAACAAGTGGTGGTATGGAAGTTCATGGAGTGCAACAAATATTTCATCGCTCCGTAGAAACAAGAGGTGTATGGTACACCAAATATTTGGGCGATGGTGACAGTAAGGCATACAACAATGTGGTGAACTCTAAGCCATATGGAGATGCCCTTATTAGCAAAATAGAACGTGTGGGCCCTGTTCAAAAACGTTTGGGAACAAGGGTGAGAAACTAACTGT
Source organism: Schistocerca gregaria (assembly GCF_023897955.1). NCBI lineage: Eukaryota > Metazoa > Arthropoda > Insecta > Orthoptera > Acrididae > Schistocerca > Schistocerca gregaria. The sequence continues at coordinate 571,683,549 of NC_064925.1, forward strand.
TGATATGAGAGAAAAAAAAAATAGAAGATGGAAAATTGTTGACCCGACAGGGTCTGTTAACTAAAATTGAAATAGAAAACTTGCAAGTATACTATGGGCAGGCAATTAGGAGAAATAAAAAAAAATCTGGAGGCAATGAAGAGAAATGTTTGTGTCATATTCTTCCATAAGTCTTCTACTGATGATAAGCCATGTCACAGATTTTGTCCATCAGGAGAAAATTCGTGGTGCAAATACAATAGGGCTCAGGCAACTGGATAATCTTATTCTCACCAAAATTCTCTTCCTGCTGCTGTTATTACAGCAATTAAACCTATATCAGAGACTTTGCTCATCCTGATCTTCTAAGGAAATGTCTGCATGGGCAAGTGTCTTTGGCTTTTGGGTGTATAAAAATATAAATAATTCTATTAAAATGTTTATTGATGAGTATGAGAGTAAGGTGATGGCCATACTCCTTTCCCATCCCCCTCCTTGAATGTGGCCCGGAATATAAGTGCCACGAAGCGCTGGTCATGGTAAAGCAGTCAATGAAATTATTTGAGCACAAGTTTGAGAACCAAAATGAAAATGGGTCGGTCAAGATTAAAATTTTACCGTGTCGGAATAATTTATTAGCTCGTCAATATTGTATCACATCTTTGGTGAAGGAGAGTTCGAGACTTCTATGAAATTTGCCACTGTTAACGACTACAAACTGCTCTCAACTTCTGTAGTCCTGTATTCCTCAGTTGCGTGTAATATTACGGTATATTGATAATTTTTACTTATGGGCCGTCTGACAGAAACCTGTAAGTACAGTTCAAAACATTACTACTTAATAGGAAATACCAACCACGAGAACTGTTTATAACCTATAGGCACAGTGACAAAAATGTAAATTAAATATCTAACATATGTACATATTCCGGGCCACTGATGATTCCTTGCAGAAAATAAAGGCAAAACGCGTATGGCACTAAAATTGTGTTTTATTCAGTTGCTGTCAGACGGTCCATAAGTAAAAATTATCAATATACCGTAAGACTACAAACTGTCGCTGTTCTCGTGTTACACACAGAAGGAAACGGTTTGCATTATGGCTGCGTTAGCGTAACAGAAGTCCAAGCTTATTCCATTGCGAATGTCATTAGACGTGACGCATTGTTTGCATTACGACCGCGAGTGTAGCGATGTGCACCTCAGTTAATACCAGAAGGGCGGGTTCCGGGTTCGCCTGCGGCCGCTGTGTCCCCAGTAAACGCAGCGACACGAGCGACCGACGGCCGCGGCAGAAAGAAGCCGGCAAACAAACCTTTCACATTTGTTGTGTGCGCTCAGGAAGCGGGCTGTTTGTCCACCTGATCACAGTGCAGTTTAATTAGAGTCGCACCGTGATCAAACGGCAAACATTTGCGAACAAATCTGCACCGAGCGACACGCGCTCTGTTCGCAAAGTAACTGGAACTTTCCGGTCCACACATACGCACCTGTTCGCCGGCGATGAACTTCCATCTTACGCAAACGATACCGCTAACGGTTGTTGTAGCAACGCGCCGTCAACACACAAGCAGGGCCGACGTTCGATGCGGACTGAGTGGCTAAAGCCAGAACAAATTCATTGCCTTCGGTTATCACTGCACCCGAAAACACGTAAATAAATAAAATTATAATGGACTTGAAGAAGCATGAGTTGGGCGATAGGACTAGTGAGTTCACTTTGGATAGCCGGCCGCGGTGGCCGAGCGGTTCTAGGCGCTTCAGTCCGGAAACGCGCGACTGCTACGGTCGCAGGTTCGAGTTCTGCCTCGGGCATGGATGTGTGTGATGTCCTTAGGTTCGTTTGTTTTAAGTAGTTTTAAGTTCTAGGGGACTGATGACCTAAGATGTTAAGTCCCACAGCTCTCAGAGTCATCTGAACCATTTTCACTTTGGATCAAGTCCAAAAATGATACCAAATTTGCAGAAGGATCTATTTGATACTTAGCTTCTGCTACTCCATCGACGGACCTTAATAGATCTGAACAATCTACGTCTACATCTACGTGATTGCTCCGCTATTCACTATAAAGTGCCTAGCAGAGGGTTCAATGAACCACCTTCAAGCTGCCACTCTACCGTTCCATTCTCGAACGGTGCGGGAGAAAAATGAGCACTTAAAATTTTCTGTGCGATCCCTGATTTCTCTTATTTTATCGTGATGATCATTTCTCCCTATGTAGGTGGTTGCCAACAGAAAGTTTTCGCAATCGGAGATGAAAACTAGTGATTGAAATTTCAAGAGAAGATCCTCTCGCAACGAAAAATGCCTTTGGTTTAATGATTGACACTTCAATTCATTTATCATGTCTGATGCATTATCCCCCCTATTTCGCGATAGTACAAAACGAGCTGCCCTTCTTTGAACTTTTTAGATGTCATCCGTCAGTCCCACCTGATGCGGATCTCACTCCGCACAAAAATACTCCAGGATAGGGCAGTATAAGCAAGCTCTTAAGTAGACCTGTTGCACCTTCTAAGGGTACTGTCAATGAATCGCAGTCTTTGGTTTGCTCTACCCACAACATGTGTTCAGTATTAACAGCATAAGATGACGCCAACACTACAGGATATTATGCTCTCATCCAACACGAAAATATAGTAAATACAATTAAAAATCTTCATTTTTCTACAAAAGAACAGATATTTTTTCAGTCATGTTTTTAAATGTACTGTGTTAATTTTAGGATTAATGTATGTTAGTTTATTTAGACTTGCTTCACATTCTTGATGACCACTTAAGTTAGGATCTGTAGAATAAATTTTATACCTGAGTATAACAATTCATGTGTAAATCTATATACACAAGTACGTTATCCAATTTTGTCCCACATCTAAGAAGGTCTGCTCTGTACAAAATTTAAAACCGTACTGGGTGCGGAAGACTGGCAGTCACATTTTTGGTTTCTTGTTTCAATTATTTAATATTGCGGCATGTTTCGAAACAAATCTCATGACTAGCCGATACGGATACATTTAATGCAACAAACAACGAGGTGTTGTGTGTTCCTATCTAGTTTGTAAACAGTTGGCAAAAAGACCTAGTTGTACATAGCAATGCATTATAGTGAGTGTACTTACTACAAAGACAAAGCTGTTTCCAATGAAAATAGTAGGCCAAAGTCCATGCCAAGGTAGAATAAACTCCTGTAAAACCTATTTGTACTCATATAAAATATTTTTGTGTTGCTATCCGTGCCTGACTATGAGTATATACTTCCAAACATATTTCAATGATAAATAAATTAACCAGGAAACAAAACGTGGTGGCTGCTTCTATTCTTTTTCAAAAATTTTAGAAAATCGTCTGATGCACCTGAAAAACAAAGAATGTGCCTCAACTGATCTAGTAACGTGATTTTCCTGATTGTTACATGCCATAGACACTCAAGGCATCCCCCAAATTTGTGGAGACGGACTAAGATCCCAAACTAACATTTTGAGGTAAGGACTAAAGGACGCAAGCTAATATTTTAGCTTTTGTGATTTCTCGAATCAGTACGAAGGGTATCCGGCCCCCTCTGCTACCAGCACCACTAAATCCTGATTAACATACTATACGCGGTAAGAGCAGGAAAAAGAAGAAAAAGGAAGAGATTTATGTTTTCTTTCATAAACGACCATGTTTACGTTCAGACTATCAGCTTACAGCTGAATATGCGATAGCGTAGACGCAGAATTTCGTTGGCTTAAATACTGCCAATGACATCAAACATCGTTACTACTTAAAGTACAAGGAAGGATCCCGATGATCAGATACCCTTAACAGAGAAGTGTTCAGCAATGAATGAATATCACAACGGTTGACCGATAAGCAAGAAGAAGTCTTTACGACAATTTTCAAGGAATCACTCAAGCATTCAACTCAAGTGACAGAAAAAATTGTTTGTGTGTGTGTGTGTGTGTGTGTGTGTGTGTGTGTGTGTGTGTGTTTTACAAGATGCCGTCTCTTATGTCATGGCTGCATTTTATATTAACGCCATTATGTGAAATGTTGCTCTTCTTTTTAATTTCGATTATGGACGTATCACATCTAAAACAACTGGTCGCCACCTACGTTTATTCAATTTATTCGTCTTTATTTACCGATTGGAAAAAGGGGGAACCGCTCTATCTCTAGTTTCTCAATAAAACTGGAAATTAAATTAATTTCATATTTATTCAAAAAGATTGAAACACGAATTAATTTCGCATTTCCAATAATGTTGTATCAGGATCACCAACAAAAATATATTAATAATTTATTAATTAAGGTTTCCGTTACAGTTGCGAATAATAGATATTTTTACTGGTGACTTGTTTCATTTGCATACCATTACCTATATTAGAGGCAACATCGCTATTAACAAAACAAGAAATACAACTTACCCAAACATTTTGTATGCACTGATCAATACCGTGAAATAAATCTTATGTGACAAACCTGCATTTGTAATGTTTCACTGTTCTTAATACGTCTCTTTTTCCATCACATCATTATAGCAAATGTTACTTGACCTGATTATGATTATCTTAATACATTCAAAGTTCGATAACAAAATTGTTATTTTTAACTCTGACGCTAACGTTACCGAACAAATGACACATTTTAATGTTGTAAACAGTGTTATCAGCCCGAGACTCTATATTTGCTAAACAATGGGACATGGCACTCATTACCCTGCTTGTATTAAACATTTACGTGTGATAAGGAATCACGAATAGCAAAATGAGGGTTATATGAGTCATCTTTTCTGAACCTGTAAAAAATCCTACTGCATGGACTATGGAGATTTGCAGGACACGTAATTACATACTACAGGCGACGGGTTCAGTTGTCAGACTGCAATCGTCCCTAAAGTGACTGACCACACGAAAGGTACACCACCAGAATCACGTCAATTTCAAACGTGACCGATTGCGGAACAGCTCGTAGCACTGTTGCAAAAACTTGAAAAATTAAAGAAGCATATACAGCCCTGTCCACAAGTCACTCTACCTTTGACGGTCTGTCTCGTACCATGTGTATCGTTTAACAAAGGAAAACTCGGTGAAACCCGCGAACAACAGCAGTAAACATTTTAGATTGACTTTTAATTCAATGTAACTGTGAAAGGAACTCATTTCGAACATGTTTTAAACTACATACCACCACAAAGATCCACGCAGCACCACTTGGTCAGCATCACAAGGACTCATCTTATAATTCAATATACTAGAGTCACGAAATGAAAGAAAGATGAAGAGAGAACACTGTTTGAACCAACCTAAGCAAATGAAACTAGAGCACTTTTAACGGAAGGTATCTCATATCACATCTTAACACTCGGAATTCGAAGCGCTCCTGGAACTTGTCAACCACAGTCCGAGCTAGACCGAACCTTGAGAACGAGTTCACCTTTCTTCCGGCACCGTCCGGAGGCCACGCATCCGGAGCGCGCCAGAACTCCCACTGACCACTCTGAATGACGTCACACCCACCAAAAACTGCTATTCAACTAAACCAGTTTTTTTCGCCCTCTCTGGTCAGCGATTTCTCTGCCTAGCGACAGGACCAAACATCTCCCATTTTTAAGCCCAGAGTTAACTGGAGGGATTCTGAAGGTTGTTAAGTGATTATCAAACTAGTTCTATTTCCTAAGGGCTTAAAAACAGGAGGAATAGCCATGTCTTCTACCTACAGATATCAGTCACTTATTTTTTCTAAATACAGCGTGGTACACTTAGAGAAATAACTGTTAGGTTAACCTTTCATTTAATGAAACGAGTCCGCTCGAATCGTGGCAGATGCGTTTTAGTGTGTATGTGTGTGTGTGTCTGTCTGTGTGTGTGTGTGTGTGTGTGTTTTGCTATTTGTTGTAGAAGATTAACATTTAAACCTTCGGGGTAGGTGTGGCACAAGGAACGGGCGTCTTGTGATGTATCTCTCTCATATGTTTCGAGAAATTTCATCCGACCTTGGCACACACACGACCTATGATCTCTTCCTTTTCTTTCCTTTTTTGAGGAAAAAATCCTTTTCGAAAACGGCCATAAGTCGCATTTAGTATTTGTTATTCACCTGTTACGCTCTTCAAATGAACAAGACCCTCATCAGAAAATACGCTCTAAAAGATACAAATTGAGACAATATGGAAAACTTAAACTGACATTACCTGATGTAGGCTACATATTTTTCTTCCAGTATGGCGACTTACGTTTGAAGTTGGCTGACAGCATTAAAGAGTGCATTTAATATTGGCTGACAGCTCTAAAGAGTAATATGATTGTAGTATAGTACTTGAACTTACATTTAAAGCACTGTAATAAATGATGAAATTGACACTGACAGTGCCAAAGATGAAACTGACAGTACAGCAGTACTTGCAATGTGCATGGTATAGCCTATCCAAAGATAATTTACAGCTACAGTCAATTCCATCTTTGCCGCTGTCAATGCAATGTCATAATCTATCACAGTGCCTTAAATGTACTTTAATCGTAAATTCAAGTACTATGTATTATCAGATTAATCTTTAGAGCTCTCAGACGACTTAAAAGGAACTCTTTAATGCTGTCAGCCAACTTTAAACGTACGTCACCATACGGGAGGTAGAATATGTTCTTCAAGTAATGTCAGTGTAAGCTTTCCGTATTGTCTCATCTTGTATCCTTTATAGTATATATTCTGATCATTTTCTTCATCATTTGAAGAGCGAAACCGGCCAATAAAAAGTACCAAGTGCGACGTTTGGCTCTTTTCGAAAACTTGGTTATAACAGTCGTTTCCCCTGCTAGTAATACCTGCTCTCGATGACATTCTTGCATTACTTTTGAATACATAAGGGTAAAGGCAGTGATCAATGTCTTACAAATAATTACTATTAAAAACAGTCTTGATCACGATTTATTTAGCAAGGTGACCGGTTTCGATGACTTAAGTAGTGATTCCCCAACAGAAAGAGGTTCCTACTCAGTGGTCTGAAGATAACCACAGTAGTCGTCGAAACCGGCCACCTTGCTAAATAAATCGTGATCAAGACTGTTTTTAATAGTAAACATTCTTGCAGTCTAGCACGCTACCAGCAGTATAGGGGCAGGCGGGGGGGGGGGGGGGGCGAGTTGGGGGTGGAGGAAGGGAATGGAAGCAGATGGTGTGTTGTATAAGGGTAATTGTAGAGCACAGTGTTAAATTACAACCAACTTTAATACTTACATGGGTTAATAACTTGGAAAAAAATACGTTTGAGATTAGACACCCAGACCGCCCTTATTTTTGCTTTTGATGGGAGGGTGGGGGGGGGGGGGGGACAGGGGAGGGGGCAATGACACATAAGCAGATCAAAGTGTATAGTACCTGGACGGCTTCGATCGTTATTCGTGCTTATATTACTTTAGTAACTGAGTGAGATAATACAGTTTGTGGAGGACAGCACTTGGTCTGCGAATGGAGCTAAATACAAAATTAATCGTAAAAATTTATTACAGGTGAATTCACAATTTTCGACAACGGAAGGGGAAAAACCGAGAGAAACACCAGGAAAGAAGCAAAGGGAAATATTAGTACCCAGACAATGTTGGGCATTCAGCTTGTTAAGTGGTGAGTCAGAAAAAGCCAGTAAGAGCAACTTGCTGTGTCGTCTTCGTTGTTGCTACCCGGGATGTACAGCATATTTGCACAGTGAAGATAAATGTTGATGCATCGTCGATTCCAACAGAATACCTCTGAAAGAAGAATATTCATTGAAATAAAAACATGATGCAACGTAACTAACTCACAATGAAATGCTTCTGAAGCAGTGTGTGCTTCTTGGAAGCTTCAGTGCCACATCATGCTGTATAAAGCCTCGACTAATCGCTCTGAATGGTTCATCAGCTCGGGAGCACAGTCATACCTGTGAAAGAAAGAAACATTTACTTGAATTACATTATGTTGCAGAAAAGGGTTGATATTGTGATTACTCTTGCCACAGTAAATTCATAACTGCATACAGATGACATAGCGATGGTACTTACAATTTCTACTTAGAAAATACTTTAATTGTAAAAGAGGGTCAATCAAACTGACAAGGAAATCATTAACACCTAACGTTTTTGCTTTTCAGCGTCCATTCAGTCCACCACTTAGTGCAGACCCCCACAAAAAGCTGTTGTGGTTCAATTATAGAGATGTCTGGAACATTTCCAAGAAGAATGCGTTGTAATGGCAGCTCACCAGAGCTGCTACTTTATGTATTTTTTTTATCTATTTCGGGTTTCGAGTACGGTAGATTTCCAGCGGTACCTCATTATAATGAAGGGATTATACATTTAAAATGTGAATAAATAAAGCGAGTTTGGTTGACTATCATTATCACGTATAGCATACAAATTATAGCCGATGAACAGCGTACAAGCCGGCCGGTGTGGCCGTGCAGTTCTAGGCGCTTCAGTGTGGAACCGCGTGACCACTACGGTCGCAGATTCGAATCCTGCCTCGGGCATGCATGTGTGTGGTTTCCTTAGGTTAGTTAGGTTTAAGTAGTTCTAAGTTCTAGGGGACTGATGACCTCAGATGTTAAGTCCCGTGGTGCTCAGAGCCAACAGCGTACAAAATAAACTTTCAATACATTGTCGAACCAGACCATAAGTGCAGCGCGACTGTAAAAACAAACTAAACGCAAGAAGTTGAACACCATCGAAAACATTAAACTAAACAAACATTACATAATGCAGTGATACCTAAATATGGTATTACAAATATTAAAGTGACTACAAACGTAACGAAATGTCTTCAACAAAAAAGTGGACAGTGGTGAGTGAGATACTGAATTTATGAAAAACATAAATATTACTACTTAAAAATACCATTACACCTTGTTACAGAAGTAAACGTGGAAAAAAGCAGTACATTTCTAGCCATGCATAAAGAATGCTATATTACAAAAACGAAAGAATTTTTCAGAGCGATAACGTTTTGTGGGTGGAGAAAGACCCAATAAATTAAGAAATGTTATTTTTAGCTCCCCAGAAAGAGTATGAATAGATGTATAGCAAAGAATCCACAGTTACTTAAACTAAGAGCACAATATAAGATACATAAGTGGCACAACTTGACCAGAAGAAGGGATCGGTTGGTAGGACATGTTCTGAGGCATCAAGGGATCACCAATTTAGTATTGGAGGGCAGCATAGAGGGTAAAAATCGTAGAGGGAGACCAAGAGATGACTACACTAAGCAGATTCAGAAGGATGTGGGTTTCAGTGGGTTTTGGGAGATGAAGAAGCTTTCACAGGATAGAGTAGCATGGAGAGCTGCATCAAACCAGTCTCAGGACTGAAGACCACAACAACAACAAAAAGTAAAACGTGACAATGTTAGGGAGGAGAAGACGGTCTTAATGTAATTTAGCAAACAAAAATACTTTTAATTTAAAAAAATTGTGAAGCATGACCATCTTCAGATGGTTCAAATCGTGAAAAAGCAGTGAACATGATTTGAAAAACGTCATAGCTAACGTGGTAGTCATGCAATGAACTGCATTCTTATTATACGACAGCAATAAATAGAGGACATGAACCATGGACCTTGCCGTTGGTGGGGCGTCTTGCTTGCCTCAGTGATACAGATAGCCATACCGTAGGTGCAACCACAACGATCCCTTAATCGGTTGACAATCCAGACAAAGATGTGGTTCCTGAAGAGGGGCAGCAGCCTTTTCAGTAGTTGCAGGATCAACAGTCTGGATGATTGACTGATCTGGCCTTGTAACAATAACCAAAACGGCCTTGCTGTGCTGGTACTGCGAATGGCTGAAAGAAAGAAGAAACTACAGTCGTAATTTCTCCAGAGGGCATGCAGCTTTACTGTGCGGTTAAATGTCGATGGCGTCTTTTTAGGTAAAATATTCCGGAGGTAAAATAATCCCCCATTCGGATCTGCGGGCTGGGAAAACTCAGGAGGAGGTCGTTATCAGGAAAAAGGAAACTGCCATTCTACACATCAGAGCATGGAATGTCAGATCCCTTAATCGGTCAGGTAGGTTAGAAAATTTGAACAGCGAAATGGATAGGTTAAATTTAGATATAGAGGGAATTAGTGAAGTTCAGTGGCAGGAGGAACAAGACTTTTAGTCAGGTGAATACAGGGTTATAAACACAAAATCAAATAGGGATAATGCAGGAGTAGGATTAATAACGGATAAAAAATAGGAATGCGGTAAGCTACTACAAACAGCATAGTAAACGCACTATTGTAGCCAGACACGAATTCCACGCCACCACAATAGTACTAGCTCCGCAGATAACGAAGAGATTGATGAAATGTATGATGGCATAAAAGGCATTATTTAAAAAGTGAAGGGAGATGAATATTTAATACTCATGGGTGGCTGGAATTGGACAGTAGGAAAAGGAAGAGAAAGAAATGTAGTAGGTGAATATGGAATGGGGGTAAGAACAGAAAGTGGAAGCTGCCTGGTAGAATTTTGCACAGAGCCTTGGTTCAAGAATCCTGAAAGAAGGTTGTATACATGGAAAAATACTGGAGATGCTAGAAGGTTTCAGCTAGATCATATAATCGTAAGACAGAGATTTAGGAACCAAGTTTTAAATTGTAAGACATTTCTAGGCAAAAGATATGGACTCTGATCACAATCTATTGGTTATGAACTGTAGATTAAAATTGAAGAAACTGCAAAAAGGTGGGAATTTAAGGAGATGGGAGCTGGATAAACGGACTAAACCAGAGGTTGTACAGAGTTTTAGGGAGAGAACTAGAAAACGATTGACAGGAATGGGGGAAAGAGATACAGTAGAAACAGAATGGGTACCTTTGAGGGATGAAATAGTGAAATCAGCAGTGGATCATGTAGGTAAAAAGGCGAGGGATAGTAGAAATCCTTGGGTAACAGAAGAAATACTGAATTTAATTCATGAAAGGAGAAAATATAAAATGCAGTAAATGAAGCAGGCAAAAAGGAATACAAACGTCTCAAAAATGAGATCGATATAAAGTGCAAAATGGCTAAGCAAGGATGCCTAGAGGACTAATGCAAGGATGTAGAGGCTAATCTCACTAGGGGTAAGATAGATACTGCCTACAGGAAAATTAAAGAGATCTTTGGAGAAAACAGAACCACTTGTAAAAATATCAAGAGCTCAGATGGAAACCCAGTTCTAAGCAAAGAAGGGAAAGCAGAAAGGTGGAAGGAGTATATAAAGAGTCTATACAAGGGCGATATAATTGAGGACAAATTATGGAAATGGAAGAGGATGTAGATGAAGATGAAATGGGAGATATAATACTGTGTGAAGACTTTGACAGATCACTGAAAGAACTAAGTCGAAACAAGGCCCTGGGATTAGAAACATTCCATTATAACTACTGACAGACTTGGGAGAGCCAGCCCTCTACCATCTAGTGAGGAAGATGTATAAGACAGGCGAAATACCCTCAGACTTCAAGAAGAATATAATAACTACAAACAGATGTTGACAGATGTGAAAATTACCAAACTATCAGTTTAATAAGTCATGGCTGCAAAATACGAACACGAATTCTTTACAGACGAATGGAAAAACTGGTAGAAGCCGACTTCAGGGAAGATCAGTTTGGATTCCATAAAAATGTAGGAACACGTGAGGCAATACTGACACTACGACGTATCTAGAAGCATTTGTAGACTTAGAGAAAGCTTTTGACACTGTTGATAGGAACACTCTCTTTCAAATTCTGAAGGTGGCAGGGGCAAAATAGAGGAAGCGATAGGCTATTTACAATTTTTACCGAAACCAGATGGCAGTTATAAGAGTCGAGGGGCATGAAAGGGAAGCAGTGTTTTGGAAGCGAGTGAGACAGAGTTGTAGACTATCCATGTTATTCAATCTGTTTACTGAGCAAGCAGTAAAGGAAACAAAAGAAAAATTCGGAGTGGGAATTAAAATCCATGGAGAAGAAATAAAAAATTTTCGCCGATTCTTTCAGAGATAGCAAAGGACCTGGAAGGGCAGTTGAACGAAATGGACAGTGTCTTGAAAGGAGGATATCAGATGAACATCACAAAAGCAAAACGAGGATAATGGAATTTAGTCGAATTAAGTAGGGTGATGCTGAGGGAATTAGATTAGGAAATGAGACAATTAAAGTAGCGGATGAGTTTTGATATTTGGGGAGCAAAATAACTGATTATGGTCGAAGTAGAGAGGGTAGAAAATGTTGACTGGCAATGACAGGCAAAGCGTTTCGGAAGCAGAGAAACTTGTTAACATAGACTAGAGTATAGATTTAAGTGTCAGGAAGTCTTTCCTGTGAGAATGTTTATAGAGTGTTTCCATGTACGGAAGTGAAACATGGACGTTAAATAGTTTGGACAAGAAGACAATAGAAGCTTACGAAATGTGGTGCTACAGAAGAATGCTGAAGATTAGATGGGGAGATCGTATAACTAATGAGGAGGTATTGAACAGGATTGGGAAGAAGTTTGTGGCACAACTTGACTAGAAGAAGGGATCGGTTGGTAGGACATGTTCTGAGGCAACAAGGAATCACCAGTTTAGTATTGGAGGGCAGCGTGGAGAATAAAAATCGCAGAGGGAAACCAAGGTGTGAACCACTAAGCAGAATCAGAAGAATGTAGGTTGCAGTTGGTACTGGGAGATGAAGAAGCTTGCACAGTATAGAGTAGCTTGGAGAGCTGCATCAAACCAGTCTCTGGACTGAAGACCATAACAACAACAACTATCATAGCCCTGTTAGCTCAAAGTATGAATGCGTTTTATTGCGTGACTGCAGTTACAAGTGATGTTTTTCAATGGATGTTCACAGCAGTTTATCTTTAAACGAGCTGAAGATGGCAGTAGAAAACGACCAAAATCACTCACGAAATTTTGATTGTGTACTGAAAATTGTGATCTACTCATAAAAAGCTTTTTACATTCAAATTTTGTTATTTAGTAAAATAAAGGATATATATATATATATATATATATATATATATATATATATATATATATATATATATATATATAAGTAATTACTAATTGGCCTTCTGTAAATTACGTAGGTAGTTCAACATACTTTGTTACTAAAAACTAAATAAATTGGCTAACCTGCAACACACATACCAAGAAAGACATAATTAGTAACACAACAGCTCTAATTAATCAGATAAAAGCCAGAAAAACACCAGCAAATGGAAAATTCATATCATTACATGTTACTAAGTTGTACAAAATGTACTACGTTTTGAAACCAAAAACATCGTAAGACACAACCTTCACGAATTTTAAAAGGTTAGCCAAACAGATACATATGAACTGATCAGTCTCCCAGAAGCAGTACTGTCACAAAATTATTTTGCGTGTCAAGGAGAGATAAATGAGCAGAATTATGAGTTGACCATGGACAACAACCCTGGCAAATATTTTCTTACATAACTTCGCAAATAATTTTGTTAGAGAACAAATTTAGTGAACTTGTAAAGTCACTTGTTACCGAAGTTATGATGATGATATTCCCATTGTCTTTAATGGATACTAGAGAAAATTAACCAACTTCACCAACAAATGCATAACAGCATGTAATTTCCCGTAGAATATGAAACACAGGAAACTAACCTTCTTAGCTGTAAAAATAGCTAAGGGAAATGGTATCCGTAAATTTGATATATTCTGTAAACATGTCACAAGTAACTGTATGACACATAACTCTTTATGTCCGTCACTAGCATATAAAACAACGTATCCTTTTGCTTCGCAAAATCGTGTGATTAAGAGTTCCCTTACTCAAGAAAATATGTAGATGTAATTAGAAACAGTTAAAGCTGTAGGTGCACATAACAAATACAATCCCCATAATGCCGATAAAACATACAAAACGTAAATTAAAGTTGAATGTGCAAATGAAAATGAGGAAATAAGATTGAAGAAAGTAGAAAGAAAGAAAAATTCGTTACAGTACCATACATCTCAAAAACCAATAAATTTCTAAAACTCTCTATGCTAATTAAACAATTAAGGAAGACAATGCACTGCACAGACAAAATTCAAAAATATGACCAATCAGGAATATAAAATTAAATTCAGTGACTGTGACATGTTCTGTGTAGGATGCACAGGAAGAAATTACTGTAACATACAATGAACATATAAAAAAAAGTGAAGAAACCTCTTCAAAAACAGTATTCATCTTCGCAAAAATGAGCACTCTACATTAGATACAACCACTAATGTTTCCATTCTTCATACAGCCTTGGCAAAAATTCCGAATAACATCCCAAATGAAAAATTAACAAAAAAAGAGCTACTGAGATATACGACATATTTTTTATCGATGATAGAATATTGAAAATAGTACAATATCTTGAAATTCACGTATGATATAAACCGGTTTTCAGCAAAGACAATAATTTAAAAGCAGACAGTATCTCTGACACCTACTTCGATAGTGAAACAACGACGCACATATACAACTAAAGTACATCATATCTGAAAAATAGAATTTACGTCCCTATTCTGCAAGAAAAGAAAAAAAGAAATTATAGTAGTAAGTATAAATCTAAATTATAATACTAAATATATGTGTTGATGGTAGCTTGATTATTATTGGGACAGCTAGAAAATGAACCATGCACGAAACCGGTAGGAGATAATAACAACATATCAAAAAAAAACAGCTCTGGTGGACTGTCATTACAATGAATTTTATACTGCATTAAAGCGCCGAGGAACCTCCTAAGAACCTCCTGGTATGGGGATGCGTATTCAAATACAGAGATATGTAAACAGGTGGAATACGGCGCTGCGGTCTGCTGCGCTTATATAAGACAACTAGTGTCTGGCGCATTCGTTAGATAGGTTACTGTTGCCATAATGGCACAATATCAGGCTTTAAGTGAGTCTGAACGTGGTGTTACAGGCAGCGCACGAGCGATGGGACACTGAATTTCCGATGTATCGATAAAGTGGGTATTTTCCCGTGCGACCATGTCACTAGTGTACCGTGAATATGAGGAACCCGGTGGAACATCAAATCTCCGACATCGCTGCCGCCGGAGAAAGATCTTGCAAGAACGTGACCAACGACGACTAAAGAGAATTATTCAGCGTGACAGAAATACAGCCCTTTTGCAAATTGCTTCAGATTTCATTGCTGGGATATCAATAAGTATCAGCGTGCAAACCATTCAAAGAAAGGTCATCAATATGGGCTTACGTAGCCGAAGGCCCACTCGTGTACCGTTCATGACCGCACGACAAAAAGCTTTATGCCTCGCCTGGGCCCGTCAACACCGACATTGGACTGTTGACGATGGGAAAGCGTTGCCTGGTCGGACGAGTCTCGTTTCAATTGTATCGAGCGAATGGACGTGTGCTGGCATGGAGACAATCTCATGAATCCATGGACCCTGCGTGTCAGCAGGGGACTGTTCACGCTGATGGATGATCTTTCCAGTGCCTTATCAAGACCGGAATAGGCCTTAGATATGTCAACCGAATCGTATTTTGTGACTTATTGTTGATAATACTCTAGAAGAGGGACACTGCTTTTCTTTCAGTGTAATTTGATGCAGAACATCGAAAATTTTCTCCAAAGCTTCGCGCAACTCGCGTTGACATATGTTGCGTCCATCGCCTCCGTTTCCAAAGTCTTATCACAGATCACAGCTGTCCACATCTGCATTACATCTTAACTCGATTTTCACCTAATACATAGTTCAAACTGCTAGATTGCTTAAGAGTTTCATTGATAAAAACAAAGCTTTAGCCACTCATTGTCTGCGTAGTTAACACGTGCAAAAAATATAAGCGAAAATTCTAGGGGACGTTTATTTGATTCGAGGAATATTACAAATTATCTGTAGTGAAGTGAGACATTAAATAAATAATGTTCATCGAGGCTAAGAGTGACCTGAATTAATTATGATTGCGACCATTACGTTGCAACAAATTTTTGAAGATAATATCTAAACAAATTGACGCACTGACTAAGCACTGGTGTCAAAGGTGGATAGAGTGAGGACAAGATACCCTTGTGACAACCTAAAGTTACTGTTTCAATCGTCTGTGCAAATTAATTGCGCGGAAAGCTGTTATGGATCATAAAATATAGAACGTGTGGTTTTCTTCCTCACATTTCCAGTACTTGCTTGTAGAGGGACTTTTTTCAGAAATTCGACTACACGCACAACTAACGTCAAAAGCTGACACTTTCTAAGACGATTAACGTTGGGAATACATTGTGAGAATTGTAAGTTGATGTCCCGAGCAGGTGATTAGGCGGTCCCTTCTCTGACCATACACGAGATATACATCTACATCTACATGACTACTCTGCAATTCACATTTAAGTGCTTGGCAGAGGGTTCAACGAACCACAATCATATTATCTCTCTACCATTCTACTCCCGAACAGCGCGCGGGAAAAACGAACACCTAAACCTTTCTGTTGAAGCTCTGATTTCTCTTATTTTATTTTGATGATCATTCCTACCTATGTAGGTTGGGCTCAACAACATATTTTCGCATTCGGAACAGAAAGTTGGTAACTGCAATTTCGTAAATAGATCACGCCGCGACGAAAAACGTCTTTGCTTTAATGACTTCCATCCCAACTAGCGTATCATATCTGCCACACTCTCTCCCCTACTACGTGATAATACAAAACGAGCTGCCCTTCTTTGAACCCTTTCGATGTCCTCTGTCAATCCCACCTGGTAAGGGTCCCACACCGCGCAGCAATGTTCTAATAGAGGACGAACAACTGTAGTGTAAGCTGCCTCTTTTGCGGACTTGTTGCATATTCTAAGTGTTTTGCCAATGAAACGCAACCTTTGGCTCGTCTTCCCCACAATATTATATGTGTGGTCTTTCCAACTGAAGTTGTTCGTAATTTTAACACCCAGATACTTAGTTCAATTGACAGCCTTCAGAATTGTACTATTTAGCGAGTAATGGAATTCCAACGGATTTCTTTTGGAACTCATGTGGATCACCTCACACCTTTCGTTATTTAGCGTTAACTGCCTCCTACCACACCATACAGCAATCTTTTCTAAATCGCTTTGCAACTGATACTGGTCTTCGGATAACCCTACTAGACGGTAAATTACAGCATCATCTGCGAACAACCTAAGAGAACTGCTCAGATTGTCACCCAGATCATTTATATAGATCAGGAACAGCAGAGGTCCCAGGACGCTTCCCTGGGGAACACCTGATATCACTTCAGTTTTACTCGATGATTTGCTGTCTGTTACTATGAACTGCATCCTTCCTGATAGGAAATCACGAATTCAGTCGCACAACTGAGACGATACCCCATAGGCCCGTAGCTTGATTAGAAGTCGCTTGTGAGGAACGGTGTCAAAAGCTTTCCGGAAATCTAGAAATACGAAATCAACTTTAGATCCCCCGTCGATAGCGGCCATTACTTCGTGCGAATAAAGAGCTAGCTGCATTGCTCAAGAACGATGTTTTCTGAAACCATGCTGATTACGTATCAATAGATCGTTCCCTTCGAGGTGATTCATAATGTTTGAATACAGTATATGCTCCAAAACCCTACTGGAAACCGACGTCAATGATATAGGTCTGTATTTCGATGGATTACACCTACTACCCTTCTTAAACACTGGTGCGCCGTCGCAACTTTCAAATCTGAAGGTACAGATCTATAGGTGAGCGAGTGATTGTATATGATTGCTACGTAGGGAGCTATTATATCAGCGTAATCTGAAAGGAACCTAATCGGTATACAATCTGGACCTGAAGACTTGCCCGTATCAAGCGATTTGAGTTTTTTCGCCACCCCTAAGGTATCTTCTTCTAAGAAATTCATGCTAGCAGCTGTTCGTGTTTCCAATTCTGAACTATTTCGGAAAACTGCATTCAATAACTTTGCTTTAGCGGCACAGTCGTCGGTAACAATACCATCGCCAATGCGCAGCGAAGGTATTGACTGCGTCTTGCCACTTGTGTACTTTACATACGACCAGAATTTCTTCGGATTTTCTACCAAATTTCGAGACAGTGTTTCGTTGTGGAGCCTATTAAAGGTATCTCGCATTGAAGTCCGTGCCAAATTTCGCGCGTCTGTAAATTTTAGCCAGTCTTCGGGATTTCACGTTCTTCTGAACTTCGGATTTCTTTTTCCGTTGCTTCTGCAACAGCGTTCGGACCTGTTTTGTGTACCACGGGGGATCAGTTCCATCTCTTACTAATTTATGAGGTATGAATCCTTCAATTGCTGTTGCTACTATATCTTTGAATTTGAGCCACATCTCGTCTACATTTGCATAGACAGTTCAGAAGGAATGGAGATTGTCTCTTAGGAAGGTTACTGGTGACACTTTGTCCGCTTTTTTAAATAAAATTATTTTGCGTTTGTTTCTGGTGGATTTGGAAGAAACTGTAATGAGCCTAGCTACAGCGATGTACTCCTCTGTAATGGAAGTGAAGAAGCCGCCAAATTTAAAATCGCCAACCGATAGAGAAAACTACATCAAGAGTGTCTCATACACGCACTTGCATAAAACACACACACTCACACACAAACACACACACACACACACACACACACATACACATACGGCGAGAGGGAGAGAAGGAGGTGTGGTCTGGGGCGATGGGGGGGGGGGGGGCGAGGCGGGGAGGCTGTCATATATCCCAGTGCATTACTGGTGCCAACTATGTGCGACCATGATTCCCCGACCAAATCCTGCTAGTGAAAATTATCTGTAGCATGAAGATTCTTAACACAGTACTCCCGTGCGTTAGCGAACGAGGCTTCGACCCCTTCTCGTTTGCTCGAAAATAATTCAAAAATAAAGAACCTACATAGTAAGCTAGTTTTTTAGTGCCTTTCTCTACTTACATACAAAAATAGTGAGTGCTAGATATGGAAGCTATTGAATACCTCTAATTTCTGATGTATCAATAAAGTGGCTTACAATACACGAGCTTACTTTCACAAATGGTACAATGCTCTGCAGTCAGTGGCGGGGTTTGCTTGGAATAAGATTCTCTGAACTATTTCTTTTTTTGTTTTTTGTCATCAGTCTACTGACTGGTTTGATGCGGCCCGCCACGAATTCCTTTCCTGTGCTAACCTCTTCATCTCAGAGTAGCACTTGCAACCTACGTCCTCAATTATTTGCTTGACGTATTCCAATCTCTGTCTTCCTCTACAGTTTTTGCCCTCTACAGCTCCCTCTAGTACCATGGAAGTCATTCCCTCATGTCTTAGCAGATGTCCTATAATCCTGTCCCTTCTCCTTATCAGTGTTTTCCACATATTTCTTACCTCTCCGATTCTGCGTAGAACCTCCTCATTCCTTACCTTATCAGTTCACCTAATTTTCAACATTCGTCTATAGCACCACATCTCAAATGCTTCGATTCTCTTCTGTTCCGGTTTTCCCACAGTCCATGTTTCACTACTATACAATGCTGTACTCCAGACGTACATCCTCAGAAATTACTTCCTCAAATTAAGGCCGGTATTTGATATTAGTAGACTTCTCTTAGCCAGAAATGCCTTTTTTTGCCATAGCGAGTCTGCTTTTGATGTCCTCCTTTGCTCCGTCCGTCATTGGTTACTTTACTGCCTAGCTAGCAGAATTCCTTAACTTCACTGACTTCGTGACCATCAATCCTGATGTTAAGCTTTTCGCTGTTCTCATTTCTACTACTTCTCATTACCTTCGTCTTTCTCCGATTTACTCTTAAACCATACTGTGTACTCATTAGACTGTTCATTCTATTCAGCAGACAATTTAATTCTTCTTCACTTTCACTCAGGATAGCAATGTCATCAGCGAAACGTATCATTGATATCCTTTCACCTTGTGTTTTAATTCCACTCCTGAACCTTTCTTTTATTTCCATCATTGCTTCCTCGATCTACAGATTGAAGAGTAGGAGCGAAAGGCTACAGCCTTGTCTTACACCGTTCTTAATACGAGCACTTCGTTCTTGATCGTCCACTCTTATTATTCCCTGTTAGTTGTTGTACATATTGTATATGGCCCGTCTCTCCCTATAGCTTACCCCTACTTTTTTCAGAATCTTGAACAGCTTGCACCATTTTATATTGTCGAACGCTTTTTCCAGGTCGACAAACCCTATGAACGTGTCTTGATTTTTCTTTAGCCTTGCTTCCATTATTAGCCGTAACGTCAGAATTGCCTCTCTTGTGCCTTTACTTTTCCTAAAGCCAAACTGATCGTCACCTAGCGCATTCTCAATTTTCTTTTCCATTCTTCTGTATATTATTCTTGTAAGCAGCTTCGATGCATGAGCTGTTAAGCTGATTGTGCGATAATTCTCGCACTTGTCAGCTCTTGCCGCCTTCGGAATTGTGTGTATGAAGCTTTTCCAAAAGTCAGATGGTATGTCGCCAGACTCATACATTCTACACACCATTGTGAATAGTCGTTTTGTTGCCACTTCCCCTAATGATTTTAGAAATTCTTATGGAATGTTATCTATCCCTTGTGCCTTATTTGACCGTAAGTCCTCCAAAGCTCTTTTAAATGCCGATTCTAATACTGGATCCCATATCTCTTCTAAATCGACTCCTGTTTCTTCTTCTATCGCATCAGACAAATCTTCACCCTCATAGAGGCTTTCAGTGTATTCTTTCCACCTATCTTCTCTCTCCTCTGCATTTAACAGTGGAAGTCCCGTTGCACTAGTAATGTTACCACCGTTGCTTTTAATGTCACCAAAGGTTGTTTTGACTTTCTTGTATGCCGAGTCTGACCTTCCAACAATCATATCTTTTTCGATGTCTTCACCTTTTTATTGCAGCCATTTCGTCTTAGCTTCCCTGCACTTCCTATTTATTTCATTCCTCAGCGACTTGTATTTCTGTATTCCTGATTTTCCCGGAACATGTTTGTACTTCCTCCTTTCATCAGTCAACTGAAGTATTTCTTCTGTTACCCATGGTTTCTTCGCAGCTACCTTCTTTGTACCTATGTTTTCCTTCCCAACTTCTGTGATGGCCCTTTTTAGAGACGTCCATTCCTCTTCAACTGTGTTGCCTTCTGCGCTATTCCTTATTGCCGTATCTACAGAGTTAGAGAACTTCAAACGGATGTCGTCATTCCTTAGAACTTCCGTATCCCACTTCTTTGCATATTGATTCTTCCTGACTAATGTCTTGAACTTCAGCCTACTCTTCATCACTACTATATTGTGATCTGAGACTGTATCTGCTCCCGGGTACGTCTTACAATCCAGTATCTGATTTCGGAATCTCCTTCTGACCATGATATAATCTAATTGAAATCTTCCAGTATCTGCCGGCCTTTTCCAAATATATCTCCTCCTCTTGTGATTCTTGAACAGGGTATTCGCTATTAGGAGCTGAAACTTGTTACAGAACTCAATTAGTCTTTCTCCTCTTTCATTCCTTGTCCCAAGACCATATTCTCCTGTAACCTTTTCTTCTACTCCTTCCCCTACAACTGCATTCCAGTCGCCCATGACTATTAAATTTTCGTCCCTCTTTACATACTGCATTACCCTTTCAACATCCTCATACACTTTCTCTATCTGTTCATCTTCAGCTTGCGACGTCGGCATGTATACCTGAACTATCGTTGTCGGTGTTGGTCTGCTGTCGATTCTGATTAGAACAACCCGGTCACTGAACTGTTCACAGTAACACACCCTCTGCCCTACCTTCCTATTCATAACGAATCCTACACCTGTTATACCATTTTCTGCTGCTGTTGATATTACCCGATACTCATCTGACCAGAAATCCTTGTCTTCCTTCCACTTCACTTCACTGACCCCTACTATATCTAGATTGAGCCTTTGAATTTCCCGTTTCAGATTTTCTAATTTCCCTATCACGTTCAAGCTTCTGACATTCCACGCCCCGACTCTTAGAACATTACCCTTTCGTTGATTATTCAATCTTTTTCTCATGGTAACCTCCCCCTTGGCAGTCCCCTCCCGGAGATCCGAATGGGGGACTATTCCGGAATCTTTTGCCAATGGAGAGATAATCATGACACTTCTTCAACTACAGGCCACATGTCCTGTGGATACACGTTACATGTCTTTAATGCAGTGGTTTCCATTGCCTTCTGCATCCTCATGTCGTTGATCATTGCTGATTCTTCCTCCTTTAAGGGCAATTTCCCACCCCTAGGACAAGAGAGTGCCCTGAACCTCTATCCGCTCCTCCGCCCTCTTTGACAAGGCCGTTGGCAGAATGAGGCTGACTTCTTATACCCGAAGTCTTCGGCCGCCAATGCTGATTATTTATCAAAATTTAGGCAGTGGCGGGGATCGAACCCGGGACCGAAGACGTTTTTGATTATGAATCAAAGACGCTACACCTAGCACACGGGTACACTCTCTGAACTATACTTTAAAAAAATGTTAGAGGTCACATGTGAAGACTCATACGGACGTAGCGGTAGCCACTTTTTACATCTAACATGTGCTGAATTGACAAGACGCTTCTCATGGATGAAATCATGTTTTACCATCTACTTGTTACCAGTACCTGCGATGGTAAGACTATCCACATGACTGGACGACTGAATTTTCCTTCCACACACAACTTCCGTATGACTTAGGGAACAAAAGGCTGAATGTTTCAGTCCAGAGAAAGAGCTTCACAACTTGAGCAAGCTAAAAACGTATTGGTCCATCTGTGGCTCTTATGCGATAATTTACTCGGCTTGTCACTGTTTACAGTGTTGTTGGATGTCTTCCTGAGGGATATCGTGCCACATTCTGACCAACTGGCACTTTAGATCCTCAAAATCCCGAGCTGGGGGAGGGTCCTGCCCGTAATGCTTCAAACTTTGTGGTTTGTATAGAGCTAAATTAGGGTTTGTCATGGACGGAAACAAGCAGTAAATAATCACGCCATCTGCGGACGAGCACTATCTTCCTGATATTCAAGCCTAGGATGACTTGTCAAGGAGGGCAACAAAACACGACGTAACGTATCGCCGATGTGCGGCTGTGCTGCAGGGGTACCGCGGATAACCAAAGGTGTCCTGCTACGAAAAGAAATGACATCCCAGACCTTCACTCCAGTTTGTCGGTCTGTATGGTTGGGGCCTGTCGTGTTGGTATCAAACTGCTGTCTTCAGACACGTCTTCGACATGGATCTCTTAGACTGGAGTAGAATTATCTTCCGTAATGAGTCCCGCTTCAAACCGAACCCTGAACATCAGCGAAGACGTGTCTGCAGATGCCCCGTAGATGCGTATAATACTAATGAACTAAGAGCAGGAGTACTCGCGCTATGACTACTGTTAACGAGAACAACAACAAAATTATTGTCAAAGATGTATTGCTATTTATGACTGTATACAAGTGAAATTTTATTGCACAGTCAGTTTTAAAGGAGAAAAAATATAGGACAGCACCAGCTAGGAACTTTCGAAAACGATTGCCGTGCAGTTGACAACGGTGTAAGCAGTGCGCACAGACACAAATATAGACTTAGTGATAACCAGTAGTAAAAGACACCACATTACCACAGTCACGATAGTCACACAATATTGGGGCACAGTAAAAGTCAAATCTGTTGTTTGATCCCTGATAACAGCTATTAAGTAGTGGTTACGGTTTAAGTAAGCCTCATTCTTCTGAATTTGTGACAACAGAAAATGATTATCGCCGCTGAGAGTCGAAATGTCATTTATTTACGGACTACAAATAATATAAAATCTAGCAGATTAGATTTCATTATTGACGAAATTGTTAGAAATTTTGCCGGCCGGAGTGGCCGAGCGGTTCTAGGCGCTACAGTCTGGAAACGCGCGACCGCTACGGTCGCAGGTTCGAATCCTGCCTCGGGCACGGATGTGTGTGATGTCATTAGGTTAGTTAGGGTTAAGTAGTTCTAAGTTCTAGGGGAATGATGACCTCAGAATTTAAGTCCCATAGTACTCAGAGCCATTTGAACCATTTTTGTTGGAAAGTTTCGTGATTCCAGCCGAGTGGCAGGGTCGAAACACTGCGACCTTCCATCTGGTGTCACAGCCATTATGATCATCTTCTTCTTCTTCTACCAGCAAAGTTTTCGTCAGACTATGATGAGTACGATACTCATCGAAACGCCACACAATTTCTATGACCCATTAGGAACGAAATCGGAAAGCCTTCCGTCTGCAGGATACACCGGTGAGGTCAGCATTCACTCAGTTACGAGACTGTGTAATGTATACTAATATCATATGCATGATATTTTATGAGAACTAGTGATGTTTTTAATGACTGTTACCTTGCGACGCAGAGACTGACTTCAGAATCTGGTAGAGTGGTGGCCATCATACAATGTAGAAGTGAGCAATGCCAGCCATGTGGCTGCTGTTGAGGCGACGGCGTGTGCAGCCATCTCAGCTAGCAGACTCACTGCACGTTAATTTTAGCTCGCAAGCTGCTTCCTCCGTCGCAACCCTCCACAGCAGGGGACCTACCGGCCCCCTCCGTATATTTAAGGAGAAGCAAGGCGCAGGATTTAGTGCCGCAGTCCTCCCACGAGCGCGCCACATTTAATCTGTTATCTTAACTTGTCGTCGGTTGAGGGCAGAGTGACGGCTTAGAGCCGGGGACGGAGAAGGCAGCAAAATGGTCATCGCAGCAGCACCCGGGGTTTCCGGTTAATCTGCCGTTATTAAAGGGGGTAAAGGAGACGGCGACTACGGCGTAGTCTCTGGTTGGTGCTCGAGAACCGGCCCTCGTCAGCGGACAAATATTAGCAAAGCACGCGTCTCCAATGCCTTGAATCAGAACACTGTACTCCAGCTGGAAAGTTCCCCAAATTATGTGCCCTGCCCGGTTCATGGGAGACGCCGTTAATGCATCTTTGGAGAGCGTCCGACAACTACAACCCTTATTCCTTAGCAAAAGATCATGCCGAGAGCCCATGCAAATTTTAGTCCTATGTAAATTCTATCCAGTCACCCGTTGACCAATCTGGTGTGACAGGAGAAGGTAGTAAATGGGAAGCGGAAGTTTTAAATTTTGCGCTTAATAGGTCGTTCATGTAGAAGAATCATACGAACACATCGTCGTTTGACCATCGCGGAGACTCCCTTACGGAGGAACATAGCAGTAAGCTTCGCTGTTTTACAGACACAACTGAAAGAGTTGAAAATAAATAAGTCACCAGGTCCGGATCGACTGCCAGTTGGTTCTATAAAGAGTACTCTACAGCATTGTCCCCTTCATTTCCATCTACATGATTACTCTGCAATTCACATTTAAGTGCTTGGCAGAGGGTTCATCGAACCACAATCATACTATCTCTCTACCATTCCACTCCCGAACAGTGCGCGGGAAAAACGAACACCTAAACCTTTCTGTTCGAGCTCTGATTTCTCTTATTTTATTTTGATGATCATTCCTACCTATGTAGGTTGGGCTCAACAACATATTTTCGCATTCGGAAGAGAAAGTTGGTGACTGAAATTTCGAAAATAGATCTCGCCGCGACGAAAAATGTCTTTGCTTTAATGAATTCCATACCAACTCGAATATCGTATCTGCCACACTCTCTCCCCTATTACGTGATAATACAAAACGAGCTGCCCTTTTCTGCACCCTTTCGATGTCCTCCGTCAATCCCACCTGGTAAGGATCCACACCGCGCAGCAATATTCTAACAGCGGACGAACGAGAGTAGTGTAAGCTGTCTCTTTAGTGGACTTGTTGCGTCTTCTAAGTGTCCTGCCAATGAAACGCAACCTTTGGCTCGCCTTCCCCACAATATTATCTATGTGGTCTTTCCAACTGAAGTTGTTTGTAATTTTAACACCCAGGTACTTGGTTGAAATGACAGCCTTGAGAATTGTACTATTTATCGAGTAATCGAATTCCAACGGATTTCTTTTGGAACTCATGTGGATCACCTCACACTTTTCGCTATTTAACGCCAACTGCCACTTGCCACACTATACAGCAATCTTCTCTAAATCGCTTTGCAACTGATACTGGTCTTCGGATAACCCTACTAGACGGTAAATTACAGCATCATCTGCGAACAACCTAAGAGAACTGCTCAGATTGTCACCCAGGTGATTTATATAGATCAGGAACAGCAGAGGTCCCAGGACGCTTCCCTGGGGAACACCTGATATCACTTCAGGTTTACTCGATGATTTGCCGTCTATTACTATGAACTGTGACCTTTCTGACAGGAAATCACGAATCCAGTCGCACAACTGAGACGATACCCCATAGGCCCGCAGCTTGGATAGAAGTCGCTTGTGAGGAACGGTGTCAAAAGATTTCCGGAAATCTAGAAATACGGAATCAACTTGAGATCCACTGTCGATAGCGGTCATTACTTCGTGCGAATAGAGCTAGCTGCGTTGCACAAGAACGATGTTTTCTGAAACCACGCTGATTACGTATCAATAGATCATTCCTTTCGAGGTGATTCATGCTCCAAAACCCTACTGCAAACCACGTCAATGATATAGGTCTGTAGTTTGATGGATTACTCCTACAACACTTCTTAAACACTGTCCCTTAATTAGCCCGCATTTATCGCGAATCTCTCGCCCAGCGCTAAGTTTCAAGAGCCTGGAGGAAAGCGCACGTTTCTTCAGTACATAGGAAGGTCAAAAGAACGGATGCGCAGAATTACAAACCAAAATCCAAATTATCTCTTTGCTACAGAATTTATTCTCGGATGGAACATAAAGAGGTTCGTTCAGAAAAGTTTCTGTCCATGTAGCAGTACGGTTTTAGAAACCACCACTCATGCGAACCTAAGATTGTACTGCTCTCATATGATAACGTGCGAACTATCGAAGATGGGCAACAGGCTCGTTCCATATTCCTGTATAACCGAAAACGTTTGACGCCGTGCCCCACCGCAGACTGTTAACTAAGGTACGAGTATGCGGAATAGTTTTCCAAGACATGTGAGCGGCTCGAAGAACTCTTAAACAACAGATTCTAGTACGTTGCCCTCGACGGCGAGACAATGGTATCGTCAGGACTGCCCTAGAGAAGTGTGTCAGGGTCGCTATTATTTTCTGTCTAAATAGATGATCTGCGTGGCAGGGAGAGCAGCAGTCAGCAGTCTGCGGATTTTTGCTGCTGATGCTCTTGTGTAAGAGAAGATGCCGTCATTGAGAGGCGTAGCAAGAAGATACAAGATCTCTTAGAAAAAATTTCTACTAGGTGTGATGATGGTAGCTTGTTCTAAATGTAGGAAAATGTAAGTTAATGTAGAGGAGTAGGAAAACCAATCCTGCAATGTTAGAATACAGCATTGATAATGTGTTGCTTGATAGAGTCACGTAGATTAAATATCTACAGTACTGGCCATTAAAATTGCTACACCAAGAAGAAATGCAGATGATAAACGGGTATTCATTCGACATATATATTATACTAGAAATTACATGTGATTACATTTTCGAGCAATTTGGGTGCATAGATCCTGAGAAATCTGTACCCAAAACAACCACCTCTGCCCGTAACAACGGGCTTCATACGCCTGGGCATTGACTCAAACAGAGCTTGGATGGCGTTTACAGGTACAGCTGCCCATGCACCTTCAACACGATACCACAGTCCATCAAGAGTAGTGACTGGCGTATTGTATCGAGCCAGTTGTTTGGCCACCATTGACTAGAAGTTTTAAATTCGTGAGAGATCTGGAGAATGTGCTGGCCAGAGCAGCAGTTGAACATTTTCTGTATCCAGAAAGTCCCGTACAGGACCTGCAACATGCGGTCGTGCATTATCCTGCTGAAATGTAGGGTTTTGCAGGGATCGAATGAAGGGTAGACGCACGGGCTGTAACGCATCTGAAATCTAACGTCCACTGTTCAAAGTACCGTCAGTGCGAACAAGAGGTGACCGAGACGTGTAGCCAGTTGCACCCCATACCATCACGCCGGGTGATACGCCAGTATGGCGATGACGAATACACGCTTCCAAAGTGCATTCACCGCGATGACACCCAACAGCTGGATTCATCCGAAAAATTTACGTTTTGTCATTCGCGCACCCAGGTTCGTCGTTGAGCACGCCATCGCAGGTGCTCCTGTCTCTGATGCAACGTCAAGGGTAACCGCGGCCATGGTCTCCGAGCTGATAGTCCATGCTGCTGAAAACGTAGTCGAACTGTTCGTGCAGATGGTTGTTGTCTGGCAAACTTCCCCATCTGTTGACTCAGGGATCGAGACGTGGCTGCACGCTCCGTTACTGCCATGCGAATAAGATGCATGTCATCTCGACTGCTAGTGTTACGAGGCCGTTGGGATCCAGCAAGGCGTTCCGTATTACCCTCCTGAACCCACCGATTCCATATTCTGCTAACAGTCACTGGATCTTGACCAACGCGAGCAGCAATGTCGCGATACGATAAACCGCAATGGCGATAGGCTAAAATCCGACCTTTATCAAAGTCGGAAACATAATGGTACGCATTTTTCCTCCTTACACGAGGCATCACAACAACGTTTCACCAGGCAACGCCGGTCAACTGCTGCTTGTGTTTGAAAAATCGGTTGGAAACTTTCCTCATGTCAGCACGTTGTAGGTGTCACCACCGGCGCCAGCCATGTGTCAATGCTCTGAAAAGCTAACCATTTCCATATCACAGCATCTTATTCCTGTCAGTTAAATTTCGCGTCTGTAGCACGTCATCTTCGTGGGGTAGCAATTTTAATGTCCAGTAGTGTAGTCGTAACGTTGCACAGTAATATTAAATGGAATAATCATTTAAAGAGTGTATTTGGGAAGGATAATGGTCGACTCCGGTTTCTTGACAGAATTTTAGGAAATTGTGGTTCAGCTGTAAAGGAAACAGCATGTAGGACAAGAGAGCATGTAGGACTCTAGCACGACCCATTGTTAAAGTACTGATGTAATGCTTTTGATCCGCAACAGCTCGGATTCTACGAAGACATCGAAAGAGTTGAAAGGCGGGCTGCTAGATTTGTTTGCAGTAGGTTCCATGAACATACAAATACTACGTAGATACTTCGAGTACTCAAATAGGAATCCGTGGAGGAAGGTGACGTTCTTTCCGAGGAACACTACTGAGATAATTTTGAGAACCGGCATCTGAAGTTGACAGCAGAAAGATTCTCCTGCCGCCAACTTAAAGTACATTTCGTGTGTGGACCACGAAGATAAGAGAATTTACCGAGGCACACAGACGGTCGTTTTCCTTCCACTATTTGCAGGTCGAAAAGGAAAGGAAATGACTAATACCGGTATAGTGTACCTTCGCCAAGCGCCGTACAGTGGCTTGTATGTAAATGTAAATGTTGAGCTTGACGATACAGTGCATCAGTTTTATGTTGGGTCCTTCAGAATTTCTGCTCATTTGTGGGCAAGTGGTTTGCTGTCCGATTTCAGAGACGTCTGTAAGCAGACACGTGCCACTGTTCTACATGGCGCTGTAATGCCTGTTTACAGTCAATTATACAAAAAGAAGTTTCTGAGTGAAACGTCCATGAAGAAATTACCGGTCACACGTTGTGCTGCAGATCATCAAACAACACATCTACACTCGTAGTAGAGAAGCAATCTTCCGTATCTTAATATTAGTATCCAGGAAAAGCAACAAGGAACACTCGTGGCGTTAAACTTCATTCTAACCTCAACATTTTGTCGTCATAACATTATACATATTGTGTCCCAACCCTTAGCGTCAGGATGGATCCCAAACACTCGAGCAGTACTCAAGAATAGGTAGCACCAGCGTCCTATATGTCGTCTCGTTTAAAATATGGAATCTGTTTGTCGCCCTTCAACCATAGTTTGCAGTTTATCATGCGAAAAAAGGGCAAGCTGAGTTTCGCACGAGCGATGCTTCCTAAAACCATATTGATTTGTGGACATCAACTGTTAAGCCTCAAGAAAGTTTATTATATTCGAGCTGAGAATATCTTCCAGGATTCTGCAGCAAACAGAAGTCGTAATATTGCGGGTCCGTTCTTTTACCTTTCTTAAATACTGGAGTCACCTGCGTTTATTTTCAGTCGATTGGTGCTTTGTGCTTGGCGAGGGACTCAAGATAAATACAAGCTACGTAAGGGGCCAATGTCACAGGTTACTCTTTGTAAAATGGAACTGGGATTCCATTCGGACCTCGTCATTTATTTGTTTTCAAGTCTTTAAGTTGCTTCTCTGCGCCAGGTATGCTTCTTTCTACGTTGTCCATACGGTAGTCTGTCCGAAGGTCAAATGACTGCGCGAACGATTTCCTGAACGTGGAGTTAAAAACTTCGAATTTAGTTTTGCTATCTTCAACTGTCACACTAGACTGGTCAACAACGAACTGAATGGAAGCCTTAGACACGCTTACCGATTGTACATACGACCAGAATTTTCTCGGGGTCTCTGGCAGATGTTTTGCTAAGATGTGACGCTGCTAGTTGTTGTATGCTTCGCGCACAGATCTTTTCACAGACGCACGAAACTCTATTAACCTTCGCTTGCCGTCGATTGTGCGTCCCCATTTGAATCTAGACTGCAACAGCAACTGCTTCCTCAACATCTTACAAATTTCTTTATTAAACTATGGTGGGTCTTTTCCGTCCTTTATCCACTTACTAGGCATGTAACTCTCGAGACCACGATTTACGATCGTCTTAAACTTCGCCCACAATTCCTCCACATCCATCTTGCTGGTACTGTGTGATGCCAGTTCACTGTCTAAGTAAGATGTTAACAACTGTTTATCTTCCTTATCTAGCAGAAACACTCTCATAGCCTTCTTGACTGTCTTATTAGCTTTCGTAATCATAGTTGCTATAATGACTAATGATTGCAAAATCCGCGTATCTATACAGCCTCATCGGTCTATGCCCTATGCGATGGCGAGCAAGAAGCAGTTCCTCTAGTCTCGGTGACGGTTCAAAGGGCTCTGAGCACTATGGGACTCAACATCGGAGGTCATCAGTCCCCTAGAACTTAGAACTACGTAAACCTAACTAACCTAAGGACATCACACACATCCATGATCGAGCCAGGACTCGAACCTGCGACCGTAGTGGTCGTGAGATTCGAGACTGAAGCGCCTAGAACCGCTCGGCCACACCGGCCGGCAAGTCTCGGTGACCAGAAGTAAGTAAGCCAATGGCGTGGACTTGAGCTTACCAAACCTTACTCTTTCTTCGCCTCTTCCAGCCACTCTCCACTCACTGACATGATCCCATACCTCAGCTGCGAGAATGTAGACTGTAAGGAGTTTCAGCAGTGATGCAGCCACAATGAGACATACCACTGCTTACAGTTTACTAAAAGTTTGTAGAAAGTGAAGCATTGCTATGGGAACACGCATCCCATGCGGGAAGATGTAGCGGCCAGAAAGCAGAACGATACACAGAGAAGTTAGACGACAGACGTCACCTGCAGAGAAGTAATTGATCGCCGTGGACAGAAGTTTAAGAGAAACCGGAGAGTCCAGGCGACAGGCTGTTGGCCAAGGCTTTCGAGAAGAAACTGTCCGCGCGGTAGTACTCGCCAACACACTGTGGCAGAAGATTGATTAACAAACATCTGTAGAAGTGACGGCCATAACTTTGAACAGTTGTAGTTATCATAATTTGTTGTTCAAATGTGTAGGATATGCTCGAGTGCTATGCACACAGCCACAAGTCTGTCAGTGAAGCATGTTTCCTAGGATGTGTCAACTTATTGGAAACGCTCCACAGGTACAGTCATGGTTAGGCTATAACTTTACTTGTAGTATAATCCAGTCACACACTTATCTGTCTCATTTGTTAATGGCACTTACTAAATTGCTGGGAAAGTGTTTCGCGTCGGCAGCTTCTTGCCACTTGGATTTGGCTTACCTGTGGCTGTGTGCAGAGCTCTCGAGCATTTCCTAGTGCTCCTTGCTGTTTGTTTGCAGTCCCGCATCTTGGCAGCCTGTGCTCAAGCTGAGTGTCTTATGTTATCTGATTTGCACTGGAAATTAAATATTCACTCGCTTCGCACACCGAGTTTTCCCTTTAATGTTTAATACTTATTGGAACCTTGTTCTAAGTCTATTGTTAATTTTTTAGTGTAAACCTTTTGGGGGTCTGAAAATATTTGTCTAAAAATGTTTTAATTACTTTAAGCGACTAGATTATTTAAAAGTGATGAAATAAAAAATTTTAAAACGTACAATACCCTTAAGGTTTTATTTCTAGAATTTGTTTGTTATTATTATTATTGTTGTTGTAATTCACCAGCTGTCCCACTCAACATTTTGAATGCCTTTATCTTTGTAATGGAAATTAAGTTCCATTTTCCTCTCTGTTCTTCAAAGGGCACCTGTCGTCAACCCCCCCCCCCCCCTCAAAAAAGTATATAAAAGTAAATGTTGTTGGCCAAAAAAAATGAATTTAGCTAAAGTGGCTTAGTACTTTAAGGCCATTTCCCTGATCCTGATAATGCCCGATTTCATCAGATTCTAAGTTACTCATGTTAGCAGTTGTTCTTGATTCGAATTCTCGAAACTCTACTTCGTCTGATTGTTTTGGTAGAAATTTTGGAACGCCCTGATTAGTAACTATGCTTTAGTGGCACTGTTCATCAATAACATAAACATCGTCCGAGGACCGGAGAATTCAATGCAAGGACGCATAGCATCGCCAGAAAGCACCAGCAAAACAATTTACCTATAACAAAAATTTTCTCCCCATGACACGTTACACACTCACAAACACTTGATCCAAAGGCTTTCAAACTCCCTATAAATTATTTACTATATAAACTCGACAGAGCCGAGCTCAGAATTACCCACTATGTTGCGCAAGAGCTAAGCACATTATAAGCACAACAGTGGTTAAGTGGATACTATAAAAGTACAGAACGCCTGTATCTGTTTCTGTGATGTGACAAGCTACCTTCTTGAGTCCAACACGAAGAGCAGACTTTCTAAACACAACCCCCATGTTTACTTGATTTTCATATATATTTACAGCCTGTACCAGACACTGAGTGTTCCATACGACTCTCTCTACATCTTCATCATCTGATTCTGACTCTGAGATATATATCTGGACTATTGTTGTTGCCATTGATTTGCTGTCAACTGTGATAAGCTATGGTGAGAACAACCCCATCAACGATATGTTCACTGTAACTCTCTCCTATCTTCATAGTACTCGTACTGGATTTAAAGACTGAATACAGTTTCTATGTCCTTGCTATAGATTCTCGTTTCTCAAAACGTTCTGCTCACCGTCGACCAATGTATTCTGGAAAGTTACACAGCGTCCCAACTCTCAATGCCTTTTTCCCTCTTTCCTGTGCAAGATAAAGAACAGGCTATCCGTACTAATTAGCAGTACTATTCCACAGTGAAAGGTATTATTTGTCGGCATACAATACCATCCTCGCACCCTGGTAGACAACTAATGCGCCATGTTTTCTGCCATTCGTATCGTTTACGCAATAATGAAGTAAAAGGTTTTTAAATGCTTGGATGTTTCGCTACCACTTTAAGAGTAAGTTCTGATATTATTCATTAACGGTGTAAGATTGAAGCATCAAATTCAAACAGGTAGAAATGATACTCAAACACACTACGTTAATGACGAGTGAATTTAGAAAAGTAATAACCATTACTGTCAATTGTTACATGTAATGTGTATGACAAAAAGCATCTCTTAAGCACTCATTAAATGAAATATAACTAACGTACAATTATCCTTTATTGAAAGAAGTTCTAAAAAAGTACCATCAAAACAACTTACGTCCATTAAGTTAAATCAGTAATGACAGCTGTCAGCTTTCAGCTTCCCATAGAAACATTGACCTGTTATTTTCAATTAATCCTCGCCTAACAACACATAAATCACTAAAATCCTACTGATCTAATAATTATGTCACATGAAACTACATTGCCTTGCAGTCTGAACCCAGTTATCAGCACGACGTTGCATTCCCCCTGGCCAGGACGCGTGGAAAGATTTGGTTAAGAAGAGTGACATGGAGCTGTTGTATCACCTCCTAGGGTAAGCTGGTACACAACTGTTGTAACTGGTCCCTGATATCCTAAACAATGGCTGTGAGATGGAATGACGTCACAGCTGGTTCTGGACATGTTATATCGGGGACACTGCTGGGGATACTGCTGGCCGTGGGCGTATCTCAAAATCACGAAGACAGTTCATAAAGACACGTGCCACGTGTGGGCGATCATTGACATCCTGAGAAACAACTCTGCGCTAGTGTGACATGGAGATAAAACATGGGGGTGCAGGATATCCTTCATGTACCGTTGTTCTGTCAGTGTTCCCTCGACTACAATCAGCCGTTATCTGAAGTCATAACTGTGGCTTCGCACATCATAATGCCAAAACTAACACCACTGTGCTTCTGTAATAGAGTAGAGTAATGGCCCTCTCTACAGGTCGTCATCATTCTCGCCGAAGATGGTCCTCTGGGTTACTGCGGAACCGCAATTCATCTGTGCGACGCCGTTCATCAGCATTCCGTGTCATTCGGTCGCGGAACGACTCTAAACGCAGCCGTCTGTATTGTGGTACCAACGACAGCTCACACACGGATCAGTAATTTCCTAGTCCGGTTGCTCCTAGCCTCCAACCAGGTGGTACGGGAGGACTCAGAGTGTTGCAGGAACCACATTAATTATTCTCGGGTGGAAGGTGCATCTGTGAAGGAGTTACGATGTGCTTGGTGCACAACACGGTGGTCCCTCCCTATGGTCAGACATCGTGGACGGGAACCTTGACCACGTGTGTGCCTGCCATCAGGTTCACCTACAGTGAAACATCGAGCCACTCAGGTGGGTGTTGCAGTATTGTTTTCTGACAGCCGACCAGGCTTCTTTCAGACTCCGTCAGATGCTGGTAACGCAGCCTCACAGGAATACGCAGCAATCACGCGTCCTTCACATACCGGGCCTGGTAACAACACTCAACACGGACAGTAAACCACTTGTCTAGTTCACATATTTTGTTACTGGATCCATAGAGTCAGTCACAGTCATCAAATGTATTACCTTGTAAAACAAGGGAACTTTTAGTGTTATATATTAGGCAGCACTATTTTGAATATTAAACAAATATAAATATTTGAAACCAATGTTTTTGGCTTGCTGTTGAATTAGAAACGAGATTTGCAGATACGAACTGAGGCGTAGCGCCGTATAACGGTCCTGCCTTGGAGGCGATAAAGTGGGAGATGTGTGTCAGAGCTGGATCGTGACAGATGGTGACGCGAGACTGGACGCGCACGTAGTTTATGTATCAGCCGATAGAGGACAACATTGGGTAGGGGGACTGTGATTTTAGTTTCGATTGTGACCACTAGAGTGCACTAAAGTAATAGAATGTTTTTCATAAACTGTTCTAGTATTTTCATAAAGTGTTATTATGTCCTTTTGTGTACGTAAAATGTAATAAATGTGTTTTAGCAGTACGAATGATACGTAAGTGTGAGTGTGAAGATAATTATTTAACAGGTTATGTAGTAGGATTTAGTGTGGGTACATTTCGAAGAACTATGGATATGGACAAATGTGATTTTTGTAAAATAGATTTGTAAAGTAAGTTTACAGTAAAGGGAATGCTAATTCATGTATAAATAACAATAGCAAATAAATTTTTGTATAAGCAATACTTCAGAATCTTAGATAATTACGTCGGTATGAAGTTCTAAACATTCATGGTGGTGTCTGATTGTTGTATATCGTGTCTCCCTACCATTTTCGCGCAACGACGCTCTGAGTGTGTCTTCCCCTTACTACAATTTACCGAATTTGGTTTAAAAAAAGCTATCTGGCTATGTTTTCATCTGACCAATCAGTGTCTCAATGTTAACCTTAAGCTCCGCCTACAAAAATTCTGTCTATCCAATGAGAAACGTTATACTTTTCGTGGTGGGGCAATGTTTTTAAAGTTTGCAACGTAACAGAGACGCTAAAAAGTCTCATGCTAAAACCTGCAGCTAGTGTGGTCCTTTTAGCGTTATCGTAAGATCTATACTGTTCTTCTGGAGGGCTCTATCTTTAAACATGGGCTGGGGGGTGGTCCTTGACGTATCTGAGACGCGAAAACGTGAGGGTTGTGTGGCCCTACTGGTTAGCTGGCGCCGTAGGTGTCCAGACCTTCCCTTATCGTAGGGCCTTCTAGCTTAACACGGTTCTGCTCTCGGCTTCTGTCCTCGTTTCTCCCCTCGGAACTGCGTCTGCCTCATGGTGGGAAGGTACGACATGCATTTAGGCATTCTTGTGTTAGTCTGTGGTATTCCATTTGCTCACTCGTTACTCGTATTACTTTGGTTAATTTAATGTCACGATTTATCCGGAGCTATGTTACATACTACTGGATTTGCTTATCATGTCAGGGTTTTCATGTAAGGTGTTGGATTTGCCTGACACCTTACAAAGTGAAGTCGTTAGGTTTACTATTTTGCGATTGGTTATTGATGAAAAACGCTGATTGACGCGTGAGAATGTTGTTTTGCTATTGGCTGTTGAGTAAACTGACCAATGGTAAAGCAATTTTCTTCGCGCGCCTTTCTCTGCTGGTAGAGAAGACTTAAGAGTATTCTAGAGAAGAGGCGGAGCCAAGCAGTGAAACAGTTCGGACGTGTGTAGTAAGTTGCCGGATCTAGCAGTGTTTCATACATCAAAAGTGTGGTAAAGTGACGGCATAATTATTCGGATGGGTGTGTAGAAATTTCGGAATTTTTAAGTGAATTTTGTGACGAGAAAAGACATAAATTCCGCAAGGCGTATTGAGCAGGTCGGTGGCTAAAAACTGTGACTGCATTTGCTACCGACAGACATAATATTTGGCGAGCATTCTCAATCAAAAACAGTCAGTATTTTTGTAGCTATTACGTTTTCGGGAAATGCAACACCATAAACTTTGCTAACGTGAGTGAAAGGGATTATGAGTGACTGTGTTAAGACTAGCACGGGCTTGACAGTGATACTTGTTCACCTAAGTTTCAGAATATATACACTCCTGGAAATTGAAATAAGAACACCGTGAATTCATTGCCCAAGGAAGGGGAAACTTTATTGACACATTCCTGGGGTCAGATACATCACATGATCACACTGACAGAACCACAGGCACATAGACACAGGCAACAGAGCATGCACAATGTCGGCACTAGTACAGTGTATATCCACCTTTCGCAGCAATGCAGGCTGCTATTCTCCCATGGAGACGATCGTAGAGATGGTGGATGTAGTCCTGTGTAACGGCTTGCCATGCCATTTCCACCTG
Organism: Schistocerca gregaria; assembly: GCF_023897955.1. Classification (NCBI taxonomy): domain Eukaryota; kingdom Metazoa; phylum Arthropoda; class Insecta; order Orthoptera; family Acrididae; genus Schistocerca; species Schistocerca gregaria. The sequence goes on from NC_064925.1 coordinate 571,720,722, forward strand.
GCGCCTCAGTTGGACCAGCGTTCCTGCTGGACGTGCAGACCGCGTGAGACGACGCTTCATCCAGTCCCAAACATGCTCAATGGGGGACAGATCCGGAGATCTTGCTGGCCAGGGTAGTTGACTTACACCTTCTAGAGCACATTGGGTGGCACAGGATACATGCGGACGTGCATTGTCCTGTTGGAACAGCAAGTTTCCTTGCCGGTCTAGGAATGGTAGAACGATGGGTTCGATGACGGTTTGGACGTACCGTGCACTATTCAGTGTGCCCTCGATGATCACCAGAGGTGTACGGCCAGTGTAGGAAATCGCTCCCCACACCATGATACCGGGTGTTGGCCTTGTGTGCCGCAGTCGTATGCAGTCCTGATTGTGGCGCTCACCTGCACGGGGCCAAACACGCATACGACCATCATTGGCACCAAGGCAGAAGCGACTCTCATCGCTGAAGACGACACGTCTCCATTCGTCCCTCCATTCACGCCTGTCGCGACACCACTGGAGGCAGGCTGCACAATGTTGGGGCGTGAGCGGCATACGGCCTAACGGTGTGCGGGACCGTAGCCCAGCTTCATGGAGACGGTTGCGAATGGTCCTCGCCGATACCCCAGGAGCAACAGTGTCCCTAATTTGCTGGGAAGTGGCGGTGCGGTCCCCTACGGCACTGCGTAGGATCCTACGGTCTTGGCGTGCATCCGTGCGTCGCTGCGGTCCGGTCCCAGGTCGACGGGCACGTGCACCTTCTGCCCACCACTGGCGACAACATCGATGTACTGTGGAGACCTCACGCCCCACGTGTTGAGCAATTCGGCGGTACGTCCACCCGGCCTCCCGCATGCCCACTATACGCCCTCGCTCAAAGTCCGTCAACTGCACATACGGTTCACGTCCACGCTGTCGCGGCATGCTACCAGTGTTAAAGACTGCGATGGAGCTCCGTATGCCACGGCAAACTGGCTGACACTGACGGCGGCGGTGCACAAATGCTGCGCAGCTAGCGCCATTCGAAGGTCAACACCGCGGTTCCTGGTGTGTCCGCTGTGATAATTGCTTGTACAGCCATCTCGCAGTGTCCGGAGCAAGCATGGTGGGTCTGACACACCGGTGTCAATGTGTTCTTTTTTCCATTTCCAGGAGTGTATTAACTGAGGACAAAATTTTCAACCTTTCATTCCGTGTGAAAACTTTCGCCCGAAACGTAGATTTAGTGACTTAATTGCAGCCTGGTTCACGTCGAAGTACAGTAGGTTTCGCTGGGCTTTCCTACTGATGATGTGCTAAGACCATGTTTACAGGTAGGTGCAGGTTTCGTTGAAAGGGACTGAAAGAATCGCGCCACCGCAGAGCATCTTGTAACATTTTGATACCAAACCACACCCAGGGATGCTAATTTCAAGTGTTACTTCTGTAGGTTAAAATTAATTTGTTTTGAAATGAGAAATGTTGGCCTACCTCTCCCTTCCAGCAGTCTCTCTTTCAATCACGATTCATCATATTCCTGTTTAGCTTACCACCACAAGCATCATTCTTGACAACGAAATGACAGAATGATATTACCTTTCCATATATTACAGATTATCCAAGCATTTTTGGGAGGCCATAGAATTATACGGACCTTCTGGCTAAAACTTTTAATTTATATCACAGATTCCAACTGTTCCACAACTGACGGGTATCATATTCACGACGATGCCCAACATGTGCCTTAGCAACATACGCTTCCACTGGCGGCTTCAAAACAGTTATTTGAGTTATTGTGATTGCAACGATGTAGTGTGGTCCAGTCTCTCTTCAGGAAACCGCTCAAGCTTCAGCTAAATCACAATAACTGTTAATATCTCATATCTTTACTATCCGTGCACATCCACTATCTTGATAAATACGTACGATTCCTTCAAGAAAATCTTCCTCCAAAGTTTTAATGACCTAGTGTGGTGAAACTGTCTGTCAGACTAGGGTAATGAACGCTTTCGCAATGACACTATGTAAAACAAAACCTTCCAGAAGTTATCTGACACCATACAAATAAATTATACGTTTACTCATTTTACAAAACCAAACTAACAAAATGCACATGATTTAAAACACAGAATTGTTCTTCGACTTATTTACCATTAAATCGACGATCTGCGTAACCTACAGTGCCTCTAGGCAAAAATTATTGAGTCGGGCTTAACAGATGCGCCACATTTATCAGAGCACAACCGCTCACATTTTCGTGACGCATTTTCCTATCAGTGTGTCGTGCGTAAGTTCCTATTGTAGCTGTCAAATAACATGTCTCACACCCTGCTCAAAAATAATGCCATCGTAAAAAAGATTTCTGGCGTCGATATCCTATAAGGAAATTAAGTAATATCGTATCCCCGTCAATATCCGTGTAGCTCTTCTTTGACAAACTAAGAATGAAAAGGAACTATGTTCTAACACTTACTGCATCTCGTATCATGTAATATCCCTTATCTGTGTAGCTTTGTGCTCGAGCGAAGAGGTCGAAAGGTGATCGCAATGGAACTTAGCTGCGGGGTAACTCATTACGTTGTGGAATGAGGGCACTTCGCAAGCTCTGAATAAGTTTTGAGTGCATGTTGTAGCATGTGACAAGTTTCATTACAACACAATCTTCTCTACTACTTTTCTGTTTTCATAGTTTGATGCGGCCCGCTGCTATGAAACACATGACCACCTGCATGTCTCTTATTGTTGACACGCCAAATAATGCGATAGGTATAACTTTCCGAAGAAGGTCACTGACTGCCTGAAACCGGTTATGCAACTAATTCCTTTTATGCAACTGGTGGCTGGTCATTTCGATGTATACAGCTACAGTTGCTGAAGATAGACAAAATACTAAGAGTTTTGTGTTTCTGTCTTATCGTGAGAGGAATTATTATTCTTCAGTTTCTGAAGTGCGCTTACACATTCATTAATGTGTTCTTAAAATATTATTTATGTGCATAAAATAGAAATTTCCTTAAAGATAGAAAACGCTGTAAATTATGTAATATTTTATGAGCGAGAAAAGCTTTGAAATGTATCGAGGGGTCCATAATTGATACGGTAACTGATCATTATTGTCTTGCGTGAGCGACGGAATGGCGTGTTTTCAGGGTATAACCCGGACTGTTTTCGAAGCTCATCGTGGACTGTGAAGTTTAAACATATTATTTTAAAGTGCTTCCTGCAATGGAGTATCACCTCATAAAGTAAACTTCAAAACTGTAAAGACAGTAAAGTAGCGTGTTTTGTAACTGGACTGTTTGTAGCGCAGTCTGCGAACTTAACGGACAGATAGATCCAAATGATTCTTATTGAAAGGGGCAAAATCGGGACAGTGGAGAAAAAGGTGTATCAAATGTTCTGTGTTCAATGTGAAGCGCGGAATGTGAAGTATAAAAGTCCGTCTTGTCATGGACTAATATTCACAAAATAATAATCTGAAAGCTACGATATTTAGAGAGCACAGTAATGCGTTCAGCAAGTGAACAGTTTTCGATGCATAGTGCGAACTGAGAAATATAAATGTACTGAAGTACTTCTCACCAAAAGCCAATGTCAGAGAATGAGGTATAAAAATCACAACGTTCGATGAATATTTGTCGGTTGAGTACTTAGCATACATCCGAAATGCCATTAGATCTGAACCCGATGACCCATCCAGTGAACAGTTCGCTCCCCATTATACTATGCAAAATGAAAAAGCGAACTCATGCAACGGATAACTAATCCAATATCTTAATTAAACCGGGATGGCCTAATTAAACATGAAATGTGGTTAAGGAACTGACATAGATAGACTGGTAAAGGAGGATCTGCAGCGAATTGACGCACGGTGCTGGGAATGGCAATTGAATCTCAATGCACACAAGTGTAATGTGCTGCGAATACATGGAAAGATAGGTCCCTTATCATTTAGCTACAAAATAGCAGGTCAGCAACTGGAAGCAGTTAATTCCATAAATTATCTGGAGTACGCATTAGGAGTGATTTAAAACGAAATTATCATATAAAGTTGATCGTCGGTAAAGCAGATGCCAGACTGAGATTCATTGGAAGAATCCAAAGGAAATGCAATCCGAAAACAAAGGAAGTACGTTACAGTAAGCTTGTTCGCCCACTGCTTGAATACTGATCCGCAGTGTGGGATCCGTACAAGATAGGGTTGATAGAAGAGATAGAGAAGATCCAACGGAGAACAGCGCGCTTCGTTACAGGATCATTTAGTAATCGCGAAAGCGTTACGGAGATGACAGATAAACTCCAGTGGAAGACTCTCAAGGAGAGACGCTCAGTAGATCGGTATGGGCTTTTGTTAAAACTTCGAGAACATACCTTCACCGAAGAGTCAAGCAGTATATTGCTCCCTCCCACGCATATCTCGCGAAGAGACCATGAGGATAAAATCAAAGAGATTAGAGCCCACACAGAAGCATACTGACAATCCTTCTTTCTACGAACAATACGAGACTGGAATAGAAGGGAGAACGCATAGAGATACTCAGGGTACCCTCCAGCAAACACCGTCAGATGGCTTGCGGAGTATGAATGTAGATGTAGAAGGTTCCGTCAAGCTACTACATGAAACTAAAGATCACTATAGCAACCCAACATGTTTCTGGATGCGTTAAAGTTATTCTAGCCACTGAATGAACAGTACATATAATTACAAAATGTCACAAGGGTACAAAAATGTGTACGAAGTACCTTGGCACAGCCGTGTGAATTTCATATAGAAATGATAAAATATCTGCGTCTACGAACATCGCCAATGTTTGCTGAATACGTTGATAGCCTAAAGAAAAAGACTCAATATATCACTTAGAAACACCAGTTCTCTCGTTTAGGCGCATATTGAGTGCAGCTAGATGGGTAATTCTGTCAGAGACAGCAAATGACTTAGAAGAGCAGTTGAACGGAATGGACACTGTCTTGAAAGGAGGATATAAGACGAACATCAACAAAAACAAAAGGAGGATAATGGAATGTAGTCGAATTAAGTCGGATGATGCTGAGAGAACTAGATTAGGAAATAAGATACTTAAAGTAGTAAAGGAGTTATGCTATTTGGGGAGCAAAATAACTGATGATGGTCGCAGTAGAGAGGATATAAAATGTAGACTGGCAATGACAAGGAAAGCGTTTCTGAAGAAGAGAAATTTGTTAACATCGAGTATAGATTTAAGTGTCAGGAAGTCATTCTGAAAGTATCTGTATGGAGTGTAGCCATGTATGGATATGAAACACGGACGATAAATAGTTTGGACTAGAAGAGAATAGAAGCTTTCGAAATGTGGTGCTACAGAAGAATGCAGAAGATTAGATGGGTAGATCACATAACTAATGAGGAGGTATTGAATAGGATTGGGGAGAAGAGAAGTTTGTGGCACAACTTGACTAGAAGAAGGGACCGGTTGGTAGAACATGTTCTGAGGCATCAAGGGATCACCAATTTAGTATTGGAGGGCAGCGTGGAGGGGAAAAATCGTAGAGGGAGACCAAGAGATGACTACATTAAGCAGATTCAGAAGGATGTAGGTTCCAGTATGTACTGGGAGATGAAGAGGTTTGCACAGGATAGAGTAGCATGGAGAGCTGAATCAAACCAGTCTCAGGACTGAAGACCACAACAACAACAATAACAACAGATGGGTCTATGGATTAATTCAGAAATCCGGCCGTTGTGACCGAGCGGTTCTAGGCGCTTCAGTCCGGAACCGCACGGCTGCTGCGGTCGCATGTTCTAATCCTGCCTCGGGCATGGATGCTTGTGCTGTCCTTACTAAGTCAAGGGGAATGATGACTTATATGTTAAGTCCCATAGTGCTAAGAGCCAATTGTTTAATTCAGAAAAACGAAATTTTTATGCTAAACAAGTAACTATCCATACCGCTAGTCACACTGTACGCAAATGCGGTGCATGCTTAACATTAGGCTGATACTCAAAATGCAGAGGAAGGCTGCAATAGTGACTGAGAATTCCAAGTTGATCCCCGGCACCTGCCGTCAGGTCTGAAGAGTAGCCATCACTGCCTGGAGATCCAGGATGACAAGGTGTACGGTACCACGCCCTGCGACCAAGAGTCTTTCTCGTATTTTCTACAAATTAGTTCTGCCAACTCTGGAACCTCGGCAGCCAGCAGAAATATACTTTTCCAGTTCTCACCAACGAAATTTCTTTCTTCCTAACGGAACTACCATGGTTAACCAACACTGCTCAGTCCTCTCTTAGAGCGTGGCAATAGGCATAAATTTTCTCCTGAAATATGTGTGTTTCTCCGTTTCCTCCAATAGAAACTGCTGAGTATCTGCACTCACGAGTCCCCATCATTGCTACAAAATTGCTAGTCATGAGTCACCCAGCGACGTCTTTAAAAATTTGAACGGCTACAACTGTGGCCTTTTCCAGCCCTCAAAGGCTACGTTCTGCACCGTGCAATGCCTCCACCGTGTTTTTCTGTCTCCTTTGCAGATCTCATCTTTTCTAAAAGGCATTTTGTAATCTCCTCGCACAGTAAAAGTTGGCAGTGTCCTCTGTGCACTTAGTCTGCAGCCCCAACATAGACAGCCCAGGGTCTTTGTATTTGTCCAAGAACAGCGTTTGGATCGTAGCGTGTACCGAACTGAGTCCTGGCTTCCAGGAGAAACATTTTTATAGTTTGCATGTCTTGCTCCCCTGAGAACACTAGTGCATTCTCACAGATGGCTAGCAATTTCTAAGTGGGAGAAAAGCATGTATGGAACCGTTACCATACAGAGCTGAAAAGCATGTATGGAACCGTTACCATACAGAGCTGAAAGACAGAGTACTACTTCAGATTCCTGTAACTGGTGTTAGACTTAATTGTGTGCATACTTTCATTCAGCATTCACAGTTTAAGTGGGCTGGGTATTCTCATCTCAATAATGATTTATTAATAAGGTTATAGAGCTGTTCTGGAAAAACTATCATGTAACATTATGTAATATACGTAAAAATTTTTGCTGAAATTACTTCTGCGACTTCCAATTGAAATTATGTAACTTGACCCCCCCCCCCATATAATATTATTGAAACTTTCACTAATTTAAAAAAGTTTAAAGTGAACATTTTTGTTTTACAAAAAGGTTTTCATAGCAAAATATTATCTTATTTTTGAATATTTTCTCTGTTCACATTTATAGCATTTATGTGTCCTATACATTCATCTGCAGCGATACTCTCTTTATTTTACATTTCTTCCTTCTTTTACTACATATAAACGTGTATTTGTAGTGTTTGCGTGTGTAACCCACTATTCAGTTTACATTGCATGTCGAATAATGTTTTGTGCAGTGCAGATACTAGAAAATACAGATTTTATAACTGTTGAGAAAAGTGGCTATGACCAGTCACGAAGTAGGTGGATCATAATTTGTGCAGCACTTAGAGTATGTGAAAACCTTAAATCTGACACACGTGTGTGTTTGGTGTTCCAGAGTCATTATGCGACCTTACTTGCCTGTTTGGTTGGTTATTAGTAATTGTTCCAGTAGGGGTGAGTGTATTAATCAGTGAATTATGGGAAAATTCAGGATTTTCTGTTTGTGACTACTTCAAAATTACGTACTACAGATTTTAGACTCGATACGAACAACAACTTTTATTATCACATTTCTTACATGAACATGGTGATTTGTACGAGAATTAATATTACGGAGGCTCCCATTTCGTTTCAGACCTTCCTAGAATAGGATGGAACAGAAATTTTCGAAGAATCCTTTGTGCTATTCACCTGGAGGGAGTAAAAGGAGTGGAGAAATCAGGCTGACCAGACAGAAATAAGTCGTCACTCCTTCCAAATGGAAGCCCATGAGTTTAGCTCCTGCATCGTGTCAGGTGGCACAGAACATGTTGTTTTGGCTGTCTCAATCGTTGGAGTGATACATCAACAGTTGGAACCCTTATCGAATTACTGAATAATAGCTACTGAAAGAAAATCGCTTAACTGCGTAAAACCTTCGGAATGGTAGCCCTCATACAAACCAAATTATAGTAGAAAATATGACACTAGTTTCCTATTCAAAATTTTCAAAGAGAATATTTGTTGTTTCCTAGCTTCATATGAAGTGAAGTAATAAAGAAGTGTTACTGTATCTGTGCATACTTAGCTCCAGAGAAAAGATGTAATATCGTGCCAGTTGTTTCCTCCAGAAACGCCGTGTGCTTTTCTTTGCGAGCAAACAAGCGGTAGAAAATATTAATTAACTGTTGAGGAGGGGAGCCCTATGGCAAGGTCGGAAAGCTCTATATGGCTCAATAGTAAAGAGTAGAATTACGCGAAATAATTCCAGCACTCTTTCTCCCTCTTATAAATGCCCACTCCGACATTTTAGAGAATTCCACTTCTAATTCGTGAACTCGAGCTCAAGTAATTCAAGAAATTACAGTATGTGTCACTATCTTCCCAGAAACATATGGTCCATATTTCAGTTGGGCAGTTTACAACACAGACGAACATTTCACGTCAACTAATGTACTCCGTGTTGCCGAAGATACCTTGAAACGTACCCTTTGTAAAATTATTACACGACTGTGCTTAAACTGACACACAATAGTTTTTAGCGCAACGCAATCTGACTTCCAAAAGTCCTTACGAAAGAATGGCCCTGACTAGCATCAAGCTATACGTTTCACAAATCACTTACCTCACAAAAAATCTTCGTTACTCGAACTACTGCAATACAGCGAGCACCACTTCTGCCAGCTAAATAAAAGATTCTAACTACGGAAGGCACTAACTACTGATAGGTGTAGTTAGTAAATGAAAGATTTTAATAGAGAACAAACAGTGTATTTACCTTAATAGTCAAAATATATATGATAGTTCATGACATCCAGTCTTACAAATTACAAAACTTCGCCATCTCTCTCCCCACGTCCACCACTGCTGGCGGCTCACCTCCAACTGCGCAACGCTACACGCTGTTAGCATCCAGCTGCCGCTGCCCAACACTACAATGGCAGACAACAATGCAGACTAAACACAGACTGCACACGGCACAGCCAGTGATTTTTTTATACCGAGCGCTATGTGGCGTTACCAACAAGAAAACCTAAACAGCCTCCTTACATAAGGGTCGCCATATGAAACGTACCCTTTGTAAAATTATTACACGACTGTGCTTAAACTGACACACAATAGTTTTTAGCGCAACGCAATCTGACTTCCAAAAGTTCTTACGAAAGAATGGCCCTGACTAGCATTAAGCTATACGTTTCACAAATCACTTACCTCACAAAAAATCTTCGTTACTCGAACTACTGCAATACAGCGAGCACCACTACTGCCAGGTAAATAAAAGATTCTAACTACGGAAGGCACTAACTACTGATAGGTATAGTTAGTAAATGAAAGATTTTAATAGAGAACAAACAGTGTATTTACCTTAATAGTCAAAATATATATGATAGTTCATGACATCCAGTCTTACAAATTACAAAACTTCGCCATCTCTCTCCCCACGTCCACCACTGCTGGCGGCTCACCTCCAACTGCGCAACGCTATGCGCTGTTAACATCCAGCTCCCCAACACTACAATGGCGAGTATTACAACAATGCCAACCAGCCACGGACTGCACACAGCACATCCAGTGATTTTTCATACAGAGCGCAATGTGGCGTTACCAATAAGAAAACCTAAACAGCCTACTTACATAGCCCCCATGCTCCCCACAAAAAATTTTACAAATTGTTTTGGGCAGTGGCCAATAATAATTTGATAAAATTTTTCATAATTACAATAACAAAGATATCAAAAGCACACACTTATTGATACAATGTTGGTCAAAAGCTAAAATTTTCTCACAGTCCATAAAGACAGTCCTGATCGTTCATCACAGTAAAATTCCAGTGTTTTTCTCAAAGTCTCAGCAATAAAAGAAAATGCACACAGAAGTAGTGGATTTCCATGCAGTCTTGAAGAAGTAGTGTTGTCCTTCCAACGGAAAGACAGTGCTGACTCTTGACATGCAGACAGGTAATGGGCCACAACAGAGCAAACCCACAGCAGAGTCAGTCGAAGTTTTGAAGAATATTGGTAGGTAGGTCAACACAGAGTAGACCCATTGTAGTCCTGGTAGAGATTACGGTATTGGTGGGCCATCAGTGGTGCAGACCCACTGCAGTCCTTGTAGAAATAATGGTACTGGGGAGTCATCAAAGGTGTAGACCCACTTCAGTCCTTGTAGAGATAGCCAGCAGCCATCTGTTTGACTGTGCAGGCGCACAATCACCATTGAAGAGTCTTGCGGATAATATAGCAAGTCCATAACCACCACTTGTGCACTCACAAAAATTGTTTTTGAAATGTCTTTAGAACCAGCAATGCTGTTATCGAGTCCCTTACTGAATTATTAACACACGTGCAAACACTATCAGTCCCTGCTTCTCACATATTGTCCATATACTATGGCCAACAGAAATGTGTGCAGTGAAATGTAATTTACAAGTTACTTAATTTGATGAACTGGTGTCAATTACAATTTTATAACATAAGAATACAATAACAAAGGTACAAAATATATCACTAAAGAACATAACAATACAGATAACATTTGCAGTAGTACAGGCTTTACAAAAGAAACGAAATAGTGTTACAAGAATTACGACATAAGTACATACATAAAAGATCAGAATAACTTTTGAAACATCAACTTCACACATGAGCATTAAAACAAAACACAATAAATAATGTCTGAACATATTTACAAAGAAAATAACATAGTATTTGAAAAATTCTACAACATAAATCTTATTAGCTAAACACATAAAGACAGGAAAAAGACAAATACACAAGGGTACATGAACACATAGAGGGATAATACGAAAGGAAAGGACAGGGTTTGTTTTACTGCAGTATTTTGCATAGAGATCTCCCTTAATTCATCATTATTCCCAAAAAGTCCTATCTAAACGTGCTTTCTGTATTCTGTTCACATCCTCTTTCAAAAATAGTTTTTCTCCACTGTACACTACTTTTTTGGCCAAACCATTTTCTTAAAGCTTCTCAATGCTTTTCTTCCAATTCATCATAGTTAGTTTCTTATATAGTCTACCCCCTCTTAATCTAACTTAAATCTACTGAGCTCAGATGCTAAACTAAGGGACGAGGCAATGCAGCAGCACAAAACAATTTACACAAACAGCAATGTTAAAAAATGGAAATTGGCAAAAAAAAGGCAGCATTATTACAACTAATATAAGGCAATGCGCAGCAAACAAGAAAAATAAATCAATAATAAAAATGGGCTTAACCTAGTAATACAAAGTGACATTCAGTAGCACTATGAATGGCAAACAGCCACAGAAAATGCTGTAACTTATACCTAAACATGACAAAGATCAAGCAGAAAAAATGTTACACTAAAGACAACAATGCAGATAAGGACAATGTCTATTCACATCTTAATGTCTATGCAATCAAAGTGGTGCACCACAAAAATTTATTGTAAAAAAATATTACCATGTACTTGAAAAGACAATTCTGTATGCAATTTCTGTGAAGGGAAATGTCTTTTTGTGCTACTTCTTTTTTTCTAAGTACATCATAAAGTTATTATTTACTGGATCTGTAGGCATAAAATATTTATATTAGTACATCCATAAAATTTATTTTAACCAATGCTTCAGTGCAGTTAGAAACTAGATATTAAACAAAATAGGCAAAACGTTTCATAGTGCAGTAAACAATCTTTCAACTAGCAAGACAATAGACGTGAAATGTTTCTCGTCGTTTCATTAGGCATTTTAATGAATATCATCAATTAAGAGCTCCACAGTATAATCATATGTTTTTAAGTTTGAGCGTGTCGTATTTGCGATGCTTTCTAAAAAGGAATGACAATAGCGAGGATAATGGCCTCCTTTTTTTTTCTACCTGTGCCTCTGACAGGCACACACTAATGAATTTCTCTCAAGGCGGGTGGCACACCTGGCCACTCACAACGCATTACGTCACGGTCACTTACCTTTCTTACCAAAATATTTACAGCACCAGTTTCCGCTACAGTGGCAGTCTCATATAAAAAATTTCACAGGTCAAGAAATTGTGTTACACATCTGTAGAAACAAAATCCTATTGATATAACAGTGCTAAAAAAAATTTCGTCGGCATTGTAATACATTCACACATGTACACACATTTCATAACTCTTAAAGTACGATTCTTGGTTTCCAACAACCTTTTTCACAAACCAGAGTCCCTAACCACTACTCATTATTCCTTACCTTATTCGTCGACACTTCTTCAATATGTCATCATAACAGATACGTAGCATAACCAAATAACTCATATAGCATTAGCTTATTGATCATAAACATACCGCACCAGCGTAATACACATCGTCATCATAACATCATAAAACCTCAGCCAAATCTCAAAATCGTCGTTGCTTCTTCCAATAATTTCAAAAACCTAAAAAAAATTCTCTGCTCATGTCAAAAGTGTCATCTACCTCAACCTTACTTTAAAAGTCATGATCTCATACCCAATTATGTCATTCAAAGCTCTCATAGTATCACAATGGTTCTGAAAAAATATGAACAGTTCACAAAATACAACTTTGTAAGTGTGAAGTTATCCAATGGTGTAATTACGTAAACATCTGTCACTGATGTAGTAAAGTAAATGTTTGTCTCTCTCAGTTAAATGATCAGATAGCTGTGTAATTTATGTGTTAGAGAAATTTGGTACCGATGTGTAAAGTTGTATAAACAAATACCATATTAGCTAGGGCTCCTTGTGCTTGCCAAACACATAGTACACAAAGTAAGCGTGTACCCCCCTGAGGATTAATGTAATTATATCCTCAGGTGTTACAGATTACAGCAATGGAATGAAATGTATCACGGAAAACTTTCTTTGTAATTCAAATATGTTGAAAAATAAATAGTTTAATGCGTGTCCTGTAGCGCTAAATGTGCGTCTTGCTGTAAGACAATCTCTGTGGAAGTGTCGTAGTTATTGTCCTCCGAAAGCTACGTTCTGCAGAAGTCAATGTACTTACCTCATGATAAATAAAAGTGAAATGCTTTGCGTATAGATATCGTATTACTACGCTTATTGCTGTGATGAAGTAAGTACTGTACTGTAACGTATTGTTGTGCTACACAAAAGGCTGTCTCATTGTAGCTATACCACAAAAGTTACTACTAAAACATGTTTTACTTTCCAGAATAATACAGAAAAACTGTGCAGATATAAACCAGATACACCGCAAAAGCAACATTGTAAATTGTCACTCATTAGTAGCGTCGTGATATAATCGTGTAGCTGTCACATATACTAACCACTGTGCCATCTGGTATCTCACAGAAAGTACTTTAAATCCAGAATATATTTGCAAGTAAACCAAAATGTTGCATTAAAATCTCATTAGTAGTACTGGTAAATGTTCTAAGTATGTCAGCCTTATAGTCGTTACGTAATCGTGCCACTAACAAGGAAGAATGTACACACACACAATGACACTGTGTCATCTGTTCACTGTAACAATGCATTCGTAATTTCTCTTTAGATAAGTTTTCTTGGTTCTTGATTGGATATTTAACTTAAATATTGCTGCATGTTAAGAGATTATAAGTCTGACAAAGCATACTAGTAATGTGAAGTGAAAAGTTATATGGCAAATACAAAGTTAAAAAGCAGATTATCTTTCAATAAACGGTTTTACATGTGAAATGTGGTGTAAACCTTTACTCTTCCTAGTACGCAGAGTTTCAACTTCAACGCAATTATCATGTGGTATACGTCGGATTCTGTAAGGTCCATTGTAAACTAGAAAGAATTTGTGACTCAAGTGTTTCTTCTTATGTGACAATGAATGAGCTTTAATGAGAACTTTCTGACCAATATATAATTTCTTTGCATTTGCTTTACCGTGTAATTTTCTCCTTTTGTCTGCAGCAGAATTTATATTTTTAATAGCCAAATCAATTATGTCTTTGTGTCGAAGTTTACGTGTATTCGGAAAAGGTACAAGCTCTCTGATTCTGTTAGGTGGTTCTTTATTCTTCAGAACAAGAACAGGTGGTAAAGCAGTGGAGTCATGAGGCATTTCATTCAGCACGTTTTGACATAAGTGTAAATATCTGTCCCAATGCTGGTGCTTTCTGTGACAATAAAGTCTGCAAAGCTTATTGATTTCTTTTATAATCCGTTCAGACGGGTTACAATGTGGTGAGTACAATGAAATAAAAACAGATTTGATTTTATGGTTACGAAGCATGCGTGACCAAACAGCAGATCTGAATTGCGGTCCGTTATCTGAAATTACTTTACTAACGTGTCCAACTTCACGTAAGAAATTTCTAACAAAGGCGTTGGATACAGACCGTCCAGTGGCTTTACGTAACGGAGTGAAAGAAACAAATTTTGAAGTAAGTTCAACAGCGACTAGAACGTACGAAAATCCATTAGATGTTCTGACAAGCGGTCCCAAGAGATCAACAGCAGCAAATTCTTTTAATTTAGAAGGAATGATAGGAAACAATGGAGCACGATGAGAGACAGTAGATGGTTTCGCCTTTTGACAAAGTTTACAAATAGACAAGACTCTTCGAATTCTCTTTTCCATATTGTTAAAATAACAAGTCGTTCGAAGAATATGATAACATTTTCGTGGACCAAAATGTGCATAGCTGAAATGAATGTACCAAATGAGCTTATTAACAAAATCGTCTGGAATGCAAAGTACCCATAGCTTGTCATCAACAGTGCAGCGTTTGAACAGTATGTTGTTTCTAACCAGATAATAATGCCGAATCTGTGTGTGTGTCTTTTCATGCCATTTACTTTTGATGTCTTTCCAAATCGGATCTTTATCTTGTTCATGAGCAATGTCCTTTAAAGATGTGGTGATGAAGTTTTCAAAGGCGACTTTCTGGATGTAAAGAATACTGAATTTTCTCTCGAGGTTGCTTTCTGTGTTACTTTTTTCAAGCCCAGCCGGTGCACGTGACAGTGCGTCCGCAACAATGTTCTCCTTGCCGGGAATGTAGACTATTGTGAAGCGGAATTCTTGCAGAAACAATGCCCAACGTTTTAACCTGTCATGATTTAATTTTGAAGACATAAGAAATTGTAATGCACGATGGTCACTGTATACTTTTACGTGCTTACCATAAAGAAAGAAACGGAATTTGTTAAATGCCCAAACGATAGCTAAAGCTTCTAATTCAGTAACGGAATAATTTTTTTCAGATTTTGTTAGCACTCGGCTCGCAAAAGCAATGGTTTTCTGAACAGTAATGTCATTTTCTGTGGCTTCTTGAAATAAATGGCCACCAAGACCGACTTTAGAAGAATCCGTGCTAAGGCAAAAATCTTGTGAGAGATCTGGATGAGCTAGTATTGGCGCGTTAAGTAACGATTCTTTCAAAGAATTGAATTCCAACTGTGCTTGTTCGTCCCAGTTCCAAATAGTATTTTTTCCAGTGAGAGAACGAAGTTTTGGTGTAACTAGAATTTGCATATTCAGAAAACGACGGTAAAAATTTACGAGACCTAGAAAACTGCGGACTTGTTTTTTTTGGATGGAACTGGAATGGCTCTGATTGCTTCTAACTTTTCAGGATCCGGCTGAATGCCTTCAGAAGAAATAATATGTGCCAAAAACTTCACCTTTGTCCTACCGAATTCAGACATTTCCAAGTTAACTGTAATTTCAGATTCTGCAAAAATACGTAACACGCTGTTGAGGATGCGATTATGTTGTCCCCATGAGGCTTCTGCTGTCAAAATATCGTCCACATAAAAGGTGATGTGACGTTTTAAGAACTCAGGTAATATGGAATTTAGCCCTCGAATGAATGCCGCCGAAGAAATGTTCAAGCCAAAAGGAAGTTTCCGAAACTGATAACAAACGCCGAAACAAAGGAAAGCTGTGTATTTTCTACATTCTGGATGAAGTTCGATCTGATAAAAGCTGGATCTGAGATCAATGGAAGACAACACTTTTACACCATTAAAATTTTGAAGAAGTTCTTCCAACGTTTGCGGCCTGTCTGTTTCAGGAATAATGATAGTATTGACTTGTCTCGAATCTAAGACAAGCCTGATCGATCCATTTTTCTTCTCAACAACATGTAATGGATTGTTGTATGAGCTTACTGCAGGCTCAATAATGCCGTCGTCAAGCATAGATTGTATTTCTGTTCTAACACGGTCCCTATAATGTGCTGGAATTACGTATGGTCTAACACAAAATTTAGTATGCTCACGAACACGAAATTGGTATTGAAATCCCTTGATTGTTCCTGTTTTGTGAGTAAAAACTGTGGAATGTGCTTGTAAAATCTCAAAAAGGTCCTGCCTATCAGTGTCATTACAATTCTCAATTTTTTGAATTTTATTCTGAATTAACTCCTTAGTTTCAAATATGCCGTCGATATCAACCCTGTCAGTACTTGCAGAGTGATTGTTAGTGTCTAGTTCCGTAGAAAATTCCGAACTGTTGTCTAACAAAAGGTAAAGCCGGTTAATTTCCTCGTCATGGTTTGAGAGTCAATCTTCAAATTTCAAAGCTATTGACTTACCTTCTTTCTCTAAACTTATTTCAGCATCGTGAAAGTTTAAGATTACTTCGTATTCATTCAAAAAGTCTACTCCCAGTATAATTTCCGTCGACAATAATGGAACAATAAGAAAATTCATAGAGAAGCTGTGGCTTTGACAAAAGAATTCTAAGTTGGTTTGTTGGCGTACATCTACACTTTTTCCAATGACTGCACCTTGTAATTTAATCCTGCGTAACGGAAGTGTGGGACAATCTTTCGATTTGCTGCATTTACTAAAAGCTGTTTCACTAATTACTGAAATGGGACTGCCTGAGTCAAGTACTGCCGTAAATTTTACGTCATTTACTGTAATGTGAATCACAGGATATGCAATGTTGTTATGTTTTACGTCCTGTTCCTGGAGTAAGATGTCCCTAATGTCTTCCATTTTTACGTAATTACTAGCTACGGCAGCTGCGTCGTCAGTTTCATGTGTACGTTTTGTGGCTGCCAGCGGTGTGAGTCATTGCCTATTGTGTCTTTGTTGGCGCGAGTCTTTAATGGGATTTGGAGACCTAACTTCTACAAATTCACCTTGTCGAGAGCGCCCTGCTCTGTTTGAATCCCGCCAGTTCTGCTGCAATTCAGGTCTGTCGTTACGATCATATCGTGTGTCGTCATGTCGGTAGATTCCATAGTTTCTTTCTTGTCGGTCACGTGGTGGAGAATTTCTCCATGAATCGTAACTGCGCGCTGGACCGTTGCGTCTTAAGTTATTCCGTCTCCCTTGATAATAATTATTTTGGTTTCCATATTGTCTGTTTCTCTGATTGTCTCTGTGATAGTCATTACCGCAGAGAGGTGATCTTTCCCTGTAATAATTACTACTCTGCCAACGGTTGTCATACGGGTGGTGTCTGTTTTGGTCACGATTTACGTTGTACGAATAGCCTTGTCGTGTATTATTTCTGTCATCGCGGGATTGTGACAGGTGTGACCTGTAATTGTTGTGCTCCTGTTTTCGCGTTCCGCGATTGTCAGTGTCAATTTCCAGTTCTTGTAACAGTCCCTGAAACGCTTCAAATGTCGTCTTTGCATCGTCCTGCTAAAATAATCTGTCGTAAATGTTCAGGTAATTTGATTAAGCAAATGCGGATGAGTTCTGAGGGGCTGTATGGGTTTGAAAGATACTGATTCTTATGTAACATGTCTTCAAAATAGTTGACAAGACTGGAAAATTCAGATTGTTCGAAATGTTTCATCATCATGATGCCATGTTTTACTCGGTCTTGTGTGGCTTGGGACCAATATGCTGAGAGGAAGGCATGGTGAAATTCTCCTTCACTGTGACAATCGTGAATGACCGATCGCATTCTTACAGCTGGTTCATTCTCTAAGTAGCCACACATAAATTCTAATCTGTGCTCTAGTGACCAGTTGGGAGGAAAACAATGAGAGAATTGATGGAGCCACGCTTGTGGATGAATGTCGTTGCCAGAATTCTTAAATGTTTTGAATTTACGTGTAGTAATGAACAGCTTATAGTCAAAATCATCGTGTCGGCGGGTAGCATATCGTTCATTGTTACGTCGTGTCGGCAGTTCCATCTCAAAATACAGTGCACCTTGCCAATTTCTTTCATAATTTTCGAAGTGCCCTGTGTTATTATTTTGTGGCTGTTCCGTATTTCTATGTACCTCTTCCAATATTGGAGCGCGAGTGTCCTCTGAAATACATAATTGTTGTATTACCTGTGACAGCTGGTCTTGTACTTCCCGGATTTCTGTTTGGTGTTGCGTACTAATTTGATTCAGACTTTGCTTGAATTTCCTAATTTGTTCGTACTCTTCTGTATCATTCAGATCATCATCTACCTTTGTAGATAAGTTAGTGAACTGATCTGAAAGTTCGGCTACTTTCTCCGATAGTGAACACATTTCCTCAGTGTGTTTTTCTGAACCTAGTTTCAGAGTGTCCATTTGTGTTGAAATCGAATCTACTGTGTCCTTTAAGTTTTCCTGAGTTCTTGCAAGTTGCGTAACCGAATCGGTGGATGCAACTGAGTCCATTTTAGCTTGCAAGGTGTCGTGATTTTCACGAACAATAGTTTGCAATTCTTTTATGGCTGCTTCGTGATTCTGTAATGCATTTTCATGCCGCGAAAAAATAGGTTGGAAATGCTCACAAATTTGTGTTTTTACGTCATTACAGATTTTTTGACATTTCGATTCAATGTTATGTAACTCAGTAGTTAAATCTTCACGTGTTTGTTCAAGTGTGGTGTCTAACTTTTGAAGATTTTGTTCCATTGTGTCTAACTTTTGAAGATTCTGTCCCATTTGTTTCTGATTTTGTTCAAGCGTTGTGTCTAACTTTTGAAGATTTTGTTCCATTGTGTCTAACTTTTGAAGCTTTTGCTGTGTTTGTCTCTGATTTTGTTCCATTGTGTCTAACTTTTGAAGATTTTGTTCCATTGTGTCTAACTTTTGAAGCTTTTGTCCCATTTGTTGCATTAATTGTAATAACAATGCACTGGTGTCTGAAACATGTTCCTTAGTGCTATTCGGCAATGCATTTGAACCGGCAATATTCGCAGTTTGAAAAACAGTGAGTGTGTCTTGACTTATTTGAGAAAACGGTGAGGACGCTAAATCTGAATCTACAGTATTTGCAAGATTGTGTCCTGTCATTTCGGAATCCTGAGGCGAGCTGTTGCCGACCGATCGATCGATAATGCTTCCCTGTTGACTAATTGTTTCACTGCCTACACCATTATTTGCAACTCGCTCCATTTCCCTATGCGCTATTACCAAATTTCTACTTTGAACATTAGTGAAGTCATTACATGGTGACGTTAACACACTGCTTTCGTCATCACTGTCATTTCTCAGTTTACTTTGGAGCCTAGTATTACATTTCTCACACGCCATTATTGTCACAATATTTCACACGAGAACACAAAAAAAAAAAAAAGTGAGATTTTCCGGAGGTATTATACTGTTTCCTTTCACACTTTGTCATCTGCTACCATATACAACTTAATGTATACAAATTATTTAAACAAAAATTACGATTTGGAATCTGTTATGGCTCTTTACATTATGTTTCACTTACATTTTCTTTTTTCCTTCATCTTCTTCGCTTTGAACTTTTGTATATTGATCTGTCACTGTGACTGTTTACCAGCTGTGAAAATAAGACTGCGGACAATGAAACAGTTGAAGGTGCTCCTCGCAGTGCTTTTGAATCTTTCAGAGGTGTGTGTACCATTTTGTGTGTGTATTTGTGAGACAGAGAGGGGAGAGAGAGAGAGAGAGAGAGAGAGAGAGAGAGAGAGTTATTTTGTGTATTTTTCATTATTATTTTTTATTTAGTTTTGTGTTTGTGTTTGTGTGTGTGTGTGTGTATGTGTGTGTGTGTGTGTGTGTGTGTGTGTGTGTGTGTGTGTGTGAAGGGTAGTTTTCGGGTGGAGGAGGGTCTACAACTTATTTATGCCTTATCGGCCGTAAAGAATATAACACGTAAATTCAGTAGCCGGAATTAAATCAAACTGGTAAAAGTGTGAACCATCAATTAGTGGTGAACATACTCAGTGAGTTTGTGCATATGCACACAGCAGAGTTCAGTCTTCTCTTTTGACGTAACGGCCAATGTTACGTAGTGTTAAGCAGCTGAAGCACTGCGAAAGGATGTTACAACGGCTTCAGACAGCTTCATATCGGTATGTAAGTCCAACCGAGCAGAATGATCAGTTTGCTGTAAGTTGCCTTGTCTAATCGTGAAATTGCCAGTATGATTGTAATTACAGCATTAGTATGAACTAGAGTGTAGGTCGACATAGGCTTCTTCTCAGCAGCATGTCTCTCTCTCTCTCTCTCCAGGAGAGTTAGCATCGACTATACTACACTGCCTCAGTAGTTAATGGTTGGCTTATGTAAGTTTGTTGGACTTGAGACTGTACGTAACAAGAGAATATTCTGAGTTGTCACGCCGAAACCAGCGTTGAAATTTGCTCCTTCTGTTAATCAACTTCGAGTATGGTCTGTACGCTAAGTTTTACCGTCAGCATGAAATTGAAGTCAGTAAAAGAAGTCATGAAATATTACATTGTTCATATGGTATCAACACTTGAAACTGCCTAGTCCACAGGCGTGAAATATCTCGCTACGATATGCGCAGCTCTTTTGTCATCTATATGCGAGCATTGATTAGTCCATTAAAAGTGACAGAAATATAACTAAATACTCATAAATTAAAAACAATGTCTACGCTATCTACAATTTTCTTTCCAAATTGATTGGGAAAATGTTTGTAAAAGAAACTTCTGAAATATCTACATTAATTTCATTTCTTTTAAGTATTGAAATATTGATACAGTGTTTCAAACATGTATTTTCTATGCTCGGTGAACATAAAATATGTAAGACAATTGGCACGCCTGTGAGTTGCAGAAAAGTTTGGCCGTTTTCACAGGAAACTGCGCGATTTGTTTTAGGAACGAGTCCTACATTAACTATACTAACGTTTTGAAGAGTGCTTTGCATATTTAAACAGATATTGAATGTGAGGAAAGCAAATATGTTATAGGAAACTGATTACCGTTAACGAATATGGTCACGGTGGTAGACTGTAGTGATCTGAACGTAATCATATTCTGTGTAAATATTCCATAAACGTATTCCATTCTCGAGGAAATTCGCGGTCTACCAGTTGAAGCTGAACAAGATGAAATCTACGTATCTTTATACTTGACAGCGTAAGTTCGAAATGCGGCCGATAATGATTCAGAAAGGACTTTATGAAATGAAAGAAAAGTATGAAGACTGAAAAGTGAAACATTTTGGTTAACAATTTATTTCAGATTTTAATTTGCCTGCCACAAGACTTCCTGTGTAGAACAGTGGAATTTTCAAGAGTAGTGCAAAGTTTTCCGTCGACTCTTGAAGACAAACAAAGAAGAATGAAAGCAGTGAACTACCCATATGTTCAAATGTTCAAATGTGTGTGAATTCTTATGGGACTTAGCTGCTAAGGTCATCAGTCCCTAAGCGTACACACAACCTAAATTATCCTAAGGACAAACACACACACTCATGCCCAATGGAGGACTCGAACCTCCGCCGCGACCAGCCGCACAGTCCATGACTGCAGCACCCTAAGACCGCTCGGATAATCCCGAGCTGCTGCGCAATGAATCATATTCTGTTTTTAGTCACTTTAGAAAATTCCAAGATTGTAATTCGTCATAAACGTAAATATTTGGAATAGCCGTTGTTTAATGGTAGCTAAAAACTTAACTTCGCTTCCCATGAATGCTGCAACAGGGTCAGGTTCAGCATGTGGTCGTTAATGTTAATTAATTGAGAGCTTATTTCTCTCACTTTAAGTACCTCAAACTTTACTGAATTCTGATTTTATTCTTTTTCTTCATTACGATTTGCGTGAATAGTAACACCTACCACAGAACACGTCACGAATTTAGCATCCTAGAAAAAACACAGTATTTCCGCTAGAATCTACATCGTGCCAGTGACACCAACGAATCCTCTGCTCTTCGAAGAAGCGGAGATGCCTCTCATTACTCGGTTACATAACCTGGTGCATAAATTGATGTCAAGGAGAAGCAAAATTCTGAAGTCCCCATGTTGCAAAACTTACTTGTTCTGTATTAAGCTCTTTAAATAAATTACAGTTTCTTCAGTGAAACGATGAGTGCCGTCTTACATAGTAATCCAAACTTAATTCCTTTCTCTCAGCTACTCACGAAGCGCTTCCTAGAATATCGATCTGCTCCCTGAATATTATACTTGCAACATCAACAACGCATTCAAGGTAATAGAGCGTACGCAATAACGAGCTGAAATTAAAAATTTAACGTGAAGGTATAAATAACTGAAGAACACTATGTGGATAGTACCGCCATAGCCATTACACAACCTACCGCAGAACAGGTCAACATTTACCTCAGAGGTTCAAAATGGCTCTGAGTACTATGGGACTCAATATCTGAGGTCATCAGCATCCTAGAAATTAGAACTACTTAAACCTAACTAACCTAAGGACAGCACACACATCCATGCCCAAGGCAGGATTCGAACCTGCGACCGTAGCTGTCGCGCGGTTCCAATCTGCAGCGCCTAGAACCGCTTGTCCACACACCGGCCGGCTGCCTCAGAGGCGTTGGGCATTATACAGGGTCTGTAGTTTACCAAGCTACACGGACTGAACTAAACAATGATTGTACATAGTTCGGCAAGTGTACTATTGACATTCAGCACCCTAGTAATGTAGCGAGACAACCATCTTCATCCTATGAAAAACATGGCTGATCTACAGCGCTGTGGAACTTGAATGAGCTTTCTCTGGCAACCAAGCCACCAGGGCATGAAACTAAATGATTACGTGGACCTCCTTGCAAAACCTGCAACATTTAAAGGGCATTTGCCATTCTCCGGTTACAGGGAATTTAATTTTTTTTGCCACATTTTTGGGGAAGAGCGATTTATAAGTTATATAAAATTAGTCGTAGAACTGTCTAGATCTCGAAGGTTATTTTCCTTAAAATGAAATAAGTCGTTCCTCATTAGCTGACGTTGAGTCACACAACCACACACAGAACAGTTACACTTTTGCTTTGTTGTTTCGTACCTTTTATAGTTGCAGGGAACTTAATTAATCAATGGTGTTAATGGATATTTCTTGTCATTCTTTATTTTTATTTTATGCAGTCAGATTGCGTGCCAATACTACTCAGGGCCAACCGGTTACGAGATTTCGTAACCGGACACACAGCTACTAAAATTATTGGATTTATCCTTTCTTTTTAATGAAGCCCCCATGCAACGTTGGAAAGACACGAATACCATATTAATCTCTCGCGTACATGTCGGTGCTTATATACCGGCAACGGAGTCGCGCTATATTCCACACACGCTGCAGCAAGGCCCACCAATTGAAATTTTTTGATAGCCCCTTATAAATCGAAACTGCAATATTTTAGGGGGTGCAAGGCATGTTGCTACCACAATCATACTTGATTGTATACAGTAGACAGGTAGGAGCGTCAGTCAGCAGTGAAATTTTAAGACAATCATAACATGAAATGACCAGTCTTCTAGCTAACAATGATCAAAAACAGAAAATTAGGTAATTTTTTTTATTGCAGTAACAGATAAAAATGAAATTTCCTGAAAGCAGCGATATACTCACACATTTGTATGACAAAAAACACGAGTGACAAGATCTTCGGACAAAAAATTCGACAAACCACAGCTGTATTTCTTATAGCAACTGCAGAATGTTCGGAATTAAAAGAAGAAATTAAGTGTGATGCGCAGTTTTTGCTCGCTCAACAACTGCGACATCACAGACCGTGTATCTCGGATAGAAAATCTGAGTGGAAAGAAAGTATACGGCTACTTTTCAATGCAATCTGTAACGATTTTGGGACAACATGGAAAACGAAATCTGAATTACTAGACGAGAATTTGAGCAGTACGCTATAAATGAGACAACCCTTAAAGGACTCAGAATCTTTGCCTGAATGGTAAAGTTGCAGCCAACCTATAATGCTGACAACAACACCAATTGTTTTGTTGTCAAAGCAAGTTCGAAAACAATGAGCTGGAAACAGAACGCTTCGCTGTTCAAGGAGAAACGTTCCTCTATGAACGAGAATAGGCACGAGTATTTAATGAATAATGGAGAAGATGATCATAATGATGATGTTTCATTAATTATTCATATCAGCACAATATTTTCAAAGACGCAAAGGGTTTTTAAGTACTGAATTAGTCAGAGGAGACTTTTTGGGTATTCACGTAGATGCGTGACTGGCAGTAATTTTATGAATAATAAGGATCTATGATAAGTTACTGGACTAGCAGGATGAAGCCACATTGTGGTTTTATTTTCCGCCGGTTAACTCAAGTAATTTAAACTGGGATTTGTTTAATTTGTGGAATTAACCTACGAATGCCTCATTATCCTTTGGGTAGAAACGAAGTTATCGTACCATCTTTAAGAATATCATCGTGTGTAAGAGAAAGCTATTTGCTGAAGCAGAAACAACTTTCAGAGTTAAGTCAGAGAGACAGAAAGCGTACTCTCCTGCAACTCACAACCTGCCGCTCAGTATTCTGGGCGGAGAAACGAGGAGAGCGTTGACCGCAGGCAGCAGAGCAGGTCACGCGAGGCAATCACCCGGTTCCCGGATTCACTTATCTACATTGTTAAACACAGCCCGCCGCTTTGCATCGAGCGCAGGTGACGTAATGACCAGTCGGGGACCGGAACCAAAGTCACAATTACATGCAAAGTGAATGCGGAGAGCTGGTTATTGAAAGCTTAGGGAAACTGTGATCTGGTCCGACGACGTGGGCTGGTGAAACACAAGGAAGGTTACCATTGAGTACTGGTTAAAAACACTGAATGCGTTTACTAAGAAATATCACCTATAATGTGGGTGAATCGTATGGGAAAAAAACTTATTAGGAACCCAAGAAACTGAATGAATGGGAGGGAAGCCAATATAAATTAAAAATGGAAGAATGAAATAGACTTTGAAAAATTGAGTATAGACGCGTAATGCAAGGAAACATAATTAGAAAATAGCACGTATCCTGACGATCAACAGTCTGAGAATAGGAAGGCACAGGGAGTAAGTGTGGTATGTGACCACTTCACACGGAACACGTGCATTGCATCTAACCAATGTTGCTTACAGTAACTACACCCTTGATGAGTAATGTTGAGCGGCACCTACTATGGATCTCTTATCTACTCGAGGAAGTTGTGTGTTGATGGTCTGCATGGCGCTAGGCGTTCTTGAGGTCACGTATACACTACCTGCTCAAAAGTACCGGAACACACGTGTGAAATCAAAAATTGAGCACTATATCTCAAGAAACGTGCGAGACGTGGACCCGACTGTGCAAAAGAAGGCGGGGGGCATTGTGCTGTCAATGGAGAAGCAGAAGCCGTGGAATGGATAGCCGGCCGGGGTGACCGAGCGGTTCTAGGCGCTACGGTCTGGAACCGCGCGACCGCTACGGTCACAGGTTCGAATCCTGGCCTCGGGCATGGATGTGTGTGATGTCCTTAGGTTAGTTAGGTTTAGGTACTTCTAAGTTCTAGGGGACTGATGACCTTAGCAGTTAAGTCCCATAGTGCTCAGAGCTATTTGAACCATTTAGTAGAATCGATAGGTCGGGGGAACTCAGAGACTTCGCATGTAGACAAGTCACTGGATGGCACCTGAGTATGAAATCCATCAAGGACATTTAAACCCTTCTAATGTCTGCCAGTTCGACTGTTCGTGATGTCATTGTGGTGTAAACGTGAAGGAACCACTGCAGCCAAATCAAGATAACGCCGCAGACATCATTTACTATCGTTCAGGGACAGTCGAGCATTGAGGAAGACGGTTGTAAATAACTGCATCATATCAGTGCAGTGAATCACTCGTGAGTTCCAGAGCGCTACCAGCAGTCAAGCTGGCACAATGAGTGTGCGTAGCGGGTTAAAAAGTAGGAGATGCAGTGTCGGAGCACCTTTTCGTAATCCACACACTTCTGTGCTCGATATTAAGCGAAACTTGAGGTAGCGCAAAGAGCGACGCCGCTGGATAACATGTGCGTGCGAACGAGTGATTCCGGTTGATGGATACCCTGTGGGGTTCGGGTTAGCCGGGTACCTACAGAAAGATACCTGCCAACAGGTGTAGTGTCACTAGCGAAATACGGAGGGGGTAGGGGTTTTACGAAGGGGGTGTCTTTCGCGGTTAGAGTTTGGTTCCCTTACAACCCTTAAGAGAATGCTAAATGCGTAAGGATGTTAGCACATTTTGCTACAGTAGATGAACAGTTCGGAGACGATGGTTGTGTCAGCACGACGATGCACCATGTCATAGAACAGAGTGTGTAAGGCAATGGGCTGCGAAGAATAACACGCCTGAAATGGATTGGCCTACGATTTACATTGTACAATTACGGTCGCTTCACTTACAGTTGTTGCACTTGCACTAATATACAGGGTGTTTAAAAAATTACCGGTATATTTGAAACGGCAATAAAAACTAAATGAGCAGCGATAGAAATACACCGTTTGTTGCAATATGCTTGGGACAAAAGTACATTTTCAGGCGGAGAAACTTTCGAAATTACAGTAGTTACAATTTTCAACAACAGATGGCGCTGCAAGTGATGTGAAAGATATAGAAGACAACGCAGTCTGTGGGTGCGCCATTCTGTACGTCGTCTTTCTGCTGTAAGCGTGTGCTGTTCACAACGTGCAAGTGTGCTGTGGACAACATGGTTTATTCCTTAGAACAGAGGATTTTTCTGATGTTGGAATTCCACCGCCTAGAACACAGTGTTGTTGCAACAAGACGAAGTTTTCAACGGAGGTTTAATGTAACCAAAGGACCGAAAAGCGATTCAATAAAGGATCTGTTTGAAACATTTCAACGGACTGGGAACGTGACGGATGAACGTGCTGGAAAGGTAGGGCGACCGCGTACGGCAACCACAGAGGGCAATGCGCAGCTAGTGCAGCAGGTGATCCAACAGCGGCCTCGGGTTTCCGTTCGCCGTGTTGCAGCTGCGGTCCAAATGACGCCAACGTCCACGTATCGTCTCATGCGCCATAGTTTACACCTCTATCCATACAAAATTTAAACGCGGCAACCCCTCAGCGCCGCTACCATTGCTGCACGAGAGACATTCGCTAACGATATAGTGCACAGGACTGATGACGGCGATATGCATGTGGGCAGCATTTGGTTTACTGACGAAGCTTATTTTTACCTGGACGGCTTCGTCAATAATCAGAACTGGCGCATTTGGGGAACCGAAAAGCCCCATGTTGCAGTCCCATCGTCCCTGCATCCTCAAAAAGTACTGGTGTGGGCCGCCATTTCTTCCAAAGGAATCATTGGCCCGTTTTTCAGATCCGAAACGATTACTGCATCACGCTATCTGGACATTCTTTGTGAATTTGTGGCGGTACAAACTGCCTTAGACAACACTGCGAACACCTCGTGGTTTATGCAAGATGGTGCCCTTCCACATCGCACGGCCGACGTCTTTGATCTCCTGAATGAATATTTCGATGATCGTGTGATTGCTTTGGGCTATCCGAAACATACAGGAGGCGGCGTGGATTGGCCTCCCTATTCGCCAGACATGAACCCCTGTGACTTCTTTCTGTGGGGACACGTGAAAGACCAGGTGTTTCGCCAGAATCCAGAAACAACTGAACAGCTGAAGCAGTACATCTCATCTGCATGTGAAGCCATTCCGCCAGACACGTTGTCAAAGGTTTCGGGTAACTTCATTCAGAGACTACGCCATATTATTGCTACGCATGGTGGATATGTGGAAAATATCGTACTATAGAGTTTCCCAGACCGCAGCGCCATCTGTTGTTGACAATTGTAACTACTGTAATTTCGAAAGTTTGTCTGCCTGAAAATGTACTGTTGTCCCAAGCATATTGCAACAAACGGTGTATTTCTACCGCTGCTAGTTTAGTTTGTACTACCGTTTCAAATATACCGGTCATTTTTGAAACACCCTGTATGTACTGTTATCCCAAGCACATTGCAACAAACGGTGTATTTCTATCGCTGCTCGTTTAGTTTTTATCGCCGCTTTAAATATACCGGTCATTTTTGAAACACCCTGTATGTTTAACAGCCATAAATTAAAGAACACTGATGATGCCGCAACAGCAGTGAAACCTGTTTGGGATATAAAACAAAATTGTGTTTTCGTAAAGGCGGACCCAATCCAAAAACTTACGTGATGTTGAAGTGAACACAGACAAAAGAGCTTCAACCTCAATATGATTATATAAACAAATGGTTGTACTAAATCGATTTCCTGAAACACCATGAATTTTAATCTCTGTCTAATTTCCATGACGCTCAGAGCGTCCCTTGCTCCTCCGAACTGCTCCTGGAAAGCACCTATTCTGAATCCACAGGAAGCTATACACGTCAATCGGCCCATCTTGGAGCAGCTGTTGTCTCTTCTGAATCCACAGGAAGCTATACACGTCAATCGGCCCATCTTGGAGCAGCTGTTGTCTCTTCTGAATCCACAGGAAGCTATACACGTCAATCGGCCATCTCGGAGCAGCTGTTCGTTTAAATAAAGTGCACGGCCTGACACGAGAATATGAAGCAGTCAGAAGACACAGTCGAATGTCAATGTAGCCTCCTACACGTACATACCGCGACGAGTGCGTAAGCATTAGAGTTGCAGTTCCATATGACTCGCAGAATGGCCTCCACATTGCGTTGTCCGCGGTTCATGGTCTGGTGGCTAGCATTGCTTCCTCTGGATCATGCGGTCCCATGCTCGATTCCCAGCCGGTTTGGGGATTTTCTCTGCCCTGGGACTGGGTTTTTGTGTTTTCTTCATCATTTCATCATCATCAACATTCGAGACAGTGACTAGATTGGACTGTGTAAAAACGTGGACTGTGAAAAAAGAAATGAGGCATTTGTACAGGCGCTGATGACGGGGCAGTTGAGCGCCCCACAAACCAAACAAACCAAATCCACATTGCGTTAGTGTTTAGTGCTATTAGTTGGTTTTGTCTGGTACGCAAGGCTCGATAGCAGCGTCAGATGTTGGTTATCACTGTGAAAGAGATATCGTTCACTCGCGTGAAATAGCGTTATCAGCAGCTGACACGTTTCCAAAGTGGTTCATTGCGCGTCTTTATTTGGTCGGCCGATAGAATTGCTACATATCTAGATTGATGGAGCATTCGGAAGTGGCAAAGGTCCGATGTTGGGATGCATGCAAACGTGACGGTCACCATTTCGTCCTCAAGATTTCGCCCGATCACGTCTGACCACCGCAAGCGAGGATCGCCGAACTGTGCACTTTGACACCTGCGCCTGTCTTCCCGGTTTTCTGCTGTTTTCTTTGTCATCCCGCACAATTGGTCGGAGACCAGCAGCAGCCAGACTGTGGAACTGCCGCCCAGGGCGTAGTCTGCAGTTAACGCTGAAACACAGACGGCTGAGTTTCGAGGGGTACGGCGACCTGGAAGCATGGACTGCTGAGGAATGGCGTCGCATTCTTCGTCAGCGTTCAATCGCAGTTCTGCACTGCCCTATATCACCGTCGTGGGCGAGTGTGGTGGCAACCTGGGGAGATGTGCCTTTCTTCCAGTGTTTTGGGTTGGCGCAACGTTGTTAGTTCTGGCGTCATGGTGTGGGAAGGCATCGGGTATGACTTTAGGAAACGGCCAGTAGGGATTTAGGGAACTCTTGTCACAGCGGTACGTCACAGACTTCCTGTGCTCTTATGTGTTACCTCTCGAGCGACAGTACAGTTGTGCCATTTTTCAACAGGACAATCCTCGTCCATGCATAGCACGTGTGTATTTGAACTGTCTATGTGATGCTGAACTGTATGTGGGGATCAGCTAGGTGGTCAACACATCCCAGGGCCAGTATCCAATCAAAGGCCAGTGACAACCGTTGTGGGCCAGCTACCTCGGAAGAGGACACGGCGGCTTTATCGCAACCTTGCCAACAGAGTAAGTTTGTGCACTCAGCCCAGAGGCAGTGTAGCGCCATACTGATGGATGGCCTCATACTGCCTAGTTCTTTTTGAATGTGGACTCGACTTTAAAACCACCGCAGTAACATCACGTACCCACTCAACCCGTAAAGTCTCGTTTCGTTTTCTCCGCGCCGTCCGGGTACTTCACTTCCTTGTCAGACAGGTGTAGTTGCCTACTCAGTCGAGTAATGAGTTTTAGCGTCAAGTCAAAATTCATGCCAAATAGACGAGGACTTTTAGAAGAAGACTTAAGAAACATTGCAGTGTGGCCATTATTATCAAACAAAGTATCGGAAATTGTGCATTTAGGAAATGAGGCTGGTGTTATTCCTCACGACAATAAATTTTTCCAGCTCGAGCATATTGTGTGTCTTCTTTTATACTTTTCGATGAACTTTCCTGTATACAATAACAACTGTAAGTATCTTCACGAAGCTTTCCATGTTACCCACATGGTAGTCTACGCATATCGTGGACACTAACTAAGCTACAATACTTCCTTGAGATGCTTCCGACATTCCATTTACATCTGACGATTGCCTTCCGGCGAAGAAAGTCGTTCCTAAGCTTTTCTTGAGAATCCGTCATTCTCGGTTCAAATGGTTCAAATGGCTCCGAGCACTATGGGACTTAACAGTTGTGGTCATCAGTCCCCTAGAACTTAGAACTACTTAAACCTAACTAACCTAAGGACATCACACACATCCATGCCCGAGGCAGGATTCGAACGTGCGACTGTAGCGGTCACACGGATCCAGACTGAAGCGCCTAGAACCGCACGGCCACACCGGCCGGCCCATTCTCGTCATTGACACAAACATTGTCATCTTTAGAGAAACCACATCGTCTTTTTTTGTTAGTTACCAACAGTTAACCACGCCTGGTTACATATCCAGTACAGATTCTGTCCCCAAGCCAGGATATGCTCCCTTCGAACTTCGTCAGAATTTCTTTATGTAGCCTGCTGATTCGTCCCATTTGCTTCACTGCTAAGCCATGAATAAAAGTACTCTCCTTAATGATGGTTCAAATATCTCTGGGTACTTTGGGACTTACTGCTCAGGTCATCAGTCCCCTAGAACTAAGAACTACTTAAACCATCCTAAGGACATCACACACATCCATACCCGAGGCAGGATTCGAACCTGCGACCGTAGCGGTCGCGCGGATCCTTAATGAGATTTTACTATTAGAGTAAGCTATAAACCTCAGAAGCGCCCATGTTCCACATTTTCTCTATTTAAACTATATGATATACGCTGCTGCATCAACTTCCATTGAGTTACTTACGAAGAGTGTCGAGATGAATAGGCAATATCCTCGAAAGTAGAACGCCTTACAGATATTGTTTTGGAAGAATTGAGCGAGATTACGATTTGCTCATGGCACTGACCGCTCTGTCGGTGGCAGCGCAAATAAACCCACCCTTTCGAAACTAGATTTAGGTTTCCACCGCTTGCCTAGACCATTACAAGTAAATATTATGGTGCGTTTGGAAGGGACGAAGTAATTCCTTTCCCCACCGTTCATCCACTGAGTTAACGCTCTTGGTATAACGTTATCTTATAGTTCCCCATTGAATAATGTGAATTATCGCAAATTACTGTGTGCATTTTCTTTCCTGGAGGGATCTCTTCATACGATGGCTAGTGATCATCTAGTAGTAGAAGTTAAATATATGACAATAGTGCACTTTGATACCGATAAACACATAAAACAGAAGTCTATTTTTTTCTTTTAGTCTCGCCTTACGAACCGCCCTTCGTACTTTCTGATAACATTTAAATTATTCCTGTTATATACATAGAGCCAATTATTGAATCGCGGATTGAGTCTTTTATTGACATCAGCGTTTTAGAAGGAAATGAAAAGGAAGTTGTATTGAAATTTCATTTTTATGAAACGTATTGTCTACGGCACTCCTATGAGAAACCGTTACAATTCATCATCATTCGACAGTTTCCTTTTTCCCGGTCAGTACATTGTGGTTCCTTTTTTATAATTCGTATTGTGTCACAGCCGCGAATGTGTTTTCGCGTACAACGTGATAGGGAAACTCATTTCCGGTTTGTTCGATATGTGCGTGTTGCAAGCCTGACAACTGATATAATGAAAACACTAATTCGACTCGGCGTTAATTGACAGGTGCAGCGCATATCTCGCTTACATTAAATTATATGATGCAAACGTATGGCGTGGAAATAACAGATATCGGCCCGCCGCTGAACACGTTCAAAGGGTCGAGGCACACATTGCTGCTGTGTCGGCTAGTGATGTTATAATCACATTACAGCTGACGCTCCCTCATTTGCTGCGTGAACGTCCGCGCCCCGGCAGCAAAAGAGCCGTTTTCAAACGAACAGGTGTGACTGCAAGGAGACGTGTACAGTAACGACTGTATCACATCTCGATCGTCATGTCGGCACTACAACTAGGGAAAAAACCCTCAAGAGAAAGTACAGCAACACATTACTACAAAAGTACTGCAATATTTTACATTTATTTCTACTGTCCAAATGAAGTATTAAAAGCTTCTTCTTCGTAGGTTTCGAAGTCTTACACATCTTGGTGCCTGTATTCCTAATAGAATATTTTACTTTTTTGTTAATAACGTTTATGCAGGGTATCGTGAATCAGCATTGATTATCCTTCTTTGCTTTCAACTGTAGTTTCCTTTGAGCCCACACTTCTTCCGTTCTTCAAGAATGTTGTTCCCTCTCTTCTTGTGTCCACTTTCTTGTAGTTATGTATATTTCTCCGTCCCCAAAGCCTGCCGTACCTTTCTACTGGTTATTTAAAAAGTGATCTGTTTCTAATCGCACCCAAGTCGACATCTACATTTCCCATATCCCTTCCTACTTCCTTCAAACATTTCATTTGGAATTTGGAATTGTTTAGTAAGACAAAGATTGGTTAAGTTACTCTATCATTATTTAGCCTGCATATGTGTCTCCACTTTCTCATTACATCTGTTACCTTTCCGACTTCTAAATATAGTTCTGTATTACGTCTTAATATGAATTGATTCACTGCGACTTTTGGATCATAGCGTTTTTCTTGCGATTCTTCTTCTGATTTCTTCAAATTTCTCAGGCTCTCCCATCCAGACAGTTTAAGAGTTCCTGCTGCACAGTGTTGGGCCGGCAGTGGTGGCCGAGCGGTTTTAGGCGCGCGCGTCAGTCCGGAACATTGCGTGTGCTACGGTCGTAGGCTCGAATCCTGCCTCGGGCATGGATGTGTGTGATGTCTTTAGGTTAGTTAGGTTTAAGTAGTTCTAAGTTCTAGGGGACTGATGACCTCAGATGTTAAGTCCCATAGTGCTCAGAGCCTTTTTTGCATAGTGTTGACACCACTGTTAAGAGTAATTCAGTTTCGAGTTCCAGAATATATTTTTAGTACAAGTGTTCTTCTTATCCGAAAGGCCCTTACCATTTTATGTATTCTAGTCTCTGTTGCTGTCTCTTCATTCATGATATTTGATATCCATTTCCTACTTATTTGGATATAATACTTAATTTGTTTTAAGCATTTGTTGAGCTTTACTGATGCTTGTCATGAACTGTGCTGTTCCAAAAGATATTTGTAATGCTATTTTTCTTGCCTTACGTTGTAATGCTGTGATTTGTTCTTGTGCATTTTCAAGTGAGAAGTGAGTTAGCGCTCTCTCTCTCTCTCTCTCTCTCTCTCTCTCTCTCTCTCTCTCTCTCTCTCTCTTTTTCTTTAAAGCCTTTAATCTCCTGATTGGTTTGATGCTGCCCACCACGAATTCGTCTCCTGTGCCAGCCTCTCACCCTCTTCAACCTCCTCATCTCAGAGTAGCATTTGCAACCTACGTTCTCAATTATTTGCTAGGTGTGCTTTCGAATCTCTGTCTTCCTGATCTTCCTCTATAGTTTTTATCGTCTGCAGCTCCCTTTAGTACAATGGGAGCTATTCCTCGATGTCTTAACGGATGTCATATCTTCCTGTCACTTTTTCTTTTCAGTGTTTTCCATACATTCCTTTCCTTGTCAATTTTGAGGAGAACATCCTCATTGTATACCTTATCAGCCCACCTAATTTTCAACATTCTTTTGTAGCACCGTCGCTCGGTTCCAGACTGTAGCGCCTAGAACCGCACGGCCACTCCCGCCGGCCCATTTAATGGTGCTAGGTCAGGTGAATAAGGTGCTTGGTCTAACACTGGGGTACTGTGCTTCGCTAGAAACTTCTTAACAAACAATGTGGCATGAGTCAGTACGTTGTGTTGACGCAGTACCGTTGACCTGTTCTTCCAGAGTTCGGGTCGTTTTTTCCTCATCCTCTCACACAGATGAGCAATAATCTCAAAGAACTAAGGTTGATTAATAATTTGTTCTTCATGAAACCAGTGAAGATGCACTATTTCATGAATATCGAAAAAGAAAATCATGATCGCTTTGATTTGGATTTGCTCATTCGAGCTTTTTTCGCTCTCGATGAAGTTGGGCCCTTCCATTGCAAGGATTCATGTTTGGTTTCTGGATCATAAGTGCAAATGACGTGCTATCTCTTTTTCCAAGAAATTAATATCAATTTTAATTGCACTGAAAGTGTCGGTATAAAGGTTTTCACGAGCTTCTACTTGTTTGGTCGTCAGAATTTTCAGCGCCTGTTTCTCAAACAGTTTTCTCATGTTAAATTGATTGTATAAATTTTGCCGCACTTTTTCTTTGGATTTCCTGCAGTTTCACCAATCGATCGGATATGCAACCGACGGTCATCGAATCCAGGTTTATTCGATATTTTTATGCCATTTGTATGTTGAAGAACGATTGAGACGTGAGTCGTCTTCTACTACTTCTTGGCCATCTTGGAAACGCTTGCACTCAAAATCTAGCATACGTGATAAACATTCTTCGCCCTACACTTGTTTTAGCAAAAAATATTTTCCAGTAGAAGTTTTTCCAAGTTCCATCTGAAAGTTCACGACAATTCGTTGCTCTGTTATTACACTTACCATATTTCCGACAAAACAAAATAACAGCTCCTATACAAACTAAGACCAGAGGCACAACGATTTGTCTACAGGCACCTGCTATCTCGAAGCTATTGGCCATTCACCTTTGGCGCATGCATACTTACTCTGTTACAGCGTCAGTCCCATTATATTATTGCCACATCTCATGTAACTCTAACAGAAATTAAAATGGTGCTACATTCTGAGTTACAAGCAAAGCGAAGACTTTGGGCATATCACATAATGTGTTATTATTATTGTACCTATTTAACATGCCAGGATAAGCACTGGGGAGTTCAGTGGCTGATGGACCGACTTAGAAAACACAGCCTGTGAAAATCACCTTACCTGTCTGATCATGTTCACCCTGATTATGTTAGATGGGGCTTCCACAATCAAATAACTGATTGTTACTTGAGTATTAGGCAAACTTTTTGTTTTATTATTGTTGGTGGAAATATTATCTGAAATATTATATCCAAACGAGAGATTTTTATTTTGACATTCTGGTCCATCCAATGCAATTTAGGTCCCATCCAAGATTAAGCCAGACAAAATTACCTTGTTTTTAAAGTGCAGTGTACCACCCAAAAACATAGGCTGACCTAATTCACCACAATGAGCACAGATAAACTTTAAATGTTCTACATCGGTCATTGTTGAAATCTTACGTTACAGACATAGTTTTTTACTGTGGTTGATAGTGAATTGTGATATTAATTTATGGGAGAAGAGATATTCATACTGCTGGCACTTAGTTACGGCTGCGCAACAACATCACACCAAGAATACAACGAAGACGAGGTATCCTTGATATACCGAGGGAAAATCAGGAAATGATTTCCACCAACATAGCTGAACTCATTCATAGCTACACTACACTGGAGGTGATCAGCTTGAAAAAGAGATGTTACAGAATGTTTAATAGACATATTTGTACACCAAAGGATAGAGGGGAGCTTCTGAACACCAGACCCCAGATTAGCTCCTTTATCTTGGGAGAGGACAGATGCTAATGTTGAGGATAATTAGTCGATCGAATGGTAATGTTAATGACAGTTGGTGGTTTAGGGCCAGAGTCACGTAATACTTTGAGAGATTCTCACTTCTGATTCAGTGACATGCCACTTAATGTTCTTAGGGAAGATGATCTGTATTACGATCTGACTTCATACATCATGATGAAATGATGGGCAGTAGTTAACACTCTCGCTTGTGTGCTCTAGTGAAGGAATAGCGGTAAGCTTTACCTGCATTCAAGGGAATAGTGTGGCGATTTAGAAGACTGCAGTAAAAGCGTAAGGCGACTAAGGACCGAGGGAAAAGCATCTTGTCTGCGGAAGCTGGATGAAAACATTTCCGGTCTGCCGAGTCCCGCGGTCTCATTGTGCAGACACGTTTCGATGGCGCTGGTCGGTCGCCGGTCGCGTCCAAGTTAGCTGATTAGCACCAAGGAGACGCCGCTGCAATGATCAAAGCATCGAAGACCGGCAATAGAGCAGAGGATGGGCCCTTGTTTGACAGGAAGTCGATGAGACGACTGTGAGGGTTCTGCGAATTTCTGTTGGGTAGGTCACTGGCACCCATACATACAGACTCTATTACAAAACTATATTTGTGAAGGCACAAGGCTTTTAGCGAGTTTATGGCCATTTTTTGGAAACTTCGGAATGGAGTCAACAGGGGAGATAACAATATTTTTATGGAGGGCTATGGTTCCATTCTGGACATGTTGTTAACAAAAGACACGCCGTAAATGTGTGGAGAAGAGGCCATGAAACTGACTCTTTCTTTTCTTTTCTTCCAATTAACTCTAAGGTATCTGATTGGTCAAACCGGTGTATGCAGAGCAAGGAGCAGTCTCCCATCTTCGAATGCGGTGCTCCAGCTCGTGATTGGTTTGCGCTAAAGTAGGAGTAGTCTAAGATGCTTTGCTACCGGGCTGGCGAGGAAATCGGAGAGAAAGAGAAGAGGTCACTCTTGTACTGGCGCTTCGCTAGTAAAGAAGTACATGTCTCTAACTAAACGGTGAGACTTGTGTCGTTTATTAGTGTGCCACTTAGAGGCTGTGGCAGTCACCTTCCGAAGTGTTAAAAGTCCTGCTTCTAGCATCACGCACACAACGAGTGATGTGTGGGTGTACTTATATGTCTTGAGTCAGCTATCTAAACATTTCACATATCCCTTACGCATAGTTGTAGGACGGAGTCAAATTGGTTTCGCAGATCAGGAAACGGGTCCACCTGCACGCTTTAATCCATCAGGGTTTCAGAGGCTCATAGGGAAGTACCTTCATTCAAAATTAGCTGAACGCGAGACCTCATGCTTGCATATTTCGGGCTCGCGCCATTAATGACAGATTGCTGCCGTCCATGGCTTCAGTCGCCGAACAGATCGTGGTGTGCCACCCTGACTAGCAGAAGGGTAAAGTATTCCGTGTTACGGCGCAAGGCTTCAGTGTATGTTTGTTAGCACCCTGTTCTTTCGAACCATATTTATCTCCTTCGAAATGTAGAGTATATACGCTTGTTGGTGGCGTAGTTTCTGTGCCACGTGTGTGAAGTCAGAAAAACCGATTAGTGTTCAGGTTAGTGTCGTGTGTCGATTCCCAGCTGATCACTTTGTTCACAATAGACCCCATATTAGTGAAAGCGTCTGTCAATTGAAGATATTTGTGTGACGTTTCTTTAGTCATTATTTTATCTGGTGATGTTAAGAATGAATAAATCTATTGTTATTTAGATCACAACTCCTTCCTGTGTTCTGATTGACAGTACTTTGCCATTTTTTATTAAAGTACAGATTATAAAAGAAAGTTGCAAGCTTGCAACTTTCTAAGTGAAACTCCTGCCACGTGGCTGTATAGATGTATCATGGTACTTTACAATCACGATTTCGGCCTTTGGCCATTTTCAAGTAACATATTTCTGAGCTTGACAAAATCCGTCATCTTCAGGTCCTTCTGCAACATAAGGTGATCACCCTTTCGATGGCCATCATCACCTGCTGGGATGGTTCCTTTCACAGGGCACGGCCGATTTCCTTCCCAATCCTTCCCTAACCCGACCTTCCTCTCCGTCTCTATTGACCTCGTTGTCGACGGGACGTTAAACACTAACCACCACCACCACCACCATTTGTCTAAGGAAGTCCCACAGAGTTTTGCTGTACATTGCGTTTTCCGAGAAAAATCTAACTTAATAATCGCCGAATGACTTCCAGTCACGTATGGTAACACTTCCACATGTTTATGAAAATCCTTAGTTACCATAATAAAAACGGATAGCGGTTTATCTA
Organism: Schistocerca gregaria; assembly: GCF_023897955.1. Classification (NCBI taxonomy): domain Eukaryota; kingdom Metazoa; phylum Arthropoda; class Insecta; order Orthoptera; family Acrididae; genus Schistocerca; species Schistocerca gregaria. The sequence goes on from NC_064925.1 coordinate 571,759,095, forward strand.
AGGACTCTACGTCAGTGTTACAAACTCCGTGTAATTTCTAACGCAGAGACTCATGTCTCCTCCTGCCTACGTGGAAGAATGACGACATTAGTGTTTAAGGTCCCGTCGACAACGATTCCTTAGAGACGGAGCACAAGCTCGGCTTAGGAAAGGATGGAAAAGGAAATCAGCCGTGCCCTTTAAAAGGAACCATCCCAGGATTTTCCTCAACAGATTTAGATTAATCGCGAAAAACCGAAAAGCGGGTGACTGCACGCGAGTTTCAAGCATCCTCCTCCAGAATGCGAGTCCAGTGGGCTAACCACTGCGCCACGTCGCTCGGCCTCTGCTTATGAGATCCAGACCAACGAATAACAGGTGCGCACCAATGTCCACCATTAATTTATGTTCCTGGCCTCGCACAAAGTCTGCGAAGCAACATTCCGTCTGTGCATCTACTTTTGCAGTGTTAAGTCCTATTGGGAAAGCTTTCCGGTGGTTGAAGCACTGCCGTTCGCATTTAACGGTTGCTTCCACTGACGTTGTTTTCCGTGTATTTGATTCCGACGCCTCTCTGCTTTGTGTCCAAATCGTCCACCTTCATAACATTCAGGCTGCCGATACTGTTTCTGTACCCGACCTTTAGCCCACATCTGTAACACTTTATCTCAGCAGAAAAAAATATTGTGGTCCGTATATACTCTTGTGGCAACCTCAATTTCATCTAATTGCGTAGTGACCTTAAGAGCCACAGCCAAGTCCCAAGGATTTCCATCTTCACACAACGTGACGCCTTGACGTAGGAAAACGCCCTATTTTTGGCTTCTCGTAGTAAAATTCTATCTGTTTCTGCGTTTTGTGACAGTTGACATGTCTCTGCGCTGATCTTTCGGATTCTGCCTGAAAAGATAACCACTGATTCCTTATGTTTATACGTAAGAAGACTCAATTTTTCTCTGGATGACCTTGTGTTATTTTGCTTACGATAACGCTGTTGTGAGCCGTCAACTAACTGTGGGAATGTCTCTGTCTTCTTCGTTCTACAGTACATACGTTTCAACTTCACTCGTCTGACAAACCATTCACAAGGGAAATTCCTCATAGGACACTTCTCAGATATAGTGTTAAGATGGCCCAATGGATAACCCATCAAGGACCGAACACAGATAAAGCATGAAAACAAAATGGCTCTGAGCACTATGGGACTTAACATCTACGATCATCAGTCTCCTAGAACTTAAAACTACTTAAACCTAACTAACCTAAGGACATCACACACATCCATGCCCGAAGCATGATTCTAACCTGCGACCGTAGCAGTCGCTCGGTTCCGGACTGAGCACCTAGAACCGCGAGACCACGGCGGCCGGCGCATGAAAATAGGAAGGAAGTGTACTGAACTGTGAAGAAAGACGCAAAATAGAAACAGTGAACTGTCCAAGCTTCACAAGTGCAACATTGAGGAAAAAGGCAATACGAAGGCGTCATGGTTAAGTGGTCACAGTGTTGGACCACAAAGCGGATGAGCCGTGCTCAGACCTTCCTCATCTCATTTATTTTTATACATTTTTTCACAAATTTATGAATTGTCTGTCCGGTCGCTGAAATGTTGGTTCTCTTTCTGTAGTGTTCGTTGTTGTCATACTATACATTGGTTGTAGAACATGAGACACGTGGCAAGAATACATTACCGTCGCAAAATAATAAATAGTGAGATCAGGCGAGATACCACATGGACAGCTCAAAGAAGTGAAAACAGCAAATAAACGGGTGTGAACTACGTTGCAGCAAAGGAGGTCAAGAGTCACAACTTCCAAAATTGGAAAGGTTCTAATAGACTACAGACAAAATGATGGCGAGAGTTCTGGGTTCAGTTGTGGCACCTAATGTGACAAACCATAACTTTTTCATCTTTTCCTTGGGAGTGATCACATTCACATTCATATGAATACCTAAATCGGGCAAGGAGGCATATCTCACTCACTCACTAAGTGTCCAAGTTAGGTGCGTATGAGACGTGGGACTTAGGGAAAGAAGGAAAGGCGTGGACGGGGCCTAATCGGTTACCGTTGGTAGCACAGAAAACCCATACGCTTTATTTTAAAGAAAAACAAAACTCTCAACAATCATTTTTAATAGACTTTACTACACTGGCGGCTGAAAGCCTTATTAGAAGAACTGCAAGTTATTGTCGGCTGAAGGCCACATGCAATGTTACACACAATCAAGGCTGAAGGCCTGATTAAGTAGGTCCGAAATTATTCGTCGGCTGAAGACTAGAAGCAATCTCAAAAATACACAACAGCTGAAGGCCTGAATTACAAATAAGGTGGGCAATTACATTTTAAAAATACTAAAACCCTTTCTAATATTCTTAATAACTTGTAACAGGTTATAGTGACGGCTGAAGGCCTTTTCAAGGCAAAGTGAAACTATTTGTCGGCTGAAAGCCACAAGCAATGTTACGAACAATTAACGGCTGAAGGCCAGCAGCAATATACAACAGCTGGAGGCCTGACGTATAAATAAGATGGGCAATTACCTTTTAAAAATACTGAAACCCTTTCTAATAATCTTGATAACTTGTAACAAGCTATAGTGACGGCTGAAGGCCTCACTAAAAAAGGATTGAAAATTATTTATCGCTTAAAGCCACAATCAATGTTACAAACAATTAATGGCTGAAGGCCGGAATTAAAATTGAGGAAGACAATAACATGTTAAACCATTAGGGCAAATTTTGAACAATTATGACAACTTGTCCAACTAGCACAGAGTGATCCGCAGACAGTGCTCCCTGGATCGACCTGAGGAAGGTGAGCCGGTCAGAGTGGCCGAGCGGTTCTAGGCGCTACAGTCTGGAACCGCGCGACCGCTCCGGTCGCAGGTTCGAATCCTGCCTCGGGCTTGGATGTGTGTGGTGTCCTTACGTTAGTTAGGTTTCAGTAGTTCTAAGTTCTAGGGGACTGATGACTTCAGAAGTTAAATCCCCTAGTGCTCCGAGCCATTTGAACAATTTTTGAGGAAGGTGACTACTTCTGAGTAAGCGATGAGACATGCAGTCAAGAGTTGTGCTCACGTAACAGAATGGCAACTCATACTAGGGGTAGCTTAAACGCCGACCTACCGAATAATCAATCCGCCTAACGTCCGATCACCGGTACAACGATGGAATATTTTTAGGCAAGGGCGAAGGGACATACAGCAATACGTCTTCAGAAAACACCCAAGGCCGAAGGAAACACTAGAACCAAGGTAGACCTCGCAAAAAATATTCACAGTGCAATACAGGAAGTTGTTGAACTAGAAGCAGTGTCGGACAGCATCAACACGACGAGGAAAGGTAAACTGCCGGAAAAGTACGCTAACCTCCAGGGCAGGTAACTGGGGCGTTAGCGATCACAAGGCCATAATAAGAACAATAGTAAATTCAATTATGAATAAGAGATAGAGAAAGATGGCTGCAATATTTCACCGCCTCGAAACACTTCACTCGTTGCCGCCAGACCCAGCGGACCTGAGAGCAACAACCTACCGACCCAAGGCGAGATCTCAGAATAGTCGAAGTTGTATTAGCAGTTAACTCTTCGCTCAAGTTAACGTCCAGGGTTCGGTGTGCAACGAAGTCGTCGCTCTCCCAGCCACCTCTCCTCGCCAGCGACTTCAGCTTGCCCTTGCGCTGCACGCACCTGCTCGCTGCTGCGCCCCAACCAAACTGATGGCCTTTCTCAACCTTTCTACCAAATCCAGCACGCAGACAGCATTAAAATGACTGCTCATTCAAAGCAACAAGATACACACGGAACCAGGAAAGCAACTGCACCATCAACTCACAATACTAAAACCAGTCACAGTGAAACAACACGGACGAATTAGAAGTCAGCACCAACACAGAGAAGCCAGAAGCGTTTGGAAGACCAGATGCTCGTCGTCCGCTGCGACGACAGACCGAACGACCAACCAACGATCGTCCCCACTCAAGTCAGGCACTGGGAAGCTCCCAGATAAATCGTTGACTGACAACTTATTTCCATGAGGTCACTTAGACGGGCGGACACACAGACACAGGTGAAAGTCGCACTACTCGAATGTCACGATCCAGTCAACTAAAACTCGCTGAATCCGGCCCTTGACGTGGCTGTGCTCTCTCGCGACCACATCCCTCCGTCGGACAGTGTATGTGTGTCGCCAGCGGTTGGGCGAGTACTGGCTGCTGCTCCGTCTCGAACTCCCCTAGCTCTACACACGACGAACCGCAAATACACTCCTGGAATGGAAAAAAGAACACATTGACACCAGTGTGTCAGACCCACCATACTTGCTCCGGACACTGCGAGAGGGCTGTACAAGCAATGATCACACGCACGGCACAGCGGACACACCAGGAACCGCGGTGTTGGCCGTCGAATGGCGCTAGCTGCGCAGCATTTGTGCACCGCTGCCGTCAGTGTCAGCCAGTTTGCCGTGGCATACGGAGCTCCATCGCAGTCTTTAACACTGGTCGCATGCCGCGACAGCGTGGACGTGAACCGTATGTGCAGTTGACGGACTTTGAGCGAGGGCGTATAGTGGGCATGCGGGAGGCCGGGTGGACGTACCGCCGAATTGCTCAACACGTGGGGCGTGAGGTCTCCACAGTACATCGATGTTGTCGCCAGTGGTCGGCGGAAGGTGCACGTGCCCGTCGACCTGGGACCGGACCGAGCGACGCACGGATGCACGCCAAGACCGTAGGATCCTACGCAGTGCCGTAGGGGACCGCACCGCCACTTCCCAGCAAATTAGGGACACTGTTGCTCCTGGGGTATCGGCGAGGACCATTCGCCACCGTCTCCATGAAGCTGGGCTACGGTCCCGCACACCGTTAGGCCGTCTTCCGCTCACGCCCCAACATCGTGCAGCCCGCCTCCAGTGGTGTCGCGACAGGCGTGAATGGAGGGACGAATGGAGACGTGTCGTCTTCAGCGATGAGAGTCGCTTCTGCCTTGGTGCCAATGATGGTCGTATGCGTGTTTGGCGCCGTGCAGGTGAGCACCACAATCAGGACTGTATACGACCGAGGCACACAGGGCCAACACCCGGCATCATGGTGTGAGGAGCGATCTTCTACACTGGCCGTACACCTCTGGTGATCGTCGAGGGGACACTGAATAGTGCACGGTACATCCAAACCGTCATCGAACCCATCGTTCTACCATTCCTAGACCGGCAAGTGAACTTGCTGTTCCCACAGGACAATGCACGTCCGCATGTATGCCGTGCTATCCAACGTGCTCTAGAAGGTGTAAGTCAACTACCCTGGCCAGCAAGATCTCCGGATCTGTCCCCCATTGAGCATGTTTGGGACTGGATGAAGCGTCGTCTCACGCGGTCTGCACGTCCAGCACGAACGCTGGTCCAACTGAGGCGCCAGGTGGAAATGGCATGGCAAGCCGTTCCACAGGACTACATCCAGCATCTCTACGATCGTCTCCATGGGAGAATAGCAGCCTGCATTGCTGCGAAAGGTGGATATACATTGTACTAGTGCCGACATTGTGCATGCTCTGTTGCCTGTGTCTATGTGCCTGTGGTTCTGTCAGTGTGATCATGTAATGTATCTGACCCCAGGAATGTGTCAATAAAGTTTCCCCTTCCTGGGACAATGAATTCACGGTGTTCTTATTTCAATTTCCAGAAGTGTACTAGCGGCCGCTCCAAGGATGGTACCACAGCGGTACGCGCTACAGATAAGCGCTGCTGCTGCCACTCACGGTCAGACAAGGAGAGAAAACGTAGTGGCGCCAGTGAACGCACTAAGAAAACGAGACGCCACTATCGCTATTACAGGAGGCCGAGCTATGAACGGCACCAACGCACCTGGCCTATTTTTCTGTGAAGGATTCGGTTGACTTGTCGCCTCGTCATCAAGCGTATGGATTCCCATTCGAGAGCCACCTCCTTTCGCCTACTAATAGGGTAGTTGGGCAGAATCAGCTTTCATTATAGGTCCCTTTCTTACATCTCGCTGGTACACAAGAACGTTACACCACGACACAGACACAAATTTGAATACAGCGAAGAGCGGGGAAGAAAACATATCGCCACGAGAGAGGTTTCAACTCGAGTCGCCCGCTTCGCAGTCCAGCGTCGTGACCACGTAACCACGACGGCGCAGCTCTTCCGTGTTGCTTTATGTGGCACTTCTTCTGCTTGGACCGTTCATGCTTCCGACTTTTCTTTTTTTCTTCCCAGTTCAGTACACCCTCTTAATGTTCTCATGCTTTGACCTGTGTACACTTTTGACGTCTCTCCACCGGGCCCTCTCCTCTTACCACCAAATCTGAGAGGGGTGCGACGGGACGTTTCCCTCGTCAGTGCAGCGGCAGCCCCAACATCGTCAGTGAACGCAACAATGTCCTCTGGTGATTTGCCAGAAAAAGGCGGCGTCAAAGCAGCTGCCGGTGGATCGAAAGCAAGAGGAGGAGGTACATTCGCTACTGCCTAGCAAATCATTGATCCTTATTGCAGTTGCTGAACCACAGCCTGTAGCGCTTCGAACTGTCTACGTAGCCCTCCTGTCAGTACCAGTTAATGCTCCGTCAAAGCGGCAACTGTCTCACCTGTAGTAGCCAAAGTATATCTGGCTTTTTGTATAATCTATTATTCCCATTTACAACAGCAAACAAACACTAATAGAGAAACTGTAGTCAAAACAGACAAAAAAATTAATTATACATCATTTCTTTCGCCAAGTCGTTTCCCAGTGGCACTCAGAACAATCCTGCGCCAAACGCCCAGATCGTCTGCAGGTACTACGAAGGCCCTTCAATACGTAATGCCCCACATTTTCTTGAAAAAGCCATTAATATACACAGACAAACGTTCTTGTTGATGCTTCACATTTGATGTTTGTTCTATAGACTCTCGGATAATCAAAGAGGTGCTCACGATGGGTTCCACGAATGCTCATTGTCACGGGTTCTTACGGGGGACGAAAGCCGGGTGCACCACTCTGCGCTCGAAACCAAAAGACAACAGTCTGACACCGCGCGACTGCTACGGTCGCAGGTTCGAATCATGACTCGGGCATGGATGTGTGTGATGTCCTTAGGTTAGTTAGGTTTAATTAGTTCTAAGTTCTAGGGGACAGGTGACTTCAGCAGTTACGTCCCATAGTGCTCAGAGCCGTTTGAACCATTTTGAACCAAAAGACAGTCCTTGGAGTGGTATCTTCCTCATTCACAACAGAAAGAAGAAATTGACAACAACTCCCTCTGCCAGAAAAGTCATGGTGAGTCTTCTGGGATTGTGATGGCGTCGCTCTCGTGGGCGTGATTCCTAGAGGGTCAACCATCAATTGACAGGCATACATGAAGACTGAATAAACTCAAGAACCGTTTCTGATGTGTTCGGTCGGAAAAGAATACAGCAGAGATCTTGCTCCAATACGATAATACACGCCCATACACAAGTCTGAGAACCCGGGAACTCATCGTCAAATTCGGTTGGACATCATTGCCTCATGCACCCTACAGTCCAGACATGGCACCCTCTGAGTTTCATCTATTTGGGCCGTTTAAAGTTTCTCTATGGGGAACACACTTTGAAGATGACGAGAGTGTCAATCATGCAGTGAAAACATGGCTAAGCCCACAGGACAAGAGCTTTTACCAGCAGGGAACGTTCGCGTATGGCCATAGAACGTGATGGAGGCTACGTAGGAAAATAGGACATGGGCAAGAGATGTTGATGTATATTGTCACCAAATTCTGACTCTTAACAATAAATATGCTTTGAGAGAAAAACGTCGGGCGTTACTTATTGAAAAACTCTCGCACATGTAGCTGACACAGCGGTGGTAAATGGCAATTCATGACCTGGCAGGTTAGCACAATGGCTGTAAATACGCTTCTTTAGTAACAGCAAGTTCACAGTGTCGTTTGGTTTAACAAATAACTTCTTCAAGGGGCTCTACTAGTCTACATAAACCAAGCAGATACATATATGCACTAGAAAGGCAAAAAAAGAAAAGAATGGCTCGTCTCCTCACCACATCATACCGATACTGCCAGACAACGGTCCCAATTTTGACAGGGAGACTGTGTCTCTATGTGTGCAGGAGGGCAAGTGTGGACTGTGATCCAGAACACGCCCCGAGGCGTAGTATGACACAGCGATATGCACCGGTAGCAGCATTAACACTCACCTACTGGATGGGTTTACTGGTTTGTAAAGTTTCTCAGAGCGTCGGATAGTGGCCGGGCATCAGTGTGAGCTGCGAGGAAGTGCTGACATGTCGTGTCATTGAGTCGTGACGTCAGAGCCGCAGGTAAGCGAGCGCCTGCCACGTGTTGTGGAAGTAGCTGCATGAGGCAGGAGGGCGCCGCCCGCCCCAAACGGTGCCGTGCAACCCGATGACAGGTGGTGTGAAGCACAGACCCTGGTCTTGCACCGTGAATCGACCAAGACTGCAGCAGATGTTCGTGAGTCAGCCAAGGGGGTGCACGAATGCGTCACGCCTGGACGATGTGCAGGCGACAGGTTTCAGATCATCTGCTACTGACCCTCACTGGTGGAGTGCTGCCCGCACACCAGTCTTCTCGTCATCCGTGATGTCCCATTAGGCAAAAATATTCGACCATTACTGTGGTCTGGGTCAGGTATATTGCGTCTCGGTATAGCAGGTAGCAGACAGATCGCCACCCAATAGTACTTCGTGGTTTCACGGAAGCCCAGTATACCATCATTCTCTGTGGCTGTAGAGGCAGAGACAGAACGGCAGACGACTATGAGATACAAAAACCGGTTTTTTTTAGACAATCGTGCCGGTGCATATGACGCGCTGGCTGTGGATGTATCATCGAATTTCCCCTCATTATTTGGTCTCGTCAGCGCTCCTTCACTCGATTTGGTCTTTCTACACCGTTTGACTATTGCAGTGGTGCTGTGGCACTTGAGGTTACAAAGTGTGATTTCAACATACCATGTTTTGTGGTATCGCGGCATTTTGTGCTTTTCCTTCCCTCGATCGATGCTTGTGTGGCAGTGCTCGCCTGATGCCCTGCCTTTCGCTACATCGGCGGTTCGCCGTGTTGACATTCCAATTGGCGTGCAAGCCCTGAGCTGACGTCCTCTCGTCTGAACTGAATGGGTATAAGTTTAAAAAGTGGGTATTATTACGTGCTGCAGCAGTACGATATGACGACTGGGTAAAGGAATATATTCAATAATCACAGACCGGTTGTAGATAGACCCCAATTAACTTATGTGTCACCAGTCATCCATCTTCTAACGGTTTGTGGGACAGAGGCTGTTTTATTACCAACAATAACACCATCAGCTTTGGGTGTTAGATTTATTCAAACGCAACCACTTTCAGTGATACAGTCAACCACCTTCAGGCCACTCAGCAACATAGGGGGATCACTTTTTCAGTGGCCATCATCACCGGGTCTCCAACGAAAGGAGCAGAAACAATCAGCGTCCTCTTAACTTATCGCTGATACTACATCTGGTTGTAGGACATCAACTGAAATAATGGATGTCTACTCGTAGGTTTCATAGCTTTTACCTGAAGCCTAATACCAGTTTTGTTTGTTTAGAGAGACAGAAAAAATATCTGAACTACTGTGAGATGTGTGAAGCTAATAGCTCCTATAAAATAGGGCCGAATTCGTTTCATTTCACACAACAAAAATTCATAACAAGTAGAACGGTGCCGGAAATGTCAGTATCTGCAGCCTGTATATTGGGTCAAAGTACCCCAGAAGGCATCAGCAAAATTTCGGAGATGACTTATTTGCTGAAGGGTTACCGAGCATCTGCTGGAAATTTAAATGACATAGGATATAAATTTTCTGTAGTCAAAGGAGCATTGTGAATGTGGAGTCAATGATAAGGCATTAATTAACTATTTTATCAACTACTAGGACAGAAGTCTCGGGTTACAAAAGCCTGAGCGGGTATGGGCTGCTTCGTATCTACGCACTTCTTTCTCTCTGACGACCCTTTTTGTTCCACGTTTTTCCCATTTTGCGGCAGCTCAAAAGTCGAGAAATTTTTTTATCCATCACCACTGACCCAGTAATGGACACCGGAGCCGCCGTTTCCGGCTTTTTGTATCGGCACGGCGCCGAGGGCTTTCAGCGCGCATTGCGCGGCGTGATGGATGCGCGTTTTATCTGCTTGGCGCCCCATCTGTCCATCCGTCAGGCCCCTCTCCAGCCTGTCTGGTTGACCGCCTTGCATTTGTATGTGTGCCAGCCGGGGTGCTGCCCGAAGAGGCACCAGACAAATCTGTTGTCCACTGTCGGCGCCAAACACTTCATACCGATTCTGTGCTCTTTAAAGCGCTTGTTTTGCATCTAGGACGATAAGGAGCGAGCTCTAATAATGAATTCTGTGTTAAGAATGTATTACAGAGAAAAACTCAGAAAATAGTTTAAAATTTTATTTAATGTGTCAGAGGCGTAGTATTACTGATGTTCATGAATTGCGGATTGGTTTCAACTGGTTTAAAAACGATGAAAAAATTAACTATAAGCTATTGTATGTTGCTGGGGTCGGTTAAATGCTGGCTCTACTCACTAGTACATCTTGAACAGGCCTCTTCATCGCTGCTTAACTATTACCACCTACATCCAATGGAACCTGTTACGTATTCGAGCCTAGACCCTCCTCTACAATTATCACCAACAAACGTCCTTCCACTTTCTTGATGCCTCACCGTTTGCCTTATAAATCGATCCGTTAGCCACGAAGAATTCTGTTTAAAGCGTGTTACTTACAATACCGTATCATATCAGCATCTACTAGACATGGTAGCATCACAGTCCTAATGATGAAGCTTATTACTGACTCACTGCTGTCCACTTAACAGGTACCTTCAACCACTCTTTAACCACAAGTGTTTTCTGTGTGGTCTGGAAACAAGGACTAGTCAAGTCATTACCTAAAAAGGACGTTGCCACAGCACCCTCTGATTACCGATCATTTTGCGTTCTTTCTGCCCTGTCCTGGACCTTGAAATATACAGTACACAAGCAGATAAAAAAATGTAAACTACAGACAGCCTGCTAGACTAATACCAATCAAGTTTCCGTAAAGACGCCTGCCATAACAAAGGTAACAAACCATGTGCAGCCTGCCATGGGTGACCCTTATTGTTAGAGGACCTGCACAACCGAGTCACAACACGGGTTGCCGACCACTTATCAGGAACGCGGAGAGAAACTTCGCCAGTGGACATGAACAGTAATAGACGTTCCAAATAAACATGGTAACATCTTCGTCAGACAACTTGTGACAGAGTTCCACTAATCGGAACTCATATGACTCATTTATCACTCCGCCGACCTGGCTTCATAAGCACGCCTAAACCGTCAGACCGGCACTGTTTACCATCCACAAGGAACAGCCCCAGCCAGTACTTACGCATGAGCTAGCATTGGATTCACTCGCCGTTGTATTGTAGTAGGACTTTGCACTTTGTAGAGTCGATTTTGGTCAGTATTTTCTTCCATTGTCTTGTTTCCTTATCAGGTTTCCACCACAAGAGTTGTGGGGTTTCTCTGTCTGTTCTTGCGTTTAGTGTATGCCAAGGAGGCGTTTTTCCTGTAATTCTAATAAAATGCGTTCAAACTGGCTGCTAGTTCTTTCCTGCCAACCGCAGGACACTACAACGGATGCACAAGAGGCAACTGACACGTGCTTCTTAGACTTGAGCACAGCTCTTCATACTGTCAGCTTTGACATATCATTTGCCAAACTTAGCAGATTAAATGTCTTGCAAGCTGCGGTGCAGTGGTCTCGCCCATATCTGACGTGACGCCAGCAGTGCTTCACGCCCGGCACCGTGAAGTCACAAAGGACGCTCGTAGTACCTGGCATCCCCCAGAGTTAGTGTTAGGTCCTACAGTCTTTCCATTGTACGTAAATTATGTATCATTAGTTTTGTTATGAAACAAGTAGCACATGTAAGCTATAGACCTCCAGTTGTATCTAGGCACAAAAGCTGTCAAACAGAAGGCAACAATACCGACTATTACGCACTACCAAAATGGGCGTCGGAAGCAGGGTTTAAGCTCGACCCATTAAAAACCCTGGCAGTACTGGTTTGGTCATTCTAGGCTCATTAGCACGAAATATCGGTAATCTCTACCACGTTTAACCGTTAAAGGGACAAATATCACAATCTCTGCTTCACAAAGAGTAAACGTAAACTAGACGGAACATGCAAGAGCAGTGTGTGAGAAGGCATCAGCATATCTGCATGCCCTACAACAATGTAAAAATCTGTTTCATTTTGACCTGAAAAAGAAACTTTTACAAACACGTATTGTTACTGTTGTTGATTACAGCGACGTTACCATATAAGGCCTTTCTCAGGAAACCCCCGGCGCCTGTAACTGATTATGATCGCCTGCGTTCGTTGTATCTGCAATGTTCGACTTTTTGATCACATTTCGCCATTATATGCACAGCCACCCTCGCTGCATTCAGGCAAGCGCAGTGCTTCTATACACTTTGTCATCTCTATTGCAATATTAACGAACACTACATATCTCTCCTTGACCTTAACGTTTTCATGTGAACAACATGGGAGAAACACCCGCTCCCATCAGAGCAAAATCTTTTTGGTCACACTCCTTTTTCAGCCACTTCTCGAAGTTCTCAATAGCACAGCAAACCGACTCTGGAGTAACTTCCTGCATTGTATTCGAGAACTGAAGAAAGTCTCCAGCTTCAAAAGGCAGTTAATGGCAGACCTAACTGCAACAACAGAAAGGATTACAATTGCCCCTGTAAGCATTCGTTATCCTTGTGCGTCCCTCTTTCAAACATTTCCAAGTATTCTTAACCGATTCACGGTATTCTTAGCCGATAAATTCTTCTTATATTTCCTTTCCTCACAACTCACTATATCACAAAACATACATTGTACTCAACAAATTCTTCTTATAATCTGCCAATATCATTATTGCTACTATTGTCATTATTTGTTGGTGTTATCACTGCTGGGGGCAGTAGCTGCACCAGTACGAGTACTGATAGTGTTGCCTTTACTGGTCCATACACAGTATAATTTACTTACACTCAAATAATTTTAATACTAGTTACATGAAAATTGTTCAAAAAATGGTTCAAATGACTCTGAGCACTATGGGACTTAACATCTGTGGTCATCAGTCCCCTAGAACTTAGAACTACTTAAACCTAACTAACCTAAGGACATCACACACATCCATGCTCGAGGCAGGATTCGAACCTGCGACCGTAGCAGTCGCGCGGTTCCGGACTGAGCGCCTATAGCCGCTAGACCACCGCTGCCGGCATGAAAATTGTTATTTCTTGGGCAACTGATATGTAAAAACTCTATATATGAAACCCTGGTTTTATTTTAGGGAGGGATTGATGGCTCTGATCAGATCAGATCAAATAAACCAATAAAAAATATAAATGTTTCCGACCAATTGCTTTTCTAAGCTCTTTTTTCCGCTAGAGTATCTCTTCATTAGTCATTCGATCTACCAATCTAATATTCAGCGTTAATCCCTACTTCCACATTTCATACACCTATATCCTTTTCTTGTCTATACTGCTTATCCTCCACGTTTCACTCCCGGCAATTCAAAAATGATCAAATGTGCGTAAATTCCTAAGCAACCAAACTGATGAGCTCATCGGTCCCCAGATGTACACACTACTTAACCTAACTAATGCTAAAAGCAACACACAAACACGCATGGCCGAGGGAGGACTCGAACCTCCAGCGGGAGGCGCCGCGCAATCCGTGACATGGCGCCTGAAACCGAGCGGCCTATGCACGAGGCTTCCGGCAATTACTTTGTAAGAAACTGTCTTAATACATAAACGTATATCAATGATAAAATATTTCTGCTGTAAACGCATTCTGTTACGCAAGTTCTTGTAAAATTTTGGTTAGAAAGAAACTTCGCTTCTTCCAAAACTTCTTGTATAATAGAAATATGGAGAAACTTCGTGAAGTCTGGAGGACCACAGTTCAGGAGAAATACACTGAGAATGATAACGCGAATGTTAATTGAGGCTTTTGCAATATTGTGTTGCGATGTATATACAGAGGAATGTGAGTGGCGGGGTATTACTTAAGCCACATAATAACCAACATAGAACGCACTGAGCACCTGCTCCTCGGTTTAAGCTTTCAAAGCTCTTGCATAGCATTTCTTCTGGCGAATAGTGCCTCTACCAATTTGTTTACCTCAGCTATTTTCACCCATTCTAGCAGCAGCAATCACCTCTTGTTGTCATTCACTGTCAAGATTTTCGGGAGATTTCCCTTTGGCAACTGACGAGTACTGAAACTAGAAATCGCTTACAAACTGGGAGCGCCCTTTCCCCAACTCCAAGTCTATTGTCAGCTTATTTGGAGCAAACAGAGTTCTACAACCCTCCGTCCAACTCTTTTTTGTAGGTAACAAATAAACAAAAATTTAAAAAAAACCAATATTATCTCTTACATTCACGCATATGCCACGTAAATCATCAACATGTTTATGTTACATGCACAAATCACCATTTATGATGTAGATTTCCAGGAAGTAAAATTAGTAGAAAACAGTTTCCGTCGCACAGTTATTTATTAGAAATATGAGCGGTTTCAGCCTGTAGTAGTAGACCACTTTCACGCGATGTACCACGCTTCTGACGATGACGATGACTGGGTCAGCACATCTGTTCAACTGGAACGACCACATAGAAAGCGAACGAAAGACTGCGATTTATTGGTAGCACAATTAGAACATGCAACAGGTCTACTACAGAGACTGCATAGTCTTCTGGAGTAATGCCGCGTCAGATACGATTAACAGAATAAATTGAAAAAGTTCGAAGAAAGGCAGCTCGTTTTTCACTATCGCAAAGTAGGGGTGGGAATGCCATCGATGTGACACGCGAATTAGGCGGCACTCATCAAAACAAAGGCGTTTTTAGTTGCGGCAGGAGCTTCTCATGAAATTTCAATCACCGACTTTGTTCTCCGAATGAGGAAATAATTTTTTGTGTTCACCTACACCGGGAGAAATGACTATCATAATAAAACAAATCAGAGCTCGCAGGGAAAGAGTTAACGTTTGTTTTTCCCGCGTGCTTTTCAAGTGTAGAATGGTAGAGAAATAGCTTGAAGGTGGATCGATGAACCCTCTGCCAGCACTTAATTGTAATTACAGAGTATTCATGTAGATGTATATGACGATCTCCTTGCCCAAGTTTACACATATCTAACTTCTATCTTTAAGTGATACTTGTTTTCAAGCGCAATGTTTCATAAATTCATTGCAAATTTAGTTTGTTCTGGCGATTTGATGAAACACAAAAAGTGCGCTACAAAACTCTTATTTTGGCGACACATATTAATGAGGCATATGCCACGGTCGTTACCAAATCATCGTTACAAACGATAAGAAATTTCACGTTAGTGACTGATTCCTTGTTGCACTGGCTGACCTGGAGAATCAGGGAGGCCAGTATCGTAGTTGAGGGAAACGCACATGCATTCACGTACCCGACGTGATTTTGTTGTAACACATTAAACCTCAAACGGAAGATCGAGACCAGGATTTAAACAAAGTTTTTTTCGATATCGTCCAAGGTCTTATCCTTTGTTCCATATTAGAAAAGATTTTGCATGGCAGCAGTAATCAGAGAGTAGATTCTTTGAATTTCTTATTCCTTCCGAAATAAGATCATTATTTTACTCGATAAAAATTATTTGTCTAAATAATGTACAAAGTGGCTGAAAGAAAGTTCAAGTAATGCAGACAGCAATTTCGAAAATAAAATCGATGCAACGAGAACACGAAATGTTAAGAGTTCATCGAAATTCTCATTCACCAATCGTACCAGTGTGCGGTACATTTCTGTGCTGCGCATATCTCCGTGAATCATTCGGTCGTAAACATGTCACTAAAATGGGTGATGGAAAAAGCTGGAGTGAAATGCAGATATATAGAGAAAGAGTTTACAGTCTAAAGAATGCAGAAATGAAAGGGTTCGCGTGTACGACAAAAAGGAAATAGAGGCACCGATACGCTCGTGACAAAAAACAGCGATAATATCATTTTACATACGTACTTTCAACTCGATATACAACCGCTGCTATACCACTTGAATATTTTTCCCATTTTCAACAACAAACTCGTCGTGATTTCGACGAGCGCTTTTTATCTCCGGTACCTCCAATATTTCCTGCGCTCGGTTTTCCGGTATGCGAGCACTTTGTGATTATTCTAAACTGCCAGAACTTCAGCGTTTCGAGAGGCAATTAATTATAACCATTCAGGGACCTATGTGGGCATTTATAGCGCTAATTTTCGCATTTCGGGACAAGGGTGAGGGGACGAGAGCAAGTAAAACACCGTCAGATGTGCTGTTTATTAAACTGTGTTTGATAAACGGCGCGGAAGTAATTTCAGCGATATTATTAAAATTACCCATTGAATGAAACCACCAATTAAAAAACAAACAGGCCGAAAAATACCGTTTTAATTAATTACGCGTTGCGAAACTTTCGTCGCAACAGCGCAACTCAGATTAACAAGGTCTCTCCGTACCTGCTTTGCTCGGCAGCTGACTACTAACTGCAGCATTCCTAGAAACGTGTCACCTTCCAGTTTCGGAAAACTTACATTTCCAGGTGCTGTACCAGCCTCACTGGAAACAAACGTACTGTTGGTACAGTCGCAAGGTATTAAACCATATACCACACTACCATTATTCTAAACATTACTGTGTATGTTTATTCCTTTGTGTCCTATCATTTATGTGTGTGACACACGATGGTTGAACATGTCACAAAATATACAGAACTTTCTTTAAAAAATTCAATAATATATCTTTTACGGTAAACAATCTGAAACAGTATCAGCATAATGTTTAATGTGTTTAAAAACGTAGCAGAAGAAACAGGCTTGCAGATATCTTCTGAATAGTGGTTGTCAATTACGAAGGAAAATGCAACAAATTTGTGAACACAAGATATGGAACAATAAAACTTTGAATAGTTTAAATACCTGAACTAATGGATTAAAGCCAGTGGAATAGATAAAGAAGCCAGCAAAACGGAAACAACTTCCTGAACCAAATGGAACATTTACAACAAAATATACTTCAGTTTAAAAGATTCTGGCATAAAAGCACTAGGTCAGCATGCTTCACAGTAAGCCATTGTCAATGGGAAACATAAAACAATAGAATAATAAAGTCTCTAACAGAATGTAGTCTGTCCAAATAGTGAAAATGTTATCTACATTTTGTAAAGTCGAAATACGCACTTTTGTTATAAAATTAAAATATAGTAGTACAGACAAAATGCGCAAATCCAGAGTTGGACTTACGACCATAAACGAACAATGAATGAATCAAAACGGACAAAATGCTACTTCAACGTCTTTGAGTCGAAACCGAAAAGATGAATATCCTTGCAGTTGAAAGCCAAAAAATACATCAGAACATACGCAGAACTGAAATATCTTCAAAAGAGATAGAGTGACATTGGGGGCTTTCGAGAAGAGAAAGGGACCACAGGCGTTAGATGGTTGGACAAATGCTGAATGTAGTGAATTGATAAAAAACAGCTGGTTTAAAGGAAATAATGAAGCAAAGAAATGCGGTCGCCTAGAGAATGTTTTATAATAACAGTATCAGAAAATAGGAACTTCGTGACGCACCATAGCAACGTAAGACTTAAGTGCATTAAATTAAAGATCAGATGGAGATGTAAAAAGTAAGCCTTATTGATCCTGGTAATACAGTTAGTTTAGGAACTAGAAAACCATAAAGACATAATTATTATAGCAAAGTAAGGAAATTGTAGCTCTCACTGTATTAAAAGTGTCCAGAGAAATACTGGCTCATAAGGCAAAGTAGAATTCTGTGTTGGTACACAAGTTGGTAATTAATATTTATTTTGTGATATTACAGCTTTTCCATATTTTGCATGTAACTTTAGTAAAATATTGTTAATGGTAGGTATAAATAAAAAAACCGATGTATCTTAATGACCTAGAGCTAAAAACTAGTCCACTGAGATTGTGCAACCATTAGTATACTCAATCTGACTAAGGGAAATCGCCATTAAGGAGTATCAAAAACGCTCTTTATTTCCCCTTCCTCAACGTGTGATACTGCAGTTTATTTTTAAATGTCCGATCGGTCGCGAAACAACCACAGCGAAAATCCAGAACGTTTTAAAACCCTGGCCCACAGCCAGCAAAATGTTACTAAAAACATTCTCCGTGTTAGGATGTATATTTATATGTTGTTATGTTCTTTTTATAGATGCTTGACAATGATATGGTAGTCGAAATTGACCAGTAGAACAACATATAAACTGTGCAATGGACAATGTTTTCTTTTACGAAAAATGTGTTATTTGCAACATTTAACTTCACTTTCCATCTACTACTCTGCGTAGTCGAAGCTCCGACTTAGACTTCTGTCGTAGCGCTGCACCAGCTTCCCATACCCTCATCGTACAGTGCTGCTGCCTAAGCTTATGAGAGCTGCATGACATCACACGGAACCGCTGAGCATGAAGGAGTAATCGAGTGACAGCAGGTACTTCTCACTTTGCGGGAGATGTACAGCTCCAGGCATTTTTACTGCGCTCGCAACTGTATACTGCGACGTGACGGGAATACTACTGACACTGCGTAACATATCTGAGCAAAGCTTCGTCAGATTTTCAGTGTGGTTTTAATTTTGTGACAGATCGAACCTTAAAAAAACATAGACATTATATTTTTAAGTGACCTGTCTTTGTGTAAACTTTTATACTGTCGGACATTATTTCAGTAACAGAAAGAAGGTGTGACACAGAATTTCCAGCACTTTTCAATATATACGCTCTTAATCTAATCAATAAGGTCTTGAAAAAGTCAAAAGAACTTGTAGTGGGAGAAGACATTACAGAAAACGTTAAGTGCGCCGATGATAAGAAGTTACTAACAGCAACGAAAGAAGAGCTCCAAGTAATGACGGAGAATATTGGAAGTCGGGGTGAAGAGTTTGCAATGAAACTGACCATTGGTGAGACATAGTGACGTGAATCGGAAATGAAGACGACAGTATTAATACAATCTGAAATGGAATAGTATTAGAACAAGTTCAGTTACTCCATCATTTGAGAAGCTTGATGAATTACGGCGGAAGTCGTACAGGGGAACTGAAAAATTTTCTGGACAGCGAAAGGTTTGGTGATAGTCAGAACCACCCCATTATACTCAGGAAGAGGTTCGACAAATTTTTGTGTGGAATGAGCCGCCTTATGCTTCTGAAATGTGGATAGTCAGAAAGAAACAACAAACAAAAAACAGAAATTTTTGAAATGTATTTATGAAGAAGAATGTAGAACGTGAAATGAATTGACAGAATGAGAAGTGAGGGGAAACCGGGCAGGGTAGGAGAGGAGAGAACTTCATGAGGATTGTGCGTCTTGGCTGGGGCACGTATGACGTTGTAGTAGTCTATTACAGAAAATCACGGGGAAAAGGTAGAAGGGAAAAGAGAAGAAGAAGACGTTGTGGAGTGCCCACAGACGTGAAGAGAAGAAGACGTTCAAGACAGAAAGATGTGGAGAAAGTCTAATTGATACCAGTCTCAGGACAGATTTACTGGAAGTAGATAGGTTACAGTTTATAAACATTTCAACAGATGCGCGATGGAAATACTCGTAAAACTTCCTGGCAGATTAAACCTGTGCTGGAGCGAGACACTAAATCGGGACCTTTGCCTTTCGTGGACAGGCGCTCTACCAATTGAGGTACCCAAACACGAATCACGACCCCTGTTCATAGCTTTAATTCCGCGAGTACCTCGTCTACTGCCTTTTAAACTTCACAGAAGCTCTCCTACGCCACTTGCAGAACTAACACCTCTGGGAGAAAGGATATTGCGGAGACATGGCTTAGCCACAGCCTTGGGGATGTTTCCAGAATGAAATTTTCACTCTGTAGTGCAGTATGCGCTTAGTTAGAGTCTCTGTCCGGCACACAGTAGTAAACTGCCAGGACGTTTCACATCAGCGCACACTCCGCTGCAGAGTGAAAATTTCATTTTGGAAAAATAGACATGCAACTCATCTACGTAAGCTGAAAAACTGAAATGGCCACGCAACGTGTAATTTAAGTGGCACTGAGAAACGTTCACTTCGACTGTAAACAGCTGAGAGGAATTTTTGTGCAGCCTGTCTTTTGCTGGTTAGGGTTGCGTTCGGTCGTGTTGACGAGAGTCGGAATACGAGCGGTGAAACGGCCTCGCTTCCGGGCTGATAAGCATCCCAGTTGTTGTAGACTTTTAAATATTTAGGACAAGTTTCTGTTATGTGAAGCAGGAATATGGCAGCTGCTAGATCTTTCAGGTGTTATAAGCATACCTTTAATTCACATCCAAGTTGGATTGGGTCTTGTGCTGAGAAACCGATAAATTCAACGGGTCTGATTGTTTCGTTTGTTGGAAGATCTCTTCCATCCTCACATTTTACTAACAAAGACATCGCTATTCCCAGAACTGATGCCTCTGTCAGCTTTCTGAGTTCGTGAAAGTAAAAGCGCATATATCCTTTCTGGCGTCCCAGGACATTCATACCAATTACAGCCACATTTTTATAAAGGGGTTAGTAAACTTCGTCTGGATATCACTGCACCACAGGACCCAACAAATCAGCGTCATGGTACGTGGGTCTCCACGGAAACGAGATACGTGAATCTCCACGCAAAAGACGCAACACACAGCGCACAATCTTTATTCGCTAGTTCAGTGCATCCACGCACGCGGCCAAACCGACATTAAATAGGATAGAAACTTGCGGGGCAGGCACTCCTTCCTCCCGCAAAGCGACAACCGGGGCACTGTCTAAGCTTTGAAGTTCCCTGCGGTGGATGGCGAAAGACTGGAGAGGGCACACTGCCCGTATTGTCACGTACAAGACAGGGGACACCACGTGCGCTGCTGATCTTCGCCTGCAGTCCAAGCATAAGTTAGCCTCCAGTTCATGGGTAGTACACGACCAAGTTTCCTGTTGTCACATTGTATCGAAAACGATATTTATAATTAAAAAACTCGGACAATTGCGACTAGCAGTCTACGTCTGAGCGTTCCGTTTAACGTTAATAATAATAATAATTACGTCGGGCTCAGTGTCTTAGTTCAAGCATTTCTCCTGGACGCAAATTCTGCGAAGCACGTGTCCCTAACCTACTCCATTCATCTATCCGTAAAAGGGTGAAACGTCCCCTTTGAAAAATTATGAATGACAGTGCTGGAAAAACTATTACGTTATTTGATTTTGAAACAGCTGAGCAAAACTCAACGTAATCAAACAGTTTTCTCTTAACTTATTCTTATCATCACTAAACTGACAAACAATATTGTCTGACTTTCAATAATCCCTACAAAAGAATGGCCCTGACTAACAATAACCTTACCTCACAAAAACCTTCGTTACTGGAACTACTGCAATACAGCGAGGGCCAATACTGCCAGCTAAATAAAAATGGTTCAAATGGCTCTGAGCACTATGGGACTCAACTGCTGTGGTCATTAGTCCCCTAGAACTTAGAACTACT
The DNA here is from genome assembly GCF_023897955.1 of Schistocerca gregaria. Taxonomy (NCBI): domain Eukaryota; kingdom Metazoa; phylum Arthropoda; class Insecta; order Orthoptera; family Acrididae; genus Schistocerca; species Schistocerca gregaria. The sequence goes on from NC_064925.1 coordinate 571,780,661, forward strand.
TAAACCTAACTAACCTAAGGACATCACACACAACCATGCCCGAAGCAGGATTCGAACCTGCGACCGTAGCAGTCGCACGGTTCCGGACTGCGCGCCTAGAACCGCGAGACCACCGCGGCCGGCAGCTAAATAAAAGATTCCAACTAGCACTAAATACTGAAGGGCATAGTTAGCAAATGAAAGATTTTGGCAGAGAACAAACAATGTATTTACCTCAATAATGTTCAAAAGTCATCATATATATATTAATTCATGACATCCATCTTTACATAGTTCCTTTTTCTGGCGGACACGCGTTCAGATCGTCCGCTTATAGTAACCTCTCAAAACTCTGGCATCTCTCCCTCCACATCCACCACTGCTGGCCGCTCACCTCCAACTTTCCAACGTTACGTGCTGTTCACATTCAGCTTCCCAAACTACAAAAGCGAATATTCCAACAATGAGTCCAACCAGCTACAGACTGCACACAGCACAGTCAGCGATTTTGATACAGAGCACTATGTGCCGTTACCAACATAAAAACCTAGACAGCCTACTTACAAGGGCACCTACAGTTTCACGCGGGATCCGAATCACTTGTTGTTTCTGGCAACTCCTCACACTACTGAGAAGAGAGGGCTATTTTAAAATAAAGGTTGAAAGATCCGTGGCCCGACCGACATTCAATCTCGCGACCTATCGGTTCTCGTGCACGCGCTTTAACACCAACTTACCGTGCGGGGTGTCCATGTTGTATTTCATCTACATCTACATCTACATGACTACTGTGCAATTCACATTTAAGTACTTGGCAGAGTGTTCATCGAACCACAATCATACTATCTCTCAACTATTCCACTCCCGAACAGCTAGCGGGAAAAACGAACACCTAAAGCTTTCTGTTCGAGCTCTGATTTCTCTTATTTTATTTTGATGATCATTCCTACCTATGTAGGTTGGGCTCAACAAAATATTTTCGCATTCGGAAGAGAAAGTTGGTGACTGAACTTTCGTAAAAAGGTCTCGCCGCGACGAAAAACGTCTATGCTGTAATGACTTCCATCCCAACTCGTGTATCATATCTGCCACACTCTCTCCCCTATAACGCTATAATACAAAACGAGCTGCCCTTTTTTGCACCCTTTCGATGTCCTCCGTCAATCCCACCTGGTAAGGATCCCACACCGCGCAGCAATATTCTAACAGAGGACGAACGAGTGTAGTGTAAGCTGTCTCTTTAGTGGACTTGTTGCATCTTCTAAGTGTCCTGCCAATGAAACGCAACCTTTGGCTCGCCTTCCCGACAATATTATCTATGTGGTCCTTCCAACTGAAGTTGTTCGTAATTTTAACACCCAGGTACTTAGTTGAATTGACAGCCTTGAGAATTGTACTATTTATCGAGTAATCGAATTCCAACGGATTTCATTTGGAACTCATGTGGATCATCTCACACTTTTCCTTATTTAGCGTCAACTGCCACCTGACACACCATACAGCAATCTTTTCTAAATCGCTTTGCAGCTGATACTGGTCTTCGGATGACCTTACTAGACGGTAAATTACAGCATCATCAGCGAACAGTCTAAGAGAACTGCTCAGATCGTCACCCAGGTCATTTATATAGATCAGGAACAGTAGAGGTCCCAGGACGCTTCCCTGGGGAACACCTGATATCACTTCAGTTTTACTCGATGATTTGCCGTCTATTACTACGAACTGCGACCTTCCTGACAGGAAATCACGAATCCAGTCGCACAACTGAGACGATACCCCATAGCTCCGCAGCTTGATTAGAAGTCGCTTGTGAGGAACGGTGTCAATAGCTTTCCGGAAATCTAGAAATACGGAATCAACTTGAGATCCCTTGTCGATAGCGGCCAGGGAGTGATAAGAAAATTAGAAAGTACCTAAAGATGTGACGTATATGGCCGTATTTTTTGATTACATTTTCTTGGAAGCTTAAATTCTTTACACCGCTAGGAGTCCTCACACCCTAGTATTTGAAATGAATTTCAACATCATGTTTCTACCCGCAGCTGAGAGTAAATGGTCTTAACGGACGAACAGACACAGGCAGAATACACTAAAAAAATAATTTTTTGTGATATAATTTTGCAGGACATTAAGAAGTGTTTTCCCTTTTGATACCATAGTCATCTTCTGCCAAGCATAGCCGGAAAATTCAGTAAATGTTTGACTTTTCTTTCACTTATAGTTTGAAGCAGCCCTTCTTGCCAAATTTTGTGATTCCATGTCAACGGGAAGTAACCTACAAGTTTTGATGAGTAAGTTAGCGATTTTGCAATTGTGCAGTACAAATGGCCTTACTTTTGATTGCACTGACTTTAAAGCTTAAATTTTTTACATCGTCAAGAGCCCGTAGACCTTAGCACCTGACATAAATGTCAAAGTGAAAACTCAGCCCGTTCCTCAGTAAAAGGGATGTTAACACTCCAACAGACAGACAGACGCAAAGACAGACCGGAGGACAACGAAGTGACACTGTAAGGGTTTGGTTTTTACCGACTGAGGTAGGGGAACCTAAAGGAAAAGAAGAAAAAAAAAACTGCACAAGACAGTGGGGTGTTGAAAAAGGTTATTGAGTTGCGTATGTAAATTATCTGGTGGACTATGTTGGAAGCTCTGTAAAGTTGTTCCTGGATTATACTGTCTTACATAGGAACATCGCAACGAAAGTAATTGTAGCAAAATGTTGCAGTGCCTGCTCAGTCCGACCCTTGGTGCAGCAACTGTTAGTTGAGGACTATCGTAAATAAAGGTAACATATTATAAGTATCCGGAAAATTTTATTACTGATAATGAAACCGGGAAAGAGCAGTAACCGTAAAATACGTGGCAGGACAGCGGGGGGGGGGGGGGGGGGGGGGGGGAACTAAAATTGTACGAGCACAAAGCACATGGTGTAGTAGACAAGTAAATTAAGCACCCAAATTCACGCGGAGCAAATTTATTTTATTTATGGAACATGCAGTATGAAATACCTTTGTTCAGCTAACATTTCGGCATTGTTCTTCAGTGTGGGACACTTAGCATGTCGGATTAGTACAAGAGATACAGATCGGAAGAAGAGCGGCGTGTTCGCCCACAATTTATTTAGCATCATGGAAATTGTCATCGGATTGGTCTGGCTGGCCTCGCCAGTGGGGCGTCGTGGGTTACCGAAGCGGCTGCTAGTCGTATTAAAATTCCGAGAGTAAATCGCGATTCTGCTTCCTCCACACATACGTGCGAGTGAGAAGTTGAGGAATTCGAGCTGCTTTTAGGCTTACCAACAGCCTTCTCTCGCGCAATTTCACTACTGCACCACGCACTGGTGTAAATCATATCACAAACATCCTGCGCCAAATAATAAAAAAATGACTTGCTGCCGTAAATGTAATGAGGTGCAGGTTGTATGATATGCACACTAAACGCCAACAGAATTAAAAGAACATTATAGCGCCCTCTTTGTTTTATACGTCACTGAAAATAAAGACTGGCCCGTTTATGCAGTGTATGTTACACTAGTAGGTTAGACTTCGTACCTTAAAAGACGTATCGCATATATCCGATAAGCTCGGTTAAGTTCAGAGGCGAGGCAGTGCGTCGTTCTATTCCCTGTTCATGGTGTTCCTTCTTACTGAACAATTTTTGTCTCGAGTATTGTAACGTTTTCTGGTTCCTTTGGTTATTTTATTGGTGACATCTGCGTACTTTATGACACGAATTTCGTACAGGAAGACAGGGGACTATTATTATGAGGGCGTTCTGAAAAGTGAACCCATCCGAACTTTTTACGTGCAAACTCAAAACATTTTAAAATAAAACTAAGGTTATTAACACTGTGGGGCCCTACCCACTCGTACCTTATAGGATGCCTAAAATTATGCTGCTTTCTCGGATATATAAACAACAATTCAAGCAAATCACATGATGTTGTTGTTGTTGTGGTATTCAGCAATGAGACTTGTTTAATGCAGCTCTCCATGCTACTCTATCCTGTGCAAGCTTCTTCATCTCCCAGTACCTACTGCAACGTACATCCTTCTGAATCTGCTTAGTGTATTCATCTCTTGGTCTCCCTCTACGATTATAACCCTCCACCCTGACCTCTAGTACTAAATTTGTGATCGCTTGATGCCTCAGAACATGTCCTACTAACCGATCCCTTCTTCTTGTCAAGTTGTGCCACAAACTCCTCCCCAATTCTGTTCAATACGTCCTCATTAGTTATGTGATCTACCCATCTAATCTTCAGCATTCTTCCGTAGCACCACATTTCGAAAGCTTCTATTCTCTTCTTGTCCAAACTATTTATCGTCCATGTTTCGCTTCCATACATGGCTACACTCCATACAAATACTTTCAGAAACGACTTACTAACACTTAAATCTATACTCGATGTTAACAAATTTCTCTTCTTCAGAAACGCTTTCCTTACCATTAACAGTCTACATTTTATATCCTCTCTACTTCGACCATCATCAGTTATTTTGCTCCCCAAATAGCAAAACTCCTTCACTACTTTAAGTGTCTCATTTCCTAATCCAATTCCCTCAGAATCACCCGATTTAATTCGACTACATTCCGTTACTCTCGTTTTGCTTTTGTTGATGTTCATCTTATATCCTCCTTTCAAGACACTGTCCATTCCGTTCAACTGCTCTTCCAAGTCCTTTGCTGTCTGTGATAGAATTACAATGTCATCGGCGAACCTGAACGTTTTTATTTCTTCTCCATGGATTTTAATACCTACTCCAAATTTTTCTTTTGTTTCCTTTACTGCTTGCTCAATATACAGATTGAATAACATCGGGGAGAGGCTACAACCCTGTCTCACTCCCTTTCCAACCACTGGTTCTCTTTCATGTCCCTCGACTCTTATAACTGCCATCTGCTTTCTGTACAAATTGTAAATAGCCTTTCGCTCCCTGTATATTACCCCTGACATCTTCAGCATTTCAAAGGGAGTATTCAAGTCAACACTGTCAAAAGCTTTTTCCAAGTGTACAATTGCTAGAAACGTAGGTTTGCCTTTTCTTAATCTATTTTCTAACGTAAGTCGTACGGTCAGTATTGCTTCACGTGTTCCAATATTTCTACGGAATCCAAACTGATCTCCCCGGAGGTCGGCATCTACCAGGTTTTCGAGTCGTCTGTAAAGAAAATCGCGTTAGTATTTTGCAGCTGTGACTTATTAAACTGATAGTTCGGTAATTTTCACAGCTGTCAACACCTGCTTTCTTTGGGAGTGGAATTATCATATTCCTCTTGAAGTCTGAGGGTATTTCGCCTGTCTGATACATCTTGCTCACCAGATGGTAGAGTTTTGTCAGGACTGGCTCTCCCAAGGCCGTCAGTAGTTCTAATGGAATGTTGTCTACTCCCGGAGCCTAAACAGCAATTCAAGCAAGTCACATTAATAGCTTTGATTACAGTAAAGAAGACTGGCAATACTTAACTTCGGAATTGCTAGAACGTGTCGCAGACGATGCTCGACATGCGAACTGTCAATGTCTTTCTCTACGTACTGTGTCCACACAAGCAATGGATGTGGATCACCAATAAGTGCTGTCATAGTGCTCTCCTACTGTTCGTCCTCTAACTGCCCTGGTCTGCTATTGCCGGTCTAGTATTGTGTGGCCGAGACACGCAGGAGCGGCGCTCACGACCTCTCCCTGCAGAGGCCGCTCCTGCCGTGGTGCAGTCCTACTGAGCGGGCTACTGGCTCACAGCCTTCTCTGCTCTGGTGTTCTTCATCTTCGTGCCGGGGCTTGTCGCTACGGCACGACAAACGCTATGCGTCATCATTCTTTAATTTTATGCATTTTCAACCCTCTCCCGGAAGAGGGCTCCGAATACATCTACATCTTCATGGATACTGTGCAAATCACAATTAAGTGCCTGGCAGAGGGTTCATCGAACCACCTTCACAATTTTCTATTATTCCAATCTCGCATAGCGCACGAAAAGAATGGAGACCTGCATCTTTCCGTACGAGCTGTGATTTCCCCTATTTTATCTTTGTGATCGTTCCTCCCTATGTAAGTCGGCGTCAACAAAATATTTTCGCATTCGGAGAAGAAAGTTAGTGATTGGAATTTCGTGAGAAGATTCCGTCGCAACGGAAAACGCCTTTCTTTTAATGATGTCCGTCCCACACCCTGTATCACTTCTGTGGCACTAGTAGAATAGTAGCGTATAACATGGCGGTGTGTAATGTATCTATGTCTGTGAGTGACAGACCCTTATTAGACTGAAAACAAAATTTCTGAGAGAGCGTCCTCACGTGGATAACCTTCTCCTACAGCGTGACAATGCAATAGCGCGCACTAGCCCAGTGACATCTGCAACAATCCGACGCCTTTGGTTCATCGTTATCGAATATCCTCCTTATACTACCGACTCCCTCCCCCTGCCCCCCCAAGAACCGTGGACCTTGCCGTTGGTGGGGAAGCTTGCGTGCCTCAGCGATACAGATAGCCGTACCGTAGGTGCAACCACAACGGGGGGAATCTGCTGAGAGGCCAGACAAACATGTGGTTCCTGAAGAGGGGCAGCAGCCTTTTCAGTAGTTGCAGAGGCAACAGTCTGGATGATTGACTGATCTGGCCTTGTAACAATAACCAAAACGGCCTTGCTGTGCTGGTACTGCGAACGGCTGAAAGCAAGGGGAAACTACAGCCGTAATTTTTCCCAAGGGCTTGCTGCTTTACTGTATGATTAAATGATGATGGCGTCCTCTTGGGTAAAATATTCCAGAGGTAAAACAGTCCCCCATTCGGATCTCCGGGCGGGGACTAGTCAAGAGGATGTCGTTATCAGGAGAAAGAAAACTGGCGTTCTACGGGTCGGAGCGTGGAATGTCAGATCACTTAATCGGGCAAGTAGGTTAGAGAATTTAAAAAGGGAAATGGATAGGTTAAAGTTAGATATAGTGGGAATTAGTGAAGTTCGGTGGCAGGAGTAACAAGACTTCTGGTCATGTGAATACAGGGTTATAAATACTAAATCAAATAGGGGTAATGCAGGAGTCGGTTTAATAATGAATAAAAAAATAGGAGAGCGGATAAGCTACTACAAACAGCATAGTGAACGCATTATTGTGGCCAAGATAGACACGAAGCCCACGCCTACTACAGTAGTACAAGTTTATATGCCAACTAGCTCTGCAGATGACGAAGAAATTGAAGAAATGTAGGAGGAAATAAAAGAAATAATTCAGATTGTTAAGGGAGACGAAAATTTAATAGTCATGGGTGACTGGAATTCGGTAGTAGGAAAAGGGAGAGAAGGATACGTAGTAGATGAATATGGATTGGGGCTAAGAAATGAAAGAGGAAGCCGCCTGATAGAATTTCATCATAGCTAACACTTGGTTCAACAATCATAAAAGAAGGTTGTATACAAGGAAGAAGCCTGGAGATACTGACAGGTTTCAGATACATTACATAATGGTAAGACAGAGATTTAGGAACCAAGTTTTAAATTGTAAGACATTTCCAGGGGCAGATGTGGACTGTGATCACAATCTATTGGTTATGAACTGTAGATTAAAACTGAAGAAACTGCAGAAAGGGTGGTAATTTAAGAAGATGGGACCTGGATAAACTCAAAGAACCAGAGGTTGTACAGAGTTTCAGGGAACAATTGACAGTAATGGGGGAAAGAAATACAGTAGAAGAAGAATGGGTAGCTTTGAGAGATGAAGTAGTGAAGGCAGCAGACGACCTAGTAGGTAAAAAGACGAGGGCTAGTAGAAATCCTTGGGTAACAGAAGAAATATTGAAATTAATTGATGAAAGGAGAAAATATAAAAATGCAGTAAATGAAGCAGGCAAAAAGGAATACAAACGCCTCAAAAACGAGATCGACAGGAAGTGCAAAATGGCTAAGCAGGGATGGCTAGAGGACAAATGTAAGGATGTAGAGAGTTATCTCACTAGGGGTAAGATAGATACTACCTACAGGAAAATTAAAGAGACCTTTGGAGAAAAGAGGACAACGTGTATGAATATCAAGAGCTCAGACGGAAAACCAGTTCTAAGCAAAGAAGGGAAAGCAGAAAGGTGGAGGGGGTATATAGAGGGCCTATACAAGGCAATTTCCTTGAGGCCAATATTATGGAATTGGAAGAGGATGTAGATGAAGATGAAATGGGAGATATGATACTGCGTGGAGAGGTCGACAGAGCACTGAAAGACCTGAGTCGAAACAAGGCCCCCGGAGTAGACAACATTCCATTGGAACTACTGACGGCCTTGGGAGAGCCAGTCCTGACAAAACTCTACCATCTGGGGAGCAAGATGTATGAGACAGGCGAAATACCCTCAGACTTAAAGAAGAATATAATAATTCCGATCCCAAAGAAAGCAGGTGCTGACAGATGTGAATATTACCGAACAATCGGTTTAATAAGTCACGGATGCAAAATACTAACGCGTATTCTCTACAGACGAATGGAAAAACTGGTAGAAGTCGACCTCGGGGAAGATCAGTTTGGATTCCGTAGAAATATTGGAACACGTGAGGCAATACTGACCTTCCGACTTATCTTAGAAGCTAGATTAAGGAAAGGCAAAACTACGTTTCTTGCATTTGTAGACTTAGAGAAAGCTTTTGACAATGTTGACTGGAATACTCTCTTTCAAATTCTGAAGGTGGCAGGGGTAAAATACATAGATTGAAAGGCAATTTACAATTTGTGCAGGAACCAGATGGCAGTTATAAGAGTCGAGGGGCAAAAAAGGGAAGCAGTGGTTGGGAAGGGAGTGAGACAGGGTTGTAGCCTATCCCCGATGTTATTCAATCCGTATATTGAGCAAGCAGTGAAGGAAACAAAAGAAAAATTCGGAGTAGGTATTCCATGGAGAAGAAATAAAAACTTTGCAGTTCGCCGATGACATCGTAATTCTGTGAGAGACAGCAAAGGATTTGAAAGAGCAGTTGAACGGAGTGGACAGTGTCATGAAAGGAGGGTATAAGATGAACATCAACAAAAGCAAAACAAGGATAATGGAATGTAGTCGAATTAAGTCGGGTGATTCTGAGGGAATTAGATTAGGAAACGGGACACTTAAAGTAGTGAAGGAGTTTTGCTATTTGGGGAGCAAAATAACTGATTATGGTCGCAGTAGAGAGCATATCAAATCTAGACTGGCAATGGCAAGGAGACCGTTTATGAAGAAGAGAAATTTGTTAACATCTAGTATTGATTTAAGTGTCAGGTAGTTGTTTCTTAAAGTATTTGTATGGAGCGTAGCCATGTATGGAAGTCAAACGTGGGCGATAAACAGTTTAGACAAGAAGAGAATAGAAGCTTTCGAAATGTGGTGCTACAGAAGAATGCTGGAGATTAGATGGGTAGATCATATAACTAATGAGGAGGTACTGAATAGAATTGGGGAGGAGAGAAGTTTGTGGCACAACTTAACTAGAAGAAGGGATAGGTTGGTAGGCCACGTTCTGAGGCATCATGGGATCACCAATTTAGTACTGGAGGGCAGCGTGGAGGGTAAAAATCGTAGAGGGAGACCAACAGATGAATGCGCTAAACAGATTCAGAAGGATGTAGGTTGCAGTAGGTTCTGGGAGATGAAGAAGCTTGCACAGGATAGAGTAACATGGAGAGCTGCATCAAACCAGTCTTAGGACTGAAGACCACAACAACAACAACTACCGACTTGGCCCCTTCCGACTTTCATCTGTTTCCAAAACTTAACCAACACCTACGAGAACTTTACTTCGACAGTGATAAAGCGATGCAATCAGATGTGAGGTTCTGGCTCCGTTAGCTGTGTCAAACAATCTACAGTGACGGTATCAACAAAACGCCTTCCCGTTGGGAGAAATGTATTCTTCTCCGGGGTGACTATGTTGAGAAAAAAATATGTGGCCATCGAGAATACAAATGTAGAATGTTAATGTTTCCCCTGAATAAAAACCTTTCAGAGTTTTCATATTAATAATTTCGGAGACATCACTTTTATAGCCCGCCCTGGTATATTTCATCACTGAGAGTTTTGATCCTTATGTAATGAAGGTGCGTCTACCTCACTTGCTAACTGCTATTGTATCAGTTCGGAACATCCTGATTGACTACAGCTTTACTTATTATTTTTGTATCTGCTTTAGGTGAACATTTTGTCACTTCAGATGTTACTGTAAGTCTAAGAAAATGGTAGTGTTAATTCATTTTGTTGCAGCTGTTGCGGTTAACGTCATTTGAAATAGACTATCACAGCTGTGGTTGCCACAAACACCAAGTTATTTGTAAAAATAAGGAAGGTTTGATTTCTTGTGTAGCTCTAGGGCACTCGAGAAAGACACTTGAAGGTTTATTGGCAGCTGAGAAACTTTCACGACGACCAAAGTTTTTTTTTTTTCTTTTTTGCCGTCTGGAAACCTCGAACTGAGTCGACTGTAAAAGACCTTTAGCGCCGCAATTCCCGACTTCGAGATCAATCAGGGATTACGTAGTACGATCAGAAATTAGCGGCATTAAGAGTGGGCGGAGCCCGTTGGCGCAGATACCGTCTCCTTTCTCCTATTTGATGCCGGCCGCGAAGTAAACTTCTCAGAGCTCCTAATTGAAAAGGGAAAGAGTAGACGACCCGCTTCGCGGAAAATTCAGGCCACATTTAAATGGACGACAGGCGTCTCCATTACGTGTCCCGGGTATATACCCGGGTCGGCGTCCGAGGTCCTAATTACGAGCAGTCTGTAGTCTGGGACGTGCGGTAACCTCGTTCAGCTACCGTCGGCGCCGAGGTCTGGGTCTGAAAGGAAACGGCCCCGTCGTCTCAGCGCAGGCTATTCGCGCCGACCTAAAATTAGCTCCTTAAAATTACTCCTCCGGATTATAAGACGTGCTTTGAGGTTTCCTCGTCGAAGAGCCAAGGTGGTTATAGAACGTGGCGTTGGTATCAGATGAGAGATCGACTTTTTTTTACGACATCTGACAATTCCGCAACCTCCACCAAGTTCTCGTAAATGAGTTCGCAAGGGTTTGTATTTGTTTTAGCTTACTTATGAGACAAAAGCTGGTGAAACACAGGGTAAGTCACTAACTATTGCCACCTAGAATAACTCCCAAGTATGGTAGAAGCTGAAACATTTTTCGGACAAATGTTGCATGGGACAACGGGGCCCATAATATGACGTTGGTTTTGTGTCGCTAGCTGGGGTCGCGTCAGAGAGTTGAAGGTCAGCTTTTTTTTGTGATTGGATGCTATGGTTTGGTACTTATTTTCTGATAGCGGCTATCGAGACAAATCCAATGATGTGTAACAGTAAAGTCTTTGAAGGTCAAAAAAAGTCAAAAAGGTGGCATGAACGTCCATTTACAGGAAGTGTTCAAAGGTTTGACCATTGGTATCAATGGAGTCTGCAATCTTATCGCGGCACTTATCGAAGCACATGCTCTGGCAGTTCTTCGTCGTATATCGTGTAAATAGTAAATTTTTGCCTAATACGGAGTATTCCTCAAACATGCCATTGTCATGTAAACACCATTCGACTATTTCGCAATACAACACTAATAGAAACGGAAAGACTAGTTTCGTCGAGTAAGGCGAATGTGAATGGTGTATTCCTTCGAAGAGCAAGTCGATATGCTTCTCATTTACGGAAATACCAATGAAATTCAGTGACAGCGAGAGACTTATATTTTGAAAGATATCCTTAACGTACTCACCGTACACGTCGTACATTTAAATATGTGTATGATAAACTAGAACAACTGGATCTTTAACGCATCGGAAACATACAATCGGAAACAAACAAAATAATGAAAGGAAGAAAAGTTTATCGTTTACCACATTTTCGCTGATGATGCAGTAGAAAATCAGCATCAGGTATAACGATTTAGTTTAGCTGATCTTTACTGCTATGGCTATTCGCAACATTTTCCTGATGCCATGGAATGCGGCTACAAAATTATGTCATTATACGACAAACAGTTCAGGAGATGTGATGTAGCAAACACTAAGATACATGAAACGGATGGTTTATCAATGGGACTTCGATTTTTTATAGAATCGGTTGGGTGACGTAGCAAACATTGAGGTACATGAAACGGATGGTTTATCCACGTGAGACTTCGATTCTTTAAAGAATTGGGTGGTTGGTGACACTCGTCCATGTGAAGGAAGATTTTGGCGTAACAACACTGGAGAGACAAAAGAGAGCACTACAAAATTTGGTAAGTCTTAAATGTGTTACTATTTTGAGGTATTTATTTCTAGCACATTCCAGCTGTTCATTTATGTCCAACTGTCTCTCGGCATCTTTGAACTTTTGGGGCTAGTATTGTGAATTCTGAAAGAATGTGTGAAACGATGAGTCCCTCTTTCTGTCAGCGGGTAAATTACAAACTAATCTTCGGATGTATGACAATTTTGCATTTATAACACGGTAAGGTGCAGTGCTGCTAAAGCTCACCTGAAAGGACTTACTTTACGCTTCTGTGTCCCCAAAATTTATTTCAAAGTTCTTCAGTCCTATATTGGGCCACGTCCAGCGCTTCTTTGCCGTCAAGCCATCGATTGTCGAGAACGCTGTCGAAGATGTTCCACGTCATGGACTTCACCACAATCGCACTTGTTATCTGGATCGATTTTTTAGTTTTGTTTTGATGCAATTCAGTGGTTCCAAATTTTCCAAACCGATATATAGCCACTGGGCACCTCCTGTGATGCGGTGTAGCGCTTAAAGGGTTCATTTTGCTCTGTACTAAGGAAAATTCTGTGCCAGGTCCGTATGAAGTACCGTATACGACGTGGAGCTTATCGAAAGTCTATTTAAATTGCTCTATATGCTGATATGGAATTCTTTGGGATTTAGGATCTGAGAATACGGCCTCTATATACAGCTTCACGGGTGGTGCGGATTTAATGGATCCCATTCTTTGCCTTCAATGCTGTTAAGATTTATATCGACTTTTCTAGGTATGTTCGTATCTGAATCATGCGAGGCTTGCACATTCTACTGTGGAAAAGAAATGTGCTTGTGCAGTTGTTTTTAATGCTAGTGCATTTGGTCTGGCAGCATATTTACTATTAGACAGTTCCCACAAGATAATGATCCTGTCGGAAACCTTCTAGCGAGTCTTCTCGCAAGGATATTTGTATTCAACGGATTTGTCCAGCACGACACACAGTTACGTTGGCTTACTGTGTATTTCAGGTTGCTGCCATTACAGGTGACGTTCAGTTTCCTTTTACTTGTCTTCAGTGAAGGTGGGATGCGTTAACTAGTGTCGACGAGGAGTTTAATATGTGGGAGTTTGTTTCGTAATAATGAGAAATGATTTCTCATGAGTTTTCATTTTCCCTCTGCTTGCTCAAAGCTCTTTGTTTCTACAGTAATAGCAAGATCATCGGCTTGCAATGAAAGGGTAATCTCACAGTTTAAGATACACAGTCACGACATTCACTGCTGTGATAAAAGTAAAAGCCTGACAACTGGAGCAACACTAGCGCCCCTAGCGGTGAGAAAGCCAGACCTAAGATTAATATTTGAATGTAATTACTTTACTACTTACATAACGAAAAGAAGGGAGAAACGATAGAGGTACTCAAAGTACCCTCTTCCACACACCGTCAGGTGGCTTGCGGAGTATGGATGTAGATGTAGATGTAGATATTATATTTATGTGTTCTTGTTAATAAAGAAGCGTGAATGATTCCAAAATAAATGCAGGAACAGCAGAATGTCACAAAATACTGTGATATAAGCTATGAATTGTTCACGAAGAAATACTTTCGAATGTGCATATAACAGTAGATTTCCTCGTTGAAAGCAAGAGAATATAAACAGAGACTTAATGCGGGAGATGAATATATTTCTGTTGATGTCTGTTCTTCTTGATATAGGCACTTCCCCAGACACGAATCAGTTTTGTGTTGATTATAATGAACCGCACGTTATTAAATATCAGTCGAGTTTATAACACACCAATAGTTTTGTAAATGTACTTTTGCTTCAGATGCGAATTTGTTGAAGGTTCTTGCCGTATGTGACTCAGATGTAGCAATGATTGTGGAATTTGTTTCTTCTGTATTGTGAAACAGTTTTATTGAGCATGTTGTTTTATTATATGGTTCAGGTGGTTTTACCTTCACTTACAGTTGTGGTGAATTATTTCATCCGTGAAGTAATGTAGGATTGCATTCCATGCAAGTTTCCTACGTTCCAGATTCACCGAAATGACTGGAAGTGTAGTGAGCAAAACTTCACACTGTCAACATTTTTCTCCAAAACGTTTAAGTCTTTAGCTCTTTACTGTCCATTTATTTACTATTTAAAAAAATAACTTTCTCCATTAAGGAAGGATGTTCATGAAAAATACGCTCTATTTTAAAGACGCACCAAATCCACAATTTTGAAGATACAGCAGCGAAATTTTGTACGACACATTACACGAAATTAAGACTTTTATTGTTCAGCAGTATAGATTACACATATTTAACTTTTTAAGGAATTTAAATATTTATTTAAAAAACAACTTATGTACCTGTATGTTCGAAATCATTCAAGAGGTTTCTACAAAATTTTCTCTGTTGAATCTCTTTGCATGTAACAAGCTATTCTCATGAATTTTTTTAATGTATCAATTTGAAGAATTTTAAAAATTTTTAATACTCTACCAGGCATTCAATTGATTTACGAACTGCAAAGAGACGCTGTAAATCTATTTTTCCCAAGATTTCTTGAGTGAAATTTCATATATTTAGGCCCGTTCTCTCTAATACCTTCATTTTACCTAATTTCCCCTCACTAAGTACAAGAACTGCATCATGAGTTGCTATTCTGACAATTGCAGAAGATGAAAAATATGACCTTAGAGCGTCGTTTCCATGTGTGTAAATTTAGAGACTCATTTGGATTCTGGACTCTGCCATTAACACACTTTATTAGAGGTCCATGATCGGTCAAAAACCTGTAAGTAGGTCAGACAACATCCAGTATACAATTTGGAAATCTCTCGTTGAGAATATAGGTGTTGTTATCGCTCTCAAGGTGTAAATATTTACACCAATTAATGTGGCAAAAATGATTGATGAGTCGTTCATTTGTTGACACTATGTGGATATCTGTAGCTCATTCTGCACTTTTCATGTCATTTACAGTGGATGGGTTCTGTCTGGCAGCCTTGCCCAAAACACTAGAAGAGGGTCTATCATCTTCTTTGTGAGTTTATTTTGTCCACAAAAGCTCTTTGCATCTTCCATATTTTTGCCTTTCTTACCACTGACAGGGGTCACAGATGATCTATGAAACCAATGACTCTGTATCACAGCCTTCTAGATGTATCTCGTGCAAGTTTTCTTGAATGTAACGCACGGAATCGTTATGCATCGAGCTATTATTGAAGTTCTGTTGCAGAAAGCTGGCGTGGCTGAAAGGTCGCGTCACACATTCAATTAGTTTTGAGGCACTTCAGATGTGATTTCACCATTAAATCTTTGAGAACTTACTGTCGATGAGCTCTGACAATAAAACATAAATTGGAAATGGGCATTTTCCGTACGTATCTGTAGGTCACAAGAGAATCGTAAATGGTTCAAATGGCTCTGAGCACTATGGGACTCAACATCTTAGGTCATCAGTCCCCTGAAACTTAGAACTACTAAAACCTAACTAACCTAAGGACATCACACACATCCATGCCCGAAGCAGGATTCGAACCTGCGACCGTAGCATTCCCGCGGTTCCGGACTGCAGCGCCTAGAACCGCACGGCCACCGAGGCCGAATCGTAAATAAACTACCATTTAAGCTACTCTGTCAGACCTCCCACGACACTAAGTAGATGTCGTGTCATTTTACATCTACATCTACATTTATACTCCGCAAGCCACCCAACGGCCTGTGGCGGAGGGCACTTTACGTGCCATTGTCATTAACTCCCTTTCCTGTTCCAGTCGCTTATGGTTCACGGAAAGAAGGACTGCCGGAAAGCCTCCGTGAGCGCTCGAATCTCTCTAATTTTACATTCGTGATCTCCTCGGGAGATATAAGTAGGGGGAAGGAATATATTCGATACCTCATCCAGAAACGCACCCTCTCGAAACCTGGATAGCCAGCTACACCGCGATGCAGAGCGTCTCTCTTGCAGAGTCTGCCACTTTAGTTTGCTAAACATTTCAGTAACGCTATCACGCTTACCAAATAACCCTGTGACGAAACGCGCCGCTCTTCTTTGGATCTTCTATATCTCCTCAATCAACCTGATCTGGTTCGGATCCCTCACTGATGAGCGATATTCAAGTATAGGTCGAACGAGTGTTTTGTAAGCCACCTCCTTTGTTGGTGGACTACATTTTTTAAGGACTCTCCCAATGAATCTCAACATGGTACCCGCCTTACCAACAATTAGTTTTACATGATCATTCCACTTCAAATCGTTCCGTATGGATACTCACAGATATTTTACAGAAGTAACTGCTACCACTGTTTGTTCCGCTATCATATAATTATACAGTAAAGGATCCCTCTTTCTATTGAAACGTCCCCTTTGAAAAATTATTACAAGACTGTGCTTAAACTGACACACAATAGTTTTTAGCGCAACGCAATCTGACTTCTAAAAATCCCTACGAAAGAATGGCCCTGACTAACATTAACCTATACGTTTCTCAAATCACTTACCTCACAAAAATCTTCGTTACTCAAGCTACTGCAATACAGCGAGCGCCACTACTGCCAGCTAAATAAAAGATTCAAACTACGGAAGTCACTAACTACTGATAGGCACAGTTAGCAAATGAAAGATTTTAATAGAGAACAAACAATGTATTTACCTTTATAGTTATAATATACATCAGTTCATGACACCAATTCTTCCAAATTTCAAAACTCCGCCATCTCTCTCCCCACGTCCACCACTGCTGGCGGCTCACCTCCAACTGCCCAACGCTACGCTCTGTTCACATCAGCTGCCGCTGCCCAACACTACAATGGCGAGTATTACAACAATGCCAACCAGCCACTGACTGCGCACGGTACAGCCAGTGATTTTCATACAGAGCGCTACGTGGCGGCGGCGTTACCAATAAAAAAACCTAAACAGCCTACTTACACTATGTATTCGCAATACATTAGATTTGTCTATGTTAAGGGTCAGTTGCCACTCCTTGCACCAAGTGCCTATCCGCTGCTGATGTTCCTGCATTTCGCTGCAATTTTCTAATGTTTTACTACGCTACAGTCTCTCTACTCCACGCTTGCTTTATTGCACTACATTCGCTCCCTGTTGTAGGAACAATGTTAGATATAAGTATAATGATACCATACGCACCCATCCGATATTATTCATAAGTGTAGCTTTCTGTCCGCTTGGAGCGCTGCTGTTGCTTTGTGTAAGAAAAGAAGGAAAAGAGCACGGGTGTCGAGACTGTAGGTGTTACACTGTGTTGGTATAGTCCGGTGCTGGTTGATTATTTGTGTACAGATAAAGTAATGGGAGGGGTCGGTGAGGACGCTGGCGCGGACGAAAAAAGAAAAACAATGAACGCGCCACAAGGTCAAGAACTTGTGCGGGCCTTGGCAGGTTTCCGCACCGTGCGCTGAGGTACGTGGCCAGAGCCACAGCTGAGCGGCCCGGTATGCCAGCTGGCGCCTCCTCTACCTCTATATCCACTGCAGAGCCCGTCTGGCGCTCTACCTGCTGCCTGGCACCGCTCGCGCGCTGGCTTGCTACAGCCCCTGTCCGGAGCCGCCGGCGCTGAGGTCGCAGGGGTGGCTGCGCGACATAGCTCACCTCGTGTCTGGCTGCCCCCCCCCCCCCCCCCCCACATACCCTGTGGCTGCAGCTGTCGCGAGAGGCCCGCGTAAATCACGAGGCGCCGGCCTCAACCCGCCCCGCGACGTCGTCGTCAGCAGTACCACCAGCACACAGCTACCCCATCTAGCAACACTTCACCTTTACTACGCTAAAGTCTCTCTACACCATCCAACTCTGCTTGGTCCTCTTTCGCAGCTAACATGATATTTTTTTGTAAACATCTCTGATTTGGAAAACTGCAACTGCCACACATTAACGGAGGTTTGAACGTCCACAGCATGCAGAAAGCATCAGTCGTGAAAGACTGTGGGTGAGTGTGCCTACTTGTTGTTGTTGTTGTTGTTGTGGTCTTCAGTCCTGAGACTGGTTTGATGCAGCTCTCCATGCTGCTCTATCCTCTGCAAGCTTCATCTCCCAGTACCTACTGCAGCCTACATATTTGTGAATCTGCTTAGTGTATTCATCTCGTCGTCTCCCTCTACGATTTTTACCCTCCACGCTGCCCTCCAGTACTAAATTGGTGATCCCTTGATGAGTCACAACATGTCCTACCAACCGATCCCTTCTTCTAGTCAAGTTGTACCACAGACTCCTCTTCTCCCCAATTCTATTCAATACCTCCTCATTAGTTATGTGATCTACCCATCTAATCTTCAGCATTCTTCTGAAACACCTCATTTCGAAAGCTTCTATTTTCTTCTTGCCCAAACTATTTCTCGTCCATGTTTCACTTCCATACATGGCTACACTCCATACAAATACTTTCAGAAACGAATTCCTGACATTTAAATCTATACTCGATGTTAACAAATTTTTCTTCTTCAGAAAGGCTCTCCTTGTCATTGCCAGTCTCCTCTCTACTTCGACCATCATGAGTTATTTTGCTCCCCAAATAGCCAAACTCCCTTACTACCATAAGTGTCTCATTTCCTAATCTAATTCCCTTAGCATCGCCCTACTTAATTCGACTACATTCCATTATCCTCGTTTTGCTTTTCTTGATATTCATCTTATATCCTCCTTTCAAGACACTGTCCATTCCGTTCAACTGCTCTTCCAAGTCATTTGCTGTCTCTCACAGAATTACAATGTCATCGGCAAATCTCAAAGTTTTTATTTCTTCTTCATGGATTTTAATACCGACTCCGAATTTCTCTTTCGTTTACTTTACTGCTTGCTCAATTTACAGACTGAATAACATCGGGGAGCGGCTACAACCCTGTCTCACTCCCTTCCAAACTTCTGTTACCCTTTCATGTCCCTCGACTCTTATAACTGTCATCTGGTTTCTTTACAAATTGTAAATAGCCTTTCGGTTCGGGTATTTGACCCCCTGCCACCTTCAGGAAGAATATGAAAGAGAGTATTCCAGGCAACATTGTCGAAAGTTTTCTCTAAGTCACAAATGCTAGAAACGTAGATTTCTCTTTTCTTAATCTATTTTCTAAGATAAGTCGAAGGGTCAGTATTGCCTCCCATGTCCCATTATTTCTACGGAATCCAAACTGATCTTCCCCGAGGTCGGCTCCTACCATGTTTTCCATTCGTCTGTAAAGAATTCAAGTTAGTATTTTGCAGCCGTGACTTATTAAACTGATAGTTCGGTAATTTTCACATCTGTTAACACCTGTTTAGACTCTGCAGTTTTATACATTTTTTTCTAAATGACCAGCGAATTTCTGAAATATTTTGTTGTTCCAAGAGTTTTTCATACTTCCAAAACTAGTTACAGTCACAAGTTAGTGAATTTACAGCCGCCATGGAAAAGTTTCAGAAAATCGTCAATAACAGTGGATGAGGTGTCTATGGTCATCCTCCCCTTTTTCTCCTACAACGTTCATCTTTTGCTTGTATACTAGTTCCGTTTGTTCTGCTTTTTTGCAACAGTTTTTTATTAGTAAGTACTTGGAATTTACTTCAACAACGAACAGAAATTATAAAGAAAAGCTCGCTATCGAAGAGATTTTAGAAATTCCCGGATAAAGACGACACATTTGATACTGAAGAACTTGAGTATGAAGAAGATTTTTTTTTTCGGTGGTTGAAAGCAATTATGGACTTTCGCCTAAAATGGATTACCTCGAGGAGAAAAATTTAGAACAAGATAATCATGACAGCCAGCCTGATTTTGATATACTGCTGCTGACATAAAGAAAAATTAAGCACGTTAATTTATGCTGATACTTATCAGTAATGGTGATGACATAATCCTTACAAATTGGTTTGATAACAGCTCAGTGAATCTGGCCTCAAACATAAAAGGCATTGGAACCAAGGATTCCTGTAGAAGGAGATTAAATTCACATTGATGTTCTCATGTTTGATGCTGCGAAATTGTACATTGTCTTGGATGGTGTTGACAACTAAACATATTTGATTTCAGTTTATAGACCTTTTACTCAGTCACAAAAGTGGACACCGTGCGTATTTACTCAGGCCACTGAAAAGAAAAATTCGGATCTACACAGTTTTCGTTAACATATTGCAGAATCGTGGATTTTGACACGAAAGAGGACTATAAAGAAGATAGGCAGATCTTAAAATGAAGCTAACCCTGTTTAAGATCCTGAAAAGCTTAGAAATGAACTGAAAACGGTAAGGGCTACCAAATATACTACTGTGGGCTATTTACCATCCTTTGATCAGCAGAAATCGGCATCTAGATGCAAAAATCCTGGCTGCAGAGCTAAAACGCGAATGCGCTGAGCCAAATTGAAACTCTTTCTTTGTATAGCAATAGCGCGCAACTGCTTTCCAAAATTCCATGCGAAACAAACTTAGAATCAAAAAACTGTATCACTACGCGTTTTTACTATTGTAAAACTTTTTATAATAAATTTCCATAACTACTTTAAATAAAATCTAAATGTTCCATTACTTTATGAGTAGATCCCACAATAAGTTTATTTATTAAAAGAACATAATAAAAAATTCTGAAAACTATGAAGAATTATCCTTTTAAATTACGGTGTCCTCTGTAGTGGACGATCTATAACTTGGATATGGATAGTCTAATGTTCGTTCGTGTTACATGAAAAATTAGGTAAAAATAAGTTCTGCTTGTGTACTACATCGCAAAGTCTTCATCCCTCACATGAAAAAGAATAACTAAAACGATTGATAAATAACACAGAGAGTGCACTAGTGAATAAAATAGAAGAAGGTACTGTGGAATAATTCGAAGGACACATTCCATCTAACATATGTCCAATTATTATTGGTTGCACAGATACATCTGGTTACAGAGATAAATTTTCATTCCTGAATGTTGGTGTTCCAGTTGTTTTGAAGCGCAGGCTGTAAAGTTGTCCTTGAGTTTATTGTAACTGAGTTTTTCAAATATGGTTCTGTTTGTTATTTGTTGTGCAACAATTCTGCATCGATTAAGTTTTGTCTTATAAGGCTGCACTATTTAGAGAAAGGTGTAAATCTGGACTCCCTCTTTTGTTTTTGACTTACTGTAGTTCCAGCCCCAAAAATCTTTTAAGATGTCTTAATGGACCTGGATAAAATCTTAAAAAACAGTAGGCTCGCTAACAAAGAGCACCTTGCTTATTTAAGCATTTTAAATGAACATCCTATTGAAAACTCTGCACAGAAATCGCAAAGTGAAACGGCTCCTTCAGCCCCGGAGCAATCTGACAAACAGATCAGAAGCAATTGGATTTTATTATGTTCATTTACGCGAAGTTCAGAACTCAGTTGTCAGCCACTAAAATCAGTTTCATGAAGATCTCAAAAATTCTCGAGAAAATCGGCTTTTAAGTTTTTCGAGCGTCCTGAACACCATATAGCAAGGTCATCTTTCCAACTGGCAGCGTGACTTGGTGGTAGAATGCTCGCCACCACTTCGATGGCATGGATTCGATTCCTGGCTCTGACAAAATGTTAAGCAAAGGTGCAAGTGTCATGAAAAGTTGCATATGTCTGATTTACATATGGATGAAAAAAATTAATATTTTAGGTTTTTATCTTAATTTAAACTTCTTTTGCAAAACATCAATAATCAAGAATTTATTTTAGCAATGAAATAGGAATTTTTATGTTCGACTTGTAGTTGGAATTAATAATAACATTTTTCATACACATGACAATTAGGTATCTGTTCATTACCATGTATACGATTAAGTTTATACTTAAATTACGTAGGTATTTGAACTGAACGAGAAAAGAAATCAAAAAAGTAATGACCGAAACGAGACTCCAACCACTGATTATCCGTTTCGAGCACCAGCTATTTCTTTCCATTTTTATATAATTTACGCATTACCCAAATACTTGTAGAACATTCATCTCTGTTTAAAATTCTGCAGTGGGCACGAGTTGAATTTGAGGTTCCTACTTGGAAGACGAACGTTGTACCACAAAACGAAGCTGCCTACTTTATTTTAGCCCATTATAGAAGGTCAGAAAATTTCAAAGTCGATTTTTTCGCCAATTTTTGAGACGCATGTAACTGCTTTGCTGGTTTAATATTTGAGTTCTGAATTTCATGTATCATGAACATAAAAAAAAACACAAAAATCCGTTTGGGGAGTGGTCTCCCTGGAAGAGTGTCCACATTTGGCACATGACAGATTTAACCCACACTTCTCCGAAATTGCCGGGAAAGAACTTTTCAGCACCAAAGGTACAGGTCGCATAGGTGAAGTGGTCAAGTCTTACGTATCGCCAGCATTGACATCTAGGCCTTTCTCGCTCTCCACAGGGTGAGGGTCGCAGGACTGTGATGAAGAATCAGTTCGTTCCGTGGGTGGAATTTCCTTTCCTTTTTTTTTTTTTTCAAATTCTCTGGGACTCCAACTCTTACCCACTAGCTAGCGTCGAGCACCTCGCCCCACATCTTGACGGGACTTTTGTCAAGCGATATGGTCAACTGATCCTCGTATGCCGTCCGCTGATGAGGCTGGTTCTTCCGGATTTCAGTCCCACTGTGGTAGTCCTCTTCTTAAAGTTGGAGACAAGAGGTATATCCAACAGAGGAACTCCGTTTGCAGTCCAAATGGAATATTGCGGTATTTATTCAAACTCGTAGTGGCCACCGGCATAATGTTTTAGCTCGTCAATGTACATACTATCAGCGTAACTCTAAGCATCTCTTGTTGAGTCAGCATCTCTGAAGTGAAATATGGTAGTACTCATACTTTCTATATCAAATTAAACTTTTGGTAGAATGACGATGTTTTCTAGGAACATTTGGTTTCATAACACTACTTGGTCATTCAAGATGCAGCCAGTGTTGTTGTGAATATGACTGCATACTTCTAATTCTTCCAGCAAATTGATATGTATCGCTTGGTCAACTAAATTTAGTATTTCTAGATTTTCTTAAATTCTGTTCTCCGTGTGTCCATGTTGGACACTGTGAGCAGTAAAAATTTATTTAAGCAATTTAGCTTGAGTTTATCCATACATTCACGTTATTGTGTGGTGAAACTCCTACCTTTTTGTCCAATATAATGTTTGGAACACACAACAAATTTCAGTGGATAAATGCGGGATCCGTGGTTTACTTGATTCTTTATATTCATCTTTCATATTATTATTTGCAGAAATATTAATCTGGATGTTTTTATCACGGTACGATACATTACAGCTTTTAACACGATTTAATATACAATGTGCCTCACTAAATTTGAAAACTGTACTGTTTCACAATCACTGGAACACACGAAATAAACTATGCAAAAATGAAAGTTTGTTTTGGGTTTTGATTATGAATTCTAATACTTTTATGTAACGAAGTGGAGAATCACCCTTGGCCCACACACTGTTTATCACAAAAAAGGACAACACGTTTTAACTAGCCTGATATCAGATGAAACTCGGGTGTAATTAGTGACAAGAGCAGTCTATGGGGGAACAGAGTTGTTACATGTGAAACATGGAAAGAGATGTGTTTTATTCACGTTAGTTAATGGTTCCACGATGAACCGAAAAATGGCAGAGCAGTCACTAATATCATTATATTCGGTAATGGCAACCTTTTCAAGGAGTTTGCGCGTAAACAGTTGTAATTGGCGAAAACATGTCTCCCGAAAATAGTAGAACATGCGGTGCTAGTGCCACGAAAATGTTTGGCAGTGACTCTTTGTACGAATCTGAGAACGATGTGGATAATTACGACTCAGATAAAGGGCCTAACTACACTGACGGAAAGAAATATTACATCACCACCGAAGGAGTTGTGCGACACAAAAGAAAGGTGGTTGGCGTGTTTCTACTTATGACAGATGATGTCTACTCAAATTTCTCACCAGTCGCATAATAGTTAGCGCCACGACGAGGAAGCAAAGCAGGGTTGCTTGAAATAGGCGCTGTAGTGGTAGTGAACTCAATGTACCTTTGATAGTTGACGTCATTGGTTGATGTTAGTCAAGAATACTTTTAAGACGCCATTATCAACACCTTGCTGTCTTTGGACTGGCTACGACAAGCTAGGTGTTCCTTTTGCGATAGAGCAGAAAGACGTGCGATGAATGTAGCCACTGTACATGGTTGCCGGCCGCGTTTGTCACGAGAATATACGGTAGCGAGAAGAGCTTGAAACGGATTTTCTGACCACATAAGGAAAATATTGGGTGATTTTTTATTCGTGTAATACGTAAAGAGATATGAATGTTTTAGTGGGGCCACTTTTTTCGCTTTGTGATAGATGGCCCAGTAATAGTTACAAACATATGGCTCACAATTTTAGACGAACAGTTGGTAACAAGTAGGTTTTTTAAATTGAATTACAGGACGTAGGTACGATTGAACATTTTGTTTCGGCTGTTCCAATGTGTACATGTACCTCTGTGAACTTATCATTTCTGAGAATGCATGCTGTTACAGCGTGATTACCTGTAAATACCACATTAATGCAACAAATTCTCAAAATGATTTCCATCAACCTCAATGCATTTGGCAAAACGTGTAACGACATTCCTCTCAACAGCGAGTAGTCCGCCATTCGTAATGTCCGCACATGCAATGACAATGCGCTGACGCATGTTGTCAGGCTTTCTCGGTGGATCACGATAGCAAACATCCAACTTTCCCCACAGAAAGAAATCCGGGGACGTCAGATCCGGTGAACGTGCGGGCCATGGTATGGTGCTTCGACGACCAATCCACCTGTCATGAAATATGCTATTCAATACCGCTTCAACCGCACGCGAGCTATGTGCCGGACATCCATCATGTTGGAAGTACATCGCCATTTTGCCATGCAGTGAAACATCTCGTAGTAACATCGGTAGAACATTACGTAGGAAATCAGCATACATTGCACCATTTAGATTAACACCGATAAAATGGGGGCCAATTATCCTTCCTCCCATAATGCCTCACCATACATTAACCCGCCAAGGTCGCTGATGTTCCACTTGTCGCAGCCATCGTGGATTTTCCTTTGCCCAATAGTCCATATTATGTCGGTTTACGTTACCGCTGTTGGTGAATGACGCTTCGTCGCTAAACAGAACGCGTGCAATAAGTCTTTCATCGTCCCGTATTATCTCTTGTGCCCACTGGCAGAAGTGTACACGACGTTCAAAGTCGTCGCCATGCAATTCCTGGTGCATAGAAATATGGTACGGGTGCAATCGATGTTGATGTATCATTCTCAACAGTGACGTTTTTCTGATACCCGATTCTCGCTCAATTTGTCTACTACTGATGTGCGGATTAGCCGCGACAGCAGCTAAAACACCTACTTGGGCATCATCATTTGTTGCTGGTCGTGGTTGGCGTTTCACATGTGGCTGAACACTCCCTGTTTCCTTAAATAATGTACTATCCGGCGAACGGTCCGGACACTTGAATGATGTGGTCCAGGATACCGAGCAGCATACATAGCACACGCCCGTTGGGCATTTTGATCACGATAGGCATACATCAACACGATATTTACCTTTTCCGCAATTGGTAAACGGTCCATTTTAACACGAAGTAAATACCGTCCGCACTGGCGGAATGTTACGTGATACCACGTAATTGTACGTTTGTGGCTATTACAGCGTATTCGGGAGGACGACGGTTCAAGCCCGCGTCCGGCCATCCTGATTTAGGTTTTCCGTGATTTGCTTCAGGCAAATGCCGGGATGGTTCCTTTGAAAGGGCACGTCCGCCATCCTTCCCCATCCTTCCCTAATCTGATGAGACCGATGACCTCGCTGTCTGGTCTCCTCCCCCAAATAACCCAAGGCAACGACAACTATTACAGCGCCATCTATCACAAAGCGAAAAAAGTGGTCCAACTAAAACATTCATATTTCTTTACGTACTACACGAATATGGGGGTTCTTATTTTTAAAAAACGCAGTTGATATCCGTTTGACCTATGGCAGCGCCATCTAGTGGGCCAACCATAGCGCCATCTGGTTTCCCCATTCAAGCTAGACGAGTTTCGTTGTTTGTAGTTTTTTCGTTTGATGCTTATTTCGTGACATATTTGACCCGGTCACTAACAATGGAGCACACTGTATATGTGGTGACACAGGAGCTGCTGCTCAAGGTGAAACGTTTGAGGAAGTGGAGATGTAGCTGACAGCTGACGAAAACCATATAAATTCCCGATATGACACATGTCTGTGCATTTCATCCGAGAGACAGAAAAACAAGGACGATGTTAAATATTACATGCAGTGCGCAACATCTACAGTATGTCTCTACGGTACTCAAAAATACCTGGGAGTAAAGTGGGATAGTAGCCTCACATTCAAAGATCATTGCCAAGAAACAAAGCTAAAAGCGTCTGCTCGAAACAACATCACCCGTAAACTTACTGTTACCACCTGGGGCTCACAGCCAAACGTGTTCCGTACATATGCGCTGGCACTGCACTCCTCTGCGACAGAATACGTAGTCCTGATGGTACGAAATTCCACGCAAACCGAGCAGGCATATTGTGATTGGCTACCTACGACTAATTCCATCACCAATATTTATCAGGTTGTCGATATAACACCACATGACCTCCGCGGAAGAAGAGTCTGCAAAAATATACGATCCAGTCGCATTAATATGATGGCCACCTATCTTCGATGTCAACGTGCAATAACAATTCACAGAAGGCAGGTTGCTGCAGTAGCAGTGGAGGGGATATAAAGTGTGTCGAGGGGGTCGTGGAAAACTGTGTAGCCTTTGTCGCAACGCGGAAACGGAGCGATTTATCTGACGTCGAAAAGGACATAGTGATCGGCTTTCGGCCAAGGGCGGAAGCATTCCCGACATCGTTAAACTTGTAAACTGTTAGTGCGCCTCCATGGTTAAAGTATACTGTGTATGGCAACATGGCGCTGTCCAGAAACGGAACCGAGCCAAAGGTGGTGCACCAAGGGCGATAGATGACAGGACCGAACGACGGCTGCGAAGATTAGCGTGGGCGAATAGAGGTGCAAATGTTGAGAAAGTGACCGCCTAGATGAACCAAGGGACTTGCAACAGTGCCTCCTCAACGACCGTTCAGCGAACGTTGTTACTTTTGGTTCTCCGCAATAGGTGTCTGGTTCACGCATCCATGCTGACTGGTGTTAACCGGCGACGAAGGCTGGAATTTTCACTACGGAGCGTCCACTGAGTGGGGACAGGTGGCATTTTCAGATGACGGGTGGCTGTTGGCGAGTACGGCCTGAAGCGCCTGAAGGCAAGCAACCTGCAAGAATCGCCGAAAGGGTCAAGGCCGGAGCAGGGAGCGTTGTTGCCTGGCTTTCGTGGCAAATCCGGCGAGATCTTGTCATTCTGGAAGGCTCATCTACATCTGCTTCCTTACTCTTCTATTCACAATAAAATACCCGGCAGGGGGTTAAATAAACCACCTTCAAGCTGTCTCTCTCTACCGTTCCACTCTCGAAAGGGGAGCGCGGAAAACGAGCACTGTACGAACCCTGATTTCTCCTATTTTATGGTGATGATCATTTCTCCCTATGTAGGTGGGTGCCAAGAGAATGTTTTCGCAATTGGAGGACAAAACTGGTGATGGAAATTTCATTAGAGGATCCGGTCGCAACGAAAAACGCCTTTGTTTTAATGCTTGCCACTCCAATTCACGTATCATGTCTGTGGCACTATCTCCCCTACTATGCGATAATACAAAGCCAGCTACCCTTCTTTGTACTTTTTCCGTCAGTTCCACCTGACGCGGATCCCACACTGCTTAGCAATACTCCAGGATAGGGCGGACAAGCTTGGTGTAAGCAGTCTCTTTAGTATGCCTGCGGCACCTTATGAATGCAATAAATCGCAATGGTTGGTTTGCTCTATCGACAACATTATCTACGTGATCAGTTCGAATTTAGGTTATTTGTATTGCAATCCCTAAGTATTTAGCTGAATTTATAGCCCTCAGGTTTGTGTCACTTATCGCGTAATCGAGATTTGGCGGATTTATTTAACTACTCAGGGTCAATTGCCACTTTTCCCACCATACATATATTTTATCTAATCATTTTTTCAATTCACTTTGCTCATCTGATACTTTACAAGACGGTAAATGACAGCATCATCTGGAAACAATCTAAGACGGCTACTCAGATTGTCTCCTATGTCGTTAATATAGATCAGGAACAATAGAGGGACTATAACACTTCCTTGGGGGACGCAGGATATTAATTCTGTTTTACTCGACGACTTTCCGTTCTATTACTACGAACTGTGACCTTTCTGACAGGAAATCACGTATCCAGTCGCACAACTTAGACGATATTCCGCAGGCAGGCAATTTGGTTAGACGACCCTTGTGAGGAACGGTGTCGAAGGCCTTCTGGAAATCTAAAAATATGGAATCAATTTGACATCCCCTGTCGATAGCACTTATTACTTCGTAAGTATAAATAGCTAGTTGTGTTTCACAAGAGCGATATTTTCTGAATCCGTGCTGACTACGTGTGAATAAATCGTTTTCTTCGAGATAATTCACTATGTTCGAACACAGTATATGTTCCAAAACCCAACTGCAAATCGACGTTAATGATATGGGACTGTAATTCAGCGGATCACTCCTATTTCCTTTTTTGGGTATTGGTGAGTCTTGAGCAATTTCCGTTATTTAGGTACAGATCTTTCTGTGAGCGATCGGTTGTGTATAATTGCTGTATATGGTGCTATTGTATCAGCGTACTCTGAAAGGGACCTGACTGGTGTACAACCTGGACCGGAGGCTATGCCTTTGTTAAATGATTTAACCTGCTTTGCTACAACGAGTATATCTACTTCCGTGTTTCTCATCTTGGCATTTGTTCTTGATTGGAATTCAGGGATCTTTACTTCATACGCTTTGGTGGGTTTCGATATACCGTGTTTAATAACTCTG
Source organism: Schistocerca gregaria (assembly GCF_023897955.1). Lineage (NCBI taxonomy): Eukaryota > Metazoa > Arthropoda > Insecta > Orthoptera > Acrididae > Schistocerca > Schistocerca gregaria. The sequence continues at coordinate 571,809,726 of NC_064925.1, forward strand.
CTTTAGTGGCACTGTCATCAGTGACTTCACCATTGTTACCGCGCAGTGATGGTATTTATAGTATCTTGCTAGTGGTGTGCTTTTATGTATGAACAGAATCTCTTTGGGTTTCTTGCCAGATTCCTAGAGATAGTTTCGTTGTGGAAATTATTAAAAGCATCTCACATTGAAGTACGCGCCGTAATTCGAACTTCTGCAAAACTTTGCCAATATTGGGGATTTTGCGTTCTTTTAAATTTGGCGCTCTTCTTTCGCTGCTTCTGCAACAGCGATCTGACCCGTTTTGTGCACCATGGGGGATCAGTTCCTTCATTTATTAAATTATGTGGCATATATCTCTCAATTGGCGTCGATACTATCCCTTTAAAATCATTCCACATACTATCTACGCTTACAAGATCAGACCACAAGGAGTGAAGGCACAATTGATTAATGAAAGTATGCATGTATACTTGGGAACCAAAACCACCCTAAATGCAGTTGATTTTTCCTCGGTAAAATAGTACGCAGCAGCAGGACAAAGAAACATGTCACGCAGCCCGCAATGTACGTTCATGGTGCGAAGAGTACATGGATGAGTTAGCCGTGCTTCAATGGCCACCAGGCGCCGCGGATTTAAATATTTCAACCAAATCGTGAATCTGGGGGACCACCACCATCAGACAGCTCGAGCCACGGATCCTCACCCGAGTAACTGAGTGCAGCTGACCACGGCTCTGGCATTAGCATGGCTCCATACCTCTTTCGGTGCCTTCCAGAACCTCAGTGACGCTCTCCCTGTGCGTCTCGCAGCGCACCACCCAGCCAAACCCAGGTAGTGAGGCTTTAGACTGGTGGTTACACTAAGATGGCTGAACAGTGTAAGCAGGAAGTCTATCCCAGACACTCCTGCTTAGGGAGGGACGCCAAGGAGCACCTCGATGCAAACAGTGTTAGTAATTACAACAGCATCTGGAACTCAAACAGAGCTGAGGTAACATTTATTGACTGAAAGGATTTGGGAGGCTATCAAAGAGGAACGTGCGGCAGGCTTTCATCTGCTGTATGTGGTGTAGAAGGAGAACAGGAGTGTCACTATGCGAAGCGAGTCTCTGGAAGTGGGGCTCCTTGACTGAAGGTGAGTCCTGTGAGTGTGGTGGCCTTCGGGATGTACGTCACCATCAGACCATCTGGTCTGCAGAGCCTGCTACGTTCTGTTACTTGCAGCAAGTGATACGGCTACAAAGGCAATGCGGTTCTGGAGCTTATTGTTCATCTAACAGAAAATCAGCACTACTCGGCAGAATTTTGATATTTTTAATATTTTGTATTACTTAACTCCTGGACACGTAAAATAGATAAACAAATAATGTTTTCTCTGGTTATCGTTCTGTTTAGCAACAGATTAGAAATTAAGTAAATTTAGTTTTTGTATCATTAGTACATAACTTAACAGAGGATGGAATGGAAATCGTTATTTGTGGTCATCTAATATTAAGTTGGTATTCTGTATCAGATATATGTTGATTTCCAGTACGTCGAGTAGGATAAACGTTTTGCTTTTCGTAACAGAATGTAAAACTTCACGATCTACACGTGTCCCTCCATTTTTTATCCACAAAACGTCCATTGGAGTTGAAGTTGGATTCTGCTCGACGTATTGAAGGGCGATGTGTGAAATCCGGGTGGGGGGTCCGAGTCCTCACTCACAGTTTCCTGGCTAACAGCGGCGACAGTCTGGCAGTCACTGAGCTCTTCAAAAGTCTCAGTCATTGTCACATTCATTAATACATTCTTCAACTTCATTGGCAGGGACGTTCGGCTCCAGAGTTTGTAGATCTTTAACGATTTCCAGTGTGTCGCTGTTTTGCTCATCTTCGGTATGCTCATTTTCAGTCATAACTTGTGGCCAAAGCTTACGCCACGATTTCCGCACTGTGTCAGATTTCAATTCATCACATGCTGAAGCGATTGTGTAGATAGCCTCTTTGATGTTCCGGGATTTCATTGCTTCAAATAAGTTATGACCTCCTTCAGAGTTTTCCAAGGTTGAGCTGATATACTTTGTGCGATATCGCCTTTTTAACCATTCGATAACGCCCTGATCCATTGGTTGGGTGAGTGAGGTCACGTTAGTAGGCAGAAAGGGAGCCAAAGTCCCCTTTCACCAAATCTTCCTCAGATGGATGTGATGGTGCGTTATCCTACAGCAGTGGAGCACGAAGAGGCAGATTTTTTTGCTTCAAGTCTTTTTCGACCGATGGCACAAACTCACAAAAAACCCCTGATTTAAATGGTTGCAGTCCATCCAAGCAGATTTTTTACTGCGGTAATAAACCGGCAACGAAGATAAGTTTATGTTTTTGGATGCCCTCGGCTTGTTAGATTAGCCAGTGACGAACAAGGGGAGCTTGTTGGTACCTTCTGCGTTGCTACAAGGAATTACTCTTATAAGTTTCGTTCCTGCCACGGATTCATTTGAAGCTGCGACAGTTTTTTTTGCCAACATTTTAAAGTTCAGCCCTGTCTCGTCGATGTTATACACTTGGCAGAGTAACAGTTCATTTTCTTCTACAATTTCTTGAAATTTAACAGCAGCGGGAACGGCAGATAGTTTTTTACCGGAAATAGAAACAAATCGGACTCCCGTGACGAGTTTTCTAACGATCAATCCAGCCATCACTGGCAGCAAATTTACTTTTGGCTTCCAGTTTTTTGTGCAAAGCTATAGCTTTTTCTTTGAGAATTAGCCCGGGTATTGGAGTTCCTTTCCTTCTTTCTTGACAAAACCACATCCTCAATGCGTTATCAAGCAGTTCAAGTTTAGGCTTTTTCAATGTTTTGCGATTCTTCTGAGTGTTTTCATTGTCAGTCGTAACTGTATAGGATTCAATGTCTTTCCGATCCTTCCTCCAAGCCTTTATTGTCGTAACACCCACATTCAGTTCCTTTGCAATTTTTTGGAGCGATTCTCCTTCGTCCAGTCTTTGTAGTGCTGCTAATTTTTCATTTAGTGAAAGATTTACGTGTTTACGTTTGAATCCAGACATGTTGAAAAACAGGCAACAGTACACACAATGAATCAACAGCAATAAGAACTGTAGAGAACACGGAATAAAGAAAACAACAACGTTTCTTACTCCCAACAAAGGATAAAACAGCACAACAACGTACAGTGTAACAATATGCACAGCGATAGATACCGCAGTAATGGCCCGACAGGCGTGCAGTGAGTGACAAGTCGGCACAGGCTCATGAGGCTCAGTATGGTCGCACTGACCGGAGTGACGGGCCATCCGAGGTCGCATTAGAGGGTCCTGCTGTACTTCCCCCGTGCATAAACCCACTCTTTCACGCCGTGCTTAGGTTAGTGCCGTAAGAGAACCTATTCACTGTACGTGACGGTAGAGGGTGAGCGCACTGTGTAGTATTAGGTTTGTGTCGTGTGATAATGCCAGAAGGTGGAGGGGGAAACCTGCTGCTGGCACATAGCCTACATATCCTGAATGTTGCGTTGGGATAGCTGGGTCTGAAGTCCCCACGCTTCACCATCAACAGTGTCATAGCGTCGCACCAAGCAGTGGTATGGAAATTATCTTACAACACTGGTGCAGACTCTGGTAATCAGAAATTACACCACCACCTCCCCCTCCCTCTCCAACCCAACCTCAGGGACACCCCTTCCCATCCATACACTGGCTGTAAAAGTTTGTTTCATCACCAGGATTCGTATCGACTACATTGAAATCGAATACGGGCGTGCATTAGCTAGTCTGAGCTACTGAGGAGAGTTAACATCTCATACCATAATTTTCTCTAACAGCCCAAAGGAGGCTCTGATCTCAACGTCCCCAAAACTCTACAGTTCTTAATCATCAGACTTCGCTTTAGTGTTTATAAGAATGTTGAAAGCAGTGTGTTCAGTAAGCAGATAAACTTGGTAAATTTGGTTGCTGTTGTCGTTTTCACTAGTAAGACTGGTTTCATGCAGCTCTCCACACAAGTCTATCGAGCTGAAGCCGCTTAATCATGGATAACCATTGTAACCTACATCAGTTTCAATATGATTACTGTGTTCAGTCCCTTCTTAACAATTCTTATCTCCCATATACCCGCCCCCCCCCCCCCCCCCCCCAGTAACTAAATTCATGATCTCTTGATTCCGTAGGATGTACGCTATCAACTGATCCCTTCCTCAGTTATGCTGTGATCTAAATTTCCTTTTCCCCCCTTTAGATTCAGTACCTACTCATTAGTTAAAATCCAGCCCTGTAATTATCACCACTCACCTGTAGCACCACGTTTCAAAAAATTCAACTCATTTCTTGTCTTGACTGTACATCGTCCACTTTTCTCTTCTGTACAAGGCCACACTCCAGAGAAAATCATGCATAAGAAAGTTCCTAACGCTCAAATTTATATTAGATGTTAAGAAATTCCTATTTTCGAGACATACTTTCCTGCAACAGCCATTTTATATTATCTCTTCTCCGGCCATAATCAAATATTTTGCCGGCCGCGGTGGCCGAGCGGTTCAGTTCGGAACCGCGCAACTGGTTCGAATCCTGCCTCGGGCATGGATGTATGTGATGTCCTTAGGTTAGTTAGGTTTAATTAGATCTAAGTTCTAGGCGACTGATGACCTCAGATGTTAAGTCTCATAGTGCTCAGAGCCATTTGAACCATCAAATATTTTGAAACTTCCTGGCAGATTAAAACTGTGTGACGGACCGACACTCGAACTCGCGACCTTTGCCTTTCGAGGGCAAGTGCTCTACCAACTGAGCTACCCAAGCACGACTCACGCCCCGTCCTCACACCTTTACTTCTTCCAGTACCTCGTATCCTACCTTCCAAACTTTACAGAAGCTCTCCCGCGAACCTAGCAGAACTAGCACTCCTGAAAGAAAGGAGGTACTGGCGGAAGCAAAGCTGTGAGGACAGGGCGTGAGTCGTGCTTGGGTAGCCCTGTTGGTAGAGCACTTGCCCGCGAAAGGCAAAGGTCCCGAGTTCGAGTCTCGGTCCGGCACACAGTTTTAATCTGCCAGGAAGTTTCATATCAGCGCACACTCCACTGCAGACTGAAAATATCATTCTGGACCAAATATTTTGCTGCATAGATAGCGCTGCTTATCAACTACTTATAGTGTCTCATTTTCTAATCTGATTGCTTAGCATCGCGTAATTTAATTCAACTATCTTCCATTAAACATTTTGCTTGGGCGATTGTGAACATGACGTACAAATTATAAAAAATGCTGTCTGTAATTATGTTACCTTATTTTGCTAGAGGTTTCGTCTCTGAGCCATCAGCAACGGCAGGAAAATTATCCCAGGTGTATCACATGTCATACATGGTTTGAAATCAGTTACCACAAGAAACGATAATTGCTAAACTAATATAAAATCGAAAGTTGTAACAAATTAACAATATGACGTCACATTGCACAAGGACAACCCATGTATAGTAACATAAGTCAAAGCACTTCAAGGTCAACTGTTTTCCTTTCGCCTCCTCTTAATCCAAACAGTAAGGAGCAAATTTAATGAAAATGAGGATATGAACAATACGGTAGACATGTTATCAAAGACATGTTGGAGTAGGGCCATGAGCTGCGAGAGCTATTCGTAAAGTGAGGTCTGATCGGTCGCGAAATGGAAAGAACACTGAAAATCCGATGAAGCTTTGCAGAGCTGTGTTGGGCAATGTCTAGCTCGTTTCAGGTCTGGGGACACAGTGGGGACGTAAAAGATGCCTAGAACCATAGTGTCTCCCGCCCAGAGATTTCGCCTGTTTCACGCAACCCCACATAACGTAACTGTCATACATCCTCTTCTTCATGACAATTCCTGGCCGTACACTGCAGGTGCAATGAGGCATGCCTTCATCTTTATGGATAGGAACCGTTTGATCCCCCACCATACAAACCGGACTTAGCTCCCTCTGACGTTCATCTCTGCTCACATGAACCGATCGCTATGAATACAACATTTATCAGAGAGGACGAACTGCAGACCAGCGTAGAGAAATGACGGAAAGCTCAGGCGGCTGCCTAGTATGACAAGGATATCGGGAGCGTGTAATTCAGTGCAGGGACTGCAGAGAGAAGTAGCCTAAATGTGTAGCAAACTGTTGCAGATAAGACATTTTTTACTTTCACTGCGGTTTCCATTTCGCCACCGATCGGACCTTGCTTTCCGAGCAGTCATCGTGTAAGAGGTACTGGCCCATAAAGTCGTTATGAACAAAAAACCGAATGTCACTGGCTGCTGTCGGTTTCATCGTTTTCAATAAATATCTCTATACCTCGACGCTGGAAAAATGTACAAAAAGAGAAACTCTACCAGCCAGTTCACTGTTGCCGACTTGTTAATAAAATGAATGTAAAGGTGGGCCATCCCATTGTCCTCCACGCTTGCTAGCGAAATTAATTCCCCTGGAGTTCCTTTTACTCTGTATCGTTTCCCGTCCAGTTCCACGAGAGGACGTATACAGACCCCCGAAATGCAGGATGCGAAACAATAAATTTTTCACCGAATCGCCAAAGCGAGGGGCGCAATTACTCTGTGCGGAAGCGCCGGCAGCAGGAAGAGGGAGCCGCCCGGTCGCTACCTGCCGTGCCCGCCTGCCTCCTTTTGTTTCGCCGCTGTGTCCGCCAAGAGGACACAGGCAGGGCAGGCCGCTGTGTTCCCCCCACCCACGGGCAGCAGTCGCGCAACCCCCCACCGCCGTTCGGCAATGGTCGCGCGGGGCAATTAAAATGCTTTATCGCTGGTCTCATTCAGGCGAATGGCTCTCCATTCGGAGATCGAAACTGCCAGATATTATTTTAGATGAATGCGACTTAACGCCGACAGGGGCGGCAGTTCTGCGCGCTCGCGCGACGCCTGCTAAATGATAGAGCGTGAAGCGTGCTTCGCGAGTTAAAAGCTCCGCGCCTGGCTTTGTGCTCGATGCGCTGTGTACGGTGGTGTTTCGCGAGTCGCACATTCGACTCCTCGTAGGGGTCAATGCCGATTGCGTGAGCAGCGCAAAATTATAGACCTGGGGTGGCCAGAACGAGGCCAGCGAACTGCATGCGGCTGTTGCCTCCATATACTGACGGTTCTCGCCGTGTCAGTCGCGTAAGCGAACAAGATTCGTTTCACCTTCGAACCAAGTCATTCAATAAAAAAGAGAAAAACTCTTAAAGAATGTATTACGAGAACTGAATACAGCACATATTTATTTTTCAACTTAATCCCCCTCAAGTTCTATGAACGTATGTCAGCGCAGGACAAGCTTCTCCGCATGCAAAGAATTTTTCGGAACGGTTGCATAGCAAATTATGCACTGGTGCCTGGACTTCCTCAACATCAGTGACCCTTGATTCACAAAGAGCTTCTTTTAGTCGATTAAAACTAAGATAATCTGAAAGCAACAGGTCAGGTGAATACTTTGGGACGGGGTGTGGGGGAAAAGCAGACGAACTTCAGATTTCGCTGCACTTATCAGACCATCTTTCTTTCATTTCTGATGTCAAATGCTTTGGAATCTATCTCGTACACACTTTCCTGAAGATCAGTATTTCATTAACAGTATGGCAGGCTAATCCGACAATAGCGTTAATCGTTTCTGTAATATCACTAACCGCCTATTTTCCGATATCAACTCACCATGCCTGGCAGTCTAGTTCTCCGTGACTGGACACACTTGTGAGCGCGGCTGATCTTACAAGTCGCTTTGAACATACCTTACCATTGGAAAACTTGTGTTCGACACAAGTAACTTCGTAATGAAATTTTCACTCTGCACCGGAGTGTGCGCTGATATGAAACTTCTTGGTAGATCAAAACTGTATGCTGGATCTGTACGCGGATTCGGGACCTTTGACTTTTGCAGGTAAGTGCTCTATCATCTGAGCTACCCAGGCTCGACTCACCATTTGTCCTCACAGCTTTAATTCCACCAGCATTTCATCTTCTTCCTTCCAAACTTCACAGAAGCTCTCCGGCGGAACTTTTAGGACTAGCACCCCTGGAAGAAAGCTATGTCTCCGCAATTTCCTTTCTGCCATGAGTGCTAGTCTTCCACGTTTTGCAGGAGAGCCTCGGTGAAGTTTGGAAGACAGGGGATGAGATACTGGCGGAATTAAAGCTGTGAGGACCGTTCGTGAGTCATGCTTTGGTATCTCAGTGTGTAGAGCACTTGCCTGGAAAAGTCAAGGACCTCGAGCGCGCAGGTCGTGGCCTAACAGTTAGCGTTGCTGCCTCTGGATCACGGGGTCCCGGGTTTCATTTCCGGGTGGTTTGGGGATTTTCTGTGCCCGGGGACTGGCTATTTGTGTTGTCCTCATCATTTCATCTTCATCACCAGTCGTGACAGTGGCCAGTTAGGACTGTACTGCGTACGGCTGCTTATGACCGCGCAGTTGAGCGCCCCACAAACCAAACTTCGTCTTTATCGAAGATACCGAGTTAGAGTCTAGGTCTGACACACCATTTTGATCGGCCAGGAATTTTCCGCTTTCACCATATTCCACTGCTATCTGAAGCGAATTTGACTGGTTTCGACCATTCAGCTAACACAGATCTAATGACGCTCCATTGCTCCACGTTGGTGCAAACCTGCTGCGTTGCCGCCGTGTTGTTTCACTGATTCCCAGCGTCTCGTTCGCGAGGCAGGGGCGCCATCTAATAATAAATCTAGTTTTGGAAACCACCAAAAAGTGACAAGGAGGCACAAACTTCGTCCAATTTTTATATATTTTATCCATCTCTTCCGGTTATTTATTGACTGAGTCTTGTGTCCTGCACAGAGCAGATATTATCAGTGCCCACGTGTTTGCAGGTAGTTCAAAGAATTGTCCATTATATCCTGTTAGATGCCAACAGAGACCTACAATTCGTCTATACCTGCCTATATATACTTTATACGCCTATATATTATGTAAAGAGGGTAATGGAAGGTAGCTCGAACAAAAATACTCAATTTTCTTTCGTGTTGCACTTGAGTACTGAGCGAAGGAAAAGTGACTGTCTTCTTGCTTCTGCACGCCATAATCTTATCTTATTCTGGCGATCACTATACGAGATATACGGACGATGGAAAAATATGCGGTGACACCAAAAACACAAGAAATTACCATGCCTACAACAGTATATAAAAACCGTTGCCGTTTGTCTAGTGAGCATTAATTGCTTCACATGTGTAGGTTAAAGATTAAAATGCTGTTCCTAGTGGACCTCTTGATGTGTTGTTATGATTGCTTAACGTGCTGGATCGGTCTCAGGTGGAGACGCTTCATCTTCTGTGAAGAAAATTAGTAGGAAGTTCTGGAAATATACAATTGTGAGCAAAAGGTAGGGAACAAAGCTTTCTCCGTTATACACAGCCCACAGGAGGTAAATATCAAAACATGGAGTGAGAGTCGGTAGTGCTGCCGCCTTTGTGAGCGTGAGACACGGCTCAAGTCTGGCAGTGCAAGAACCGAACGTTATGGTGCCCAGGACTGGCTGCCGCAGCTGGGAAGAGAGACGGGTTAGCTGTCAAAGACCAACCTCATTGGCACCGATGTTAGGAAGAGTTTTACTGGTTTACTGCCTGAAATTAGAGAAGGAGGGAGGGACATTTTCTTTTAAGGCATGTTTATAGTGGTCGGAACTCAGCATATCCATGGCTAAACCATTCAAAAATGACACAGAGAAGGAAGAAGTGAAAACAAAAATCTTTCTTATTGGAAGGCACCTCACTAGCTGAGAAGCCAACCGCATTTTCGAGTGGATGAGCTGGCTGACTTAGAAATATTTAAGTGTGAGTTGCATTTACCTGTAGATGCTCGTTAATGGTGCAAAATCCGTGACTGATCTAGCAGCCATTTCACTATTGACCTGCAGAAAAATATGCTGATATCCACCCTCGGCAGTGAGACATAACGTTGGGACAGTAAATCATTAGTACTGTGTTTCTGTAGGCTTTTATGATCAATATACTTTCTGTTCCGACCCCAGATACAAACGCGTACCTTCTATAGAACTATTTGTCTAAATACTAACTTTACAGCAATCGTAGCATGACTTCACAAATATTATAGTCTTAAGCTGATTCACGATTACTGCAGTGAGACCTCCGATCCTTTAATCAGATTTGTCCGGTTAATATTCTGATATTGTCAATGTTTGTCGTATGATGTAATGTGCACTTTCTTGTAATAAAATGAATTGCGAGGGCATACAGTAACTAAGGCAACACATTATTTCCGAAAGCAGGTCGGTTTTATTCCGGATTGCAATACAATGGTATTTACCACAATTCTGGTTACAAAAACCTATTATTCAACATGATCACGTTCAAGGCGACGGCCTTACGTCACCTGGCGATACTCGCCGAAAAATTGTCACGATCAGCTTCGTACCGCTCCACACATTTGAGTACCTCAACTTATGGACGGGTGTGTTGGCACTACCAACAGAGACGTCCACTTCAACAGCGAAGTGTTTGATTGTGATCCGTCGATCACTTCGAATGATAATGTCCGTATGTTCCAACATCGCAGGAGCACAGTTGTGTTCGGTTGAGGGATCGAACAGGTTTGCGCGACCTTGTTGCGATGAAGCAGATGCCCTTGTCCAGCGACTCACCGTGCTTTTGTTTACTGTCACGTCTCAGTCGACATCCTGCAAGCCCCTCTGAATATCCGCGATACTCTGGTTTTACGCTAAAAGACACTCAAAGACAACTGTCTGCTTGCAATGCACCTGTGTTACAGATGACATTTTGAAGGCTCCATGTAGCGCGGTCATCTATCACAACTTCATGAAGCTATAGGGGCTGATGCGAGAATATTCCACATTTTATCAACCGAAATTGGCTGAGAATAAATGTTGTTACATTATTAATTGAAGGCTCCTCTGTAGGCACTACGTTCTTTTGTTGTCAGATTCAAAGGGCTACTTTGTCACGACTCTAAGTAAAACACACCAGAAGCCTTCAACATTCTAAGTCTCCAGTTACCTTTACTAATACTGATTTTACGTCGCTGTCTCATTTGGCGCCACTTCTTAGTATTATCCCTAAATATTTGTACAATGTGACGTTCTCAAGATGTTTACCACTGACTTTACAGTCAATAGCCGGCCGCAGTGGCCGAGCGGTTCTAGGCGCTACAGCCTGGAAACGCGCGACCGCTACGGTTGCAGGTTCGAATCCTGCCTCGGGCATGGATGTGTGTTATGGTCTTAGGGTAGTTAGGTTTAAGTAGTTCTAAGTTCTAGGGTACTGATGACCTCAGAAGTTAAGTCCCATACTGCTCAAAGCCATTTGAATCATTCGAATTTGCAGTCAATACTATACGGATATCACTCTACGTTATATGCATTACCTTAGATACATCTGCATTTAAAGAGATCTGTCGTTCGTAACAGCAGATGAAGCAAAGCAAGCGCTGTATCATGTATAAGATACAGAGGCGAGCGAGTGCACGGGACTTACCCTAGTTCACTGCCGCTAGTGCCACGTCATCGTAACGCGCCTGCATATAGTATTGCACCACATTTAACATAAAAGTAAAAATTAAGATTTGTGTGTAAAACTTTGTTAAAGTATAGTTCTATGTAATAATGTTTCAGGTAACAAATCTTAATGTTATAAAATTAGTAGTTTACGTAAAATTCACGTTTTGAAAGAAAAATAGGAGGCGCTAAATAATGACGCTAGGAAGCCAAAATTTGGTGAGAAGGTGCAGTAAGAAGTCATTAATGAGTGGTGCTGGTTTCCAAAACCATAAAACTAAAATTGACTCCAGAATCCGCGTTTTTCGGAAAAATCAGAGGCGCGAAATAATAGAGCTACAATATTGAAAATTGGTAGGATGCTTCAGTTCACCCTAATAATAATAATGGAAATACCACAATCAGTTACCTCTTCTAGTTTTTTAGTAATTTAGTAAAAACTACTTTTGTGAGTAAAATGTACATAAGCATTATAGATTAAGTACTTTAAATTTTAATGATAAAACAAATTCTTTAAGACCAATGATCAGATAGGACAATTAACAAAGCTACACCAAGTTTTAGTCTTGTAGCATAATTAACAGCTGATACAAGTCTTGATAAAGCTATAGTTCAGAGGTAACAATCTACCGTTAGCTCCATTGTAAAAATTCTAGAGAGTAAAGTTTTAATTTTAGCGGGCTGAGATTTTCTACGTGCTTCTGTACTGCTCAGATGTATGTATACAAAAATTGAGAAGTTTGTAAAGCTATTATTAAATGTGATATTTAAGATTATGTGCCTGAGATAGCGATCATTTGGACACTGCAGGCATCTGCATAGGAACGGAAAGAACAGATGCTCTCTTGGCGGTACGCGCCGGAGCTATATAAAAAGAGCGGCAGAGGCAGTAGTAAGCTCACTCCGCATTAGACCAACGCCTAGTCCACGCGAGCTTAACGTCCGATCGCGCCTCGCCTCGGGTGACGTCATAGCGGGCTGTGACATGTGCGTACTTAGCAATGTAAACGGACATTGAAAATCGCGAGGACTGTACACCGTCCTGGATCGTTTAGACTTCGGTAACAAACTGTTATTGTGCCGTCCGTGTGAAGTATAATTCCGCGTGGCAAGTGGTGACTAACTCCACTTTTAAGGCGAGCATTAATCTTTTTTTTAACATTATTGCGAACTATTAATAGAGCACCGTTAGTTAGAGTAATGAACTATTCGGGAGGAACTTGCTGTAGAAGTCGCCTCTGAACTATTAAACGATTGGCTGAATTAACAATATTTAATGTCTTTAGCATTTTCAGAAGTTTCGAGTAATTTGTGTGAGCCTTTAAGATAATAAAATCTTGTTTGGAACTTTAAATTTTATTGAAGCAGCCCTAATCCCGTGAAGAACTATGGATATTTTTCGTTTAGCTGGGCTGTACAGGAATGTGGCCGTGCAGACTGGGAACTAAGGTCAGTAAGTTTCCCTTCGCTTTCTGACTGGCCACCAAATTAGTTGCCAGGCTCGCGTGATTTAAGGTGGCAATGTTCAACTTTCATTCAACATTAAACAACGACTTCTTCGCCGTCCCACATATGTTGCATCGGCAATAGTCTGTTACGTGAAATGAACATTCAAACAACTCATTCGACAACTTCTTCGCCGCCCCACATATGGTGCATCGGCCGGGAAAACTGAATTAAAAGCAAATAAAAGTGCTCGATGTGTGAAAGCGATTGGTATAAATTAACGAACTCGGTAGGCAATAACAGGACACTGAATTGAACTAGTGTGGGAACAGTGTTACCAGTAAAGGCAGGTGTAGTGTATAAACAATAAGTGTCTACCGCTGTACGTTGGTTAGTGACGATGGTGAGAAAGGCGACGATGCTGGATCGCGGCTGCCGACGGCGCTGAGACTAAAGGAAGACGGTGCGTCATCGCGGAGCTGCGCTGATCTGCGAGACAGCTGCCGGCTGCGCCGAGCGGTCAACGGTGCCTTGCTGCCCCCCCCTGGAGCTATTGCAGTAGGCGATTCCTGTGGCGGTACTCGACGCTACGGCTGCTGCTGCTGCCTTCAATACGTCGCGACGCGTCGCATCACGATTGCTGGTACACCGCGACGACATCATTCGTCGAAATCAAGCATTTAAGTTAAGTCAAAGACTTTTAAAATATTTATTAACTGCTGCTAACAAACTAAAAGATATGGAAAGTAGTGTACATTTCAGAAGGGAACCGGTCTCTGACCAAGAATCCTCACGATCAGGAATTGAGTTTAATGAGGATGGTTCCATTAATCCCTCAAATATTGAACTAGAACGTAATTTGTCACCAGTAAATTATGACTTTAATTTAAATGAGAGTGCAGGGATGCAATCAATAAGTGAAATAGAAGTCAAAAGGGAGCCAGTAGAGTTGCTAACTTTGTCAGGTAGTGAAACTGAGCTCAATATATCTCCAGCTCAGTCAAGTCAAGAGATACAAAGTATCAAGGTAGAAGCTCCGGATTGGATGCAAATACTGTTTGCCAAACTCGAATCAAACCAAAATAAAATTGAGGCTAAAATTGAAAATAGTAATAAAGAGTTGGAGAATAAAATTGAGGTTAGTAATAAAGGGTTGGAAAATAAAATTGAAAATAGTAATAAAGAGTTGGAGAATAAAATTGAGGATAGTAATAAAGAACTAAAAGAAGAACTGCAATCAAAATGGAATAGTTTGAATTATAAGATAGATGCTATTCATCATGACATTCAAGTAAAAGTAGGGCAACAGTTAACTAAAATGCATAGTACTTTCAAATGTGAAATAGATCAAATTCAAAAAAATTATCAAGAGGCAGATGAACTTTTGGAAGAGAGGTTGTCCGAAAGATTGAGCAACGAGTCCAAACTTTGCTCTGACAAAGTTAAAGAGGTACAAATTAAAGTAGATACTTGTCAGAAAAACATTGAGAAAGTAAAAGAAACCTGTACCGAAATTCGTGGTGCAGTGGAACAAAGATGTTCTGCCAGGATAGAAGCAGTAGAGTCACAAGTAGAGGAATTAAATACTAACATTGCTAACCTAGAAAATAGAGTAACCTGTGTTAATTCTAGTCATTCTACTGTACAGCATGTGACTTCAGTTGACGCCGCTTTTATAGGGTGTCGACAGTTTTTGCGCTTTGATCCTGATAAGTACATTCACCCTCTTGAATTTTGGAATGACTTTGAGGATGTTCTCCCCAACACTTGGTCAGAAAGAGAAAAAATTTCATTTATAAGAAGTCATTTGTCAGGTGATGCTTTGCGATGGTCAGCGGATGTAATGATCAAATCTAAAACTTTATCTGAATTTAAGTCTGCATTTCTCAACGAATACTGGTCACATAACAAACAAAATGATGTGTTAAGGGAATTCTGGAGTGGTAAGAAGTTTTTCCCAGGGCGTGAATCAGTAAAGGATTTCGCTAGGAAGTGGGTTTCAAGACTGTCACATTTGACAGAAAAGATGAAGCCAGATATGATCATTATGGGTTTAGAAAGTAAGCTGCCGTTGTACTGGCAGAAGAGGATCATTTCCGCCCCTAGAGATAATATAGACAAATTTATTGAATATCTGGAAAGAGTGGAAAGAGTAGCTGCTGCTGAGGAGCAGGTGCAGCAGAATAACAAATCTTCTAACAATCACGTACAAAATAATGGAAACGTGAACGTTAGAAATATGGAAGTTAGGCACACCAAAACAAACTATCGAAACCAAAGCCGTGGCAGAGGAAGAGGGGGTAGATACTCACCACGCTTTCGTAACAACTACTATGACGAAAGTGGAGAAGTAAATATTATGCCATTAAGACAAGAAGGGAGTCATGATGCTACTATATCTAGTGGTGTCACAGATGAACACAACAGGCCGCGTGTGGGAAACTAAATCCCGTCTATGAGGAAACTGGCGCTCACCAGGCGGTAACAGTAACACAGCCAGTAACGGAAACACAGACAATCAGCCAACATACACAGACAGACAACATGGATGACGAAATAAATACAGATAATACCAGTGATGTGTTAAGCCACTCTCACAAAATAGTGGATAGTATTTTGGATACACTAGAAAAATGGGTCAAGGAAGAACAGGAACTCAAGGTAGATAATGGGGAAGAAATAGATAATGGGTTTGAGTCTGATGGGAATAATGATGAAGTAAAAGCCTACATCTTCGATGAAAATGGCAATCTAAAAGCTGAAGTAGAAGTAGCAGAAGTAGAATCAGTACTGCAAAACTTTAGAGAGGAGGAAATGATGAATGAAGGGGGTAGAAATAGTAACGAGGTGAAAGAATCTAGTAGCTGTGTAAACGTGCCACAAATGGTTGAAGGTGACGACATTCTTATGAACAGCAATATTGCGCAGGGACGCAGTTGCTCAGAGGTAGAGGATAGTTTGGCTGATGTGCAGCAAACAAAAGTAGAAAAAGTCGTCAGATGCTTCGATTTAAAGTTAGTGGACAGATTAGAGAAAGCAGCTAAGATTATAGAGCATGATGAGCCCCAGGATGTAAATGTAAATGTAATTGCAACTGATCAGAATTACTTTAGCTGGAAGAACATAGAACGAGATTTATTAGACGAGGTGTGTGAGCAACCTGTTCAATGTAAAATAACTCACCCTGTTATCAAAGTAAACATATCAGGAGTCACTGTGCGTTGTCTGCTTGACAGTGGCAGTGAAGCAAGTGCTTTATCACAAACATTTTTTGACACCATACCCAATAAAGAGAAGTTAACAGTTATGAAAGTAAGTGGCTTAAAGATTATAGGTGCTACTGGAAAAGTCTCTAGACCAGTTCAACACGAAGCTTTGATACCCATTGGTATAAATGACGTAGTAATAGATCATCCTTGTTTGATTGTGCTAGGCTTAAGTGTTGATATGTTGATTGGTACTGATTTCTTATCAAAGTACCAGGGAAAGATCAATTTTGATCAGAACAACTTAATTTTAACTTTACCTGACTCTAAAGTGATAAGAGAGTCTTTTATAGGAAGTCATATAGGCGGTAGTAATGAAACTTGGGAACTGCCTATTAGAGTAATAAAGAATAAAGGATACTTGCAGGAAAATTTGGTTTTCAGTGAGAATGAGGAAAGTGCATTGGATGAGAAGAAAGCACAGGCCAGGGCAAATATACGCAAAAGAGCTTTAGATAGGAAAAAGAGGCATGATGCAAGGGCTTCCCCCACTAGTTTTAAAATTGGTGAGCTAGTGCTGGTCAAAACAAAAGAAAAATCAAAGAAAATTTCTGCAGAAACTAAAAAGTTTATGCATGTATATCATGGACCATTTAGAATAGTAAGTAAACCTCATGCAAATGCCTATCGTTTGGAATATCCAAAGAGTAAGAGAGAACTAGGTCTAAGAAATATTGTGGATCTAAAGGAATTTAAAATTAACAGTAATTAATTACTGTAGGGAGTCTGCCACTCTTTGGCGGATACACGGTTTGGCGTACCGTGCAGTCCCAGCTGGGTGAAACTTTATTTCCTTTTCAAGTTTCATTCCCTTCTTCTGGTCTATCATAACAGGTAAGAATCACATATGTCTTCATGTTGTATATATGCTATTAGGTTTTAAGTATTCTTAGTAAGGATCTACCTAGTGAATGGCAAAACAAAAGTCTGAGTACCAATAAGAGGCAAACATGGCTAAAATAAATAAATTAAAATATTTCATGTAATTGTAAAGGGTTAGAAACTACAACTAAGAGAGACACTTTGCAGTATACGAAGTACGGTATGAATATGAATAATCCATGAGATTATGCAGGAGGTAGTATGTTGCTAGAAATAAGGTTGTCTGAAGGAAAACAGCGTAAGAAGGTAATGCTCATAGAGGCAAGCAATGGCGTTTTAGAATTAAATAAATGGAGATGTGTGGAAGTGGTGTGAGGATCGCACCAAATATATAGAAACAGGACGTCAATAGGCTGACAAAAGGAAAAGGGAGAAAGAAGTGGAGAAATGAAGTATTTTGAATCTGGAAGAAAAGGGAGAAAATGAATAAGGTGAAGAAGTGAAGTAAGTAAATTGAAGTAAATGATGTAGGATTAAAGAATAATTCCCTCACGTCTCGTGAAATGGTGAAAAACGCTAAATCTTGCTTGAGGCAAATAAATAGTTAAACAGACAACAGAAACACACAAATATTGGAAAATGCAGAAATTTGGAATCGGTGTACTGAAAATAACTAATTTCTTTAGTAATTCATACAATAAAGCAAAGTGCTGGTCAGCAAATGACTTCTTTGATGAACTAATCCATACGATAATTAAGCCAGAGTACATTAAAACTAAAAGGTTACTCAATTTTCTAAGTTGAAGCAAGATCTTAATATATTAATTTGCTAAAAGAATTTTCACTATTTAGGAACCTAAAAGATTATTTATGAAAGAAGAAAGTAGGAGCTATTGTATCAGATACGACTTAGTGCTAAATGTCTTTCTGACAACTTCACAATTAGTAAAATAGTGCCAGAATATAAACTATAAAATGTACTTTGTCCTACCTTAGATATAAGTTGAAAACAGAAACTTAGACTGTATTGTCTGTTTCTCAGGGACATGCAGGCTGCATGAATGACTGACAACAAGCGGTAGGGAGATTGGAAGTAGAGACGCAAACCACAGTGAATACAATTTCCTCCCACAATTTTGTCAATCAGTGAAATTAAATGAGTGTTACAATAGGACACCCACCACAGTGCCGAGTATTATAGTAAAAGAAAAATGTGAGTGCGTTGCAGTGATAAAAGTCGTGTGTATTTTCTTTTTCAGGAAGAGACTGATTTTAAAGAAAAAAAAAAATAACTATTTTGTAACCATTGAAAAATTTATATTTCCATGTAAATGTATATAAATAATTTGTGAATGTCTTCTGTACTAGGTTTTCTATGTGTATATGAGTATGGTTATTTTGTGTATGTAGTAATAAGGAATTTCCTAAGAAGAAGCAACTTAAGTTGAAAGAGGTATACTAAAGTAATCCATCGCTTGTTTGTTCTTTTAGAAATTTAATTTTGTTCAAAAATAGATTTTCACGAAAATTAAAAAGGGGGTGATGAAGCAAAGCAAGCGCTGTATCATGTATAAGATACAGAGGCGAGCGAGTGCACGGGACTTACCCTAGTTCACTGCTAGTAGCGTCACGTCATCGTAACGCGCCTGCATATAGTATTGCACCACATTTAACATAAAAGTAAAAATTAAGATTTGTGTGTAAAACTTTGTTAAAGTATAGTTCTATGTAATAATGTTTCAGGTAACAAATCTTAATGTTATAAAATTAGTAGTTTACGTAAAATTCACGTTTTGAAAGAAAAATAGGAGGCGCTAAATAATGACGCTAGGAAGCCAAAATTTGGTGAGAAGGTGCAGTAAGAAGTCATTAATGAGTGGTGCTGGTTTCCAAAACCATAAAACTAAAATTGACTCCAGAATCCGCGTTTTTCGGAAAAATCAGAGGCGCGAAATAATAGAGCTACAATATTGAAAATTGGTAGGATGCTTCAGTTCACCCTAATAATAATAATGGAAATACCACAATCAGTTACCTCTTCTAGTTTTTTAGTAATTTAGTAAAAACTACTTTTGTGAGTAAAATGTACATAAGCATTATAGATTAAGTACTTTAAATTTTAATGATAAAACAAATTCTTTAAGACCAATGATCAGATAGGACAATTAACAAAGCTACACCAAGTTTTAGTCTTGTAGCATAATTAACAGCTGATACAAGTCTTGATAAAGCTATAGTTCAGAGGTAACAATCTACCGTTAGCTCCATTGTAAAAATTCTAGAGAGTAAAGTTTTAATTTTAGCGGGCTGAGATTTTCTACGTGCTTCTGTACTGCTCAGATGTATGTATACAAAAATTGAGAAGTTTGTAAAGCTATTATTAAATGTGATATTTAAGATTATGTGCCTGAGATAGCGATCATTTGGACGCTGCAGGCATCTGCATAGGAACGGAAAGAACAGATGCTCTCTTGGCGGTACGCGCCGGAGCTATATAAAAAGAGCGGCAGAGGCAGTAGTAAGCTCACTCCGCATTAGACCAACGCCTAGTCCACGCGAGCTTAACGTCCGATCGCGCCTCGCCTCGGGTGACGTCATAGCGGGCTGTGACATGTGCGTACTTAGCAATGTAAACGGACATTGAAAATCGCGAGGACTGTACACCGTCCTGGATCGTTTAGACTTCGGTAACAAACTGTTATTGTGCCGTCCGTGTGAAGTATAATTCCGCGTGGCAAGTGGTGACTAACTCCACTTTTAAGGCGAGCATTAATCTTTTTTTTAACATTATTGCGAACTATTAATAGAGCACCGTTAGTTAGAGTAATGAACTATTCGGGAGGAACTTGCTGTAGAAGTCGCCTCTGAACTATTAAACGATTGGCTGAATTAACAATATTTAATGTCTTTAGCATTTTCAGAAGTTTCGAGTAATTTGTGTGAGCCTTTAAGATAATAAAATCTTGTTTGGAACTTTAAATTTTATTGAAGCAGCCCTAATCCCGTGAAGAACTATGGATATTTTTCGTTTAGCTGGGCTGTACAGGAATGTGGCCGTGCAGACTGGGAACTAAGGTCAGTAAGTTTCCCTTCGCTTTCTGACTGGCCACCAAATTAGTTGCCAGGCTCGCGTGATTTAAGGTGGCAATGTTCAACTTTCATTCAACATTAAACAACGACTTCTTCGCCGTCCCACATATGTTGCATCGGCAATAGTCTGTTACGTGAAATGAACATTCAAACAACTCATTCGACAACTTCTTCGCCGCCCCACACAGTGGACATATAGCCCTATCTTTCTGCATGTCCTTGCGATCGTTCCATGGTAATACTTTTCTGCAGAGAGCTGCAGCGTCGGCGAACAGTGTTATCGTGAGCAATTTGAGGCTGTTTCATGTAGCAGACTGCTAGTGCCTTGTGGAAGTGATGTCTGCAGGACACTGGCTCAGTGAATTAGAAATTTGACCTTTTGTACGAAGTTTTCGATCGTTAAATTGTTTGCAGTTAATGTACGCTGGAAAGTAAAAATTTCTGCCGGAGTAGGTCAATGCCTGTGCACTTTCTGAATTGTACTATTTCAGAATGAATTTATGAACTTAAAATAGTGTTCTGTCTGTTTATTTAGTATTGAGGTACAGGGCATAACGGCCGTCTCATTGTGCGTTGCTTTCAAGTGCCTGGAAATTTACATATCTGTCATTGTTATTTGCATAAGCAGCCTTAAGTAAGCATGCTGATTGAGCTTTTTGACCGCTTGAGCTCACGGTTGTCAACTACGACGTGTCAACACGGTGTTAACGTTGAATTCTCGTGGTCTGCTGTTTACCCTTACCTTACGGCTATTGGTTGCAAGCCGAATTATTCTATTTGCTTGTTAGTAGTAACAGTTCCTTGAATATTTGCCCAAGCTGTAATTATGATTTTGGTGTTAGCCGACGAAGTATTTAGGCCACTTTTTTAAGCCCATCACTGTCTAGCGTGCTTGAAATTATCTCTTGAATTTTTTTGTAGTAATGCAGCACCTGTTTCCCGGGCAGCTGCGTCAGCGTCCTACCTGACGGCGACATCACTGTTGCTTCCTACGGAGCCTTGGCCAACAAGCAATTTAATTAAACACCCTATTTTATTCTATCTTATTAGGTGTTGTTAACGTTAATCATGAATATTTTTACCCAGCCATTTGATACAGTTATTTTTTAAGTGTTAAGCTTTCCTTTTGTTGATGTAACTTGCATCTGATTTAAACCAAATGTTTTAAGATTCTGAATTTTGTTTGCTTTTGCATTTGTTAGACTCAATGACTTAAAAGCTACCAATAGTTTTTGATTTCAAGTAGGATTTTAAACAAGTCATGAGAAATATCCAAACAACTGTAGAAAGATTTTCTTGCATTATTCGTCACTGTCAGCTTACGAAAAGCTGGTAACAAAATTTAGAGATCCAGTATTTACGAAAAACTATTAAACAGATCTACAGCTTATAATGTCCATCTTGCGCAAGAACTGTAAGGTAGGTTTCGTTCAGAGGCACATTGGTAATATTTTTTCCTCGTTCCATTTGTGTGTGGAAAGGTAAAGGGAATAACTAGCAACGGTACAAAATACGTTCCTCTATGCACTGTGGAGTAGTCTGTAGAATATGTATGTATATATGTACACGGCCTGAGAATAAATGTGAAGCACATAGATGACACGGAGGGATGTCAATGTAGCTTTCTACACGTACACAGCATAGGCAGGTACATAAGATATGACTTGTTCTCTGTGACACGTAGAAAGGCCAAAAGAACAAATTAATGTTTCACCGTGTTTGTTCTTGCTACCAATACTGCTAGTGTATATCAGAGGAATGACCAACTTCATATGCTGATTGATCGCTGAACGACACGGAGATGCAGCAACTTGTCTGAGACAATATTGCGACTGAAAGAGTTTTAAATGGGTCTAGTCTAGAAATAGTAGGGGGCAGTGAAGTGAAGTGGAAGGAAGACAAGGATTTCTGGTCAGATGAGTATCGGGTAATATCAACAGCAGCAGAAAATGGTATAGCAGGTGTAGGATTCGTTATGAATAGGAAGATAGGGCAGAGGGTGTGTTACTGTGAACAGTTCAATGACCGGGTTGTTCTAATCAGAATCGACAGCAGACCAACACCGACAACGATAGTTCAGGTATACATGCCGACGTCGCAAGCTGAAGATGAACAGATAGAGAAAGTGTATGAGGATATTGAAAGGGTAATGCAGTATGTAAAGGGGGACGAAAATCTAATAGTCATGGGTGACTGGAATGCAGTTGTAGGGGAAGGAGTGGAAGAAAAGATTACTAGAGAATATAGGCTTGGGACAAGGAATGAAAGAGGAGAAAGACTAATTGAGTTCTGTAACAAGTTTCAGCTCCTAATAGCGAATACTCTGTTCAAGAATCACAAGAGGAGGAGGTATATTTGGAAAAGGCCGGCAGATACTGGAAGATTTCAATTAGATTATATCATGGTCAGAAGGAGATTCCGAAATCAGATACTCGATTGTAAGACGTACCCGGGAGCAGATATAGACTCAGATCACAATATAGTAGTGATGAAGAGTAGTCTGAAGTTCAAGACATTAGTCAGGAAGAATCAATATGCAAAGAAGTGGGATACGGAAGTTCTAAGGAATGACGACATCCGTTTGAAGTTCTGTAACTCTGTAGATACAGCAATAAGGAATAGCGCAGAAGGCAACACAGTTGAAGAGGAATGGACGTCTCTAAAAAGGGCCATCACAGAAGTTGGGAAGGAAAACATAGGTACAAAGAAGGTAGCTGCGAAGAAACCATGGGTAACAGAAGAAATACTTCAGTTGATTGATGAAAGGAGGAAGTACAAACATGTTCCGGGAAAATCAGGAATACAGAAATACAAGTCGCTGAGGAATGAAATAAATAGGAAGTGCAGGGAAGCTAAGATGAAATGGCTGCAGGAAAAATGTGAAGACATCGAAAAAGATATGATCGTCGGAAAGACAGACTCAGCAAACAGGAAAGTCAAAACAACCTTTGGTGACATTAAAAGCAACGGTGGTAACATTAAGAGTGCAACGGGAATACCACTGTTAAATGCAGAGGAGAGAGCAGATAAGTGAAAAGAATACACTGAAAGCCTCTATGAGGGTGAAGATTTGTCTGATGTGATAGAAGAAGAAAAAGGAGTCGATTTAGAAGAGATAGGGGATCCAGTATTAGAATCGGAATTTAAAAGAGCTTTGGAGGACTTACGGTCAAATAAGGCAGAAGGGATAGATAACATTCCATCAGAATTTATAAAATCATTAGAGGAAGTGGCAACAAAACGACTACTGGTGTGTAGAATATATGAGTCTGGCGACATTCCATCTGACTTTCGGAAAAGCATCACCCACACAATTTCGAAGACGGCAAGAGCTGACAAGTGCGAGAATTATCGCACAATCAGCTTAACAGCTTATGAATCAAAGCTGCTTACAAGAATAATATACAGAAGAATGGAAAAGAAAATTGAGAATGCGCTAGGTGGCGATCAGTTTGGCTTTAGGTAAAGTAAAGGCACGCGAGAGGCAATTCTGACGTTACGGCTAATAATGGAAGCAAGGCTACAAAAAAATCAACACACGTTCATAGGACCTGTCGACCTGGAAAAAGCGTTCGACAATATAAAATGGTGCAAGCTGTTCAAGATTCTGAAAAAAGTAGGGGTAAGCTATAGGGAGAGACGAGTCATATACAATATGTACAACAACCAAGAGGGAATAATAAGAGTGGACAATCAGGAACGAAGTGCTCGTATTCAGAAGGGAGTAAGACAAGGCTGTAGCCTTTCGCCCCTACTCTTCAATCTGTAAATCGAGGAAGCAATAATGGAAATAAAAGAAAGGGTCATTAGTGGAATTAAAATACAAGGTGAAAGGATATCAATGACACGATTCGCTGATGACATTGCTATCCTGAGTGAAAGTGAAGAAGAATTAAATGATCTGCTGAACGGAATGAACAGTCTAATGAGTATACAGTATGGTTTGAGAGTAAATCGGAGAAAGACGAAGGTAATGAGAAATAGTAGAAATAAGAACATCGAGAAACTGAACATCAGGATTGATGGTCACTAAATCAATGAAGTTAAGGAATTCTGCTAGCTACACAGTAAAATAATCAATGACGGACGGAGCAAGGAGGACATCAAAAGCAGACTCGCTATGGCAAAAAAGGCATTTATGGCCAAGAGAGGTCTACTAATATCAAATACCGGCCTTAATTTGAGGAAGAAATTTCTGAGGATGTACGTCTGGAGTACAGCATTTTATGGTAGTGAAACATGGACTGTGGGAAAACCGGAACTGAAGAGAATCGAAGCATTTGAGATGTGGTGCTATAGACGAATGTTGAAAATTAGGTGGACTGATGAGGTAAGGAATGAGGAGGTTCTACGCAGAATCGGAGAGGAAAGAAATATGTGGAAAACACTGATAAGGAGAAGGGACAGGATTATAGGACATCTGCTAAGACATGAGGGAATGACTTCCATGGTACTAGAGGGAGCTGTAGAGGGCAAAAACTGTAGAGGAAGACAGAGATTGGAATACGTCAAGCAAATAATTGAGGACGTAGGTTGCAAGTGCTACTCTGAGATAAAGAGGTTAACACAGGGAAGGAATTCGTGGCGGGCCGCATCAAACCAGTCAGTAGACTGATGGTTAAAAAAAAAAAGTCGTGTGCCTTAGTTGGGCCAACTGGACGAATTGTGGAGCATTTGTATGTATCAGTGGCCTCGTGTTGGACTGCTTTGGAACGTGTGGTAGGCAACTTTGTCACCTAGTTTCTGATCGGCTACGTCTGTCCATCACAGGGGAAGTTCTCCGTATTGTACACCAAGAACATTGTAACTCCTTCACATCTACATCTACATCTACATGATTACTCTGCAATTCACATTTAAGTGCTTGGCAGAGGGTTCATCGAACCACAATCACACTATCTCTCTACTATTCCACTCCCAAACAGCGCGCGGGAAAAACGAACACCTAAACCTTTCTGTTCGAGCTCTGATTTCTCTTATTTTATTTTGATGATCATTCCTACCTATGTAGGTTGGGCTCAACAAAATATTTTCGCATTCGGAACAGAAAGTTCGTGACTGAAATTTCGTAAATAGATCTCGCCGCGACGACAAACGTCTTTGCTTTAATGACTTCCATCCCAACTCGCGTATCTTATCTGCCACACACTCTCCCCTATTACGTGATAATAGGGGAGAGCTGCCCTTTTCTGTACACTTTCGATGTCCTCCGTCAATCCCACCTGGTAAGAATCCCACACAGCGCAGCAATACGCTAGCAGAGGACGAACGAGTGTAGTGTAAGCTGTCTCTTTAGTGGACTTGTTGCATCTTCTAAGTGTCCTGCCAATGAGACGCAACGTTTGGCTCGCCTTCCCCACAATATTATCTATGTGGTCTTTCCAACTGAAGTTGTTCGAAATTGTAACACCCAGGTACTTAGTTGATTTGACAGCCTTTAGAATTGTACTATTTATCGAGTAATCGAATTCCAACGGATTTCTTTTGGAACTCATGTGGATCACCTCACACTTTTCCTTATTTAGCGTCAATTGCCACCTGTCACATCATACAGCAATCTTTTCTAAATCGCTTTGCAACTGATGCTAATCTTCGGATGACCTTACTAGACGTAAATTACAGCATCATCTGCGAACAACCTAAGAGAACTGCTCAGATTGTCACCCAGGTCATTTATATAGATCAGGAACAGCAGCAGAGGTCCCAGGACGCTTCCCTGGGGAACACCTGATATCACTTCAGTTTTACTCGATGAATTGCCATCTATTACTACGAACTGCGACCTTCCTGACAGGAAATCACGAATTCAGTCGCACAACTGAGCCCATAGCCCATAGGCCCACAGTTTGATTATAAGTCGCTTGTGAGGAACGGTGTCAAAAGCTTTCCGGAAATCTAGAAATACGGAATCGACTTGAGATCACCTGTCGATAGCGGCCATTACTTCGTGCGAATAAAGAGCTGGCTGCGTTGCACAATAACGATGTTTTCTGAAACCATGCTGATTGCGCATTAATAGAACGTTCCCTTCGAGGTGATTCATAATGTTTGAATACGGTATATGCTCCAAAACCCTACTGCAAACAGATCTATCGGTGAGCGAGCGGTTGTATATGATTGCTAAGTAGGGAGCTATGTATCAGCGTAATCTGCAAGGAACCCAATCGGTATACAATCTGGACCTGAAGACTTGCCCGAATCAAGCGATTTG
Organism: Schistocerca gregaria; assembly: GCF_023897955.1. Taxonomy (NCBI): domain Eukaryota; kingdom Metazoa; phylum Arthropoda; class Insecta; order Orthoptera; family Acrididae; genus Schistocerca; species Schistocerca gregaria. The sequence continues at coordinate 571,836,030 of NC_064925.1, forward strand.
AGTTGCTTCGCAACCCGTAAGGTATCTACTTCTAAGAAAATCATGCTAGCAGCTGTTCACGTTTCAAATTCTGGAATATTCCATTCGTCTTCCCTGGTGAAGGAATTTCGGAAAACTACGTTCAATAACTCCGCTTTTGCGGCATAGTCGTCGGTAACAGTACCATCGGCACTGCGCAGCGAAGGTATTGACTGCGTCTTGCCACTTGTGTACTGTACATACGACCTGAATTTTTTCAGATTTTCCACCAAATTTCTAGACAATGTTTCGTTGTGGAACCTATTAAAGGCATCTCGCATCGAAGTCCGGGCCAAATTTCTCGCGTCTGTAAATTTTAGCCAATCTTCGGGATTTCGCGTTCTTCTGAACTTCGCATGCTTTCTTCGTTGCCTAAGTGGAACATTGTGTGTCAGTCCAGCGGGAAATGCTTTCGGATGAACCCGTTATCAACAGATGCGAAGACATTCGTGCAGTTATGTGGTGTCCCTCATGTTTTCTCGGCTGGACTAATTAATGGTGTGCGTTCGGATATTCAGTCGAGTACACCGTTAGTCGGCTACGTCGTGCTTCTGGAAACTATGTCATTCAATATTTGCTTCCTTTTCCCGTTTAACAGAAGATTAAATTAGAATCCGTACAAGTTTGTCTACGAACGAAACGACACTGCATTCTCTGGCATTCGCGGAAGGTAAGGGGCGCCAGCAAAGGGGAAAAAGAAATTGCTTGTCGCGTAGCAGTGGCGCTAAGTGGGCGTCACTGAAGATAATTCGAGTGGGAGGCGTAAATTATCACGTCGCCCGCGATTTCCGGCCTGCGAAGACGACGGAAAATGAGAGCAGCTAGGAGGAGACCTGGAGGGGCGCGAGAAGGCGATAAATTAAGGAGCGCAGCCAGTGCAGCGCAGTGCGGCACGCGGCGACGGCGGGGTCCCCAGTCATTAAGGGCAGCCGGCCCGAGCTACAGGCGGCTGGCAGATTTAGCGTCCGCTCGAATAACCTAGGAGGCAACCACCCACACCTGTCGCCGCTCATTACGCGCTTTAAAAAACGCACTGAAAGCGAAAGGCGAACCTGACGGTTTTGTCTCGTTCTGTTAGTATCACGTCTGCCCAGCACAGCGGTGGGCTGAAACAAGTGACTTCACAGCTGTTACTCTATTTGATATGATACCCATTTCACACAGTAATGCTCGATGTAGTTTATCAATCATTACAGATGTCGGAGTTCTCAAGGCCTGACCAACAGGTACTCTTTCGAACACGCTTATTCGAGACACGCTGCTACGTTTTGACCATCGAAACTATGATTGGGGTGGCATCCCTCTACTCACTGAGGGTTAAACGCCTCACGGCTCAGAGCATTCAATTTCTCGTTTCAGTTGGGAAAAAAAAATTCAAGATTACGACTCGGTTCACACTATATTCATCCAGCAGCTGCTCTCTTCCGTCCTTGGGATCCTAGTTTCAGAAAGAAAAACGGACTAATCATTAACTATGCCGTGAATCCACACCATAATGTGATGCATTCATTATGCAGAAGAACTTCACGAACGTTCGTTGGCGGTGACGATCCCCAGATGCCACAGTTCTGAGTGTCCACTGTTCCAGTGGGCGTAATGTGCCATTCTTGATTCCACAACATGTTCCAACTTTAACCCTTACAAGAAACACAAGAGCATAGTCTACTCGATAGTATTCGTCATGCCTCATGCCGGCCGTTGTGGCCGAGCGGTTGTAGGCGCTACAGTCTAGAACCGCGCGACCGCTGCGGTCACAGGTTCGAATCCTGCCTCAGGCATGGATGTGTGTGATGTCCTTAGGTTAGTTAGGTTTAAGTAGTTCTAAGTTCTAGGGGACTGATGACCTCGGAAGTTAATTTCCATAGTGCTCAGAGCCATTTGAACTATTTTGTATTCGTCATGTAGCAAAAGTTAGTGAGTAATGTGGAATTCTTACGGATGTCATTTCACAATTATTCTTAGCCCTTTTCGAATGTTGGACCATTAAAAGTTGTAGCTGGGGTGACGCAGCTCATGATCTGCTTAAAGTTTGCACAATGCCTCCAGCATTCTCAGCCATGACATCTGCAAATCCTTCAACAATTTGTGGTGCAACTGCCCATGGCCGTTTTCCAAATACAATTCCCAAATCGACATTTCTTCAAGATTATGGAGAAAGAAAATTCTCCGGATTCCTTTATTGCACCGATATTCGAAAAGAACATCAGCGCTTTCTCTGTTAATTTGCTAAAACGCCTTTATGAATAAGTTCTGCCTAGACCCACGTCAACTGTCTACAACTGTTACTCACACTGATGCTTGTGTTGCAACCCTACGTCACCACAACAGGAACGGTGCCTAACGGCGAGTCAAGATACTAACACTATAACGACGCAAATGTTGCAGCGCACAGTCTGAACACCATTCCTATAAAGCTGGGTACCCATACGGTAAATAGTTTTCGGTCTACACTGGCTAAAGGAGGCAAAGTTTAATTGCAAGCACCCTGTACATTGAATACAATTCCCTTCCCAGTGCTCGCTCGGAAACTGGATCTCAGTTCGCTGGCAGCAGTAATTACTGTTTGGTTCCTAAACCGACTGCCCCTGACACGGCTTCAGACTCGTATCTAGTCGCTGTCGGTTATGATTTCTTTACGACCATCGTTCTTGAGCCGTGTTACATGGCTGCCAGTCATGGAAAATTTCTTGCAGACACGTTGGTAAGTCTGTGTTGATGCTCCAACGAATCGACAATTTTCATTCGCGGTGTGGTGGTGAGTACGTCTTGATTCGATTGCTACTTTATGCCTATTTCATTGTTATTAAGAAGACAGGAAAATAATGAAATGAATCTTTCAACCACGAATATCACGAGATACCTTATATCATTATTCATATTGTGGTAGGTGTATTTGCCTTCTCTTCAATGTTTCGCATTTCTAAATTATTGGTCTTTCATGACTTTTACCATGTTATTATTTTTGAAAAGCTGTATTTACTTTTACAAGTATATGTACGTTTGTGGACTTACTAAATCTATAACAGCATGAAAGTGACACAATACAACGGCCAAATTAGCATGACGTATACAACATGTTTGCACAGGATGATTTTTTCCACCGTGTAGAAACTGATGTCCACCGGCCTCTGTGACCGACCAGTTCTAGGCGCTTCAGTCCGCAACCGCACTGCCACTACGTTGCAGGTTCGAATCCTGCCTCGGGCATGGATGTGTGTGATGTCCTTAGGTTAGTTAGGTTTAAGTAGTTCTAAGTCTAGGGGACTGATTGCCTCAGATGTTAAATCCCATAGTGCTTGGAGCCATTTGCATTTGAGATTCCGGCCTGTTAGGTGACGTGGAAGGAAGACTGGTCCCAACATACGGTCGCCAATTATCCCGGCACACACTTCCGGCTGCACCGATGCTGATGATTCGCTGTCACCGTACCATGGGGGTCCTGCGTACTATCCCACTCCACGTAGAGGTGGTATCATCTGTGGCACAGGATGGATGACAGAAATAACGAAATCGTGGTTGCCTTAAGAAGAAACCAGAGGCAAAACTGCTCCGGTTGTGGAAAGTCTGTCGACAGTGAGCCCTGCACACGACGTAGGCGGACAGAGTAGTAACATTTGTCACGGAGAATTTTTAACCCGGTCGCCTGGCGTACCGTGTACTGGCGGGCAACTGTTCACGGAGGTCGCCTTCCACAGTGTTAATCACATTTTCCTCCAAGTTCGGTGTCCGAAGATTGCGGGTACGTCCATCATGATCTCCCGCTTCCTGAAGCGTCCCTATCTCAGACTAACGGCGAAACACTGTTGCAAACATTGAATGCTGTGGTTGTAGTCGTCGGGAATACAACATTTCTGCCCGCCGCCCGTTGTCATTTGCCTTTCCGTAAGTGAACACCATGCCGGCAAGGTCTCGATTCGAATACGGAACCATTGTGTCCAACGCTGTATCACATCCACTACGAGTCAGCAAGAGAAGTGAATCGTACACATCATTACCAATTATTATGGCAGGAGAGGGTGCTAGCGCGTGACGTATCAGGAAAAGTACCTTCCTCTAGGAGGATATCTTGCATACTGTAACTGGGGTGCATGATAAAGCGCAAATTATACGGCAGTCTCTGTGCAAAAATGGTTCATATGGCTCTGAGCACTATGGGACTTAACATCTATGGTCAACAGTCCCCTAGAACGTACAACTACTTAAACCTAAATAACCTAAGAACATCACACAACACCCAGCCATCACGAGGCAGAGAAAATCCCTGACCCCGCCGGGAATCGAAGCCGGGAACTCGGGCGCAGTATCTGTAATAAAGCATGATTGAGTAAATGGTCTCTAGCACGGAAACCATGTATTTCCGGACATAAGTTCATCAGACCTTTTTTATTCCGTATCCTCTCGCCGGTTAATCCCTAGAGATTGTACACGGTGGAAAAAATTACCCCGTATATGCAAATGATTTGTATTCCGCATCAACCGAATACGGTAGGTAAGAGTAATGCTATCTACATTTCGGGTATGAGGAAGGTATAACAAGCGGGTTTCGCTGCCAGATATCCTATATGAATGTGGACTGTTTGGCCACAAGATCATATGAGAAGAGGAAACGGGTGTCGATGACTACCAAGATCTAATAGCGACAGGAGCGTAGGATATCGAGAAAGCGGTTTACTGTTCAGCGATAGTGACGTTCGAGTTCACAAGAATGTAATGGCAACATGAAATCGTGTGTAATTGAACAGCATGCGTAACAAAACAGTACTCTCCACCATGAAACTAGTGTTCTATGTTCTACTACAGCCTGCACAGTCGTAAAATAGAGGAGAATGATTTTGCTAGCAGAATCCCTGAGTTCTCTGTATCGTTTATTTAGGTACTATAGGCAGGAAGATATGTTCACTAGTAAAAAAAAATACACATAATGTTAAGTGACCTCCTAAGTCCTGCAGGGGACTGTTCCAGTCGAATTCCGTACAAATATTATAGGCTCGGATAGTATTTCTACTTAAATGAAAGCAACACACTACTTTAGTATGCAGTAGCTGGTCGGCTCTAAGCTATTTCACGAAGGCAATGTTGCAGCGAACAGCACTGCAGATCTCTTTTGTTAGCGTTCTCTCGGATCACTGGTCCCCTCAGAGCGAAAGCGAGGCAAACTACCATGACTGCTTCAATGGATCTGCACAGAGCTATGTATTGTGGCTCAGTACTACATACTTTTGCACCCCTCTTCCTGAAGTAACTGTTTTAAAATTTCATCATAACAACGTATGTGTATTTGTATATTTCGTAATACGTCATGGTAACAAGCAACAAATGCACTGAAGGGCCAGAGAAAGTGGAACAACTGCCTAATATCATGTTGGGTCCTCGCGAGCACGCAGAAGTGCCACAACAAGAACGACTCGACTAGATTAGATTAGATTAGATTAGATTATATTAGATTGATTAGATTAATACTTGTTCCATAGATCATGAATACGACACTTCGTAATGATGTGGAACGTGTCAGGTTAATAAAAGATGTCTGTACAAGAAATTACATTACACAAAATATTGCATGACACTAATGATTAAGTTTTTTTTTTTACTTAGTTTATATCTAAAATTTCAGCCAATGAGTAGAAGGAGTTGTCATCTAGAAATTCTTTTAATTTATTTTTAAATGTTAGTTGGCTATCTGTCAGGCTTTTGATGCTGTTTGGTAGGTGCCCAAAGACTTTTGTGGCAGCATAATTTACCCCTTTCTGTGCCAAAGTCAGATTTAACCCTGCATAGTGAAGATCATCCTTTCTCCTGGTGTTATAGGTATGCACACTGCTATTACTTTTGAATTGGGTTGGATTATTATCAACAAATTTCATAAGGGAATATATATACTGTGAGGTTACTGTGAGGATCCCTAGATCCTTAAATAGATGTCTGCAGGATGACCGTGGGTGGGCTCCAGCAATTATTCTGATTACACGTTTTTGTGCAATGAATACTTTTCTACTCAACGATGAATTACCCCAGAATATGATGCCATACGAAAGCAGTGAATGAAAGTAGGCATAGTAAGCTAATTTACTGAGATTCTTATCACCAAAATTTGCAATAACCCTAATAGCATACGTAGCTGAACTCAGACGTTTCAGCAGACCATCAATGTGTTGCTTCCAGTTTAACCTCTCATCAATGGACACACCTAAAAATTTTGAAAATTCTACCTTAGCTACAGACTTCTGTTCAAATTCTATATTTATTACTGGAGTTGTGCCATTTACTGTACGGAACTGTATATACTGTGTTTTATCAAAATTTAAAGAGAGTCCGTTTGCTGAGAACCACTTAATAATTTTTTGAAAAACATCATTTACAATTACATCACTTAGTTCTTGGTTTTTGGATGTTATTACTATACTTGTATCATCAGCAAAAAGAACTAACTTTGCATCTTCATCAATGTGGAATGGTAAGTCATTAATGTATATCAAGAACAGTAAAGGACCTAAGACCGAACCCTGTGGGACCCCGTGCTTGATAGCACCCCAGTTTGAGGAATCAGCTGTTGTTTTAACATTACACGAACCACTTATTTCAACTTTCTGCATTCTTCCAGTTAAGTATGAATTAAACCATTTGTGCACTGCCCCACTCAAACCATAATGATTTAGCTTATCTAAAAGAATTCCATGATTTACACAATCAAAGGCCTTTGAGAGATCACAAAAAATACCAATGGGTGATGTCCGGTTATTCAGAGCATTTAATATTTGATCAGTGAAAGCATATATAGCATTTTCTGTTGAAAAGCCTTTCTGAAAACCAAACTGACATTTTGTTAGTACTTTATTTTTACAAATATGGGAGGCTACTCTTGAATACATTACTTTCTCAAAAATTTTTGATAGAGCTGTCAGAAGAGAGATTGGGCGGTAGTTGTTGACATCCGACGTATCCCCCTTTTTATGCAATGGTTTTACAATGGCATATTTCAGTCTATCAGGGAAAACACCCTGCTCCAAAGAGCTATTACATACGTGGCTGAGAATCCTACTTATCTGTGGGGAACAAGCTTTAAGTACTTTGCTGGAAATGCCATCAATTCCGTAAGAGCTTTTACTTTTCAGTGAGTTTATTATTTTACTGATTTCAGAGGGAGAGGTTGGTGGAATTACAGTTGTTTCAAACTGCGCAGGTATGGCCTCTTCTATTAATAGCCTTGCCTCTTCTAGTGAAGATCTAGATCCTATTTTCTCCACAACATTTAAAAAATGATTATTCAAAATATTTTCAATTTCTGATTGTTTGTTAGTGCACTTGTCATTCAGTTTTATTGCACTAAAGTCTTCCTGTGCTCTTGGTTGCCCTGTTTCCCTTTCAATAATATTCCAAATTGCTTTAATTTTATTATCAGAGTTACTGATCTCAGACATGATACACATGCTTCTGGACTTTTTAATAACTTTTCTTAGTACCACACAATAGTTTTTATAATATTGAACAATTTCGGGGTCAGTACTCCCTCTTGCTGTTAGATACAGTTCTCTTTTGCGGTTGCAAGATATTCTTATTCCTTTAGTTATCCAAGGCTTTTTATATGTTTTCTTAGAATTATGTTTAACTATTTTCTTGGGAAAACAATTTTCAAATACCCTTAAAAATGTATTGTGAAATAAGTTATATTTCAAGTTTGCATCGGGTTCCTTATACACTTCATCCCAGTCTAGCTGCTGTAGGCTTTCCCTAAAGTTTGCAATATTTATATTGTTAATTGAACGCACTGCTTTGAAAGTCTGATTTATTATACTGCATGGAGCTAATTCATGTACTGTAACAAGCTGTGCACTATGATCTGAAAGACCATTCTCAACATGATAAGCATTTATGTCCTTAAACTTATCTTGGTCTATAAAAAAGTTATCTATCAATGTACTGCTGTTCTTTGTTATCCGAGTAGGAAAATCAATGATGGAGCTCAAATTGAAAGAACTGAGTAATACTAAAAGGTCATTCTTCCTATTACACTCTTTCAGGGAATCAACATTGAAATCCCCACAAATGATAATTTGCTTCCCCCTGTCTGACTAATGTCTGAAATAGTACTGGAGCGAATTGTCACCATGAATACTACAGGGCTGTCCTTAAATCAGTAAGAGTACAAGGGGATGGATAACAGAGGAAGTGCTTAAACTCAGAAGAGTGTGCCTGGAGCAACTCTGCACCAATTCTGGATGCGTGGGGTGTCGCAGTGTCCTGCTGGAATTGCCCAAGTCCTGGGAATGCACAATGGACATGAATGGATGTAGGTGATCAGACAGGATGCTTACGTACGTGTCACCTGTGAAAGTCGTATCTAGACTATCAGACAACTGTACACGCCCCACATACACCATTACAGAGCCGCTACCGGCTTGAGCAGCCCTCTGCTGACATGCATGGTCCATGGATTAATGAGGTTGTCTCTGTACCTGTTCACGTCCATCAGTTCGATAAAATTTGAAACGAGATGTTTGCAGACATCAACAGTCCAATGTCGGTGTTGACAGGCCCAGGTGAGGCGCAAAGCTTTGTGTCGTGTAGTTATCAAGAGTACACGGGTGGTCTTCGGCTCCGAGAACCCATATCGATGAGGTTTCGTTGACTGGTTCTCGCGCTGAGACTTGTTAATGGCCCAGCATTGACATCTGCAGGAATTTACGAAAGGGTTGCACTGCTTTCACACTGAACGATTCTCTTCAGACGTCGTGGACCCGTTCTTGTAGGATCTTTTTCCGGACACAGCGATGTCGGAGATTTGATGTTTTACTGGATTCCTGATATTCACGGTACACCCGTGAAATGGTCGTACGGGAAAATACCCGCTTCACCGCTACCTCGCAGATGCTGTGCCCCATCGCTCGTGCGTGGACTATAACTCCTCGTTCAAACTCACTTAAATCTTGATAACCTGACATTTTAGCAGCAGTAACCGGGTTGCCGACCGCAGCTCCGTATTCTACCTGTTTACATGTCTCTGTATTTAAATAGGCATGCCTATACCAGTTTCTTTTGCGCTTCAGTGTATGACTTTTAAAGTACAAAGAGAGTGAAAGCTGGTGAACAATATAGAAACACTAACCTTTTGTGGATCGATATTGCAATTTTGACTTACGCTCTTACGACAATACTATCGCCGCTTGGGACACATTGCCTAGTATAGCAGTGAAGCTTCCCTTGAGAGAATCTTTCAGATATAATTATGTGGAACTTGCACGTTAAGTATTACCTAGTGCATATACAATAGGTAGATGACTCTGTTCTGGTGGATATGTGCGAGGTTGTTATGCAATTGTACCATCACGCTCAAACAATATTCTCATACGGTGACGAGTGAAACAACCGAGTAAAACAATATCGAATTCTGATGTTACATAAAATCACTCTCTTCTCAATAGAACACATTCAGGGTCACATTTGAAATTCAGCCTCCTACGGAAAACCCAGTACAGTTATAAACATGGTCTTTAATATACGTTGTTGAAATTTCAATGTACAGTTATCAGAAAATCTGGAATAGAACTGAAGAAACTAGTTTGCTGATCAAATGTTGAAATGGCCACGTGAAGGAATGAAGTAAGTCTTAAAAGACGGTAAAATGTGATCTCCACCTTTACAAGCAAAAATTTCAGTTGCTACAGTACTGCCTAACGGTAACGGAGACTTCGTCGAAGTTTTTAATATTTGTCTTCTCAACTCATATTTCAACGTGCGTCTCACACATTACTTTTTGGCTGTGTATGTTGCAAACACAAAAGACACACTAAGGTGTCAAGAGTCATGGGATACCCCCTGATATCGTGTCCGGACCTCTTTTTGCCGCGTATACAGCAGAAGGTGTCAAGAGTCATGGGACACCCCCTGATATCGTGTCCGGACCTCTTTTTGCCTCGTATACAGCAGAAGCTCGACGAGACATGGGCTCAGCAAGACATTGGAAGTCCTCTGCATGAATACTGAGCAATGCTGCCTCTATAGCAACCATAACTGCGGGAGTGTTCTCGGTGGTAGAATTTGTGCACGAAATGAGCTCTCCATTGTATCCCCCATATTTTAGATGGGATTCATGTCGAGCGACCTGAATTGTGGCTCAGTGATGCGGTCAATTGTCATCTACAAAAATTACATCGTTGTTTGGGAACATGAAGTCCATCAATGGCTAAAAATGGTCCACAGCCAACGATCGGTTCAGCTCGATTAGAGGACACAGTCCATTCTACGTATACACAGCCCACACCATGATGGAGCCACCAACAGCTTGCATAGTGCCTTGTTCACAACTTGGGTCCATGGCTTCGTGGTGTCTCCGCCATACCCTAACCATACCATCAGCTCTTATCAACTGAAATCGGGACACATTCGACCGGGCCACTGTTTTCTAGTCATCTAAGGTGCGACCGATAGCTCAGGAGAGGCGCTGCAGGCGATGTCATGCTGCTAGCAAAGACAGTCGCGTCGGTGGTGTACTGCCATAGCCCACTAACAGCACATTTCGCTGCACTGCCCTAACGGATACGTTCGTCGTACGTACCAGTTTGATTTCTATGGTTATTTCCCGCAAAGTTCCATATCTGATAGCACTGAAGACTCTAGGCAAACGCCGCTGCTTTCGGTCGTTTAAGTGAAGGCCGCCCGTACAGCGTTGTCGTTGGTGACAAATAGTGCCTGAAATTTGTTATCGTCGGCGTACTCTTGGTCCTGTGAATTTCCTTCTGTTTTTCCAAACGTTTTGTCCCATGCGTCTGTTAATTTCCGTTGCGCGTGCATAATCACGTCGGTATCCTTTTTACATGTATCACCTGAGTACAAATGACAGCTCCACTATTGCACTGACATTTTATACCATGTGTGCGCACAAACAGGAAGCGGTATGCCAAGCATGGCTTACCGTTGCTATTGTCCGTATTGATTCAGGTCTAAGATCCCTGGCTACGACTTTGGATGTTATCGCCTACAGGACATTTATGATAAGTCAATCCTGGGCCGCAACGAGGAAGCAGATTTTTATATTGATAAACCTATGTATGATCGTAGTTGACGTGCGTGTAAATTGTCAATATGTATGTGTACGTATGTGTAAATTGTGTAAGGATGATACCCTGTATATTTTTATTCGTGGTGGTAGAACTGATGTGAAATTTGACTTTGTTGCTTGATATGACTGTCTATCATAGTGTCTTATACTTACCGTCAGCCATTAACCGCTTAGCGTGCATCGAGAAGCCGTAGAAGTAAGCAGTACGACTGACTAGCTAATCCCAGAGTTTAAGCGACTTTCTTAACTGACCCCTAGGCGGTAAAAAAATAGTGAAAAATTGTTCCTGAAGTACAGTAATACAGCCCGAACGTCTGTGGGTGAGGTTGAGAGGTTGCGCAATAATACTGAAAACACTAGAAGGTACTGAAATATACTGCGCTATCCGGAAATACAGTGCCGTCTATGCGCAGTTTTTACAGAAATACTCTCTCGGTACACTTCACTTCGCAGTTTGGTGTCGCTAACAACGACGGCCAGCGTTGGAAATCGAAGGAGACCGACCCGGAACAGTGATCGTGGCTCGGATGAAGTGTTAGAACCCACATTGTGGTATGTCGACGGAACGCGTTTTCTACTCGACCAAGATGTAGTGAGGTCGGTTGGCACAATGGAAACTGTAGACAGTTGGAAGTATCAGACAGCTGCGTAAATATTTTTCCAGTTGATTTATTACACTCCTGTGAGATGCACGTCATGGGCCAACCATTTCTAGTACTGCGTCAAACGTTGAATCGTCAACACAAAAAGGTTATGATAATCATGTTTTTCGTTCAACGTCAATTGCCTCAAAAAGTTTTCGTGAGTGAACTTTTCACAGACCTTGTGCTAATTTTTCATCTTCTTTTATTTTTCGCACTGCATCAAAGTAGAGCAAATATGTTTGCAGCAGCGTCTTTGTCCCTCATCATTCCGAACACTCCAAGCCTCATTAACTTTGTACAAGACCAGAGCGCAACATTATTACCAGTCTACGGAGAATATTAATGTAGAACAGTCTGATGGTACACTATTGTTATCCATCTACGGACGCTTTAAACATGTCTTTTAGGATCACAATCAAAGATACAGCTACTTTCGTAGACGGATGAGCGACTATTGGTTCTTTGAGACATGCATGTTTTCAACGATATGCGCCTCAACACATAGCATGGAAAGTGTCAAAAGAAAATGACTGTCAAATGCTTCCAGCTGCATTATGCACACTCCGTAACAAATTAATGAAATAACAGTCGAATTTTTTCCGCATTTTTCCATCAGCAGTCTCAAAAAGGCTTGTACTTGACCGCTAGAAATCGAGTGAAATGACGCAATAGTTAATACACATTGCTCCACAAGATATGAATTAAATCAACGGAGTGTATGAATGCATGATTTCGCGGCGTTATGAATTAATAAAATTTTCTCGGGTTTCCAGCCACGTCAGGTGGTTAAAACCCCACGAGCTTTCGGCCGAGCTCTCCTCAGTCATTGTCAAGTGGTAAAACTGCTGTGTCGCCGTGGACGCGTCGCTATATAGCCGCACTGCTGACTATGACGTCACTGGTGCTCTCTTCCTCGCCATATACGGTAATGTTTTCATTCCGCGTCCGTCGCGCCCGTTTTACATTCGCGATGGCCGGGTCCCAGGCTGTGCTGAGCTGCAAAGCGCCGTCCCTGTTGACGTTGTTTTCAGAGGTTTTTGTTTCAATCGTTTCTTTTATGACGCTATCCCAAAATCCCTTCGTCCTCATAACGACAGATGTTTCGTCGAATAATATTCGGTGTCCATTTTCTAAGGCGGGTTCTGCTACGGTTGATTTTTCTGGGTAGCGTAGGCGTCAGCATCTCTCGTGTTCCGTCCGGCGTTGCTGCACAGTGAGCGCTGTTTGGCCGACGTAGTAACAGCCACACTGAGTCGGTATCTCGTACACTCCAGGCGTTCTAAGCCCTAGATCGTCCTTCACAGGCCTCATGAGCTGTAGGATTTTTTCTAGGAGCCTGAACACCGGTGAGATGTTATATCTCTTCAGGAGCCGGCTAATCTTTCCCGACACTGGGCCAAAAGGCAAAAACACAAGTTTCTTGCTTTCCTCTTTGGTGGTCTTATCTTCTCTGTTGGCGTGTTTCTTGCGTGTCACACCAGATGTAGCCTGTGACGCTTGCCGTGGTCGTACCCGTTTTCCCGGAAGACTTTTCGCAGGTGGCTCAGTTCTAGTGGCAGATTTTCAGCGTCTGAGACGACCTTTTCACGATGGGCGAGGGATTTTATTAAATCAACGCAGTATCATCCAAATTTAGGTTGTCTGTGACTTATATTCCTATACGCGACTGTCATGAGACCTTTCGTAATGTTGTTGTTGTTGTGGTCTTCAGTCCTGAGACTGGTTTGATGCAGCTCTCCATGCTACTCTATCCTGTGCAATCTTCTTCATCTCCCGGTACCTACTGCAACCTACATCCTTCTGAATCTGCTTAATGTAGTCATCTCTTGGTCTCCCTCTACGATTTTTACCCTCCGCGCTGCCCTCCAATACTAAATTGGTGATCCCTTGATGCCTCAGAAAATGTCCTACCAACCGATTCCTTCTTCTGGTCAAGTTGTGCCACAAGCTCCTCTTCTCCCCAATTCTATTCAATACCTCCTCATTAGTTATGTGATCTACCCATCAAATCTTCAGCATTCTTCTGTAGCACCACATTTTGAAATCTTCTATTCTCTTCTTGTCCAAACTAGTTATCGTCCATGTTTCACTTCCATGCATGGCTACACTCCATACAAGTACTTTCAGAAATGACTTCCTGACACCAAAATCTATACTCGATGTTAACAAATTTCTCTTCTTCATAAACGCTTTCCTTGCCATTGCCAGTCTACATTTTATATCCCCTCTACTTCGACCATCATCAGTTATTTTGCTCCCCAAATAGCAAAACTCCTTCACTACTTTAAGTGTCTCATTTCCTAATCTAATTCCCTCAGAATCACCCGACTTAATTCGACTACATTCCGTTACTCTCGTTTTGCTTTTGTTGATGTTCACCTTATATCCTCCTTTCAAGACACTATCCATTCCGTTCAACTGCTCTTCCAAGTCCTTTGCTGCCTCTGACACAATTACGATGTCATCGGCGAACCTCAAAGTTTTTATTTCTTCTCCATGGATTTTAATACCTACTCCAAATTTTTCTTTTGTTTCCTTCTCTGCTTGCTCAATACACAGATTGAATAACATCGGGGAGAGACTACAACCCTGTCTCACTCCCTTCCCAACCACTGCTTCCCTTTCATGTCCCTCGACTCTTATAACTGCCATTTGGTTTCTGTACAAACTGTAAATAGCCTTTCGCTACCTGCATTTTACCCCTGCCACCTTCAGAATTTGAAAGAGAGTATTCCAGTCAACATTGTCAAAAGCTTTCTCTATGTCTACAAATGCTAGAAACGTAGGTTTGTCCTTCCTTAATCTAGCTTCTAAGATAAGTCGTAGGGTTAGTATTCCATCACGTGTTCCAACATTTCTACGGAATCTAAACTGATCTTCCCAGAGGTCGGCTTCTACTAGTTTTTCCATTCGTCTGTAAAGAATTCGCGTTAGTATTTTGCAGCTGTGACTTATTAAACTGATAGTTCGGTAATTTTCACATCTGTCAACACCTGATTTCTTTGGGATTGGAATTATTATATTCTACTTGAAGTATGAGGGTATTTCGCCTGTCTCATACATCTTGCTCACTAGACGGTAGAGTTTTCTCAGGACTGGCTCTCCCAAGGCCGTCAGTAGTTCTAATGGAATGTTGTCTACTCCCGGGGCCTTTTTTCGACTCATGTCTTTCAGTGCTCTGTCAAACTCTTCACGCAGTATCGTATCTCCCATTTCATATTCATCTCCATCCTCCTCCATTTCCATAATATTGTCCTCAAGTAAATCGCCCTTGTATAGACCCTGTATATACTCCTTCCACCTTTCTGCTTTCCCTTCTTTGCTTAGAACTGAGTTTCCATCTCAGCTCTTGATGTTCATACAAGTGGTTCTCTTATCTCCAAAGGTCTCTTTAATTTTCCTGTAGGCAGTATCAATCTTACCCCTAGTGATATAAGCCTCTACATCCTTACATTTTTCCTCTAGCCATGCCTGCTTAGCCATTTTGCACTTCCTGTCGATCTCATTTTTGAGACGTCTATATTCCTTTTTGTCTGCTTCATTTACTGCAGTTTTATATTTTCTCCTTTCATCACTTAAATTCAATATTTCTTCTTTTACCCAAGGATTTCTACTAGCCCTCGTCTTTTTACCTACTTGATCCTCTGCTGCCTTCACTACTTCATCCCTCAAAGCTACCCATTCTTCTTCTATTGTATTTCTTTCCACCATTCCTGTCAATTGCACCCTTATGGTCTCCCTGAAACTATGTACAACCTCTGGTTCATTTAGTTTATCCAGGTCCCATCTCCTTAAATTCCCACCTTTTTACAGATCCTTCAGTTTTAATCTACAGGTCATAACCAATAGATTGTGGTCAGAGTCCACATCTGCACCTGGAAATGTCTTACAATTTAAAACCTGGTTCCTAAATCTCTGTCTTACCATTATATAATCCATCTGAAACCTGTCAGTATCTCCTTTCGTATTAGCACTTGCTATATCTGAATATCTGACCTTGTGATCGGCCTCTAATGACCTCCTAATCGACGTGACGTTAAATCCTAATCTCTTCCTTTCGTAGGACTGACATTCCTCTCCTGAACTGGGCACGTTCATGCCGTTTACTTTGCACGCAGAAAAGCATTGGCTTTTTTCCCATAATCTTCATATTCAAGCTGAATCTCAGCTCATTACTTCCTTTAGTATGCTGAGAGATTGCTTATTGCCCCTATTATTTTGACTCTTTCTGTCAAAAAAATGACAAACAGAATAAAAAAAAAAGTAAAATGAAAACGTTGCATATTCTCGCACAGTGATTCTGTGAAAGTTCTTTCGCAGTATCAGACGGATCACCGCACTCAACTTTCATTCAATAAACGATTCCCGGTATTTCAACTGCGTCAGTTTCCACAGTGCACGTCAACTTTTCCAACTTTGTAGAGAGTTTATTTGAATAACTTTTTTTCTCTTTTCTCACTCGCAGACATCGTGTGACAATGACGGTTTCAATTCTGTTAACGTTCTACAGCAGCAGCATATTGCGAAGCCATTTATCAGCTCGATTTACTTTCCCGATTAATCCCATAGTTCTCGCCCTATTCCCATGCGGAATAAATAAACGTAGTACAATGTACCCGTTCCATACCACGGGTTCGTTAGACCTGACAGCATTAGCGTTCGATAAGATAGGTTGTAAGCATTTTACCATCTGTGTTGCCTCAACGACTTGCTTCGTTTTGTTTCTTCATTGAGAGAGATGTTGGTGTAACTCCGTCTTGAGGTGCACTTAAAGTAGCGACTTTAGCAAATTTATTATCATTATGTGCATTTTGCTCAACATTTTTGGTACGAAATAGTTTCTTTATGACTCGCCCAAAGACTCTGTTAAACTACAGTCTCTCACACTCCGAGCAACCCAATGCAAATGACTGATGTGGTCTTCAGTCTGAAGACTGGTTTGATGCAGGTCTCTACACTACTGCACCCTGCGCAAGCCCCTCCATCTAGAAATATCTACAGAAACTTCCAGCCTTTTGAATCTGATCACTGCATTCATCACTTCGTCTACCTATATGATTTTTACTCCCTCAACTTCCCTCCGATATTAAATTGGTAAGACTAAGCGTCTCAGAATGTGCCCTATCAATAGATACCCACTTCTATCTAAGTCGTGCTTCGGATTTCTTTTCTCCCCAGTTCTCTTCATTACGTCCCCATTAGCTAAGCGATCTACTCGTCAAATCTTCAACATTCTTCTGTAGCACAGCGTTTAAAAAGATTATATTTTCTTCCTGTCCAAACGGTTTATTCTCCATGTTTCACTTCCATACATGGCTACACTGCAGGCAAATTTCCTAACACTTAAATATAATCTCTATTCAGTGTTAACAAATTCCTCTTCTTCATAAATGCTTTTCTTGCTATTGTGGGTTTACATTTTACATCCCCTCTACTTCGGAAACCATCAGTTATTTAACTGCTTAAATAACAAAACTTATCTACTACTTCAACTCCCATGTTTCCCTCAGGATCGCCCAACATAAATCGATACACCCCATTAACCTTGTTTCGCCTTTGTTGATGTTCGTCTTGCATCCTCCTTTTAAGTCACTAACCATTCAGTTCAACTGCTTTGCAAGGCCTTTGCAATATTTGATGGAATTACAATGTCATTGTCAAAACTCGAAGTTTTTCTTTGTTCTCCCCCTGAACTTTAATTCTTTCTCCAAATTTTTCTTTCCTTTTCTTTACTGCTTGCTCAATGCGCAAATTGAATAACACTGGGGTAGCCTACAACACTAACTCACTTTCCCTCTCAAACGCTGCTTCCCTTTCAGGCCGGCCCATGGATTCTTACAACTCTGGTCTCGATCCAGATCAAATTGTAAATAGCATTTTGCTACTTGTATTTTACTCCTGCTACTTTCAGAATTTCAAAAAGGGTATTCCAGTCAATATTGTGTGAGTTAACTAACATTTCGTTCTCATTTAAATATATGGCCGAAAGAGTCACCCTTCAGGAAATGTGAATGAACCCTGTCGTATAGGACTGTGTGCCACAAAGGGCGCAGATTCACCACGAGGTGGGGAAACTCACAGGCGTCTGTTGTGCTGAATGAGGCCTAGGCTCCGTAGTGTGCGAGTGAGCAGACGAGAACCTTCGTCATAGGGAAACCCTGTAGAAGCCGTTTGTTGCCGGGAAGACGTAAGAGTGTTAAATGTGGTGGAACTAAGATCGTCTGTAACGGGAAACATTTATGAAAACTATTTAACTCTGTAGTAATTCAGGGAATAAAGCCACAATAATTTTAATCTACCATCCTTCAGAAATTTTCATGGTGATCCCAATAAAACTTGAATGTAGATCACATCTATAATAGTTTAGGATTTACTGTTAAAGTGAAATTAACAAGTTTCGTAACAAAGAACTGAATGCTAAAATCTGAACGCTTATGCTAAAATCTGAGCGCTTTGTTCAATCTTAACGATCGACATTTCATATAGAAACGAATCATTAAAATGACAAATATTGTCAATCTCAACTCCGTAACTTTATTTGTTTAAAAGACATAGTAAATTTAAATTTTCAATTAAGCATCAAATCATCATTTCCTCCACACAAAATACATTGACGATGCCAGCATCACACTTTCCTGAATCATTAGGTAATATAATGTCTGTTGTAAAGTATAGTACATAATAATTACTTTTTTTCGTTATTTATTTATCAGAAAACACACTGGTGCAAGGCTACTGGCCGCGACATTCAAAGCTAAGAAGGAAATTGTATTGGTTTTATGTAAAAGAATTTAGCGTTTTGTTACACTACTGGCCATTAAAATTGTTACACCAAGAAGAAATGCAGATGATAAACAGGTACTCATTGGAATAGAACTGACATGTTATTACATTTTCTAGCAATTTGGGTGCATAGATCCTGAGAAATCTGTACCCAGAACAACCACCTCTGGCCGTAATAACGGCCTTCATGCGCCTGGGCATTGAGTCAAACAGAGCTTGGATGGCGTGTACAGGTACAGCTGCCCATGCAGCTTCAACACGATACCACAGTTCATCGAGAGTAATGACTGGCGTATTGCCGCGCGGTATTAGCCGTGTGGTCTAGGGCGCTATAGCCACGGACTGTGCGGTTGGTGCCGGCGGAGGTTCGAGTCCTCCCTCGGGCATAACCGTTACCTACATAAGGGTTCTAACCACCAACCCTATTTTAAGATGTGTGATGAAGACCTTGGTAACCAGCTCACACGAAATCTGTGAAACGACTGACTTCAAAGATGGACTTGAACATTTACGGTCGACATTCAAGAAGAATGGTTATTCTAACATAGAGATAGATCGAGCACTTTGCCTCCGGAAGCCAGGACCTACGATGAACGACGGCCATCCAAAGAGAAACTTTTCCTCCCGTTCATAACTACAATCACAGATCGCACTGGAAAAGTGTTGAGCAAGGTCAGTGGGGAAATTGCCTTCTGACCCACCAAGAATATCAAAAAATGTTCAAGATCGGCGAAAGATATACGGCATCCTTTGGCTACTCTGGGTGTATATAAAATTTCTTGTAGTTATGGACTGGTCTATGTTGGTACCACAAAAAGGAGTGTTAACGTGAGACGAGTGTCACATCGAAAACATCGCATTATCATGCGCGTATGTACAGAGGGTATTGAGACTTACCGCAATAATTTTAATAGGAAAGAGAAAGGGGTTAAATTACATAAAACTTGGATGTCAACATTGCAACATAAGGAAGACGATCCACCACTTTCAGTCGAGAATGTTGGCATTACCAGAGATAATCTTGTAGCCGACGATACGTGATGGACTGTGGTGGCCTCTACGCTGCCCATACATTCGATGCCCCCTGGAATTCTCCTTGCAGTTCGCCACTTTACCTCTGCAGATGCCTCCCGCAGTCGGAGAGGAAATTTAGAAGAAAGTTTTATACATAGATCACGGCCTATTATCCCGGAAGTTTTAAGTGATGAAACGTATGGAACGTTGGACAAGTAATGCATGTGTTAAATGTTATGTGAGGGAGCAAACTCCTTAAGGTAGGGATCAATGTTATAAACCACCCACCAGAAAAAGGGAACCTTGGGTTAGCAGATGTTCAAAAAAATATGGGGCACTTTTGGTACACCACAAGGAGAGGAGAATCACATCGAGATGACCCTCCTGAAAACTGGCTACCTCCGAGCGAAAGCAAGAACTCTGCGAGACAGAACCACAGCCCAACCATAATGGACAATGAACAACAATGAGTCAGCTATAGGGAAGTATAGCATTCCTCTATCTACTGCAACATAACTTGGAAGAACGTCCAAAACAAAGTGATAGGAGCCCGTGTACGATCAACCTGGTATAAAACAGCTGATGTACCAACATCAACGAAAGAAAAACATAACAGGATACATTTGTCAGAGGCTGATAAATGTAGAGATTGTACTCGTACCGTCACACCACCACACAGATATGTCTGTGAAAAGAATGACGTCGTATAGGAATGGTATAGGAAGAATCTGGCTTTGATTTTTAGAAAAGCTAAAAAGCATACTGCAGTAATATCAGTGCTAAAACCGGAAGAAAACTGTTATATCGGAACAAAGAAAATCACCAGGAGATGGCCAGCAGGACACACCTTTGCATTTCTTAATCAGTGAGCTGGAGGAGCGGTCGAACCCGGCCTATCCGGAATACATCGCAACCCAACGGTGTGTGGTGGAGGGCACTTTACGTGCCACTGTCATTACCTATCTTTCCTGTTCCAGTCGCGTATGGTTCTCGGGAAGAATGACTGCCTGAAAGCCACCGTGTGCGCTCGAATCTCTCTAATCTTTCATTCGTGATCTCCTCGGGAGGTATAAGTAAAGGGAAGCAATATATTCGATACCTCATCCAGAAACGCACGCTCTCGAAACCTGGACAGCAAGCTACACCGCGATGCAGAGCGCCTCTCTTGCAGTCTGCCACTTGAGTTTGCTAAACATCTCCGTAACGCTATCACGCTTACCAAATAACCCTGTGACGGAACGCTCCGCTCTTCTTTGGATCTTTTCCATCTCCTCCGTCAACCCGACCTAGTACGGATCCCACACTGATGAGCAATACTCAAGCCCAGGTCCAACGGGTGTATCGTAAATTCATGTATTTTTACCGCGTACCCTGTGGCATTGAAAGTTACGGTGCGCCCTTCAAAGACATCGGTAAGAAGGCGAGGAACATGCTGCTAAATGTTACATTCTGCGGCGACAACAACGAAAAGAGACATCTGAGTGAAAAGTGGCCACACAAACACAGTAGGGCTGTGAAGCAGCGAAGATGATGGCGGTGCAGCTTAAGAAGATGAAAAAGTAAGCTTATGAAGAAATCTCGGCGAAAACCAACAATGACTTTAAACTTGCGTGTGTGTGTGAGTGTGTGTGTCTGTGTGGGTGTGGGTGTGGGTGTGTGCGTGAGTGAGAGAGAGAAAGAGAGACAGAGAGAGAGAGAGAGAGAGAGAGAGAGAGAGAGAGAGAGGGAGGGAGGGAGAGACATGAGGTATGACTTAGAACATAAAATTTGCAATGTTTATGTGTAAATTAACAGAAAAATTCACTGTTCGAAATGATTAAAGAAGTAATAAAGACAATTATTCTTTAAAAAAAGAAAAAAAGAAACTCATCCCTATCGTTGTCAAGGGTTTTAATCTGCCATTGTCTTTTCTTTTTATTAGAAAGTGAAACGTATAGGCTAAGGCGTAGTGTCTTTGACTATTTATGGAAAAGTCCTGAGTCCCAAGTTCGATCCTAGCCACTGCTTAAATTTTGAATGAAAATCATGAACAACGGTGGGCGAAGATTTCCGGCATAGAGTGTCACCCTCGTTCTCCCAATGGCCTTGTCAAAGAGGGATAAGGAGCGGACAGAGATCTGGGGAGTCCTCTTGCCCCTGGGTTGGGGAAATGACCGTAAACGGAGAAAGAATCAGCAATGATCATCGGCATGTTGATACAGGAGACAATGGAAGTCTCTGTATAAAGACACGTAAAGTTCATCTATAGTTCGTGTGAGCAGCAACTGAAAGGGTGTTACCATGGTCTCTCCACTAATAAAAGGCTCTGGATTAGCTCCCCATTCGGTTTTCCACGAACGGTAGTAGGAATCAAAGAAGAGAGAGACTATTTGAGTTTTTCAATAAATTTCAGTTAGTAACAGTGAATACAGGTGTTCAAAAATCAAAAGAGGAGGCGTACTTCAAAAAGACACAGAGATAAAGTAAGATTCTAGCTAGATTAAATCACAGTGAGACAAGGATTTCGAAATCAGATATTGGATTATGAGGCATACGGAAGACAGATATAGATCACAATTCAGTAAACATGAAGGTAGTTTCAAGTCCGGAGGAATCAACGCGGAAAGAAGTGGGTTTCTGAAGTAATCAGGAACGATGGGATGTGTTTGAAGTTCTGTATGACTACGGGCAATGCAGTGCTGAATGTCACAGCAACCATTTGAAAACGGCAGTAACAGAAACTGGACGGAGAAATAGGGGTACAAGTGAAGTACCCGGGAAATGCGAAGAAACACTGCGTAACAGAAGAAGTATTTCAGTTGATCGCCCAAAGAAGGAAGTACAGAAATGTTCAGACAAACCGAAATAAAGGAGAAATGCTGAGATCCGAAAGCCACACGGCTGCGAGAAAATTATGAAGAAATCGCAGAAGAATTGGTAATCACATGCACAGTTTCAGCATACGCGAAAGTCGAAACAAATTATGAGAAATTATAAGCAAGGACGTTAATACTAAGAGTGTAGTGAGAGATCCACTGTTAAATGCAGAGGAGACAGTAAGTACATGGACGGAGTGCACTGAAGACTTTTACGAGGGATAAGAAACTGCATCATTTGGCGATGGTAGGAGAAATGGTAGTTGGTGTGAACGCACTGGAGAATCAGTGTTAGTGTCAAAGCTTTGCACTGCTTGTCAACTACCTAAAACCATTAGGGGAAGTGGCACCCAAACCACTATTCAAGTTGAGTCAAGAATCGATTGGACTGGAAACATACCATGAGACATTCGGAAATGTATCTTCCACACAATCCCGAAAATAGCACGAGCAGGTAAAGAGCTTGAACTATCATACTGTCACCTCAACATCTCGTGAAACTTTGCAGAAGAATGGAAAAGAGTAGTGAAGACCTATTACACGAGTTTGGCTTTAGGAAAGGTAAAGACACAATAAGTCCATTACTACTTGATAATGCGAGCAAGAAAACAATCAAGACACGTTCATATGATTTACCAACAAATAAAAACTGTTCGGCAATGGAAAATGTTACAAGATGTTTGAAATACCGAGAATAACTGTAGTAACTCATAGGGAAAGACAATCTACAACAAGTACCAGAACGAAAAGGGAACAGTAAGAACGGAGTCCAAGAACGAAGTGCTCGGATTAAAGAGCGTGTAAGACCGGGATGCAGTCTTTCACATCTATTATTCAATCTACAATGACGGGAAGGAAAGAAAGTTTCAGGAGTAAGATTAAAATTTGGGGTGAAAGAATATCGATCATAAGATACACAGATGACGCTGCTATCCTTATTCATAGTGATGAACTACAGGACATACTGAATGGAATAAGGGGTATAATGCCTACAGAAAACGAATTGACATTAAAACGAATAAAGAGGAGGAGAAGTATATAGGTGTGGCACATATAAGAGAGAAAACTACGATCAAAATTGGGTACCACAAACTGGGCCAAGTGAAGGAATTCTGCTACCTTAGCAGCTAAACAACACGTTATGTACAAAGCAAGCATGACGAATACAACAATTAAGCATAGGACAAGACGGCATTCCTGGCCAAGAAAAGTCTACTGGTAGCAGACATCAGCCTTGAAATTACAGGAATTATTTTGGTACTGATTCACGGGTGGAAATGAAGATAATGTAAACGAGTGAGATTTGATATTGTAGAACAATAGTTCTTAAGCTGTTTTCGTCTGCCCCTCCCCCCCAAACACGAGGAAAAATCCATCTTACTTCATTAATAAAAATCACTTTTTCTTGTGTTTTCTTTGTTCCTTCTCTGTTTTATAGAATTCAGCTCAGAAGGTTTTACAAAACAGAACTTAAACGAAATGAATTATTGTAACGAAAATAAGGAACAAATTGTTCTTCTTTAACGCACTTTCGTTTGTTGAAAAACTATGAAACGAACAGAATTTAGAGTTGAGCCAGCAAGAGCATTAAAAATTTAAACTACTGAGGTCAGTGTGATGGATGAGCTTGAATTTGGGAAGAAAGTTTCTCAAGGCGTGGTGTAATAGCAGAACTTGAAGTTCTTTGCTTCTACTTATCTTTGAATTGTAGTTCGACTTCATAGTTGCCGAGGCTGAATAGCCAGCCTTGCGCAAGTGTCTTGCTACAAAAAGAATAAGGGTCTTCACCGCATTTTTGAGAAGCGCTAGAAATCCCATTTAATATGTATCCAAAACACCAACATATACACTTCATTGCATTAGATCAAGCTTATCCATTACGAATATTTTAGAACCCGTGACTGTTAACTGAAATGTAAATACGAGGGTTGGAACATAATAGTTGCAACTATTTATTCACAACCGATACAAATGAGTTGCATGCTTGCACCTGTTACTGTCCTTCAACGCAGTCACCAGCGTTGTGTAGAACCCGTGGCCAGCGATGTGGAAGGCGTAGTATACTGTTAGCAGAGCCTGTTCTTCTGATGGTGCGAATGCAGCGGTCTACTTCCTGTCGAATCTCTGGAACAGTTCCGAAGCGAATGCCTCGAAGTGGTTCCTTCATCTTCGGAATCAAATCAAAGTAACAATGGCTTAAGTCCGGGAGTATGGTAATGGTACAGTACTTCCCAGTCCAATCGACCGAACAGAGCAGCGTCAGCTTGCGCTGTATGAAAACGAACAGTAATAGTGTGCATTGACAGTCTGCCGTGGAGGGGCGCGATGCGTTAGGGTAACAGCATCACAGCCGTACACGAGAATCACCATAACTTTCACCATACTGGGGCTCTGACACACTCTTAGTGTTCGCGGCGACCCTTTATGACGCCATTCGTTGGATTGGCGTTTCAGTTGTGGCTCCTACAACGTGGCCCACGTCTCATCCAGTGTTACGATACGGAGTAAGAAAGCCTCTCCTTCGTGCTCAAAGCACTCCAAGTGCGTCTGATCGGCGTCGTAACGCATCCATTTCTTCATTTCCATCAATCTTGCTGAAAACATCGTGATGCAATTTTTCCCATGCCCAGGCTTTCCTTGAGGATTCGAAGCACGGTCGTATGCGCTAATCCAGTTTCATGGGCGAACTCGTGAATCGTATGGCGTCGGTCACTGTCCACTAACGTGACAAAAGTACGCACTTCTTCAGAGGCGCTAGGACGACCTGCCCGATGCATGTCTGCCACAATTTGCCGACCTTCGTTGAAGGCCTTTACCCAACGTGCCACTGTTCTGTACAGCAATGCCAATTCCCTGCATGTCTCTTGAAGACCTTGATGGCACTGTCATGCTGTACGATCTCTGGCAAATTCAGTCTTGATCCAACTCCGTTGTTCCTGTTTCGAAAATATAGTGACACCGTTACGTCAGACCGCTCGCTCACAAGTGACTGTGTTTCCCTCGAATGTGCGCACGCCGGTGACATGGGACGGGCGAGTCCATTTGCCCGGAGGTAAGGTAGGTAAGTCAACAACGTGTGCCATCAGCGAAAATAGTAGATTCCATTGCATAGTGTCTCCACAGCAGTGTTGCCACTATATAAGTTCCAACCTACGTACTTAAAACTTCAAACAGTCACTTTTTTTAATAGTTATTTATTATTCCATGAACCGGTTTTCGAGTCTTGTCAGGTTTATCTTCAGATTATTTTCTGGAAGCTGCATCATTATTTCTGGCATAACTCTGGTTGCTGGCTTGCAACAGTATGGGCAGCTTTTTTCTGTTCGTGTACATCCGTCTGCTTCAAGTTTGATGGTCAGTTGGTACATCACGTCACACACTTTGCATGTATACTGTATGCATTCATACTGTGGTAGGAAACTTTGCCAGCATCCAGCATGTACTAAACAACTGTTGCTTGTAACAAAGATCTTGAAAAGAAGCTTTAGTTCATTACAAATACTATAACTTTTATCTTGATTCAAGTATTTGCTCATAAATTGACTGTACTAAACGTTAATATATGAACAGAAATAAAACGTCAGTTCACCTAAAGTTTGTTCTTGTGGTAATGCATTTACATATTTATTGTATATTGTTCTCTGATGTCAACGTTAGTCTGATTATATATCGACTTTAATACATTGTAACACCCCACCCGTCACTTATCTCGTTTTGGTGTGTGTTCACCCCACGTAACCGACTAACAGATCAACAGAGAGTGCAAAACTGCCGCAATGTCGGATAACGCAAAGAAAGTAATAAGGCCCTGTGACTGCTGATTGAAATGCAGTGGCAGTGTTGACATTAATAGATTCAGAATAGATCTCTTTTAATTAAAAAGGGGTGCACATTGATGTTATATTCAGCTATTGAACATCAGACGCAAATGTTGAACATAAAATTAATTAAGAAAGTGACTTGGGATTTCAACTACTTGATTGAAAACAGATGCAGACGATTAGCGCAGATTTATTTTAACTCACGTCCTTCAGTCATCACATTACATGACTCTTCTAACAGGCAGTGCTAATAAATTGCGTTTGCATGGAGTAAAGCGGGATAAATCAAAAGTAATTCCTATCGACTGACCCAGGCGTAATGCGAAGTGCGAGAAGAATTCTACAATACACGGCCCATGAAACCCTCGTGGAAACTTTGCCGACGTGATCCAACAAATTAATCAGTGGCCGGAGCGGGCGCAATATCACCGAATTCAGCGTGGCGGAGCGGCGTCGTTGTGCGAAACATCGGCACACCTCGTGGTGCTGCAAGGTTGCGCTCGTGTATTCACTCCTAGCCATTTTGCTCAGTACATAGCTGAACCAAAACTTCCTTTCTCCAAGCTCAATCGTTCCATTTGCTAAGTCCTAAACTGCAGAGACGCTCACTCATTCTCAGGCAAGCTGAGTGAGGAACGTCACGTCCGCACTCTAGGCAAGCTGGGAACAAATACCTCTATGGAGACTTCTCCCAGTCCGCTTTTCACCTCGGTTTCCTCTCCAGCAAAATCACTTACACTAATTGCAGCGCAAGTCACGTTAATTATGCATCGCTTCCCAGTGCTGACCAATGTCTGCTCTGGGAAGTGAACAATTTCCCACAAAATTTCCTTTCCTCTCAACTTCTGCTATTTAGCTCCTCCCAGGCCACCCATTAAGGTTAGCGCCTGCACAAACACCAATTTTTCCGGAATTTTGACTCCCAGGAGAGTACTTCAAATTCCTCGGTCCTACGTTCCCATCGGAGGCCGGCGTATTTAATTCTGACGCTTTTCACCTGATTTAATTAAAACTCTGTGGACCGTGAATTCAGTGTGAAGTTGCTATAGTCACAACATGCATATTTTGACCTCTGTTGACAGCTCCACCATAGCTTTGCGTGGATTTCTCGCATGTTTCACTGAAAGCGGAACGACGGACATTTATCAACAGACGTACAAGTTCTCCGTCTGCCTCCCGGTACACCAGCATGGGGTCAACCACCCATGCTGTCACTCATCTTAAGGCAGCTGGGGGCCGCGCCCCGTTACTGCTTTCTGAGAGCTTGAGCCACCCTAAGCTGCCTATTGTCGCTTCTCTTCGCCGCTCCCCAGCGGCGCGCTGTGGTCATTTCTGGGTACTTCCCTGGGATAAACTAGCCTCCAGTAAATCGACGCGTTTCCACAAAGTTTTCATGTCGTGTGAACTACTTTAAAACCATCACCTGACAATGATTATTTCAATATGTTCATACTATACCATCTACAAGATGCATTGTGCCTTGTCAGTCATTTTGTTCAGCCCTACTGTTCGCTGAACATGAGTTAGGTGATCTTTAATGACTTCATGTAAGGGGCATAGTTCTTGCCATCTTACAACATGTAAACAAAAACAAGTTCTAAGCAAAGTAGGCCTACACCATACAAAGTAGGCCTATACCATATGTTTTTGTCAAGATCCTCATTACAAGCAACAGCTGCACAGCACATGCTGGAGACTGTCAGAGTTTCCCTATCACAGTGTAAATGCATACAGATTATGAAAAAGTGTGTGAAATGATGTACCGTCTGGACATCAAAATGGAAGTAGACAGGTGGACACCAACAGAAAAAGGCCGCCCATACTGTCGCAAGCCAGCACCTGGAGTTATAATAGAAGTAGTGATGTAACTTCCAGAATATCATCTGAAGATGAACCTGAAAATATTCAAAAACCGGTTCATGGAAGAAGAAATAACTATTCAAAAAAGTGACTGGTTGCAGTTTTATGTATTTATATTACCTAGTTAAATTTACTCTTCAGTGAAACATCAGAAGTAAAATCAATAAGTTTTTCTTGCTCTTTTTTCTTTATCCATGATGGTTCAGGAGCAATTCTGTATTAAATTTATCAAAATCTTCGAGGAAATATTTTTCGATGAGTACGTTTATTGATGCAAGACGAAGAAGAAGCCAAGCTTGTATCTCCTTTGGAGATATCGGATTATCTGTGTTCTCGAGCAGTGACAATTGAGTAGGGAATATAACTAGCATGGCAGTTGCCATTTGGTTTTACCACAGCTCTAGTTTCCTTATGGTCGCTTTCACTTTTTCATTACAAGATAGTACAGTCGTCTGACTACCTTGAAGTGAATTTTTTTTAAATGTTTAATTTATCAAAAGTATCACTGAGGTAAGAACTTTTCAGTACAAAATATTCGTTGCTTAAAGAGTCTGCCAGAGGGTGACATTTCACCTTTAAGAAACGGAGTATCCCTTTCCTCGGTTCAGACAGTCTTTTTAGTAATTTGTCACTTGAAAGCCATGGTGCATTGCTAAGAAAGTGCAGCTGAATATGTTCAACACCCATCTCCTCACTTAGCATTTTAACAGCTTTGAATTTATAGATTTTGCAGTAAAGTGTTAACTGTTTCTATAACAGTTTGAGGCACCTCAAAAATGGGTGGGGTAAGTTCTAAAGTGTGACCAGAGCCTCCCAATATTCCATACTGCATCGGAAGCTACGGCTTTAACGTCAGCTTGCGATTCACCATGAATTCACTTTGAGGATCTACTATAGTTTAGAGACAAGTATTAAAACAAATCTGAATACATTTGTGACACCAGAAAAATGAGATACATTTAATTAGATAACAATATTTTCGGTATCTTTAAAACTACAGAGGTTGATGTTTTGCAATTAATTAGCAATTTTACAATGAACCTCTTAATTAACAACTTTTAAACGCTTCACGTAATTTCAACAAACGATGTCTCGGATGAAAGCACTACACAGTAGTTATCATCCCAGAAATCCAATCATCAGTACTTATATCACTTATTTACTTGCTAAGTCTTTTATATCTTTTTTGTGATGCAAATGTTTGTTATAGAACCATATTCTCTACAATTACAGAG
Source organism: Schistocerca gregaria (assembly GCF_023897955.1). Classification (NCBI taxonomy): domain Eukaryota; kingdom Metazoa; phylum Arthropoda; class Insecta; order Orthoptera; family Acrididae; genus Schistocerca; species Schistocerca gregaria. Next base: position 571,865,316 of record NC_064925.1, read on the forward strand.
CAAATAAATAAAGTACAAATACCTCGCACATTGTCATACTTCTGCAGCTATTTAATAAACAATTTACTATCCTACCAGTAACTTTATTCAAACGTTGATTACAAGTGCTATTAAAAACTGAGCTAAATTGAAAGTGATCCAGTTGAAAAGAGAAGCAAAAGGCGCTTCATCAAGAAGACAAAGGTAAATGTTTAAACAATATTTCTTGACAATTCGTTGTCATTTAACGTGAGCTCACTGGTACAAGACCACTAGATTATATATTTATGAACAAGTCTTTATCTGTAATTTTTATGAATGATCTGAAAGTGACCACATATTCACACTATTTCTTTATTCAGCTATGTTGTAAAATCTTAGTTTAGTCTATGTACTGGTCAAGTTGAGTCACATCATGTCTGTAGAACTTAAGAAAGATGAGTTTTTGGTGGGTCCTACCTACAGCCAGCTGAAAAGCAGACAGTAAAGGAACACTAAGGAAGTCAACAGGAGAGTGGAACTTTTCAGGTGAAGAGCTGAATTGAGTGATTCTGGACACTAATGATCTCTCTCGAAGAGCGCTGATGTGCCCCTTGATAGATTATGGTTGGTGAACGGCCGCTACCCTACTTTAATTTCTCAAGAGACTTTATATTTTCAGTTGTAGAATGGAAAAACTGGAAGAAGCCGACCTCGGGGAAGCTCAGTTTGGATTCCGTAGAAATACTGGAACACGTGAGGCAATACTGACCTTACGACTTATCTTAGAAGAAAGATTAAGGAAAGGCAAACCTACGTTTCTAGCATTTGTAGACTTACAGAAAGCTTTGGACAATGTTGACTGGAAAACTCTCTTTCAAATTCTGAAGGTAGCAGGGGTAAAATACAGGGAGCGAAAAGCTATTTACAAATTGCACAGAAACCACATGGCAGTTATAAGAGTCGAGGGGTATGAAAGGGAAGCAGTGGTTGGGAAGGGAGTGAGACTGGGTTGTAGCCTCTCCCCGATGTTATTCAATCTGTATATTGAGCAAGCAGTAAAGGAAACAAAAGAAAAATTCGGAGTAGGTATTAAAATCCATGGAGAAGAAATAAAAACTTCGAGGTTCGCCGATGACATTGTAATTCTGTCAGAGACCGCAAAGGACTTGGAAGAGCAGTTGAATGGAATGGACAGCGTCTTGAAAGGAGGATATAAAATGAACATCAACAAAAGCAAAACGAGGATAATGGAAAGTAGTCGATTTAAGTCGGGTGATGCTGAGGGAATTAGATTAGGAAATGAGACACTTAAAATAGTAAAGTAGTTTTGCTATTTGGGGAGCAAAATAACTGATGATGGTCGAAGTAGAGAGGATATAAAATATAGACTGGCAATGGCAAGGAAAGCGTTTCTGAAGAAGAGAAATTTGTTAACATCGAGTATAGATTTAAGTGTCAGGAAGTCGTTTCTGAAAGTATTTGTATGGAGTGTGGCCATGTATGGAAGTGAAACATGGACAGTAAATAGTTTGGACAGGAAGAGAATAGAAGCTTTTGAAATGTGGTGCTACAGAAGAATGCTGAAGATTAGATGAGTAGATCACATAACTAATGAGGAATAGAATTGGGGAGAAGAGGAGTTTGTGGCACAACTTGATGTGAAGAAGCGACCGGTTGGTAGGACGTGTTCTGAGGCATCAAGGGATCACAAATTTAGTATTGGAGGGCAGCGTGCCGGGTAAAAATCATAGAGGAAGACTAAGAGATGAATACAGTAAGCAGATTCAGAAGGATGTAGGTTGCAGTAGATACTGGGAGATGAAGAAGCTTGCACAGGATAGGTGTTCTGAGGCATCAAGGGATCACAAATTTAGTATTGGAGGGCAGCGTGCAGGGTAAAAATCAAAGAGGAAGACTAAGAGATGAATACAGTAAGCAGATTCAGAAGGATGTAGGTTGGAGTAGATACTGGGAGATGAAGTAGCTTGCACAGGATAGGGTAGCATGGAGAGATGCAACAAACCAGTCTCAGGACTTAAGACCACAACAACAACAGAATTTTGGAACACGTATTCTGTTCGAGTATAATTTCTGGAGACTATAAATCTACTCTGTAGGAATCAGCATGGGTTTCGAAAAAGAGGATCGTGTGAAACTCAGCTCGTTCTATTCGTCCATGAGACTCAGAGGGCCATAGACACGGGTTCCCATGTAGATGCCATGTTTCTTGACTTCCGCAAGGCGTTCGATACAGTTCCCCACAGTCGTTTAATGAACAAAATAAGAGCATATGGACTATCAGACCAATTGTGTGATTGGATTGAAGAGGAACGCAGCTTGTCATTCTCAATGGAGAGAAGTCTTCCGGAGTAAGAGTGATTTTAGGTGTACCGCAGGGGAGTGTTGTACGACCGTTGCTACTCACAATATACATAAATGACCTTGTGGATGACATCGAAAGTTCACTGAGGCTTTTTGCGGATGATGGTGTTGTATATCGAGAGATTGTAACAATGGAAAATTGTACTGAAATGCAGGAGGATCTGCAGCGAATTGACGCATGGTGCAGGGAATGGCAATTGAATCTCAATGTAGACAAGTGTAATGTGCTACGAATACGCGGTAATAAAGATCCCTTATCATTTAACTACAATATAGCAGGTCAGCAACTGAAAGCAGTTAATTCCATAAATTATCTGGGAGTACGCATTAGGAGTGATTTAAGATGGAATGATCATATAAAGTTTATCGTCGGTAAATCAGATGCCAGACTAAGGTTCATTGGAAGAATCCTAAGGAAATGCAATCCGAAAACAAATGAAGTAGGTTACAGTACGCTTGTTCGCCCACTGCTTGAATTCTGCTCAGCAATGTGGGATCCGTACCAGATAGGGTAGACACAAGAGATAGAGAAGAACCAACGGAGAGCAGCGCGCTTCGTTACAGGATCATTTAGTAATCTTGAAAGCGTTACGGAGATAATAGATAAACTCCAGTGGAAGACTCTGCAGGAGAGACGCTCAGTAGCTCGGTACGGGCTTTTGTTGAAGTTTCGAGAACATACCTTCACCGAGGAGTTAAGCAGTACATTGCTCCCTCCTACGTATATCTCGCCAAGAGACCATGAGGATAAAATCAGAGAGATACCGACAATCCTTCTTTCCACGAACAATACGAGACTGGAATAGAAGGGAGAACCGATAGAGGTACTCAAGGCACCCTCCACCACACCGTCAGGTGGCTTGCGGAGTATGGATGTAGATGTAGATGTAGATTGCGAGAAGTCTGAATGTGCTACAGTATAATGTTTTCCGTTTGTATTCCGGAACTGAGGATAAACATAGAATGAGTTTCTACTTGTCATCTCACATGTGTTAATCTGTGTATCTTGTTGAACTCTGAACTGTTTTCATATGGTGAACATTTCGCGTACTACGATTACGAAATGGACTTAGTTTTCGCAAATCTTTCAAGACTATTAAGTTTCGAGATTTTTCTACCATTCTTGTAATGCTCTCAAAGTAACTTTACTGCCTTTAATAATGGTGTTTTATATCTGTATTATAAGAGAACATCGTAGGATCTTATTGGAGATCTTCTTTCACAAACAAACATTATTCAACTCAATTCCTGTCGTCTACATCAATTACACACGTTTCAATAGAACCCATGTTATTAAATTATTCATTCAAATTATATTTTATGTTTCTTTGTATTTTATTAATTCACAATTCCAGCCAGTGCGTGGCTATTTGACTGCAGGATCGGAACTGCAGGTTATTAATTGCAGCGAATTAACTGTGGGGCAAGACAGCAAACCTGTGCAGCACGACCCTAGGACAACATTGAGCTGTCCTTTTTAAACAGACCCGTGCATAGCGCAGTTACCTAAAGTTCGTGTAACTGCAGGTAACGACGCAACTGGTTTGCTTGTATGGGATTCTGTTTACATGAGCTGGCCGCGGTGGTCTAGGCGCTCAGTCCGGAACCGCGGGACTGCTACGGTCGCAGGTTCCAATCCTGTGTCGGGCATGGATGTGTGTGCTGTCGTTAGGTTAGTTAGGTTTAAGTAGTTCTAAGTTCTAGGTGACTGATGACCACAGATGTTAAGTCCCATAGTGCTCAGAGCCTGTTTACACGAGCAACTACACTAGCAATGACCGTAAAAAACCGCAGAAACCATTGCTATAGAAGAATTAAAAATAATCTGGTGGACTGATAAGATAGCAAAGGGGGAGGTTTTCCTAAGAGCCAGCGAAGAGAGGAGTATATGTAATAAACAGAGAAGACGGAACATTATGACAAGACATGTCCCTTCTTCTTGTCTGTACATTACTCTGTTCACTGATTCTGCAGAATGATAGGACATAATGGAAGATGTGTTAAAGCATCATAGAATAACTCGGTACCAAAGAGAGCAGCAGAGGGTCAACAGTAGGGGAAGGCAGAAGATGGAACACATCCAACGAATAACTGAGACTTAGCGTCCAAGTTCTACACTGAGATGAAGATGTTGACTCAAAAGAGGTGTTCGTGGCACGTCTCTTCGAACCGATCATAAAAAATGTTAATGCAAAACTAAAATTATGTATATCACGTTTGGATATGGTTTCCCCATGCTTCCCAGAGCAATGCTAAGAACTTACTTTATCTTTTGGAGTACCAACATTATCCTAGGTTCACTGTAACATTTTTACCTGAAACTAAGTACTCCAAGTTTGGCTGAAACTACTCCAAATGCCTAAAGAAAACCTCACACACACACACACACACACACACACACACACACACACACACACACACACACACACACACCTTAATAAATGTGGACTATCATTTGACAGATTGTCCATTGACAAAATGTCACAAATTGGTTAACCCGTCCATTTGCTACCTTGTACAAATCATGCGTTCTTCTGCCAGTCTGTGCGCATGAAGTCCTCTTCCTCTCTCTGACACATGTGACGATGTTGCTTAGAACGTATAGTGGCGGCAGTAGTTAAGACCTCAAGCTCCAAAATTATACGTTAACAGACCTAGCAGACGATAGACGAGGTATTGTTTTTAATGTGAACTCTTTGGACAAATGGCGTGGAGTTAGAATGATAAAATGCTCGAAATAGACAGCTATCCCGGAGCGACTGCTGGCTAAAACCAAGTATCTCTCTTACTCTGTTTGCTGCCTGTCAGCACTTCAGCTCTTAGGTGTATTACAGTATGCCTAGTTCACAGTATTGAGGAACAGCTGAAAGCGCTAAAATTGAAGAAAACTCCTAGGCTCTATGTGCCATGCGTGGCTCGTGTTTCCGCCATCCTCTATTTTACACCCTGTTGTTAACGTACTTCCTCCTCACTACCTTAATTTAAATTACTACTGTCGCTGAGTTGCTGCTTTGCCTGACCGTGACCGGCGCTAGCACCGCCTATCGATATATCCCCTCTCGTATCGTCTTTGCTCCACTGCTATTACTTCTCGGTCGTTGTCTGTCGTAAGGTAATTCAGGGCGCGAGTTTGGGTCTGCCAGTCAGTTGGAACGCGACTGGAGCGCATTCCGGACCTCCCAGTCGAGGAGTTGCAAAACAGCACTAGTGCAGTCGGGTTGGAGCAGCAGTGAGGTATGCACCGACATGGTTCGCGCGACCACTGCCGCGAAGCATCAGTCGAACCGGGCCACGGTCTCGCTGGATCGACGATCGGTCGTCCTACCGGACGACGCGTTTGGCTCGCCGATCGTTCATGAGTCGGCTGTGTACGTTTGTGCATCGACACCAGCGGAATTTGCTGAATTGTGGCCGTTAGTGTTCCGGTTACCTGCCCTGGCCACTAACGTAATTTCATGCAGTGTATTTTCCTCACCTATTGCGCTGTCCAACATGGTGTGTAGTTTTGACAGCTTAATACATGTGAATATTTGATTGTGGATAATTACGCCCGTAACATTTTGTGTTTGACTTCTCATGTACCGATTGGTGGCAAGCAAGTCGTTGTCGGTCGGTCCGTGGTTGTCCCTTGCTTGGGTTTCGACGGATCAAGTGTGGTTGGGCTCACCACCTGTCTCACCTAAGTGAACGAGGGCAGACCGACCTCCCTGGACTCTTCTGAGTACTGTTGTCTTTACTGGCTTTCTCACCGGTGTTTAATTGTTGTTTATAATCTATCACAGCCAATGCTTTAAAAGAAAAAAAATTGTGTAAATCAATTTTGGGAATTTTACTGTGGGCCTTCAGCTATTTATATTCCGTCTTGTTGTGTTTCTCTATCCACTTTTGCCTTAAGGCTTTCAGCCTAGCTGACAATATATATTTTTTAATTATTTTATTTGCTACATTAACTGCATTTTTATCTTGTTGATTTTTAAGATTTCTTGTTTGGAGGCCTTCAGCCGTGAAAGAATTGCATTTTGAAATTAGTAGTTGTAAAAGTTCGGCTATGTGCCATTTTGGTTGTAAATGTGTTATTAAATAACAATAAATTACAATTTTAAGATGAAACTGACCCCAGCCATATTTGTCCCTTTCCACAATCCTAATCACCTGTTCTGCCCATCGGGTTTAGCGGGCGTTTCACACTATGATATGACTATTAGTTCGTACGGAAAATTTACCGGCGAAATATCCTATCTTTTAGCGACAATATACCGTAAATACGTCTGACAAGAAAATTTACCCAGCTCTAGGGAGAAAGCACGGATTACAAGTGTTTACACGAAGAGTATCAAGGTCATGCACGAAACTGACGTCCAACATGTTTCGCATCCATCTCTTTTGTAGTGCTAGAACGGATCTTGAGCTCAAACTTAATGACTTGTCTCGAAGAGGATGGCTAACTAATTTATGAACAAATCCTTATGTGTAATTATTGTGAATGATCTGAGCAGGACCACCTATTTCAAAGAATTCTTTCGTACGAATCACAACTGACACTTCTGTCAGGTGACGTCCTGATGGAAAAGCTTAGAGGCTGTGAAATAGATGCCGTACGTTTTGCCTTACGAAAATTGCTTAGTACCACACCGAAGCCGGTTAATAAAGTTGATTCAACATGGGGATCACCTCAAATATGTGACTGTTCTATGGTATCAATAGATCCCATGCCACAGCGTAGGTTGGCACTACGAGAGCGGAAGATCTACGCCGACGATAGCGCCCTCTAGCTGACCCTGTGCAGCTCTACGAGCGCCGCTCCATTTTCGCCCAGTTCATGAAGAGCAGACGGCCGAGAACCATCGCTTTAGCTTAGCTTGCTACTGAGACTTTCTTAGCGGAACTTTGGCTACACTCCTACGTGCTCATCACCTAAAGTTATGTAATATGTCTGCTTATTCAGAATGAGATATTCACTCTACAGCAGAGTTTGCGCTGATATGAAACTTCCTGGCAGATTAAAACTGTGTGCCGGACCCAGACTCGAACTCGGGACTTTTGCCTTTCGCGGGCAAGTGCTTTACCATCTGAGCTACCCAAGCATGACCCCCGTCCCGCCCTCAGAGCTTTACTCCTGCCAATACCTCGTCTCCTACCTTCCAAACTTCACAGAAGCTCTCCTGTGAACCTCTCAATCTGGAAACATCCCCCGGGCTGTGGCTAAGCCATGTCTCCGCAATATATTTTCTTCCAGGAGTGCTAGTTCTGCAAGGTTCACAGGAGAGCTTCTGTGAAGTTTGGAAGGTAGGAGACGAGGCACTGCCAGGAGTAAAGCTGTGAGGACGGGGCGGAAGTCATGCTCAGGTAGCTCAGATGGTAATGTGGCTTTCTTTCAAAAAAGGTATAGATCCGTAATTTTAACGACATCATTATTGAGCGTCATTTTGCTCCATTTACATTTTCTTAATAGAAGCTGCCATGTTTTTTCGGACGAAGTCCTTCCAGATTAAATTCATTTCCTCCGATTATCATTTATGACCGCGTGTGTACTCAATGTCTAAATGAATCAATACCAACCAGATGATAAGCTCAGGTACGAATATTAAGTTTCTCTTAAAAAAATTTCAAGTAAATGTAGGCTTACTTAAAAGCATATAGAAGTCATTACACATCGGTTTGTAGGAAAATCAGAGCAGAACATTATTTTTTATCTATTGTTGGCCGCAGAGGAGAATATTGTTTTTTATTTATTGTTGGCTATCCACCTCAACGTGAATTTCAATTAGAAAAGGGTAGGATCTACAGATTTTGTAGCAAAGAAGGCAGACAATAGAGATTTCAAAGAGTTGCAAGGACAGGTAACATGCTTTAAATGTACAGTAATATGCATTTATGCATTTCACAAAACAAGTAAAATTTAGTATCCTGTGGGTAAAATATCAATGATTCACTATTAAAATCAATAAAATAATAAAAATCTATAAATGAATAAAAATTCGGTACAATAACAAATACGAATATGAAATGGAACGACCCCACAGGCTACGTTGCGGTGTACGGTTCACTGGTAGTGTGCTATGAAAATATAATCCGTTAACAAAGGGCATTCCTTACGAAACACACGTGCAACCATCCTAAAATATTTCTCTAAAGGGACTCGCATCAGACAGGCTAAGTAGAGATACTGCAAGTCTACAAAGAAGAGCAAAACCAATGGACTCAGGTATCTTTCAGGGAGAGATCATCACCGATGTGCCGAAAAAATTTAATTTGGCGCACTCCTTAAGAGTGACACCACTTAGCCCATGGAAATCTAAAATTATAGAACCATTATTAAATGTAGAATCGAACGATATGGTTTATTCCCTTGCCTGTAAGTTCCGTAGGCACAATGAACACAAGTTTAGACTTACACGGAGGTGAAAAAACTCATCGTATACCTCCTGATATTGCATCTAACCTCCTTTTGACCAACGTAGTTCAGGAAGTCGACGTAACATGTACTCAACGAGTAGTTGGAATTTTCCTGCAACAATATTGAGCTATGCTGTCTCTACAGCCCTCCATAATTGGGAAACCATTGCCAGTGTGGGATTTTTTCCACAAACTGACCTCTCCATTACGTCCCACAAATGTAAGATGAGATTGACGTCAGGCGATCTAGTTGACCAACCCATCTGCTCAAATTCTCCAGAATTTTCTTCGAACCAGTAGGGGAAAATTATGGCCCGGTGACAGAGCGTAAATGAACCAGGGGACTCTATCCATTCCATGCGTCTTCCATAAAAATTCCACTTTTTGATTGGGAAAATTGAGTCCATGAACGGCTAGAAATGGTCTTCAAATACCAAAAATAATATTGTCCCGTCAATGATCGCTTCAGATGGACAACAGAACCCAGTCCATTCCATGTGAACACAGACTGCACCATTATGGAATCACCACAAGTTTGCGCAGTGCCCTGTTGACAATTTGGGTCTGTGGCTTCGTTCTGTTATAGATGGAGACACGAACGATTAGGTTTATTCTGCGCACTTATATCACGTATTCTCCGACAGCCAGGCAACATTCAGTAGTGTTTCGAATGCACAGCTATGAATGTAATAACCAATATCAGCGTTAAACTTGATCTTAGCGAGTTAATTAGTGAATTTTTACCTCTTTTTTGGGAGCTGTCATTGCTGATAGTGGAGGTAAGAAACAATACTACATGACCAAGCGAGAGACATAACTGACAGGATACACGCTTTCTTCAAGCGCTAAGCACGCGTATGCACGAAATGCAGCTGTCGCTTGGAACAGGCAACTATGCAATCCCCGTCCATGACTCGGCATGCACGAACCGCCATGTTCGTGAATCGGACTATAGCAAAGGCATTCGCTCCAGTCGTCCGCAGCCATAGTCCGTCAACGCCAAATTTCGCCGCACTGTCCTAAGAGATACGTTCGCCATCCCGCATAGATTTCTGCGATTATTTCAAGCAGTGGTGCTTGTCCGTTAGCGCTGACAACTCTACGCAAACGGCGCTGCTCTAGCTTGTTAATCGAAGGCGAGAGGTAATGCCTGAAGTCTGGTGTTCTTGGAACGCTGTTGACAGTGTGGCCTTCAAAATATTGAACACTCTAATGATTTCTGAAATGGAATGATCCATGGTCAAGCCCCAACTGTTGCTCCGACTTCAGAGTCTGTTAAATCCCGTAGTGCGACTATAATCACGTCGGAAACCTTTCCACACGATTCAGCTCCGCCAATGCACTGACCTTTTATACCTTGTGGACGCGTTGTTGTTGTTGTTGTTGTTGTTGTTGTTGTCTTCAGTCCTGAGAATGGTTTGATGCAGTCTCCATGCTACTCTATCCTGTGCAAGCTTCTTCATCTCCCAGTACCTACTGCAGCCTGCATCCTTCTGAATCTGCTTAGTGTATTGATCTCTTGGTTTCCCTTTACGCTGCCCTCCATGTGTCCTCGATGTCTCGGAACATGTCCTACCAACCGATCCCTTCTTCTAGTCAAGTTGTGCCACAAGCTCCACATGTATTGTATCTACTGCTATCCCACGATTGAATTTTCTCATGCTAACATAACTGAAAGGCGATCTGCGTAATTGTAGAGAAACATTCAGCAGCCAAGGTCGCATTTAAGAAAACCGGTTTCAACAGACTGTGCTGTCACCTTTGGATTATTAAACCTTATGTTTTAGCGATGTTTATGTTTTAGCGATGACAGACCTTTTATAATATTCTGTTTTTATCTACTTGGCATCTTGTGCATGATGTCAGCCTGAAATGAACATGTTTTAAAACACAAAGATTTTAAGATCTGAAGATGACAGCACTCTCTATTGAAACCAGTTGTCTTAAATAAAAAAAACAGTTATAAGATTGTGGCTGTTTGATGGTTTTTAGCTATTCCATGACTTCTTCGCCTCAGTGTTTTATACAATGCAAACAGGTAATCATACAAACTTCATCCCGCGCTGCAGAGACGAATGGAATGGAATGATGTCCTGATAAGAGTTACCATGGGAAGTCTCCCAGCCTTGCAGTTCACACCTGTTCTCAGAGCAGATATATCGTAAAGAGTAAAACTGATGAAGCATATGAGCACTGGTTGATAACCCTAAGCTGGCCGGAATGGCCGAGCGGTTCTAGGCGCTTCAGTCTGGAACCGCGCGACCGCTACGGTCGCAGGTTCGAATCCTGCCTCGGGTATGGATGTGTGCGATGTCCTTAGGTTAGTTAGGGTTAAGTAGTTCTAAGTTCTAGGGGACTGATGACCTCAGATGTTAAGTCCCATAGTGCTCAGAGCCATTTGATAATCCTGAATAGCTGTTCAAATAGTAACGCATTGCCAGTAGATACAGCAGTGATCTATACCAGTGTGGCAGATATTGCACTGAAATGGCTTGGCGTGCTATCGACAGAGACGTGTAGATGTCTGAGTGGGAGGCTGAGCAACTAGAGCTAGGTCGCAGTCCCTGGGGCCAGACAGTGGCTGGTCGCATGTCAGAGTGCAGCATGCGTAATGCAGAGGGGACACAACAGATCGCCCGGGACGGCGGCCGCTTACTGGAGGACCACTCCAGCGGGCAGGCAGGTGGCCGGCTGTCCCCTGAGGCACGCGGAGCGCTCCTACTAGAGCAGGCCCACTGCTAAGTGGTCGCGCACCGACCAACCTCTTGCTCGACGTAATCCTGGCATTCCACGTAACTTCTCTTTGGAATCCTAGACAAACATTATAAGCTACACTCTATATTATTCTGTTGGTACATAACTTAATCGATGTATGCTAAGCCATCGACTAGCAATAGGTCTTAAATTATATCACGTCGTTCCGACGAGCTCCAGCCCTTTCTGATATACAAAAAAGACTGAACTGGAAATTATTAGACTATTACTTCAGAAGAAAAGGTAAAATAATTTCAACTACACTGAACCAGATGAAATCAGACAGCGTAATATTGTTAAATAAACTCAAAAATTTGCCAACAATTTGTCTTTGGGCAGCACATACACTACTGGTCATTAAAATTTCTACGGCAAGAAGAAATGCAGATCATAAACGAGTATTCATTGGACAAAGATATTATACTAGAACTGACATGTGATTACATTTTCACGCAATTTTGGTTCATTTATCCTGAGAAATCAGAACCCAGAACAACCACCTCTGGCCGTAATAACGGCTTTAAAACACCTGGGCATTGAGTCAAACAGAGCTTGGATGGCGTGTACATGTACAGCTGCCCATACAGCTTCAACACGATCCCACAGTTCAAGGGTAGTGACTGGCGTATTGTGACGAGCCAGTTGCTCGGCCACCATTGACCAGACGTTTTCAGTTGGTGAGAGATCTGGACAATGTGCTGGCCAGGACAGCACTCGAACATTTTCTGAATCCAGAAAGGCCCGCACAGGACCTGCAACATGCGGTCCTGCATTACCGTGCTGAAATGTAGGGTTTCGCTGGGATAGAATGAAGGGTAGGGTCATTCGTCGTAACACATCCACTGTTCAAAGTGCCGTCAATGTGAACAAGAGCTGACCGAGACGCTTAACCAATGGCACCCCATACAATCACTCCTATTTTTTTAAATTCATTATTAAACCTACTCGTGCATTACCCCTATTTGATTTTGTATTTATAACCCTGTATTCACCTGACCAAAAGTCTTGTTCCTCCTGCCAATGAACTTCACTAATTCCCACTATATCTAACTTTAACCTATGCATTTCCCTTTTTAAATTTTCTTACCTACTTGCTCGATTAAGGGATCTGACATTCCACGCTCCGATCCGTAGAACGCCAGTTTTCTTTCTCCTGATAACGACGTCCTCCTGAGTAGTCCCCGCCCGGAGATCCGAATGGGGGACTATTTTACCTCCGGAATATTTTACCCAATAGGACGCCATCATTATTTAACCATCCAGTAAAGCTGCATACCCTCTGGAAAAATTACGGCTGTAGTTTCCCCTTGCTTTCAGCCGTTCGCAGTACTAGAACAGCAAGGGCGTTTTGGTTAGTGTTACAAGGCCATATCAGTTATTCATCCAGACTGTTCCCCTGCAACTACTGAAAAGGCTGCTGCCCCTCTTCAGGTTCCACACGTTTGTCTGGCCTCTCAACAGATACCCCTCCGTTGTGGTTGCACCTACAGTACGGCCATCTGTATCGCTGAGGCGCGCAAGCCTACCCACCAGCGGCAAGGTCCATGGGGGGGGGGGGGGGGGGGGGTGTAAGTTAGTCGTTCAGTTAAATCTTCGGGATGAGCTATACATTGCTGATGACATACAGTGCTTGACTTTATGCTTTATCCGTGGTCGAAGTTTGCTTTGTGCTTTTGGAACACTGTTGTGTGGAAAGTGCTCCATGGAATATGGTTAGGCTGAGCTGGGTGCTTTTGGTCTTACGTGAATGTGAGAGTACTTGTGGCTTCATGTGTGTGCGATATTTATTTTCATTTATTATATGTTTCTGTTGTTGGTGTCTTCAGTCCTAAGACTGGTTTGATGCAGCACGCCATATTACTCTGCCTTGCGCGACCCTCTTCATCTCCGAATAACTACAGCAATCTACATCGTTGTGGATCTGTTAACTGAATTTATGTTTCGTCTCCCTCTACGACTTTTATCACCCACACTTCTCTCCATCTCTAAATTGCTGATCCCTTGATGAATCATAATGTGTCCTACTAACCGATCCCATCTTTCAGTCAAGCTGCGCCAGAAATTCCTGGTCTCCCCAAATCTGTAGAGTACCTCCTTGTTAATTACGTGATCGACCCTCTAATCTTCAGCATTTTTCTGTGGCACCACATTTCGAAGCTTCTATTCTGTTTTTTGTCTAAACTGTTTATTGTTCACGTTTCACTTCCATACAGGTCTACACACCACACAAATGCCTTCAGAAAAGACTTCCTAGTAACCAGCTATTTTGCTGCACAAATAGCTAAACTCGTCTACTACTTTAAGTGTTTCGTTTCCTTACCTAATTCCCTTGGCATCACCTGATTTAACTCACCTGTTATAGTGTGTGCCTTGTTCTGGTGTTGGCCCCCGTTTTCTTTACTCTGCGTGCCTTCAGCTCCGTTATTTTATTTCCATACCTTCTCCGTTCTATTTAAATTGCTCAGTGCTGGGTGCATTAACTGCGTCATCGCATTTTCGTAGCTTGTGGTACCTCCTGGCAACTGTCTTTGTTTAGTAGGGACTTCGTGTTCCTTGAACCATTGGGATCTTCCACCCTGTTAATTTTGGTATCAACTGGCGGTGATTAATCATCTATTCGTTCTTTTAGTTGTGTTCCCTCATTGATTTTGTACATTTTGTGATTTTTTAAGCTTGTTTCTGATTGGAACGGTGGTCAATTTCGGTTCATTGTATTCTGTGTGCGTGAATCCTCGTGTCGTTTATTTAGGCTGACAAGATTTTCAGTCCGTATAAACCTCTTTGCGGTTAGTGCTTGGACGTAATTGTGGTGGTTTGCTCCTCTGAACATGGTACATTCTTCGAGTGGACCTGGACTGGATGAATGAAGTCGAGAGTTTGCTATTTCTTTCCCTCATGTACGTATAGTTAAATTCTGCAGGAGAGTTCATTTTATCAAAGCAGATTAATTTATGTCATGTTCTGGTACCAGATAAGAATGTCGACAGGACGTCTACCCATGATTCTTTGCGGCTATCTGTGAGTAATCGTGTTCAGTGAAAGCTCATACCGTGTGTCCTGTTACCTTCATTATTATAGCTACTTAATTTACAAGTTAATCCTTTTAGTGGCTTTCTTCTTTAAAATACTAGCCTGGTTTTACACTACTGGCCATTAAAGTTGCTACACCACGAAAATGACGTGCTACAGACGCGAAATTTAGCCGACAGGAAAAAGATGCTGTGATACGCAAATGATTAGCTTTTCAAACCATTCACACAAAGTTGCCGCCGGTGGCGACACCTACAAAGTGCTGACATGAGGAAAGTTTCCAACCGATTTCTCATACAGAAACAGCATTGACCGGCGTTGCCTGGTCAAACGTTGTTGTGATGCCTCGTGTAACGAGGAGAAATGTGTACCATCACGTTTCCGACTTGGATAAAGGTCGGATTGTAGCCTATCGCGATTGCGGTTTATCGTATCGCGACATTGCTGCTCGCGTTGGTCGAGATCCAGTGACTCTTAGCAGAATATGGAATCGGTGGGTTCAGGAGGGCAATACGGAACGTCGTGCTGGATCCCAATGGCCTCGTATCACTAGCAGTCGAGATGGCAGGCATCTTATTCGCATGGCTGTAACGCATCGTGCAGCCACATCTCGATCCCTGAATCACCAGATGGGGACGTTTGCAAGACAACCATCTGCACGAACAGTTCGACGACGTTTGCAGCAGCATGGACTATCAGCTCGGAGAACATGGCTGTGGTTACCCTTGACGCTGCATCACAGACAGGAACGTCTGCGATGGTGTACTCAACAACGAACCTGGGTGCACGAATGGCAAAACGTCATTTTTTCATATGAATCAGGTTCTGTTTACAGCATAATGATGGTCGCATCCGTGTTTGGTGAGATCGCGGTGAACGCACGTTGGAAGTGTGTATTCGTCATCGCCATGACGTCTACTATTTTCTTATGAATTTTGGAAAATGGCAAAAAATAATTAATAGAAACTCTGTTGACTTCTACAGAGGGAAGGAGAAATTGTATCAAAGATATTTATTATACTTTAGCACGACTGTAAGTCAAAATGTGAACCAGAACTTTACTAACAAAATGGGTCTGAGCACTATGGGACTTAACATCTATGGTCATCAGTTCCCTAGAACTTAGAACTACTTAAACCTAACTAACCTAACGACAGCACACAACACCCAGTCATCATGATGCAGAGAAAATCCATGACCCCGCCGGGAATCGAACCCGGGAACCCGAGCGCGCGAAGCGAGAACGCTACCGCACGACCACGAGCTGCGAGCACACTAATAACAAATTGCAATAATCACTGATATTTGCACTCACTCATTAATTCTAGTTAGTGCTTTTGTTCATAGTGCTAGGAATCACTTTAATTTGATTAGTTAATTTACTATTTGTAACAATTAGATCGCCACAGATTAAAGTTCAAATTTAAAGTTAGTGAGACTGAAAGTACTGAATGCTTTCCATGATAATGAGCGAGCACGGGAGTTATTGGCAATGATATTGGCGTGGCGGGTTCTAGATATCGCTGCAGCCAATATTTCCACCACCCACGCTCATCACTTGACACGTGCCGCTAAACAGTCACTCCTCCAGTACAGTGCACGCCACCCATGCGTCCGCACTTCACCAAGTCTGACACCAGAGTTACCTCTCTGTGTAGCGCGCGCTCTGACGTAACATCCTCCCGCGTCCAGAGACGCCGCTACTCCAACGATATTTATTCGTTGAAAAAAATCTAACGTTTCCCCAACATTCCCTCGGCGATTACTCAGAAATATTTAAATAATATACATAGTTGATTATACAGAAAAATATACAAATTAATCCATACATCGTGTGCATATAAATTTACATAGATAAAAGCAAGTATATGTACAATAACAAATGCTCAAAGAGCACATCCGCATGAAAGTGTTACAGCGGAACCCCTCTTGTTGTATCCGTTTCACGTGTGGGTTTTTCGGGGTGCTCTGAACCAGCTGACACTCTGTGGTAACTGTTGCCGAGCGTAGTTCATAGCTCTTAAGTAAGCCTTATGGTACCAGTGATGCGATGGGACGTAGCTTTAACCGCAATCTTCATGTTGTTGTTGTTGTTGTTGTTGTTGTTGTTGTGATCTTTAGTCCTGAGACTGGTTTGTTGCAGCTCTCCATGCTTCTTCATCTCCCAGTAACTACTGCAACCTACATCCTTCTGAATCTGCTTAGTGTATTCATCTCTTAGTCTCCCTCTACGATATTTACCCTCCACGTTACCCTCCTTTTGTGATCCCTTGATGCCTCAGAACATGCTCTACCAATCGGTCATTTCTTCTTGTCAAGTTGTGCCACAAACTCCTCTTCTCCCCTATTCTATTCAACACCTCCTCATTAGTTACGTTATCCACCCATCTAATCTTCAGCAATCTTCTATAGCACCACATTTCAAAAGCTTCTATTCTCTTCTTGTCCAAACTATTTATCGTCCATGTTTCACTTCCATACATGGCTACGCTCCATACAAATACTATCAGAAACGACGCCGTGACACTTAAATCTATACTCGATGTTCACAAATTTCTCTTCTTCAGAAAAGATTTTCTTGCCATTGCCAGTCTACATTTTATGTCCTCTCTGCTCATCATCAGTTACTTTGCTCCCCAAACACCAAAATTCATTTACTACCGTAAGTATCTCATTCCATAACCTAATTCCCTCAGCATCTCCCGACTTAATTCGACTACAATCCATTACCTTCGTTTTGCTTTTGTTGATGTTCATCTTATATCCTCCTTTCAAGACACTGTCCATTCCGTTCAACTGCTCTTCCAAGTCCTTTGCTGTCTCTCACAGAATTACAATGTCACCGGCGAACCTCAAAGTTTTTATTTCTTCTCCATGGATTTTAATTCCTACTCCGAATTTTTATTTTGTTTCCTTTACTGCTTGCTCAAGATACAGATTGAATAACATTGGGGAGAGGCTACAACCCTGTCTCACTCCTTTCCCAACCTTTGCTTCCCTTTCATGCCCCTCGACTCTTATAACTGCCATCCGCTTTTTGTGCAATTTGTAAATAGCCTTTCTTACCCTCTATTTTAACCCCTGCCACCTTCAGAATTTGAAAGAGAGTATTCCAGTCAACATTGTCAAACTCTGTCTCTTCCTTATTCTTTCTTCTAAGATAAGGTGTAGGGTCAGTATTGCGTCACGGGCAACATTTCTAAGGAATCCAAACTGATCTTCCCCGAGGTCGACTTCTACCAGATTTTCCATTCGTTTGTAAGGAATTCGCGTTAGTATTTTGCAGCTGTCACTTACTACACTGATAGTTCGGTAATTTTCTCATCTGTCAACAACTGATTTCTTTGGGATTGGAATTATTATATTCTTCTTGAAGTCTGAGGGAATTTCGCCTGTCTCATACATCTTGTTCACCAGATGGTAGAGTTTTGTCATGACTGGCTCTCCCAAGTCCGCCAGTAGTTCTAATGCAATGTTGTCTACTCCCGGGGCCTTGTTTCGAGTCAGGTCTTTGAGTCCTCTGTCAAACTCTACACGCAGTATCGTATCTCCCATTTCGTCTTCATCTACATCCTCTTCCATTTCCATAATATTGTCCTCGAGCCCATCGCCCTTGTATAGACCCTCTATATACTCCTTCCACCTTTCTGCTTTCCCTTCTTTGCTTAGAACTGTGTTTCCGTCAAAGCTCTTGATATTCGTACAAGTGGTTCTCTTTTCTCGAGAGGTCTCTTGAATTTTCCTGTAGGCAGTGTCTAGCTTACCCTAGTGAGATAAGCCTCTTCATCCTTACGTTTGTCCTCTAGCAATCCCTGCTTAGCCATTTTGCACTTCCTGTTTGTATTTGTTTTTGCCTGCTTCATTTGCTGCATTTTTATATTTTCTCCTTCATTAATTAAATTCAATATTTCTTCTATTACCCAAGGATTTCTAGTAACCCTCGTCTTTTTACCTACTTGATCCTCTGCTGCCTTGACTACTTCATCTCTCAGAGCTACTCATTCATTTTCTACTGTATTTCTTCCCCCATTCGTGACAATTGTTCCCTTATGCTCTCCCTGAAACTCTGTACAACCTCTGGATTAGTCAGTTTATCCAGGTCCCACCTCCTTTAAATTCCCATCATTTTGCAGTTTCTTCAGTTTGTCAATTTCTTCATCATCTGCAGAGGTAGTTGGTATATAAACGTGTACTACTGTAGTAGGCATGGGCTTCGTGTCTATCTTGGCCACAATAATGCGTTCACTATGTTGTTTGTAGTACCTTACCCGCACTCCTATTTTTTTATTCATTATTAAACCTACTCGTGCATTGCCCATTCACTTCCATTCTAGCACGCAGAATGTGTGATAAAGGAAGGACGTGGTGAACATGGGTCTGGATTACATAGGGCAAATAAATGGGTCACACTAAGTATTGACATACTCATACAAAGCACACATTCCTTGAATTTAACGTCATATAAACATACAATTTTCATCTCTTCTTACGCCTTCTAGAGTTAATAAAACGATACTGCATACAAACTGTAGGGTATGGTGTAAGAAAAGTTAAATGGAACAAAATGTATTATAAAGCGACTCTGCAGGGATACTGAAATCTGTTAGTGATTCAGCGTCCAAAATGTTATTTCTGTTGGTGATGAGAAGGTATTAGATGTGTGAGGTGTTAACAGATGTGCAGGATTGCCAGAATAAAAAATAATCCATCTGGTATGTAAGAGATAAGAGAAGATGGGAGCTGGTAGGTGTGAATATTAAGGAAAACCAGTTTAATAACTCGTTGATGGAGAAAAATGACGCGGATTTCTAGCAGAAGAATGGGTAGACAGATAGAATCCGAGCAGGCTGGGTTTCGTAGAAATGTGGGAGGAAAGGAAGGAGCTCTGACCTCCGGTTGATGCTAAACACTAAGGTTAGCCCATATTACGTTTGTAACATTTGTATATTTAGAGAAAGCTTTCGAGAACGCTGAACAGAATACACTCTCTTATTTCTGATCGTAGAAGCGACGAATACAGAGAGTGAATGTTTATCTTTAATTTGTATAGAAACCAAAATGCAGATAAACGTGTCGACAGGGATGTAAGGTTATCAGTATCGGAGATGGAAGTAAGAGTTGTAGCCCGTCTCTCACATTATAAAATCTGTACATTGCCCAAGGAGTAACGGAATCCAGTCAGACATTTCGTAGTGGAAACTTTCAGCTTTGCCAATAAGAGGGACAACAAAGCACTTTGAAAATAGATTCAATGAAACTGATAGTAGCTTGCAAAGAGGTTATGAGATGAATATTAAATAAATCTGAACAAGATTAATGGAATATTGTCGAATGGAATCAGGCTCTGGTGAAGGAATTAAATTAGGACATCTGACCCTTAATGTAGTAGAACTGTTATCCTATTTGGACGACAAAATAAGTGACGAGTGTGTAGGTGGAGAAGATATGCAATGCTCACTGGCGGTAGTAGGAGAAACATTTAAATGAGGGAAATTCGATCATTCGAATTCAAATTAAGTTTCAGGAAATCTTTCCTAAAAGTAATTGTTTTGATGGTAGTCTTGTACAGATGTGAAACGTGAAAGATACACAGCGCAGATAAGAAGAGAACTGAAGCTTTTGATATACTTTGCTACAGATTAACGCAGAAGATGAGATGGAATAACGGGTGTAGAAATATTGAATACATTCCCGAAGAAAATAAATTCTTTCTGCAACTTAATTAAATGAAACTTTTGGTTGACACATTCTGAGGTAGTAAGGAATTGTCAGATTGGTAATGGAGGTTGTTATTTATGATAACTACGTGGGCTTCCACGGCCGATACAATGATGATTAATATTTTTCTGCAACTCTCCTGCAATTCTTCTGCAAGTCTTGCCCTGACGTCCGTTGCAGCATGGCCAAATCGTTGGTTTTATAGTTTATAATTAAAGCTGGTGTTTCTGTCTGTCCGGAAATGTGAAGTGTGAAATTCTTTAAGGCACGAAGTGAGTATTTCTGCCTGGCCTTTTGTTAAGGTCAGATTAAGGATATGATCATCAAGTTGTTTATATTTAGCAAGATAAACGTTTTCAGAGTCATAGTACCTGAGTCACTGTGTTTCTTTATCGACTGCGTTTTTTGCAAGTGATGCTGGTATTAGACAAGTGACGGGATCATGCGAAATTGGTTTACAAACTCGGGGAACGTCTGGTTACTTCAGCACGATATCAGTTTCAGCTAGCTACATGTAAGACAACCGATAAAAAAATTTTCAACCAATTGCGCTCCATGAAAAATTAAATTTAGTCGATATCTTCAAAATGTGACACGATACGGTCGAACAGATTACACACCAAAAATCAGTCATAAAAACTGCATTACGAAAACTATAAATGTTATCAGATATCTGCAGCCCGTACTTCAGAGTAATATCCCCAGACTGGAGAAACAATGTGCTACTTCATAACTGGTTCTTGTTCTGATATCAACGTTCTGTATAAATAACAACGAAAAAATTTCGTTGGTACCTGGGTAACATGCTGTGGTCAAGCTTGAGTTGTTCTTTCTTCGTATGACCTCCTGTCAGCAGCCGTAGTTACAAACAATAGGTTCCTTAGGTTTGTTCATGAAGATGCTCATGTCCACAGCAACGCCCTTCATTCCACAGCTGTGGTAGCGCGTCTCTGCCGTTGCTTCCGCGGATAATTCTGTGGGCTACTGTTAAGGCCGCCTCGGATACCGCCGGCAAGAAAAATCGTTTCCCGTGGGAGAGGAGCCACACAGCTCCGCTCTTGCGCCTTCCTGCGCGATGTCCGCTGTTCTTAGAGACTTACTGCTTCCTGAAACCCGCGTGTTTTCTCCTTCGCACAAGAAAAACTCTCACCTAAGTAGAGCTGTATTCACAGTCACAAGTGTACAGCAAGCACTGTTCTGATGAACTATTTTGCGTTGTGAAAGATCTATTTAGCTCTTTCCAATGACGAAGTACTGTGCTGTCCGTATCTGGAACATAAGGAAATATGACTAGATCTTCATACCTGCCAGGAAAACATTGTTTAAGTCTTCGATGTTTCTTTCGAAGGAAACTAAGTTAATGTGATGGCTTAAGGACATCTTAAGTATATGGTAGAGTGCCCACCATCCACTGAAGTCGTTACTACGTAAAAGCCAAGCTTTTCAGTAACAAGAAGTTGCTGCTTTCCCATACAATTTGTTGTACTGCTTCATTTGTATCAAAGATAACTTCCATTAGTTGTTTACAAGTGGTGATACGTCTATAATGGCTTTAATCACATCTATATTTAGAAGAACTCGAATTTGGTAAAAGCTGCATTAAATTAGGGACGTCATCTTAAACGGAATACAGAAAAATACAATGGTTCGTTTACGACATTAAGAATGAAGCTAACGACGATATACTTTTACCTAAAAGCACCATCAGCTCACGTAAAGATAAATATATAATTACCGCTGTAACAAGTGTCAAGCAAACTGTCGTCTGCATTTTTATTGTTAAGAGAAATGAGATGGTCTCATTATTTTAAACACTGTCAGCGGATCAAAGCGTCCTGTAAGCTCACTGTATTGTACTAGATGGACAGTTAATATGATTTGGCTAGCAGGTGAAATTCAATTCACTCGTCTCCTGTATAATTAAAGACAACAGAGTCAGGGAGTTCCTTTCGTTATGAAGAGATGTGAATAACTTTAAAGGTAGTAGAGTCTGTTTCGACAGATTTTTATGGAAATATACGTGAGCCGCTAGGAACAAAGAATGGAAGGCATGACACGTTTTTTATGCACAATTTTACAGATCATGTCAGCGAAGAGAAACAGAGTGAAATGAACAGCTGCTAAAAAGGAAGCCTACATAAAATCGTTACCATAAGCAGGCGTCTTTTAGCCGATCCTGCATGTTCTTGGGAGTTGCAGATGCAGATTGACACAGGATTGGGAGAGACAGAAAACAGAATCAACATGGCCGAGAAAATAAAAAGCATTATCAATCAATAAGCACTGCTCCCGAAAGTCATTGCACAGCACTTTGTACCAGAAGTATCTCAACTCCAACATTTCGCATTTAATTTGTAGGCTGAACGCCTTATTAATGAAGAACACTGGAAATTTTTTTTTTCTGTCATGAGCATGTGAGTTAACATAGAGAAACTGGTTGTGTTAAAAAGAAATTGAGTTCATACTGGGCCTGTGATTCATTCTTCAGGCGTGCTAACTACTTTGAATTAGAGTAGAGTTTGAAGCTATTCGATATAAATAATAATTCTACGCCTTTTATTAAGCCCAGAAGATATAATAAAAAGTATTTTTAGAAGACAATGAAAAATTTCTGTATGTGATTCAAATGAGGTAATCACATGTACTAACGATCGGAATAAGTTAAAAGATGAGAAGTGTCTCAGAAGTTGCATCAGAATAACTTCCTTCAAGCACTTTTGTAGCTTGCGGGATTTTCAAATAAATAGCTGGCGGTGGTGGCCGAGCGGTTCTAGGTGCTTTAGTGCGGAACCGCGCGACTGCTACGGTCTCAGGTTCGAATCCTGCCTCGGGCATGGATGTGTGTGATGTCCTTGGTTTATTTCGGTTTAAGTAGTTCTAAGTTCCAGGGGACTGATGACCTCATATGTTAAGTTCCACAGTGCTTTGAGCCATTTGAATCATTTTCAAATAAAAATGTGTGGGGACCCTGAACTACGTACCCTCAGACTCCGAGTTGAAATATTAAAAGTTTTGGTTCAAATGGCTCTAAGCACTATTGGACTTAACTTCTGAGGTCATCAGTCTCCTAGACTTAGAACTACTTAAACCTAACTAGCCCAAGTACATCACACACATCCTTGCCTGAGGCAGGATTCGAAACTGTGACCGTAGCAGCCGCATAGTTCCAGACTGAAGCGCCTAGAACCGCTCGGCCACCGCGGCCGGCTTAATAGTTTTGGCTGGTTTCGTTGTCTACGGGGTGGGATACTTGGTTACCGCATTACAAGCCAAATGCTGCTGAGTCTACAGTATTCAATATCAATATACACATGAATCGAATGGTCGAAGGTTCCTATCACTGCGAAGTTTGAATGTAACATAGATATTTATAAATGAAAGATTGCAATTAATAAAAATCTGCAGGGATTATTTTTAACCACTTTAAATGATGAGTACGATAGAAGGAGTACCTTTAACACTTATTGGTTTCGATGCTTCAGCAGTTAAATAAAATAAAAGTTGAATAACAGGGAAGCAATAGATTCCTACTTTACGTAATTATTTCTGAACAACAACATAGCTGGCGAGCTATTCACTTCTACACGCTTACTACGTCTTGACTGCACAAGCCACGGAAATCTCACAAATGCACAAGTCGGCACTACGAAACATTCCTATCTCTCGCGACTACGCGCAAACTGCTCAACACTCTCCAAGTACAGTACTTGCTGTGACTATCCGTCGCGCCTTCCCGTCCAGCACTTGTTTGTCCTGTGCGACCCGGTGCTCCTTCCCTACTTTCATACACTCTCTCCATTGACTTCGGTAGTCGCCTGCAGTAGTAATGAGTGCTGTGATGGGCTAAAGCGCTCCCGCCATGTCTCCAAGCCAACGCGCACTCTCAAACATATAGAAACACCTACGAAATCCTGGATTTACATTTATATAACTAGAAATTAAGTAAATATTCCTACTGCTGGACCATAAACAAGCTCTAACACACAAAATTAAACACATGACAAATTAAATAAACATATATCAAGGAATAGCCAATGTAGCCTATGTAGATGTAGACATTAGAAATACTGGATTTACATTTAAATAACTTGCAATTAAATAAATATTCCTACAGTTGGACCATAAAAACGCTCTAACACACATTATTAAATACGTAAACAAATAAAATAAACATATATCAAAGGAATAGCAACAAAAGGGTAGCCAAATGTCTCTGTGCTTTCTAAAACACAGTAAATATTTGACCAATTTCTTCATGAACAGCAATTATCGGATATAAACAAAGACATAGACGAATAAATATATTTATAAGCATGCTGTTACCTTTTTTTCGTGTAACTATGGAGTACTTATGGCCTGAAGTGACCAACAGTAATCGGTCACTTTGACCTCCAGTAACTCAGGTACTATTCAAGTTACATGCCCGTAATTCATACCAATTTAGGTTTACACTAATATCTTTCTAAAGACATGTCGATCGACAAAAAAAGGATGAACCGTTTAGATTTTGGAAATTCATTGCAGGGTGTTACTTGTATAATATACAGTCAGATACCAAAGTTTAAACTAGTAAAGATACTGAAAAACTGATGACACGATCAGAATGGTGCTGCAAATAATGGTAATGTACATGTTTGTTTTTGACGCATCATGATTTCTCTAGCTATTATTAATTTCTACATGAACTGTGAAATGTCTGCTATTATGGTTTCACAAAGTGTGGTGTGTGTACTGTAAGACCTTCGGTACACACACCATCAGATTATTTGACTTGTCGCTCTAATGAAGTAGGCGAGTGTTAGCAATATGTTGTTAGCAATATGTCTCGTGGTCTTATCGTGGCGTGTTTATTTTCTGCCGTTAGGTCAGACGATAGAAATACCACTTGCACACTTACAGTAGCAAATTGACAGTGACCAACTTTAAACAGAACTTGATTAATTTTCACACACATTTATTAAAATAATAAAAAGCATAGATATAACGTAACTTGATTCTGGATGCTGTTTACGATTGACAATCTGAAATTCCTTTGGTCTTGGTACGCTAATCTTATTCTCACATATCTCTGATATTGGACAAAGTGTCTATACATTTCTTTCATGGCTATGTACAGGAATATGATAAACTTGACAAAGTGTCTATACATATATGTTCATGGCTATGTACGGGAATATGATAATCTTATTAGGCGCAGACTGAAACGTGACTATAGACTGGTACAGACAAATGCAGACTAATGCAGACTGACTAATTGGAGGTCTGTCACTCCTTACAATACCTAGCGCGTTCAGGTATCACTGCGCGACTGTGATACCCGAGGAGAAAAGATTCTAGGTTAGGAGCGCTGTTACGCTTAGCGGGGCGCGCTCTAGTGGGAAAGTTGTGTACGCACTGACTATCATGAACTAGGTACACAACACAAAGTCCGCCGTCTTTGGCACTCCCAGCAGACAAATCTCCTTCGTCAACACAAAGCGCAGTCCTCGACACAGCGTCGACATGGAAGTGGCAGCCCTGCGGTCGGGTCGGCCTGGACCACGCCCTCCTGCTTCGGCTAACGTTCGGCCCCACGCGGCTGCTGGCGAGCCCCCGGCATGCCGAGCGATCCGTGCGTCCACGCCAACTCCGAACTTAGAATAGTTTTGGGGCGCCACAACTCGCCACTTACCTCACAAGCTATGCCATTCATTAGGTAAGCGAATATGGTGCATAGATCACACTGGCTAAATAGGTATTACCACGTCATTTGACTGAATTCTTAACTGACTGTAGCAGCATGACCATTTTCTAAGTGCGCTCCTGAAGTACAGGGTGTTCCAGGAGGAATGGTCAACTTCCAGGGATATGCTAGGAACGAGCATTCGAAGCAGTAAAGTCTAGTAAACAAGGGCTCTAAAATGCAGACCTTTAGCGTTATGAGCACTTCTTGATCTTGCCGGCCAGAAAGGACGAGCGGTTCTAGGCGCTTCAGTCTGAAACCGCGCGACTGCTACGGTCGCAGGTTCGAATCCTGCCTCGGGCATGGACGTGTGTGATGTCCTTATGTTAGTTAGGTTTAAGTAGTTCTAAGTTATAGGGGAGTGATGACCTCAGCAGTTAAGTCCCATAGAGCTGAGAGCCATTTGAACCTTTTTTTTGTGCGTACCTTCTATTTGCCTCGTGATTTCTTTTGAACACCGCGATGCACCTGTTACCTGTACGAACTGTTCTGCAGGCAGAACTGGAACCCGGTACTATCTTCTGAAAATGCGCCATTCTTGTTGCGCAATGGTCTTTGTGTGCATCTTACTTTTTGAAGTCCTTATGTAACAAAATAGATTTTGCGAATATAAGACTTAATTTTACGGAAAAAGTGGCATCAAAATCTTCCGTTGTGATATGGTATACTGATCGCAGAATCAGTTCAGCTGGAGCTGCGAAACTGAACTCAGCACATAATCAAGAATGAAATATTCATGTGACATAAGTCAGATTAAAAACAGGAGAAGAAGATTAAATTAAGCATAGTTATTGATGAAACTATAGTAGCTCATGGCTGTAAATATGAGTACAACAGCTGTTCGAAAATTGATAAAGAGCATCCTCTGGTACTTCCAGACTTTAAACACGTTGTTCGGGCTGCAGTGCTGCTTGACTTACTGTGTCGTGAACAACACTGACAAAAACAAATGTAGAGCATGAAGTCTTGCATACTGACTCTTTTTTTTTCTAGGGATACGGTAGATTTAAAACTGGTGTTGTCTGTAAAATCGACATGGGCTTTCCGGAGAAAATCTATTAGCGTGACGTCATTTCCCGATCGTGAAACAGATTCGTGCTGCTGTCAGCATACTAACGGTGGAGATCTATGTGCGTCCAAGTTTTATTGCGTTTGGAAATTTTCTTCCCTGCTATAGTTATGAAAAGTTACGGCTTTGTTTCAAACCGTGATTTGAGCCGAAAAAGAATTAAGCCGTACCCTCTTATACTTAACATAACTAACAGTTAGGAAGTAAAATGTTCTTTTCGACTACTTTTTCGACGCACCTAGTGAAAGGCCGGAGATCCGAGGCAGTGTTGAGATAAACTTCTACTAACTGACCTGACTACGGCTTATGAAGACCAAAAACGGTTCTCTATTAATCAAATAATAGTTACAGATTTACGAAAGAAATTAATGTTCAGGGAGAAGAACTAAAAACTTGCGAGGTTTTCGGACGACATGGACTTTTATATGAACGCGTGGTATCTGTTATTTAGAACACAACCGAAAGAAGAGACACGACGCATTCATAAAATTTATTCGCCTCGGTGAGCAAGAAATCCACAACCTTCAGCACGGATGCCCATTTACGTCAGACCTCCTGTGGGAAACTAAAATTAACGAGCATAGAGTACACAGTTTGCGATTGCGAACAGGTGGCGCTGAATGGAAATGCGGATTAGCCGGTGAGCGTACCTAGATATTTTGTGCTTTTGTGATAAATACAATGTTCGGATAGCGCAGTGATTAACTCAACTACTATGCAAGCAGGGCGGGAACAGCAACTCAGTACGTCCAGTAAGGGGTATGACTGCCCTCTGACAATAAAAAACTGAGTGAAGGAATCAACTATTAAGTTGAAAAGGTACATTGACGTCCGCCCACACCAAATGCAACGACCAAAATGAATAGAGCGCACGAAGAAAAGTAATCAGGAGATACTGAGTTCGAGGGGTTCGAGGTTCCAGTTCCTGTCTAGCACACATTTTCACCTGCCGCAGATCCCACGTAAAGTCCCGATGCAGATGCTATAATCAGTTTCTTCTCTTTACTGTACTTTCCCTCCCCTCCACTTTCGCTTTTTACAGACATTAACGTTGTCGTGCCTCCAACCATAAGGCTAAATCCTTCATTCTTGTGGCAATAATTTCGAACGTGGTTAATCATGAGAAGGCTATGACAAGGTTTTCCGATTTCTTTCATACTAAACGTGATTAGGCAATGTCTCATAATCTCATAGTCGAGGGCTCATCCATGAGTGAACAGGCTTAGGCATTTGCATGTGGAACCTGTTTCTGTATGGTAGGTATGATCAGAGCAATCAGTGCGTGCGCAAACACGATAGGGCATTTTTAGAGAATGAGGTGTTGACAGAGTGGTCAGTCACATCTTACTTATTCCTTGCAGATGCTGTCAAGCTGATCTACTTCATTTCAATGTTACATATTTTTTGCATTCTTGTTCTTCATGTTAGTATGTATATTCTCCCCCTTTACTCACAAAGAGAAAATAAAAGACTGGGTAATATGGGCGGAGACTTTCAATTCAGTACGTATTTGACCCTCTCCACTTACTAATCTTTAATGATTTTGTGAGAACCAACACTCAGGACTCAATTACAAGGTCCAGTTCATCTCATTATACGAACCACTGCGTGGCAGATTCTAAGTTCATGGGGAGCAATCTATCTCTCGGTCAGTCTAGCCACAACAGATTATTAAAATGGCAGAACGATTGTTCAGCTTGAGTCGGCGTCTCATGTAAAATGGTGAACCCTGTTCAGGATTCACTTTCCAGAATTTTTTTCATAACACATCGCGTTTTGAAAAACAAAATTGACTAGCAGGAATTTCTTTTATTCTTTTTGTCGCGGCCTGCTGTGATAGAACATCTTGGACACATTCTTATTTTTGGCGACGTAACCTTCTCTGATAATTTTGCCCGTTATTTGATTACGGTTTAGGCCCACCTAAGTTTTCAGAACAATGTTTATACCGATTGATGTTCCTATTTCCGGGTGTTCCTTATCACGTACGGATATTGTAAGGTCGCAATGGATAAAGCAATAATATTTTGGGGGCAGTCAGAGAAAACTACATGCTGTGAACTAATCGTGTGCCAAGAACTTTAGATTTGGGTAGCTTCTTCATCAAATGCTAGTAATATGACACTCTTTTCCGGCATGTTCAGAAATAAATTAACGGTAACAGAAATTGGCTTCAAATGACAAATTCTTTATTTTTGACTAATCTTTCGAATTTTTAACTGTAATCTTTTTGCATTTAACAGATGGAGAAACATTCATGATATTTCTATAAGGGATCCCACGTCTTTCTCACTTGATAATTACAAGCCGCGTTGCCTTCAATCTGCATAGTCCTGTGGGGATGAGAAGATCTGGGGAGCACGCGGTCACTGTTCTATGTTAAGACACAAACATTAACATGCGCTAAATCCACACGGGCAAGCGAATGTCGAAAGCATATTTAGTCAGAAGAATTGTAGCTGGCATCGAGCAGGATTTGGTGGTGGCATATTTTTTAGCGTGGAAACAAATCGACTCATCTTGCAAAAATGCACACTCGATGCAGTTTTTCGATAATTTAAAAATGTTCACCACCAATAAAAAGAAGAAGGCAAGCTGTAACTTTTAAGGTTTGTGTTGTTTTTAATTTATAGCCCGCGTGGTCACGTCTAACGGAAATCACTTTATTCTGCACCCGTTTAATTGGACTAAAAATTATAGCCAGTACCTAAATGATCATTGCAAAAATAGCTACAAGAAAAAATTGTTGAGTTTAACATATGAGCATCATATTCAAATACCTCTTACCCCGTGTTCGACGCAGCCGTTCTTTGGGAACGTCAGGTCGCTTACCTGTCCTTAAACACACTCCAGGACTAGCCGTCGCGTTCAGCTCTCTCAGAGGTGGTTGGGGAGGCGCATGACCAACATCTGCTAGGAAAACATTTAGCTTTGCACATGTTTGGCCAAGCTCTCCTGTTCCTGCTCTCTGCCTTCCACTGACGCCGTTTACGTTGGTAGAAGATTAAGAAATCCACCACTTCTCTGGTTCAAAAATGGCTCTGAGCACTATGGGATTTAGCTTCTAAGGTCATCAGACCCCTAGAACTTACACCTACTTAAACCTAACTAACGTAAGGACATCACACACATCCATACCCGAGGAAGGATTCGAACATGCGACCGCAGCGGTCGCGCGGTTCCGGACTGAAGCGCCTAGAACCGCTCGCCCACTCCGGCCGGCTTCTCTGGTTCGTTTGGTACTACATTCAAATCACTCACACATGACCTCAAACTTTAAGGAAGGGCGAAAGAAAAAAAAATGGAAATAAGGACACAGGACGTACACATAAGAATGAAAAAGAAAATAAGAAGATCCATATTGTTTCTACAGACATACGGTTGTTGGGGCTGAGATTATTTCACATTTAGTTACTTGCATAAAAGATTGATTTAATTCTGATTTTTGTATATCAGATAGTATGAAGATTGATCTTTTGGATAGGGTGGATAGCAATGTGCGGCTGTTTGCTGATGATTCTGAGGTGTACGGGAAGGTGTCGTCGTTGAGTGACTGTAGGAGGATACAAGATGACTTGGACAGGATTTATGATTGGTGTAAAGAATGGCAGCCAACTCAAAATATAGATAAATGTAAATTAATGCAGATGAATAGGAAAAAGAATCCCGTAATTTTTGAATACTCCATTAGTAGTGTAGCGCTTGACACAGTCACGTCGATTAAATATTTGGGCGTAGCGTTGCAGAGCGATATGTAGTGGGACAAGCAGATAATGGCAGTTGTGGGGAAGGCGGATAGTCGTCTTGGGTTCATTGGTAGAATTTTGGGGAGATGTGGAACATCTGTAAAGGAGACCGCTTATAACACACTAATACGACCTCTTCTTGAGTACTGCTCGAGTGTTTGGGATCCCTGTCAGGTCGGATTGAGGGAGGACATAGACCCAATTCAGAGGCGGGCTGCTAGATTTGTTACTGGTAGGTGTGATCATCACGCGAGTGTTACGGAAATGCTTCAGGAACTCGGGTGGGAGTCTCTGGAGGAAAGGAGGCGTTCTTTTCGTGAATCGCTACTGAAGAAATTTAGAGAACCAGCATGTGAGGCTGACTGCAGTACAATTTTACTGCCGGTAACTTACATTTCGCAGAAAGACCACAAAGATAAGAGAGATTAGGGCTCATGCAGAGGAATATAGGCAGGCATTTTCCCTCGTTCTCTTCGGGAGTGGAACAGGGAAAGAAGATGCTAGTTGTGGTACGAGGTGCCCTCCGCCACGCACCGTATGGTGGATTGCGGAGTATGTATGTAGATGTAGATATAGATGTTTTAGCACTTATTTTACTCATGTAACGACACCTATTGTGAGCCGGCCGCCGTGGTCTAGCGGTTCTAGGCGCTCAGTCCGGAGCCGCGCGACTGCTACGGTCGACGGTTCGAATCCTGCCTCGGACATGGACGTGTCTGATGCCCTTAGGTTAGTTAGGTTTAAGTAGTTCTAAGTTCTAGGGGACTGATGACCTCAGAAGTTAAGTGACATAGTGCTCAGAGCTATTTGATCTGTAGAGCCACTTGAACCATTTGAACCTATTGTGACGTTACAACATCGTGCTGAAAAATGTCGTTTTCGCCCCCTAAATGGATGAAAATGAAAGCCCCTAGGGCTGGGGTGGATTCATTGAGGCACTCTTTGCCACTTACTGACGTATTTTCGTGTCAGTTCCGTGCGATGATGTGTCTGAAATGTTTCTGTCGGGAACTCATAGAAACGGCTTGATTTCAACGCAAGGTTCAAAAATGGCTCTGAGCACTATAGGACTTCACATCCGAGGTCATCAGCCTCCTAGAACTTAGAACTACGTAAACCTATCTAACCTAAGGACATCACACACATCCATGCCCGAGACAGAATTCGAACCTGCGACCGTAGCTGTTCCAGACTGCAGCCCCTAGAACCGGCCGGCTTCAACGCAAGGCGTCGCTGCTCTAACCTCCATGGCAGTGGCGTCTAACGAAGTGGCGGATCATAGGACGCGTCCACGGCAGCGTTGTAAACAATTGTTCAAATGGTTCAAATGGCTCTGAGCACTATGGGACTCAACTGCTGTGGTCATCAGTCCCCTAGAACTTAGAACTACTTTAAACCTAACTAACCTAAGGACATCACACTCATCCATGCCCGAGGCAGGATTCGAACCTGCGACCGTAGCAGTCGCACGGTTCCGGACTGCGCGCCTAGAACCGCAAGACCACCGCGGCCGTCAAACAGTTGTGGTACCACATTAACCCACCTTAAAGCTCACACGAATCTCTGACGTCTGGCCTTTTTCCCCATGTGTCGACATCTTGCTGTTTGAAGGGTGGCTAAGCCTGAAAGTGACGTCGCTGGGTGCCACGCTTTCGCACCGCTGCAGACGTCGGAGGCAGCTCCGAGCCAAATTCTGCGTCGCAGTGGGAGAAAGATACCTAGTTTCAAAAAAGTTATCGAGTAATAGCGTTGCGGAGCGTTGTTGGGTGGAGGCGTAGGATTCCTTACTGTGGATGTGATGGCGTTTCTTCTTTTTCCAGTATGGTGTTAGGTTTACAACTTTTTTGTTTTGACGTCCTAAGACGGAGGGAAGAGTTTTCTTGTGCCGTCGTTTTTCAGAGAACGAAGCGAGTTTGTGTTGTATTAATGTCCATCTCTCGCATTAAATATGAGGAGAATTTTGAAGTAAAGTGATGTTCATGTAAGATACATATATGAACTATATATTGTGGAAGAATGGTTGCTTTTTTTTTTTTTTTAGGAGCTCGGAGTGACTAGGAGTATGTGATATTTTTAAGTAATGTTCTTGCCCTACAGGGGGTCCAAAGGATGATCAGGGACAAGACGATTTAGTACCCAGTCAAGGAATGAGGCGATCAGCAGGCATTAGCTTTAGCTAAAAAAAGACGACAGATGTTGAACTAATCATGATATTTTTTTTCTCTGGTCAAGTAGTTTCGTTTGTACAGCAACCAAGCCAATGAGCAATGAAGCCACTGAAGGTTCGATTTTAAAAGTGGAAGGAAGAATTTCGAAGAGTGGGTGGATCAGAGCACAAATCGTGAAGGGAAAGAAATGCTGCAAAACGAATGGAACTAATAATAGAACAAGTAAGATCGCAAAATATATGTAAAAAACATGTAAGGGAATTTCACCTGAATATTTGATTGAACATGTTAACGTGTGGACATTACGTAGATGTTTCATTGCTGTGTACTAAATATTTCTCAATGTTAACGAAATGTTGTGTTATCGTCGACAATTTCTCACCAATGCATGTAATGAGATGTATTTGTTCCAAATATTAGTTATGTAACACCACTGCTGGACACGCCAAGGTTTACTAAGACGGAGTAACGAGCATGGATAGAAAGAGGAAGGGGGAAAATGAAACATCTGAATAAAAAGAAAGTACGGAAAAGAGAAAGAATGAGAAGCAACGAAGGAGGACGAGAGCAGGGAATTTAAAGGAAGCAGTGCATGCCATCTGAGTAAGGCTTAGAAATAGAATCGATGGTGTCTTTCAGTTCATTTTGGTAGCGTGAATATTATATTGCTTAGTCTAGAATACGCGAAAGATATCGTTATGCAGCATGAGTAGTGAAGGAAGTAGTTTGTTTATCCTGTGACTACACAACTAACATGTCTGTCTTATTGGATAACGAGCTCACAGTTTTTGTTAAACAATGTGCCAGTCAGTACAAATAACTGGCCTGAGATGCGATACGTGAGATAGCCAGTGTGTTGGACACATCCATATTCAGATCACAGCTCTGTTCACTGTAAAGGTAACTGTACGTACTAAGGTGAGTCACTTTATTTAACACTGGGACTGTTGCTATTCCTTTTCATTTAGCAGGCTTCTGTAAATACACAAATGCTGTGTTCAAATCAGTATAAAAAATAGAGAAAGCTTTATGAAATTCATTTCATCTCTTTTCAGACCTTTTCATCAGTAACCTCTATTCGGAAATTTGATGTAGATATTCACGTTTAAATGATTATGATGAACATATAGTTGTTACATGTTATTCATTAGGGAGTTTGTAACCATGTCACGTAAAAACCGTAAGTATGATGAATCAAAAGTTCTCTGAAGAGAGGAGGACACGAATTGACCCACAACACTGACAAGTGCGGCAGATGGGTGCTGGGGGACTAGCGTGGCAGTGTGTACCACCGCAGTAGGGGTTGAGTTCCGCTGCTGGCCAAAAAGGAGAAAAAGGTAGCAGCCACACTGAAGGACAACATTCAAAAGCAGACGAGTCCGCCGACCCGTCTGCCTGGAGGACCCTCCCTGATCCACTCACCTGTGTGTGGGTGGCTTGTCCACAGTCGGGTCCGTGGTCCGGGGCCATCGATTCGACCAGCGCCCATTCCATACCAGACCACAGATCGTCCGCACACAAATGAGTGGCTCGAGACAAACCGGCTTTTCACATGGAGCGGTGGGCTCATCTGCCAGTGTGCGGGAGCATTAAGGGCTGGATGGCGAGGGTTTCACTCCCAACAAGGGGTTTAAACGCCCAGTATCCCGGCAGTAAAGACGAGGAAAGGGTTCTGAAGGCAAGATAGATCTGTCGCATACCTGAGGACATACCAACCTATACCTGCAGGCAATATGACGTCCTGGCCGTCTTCGTGGAAGCATCAGCATCAGTGAGCCACACCCTCATTGACCCCTGTCCCTGGAAGCACACTGAGGTGCATGCAGCAGGCACAAAGTCAGTCGTGTTGAGCGACAGGGACTGCAGAGAGCAGCATATCAGTGTGCCTGACTGCAAAGATGTACAAAATGAATAACTTATAACCCAAGGCTCACTTCAGCGGCTCTACAAATGCTCTTGAACAGCCCATTGCCTCTAGCAGAGGTGTACAGCCCATGTCAGTTGTTTTCCCCTTTTCGGGAATCACGAGTTCCTGACAATAACGAAGCGGAATGGCTACGGAAGCCATTATCGCTTTTAGTATAGTGACCATCTACTCTTGTAATGTAAAGGGAGCCTGGAAAGATTAGATCTCTTTGTTATTAAATGAGGGGCTGTGGTCCCGTCTAGGAAGCAGTTTTTTGCCAAAACACGGCCATGCATACTGTGAGAACAACGACTCCCTAGTGTAAAATCTTCTTTTTTCAGGCAAGAGAGATTTTAAGCCGCTGATTGGCTCAGGATATTTAAAGCAGAGGCTTGCTACCGCAGTGTGGGAACACTGGTGCTGTGTTTGGAGTGGCCACCAGGCCAGCAGAACAGTCAAGAGGGGAGACTCGATGTGTGGAGGATAGATCGATTGATTTGTAGAACGTGGGGGCGGGTTTTCTCCGCAAATGTAGCCCTTGTACCAAGGCTTGGTGAAAAGTGATTGTGATTCTTTGCCTTCTTCACCTTCTAGTCCTCTCCTGGTCGATATTTTCAGGTCATTCCCTGTTGGGTGAGACTTTTAGTCTGCAACTTGTGATGGACTAAGAGCCAGTGGCAGTTTCTAACTGTACCGACAGTATAACTGCATATTGCCTCGCACACATCATACGTCACGAGGGTGAACTTATTCATCCTGAGTCAGCTGTCTGACGTTTGACAATTCGAGACCACGCAATCACGTTCATGAGCCAAATTGGCTGGCCTGACCAGTGAAAGGGTGCACCCCGCCCTCAAATCTATTGGGAGTTGAGAGCTCTGATAGTGAAGCTTCCCACGTTCTAACAATCAGAGCTCCAGTCCGCATCATTTGCAAAATTTTTGTGGACGCTTCAGGACATTACAAATGTCGCCGCAGCACGGCTCTCGCTCACAGCGTGCAGTTTTGTCCTGCCGCCTGAATCAGGGTAATAGGGTAAAGTACTGCTGCACCGGAGTAGAGTTGTTAAATGATATTCACACCTCCCTTTTTTCCATGAACCATAGTTTGAGGTATACTTGGTCGCACCTGATTCCATTTGAATACAATTCAGCCTCACAGTGGAATCGTGTAAATAAAATCATGTTGTGTTGTAAAAGGGAATAATACAGGGAAGAATTTCCACCGCAATGAATGCTTTGCCATCCAGGCACCATCCCGTTTCTGATTTGTGTTTGTCTTTTCTTTTTTGTAAGATTTGTTAGCTACGTATTAGTTATAAAAGGATGAATGAAACGTGCCTTTTTTTTGTAAAATTGAATACGCCACTGTTCTCATTCATACTTGTAGTCATCATTTTAATTTTTTATTTACTTTCTGGTTTTGTGCTAATATTTCAGTACACCAGCAATTCAAAATTTAATCTTTTTAAATCAGTTAATTTGATTATTAATTTGAAGTCTGAGAATGAAGGCGGACATAGGCATGATTAAATTCACCACATTCATTCATAAAAATTAAGGGTGTAGCTCACAATTTGAAGGTTGTTGAGAAGATGTGATTTTTCTGTAAGTAACGATGATAACATTTAGCATCACTTGGACATATATTCATGATTAAAGCAAGCGATAACTTACAATTTTTCTTGCATTTGAATGAATGTCATACCATTGTGTAATGGTTGCCTAAGCTTGCAAATTGTTAGTACATTTAATGGCTGCCATTGTAATTCATTTGGCTGATAAAATTGTTTTTTGAACCTGTTTGCATGTAGGCACGTCAAGTTGGTGTGATCTTTTCTTGTTTTTGAGAACTATATACTTCCGGTTTAAGGTCCTGTACTGTATGTCATAACTGTCGAAATTTGTTCATAACGATTTAAGCAAGTTCAAGTTTTAATTCCGAGAATTCTGATTCTTTTATTGAGGTTGTTAAATTGTAATGATAACGTTGTTGTCAAATAATAAACTGTATTACACGAAACAACAAATGGCGAAATATGTCGTTCCACGTTCGAAGTCTGTTCCTTAAAGCTATCCCAACCCTTGTTGTGAGATATCAGGAGTAATGTGTGATTGTTTGAGAAAGTAGGTAGAGTACTAAACCAATGAGTAGGTTAAAGGCTTAAGTAAGCATTTGTTAACAAAAGTAGCTGCTCCTCGAAAGTGAAACGTTTTGATGTAACTGTTGTCATCTAAACGTTTTAGATCTTTGGAGCATTGTCGACATGGCGGTTCACTGCCTGCTCCGACACGCACGTCTCGCATCGTGTATCAAAGTGAGTAGGACTGGAAGCAACAGTGAATTTGACGTTACTCATATACTTTTTTATCCCCAGATGGCGTTTATTATACAAATATTCCCGATAATTTTCATTAGCAGAGTGGCATACGAGTATTTTTTGAAACTTATCATTTTTTATTTGCTTTGTGCATGATTCTGGTGGCGTTTTCCGCGATAATTTTACATGACTGAGGTGGTATCTGTGTTTGTCAGGTTACAGAACGTATAATTGCGCATGCAGGAGCGAATTTTTCCGCGATTTAAAATAATTTTAGGTATTTCGCTGCGGTAGGGATTTCCGCGAATGTGGAGCACGCGCCCTGCAATGCCAAGTGACAGCGTGGCACGCTACCGATGCAGCGGCCTGTTGAGAGAAGTGGGGGGCCGAGCGCGGGGCGGGGAGAGGGGGGAGCGGCCAACGCATCACGTGGCATTGGCGCTTGCTGAGTGTCTGTGCCCAATCAGGGCTCAGCGGACGACACACGTGACTTCTCTACACCGTGCGTCCTATCTTCACGTGCAAATTCTCAGACGCTACTCACAGCTGAATATTTGGAGTCTCGATATCTCCTCACAGAACTTCACTCTGTAAGACACAATGAAAGGTATTGCAACGGAAACATTTTCCTGTAGAATACAGGGTGTTACAAAAAGATACGGCCAAACTTTCAGGAAACATTCCTCACATACAAAGAAAGAAAATATGTTATGTGGACATATGTCTGGAAACGCTTACTTTCCATGTTAGAGCTCATTTTATTCGTTCTCTTCAAATCACATTAATCATGGAATGGAAACACGCGTCAACAGAACGTACCAGTCTGACTTCAAACACTTTGTTACAGGAAACGTTCAAAATGTCCTCCGAGGATACATGCATCCACCCTCCGTCACATAAAATCCCTGATGCGCTGATGCAGCCCTGGAAATGGCGTATTGAATCACAGCCGTCCACAATACGAGCAAGAAGAGTCTCTACATTTGGTACCGGGGTTGTGTAGACAAGAGCTTTCAAATGCCCCCATAAATGAAAGTCATGAGGGTTGAGATCAGGAGAGCCTGGAAGCCATGGAATTGGTCCGCCTCTACCAATCCATCGGCCACCGAATCTGTTGTTGAGAAGCGTACGAACACTTGCACTGAAGTGTGCAGGAGCTCCATCGTGCATGAACCACATGTTGTGTCGTACTTGTAAAGGCACATGTTCTAGCCTCACAGGTAGAGTATCCCGTATGAAATCATGATAACTTGCTCCATTGAGCGTAGGTGGAAGAACATGGGGCTCAATCAAGACATCACCAACAATGCCTGCCCAAACGCCCACAGAACACTGACTGCAAAACCACTTTCGTGATGAACACAAAGCCGTTGATGCTACGTACAGATGTGCTTGATGCTAGGACTGTAGAGCAGTGAGTCGCATGTCAACACAAGCACCGAAGCCAACATCACCTTCCTTCAATTGGGCCAACTGGAGGTGAATCGAGGATATACAGTACATACTGACTAAACTAAAATGAGCTCTAACATGGAAATTAAGCGTTTCCTGACACATGTCCACATAACATCTTTTCTTTATGTGTGTGTGAGGAATGTTTCCTGAAAGTTTGGCGGTACCTTTTTGTAACACCCTGTATATTAAAGTTTCTTCCTGCCCTGTTATATACCAGGTGTACCGGTATGAAATGAGCGTTAAGATACAAATGTATCGATAGCGAAAATTTGTTGTGAACGAGCCTTAATTTTTTTATGTCGGTATGACGTAGGTCAAAGATATTTTGTATACATCAAGTCATGGAACA
Organism: Schistocerca gregaria; assembly: GCF_023897955.1. Classification (NCBI taxonomy): domain Eukaryota; kingdom Metazoa; phylum Arthropoda; class Insecta; order Orthoptera; family Acrididae; genus Schistocerca; species Schistocerca gregaria. The sequence goes on from NC_064925.1 coordinate 571,904,292, forward strand.
AACAACATATGTTTTCATCGTGTTAACAATGTCGAATTTTTACCAGAAAGTGATGATTTGCAAAAAGCATTAGTATTTTGTTTTCATTTGAGAAAAAGTGCTACAGAGTCGCATCGAATGCTTGTCGAGGCATATGGTGATCATGCTCTATCAGAAGAAACATGCAAAAGGTGATTTCAACGGTTCAGAAATAATGATTTTGAGGTAAGAAATGAAGAACGTGGAAGACCACGAAAAAGTTCGAAGACGCCGAATTGCAAGCAATATTGGATGAAGATGATACTCTGAGTCATAAGTAAATGGCAGCAATGCTAAATGATGCACAACAAACAATTTCTGACAGTTTGAAAGCTATGGGAAAGATCCAAAAATGTGGAAAATGGGTGCCACATGAACTGAATGAAAGACAGATGGAAAACCGAGAAACCATTTGTCAAACTTTCCTTCAAAGACATGAAAGAAAATCAATTTTGTATCGAATTGTTACTGGTAATGAAAAATGGATTTATTTTAAGAATCCTGAACGGGAAAAATCAAGGGTTAATCCGGGACAACCATCAACACCGACTGCAAAACCAGATCGATTCAGCAAGAAGCCAATGCTCTGTTTTTGGTGGGATCAGAAAGGTGTGGTGTATCATGAGCTTCTAAAGCCCAGTGAAACTTTGAATACTAATCGCTACAGACAACAAATGATCAATTTGAACAACGCATTGATCGAAAAAAGACCAGAATGGGCCAGAAGAGATGGCAAAGTATTTTTTTTACACGACAATGCACCTGCAAACAAAGCAAAACTGGTTCAGGATACAATCAAAACACTTGGCTGGGAGCTGCTACCCCACCCGCTGTATTCACCAGACTTGGTCCCTTCCGACTACCATTCGTTTTCATCAATGGGGCACGCATTGGCTGAGGAACACTTTGATTCCTACGAATAAGTCGAAAATTGGGTGTCTGATTGGTTTGTTTCAAAAGACGAACATTTCTATTGGCGTGGTGTCCACAAATTGCCGGAAAGGTGGTCAAAATGTATAGAAAGAAATGATCAGTACTTTGAAAATTTTTTTTTACTTTACAATTCAAAATTAGTGTTTCATTTTCACAAAAAAAACGCTCATTTCATACCGGTCCACCTGGTACATAAAGGGTACTTCAAAATTACACCGGCTAACTTAAAGAGAATGTGAAATGTGTCTTCAGGAACAAAATAAGTATATCAACCCATGCCCGGAAACATCACCCAACGCAGTTACAGAGCGTAAATGTTTATAGCCGCCGGCACCGGTGTGTGTATGTAAATACACTCCTGGAAATTGAAATAAGGTCACCGTGAATTCATTGTCCCAGGAAGGGTAAACTTTATTGACACATTCCTGGGGTCAGATACATCACATGATCACACTGACAGAACCACAGGCACATAGACACAGGCAACAGAGCATGCACAATGTCGGCACTAGTACACTGCATATCCACCTTTCGCAGCAATGCAGGCTGCTATTCTCCCATGGAGACGATGTAGAGATGCTGGATGTAGTCCTGTGGAACGGCTTGCCATGCCATTTCCACCTGGCGTCTCAGTTGGACCAGCGTTCGTGCTGGACGTGCAGACCGCGTGAGACGACGCTTCATCCAGTCCCAAACATGCTCAATGGGGGACAGATCCGGAGATCTTGCTGGCCAGGGTAGTTGTCTTACACCTTCTAGAGCACGTTGGGTGGCACGGGATACATGCGGACGTGCATTGTCCTGTTGGAACAGCAAGTTCCATTGCCGGTCTAGGAATGGTAGAACGATGGGTTCGATGACGGTTTGGATGTACCGTGCACTATTCAGTGTCCCCTCGACGATCACCAGAGGTGTACGGCCAGTGTAGGAGATCGCTCCCCACACCATGATGCCGGGTGTTGGCCCTGTGTGCCTCGGTCGTATGCAATCCTGATTGTGGCGCTCACCTGCACGGCACCAAACACGCATACGACCATCATTGGCACCAAGGCAGAAACGACTCTCATCACTGAAGACGACACGTCTCCATTCGTCCCTCCATTCACGCCTGTCGCGACACAACTGGAGGCGGGCTGCACGATGTTGGGGCGTGAGCGGAAGACGGCCTAACGGTGTGCGGGACCGTAGCCCAGCTTCATGGAGACGGTTGCGAATGGTCCTCGCCGATACCCCAGGAGCAACAGTGTCCCTAATTTGCTGGGAAGTGGCGGTGCGGTCCCCTACGGCACTGCGTAGGATCCTACGGTCTTGGCGTGCATCCGTGCGTCGCTGCGGTCCGGTCCCAGGACGACGGGCACGTGCACCTTCCGCCGACCAATGGCGACAACATCGATGTACTGTGGAGACCTCACGTCCCACGTGTTGAGCAATTCGGCGGTACGTCCACCCGGCCTCCCACATGCCCACTATATGCCCTCGCTCAAAGTCCGTCAACTGCACATACGGTTCACGTCCACGCTGTCGCGGCATGCTACCAGTGTTCAAGACTGCGAAGGAGCTCCGTATGCCACGGCAAACTGGCTGACACTGACGGCGACGGTGCACAAATGCTGCGCAGCTAGCGCCATTCGACGGCCAACACCGCGGTTCCTGGTGTGTCCGCTGTGCCGTGCGTGTGATCATTTCTTGTACAGCCCTCTCGCAGTGTCCGGAGCAAGTATGGTGGGTCTGACACACCGGTGTCAATGTGTTCTTTTTTCCATTTCCAGGAGTGTAGAACACCAGTCCTAAGCAAAGAAGGGAAAGCAGTGTATAACGGATCCGTACAAGGCAGATGTACTTGAAGGCAATATTGTAGAAATGGAGGAGGACGTAGGTGAAGATGAGGATGGAGATACGATACTGTGAGATGAATTTGACACAACGCTGAAACACCTAAGTCGAAACCCGGCCGCTGGCGTATACGACATTAGGTCAGAGCATTTGAAAGCTTTGTCAGAACTAGCCATGACAAAACTCTTCCATTTGGTGTGCAAGATATATGAGACAGGCTAAATACCCTCAGACTTCAATAACAATGTAATAATTCCAATTCCAAACAAAGCAGTCGCTGATAAGTGTGAAATCCTCGAACTACCACTTCAATAGGTCATGGTTGCAAAACACTAGCACTAATTCTTTACCAAAGAAGGAAAAATAAGCTCCGATTTCGGAAAAATGTAGGAACACGTCAAGCAGAACTGACCCTGCGACTTCCTTTACAAGATAGGGTAAGGGCAGGCTTTTGTAGATTTAGAGAAGGCTTTTGGAATATTGACTGGAATACACTCTTTGAAATTCTGAAGGTAGCATGGGTAAAATACGGGGAGCGAAAGGCTATTCACAACTTGTGTGGAAAACAGGCTGCAGTTATGAGTCAATGGACATGAAAGGGAAGCCGAAGTTGAGACGAGGGTGAGACAGTGTTGTAGGCTGTTTTTGTTGCTTTTCTATTTGCACATTAAAAGTCAAACAAGGATAATGAAATGTAGTCGACATAATTAAGGTAAAAAATGGAAATGTCGTGTGACGAAGGCCTCCCGTCGGGTAGACCGTTCGCCTGGTGCAAGTCTTTCGGTTTGACGCCACTTCAGCAACTTGCGCGTCGATGGGGATGAAATGATGATTAGGACAATACAACACCCAGTCCCTGAGTGGAGAAAATCTCCGACCCAGCCGGGAATTTAGCTACCGGGGGCGGACATAAGTAAGGTGATGCTGAGGAAACTAGGTTAGGAAAAGAGGCACTTAAAGTACCAACGAGTTTTGCTACTTCGGCAGTAAAATAAATGATGGTGGCCGAATTAAAGAAGATATAAAATGTAAATTGGCAATGGCAATAAAATATTTTCTTAAGAAGAGAAATTTGTTAACGTCAAAGATTGATTTAAGTGTTAGAAAGTCTTTTCTGAAGATATGTGTCTGCAGTGTTCTCATCCAAGGAAGTGAAATATGGATGATAAAACAGTTTAGTCAAGAAGAGAATAGCAACTTTTGAAATGGTGCTACAAGGGAATTCTGAAGATTAGATAGGTACATCATATAACTGACAGAATAGAATTGGGGAGAAAAGAGATTTTGGACACAACATCACTAGAATAAGGGATCAGTTGATTACGCACATTCTTTGACATCAAGGGATTACCAGTTTAGTAACAGAAGTAACTGTGGGGGACTAAAAATCGTAGAGGTGGGCTAAGAGATTAATTTGGTAAGCAGATTCAAAAGGATCCAGGTTGCAGTAGTACTTCGAAGATGAGCAACCAGTCTCTGGGCTGAAAACGACAATAACAAAAAAGGACAAACGTTGCACCGGAACAGTAGGGGAGAGTTGTTCTTTGGGACACTTCCAGACTTTCGCCTCTGCTCAATTTGTTACAGAAGTTTAAGGTATTTTCTAATTCAGCATCATTTTATGTATACTTAAATTACAAAAATTACCTTGAAAAATCATATATCTTTCAAATGTGAAATTTTTTTCCAAGGAAAAACATGATTACGTGCCTAGGATCAAATGATCTATTCAAATTCAAAATAGTTCCACTCTATAAAATTCTGTCAATACTGTTACTCTGCGTGTTACATTATTACCCACCTACAAAATAATAATAAGTACGTAAAATAAAATTTAGAAGCATTACGAAAATCCAGTTTCAAGTTAAAAACTTTTGTAAGTTACAGGCAAATAACAAGAATTCACAATTTCAAAATAGGGAAAATCGTTGAGGCATTAAAAATACTCTATTCGTTTGCAAATATAATAGTTCATAATCTTCTGTTTCAAACGTCTGCAAGTTGTGTAACTACTTGTAGCTTTAGAAATATACACCATTTCACTCATCTTACAACTCGGTAATGAAAGATTTAATATTCTCCAGAAATTTTTAATACGAGGACGTGCTGAAAAGTAATGCCTCCTAATTGATGAGAAAAGTCTTAAAGCTTTTTAAGTGAAACACTTTGTTATTAGTCTGAATCGTCATCGTTCATGTCCACATACTCATTTCTCAACATAGCCACCCTGGCGACAGACAAACACATTTCAGTGAGCAAGAGACAAGAGACCGGTTTCTCGATGCCGTCACTGCGGCACAAACTCACAACAGCTTTGAACGCTTCATCACTATCAAGGAGAGTCCTCGAAAGTATTCTCTACGTTCACTGTTTGAGATCTCGCTGTTGTTTGCGTGTTGCTACTCCCAGGGTCGGTGAGACCAACCGCAACATGTGGTGTCTGTCACGTTGGAGGAAGCCATTAGCCGCCTTCTACTCCTTGATGTTAGTGTGGATTTAGTATCACTCTTATTGGTGAAGTGCAACCAGCGGTATCTTACTGCCTAGTGGCCGCTAAGGCACCAGTTACCTGCCCTGGAGGTTAGCGTATTTTTCGGCAGTGTACTTTTCCTCATCTTGCCGATGCTGTCCGGCATGACGTGTAATTTGGCAGCTTCCTTGATTGGGGCATGGATAATTGTTTTTCTTGTCTACCTGGGTTATAATGGTTCCTTCTGCCTTTGGGTGTTTTAAACACCGGATTCTGAAGACGCAGTGCTGTCTGTGACTCCACCCTCGCCAGAATTTTTCCATCAAAAATGGCTCTGAGCACTATGGGACTCAATTGCTGTGGTCATCAGTCCCCTAGAACTTAGAACTACTTAAACCTAACCAACCTAAGGACATCACACACATCCATGCCCGAGGCAGGATTCGAACCTGCGACCGCAGCAGTCGCACGGTTCCGGGCTGCGCGCCTAGAACCGCGAAACCACCGCGACAGGCAATTATTCCATCGTTGTACTGGTTACCGGGGATAGGGGGTTTTGCGAAGAAGGTTGATCGCCGTTTAAACCGTCTCTAGTTTGAGTTGCCCTCCTTAGGTGCACATTACTATTTGCTGCCAGTCTCACCGCTTACAGAACTGTAGTGACTCTCCTCAGGACGAACCAGGGAGCACTGTCTATGGATCACTCCGTCTTACTTGGTAAAGTTGTCATAATTGTAAGATGTAAGTGCCTTCCTCACTTGTAGTACAGGGCTTCAGCCGTTGTGTATTCTGAAAATGATAGTGGCCTTCAGCTGACCAATGATTTTCAATTCTGTCTTGATAATGGCTTCAGGGGTAACTATAACTTGTTACAGTCTATTAAGGTTTATTTTTTTAAAAAAGGTTTTAATGTTTTTAACGTGTAATTGTCCACCTTAGACCGGCCGCGGTGGTATCGCGGTTAAGGCGCTCAGTCCGGAACCGCGCGACTGCTACGGTCGCAGGCTCGAATCCTGCCTCGGGCATGGATGTGTGTGATGTCCTTAGGTTAGTTAGGTTCAAGTAGTTCTAAGTTCTAGGGGACTGATGACCACAGATGTTAAGTCCAATAGTGCTCAGAGCCATTTGAACCATTTTTTGTCCACCTTATTGGTAATTCAGGCCTTCAGCCGTTCTGTATTCTGAAATTGCTTGTATCCTTCAGCAGACGAATAAATGGTTTGATCATTTCTTCAATTACACAGAGCGTACTTCAGAAGAGTGAGTACTTCTGCTGTAGGATGAAAATAGACTTCACACAAAAAACTAGACAAAGTAAAACAAGTGTAATGTTCTTGGCATCACACTGTAGCCAGAAGCTACAGCCTCAAGATGTTTCATTTATGGCAAATTTAAAAAATTCTACGCCAGAGCTTGTGAAATGCATCCCTGAAACAATCCACGAAAAGTAACAAAACAATTCCGAATTAGCAAGCATTGCGGGCAATCATTTTTGCAGGCAGGTCTACAATATATAGCTATAAAAGGATTTTATTGATTTGAAACTGCCCCGTTCGGTGCATGTATATTTTCAGTGCAGACCTTCTTACTGCACAGATGGGCCCATCGAACGTTAGCGTGGTGTCTGGAGACAAGCTAATCCAAGAGGTATATGGGGAATGCGATATACAGGGTGGTCCAAAAGTCCGGAAACACCCTCATAAAATTCAAATGCATTAGCAAATAAGGAAACGGAGTCCCTACACACGAGGAACGGGAAGGGGGAAACTTTATAGGCTATGCCACTAACATGACGGCCCTCTTGAAACCCGCCATCTTGGATTCAACTTCAAAATTTCAAATGGGAATGTGGTCATGTGACATATCAAACAGATAGAGAATTTCACCAGAAAAACAATGCCGTTGTTATTTTAAACATAGCTTTATTCATTCTCGGGTTATAGCCAGTTACATGTGGCAGCGGTGGGACGCTCGGCAGCCGATGAGACATTACGCCGATGTTACACAGCCCCGAGAGACTACCAACAGTCATAGGAATGGCTCGATATGTTGTCCATTATGTTGGACTGTTAATGCTATCCTCCGAACCCAGTCCTGATGAACTTTGACCAACACATCTGGCATCAACAATGCGCTGCTTTAGATGATGCAAATCCCGTATTTTCACATAATAAACCAGTGCTTTGACATGACCTCAAAGATAAAAATCCAAAGGAGTCAAATCTGGCGAACGTGGTGGCCGCTCCACAGCACCCTACGACCAATCCACTTTTGAGGGAACTGCACATCCAGGTATGCTCGCACATTGTGCCCATAATGTGGTGCGGCTCAATCATGCTGGAAGAATTCCGGAAATTTCTCGTCCTCCGTTAAAGAGGGAAACACTTCTTCATTCAATAACCTCAGATAATTGTTGGCTGTTAACGTACCATCATTAAAAGAAGTCCAACGACTTTGGTACCCCACACACCACACCAGAGCATCACTTTTTGTGAGTCGACCGTTTTGGAAACATCAATCCAGTGCGGATTTGAGTCGACCAGTATCTGTGATTCTGCTTGTTCACTTCGCCATTGATAAAGTCATTGGCTTCATCACTGAACAGCACCTGACAGGAGAAACGTGGGTTTATCTGCAGCTGTTGTTACCCATTCTGCGAACTGTACCCGACGTTTTGGGTCATCGTCGTTCAAGTGTTGGAGCAGCTGAATTTTGTACGAGTGCCATTTGTGGTGCGATAAAATTCGCAGTATGGAGGTACGGCTAACCCCACATTCTTGTGACAGGCGACGAGTACTCCGTTGCGGACTCTAGCTAAATGATGCTTAACACGCTCACTGTTGTTGCTTCATCGGTGGCGGATTTTGATCTTCCAGCCTTAGGCTTATCTGCGACATAACCTGTTTCTCGGAATTTGGCCAAAAGCTTGGCAACTGTGCTTCGGGTGATGGGCTGCCTGGTTGGGTGACCACTGTTGAAATCCTCAGCAATGACCCGTGTGCTACTTTATCCTGATATCAAGATCATTTCAATGCGTTCCTCATGTGTTAAGGACATTTTGTAACCTGTAAGTAAGGAAACAATGATTAAAACGTTAGCATGAGTAAATGATACCTAACATTTAAAAACATGTAACATACTGGGCATGGGATAGTCACTTTGCACCGTTTCAGACTCGATTTTATGATTTCTCATTACGTAATACTCACGCTGCCGAGCGTCCCACTGCTGGCGCAAGTAATTGGCTATAGCCCGAGAATGAATAAAGCTATGTTTAAAATAACAACGGCATTGTTTTTCTGGTGAAATTCTCTATGTGTTTGATATGTCACATGACCACATTCCCATTTGAAAATTTGGAGTGCAATCCAAGATGGCGGCTTTCAAGGTGGCCGCCATGTTGGTGGCATAGCCTATAGTTTCCCCCTTCCCGTTCCACTTGTGTATGGACTATGTTTCCTTGTTTGCTACTCCATTTGAATTTTATGAGGGTGTTTCAGGACTTTTGGACCACCCTGTACACATATGCAAAAGGCCAGTGCATTAACGGAGCTGTTATTTGTAGTGATGTGATTCATCCCAAAAGGTTCCCGACGTAATAAAGTGCGTACGACCGGAATTAAGACTTTGAAGCGGAATAGTAGTTGGAGCTAAACGTACGGGTCACTGCATTTACAAAATCAATAACGGATTCAGTATTCCGAGGGCCACAGTGTGAAGAGTGTGCCGAGGACGTCACATTTCAGGCATTACCTCTCACCACGGGCAACGCAGTGGCCAGCGGCCTCCACTTAACGACCGAGAGCAGTGGTGGTTGCGTTGAGTTTTCACGGCTAACAGACAAGTAACGCTGCGTGAAGTAACCGCAGAAACGAATGTCGCGAGTACGTCGTACGTATCCACCAGGACAGCGCTGCGAAATTCGGCGTTGATGGGCTGTGACAGCAGACGACCGCCTTGAGTGCCTTTGCCAACAGCACGACATTGCCTGCAGCCTCTGTCCTGGGCTCGTGACTGTAACTGTAGCACGCTACAAGATTGGAAAACGATGGCCTGACTGGGGGAGTCCCGATTTCAATAGTTAAGATCTGGCCATAGTCTGAGTATGGTCCAAAGCTGTCAAAGAAGGCACTATGCATGGTGGTTGTGGCTCCATAATGGTGTGGGTTCTGTTTACACGGTATGCACTGGGCCCTCTGTATGTTCGGCTACTTAGAGACCATTTGCAGCCATTCACGGACGTCATGTTCCTAAACAGTGACTGAATTTTTATCGTTGACAACGTACAATGTCACGGTTCCACAATTGTTGGTGAATGGTTTGAAGACCATTTTTGACGATTCTGGCGAATGGTTCGGCGAGCCAGATTGTCGGACAGGAATAACATCGATAAATTACACGTAATCGAGAGGTCAGTTGGTACACAAAATCCTGCACCGGAAACACTGTCGCAATTACGTGCGGTTATGGATGGAGCGGGAGACTTCCTGCTTCTTGTTAATGGCGTGCCACGTCGAGCTGCTACATCACGCTGCGCAAAAGGAAGATCGACACTATACTAAGAGGTAGCTCTTGAGCTTTTTTACCTCAGTGTACAGTGGACAGGACGAAAGAAGGATCGGAAGAGGGTCACACAAGTGCTGAAGTAGTCAATAGGCCTACTGAAGAAGAACTGGATGGTGTAGTATGTGAAAGAGCAGATCCAGAAGAAGCAATTGATAAGTCTGCAAATGAAAATGGAGTTATGAATAAGTCAGAACTGAGTTGTGCGTAAAGGAGAAGTACGTGTCACTGACTATATAAGATAGACCTATTCGTAAATGAGACAGCAATACGTTTCGCAGTAAATGCGCGAGACATCATAGTTGCGCCAACAAGCTCCCTTCTACAGCAATACAAGGATTTGCATAATAATACACCAGGTCGCACAATGAGGCTGTATATTGCTCCAGAATTTCTTACGATGATACGAAGATGGCAAAATGTTGACTCAAGAGTGTAGTACAGATTGGGAGGCAATGAATATTTTTAAGTACTAAATGCAATGCTACCGTACATATTGGGCGATCTTTAAACAGGTTAATATTCTTTGTGGTGCTTTGTTGATAGACGCAGGTGATTATCATGAAGCAAAGTTATTAGGAGTAGCCCAGAAGCGATGATGTATGTGCCTCATCATCATACGCCGCAAGCCATCAAATGGTGCGTGGCGGAGGGAACTTATAGTACCAATAACTGATCCCGCCGACCCTTTTCCACAAGCGAATGGCACATGGGAAGAATTAGTGTGGTAACCCTCTGGTTCTTCTTTTTTATTATGAGCCATGAGTCTTCTGATTGGTTATATGCGGCCTGCCACGATTTTCTCTCCCGTGCCGACCTTGTGACCTACGACCTCAGTTATTTGCTGTATGTTTGCCCATTTCTCTTTTTCTCTACAGCTGTTACCCTCTACGGCTTCCTCTAGTAGATGGAAGTTATTCACTGATGTTTTTGGAGATATCCTATCATTCTGCCCCTTCTTGTTGTCAGTGTTTTCCATTTATTCATTTTTCTGCACAGCATCTCCTCATTCCTTACCTTATGAGACCACCTAATTTTGAACATTACTAGTAGCACCATGTCACGAAAGCTTAGATTCTCTTCTGCTCCGGCTTCCCACAGTCTACGTTTCACTACCATATAATGCTGCCCTCCAAATGTATATTCTCAGAGATTTCATACTCAAATTAAGGCACATGTTTGATGGCAGTAGACTTCCTTACCCAGGAGCGCCCTTTTCGCCACTGGTAGTCTGCTTTTAATGTTCTCCTTTCTCCATCTGTCATTGGTTATTTTACTGCCTAGGTAGCAGAATTCCTTAACTTCATCTATTTCGTGACCGTCAATCCTGATGTTAAGTTTCTCGCTGTTCTCGTTTCTGCTGTAGTTGGATTCACGAGCCATGGAGGCCCAGTTAGGCTTGTTCTGCGCATCTACGTCACACATTCTCCAACAGCCATTGAGTGTTCTGAGTACACTGCCGTGAATGTCGTAGATAATGCGAGCATAAAGATCGCAGAGAGTTGTTTTTAGAATTTCTATTCCATTTTTTTGCGAACTGTCATCGCTGAAGGTATTAGTAGATGATAAATTTCGATTTACTCTGAATCTGTATTATGTACTCAGTAGACTGTTCATTGCATTCAGCAGATCTTATAATTCATCTTCACATTCACTGGAGATGGCAATGTAATTATCTGATAGCAATTTCATCATGTAATCACTGATACTCTTTTACTTTGAACTTTAATCCCACGTTTGAAACTTTCTTTTATAACTTGCATTCCTTCTTTGATGTATAGAACGAAGAGTATGGCCGAAACACTACGTCCTTGTGTTACATCCTTTTTAATCCCAGCACTTCGTCCTTGACCATTTGCTCTTATTATTCTCACGGGACGCGTGCACGGGGTAAGTCCCTGCAGTCGCGCTGTTGGTCTGTATGCCCGGTGGTTCAGATGGACAGAGCGTCTGCCATCTAAGCAGGATATAACGGGTTCGATTCCTGTTCGGGGCAGACATTTTCGACTGTCCCCAGCAAGGTATATCGACAACACCTGTCGGCAGCTGAGGGTTTCAATGAATTATCATTTATTCTAGAGAAGCTGCACAGTCATCAAAGGTACCTGTTCTTTCGAGAACAGTTACTATGTTCACATTTTAATTTTCCCTCTTGGCTCCTGCACGTATCGTACCTTATCCGTCTCTAGCGACAGCTTACCATTAATTCTCTCAGAATTTAGAACATCTTACTTAATTTCACACTGTCGTATGCTCTTTCCCATGTCGACAAATCCTATGAACCTGTTTTGATATTTCTTTAGTCTTGCTTCCATTATCAATCGCAACGTCCGTACTGACTCTCTGGTGCCTTTACCCTTCCTAAAGCCAAATCGGTCGTCTTCAAACGCATCCTCAGTTTCCTTCTCTCTTCTTCTGTACATTATTTTGTCAGCAAACTGGGATGCATTAGCTGTTAAGCTGACTGTGAGGTAATTCCCGCACTGATCAGTTCGGCTTCGAATTTGTGTGGGTGACATTTTTCCGAAATTCGGTAATTTAGCGGCAAACTGACACATTCTACAGGCCAATGCGAAAAGCCGTTTTGTTGTCAGTTCCTCCAGAGATTTTTAGAAATTATGATGGAATGTTATCTAACCTTCTGCCTTATTCCATCGTGAGTCCTCCTATGTCATTTAAATTCTAATTCTAGAATTGGATGTCCTGTCTCTTCGCTATCGACTTCTGTTTCTTCTCCAATCACATCAGACAAACCTTCCCCCTCAAAGAGGCCTTTCCACCGGTCGGCTCTCTCCTCTGCTTTCAACAGTGGAATTGCCGTCGCACTCTTAATGTTACCACCCTTAACTTTAATTTCGCTGAAGGTTGGTTTGACTTTCCTATATGCTGAGCCTGTTCTTCCGATAATCATTTGCGTTTAGATTTCTTCACGTTTCTGATGTAGCCATTTCACCTTAGCTTCCATGCTCTTCTTATTTATTTCATTATAAACGATTTGTATTTATGTATCCCTGAATTTTCCGGAATACTTGTTCCTTTCATCAATCAACTGAAGTATTGTAATTCTTCATGCTTTCCCGGCGATCTGTTGACATCTTGGATATTCGGGAATCCAGCCGGATGTTCGCGTCGTTCTCGCACGATATTTCAACAGCGTACCTCGCTGTCTTCTTCAGGTGCTACCTGAGACTGGTCCTTGGGTCGATCGAGTCCAGTATTTATGCCTGGGAGGAGCTGGGCGTTCCCTAATCGGTCCGCGCCCAGTCGAGTGTTCCATCTGTGGTCCGCGCCCGCCAGACTCGGCTTCAACGGACCCCTCCAGTCGCGGATGTTCCGACTGCCGTCGGCGCCGGTTTTGGCCGTCCTCAACGGTTGTGGTTGTCATTTGAGGTGTGTCAGGCCCGATCTGAGATGTTAGGTACTCTATCTCATGACTGTTACTACGGTTTCCACTTCTGTTGCGTGCTGGGCGCTCCCTAATCGGTCCGCGCCGCGTCGTGTGTTCCATCTGAGGTCCGCGCCCGCCAGACGCGGCTACATTGTCCCTCTCTGGTGGCCGGTGTTCCCTCCGCCGTCCGCGCCCGGCCTGGCCGTCTTCTGAAGTCGAATTCATGACCTGGGGTGTGTCAGATCTGGTCTCTAATGTCCAACACCTTGTCTCACAGCTGTTCCCTCGGTCTCCACTTATATTTCCTTCTGAATCCTGGAGTGTCCTGCGTTGAGTTTTCACAAGCTCAAGCGCAGGATTCCAGGCAGTGCTGATTTGGTATCCCGAGTCACGGTTGATTAGATTGTCTGTGACCTTAATCTCAATTGCTTCTTTAATGACACTATCCCAATATCTTGAGGTCTGTGTCACAATCTTGGTGTCATTGTAATCCATTGAATGACCAAGTTCCAGACAATGCTCTGCTATGGCTGATTTAGTTGCCTGTCTGAGTCTGGTATGTCTCTGGTGTTCTTTACACCTGATGTCCACAGTTCTGGTGGTCTGGCCAATGTATGACATCCCACACTGGCATGGTATGTTGTAAATACCTGGCTTGCGTAGCCCCAGGTACAAACAGAAGGGGTGGCGATGGCTAGCCCTCTATCACCAGTGGTGGCCAACCTATTTATGGAAAGGTTTGAAGAGGAAGCACTCTCTTCAGCCAGATATCAACCCAAGTGCTTTTTTAGGTATGTGGATGATACCTTTGTCATCTGGCCCCATGGTAGAAGGAAGTTAGATGAGTTCCTGCTACATCTGAACTCTTGCCATCCGAACATTAAGTTCACAATGGAAATGGAGAAGGATGGAATACTTCCATTCTTGGATGTTCTGGTGAAGAGAAAGGGAGATGGCACATTTGGACACAGTGTGTACCGCAAACCTACGCACACTGACTTATACCTTCAAGCCAGCAGTTGCCACCATCCGGCACAGAAGAATGGAGTGCTCAAAACACTGGTCCACAGAGCACAAACTCTGTCAGATCCTGATAGTCTGGCCACAGAAATAGAACACTTACAATCAGTGTTCAGCAGGAATGGGTACTCCTCTAGAGATATCCAGAAGGCACTTCAACCTGCCAACCGGCCAAAGGATCCAGAAGAAGAACCAGAAGAGGCAAAGAAGATGGCATACTTGCCATATGCCGGACCTATCTCTACCAAGATCAGCAGGATTCTCCAGAAATATGACATCAGGAGCATATTTTGCCCACCCACAAAAATTGGGGCTATGCTGGGGACTGTAAAAGATGACCTGGGGCTACGCAAGCCAGGTATTTACAACATACCATGCCAGTGTGGGATGTCATACATTGGCCAGACCACCAGAACTGTGGACATCAGGTGTAAAGAACACCAGAGACATACCAGACTCAGACAGGCAACTAAATCAGCCATAGCAGAGCATTGTCTGGAACTTGGTCATTCAATGGATTACAATGACACCAAGATTGTGACACAGACCTCAAGATATTGGGATAGTGTCATTAAAGAAGCAATTGAGATTAAGGTCACAGACAATCTAATCAACCGTGACTCGGGATACCAAATCAGCACTGCCTGGAATCCTGCGCTTGAGCTTGTGAAAACTCAACGCAGGACACTCCAGGATTCAGAAGGAAATATAAGTGGAGACCGAGGGAACAGCTGTGAGACAAGGTGTTGGACATTAGAGACCAGATCTGACACACCCCAGGTCATGAACTCGACTTCAGAAGACGGCCAGGCCGGGCGCGGACGGCGGAGGGAACACCGGCCACCAGAGAGGGACAATGTAGCCGCGTCTGGCGGGCCGCCGGTCCGCATCATCAGAGTGTCTTCAACTTAGGAAATGTAGTGTTTACCAATTAGGCATTTACTACTAACAGCAGATTTATATAAGGAAAGAAGGGACATCACTTTCATTCATATGTCAGCATGCAGGCGGTGGAGAAATCGGAATTACAAGAAGAGGGCTATACTGTGCACCTTAGCGAGTAAGTATAGCACTGGGCCGCTTATAGCGGTCTCTGTCATCAGACGGGGCACCGAGGCTCCGGATGAGTGGATTTGCAGAGTCCCCAGCAGAACGATAAAGAAGTCTGGCCTGGCGTTGAAAACGAGCCAGAACATATTCTTCTTGAGCTGCCTCGTGGAGAAAGCGAGATGGGAACGTGGCAGGAACGTGAAAGATACGGCGGAGGGCCTTGTTTTGTAGCTGTTGAAGGCGATGAATATGCTTAGTCGCGGCGTTGCCCCAGACAGCGCTGGCATAATCCATCACAGGGCGGATAAAGAGACGGTAGACGAGAAGCCCGTTCCTCACGGAGAGAGCAGAACGTTCATTGAGGAGGGGGTACAAGGCCCCCAGACGTTGGTGCACTTTAAGGCGGACAGCCGCTGCCTGCCGTTGCCACGTCAGTTGACGGTCCATAATGACCCCCAGGTAGGTGGCGGCGTTGGTCCACTCAATGTCCACACCAAACAGGCGGATCGGCTGGACTTGCGGCGAGCGTCGTCTGGTGAAAATGACGGCCTGGCTCTTGAGGGCATTAAAGGAGACTCGCCATCTCGTCGCCCACGTCTCGAGGTCAGAGCATGCATCCTGCAACCGACGGCGGAGAGCTGCTGGCCAGCGGCTACGTGTGTAGAGAAGGGTGTCGTCAGCGTACAGGGCCCTCTCGACGCGGGGAGACCGAGGGAGGTCCGACGTGTAGATGGAATACAACGTGGGGCCCAGGACAGAGCCCTGCGGAACGCCAGCCGTTATCAGCCGAGTCGAGGACAGGGCGTCGCCTATCCGCACCTGAAAGCGGCGTCCCTGCAAGTACGAGGCGAGGAGATGGACGATCTTCTTCGGGAAGCCCAAGTCCTTGAGTTTATACAGCAGCCCGCAATGCCACACACTATCAAACGCCTTCGAGACATCCAAGAAGATGGCGCCGCAGAACTCCCTATTGTTGAAGCCGAGGGTAATTTCCTCCACCACACAGATCAACTGGTGGCAGGCGGAATGCCCCTTCCGAAAGCCAAACTGTTCAGGCGGAAGAATGCGTCGGTGGTCCAGGAAGTCCCGTAAGCGGCGCAGCAGAAGCCTCTCGAAGACTTTGCTGAGGTGAGGCAGCAGGCTGATAGGCCTGTAGTTGCGAGGATCCTGACGGGGTTTACCCGGTTTAGGAACAGCCACAACAATCGCACGCCGCCAAGCTGTTGGGTAAGTGGACGTCCGGATGATGCTGGTGAAGATAGTGGCCAGTATCACGAAAGCGATGTGCGGCAACTCCTTCAGGACCCTCACAGGAACGTCGTCAGCACCCGGCGCCTTGGTCGACGATAAGGCAGCAACGGTGGACTTGATTTCCGCCGGAGTGATGGGAACGAGCAGATCGTCCTCCTCGCCAGTGTCTTCCGCCAAGTACGTGGCCATAGCCCCCTCCACGTGGTGAACATGCTGCAGATCGATGGGGTCATCGATGGGGCGAAAGTTTGCCTCAAAGACGTCGGCCAACGCGTTGGCCTTGTCTAAAGGTGCATAAGCGACGCCGGCAGGAACGTCCAGAGGAGGAACGGAGGTCTTCCGTTTGGTGAAAAACCTCACAGCGTCCCAGGAGTGGGCATCCGGTGTGAAGGAGGATAGCTGCGACGCCCATTGACGATTCTTATGTTCGATGATGGCGGACTTGATGGTCCGGCGGAGAAAGTTGACATGCCGCTTCAGGTGAGGGTCCCGTGTAAGCCGCCAGTCCTTGAACAGCCGATTTCGCTCACGGATGAGATCGAGGATGTCCGGCGGAAGACCAGGCCGTGGCGGTGGAGATCGTCGAGGGCGCGGCGTGGAAGAATCCAAAGCATTCCCCACAGCGGCGGTGAATTCATCAACCGCCCAGTCCACGTCGCGAGCGTCGTCCTCAGGGTGAAGATGAACAGAATTTGTGAGGCGGGCGCGGAAACGGTCCCAGTCCGTCCTCTTGAGGTCCCGACGAGCAGGCTGTGACAATGGGGTAACAGCAAGCCTGAAGAGGACAGGGACGTGATCCGAATTCAGCGCATGGATTGACTCCGCTGTGAGAAACTGCCGCAGCCCTTTGATGATCGCAAAGTCCAGGACATCCGGAGCGCCCCTGGATGGAAAACAGGTGGGAGTGTCTGGCCCACAGGCATAGGCGTCCACCTGGTCCAGGACGCGAAGAAGTCGCCGGCCATTATGCGTCGTGGTGATAGAGTTCCACGCGGCGTGCTTTGCATTGAGATCGCCTGCGACGAAGAGCCGGCCACGAACTTGGAGCAGCGCTCGGGCTTCATCCATGTTGAGAGGTCCACGTGGCGGACGATAGGCCGCGATGAAAGTCACGAGGCCGGCAGAGGTCTCAACCGCGACCGCCGTCGTCTCAAAGGTCTGGAGCGGCGGCGTGGGTGCAGCATAGTGACGAATACTGGCTTTGACATAGATAGCAGTGCCGCCCCCAGCCGTCAGGCGGTCAGTACGGTAGCACCGGTAGTTAGCAATGTTGGCCCGGAGTGCAGGCTTTAGATGGGTCTCCGTGACAAGGCAGAGATCCACGTCATGGTCAAGAAGGAACTGCCGCAGGTCCAGGAGGTCGTGATAGAGTCCGTTGGCATTGTAAGTAACAATGCAGAGATCCTCCAGGCGTCTAATTCTGGCCATGCTGGGTAGAGGGTGCTTCGCTGGTTGCACGTAGTGCTCCTCGAACGGTCGCCTCGACCGCGGCTGCAATAGTAGCTGGGAGTGCGTGAATGGCCTTGGTCATCTCCGCAAGAGCAGCAAGCATCGTGTGAAGAAGAGTCTTCACGTCACAGTCGGCATCGAGGGGTTGACTCCCGGAGGGGTGCTGACGGCCAGCATCCGGAAGGCGACGCGGTGGTAACGCCGGAAAAGAAGTCTGCGACAGGTCCAAACCAGGAGCAAGAGCGGGGTTCTGAACCCCACCCCTGGCGACATCGGCAGCCGTAGGGCGCTGCAGGACGTAGGCTCGGCGCCGCTCCATCAAGGTAGGCGGCTGCGCGCGAGAGTCTGCTGCCGCCCGTGTAGACGTTACGGTGTTCCTAGTGGCGCCTCGCGGTGAGCGGCGCTTGGCGTTCAACGGTGGTAACCCACGCTGGCGCCGACTGGCCTCCTTGTGCTTCGGGCAAGCACGATAGTTGGCCGGGTGGTTCCCACCACAAAGGCCACACTTCGCAGGCTCCTGCCGAGGGTGAGTGCAGATCTTACTCTCGTGACCCCCGCCGCAACGGACACACATAGCCGGCATGGTGCAATGGCGAGCGACGTGGTTGAAGCCCTGGCAGCGATAACACTGCAGGATTCCACGTGATTTCCGAAGTTTCTCCACCGTCACAGCCAGGGCACAGAGCCTGGTCAGTTGAAAAATTTCACGATGGCGGTCCGTGTCAGGCAGCACGACGACCCGCAAGCCCGACTTCTTGTTCGTGCCAGGAATCTTGTGGTAGTCCACGACGGTGGCCACGAAACCGAGCTCTTCAAGCGACTCCTTCACATAGTCATTTTGAAGGGAGTTGAGAATCCCTCGAATGACAACTGTCAGAACCGGTGGGCGCACCATCGGGAAAGTATAACAGGCGATGCCCTGGGCGCCAACCATATCCATGACTGTCATGTAGTCGTCCGTGTGAGTCAGCGTCAGCTTCAGCTTATCCCCGCCGGCCTGCCTAGCGGTGAAGGGCTGTTTGCAGTGCTGCTTAAGCCACTCGTACAACGTGCGATAATCTGCAGGATACTGTAAGACGATGGGCGGTATCCTCTGCTGTGGCGGCGGTGCAGGACGTTGCTGCTGTGGCGGTGGCTCCGGCGGCGCTGCCGCACTCGTTCCCTCGTCGCCTTCTTCCATAGCCTCAAAACGATTTTGCAGGGCGATCGCGTCATCAGAAACTTCCCGCCGATTTCGTGCCACTTTCTTCTTGGGAGGGCGGACAAACCCTTCCTCGTCGATTTGCGATGTTGAAGGACGTTGGCGCAATGTTCCTCTCAAGCGTCTGCCACTCCGACGGAGGTTGGAAATAAACTGCTGTTCAGCGTCGTCCTCGATCGACGCGTCCGTGGAATATTCCGCTGCGAAGTCCAGTTCACGTGCCGTGGTCGTCAATAGATCGTTTCCCGTCCTCCTTTGCCTGGTCGTCACCGGTGGAGTGACTGACGGGGCCGGCGGCGGGGCAAGCCCCACCGCACGGCGGTCAGTCCCCTCCTGAGCGCAGCTAACGTGGTCTGTACGCGTCGACATCCCCGTAGCGACTCGCGTCTGGCGGGCGCGGACCTCAGATGGAACACACGACGCGGCGCGGACCGATTAGGGAGCGCCCAGCACGCAACAGAAGTGGAAACCGTAGTAACAGTCATGAGATAGAGTACCTAACATCTCAGATCGGGCCTGACACACCTCAAATGACAACCACAACCGTTGAGGACGGCCAAAACCGGCGCCGACGGCAGTCGGAACATCCGCGACTGGAGGGGTCCGTTGAAGCCGAGTCTGGCGGGCGCGGACCACAGATGGAACACTCGACTGGGCGCGGACCGATTAGGGAACGCCCAGCTCCTCCCAGGCATAAATACTGGACTCGATCGACCCAAGGACCAGTCTCAGGTAGCACCTGAAGAAGACAGCGAGGTACGCTGTTGAAATATCGTGCGAGAACGACGCGAACATCCGGCTGGATTCCCGAATATCCAAGATGTCAACTGAAGTATTTCTTGTTTTACCCGTGCTTTTCTCGCAATTACCTTTCTGTAGATATGTTTTCTTCCCAACTTCCGTGATTGGCCCTTTTAGAGATTCCTCTCCGATACAGCTGCCGACTGAGCTCTTCCTTGTGGCAGTATCTATTGCCCTAGAGAATATGAAGCTCACTTTATTCCTCAGTATTTCCGTAACCCTCTTCTGTACGTACTGAATATTCTCTCAAACTTCAGCTTCCTCTTCAACACTACTAAATTGTGATTTCAGTCTATATATGGTCATGGGTATGCCTTACAGTTCAGTATCTGGTTTCGGACTCTCTACGAGACCACGATGTAATCTAACTGAAATCTCCCCGTATTCCCTGGCATTTTCAAACTACACCTCTTCCTCTTGTGATTCTTGAAAAGAGGATTCGCTATTACTGACATTGATCCAGAACTGTATTAGTCTTTCTCCTTATTCACTCCTCATTCTCCCGTAACACTCTCTTTTACTTCTTCCCCTAAAACCGCGTTCTAATCGCCAATGACTATTAAATTTTCATCTTCTTGATTTACCCGTTCAATATCCTCACACACATTCTTTATCTCTTCATCTTCGGTTTGCGACGTTGGCATTTTTACCTGAACTGTCGTTGTTGGTATTGGTTTGCTGTCGATTCTGATGAGAAAAACCGTGTCACTGAACTGTTCCCAGTAACTCACTCTCTGTCCAGTCTTCGTATTTGTAACGAATCCTACTCATGTTATACTGTTTTCTGCTGCTGTTGATATTACCCTACATTTTTCTCTCCAGAAATACTTCTCTTCTTTCCATTTCATTTCATAGCCCCCCACACACACACACACACACTATATCTGGACTGAGCTTCAGTATTTCCCTTTTGGTTTCCAGCTTCCCTATCACATTCAAACTTCTGAAGTTCCCCGCCCCGACAAGTAGAACATTTTGGTTTATTTTGGTATATACTCGCAATATCTCACAATTATTTAAATTTGGGGTCAACTGCCAGAGCCTGATCAAATCAGTAGTCCTCAGCAGGTCATTCTGTAAATCGATAACTTCTGGCGTCATTACTTTGTTATGTGAACCGTCTTAAAGGGCATCCTACGCTTTCTAGAAGATTATTTATATACATTGTAAACAATAACGATCCTATTACACTTGCATGGAGTACTCCGGAAATTATCTTTACATCTATAGATTTTGTTCCATTGAGAGCGACGCCTTGAATTTTGTTTGCAAGGAAGTCTTGAAACTAGTCGCAAATCTGCAAATATACTCGAGGAGCTCGCATCTTCTTCACTACACTCCAGTGTGGGACAGTGTCAAATGCTTTCCTGAAGTCAAGGAACATGGCATCAACCTGAGCGTCGTTGTCGTAAGCAGCACTATAGAGTTGTATACTGAAACCTAATGTCTTATAGCTTTCGTGCAAAAGGAGTCGCGGACTACGTTGTTTCACTGAAGCAAATAGTTTGACCATTTGTGAATACGGTATAGATAATTTTTATCGCAGTTTTCTGTACAGAATGTAGGCTGTGGCCTGTTAGGACATTTCAGGTGTTTCATAAAAGGGCTAATGTTTTTCTTTGAGTTATCAGTCATCTGACTGGTTTGATGCGGCCTGCCACGAAATCCTCTCCTGCGCCAACGTTTTTATCTCACAGCAGCAATTACAACATAAATACTCAATTGTCTGCACGATGTATTTCAATCTGTGTTTCCCTCTACAGTTTTTACATTCTGGAGCTGGCCCAAATACCATGGATGTCATTCCCTGATGTCTTAACGTATGTCCTATCATCTATATTCTGTGCTCATTAGACCGTTCGTTCCATTTAGTAGATCCTATAATTCATTTTTACTTTCACTGAGGGTAGCAGTGTCATGAGCGAATATTATCATTGACATCCCTTCACCCTGAATTCTACATCCCGTTCTTCCTCCTATCTTTAATTTCCGCCATTGCTTCTTCGATGTATAGATTTAGCGGTAGCGCGAAAGGCTACGTACTTACCTTACATCTTTTATAATCCTAGCACTTTCTTCTTCGTTTTGCAGTCATGTTGTTTACTATTGGTTTTTGTACACATTGTATATTACACGATTTTCCATGTAGCTTCCTCTGTCCTTCTCAGGGTTTTGAACATTTTGCACCATCTTAGACCGTCGAACGCTTAATGCTCGTTGAAACGCTTAATGCTTGTTGACAAATCTTAAGAACGTTTCTTGATTTTTCTTCCGTCTGGCTTCCATTATCAACCGCAAGCCCAAAACTGCCTCTCTGGTTCCTTTACCCTTCCTAAAGTCAGACTCATCGTCATCTAATAGAACCTCAACTTTCTTTTCCGTTCTTCTGAATATTATTCTTTTCGGTAATTTGACCAAGTTTTTGGAATAAATTATTCAATATCTTATACCAGTACGAAGAGGAACAATAATACTTTGCTGTGTGGTTGACATAATTGACTATTTCCTCCGAGGTAATAAACTAATGCAAACAACTTCCCAGGCGACCCAGCAACACAGAAAATTCACTGTAAACATTGTTATGTTAAGTTAAAATTTATATCTAGATATTTATCGTAAAATGTTGCAATTGCTCCAGAAAGCTATGCGGCATATAGAGGTTGGTAAATAACTCTGTCCTTTTTTCCATCTGTAATGTCTATAGTAGAAATTTAAATAAAAATGTTCAGGAAATATACTGAGTGTTAGGTGAAAGGCTAGAGGCACATTCTCCTTTAAGCATCGGATAACGATAACATCGACGGGTCCAATGAAAAAATCGGGTCTATTATAAAAAATCAGAAGCCGTGATTTTTGCCCCGGATGATGTTGGGATGTTCTGAAAGGACAGACTAAACACAGTTGGCGGTGGCGTGTTTGTTGCTGTTAGAAGTAGTTTACCTTGTAGCGAAATTGAAGCAAATACTGTAGTCCATGTGAGTTAGTATCGGTCATTCTTGACAACCGGAATAAAATAATGACTGGATCCTTTTACCATAAAAAAAATGGCTCTGAGCACTATGGGACTTAACTTCTCAGGTCATCAGTCCCGAAGAACTTAGAACTATTTAAACCTAACTAACTTAAGGACATCACACACATCCATGCCCGAGGCAGGATTCAAACCTGCGACCGTAGCGGTCGCGCTGTTCCAGACTGTAGCGCCTAGAACCGCTAGGCCACTTCGGCCGGCGCCTTTTACCGTCCTCCCAACTCAGTTGATAGAACTGTAGAAAGGTTCAAAGAAAACGTGAGATTAATTTCTAACAGGTAACCGATTCATACAATTATAGGTGGTGTTGCCGTCAATTTACTCTAGGTATGTTGGCGAAAATACATGTTTAAATCCGGAGGCACGCATAAAACATCCGAAACTGTGCTAAACGGATTTTCTCAAAATTATTTCGAGCTGTTAGTTCATGATCCCGAGCGAATAGTAAGCGCCTGTAGAAACACGCTTGACCTCTTAGAAAAAAATAATCCTGAGCTAAAAACGAGTGTCAAAACGGATGCAAGGATTAGCGAGATTGAATATTGTAACCCTCAAATCCTCCAAAAATAAACGAAAAATATATCTATTCAAAAAGGCAGATAAAAATTCGCTAACGCCTTCCTAGGACACAAACTCCACTCATTCCAAATTAACAACGTATGCGTACACCAGATGTGGCTTGAATTCAGAGAAATAATATCGACAGCAGTTGAGAAATTTACACCAAGTAAATTACAAAACGACGCAACTGATCCTCCTTGGTACACAAAAGAAGTCAGAACACTTCCTCAGAAACAACGAAAAACGCATGCCAAATTTAAACGAACGGAAAATCTCCAAGATTGGCTATCTTTCACAAAAGCTCGAAATTTAGTTCGGGCGACATTGTGAAATGGTTATAATAGTCCACAACGAAGATTTGTCTCTAAACCTGGCAGTAAATCCAAAGAGATTGTGGTGTATGTGAAGTATGCTACCGGAAAGACATAATCAATGCCTTCTCCGCTAGATGGCACTGGAAATACGATTGACGAGAGCGCTGCGAAAGCAGTTACTAAATATAGCCTTTTGAAATTCCTTCACCAAAGGAGACGAAGTAAATATTTCAGGATTCGAACCAAGAACAGCTGCCAACATGAGTAACGTAGAAGTAGATATACTCGGCGTAGTGAAGGAACTTAAATCACTCAATAAAAGCAAGTCCTCTGGCCCAGACTGTACACTAATTAGCTTCTTTTCAGGGTATGCCACTGCAATAGCTTCATTCTTAACAACCATATACAGACGCTTGCTCGACGAAAGATCCGTAACCAAAGGCTAAAAAATTGCATGGCTCAGACCAATATTCAAGGTAGGTAGAAAGAGTAATCCACTTAATTACACGCCCATATCTTCAACGTCGATATGCAGCAGGATTTTGGAACATATACTGTGTTCGAACATTATGAATTACCTCGAAGTGAACGGTCTATTGATATACCGTCAACACTCATTTAGAAACATCGTTCTTGTGAAACACAACCAGTTATTTACATACACGAAGTGTTGAGTGTTATTAACAATTGATTTATAACTGATTCCGTATTTCTTGATTTCCAAAAGTCCTCTTATACTTTACCATATAGGCGGCTTGTACTGAAATTGTATGCTTATGGAACATCGTCTCAGTTATATGACTGTGTTTGTGATTTCTGGTCAGCGAGGTCAGGGTTTGTAGTAATTGATGGAAAGTAATCGCGTACAGTGATTTTTGGTCTTCGCCAAGGTAGTGTTATAGGCCCTCTACCGTTCCGTATCTATACAAGCGATTTAGGAGATAAACTGAGCAGGCGTCCTATGTTGGCTGTAGATGAAGCTGTCTTCTATCGTCTTTTAAAGTCATCAGAAAATCAAATGAAATTGCAAAGCAGATTTATAAAACATATCTGTACAGTGCGAAAACTGGTAATCGACACTAAATAATGAAAAATGTGCAGTTATCCACATCAATGCTAAAAGGATTCCGTTAAACATCAGTTACACGATAAATCAGTGAAATCTAAAGTTCGAAAGTTCAACTAAATACCTAGGAATTACAATTACGAACAACTTAAATTTTAAAGAACACAAAGAAAACTTCGTAGGGAAGGCAAACCAATGACTACGTTTCATTGGCAGAACACTTTGAAAGTGTAACAGATTTACTACAGAGACACCCTGCACTACTCTTGTCCGTCATGTCAATCATCTGTTGATTTACTGCTGCTCGGTCTTGAATCCCTACCAGATAGGATTAACGGAGTACACCGAGAAAGTTCAAAGAAAAACAGCACGTTCTGCGGTATCGCGAAATAGGGGAGAGAGTTCCACTGACATAATACAGGATTTGGGGTGGACGCCATTAAAACAAAGGATTTTTTCGCTGTGAAATTTCGATCACCCACTTTCTCCACCGAATTCGAAAATATTTTGTTCACTCCGATCTACGTAGGGAGAAACAAACATCAAAATAAAATAAGGGAAATCAGAGATCGCACGGAAAGGTAAAGGTGTTCGTGTTTTTCCGCGCGCTGTTCGAGAGTGGAGTAATAGAGAGCTATTGTGAATGTGGTTCGATGAACCCTCTGCCAGGTACTTGAGTGTTATCTAGAGAATATCCATGTAGGCGTAGATGTAATTGTTTTCAACGGCAGAAGGGTGTAGTGGAACGCGGGAAACTACAGAAGATCCAAAAGCTCGCGCAAGGGCTGGTAGGTGACCCTGAACGTAAATAAATGTAAAGTACTGTTCGCAATAGGCAAAGAAGTACACTTTTTCCTATACCACTCTGGAAGCAGTGACAGATAACATCGAATGGGAAGGAAATATAATTCCTCAACGAAACAAATAGCTTACAAAGCCCTTGCTCGTGCCCTCTTGAATATTGATTACCAGACAAGGGCCGTCACCGCGTTGCATTAATAGGAGACGTAGAGAACATCCAAAGAAAAGTGGAGAGCTTTCTTACGTAATCTGACTTCGAGAATCGTGTAGTAGCATGAGACCGTTACGGAGATATTCAACAAACTTCACCGACAAATTGCGGCGGCGTGGTTATATTTCATGTACAGAAAAAATATTTACTCACCTTCTAGTGATCTCTTCTTCCTCTGCAGCTCAATCACGTGAATCCTGTTACAAAAGAAAAAAATTTATTTGTAGGACACCCACAACTTTCTGCAATATGTTCATCGTAATTGACGCGAAAGAAGCCGCTATACACTACCACTGTTTCGGCTTCTTAGCCTTATCGTCAGGTGTATCTGAAAGCTAGCAGTAGTTGGACGTCATCTCCATACCAAAACAACGAACACGCTAAGATCTACCTTAAGTGGACCGTCAAAATGATATTCCAAATTGTGGCTACAAAGAACGTCAGATTTCAATCGTGGCCTGTGAAAATGCATCTTCTCTCAAAATTGGCAGGGGGAATGCATGCACGCTATCAGAAGTAGGGTGTCATGTCAGTGCCCAAACAACTAGTTGGTTGTCCATCTGCGGTCGATGTTTGGCTGGTAGTTTTTTTGGTATGGACGCGAATTCCTGCAGCTGCTGCATTCCAGATACACCTGATGATGGGGCTAAGACCCCGAAACCGTGGCACTTCATAGCGACTTCTTTCGTAAGACTTAGGTCAATGAAAGTTTTCGACAGCTGTGACAGATTTATCATGAACATGTTATAAAACAACAAATGTTTCTCGGCTAGATGAACTGTAGTTGAGCTAGCCGCAATAACTATATGTAAAACTTGCATAACAATATTTCTAGTTTCAGGATATCTGAGTTATTAATAGATATAAATTTGATACAAAAATATCACCGAACCATTGCCAGTGTGTGAGTACAGTATCGAAATTCACACGCACACATTAGTAACAGTCTGCGTATGGTATTTAATCGTTCCTACTATCAAAAATTTTACATAATGAAGTTCTGTGTTTTCGAATGGTGGCTCAAATATTCCGCATTTCGATCCATTGAAATATTCAGTTCTTCGTCGCGAATTGTACAATAAGCTACGCGGATAAAGGTATTAAAAATGTCACAGTTCACACAGTGAATCCGGAATGTCGCGCTTCCGTCTTTCTGGTTTGTCTGTGAATACTTTCCAGCATTCCGCGATCTATACAACAGCATGAATGGCCATAATTATTACATATATTCGGAGCTCCTAGTACTCGAGTGCTATCTCCACGGAGGCTGAGTTCGAATTTTTTCTCGACAACACAAAGCAGCACTGTAGTCCATAAAACATGGACGATGTAATGTCTTCTTATTGGCTCATCGACATGGCCATTCCGCTTCAGTAATAAAACGAGCTCCCACGTGTTTTGTCATTAACCAGTACCAACATGCTAGCTCTTTGAAAGCAGTTTACTAAATAAGCAATTTTGTAGTACTAATTTATAAATATTAAATATGCAATGATACACAGAAGATGCTACATTAAGAGCAGATGATTATTATTTGCATACATCCATGGATTTGACACCATATGATGTCAGTGTCTGTAAGGTATTGGCATCTCTCGACTGTAGCTGGAACTATTAGCAACTTATGGAGCACAAGGGCACACCTGCCACGAGAGGTCCTCGACTCTTCGTCCGGACACCAACTGCTATTGCAAGATGTCTATAGGCGCAATATAAGGCGCTACTCATCACGCTGTAGAGCATGCAGAGAAGTCCTGCAGAAATTTCTGGAGCCTAAGTTCCAAGAAGAGTCAGATTTGTTACTTCCGGCCACATACGTCTGTCGAGATGACCACGGTGTTACAGTGAGAGATATTATGCGGTGTTAATGACAGCTGTGTGAGTGAAAGTCTTTAAGTTAAAATCAATAGTACTCTCCTAGAAAATGTGGGTGCAATTTAAATGTAATCTTTTCTACAAAGCCCCATCTAAATGGGCTGAAATATCACTTGTCATCTACAATACGCCTACAGCTTGTTACATGCCCCACTACAGTCTGTTAAAGGTACGAGCATATGAAGTAGGTTACCATATACGTGAGTGATCGGAAACTTCTTAAGTAATGGAGGCCAACATGCTGTCCTCAACGGTGAACGTTCATCAGCGACAAGAGTATCGCCAGGAATGCCCCCAGAGAAGTGTGATAGTGCGCTCATATTCTCTGCATATACAGGAGCCTTTTGCGGTTGTTTGCTGATGTTGCGTCGTCTTTGAGGGACTGTAAGAGGGTAGAAGGTGACTTAACAAATATGCTCTAGTGGTTGTGAAGAACAGCAACTGCTTTCTCCGTGTTTTTTTGCTTTTAGAAAGCTTTAATTTTCGAGTACTAGTAATAGAGTTCCATAGATTTCGTGTTCGTTTTGATTACAGTCCAGAACAGTTAGTGCTTATTTTCATTATTTCCAACAAGAAGTGTCTAGTAAGCACAGTTTAGTCAGCTATGGCCGCGGTCAGCCGTCTTCAGGCTGCTGCCTCGGAGCGTAGCGGCAATGGGGAGTCTGGTGCGTGTTCACTCTGTCTGCTTGCCGGGGGGTTCCATTCGAGATGTGGAGGAGGCCCTGCCAGTGGCGATAGAGAGTCCTGGTGGAACGTGACTGAAAATTGTTGCTCATGTTGGCACCAATGACTCCTGCTGTCTGGATTCAGAGGTCATCCTCAGTTCATACGGGCGGTTGGCGGAGTTGGTGAAGGCGGAAAGCCTCGCTCGCGGGGTGGAATCAGAGCTAACTAGTTGTAGTATCGTTCCCAGAACCGATCGCGGTCCTCTGGTTTGGAGCCGAGTGGAAGGCTGAAATCAGAGGCTCAGATGATTCTGCGGAGATCTGGGGTGCAAAGTTCTCGACATCAGCTATCGGGTGGAGAAATATAGGATCCTCCTGAATACGTCAGGCGTGTACTACACGCAGGAAGCGGCTACAAGGGTAGCGGAGTATGTGTGGATTGCACATGTGGGTTTTTTAGGTTAGAAAATTCCCTCCTTAGGCCCAACAAGACGCCTCCCGAAACGCGACAAGGTAGCAGTAGGCAAAACGCAACAGGGAATGACAATATTAATATGGTAATACTAAACTGCACGAGCGTCTATAGAAAGGTCCCAGAACTTCTATTAACAATCGGTCACAATGCCCACATAGTACTAGGGACGGAAAGTTGGCTGAAACCAGATGCAAACAGTAATGATATTCTAAACACATACAGGAATGTATAGCGCAGAGACAGGCTGGACAGGGAAGCGGGAGGCGTGTTTATAGCGATAAGAAGTGAAATAGTATCGAAGGAAATTGACGGAGATCCGAAATGTGAAATAATTTGGGTGAAGGTCATGGTTAAAGCAGGCTCAAACATGGAAATTGGACGTCTCTATAGCCCCCTGGCTCAGCAGCTGTTGTGGCAGAACTCCTGAAGGAAAATTTGGAAAATATTTAAAGTAGATTTCCCGACCATGTTATAGTCTTGGGTCGAGATCTTAATGTACCAGATATAGACTGGGAAACTCAAACATTTATAATGGGTAGCAGGGACAAAAAATCCAGTGAAGTTTTTTAAAAGTGGAGTATCTGAAAACTACCCTGAGCAGTTAAACAGAGAACCGACTCGCGGCGATTACATATTAGACCTTCTGGTAACAAACAGACCCGAACTATTTGAAAATTAACGCATAACAGGGAATCAGATATCATAAAGCGGTTATAACATCAGTGATTTCAGCCGTAAATAGAATTATTAAAAAAGGTGGGAAGATTTTTCTGTTTAGCAAAATTGACAAAAATTAGATTTCAGTGTACTTGACGGCTCAACACAAAAGTTCTATAGTGTTGAGGATCAGTGGACAAAGTTCAAAACCATCGTATAATATGCATTAAACGAGTATGCGCCAAGCAAGATCGTAAGAGATGGAAAAGAGCCACCGTGGTACAACAACAGAGTTAGAAAACTGATATGGAAGCAAAGGGAACTTCACAGCAAACATAAACATACCCAAATCCTTGTAGGCATACAAAATTTACACGAAGTGAAATGTAGTGTGAGGAGGGCTCTACGAGAGGCGTTCAACGAATTCGAAAGTAAAGTTCTATGTACTGGCTTGGGAGGAAATCATAAGAAATTTTGGTCCTATGTCAAAGTGGTAGGTGGATCAAAACAAAATGTGATGACAGACTAAAGGCCGAAATACTAAATGTCTTTTTCCAAAGCTGTTTCACAGAAGAAGACTGCACTGTAGTTCCTTCTCTAGATTGTCGCACAGATGACAAAATAGTAGATATCGATATAGATGACAGAGGGATAGAAAAACAATTAGAATCGCTCAAAAGAGGAAAGACTGCTGAACCTGATGGGATACCAGTTCGATTTTACGTAAAGCACGCGAAGGAACTTGCCCTGACTTCTTGCAGCGATGTACCGTAGGTCTCTAGAAGAGCGTAGAGCTCCAAAAGATTCGAAAATGGCACAGATCATCCCCGTTTCCAAGAAGAGACGTCGAACAGATGTGCTGAACTATAGATTTATATCCATAACGTTGATCAGTTGTAGAATTTTGGAACACGTATTATGTTCGGGCATTATGACTTTTCTGGAGATTAGAAATCTACTCTGCAGGAATCAGCATGGGTTTCGAAAAAGACGATAATGTGAAACCCAGCCCAGCGTATTCGTCCACGAGACTCAGAGGGCCATAGACACGGGTTCACAGGTAGATGCCGTGTTTCTTGACTTGCGCAAGGCGTTTGATACAGTTCCCCACAGTCGTGTAATGAACAAAGTAAGGGCACATGGACTATCAGACCAGTTGCGTGATTGGATTGAAGAATTCCTAGTTAACAGAACACAGCATGTCATTCTCAATGGAGAGAAGTCTTCCGAAGTAAGAGTGATTTCAGGTGTGCTGCTGGGGAGTGTCTTAGGACCGTTGCTATTCACATTGTATATAAATGACCCTGTGGATAACATCGGAAGTTCACTGAGGCTTTTTGCGGATGATGCTTTAGTAAATCGAGAGGTGGTAACAATTGAAAATTGTACTTAAATACAGGAGGATCTGCAACGAACTGACGCATGGTGCAGGGAATGGCAATGAAGTCTCAATGTAGGCAAGTGTAATGTGCTGCGAATACATAGAAAGAAAGATCCTTTATCGCTTAGCTACAATTTAGCAGGTCACCAACTGGAAGCAGTTCATTCCATAAGTTATCTGGGATTAGGGATTAGGAATGATTTAACATGTAATGACCATATAAAATTAATAGTCGGTAAAGCACATGCCAGACTGAGATTCATTGGAAGAATCCTAAGGAAATGCAGTCCGAAAACAAAGGAAGTAGGTTACAGTACACTTGTTCGCCCACTGCTTGAATACTGCTTAGCGGTGTGCGATCCGTACCAGATAGATTTGATAGAAGAGATGGAGAAGATCCAACGGAGATCAGCGCGCTTCGTTACAGGATCATTTAGTAATCACGAAAGCTTTACAGAGATGACAAATAAACTGTAGTGAAAGACTCTGCAAGAGAGACATTCAGTAGCTCGGTACGGACTTTTGCTGATGTTTCGAGAACATTCCTTCACCGAGGAGTCAAGCAGTATATTGCTCCCTCCTACGTATATCTCGCGAAGAGACCATGAAGATAAATTCAGAGAGATTAGGGCCCGCTCAGAGGCATACCGACAATCCTTCTTTCCACGAACAATACGGGACTTGAATAGAAGGGAGAACCGATAGAGGTACTCAAGGTACCCTCCGCCGCACACCGTCAGGTGGCTTTCGGAACATGAATGTAGATGTAAATGTAGAACTTGTTCGAAATAGAAAAAAAATGTACTTTAATGCAGCTTAGTAAGAAATGCAATCATGCAATGGTCGAATACAGCATTAGTAGTGTAGTACTTGACACAGTCATGTCGATTAAACATCTGGGCATAACGTCTCGAAGTGATATGAAACCGAACGAGCACGTAAGGACAGTAGCAGGGAAGACGAATGGTCGATTTACTACACTGGGAGAATTTTAGGGTAGGGTGAATCAACCGTAAACGGGACTGACTGTAGAACTGACTCTTGAGCAGAGTTAGAGTATTTGGTATCCTCACCACGACGGATAAAACGACGATATCGAAGCAATTCAGAGGTGAGCCGCCAGATTTCTTACCTGTAAAGTAGTATGGAAATGCTTCGTAAACACAAGTGGGAATTTCTGAAGCGCATAGACAACCGTCTTTCTCTCGCTGTATTCGCGACTGGAACAGAAAGGGAAGTGACTCTGAAGGAAAGGTACCTTACCTCATGCAGCATACGGTGCCTTGCGGCTCAGTATGTAGATTTAGATATACAAGAGTACATATACATGTTTCAATTTGCTCTACGTTCTTACCCGTTAAAAGAGGGATTCCATGCGCCCGCATCACCTTGTAAATCAAGACAAAACTGTACGGTTTAGCCTGTCACCGTTCCTACCTCATCAAACACAAGTGACATACGCTTAACCCCTGACCTAAATCTGCTCAATTTTTCTTCTGGATTCATCTAAGGTCATCGTGGAGGCCAAGGAGCAGACCCTGTTCGAAATTTCCCTCTTGGACCACACTGGTGCGTCAGACGTATAAAACGTGACTGTGCCCCATCACATCCTCCATACCTTGGTCCTACATGAATGATGTTGTAGTAGTCGTTGTCGCCTTCAACAAGAAGGATGAAACTCTCCAAGCTACTCTCTCCCGCGCAAGCTTCTTCAGCCCCAACTAACTACTGCTACCCGCATCGTTTTAATACCTTGCTGCTTTCATCTCTTGGTCTCCCTCTTCAATATTTACTCTCCACACTTTCCTCCAGTTCTAAACTGATGACCCCTTGATGTCTCAGAATTTGTCCAATCAGTCGATACGCTCTTTAAGTCAGATTGCGCACAAATATCATTTCTCCCCAATTGTATTCATTACCTCTTCATTGGCTACA
Source organism: Schistocerca gregaria (assembly GCF_023897955.1). Classification (NCBI taxonomy): domain Eukaryota; kingdom Metazoa; phylum Arthropoda; class Insecta; order Orthoptera; family Acrididae; genus Schistocerca; species Schistocerca gregaria. The sequence continues at coordinate 571,937,241 of NC_064925.1, forward strand.
CATCTACACATCAAATCTTACTAGTCTTCTGTAACACTACATTTCCGAAGCTTCTAATATCTTCTTGTCTGAGGTACTTATGGCCCACGTTTCATATCTACATAAGGCCACGCTCTAGACGAACACCTTCAGAAAAGTCTTAGTGACACATTATCTATACTGACGTTATGTAGAGAAATGCTTTTGTTGCCACTATAAGTCTACATTTTATATTATATTTACTTTGGCCATCATGAGTTATTTTACAGCCAAAATAGCAAAATTCATCTACTTTTAGTGTGTCGTGTCCTAATTTCTTCCGTTAGAATCGCCTGATTTAATTCTACTACATTCCCTTAATTTTGTTTAGGTTCCGTTGATGTTCATCTTACACCCTTCACCCACTCCCACTCCATCTAACTGCTATTCCATGCCTTTTGGTGTCTCTAATAGTCGGAGAAAGTCAAATTCTTGTTTCTTCATCCTGAACTGTAATGCCTTCTCCAAGTTTTTCTTGTGATTTCTTTACTGCTTACACAATGTGCAGAGTGAATAACAATGGAAAGAGGACACAATCTTGTGTCACTGCCGCCTCAGACCTTGCTTTGTTTCATGTCCTTCGACTCTTATAACAGTCTTATGGTTTGTATACAAGTTGTAGATAGCTTTTCGCGCCCTGTATTTTACCCCTACTACCTTCAGAATTTCAGTGCCAAAAGCTTCCTCTGTCTACAAATACTAGACATATAGATTTGCCTGTCCTTACCCTATCTTCTAAGAGAAGTCGGAGCGTCAGTTTCGCCTCGCGAGTTCGTACATTTCTCCGAGGTCCGAACTGATCTGCACCGAACGCGGGTTCTAAATTTCTCCCCTCTTGCCTAAATAGTCCGTGTTAGCATTTTACTGCCACTACTCACTAAACAGACAGTCCAGTAATACGTACACCTGTCACAAGCTGCATGCTTTGTAACTGGAATTGCTACATTCTTATTGAAGTCTGAGAGTATTTCGCCTGCCTTTCACATCTTGTTCCCCAGGAGGAATAGTTTTGACATGGCTGGCTCTCTCAAGAATGTCAGCTGTTGTGACGACACGTCGTTTGCTCAGTGACCTTGATTTGACTTAGGTCTTTCAGCGGCTCTCACATTCTTCAAACGGGTTCATATCTTCCATTTCATCTTCATCTACGTTCTCGTCTCTTTCTGTAATAGTGCGTTCATGTTCATTTCGCTTTCCTTCCATCTTTCAGTTTTCGTTGCTTTGCCTTGTACTCGTTTCCCGTCTGACCCCTTGATATTCAAGCAGCTGCTCCTATTTTTTCTAAGGGCCTCTTCAGTTTTCCTATAGCCACCATTAAATATCTTTCCCCTAGTGATACATGCTTCTATGGCCTTATATTAGTTCTCTAGCCATCCCTGCTTAGCTGTTTTGCACGTTTGTCGATCTCATTGTTAGACGTTTGCATTCCATTTCGCCTGTTCCATTTTCTCCCTTTGCCACTTAAACTCAGTGTCTCCTGCAATATCCAAGTAGTTCTCCTAGAAATAGGGAGAGTTAATCGGGAAGATTACTCGATGAGGTTTCAGGATTGCAGCCGCGTCAAGTTGACTTTCTGCTACGATATCTCGGCTGGCAATCGTCCAGCCATCTACAGGTGCGGGTCCGTCACGTGAAGATTACGTTCGAATTGTTCTTTGACTGTGTTTAATATTGTATGCAGTGATGGCTGTTAATCACACATTCGCAATTTGCGGACAGATGTTCGCTCGAATGTTTTTTCTTCTGTTGCCTTACGGTTCCATCTGTGTCAGTGTCCGCTATTAATTATAATACACACTGTTTGTGACAAAATGAGAAGGAAGGCGAAAAGAGCAGTCAAACTGCGTCCCGGTGCTGCTTTAAACCAATCACAAGGTTGTCTACTGGAGAAACAGAGAGAGTGTTATACCTCCAATGACATCATCGATGGGTCGGTGTACACTAATCTTCCTTCTTTCCTTCACAACGCAGAATGTCCCATTAACATCCAGTAATAGGAAGACTAGACGTTTCCGTCTCTCTGGTTGGCAATTATGCACGTCATAGGGGACGACAGATCCATGAGGGCTGAACGTAGTTTCAGGAACACGCCGGCGGGCGACAGCTGTCGATTCTCACAGCTGATGGACGGCAGACAGCAGATGACAAGTGACAGTGGGCAGCTGCCGCTGCCAATCATCTACCGCAGGCAGTGCTCTACCTTAAGTTGTCTATTCCGCGTACTGTACTACCCATCTGATGTCCCAGACATGAGGAGGGGTTATTACCTGTCTACATTCTGACTCGTAAGTCCCCCATAACCAGTGTTACACAGCCTTACACATACTTTACGTAAATAATGAATATCATTCACACATAATAGCACGACATATTGCTCTTTTACGATGTATCTGTACTAGTTTTGGCGGTCAGTAACCTATCAGTCAAATGACATAAGAATTAACAACTTTCAAAAACGTTTTTCGAAAGCCCTAGCTGCAGTCGGCAATGAAAATACAATTGCAGGGAAGCGAAGGTATGGAGCTGATATACGAGCTTCATACTTACTGGAAACCCTCACTTTTATTACATGTATGTTATTACATGTAAGAATAAAAACAACATTTAGAATTTGTTTTTTTAGGTCTTGGTTTGCTGGAAGACAGTCTTTCGTATTAAAAGATTAACCAGCACCGCTTTCAAAACCTCCTATTCTCTTCTTGTCTGAAGCGCTTATTGTCGAAGTCTTACATTCGTACAAGACTACAGTTCTGCAACACTGAAAACTATTGATCCGAAGAAGGTAGTTTGCAAACTTCATTCAATGTTGCTTTGGCTTTGCAAGCTGAATGTTACTCTTAAGTGTCGAAAGCCATGGGATAGCGATAAGCAGATGTACAGATGGCTGTTATACCGCGTACAAATGCTATAAAGGGGTACTGCACTGACGGAGCAGTCATATACGCTCAGCTGATTCATGTGAAAATCTTTCCAGCGCGATTAAGGCCGCACTAGGAGAATTAAGAGATAGATATCATTTGAATTTGCTGCTCCTTGTGTTTACCGTGTTTGCAGTTAAAATTGCTCGATGTGAGGTCCGTCTGTTAAGCAAAACTCCGTTTTTTTTCAAGTTCTCAAACATGTTCCAGCACCTCTGTGCCCTCATCAGTGGATTTCTGTTTTATTTAATCTGTAATGTGAACATTTTTACTCAATGATTACAAAATTATGGGAATATTCAGTTCAAATTGTTGTTTGTAATGATTTAGTAAAATGTTCGTATTACAGATTAAATAAAAGAAAAACCCACTGATGATGGCGCACAGGTGCTGAAACATGTTTGGGGACTTGGAAAAACGATGTTTTGCATCCAGAATGAGATTTCCACTCTGCAGCGCAGTTTCCGCTGATGTGAAACTTACTGGCAGATTGAAACTCGAGATCTTTGCCTTTCGCGGGCAAGTGCTCTACCATCTGACCTACCCAAGCACGACTCTCGCCCCGTCCTCACAGCTTTACTTCTGCCAGTACCTAGTCTCCTACCTCACAAACTTTACAGAAGCTCTCCTGGTAGAGCGCTTGACCGCGAAAGGAAAAGGAAAAGGTACCGCGTTCGAGTCTCCGTGCGGCACACAGTTTTAATCTGCCAGGAAGTTTCGATGTTTTCCATAACTGGGGGATCTTATATCCAAGAATTAAGAGACTCTGAAAGAGGAACGGTACTTGGAGCTAGACGCTTCGGACATTCCATATCTTTAATTGCTCTCAACTTAAATATTCCGAGATTCATAGAGTGAATAGTGTGCCGAGAATGCCAGATTTCAGGCATTTCCTCTCACCACGGACTACGCAGTGGCAGACGGTCTTCACTCACCGATCGAAAGCACCGACGTTTCCGTAGAGCTGTCGGTTCTAAAAGACAAGCAGAACTTCGAGGAATAACCACAAATATGAATGTGGTACGAACGACGAACGCATCTGCCAGGACGAGTGGTCCGCGACAGGTGGTCCTGGGACCCCAGGGGTCCGCGAGCTGTGCCAGAGGGGCCCGCAAAGACGCTATTAGAATAAAAAATATATTAAATATATTTCGTACTATAACAGATTTTTTGTTTCGGCCGCTTCTGATGGAGTACTCTGTTGTAACTGTACTTTTTCAAATAAGTAAGACCTTGTATGAAATTTGTGTTTTCTTATTTTTCACACATGTCTACTCAATGCAATCTCAAGTGTAGTACACTTGATAGACCAACACACTCAGTTTTAATTTTTCCCTATTATTTTCAGTTCATACTGAATTTTTATTTTTTTAAGGAGTTTGTTATACCAAACACCCAGATTTGAAGACAAAGATTTTGTGCAATAATCAAAAATTTAACAACAAGAATGATGGCTGGATTGAAAAAGTTTTAAACTCGATATTTCTTCAATAGTGAAGTAGCGAACATAGAAAACGTATAAAAAGACTCTTAATTTGGCTTTTTTAGGTACTTGACACTGTGATAGGACACGGTACCAACCATGCTCGATGAGGGGGTCCTCGACAAAATTCTGTTGGGGACCCCTGGTCAGGACAGTGCAGTGAAATGGAGCGTTAATGGGCTGTGGCAGCGGGTAAACATGATGCCTGTGTTAACACCGCAACGTCGCCTGCAGCCGTTCTCCTGGGCTTCTGACCACATCGGTTCGACCCTAGACGACTGACAAACCGTGGCCCGGTCAGGGGAGCTGATGGTAGGGTTCGAGTGTGGCGCACACCCCACGAAGTCATTGACCCAAATTCTGAACAAGACACTATGGAAGCTGTTGGTGGCTCCATAATGATGGGCTCCGTGTTTACATGGAGTTGACTGTCTCCTCTGGTCAAACTGAACTTATCATTGACTGGAACTGGCTGTGTTAGGGTGGTTGGAGACCATTTGCCTCCATTCATTGGCTTCATGTTCGCAAACAACGACGGAATTTTTATCGATGACGTTTCGCCATGTCATGGCCACAGTTATTCGCGATTAGTGTGAAGAACATTTTGGACAGGTCAAGTGAATGATTGGGCCATACAGATCGTCCGACACGAATCCCACTGATTATTAATGGGGCGTAACCGGAAAGTCAGTTCGTGCACAAAATTTTGCAGTGGCTACGCCATCGCAGTTACGGGTGGCTGTAGCGGTAAAATGACCCAGTATTTCTGCTGGGGACTTGGCAACCGCTCGTCGCATACGTGAAGCGTCGAGGTGCCGCACTACACCGGGAAAAAGGAGGTCCGACGCCGTATTAGGAGGCATCCCGTGAGTTTTTCCTGCTTTCAGTATTTTTTCGATGCTTAGCTGTTTATATTTTTGGGAGAAATATGTGTGCAGAGGGATACGTGGCAGTTACTTACCGTGAGCAACTTGCCATCTGCAATTTGTAAACCCCATGTTCCGTAGCATTTACCCGACGTGTAGTGAGTTACGAGGGCTGTGTGAAGTAGCTTACCTGGGTGTAATATAAAAACTAATTAAAAGTAAGTATCATCAAAAATTTACCCCTACAAACAACTTTTTTCACATTTACACGGCGAGATTACGTTTTTCGTATGTATCTCAATCACTACAATCTGTACGCGTAAGGAACCACACACTAAAGAGCCGAAACATTATTTAATAACTTGTTTGACCGTATTTGGAACGAAATACGTCACTCATTCTACAGGGTGTTTCAAAAATGACCGGTATATTTGAAACGGCAATACAAACTAAACGAGCAGCGATAGAAATACACCGTTTGTTGCAATATGCTTGGGACAACAGTACATTTTCAGGCAGACAAACTTTCGAAATTACAGTAGTTACAATTGTCAACAACAGATGGCGCTGCGGTCTGGGAAAAACTATAGTACGATATTTTCCACATATCCACCATGCGTAGCAGTAATATGGCGTAGTCTCTGAATGAAAGTACCCGAAACCTTTGACAACGTGTCTGGTGGAATGGCTTCACATGCAGATGAGATGTACTGCTGCAGCTGTTCAATCGTTTCTGGATTCTGGCGGTACACCTGGTCTTTCAAGTGTCCCCACAGAAAGAAGTCACAGGGGTTCATGTCTGGCGAATAGGGAGGCCAATCCACACCGCCTCCTGTATGTTTCGGATAGCCCAAAGCAATCACATGATCATCGAAATATTCATTCAGGAAATTAAAGACGTCGGCCGTGCGATGTGGCCGGGGACCATCTTGCATAAACCACGTGGTCTTTGCAGTGTCTTCTAAGGCAGTTTGTACCGCCACAAATTCACGAAGAATGTCCAGATAGCGTGATGCAGTAATCGTTTCGGATCTGAAAAATGGGCCAATGAATCCTTGGGAAGAAATGGCGACCCAGACCAGTACTTTTTGAGGATGCAGGGACGATGGGACTGCAACATGGGGCTTTTCGGTTCCCCATATGCGCCAGTTCTGTTTATTGACGAAGCCGTCCAGGTAAAAATAAGCTTCGTCAGTAAACCAAATGCTGCCCACATGCATATCGCCGTCATCAATCCTGTGCACTATATCATTAGCGAATGTCTCTCGTGCAGCAATGGTAGCGGCGCTGAGGGGTCAGGTCATGTAATCTGCATGAACAACTAGTCAGTGATTTGCGTAAGCGGCGATCACGCCCAATAGCGACCCAGGTGGGTTCTATAGGGTTTACATCGGGTGAATTTGATCGCTGAGACAGTAGCGTGAGTTCAGTACAATGCTCCTCAAATCAGTGTAGCACTGTTCTGGCTCCGAGACAGGGACAGTTCTACTGCTGAAACGTGAAATCGCCGTCAGGGAAGACATCAAACATGAAGGGACCCAGGTAGTTTGCCGGTTTCAGGGTGTGTTCGATTACTACCACAGGTCCATGGGGAGGCTCAAGAAAATGTCTCCCAGGGTATAACACTGCTCCGATGAGCCTTCGTCGGTGGCGCGCTACGCTTCGCGAGCCACCGTTCACCTCGACCTCGATGACGTCGTTTGTGGAGACGACCATCGACCTAGTCTGGCGAAAATGCGATCCACCCGAAGAGCCGACACGTCGGTCGACGGTGAATACCGATGGTCCCGTGTCCGCTCCAATCGTAACTGACCATACCCGTGGACTAACACGTGAACACGCTGGGGTCGCCTGCTGCGGAGATCTGTGTTCAACAATGTACAATGGAAGTACTGCTCCGAAACCTTTGTGCGTGCACTAGCACTGTTTCCTCTCGGTAGGGATGCCACCAATCACCACCCATTCTAATTTACACAGCAGACGAGCCTCCACACCCCACGTTCCGTGAAGAGTCGTGGTCGTCCAACCATTTAGCGCCTAGTGATACTTTCACTGAGCTGCCTCTTCCCATAGATGTTCACCACAGTAGCACGTAAATATTCGACCAACTTCGCCGTTTTCGAGATACTGTTCATAGGCTCTGCGCAATAATAACCTGTCCTTTGTCGAAGCAGCTAATCTCAGTTGATTTCCCCATTTGCAGCCCGTATCTTCACTGGGGTGATTCCCCCTCCCTCCCCCCCCCCTCCCCCCCACTCGACCGTGTCTGCTCCGCTTACATACTTTCGTTTGTGTCACGCAGTCGCAGTGCCATCAGGTGGCCGTTGGCAGTGTTTTGACTGATCAGTGAATCTAATAGATAAGTGAAGTAGATTATGTTGAACAGAATGTTAAGATTCTTAACGAAATAGCTAGGATGATGATCTTTTAGTGTGGAACAGGAGCCCCTTGCGCAGAACGAAAATTACGTTGCAACAAAATCACGTTATTGTGTGTCAATGAGAATGTAGGTCGTCAATAACATGGATAATTTCTCATTTATATTAAGAGGACGATGATTAACACATTTTAAATTTCGAAATAATGGCTTCTACAATAGCTGTATGTCACTTCTTTATTGAAACACTTTCAGTTTTGGTCCAATAACCCTCAACCCTTACGAACGATCTTCACTTAATGTCATTCTTAATAAAGAAGTGATATACAACTATTGTGCCAACTCATTTCTATTTTCTAGGTGTATCCGTATTTCGAGGGATGCTTGAGGAGCAAATTAACCGCTGTTCATTAAACCTGGAATAGCAGTATTCAACCATCAGTTATGGCGGTTCACAAACATCAACTCAGGTACATATGTTATTCCAAGACATCGTGGAAGTAGGGGCCAGGAGGTGCTGGTGAAATAACACACACTGCTAAAGATACCTTTTTATTTTAAAGACTTTCTCAAAAATAAATTTTTAAGTCTGGCTTAAAAAAAAAACAATTTCAAAAACAATTTCCAATAGCTGACAAATTTTCTTTATGAAAAGGAGATTGCAAGGTATGACGTTAACAACTTCCCAATAATAAGTTTTAAACTTATCATATATACATAAGAGAACCATTCCTTAAAAAAACCTTTAAGTAGCTAGTTTGTACTAAATTTAAAATAGTTGTCTCTTGCGAATTAAGTAACTTATATTACACCTGTCAGTTGTTACAAGATAAATGACAATAAGCCAGGACACAAACCTTCGCATTGAAGGCAGTTCCCAAAATATCCCCTTAGCTCGCTGAGGGAGTCTAAAGGGGCCCAGATCACAATAGTCGGAATAGTTACGGGTGGTCTACAGGGCCACAGACGATCAGCCCCAAAACTTACTTTACAAGCCATCATCTCCCCTAGTTACCCAAAACCAGAAGATGTAGCAAGGGCGGTGCCTGTACAGACTCTGAATCACAGCGATACACGACACCAAACCTAAATCACCCATTGAAGATGTGAATGAAACAGGCCGACCAAACAGTACTCAACTCCTAACAATCAACCACAGCACCGTTGCACCTCCAAATGCTCGTCAGAGCCAACCGCTGCCAGTGGTTTCAACGGCCGATAAGAAGACGTACGGTTCCACGCGCTGCTCTCCTGCGCCACGGCCTCTAAGCTTCATAAGCCAGGTACGTGCGGGTAAGGCCGACTCATCCCCTGACAGCCAAGAAGGCGGCCAAAGCACGTGGCGAGCAGTTGACGACCCCCAACAGCAGGGCCCCGCTCGCGCCACCACCTTTCTCGGTCACCGCCCAGTACGTACTCCTCGATAGTCACGCGACCATATGCTTGCTCCAGCTCCCGCCAGAGGGCGGTAGCGATCATAACAGCACGCCAAACCGAAAGCGCCACCCCAAACGCTAGACGCGAAGCGAAAGCACTCCGCCTGGCGCCCTTTTCGAAGAGTCGGACACAACTACAGCTCAAGTATGGACAGCAAATAACGGTATTATACTTATTCTTCGCTTGCTTAGAAGTACCTAATTTACACGACTGAATTTGTAGGGGTGCGCCAACTCACAACGTCGCCAATGTTACGACGTATTCGAACTCGCGCCCCTGCAGTACGACTGTGGCCCTTCTCCAACGAAGCTGCCTGGTGTAGGGGGGCAACCGCAGTGGTCTGGCGCACCCAGCCTTCGACCTCTTAGGTCGAACTGTTGGGCCTGTTCAGTTACTGTATGTCTTCCGAACAGATAAGATTGTGAATCATATACCGTCAAGAGCGGCGTGCATCATTAATGGATTAAAGTTAAGTACGAAACTAGCTACGTCCGCTTTCTGAATTCTAATTCCTTGTCATGTTCCAGACCTCACGTCAGTATAGTTCTTCCCTCCTCACGCCAGCCTGCGTGATCTAAAACGCGTGCATTTCGGCTTCCACTAGTAACACGGTGTTGGCTCTTCAGCCAACCCAACAGTTACCTGCCTGGGGTGGGGGACTCAGGTGTACCTCGCAGCTGCGTGGAAGTGTTGGCTGGAATTGGTTGGGATTCAGTAATTCCTTGCCGAAAAAACTGATGAAAGTATGTGAAGAAAGGTTAATTGTGTCAAAAGTTCATAACCACGTTGGTTATATTTTATTGGTGATGAGTTATCTGACAGTTCATGAATAATACTGCATTAAATTTGTTTGCCTTGAACTTTTGGTAACGGATAACTATCGTTAAGTGCTGACGGTTGGTTCTAGTACGGAAACTTTTTTATAATTTTCACTTCCACTCATCTCTCTGGTAGTATTCTCCATTCATGGATACTGGGAGAGTAACAGATTCTGAGTTTAAGCATACGGTTTTGTTAAAGGGGTTACGATTTTTATACTGCTTTGCTTGAATTACTTCGTGTTGCGGCATTGTACCCACCGAGCAAACCGTAAAGCTGTATCCATGTGATCGTTTAAAGCTGTATTTCGCTTTACATCATACACTGAGGTGCCAAAGGTCATGGGATAGCTATATGCATATACATGTTGGTCCATTGACCGTGACTGGACCAAACGTCTCACGAAATAAGCGTCAAACGAAAAAACTACAAACAACGGGACTCGTCTAGCTTGAAGGCGGAAACCAGATGGCGCTATGGTTGGCCAGCTAGATGGTGCTGCCATAGGCCAAACGGATATCAACTGTGTTTTCTTAAATAGGAACCTCCATTTTTTATTACATATTCTTGTAGTACGTAAAGAAATATGAATTTTTTAGTTGGATAGCTTTTTTCGCTTTGTGATAGATGGCACTGTTATAGCCACAAACGTATAAATACGTGGTATCACCGTATATTCCGCCAGTGCGGACGGTATTTGCTTCGTGATACATTACCCGTGTTAAAATGGACCCTTTACCAACTGCGGAAAAGGTCGATATCGTGTTGATGTATGGTTATTGTGATCAAAATGCCCGACAGGCGTGTGCTATGTATGATGCTCGGTATCCTGGACGACATCATCCAAGTGATGGGACCGTTCGCCGGATAGTTACGTTATTTGAGGAAACAGGAAGTGTTCAGCCACATGTGAAACGTTAACCACAACCTGCAACAAATGATGATGCCCAAGTACGTGTTTTATCTGCTGTCGTCGCTAATCCGCACATCATTAGCACAGAAATCGGTAATTTCAAAAACGTCGGTGCTGAGAATGCTAAATCAACATCGATTGCACCCGTACCATATTCTATGCACCAAGAAATGCATGGCGACGACTTTGAACGTCGTGTACAGTTCTGCCACTGGGCACAAGAGAAATTACGGGACCATGACAGTTTTTTTGCACGCGTTCTATTTACCGACGAGCGTCATTAATCAACAGTGGTAACGTAAACCGGCATAATATGCACTATTGGGCAACGGAAAATCCACGATGGCTGCGACAAGTGGACCAAATGGTTCAAATGGCTCTGAGCACTGCTGTGGTCATCAGTCCCCTAGAACTTAGAACTACTTAAACCTAACTGACCTAAGGACATCACACACATCCATGCCCGAGGCAGGATTCGAACCTGCGACCGTAGCAGTCACACGGTTCCTGACAGCGCGCCTAGAACCGCGAGACCACCGCGGCCGGCACAAGTGGAACATCAAGGACCTTGGCGGGTTAATGTATGGTGCGGCATTATGGCAGGAAGGATAATTAGCCTCCATTTTATCGATGGCAATCTAAATGGTGCAATGTATGCTGATTTGCTACGTAATGTTCTACCGATGTTACTACAAGATGTTTCACTGCATGACAGAATGGCGATGGATGTCCGGCACATAGCTCGCTTGCGGTTGAAGCGGTATTGAATAGCATATTTCATGACACGTGGAGTGGTCGTCGATGCACCATGCCCTGCCCCACACGTTCAGCGGATCAGACGTCCCCGGATTTCTTTCTGTGGGGAAAGTTGAAGGATGTTTGCTATCGTGATCCACCGAGAAGCCTGACAACATGTGTCAGCGCATTGTCAATGCATGTGCGAACATTACGGAAGGCGAACTACTCGCTGTTGAGAGGAATATTACATGTGTTGCCAAATGCATTCAGGTTGACGGACATCATTTTGCGCATTTATAGCATTAATGTTGCATTTACAGGTAATTACGCTGTAACAGCATGCGTTGTCAGAAATGATAAGATCAGAAAGGTACATGTATCACATTGGAACAACCGAAATAAAATGTTCAAACATACCTACGGCCTGTATTTTAATTTAAAAAACCTACCTGTCACCAACTGGTTTTCTAAGATTGTGAGCCATATGTTTGTGACTATTACTGCGCCATCTATCACAAAGCGAAAAAAGTGGTCCAACCAAGACATTCGTATTTCTTTATGTGCCAAACCAATATGTAATAAAAATGCGGGTTCCCATTTAAAAAAAGAAACGCAGTTGATATCCGTTTAACCTATGGCAGCGCCATCCAGTGGGCCAAGCATAGCGCCATCTGGTTTCGCCCTTCAAGCTAGACAACTTTTGTTCTATGTAGCTTTTTCGTTTGACGCTTATTTGGTGAGATATTTGGCCCGGTCACTATTAATGGACCACCCTGTATACAGATGGTGGTAGTATCCCATTCACTAGCTATAAAAGGGGAGCGCTTCGGCGGAGGCATCATTTCCATTCAGGTGATTCGTGTGAAAAGATAGCCGATGTGATTATGGCCGCACGTCGGGAATTAACAGACTTCAACGCGGAAACGTATTTGGAAACATTCCCTTTCCGAAATCGTTAGGGAGTTGTGTATTCCGAGACCCACAGTGGCGAGACTTAACCTCCCACCACGAACGTTATCGACAGAGGGCAGAGTAATTTGCTTAGTTGCTTTCACTGCGTGAAATAACCGCATACTGGCACTGCAGCAGACGACCGACGCGAGTGCCTTTGCTAACGGCACGACTTCGCCTGCAGCGCCGCTCCTCGCTCGTCACCACACCGCTTGGACTCTAGGCCACCGGAAAACTATGGCACGTCAGGTGAATTCCCATTTCACTTGGTAACAGCTGGTGGTAGCGTTCGAGTGTGGAACAGACTCCACGAAGTCATTTAGCCAAGCTGTCACCAAGCCACTGTGCAAGCTGGTGGTGGTTCCATAATTGGTTGAGCCGGCCGGAGTGGCCGTGCGGATCTAGGCGCTACAGTCTGGAACCGAGCGACCGCTACGGTCGAAGGTTCGAATCCTGCCCCCGGCATGGATGTGTGTGATGTCCTTAGGTTAGTCAGGTTGAATTAGTTCTAAGTTCTAGGCGACTGATAACCTCAGAAGCTAAGTTGCATAGTGCTCAGAGCCATTTGAAACATAATTGGTTGGCTGTGTTTACATGGAATGGACAGGATCCTATGATCCAACTGAACAAATCATTTATGGTTACGTTCGGACACTTATTGGCCGGTTCTGACATGTCACCAGGCCACAATTGTTCGCAATTCGTCTATAGAACATTGTGGACAATTGGAGCGATTGATTTGGTCACCCAGATAGCCCGAAAATAATCCAACTTTTATGGGACATAACCGAGAGGTCAATTCGTGAAGAAAATCCTGCGCCAGTAACACTTTGGCACTTATGGACGCTATACAGGCAGATAGCTGACTTTTTGTGCACAGACTTTCCGACGACTTGCGGCACTGCGACGAGCAATAACAGGTCCGGTATATCAAGAGGTGTCCTGTGACCTAAGTGTAAGTATTGTCGTGCTATATGAGAGCTTTTTGAGGAAGCGTTTTACTGAATAAAATCAGGTTAGCAATGTGATTTGATGAAATGTAATTTGCAAGAAATTCATTGAGCAATCGCCTTGTTCATGACAAATTCTGTTGAAAATGAATCAAAAGCTTTCTCAAAATTTATAAATCCCAGACTATATGGCAATTCGTGCTCATAACTCTATTCCCCAATACTGTTTTGGACTTGCAAACGGTGCTCCGTAAGCGACAGTCAAATGAAAAATAGACACATGGAAAAAAGTTAATTGCTTATTATTTGAAAAGTAATCGCCGTAACGTTCATAAATTTTTCCCACTGTGACGGTCAGTACCCTCATGAAAAAATATTTGCATACCCCTACTGTAATGCTGTCAAGTCAATAACACAGCAAAAAGGCACGTTTCCAGTAAGTATCGATATCTACAGACGGATAGAAACAAGTGCTTATATACATATGATGAAAGGTTTATACACTAAATGAAATGGTACTAAATCACAGTGTTGTATATTAACTCTTGCTGCATATTTGAATAACAAAATGATAAACATTTTCTGTTTATTTGGAGTACTTTTTAGCAGAGTCAAGTTACCTATTGCAAGGTGATAATCCGTTGTTAAGTCCTAAAGGAATATTTTGATGTAATATTAAGAAGAGTTTCCATCGAGCTAAAATTCATGAAAGTTCAATAGATGCGCTTTTTGTTATAACGCACATTTACATTAGTTAAAAGTTAGACATTCTCAGTATTCCTGTATCATTCTTTCAAGCAATCTAATTTACAGGCAGCCAGATTTCTTTCAGGTCAGTTATAATCATATTCACTAAAAGTAATTTGCATAAATAATTTCACGTTCAAAAGCAGGAAAGATACACTGATTCCAGATCAGTGTATGTAATCGGAATTCAGCTGTCAGATTTCTTCAGATTGTTACCGAATAATTCAGTTACATGCAATTTCAGTATACGACTCCAAGCTACAGAGGTAACTTCCGATATTCATAAAATATCAGTTGGTAAAAGTTCCTATATGTATTTGAGTTAATGCTGAAACACATTTTCTGTAAATCATTTGTATTTTGTTTCAAATATGTAAAAGTGGTTATTGTTGACAGGGTTGTAAACGCTTCGATTTTGTTATCTCCCTGTTCTTCATTATGTACAGTCTTGGGGTAGAGTAATTTTAAATGGGCCATCTTGGTGGAAGAGCTATGGTAAATAGAGGTGATGTGTTTTGTAATACTGTTGTCGGCAGAAGTATTTCGTTTAATATTTCATTGTAGTCGAGTATTAATGAATAGGGCTATTAGCTGTTCAGAAATATTTCCTTTGTGTTATCACTGGAAGCCACCTGATGAACACATATTCCGCCAGTTAATGTTTTTTCACATCAAAAATATTTTCCGAGAGCAGCATCGAACTGCACAGAAGACAACGAGACCAACAGCGAAATAACACGATAAGTAACATTAGTTCATAACTCTCAATGTGGGTAGGGGATTCGGTGCAAGTTACTTAAAAAGATGTGATTGTCTGTTTCAAAGACAGATCATTGAACATTAAGCACTGATGTTACCATTGCAGTATGTAATCATGATTGAACCCAGGCGTGCACATATTTGTCTGAAGCAAAAGAAAGGCAACGGATATCTTTCTTCAGGGCTGGAAAAACAGGGAAATCGGGTGGAGAGAGATCGGGACTGCATGGAGGATGTTTAAGAGTTGCCCAGCGAATCTTCTGCACCAAAGTCGAAAAAACCTTGGCAAGATGTGGTCCGGAAGCCGCTATCGGTCCTCCACGCGATATTCATATTTTTGGAGACTTGAAGAGTGACGTTCGTGGTCGACGATTTGCTTCGGCCAAAGACGTGCACGCTTCTGTACAATCATAGTTCCGTAAGCAACCGCAAACATTTTTCCATGAAGGTATTGCCTCAAACTGAGATGAATGTACGGCGATTACTATCGAAATATGAAACACTTACTTCTTTGCCAATCTGTAGTTTTCATTTGACTGACGCTTATTCGCTGCTTGACAGTTGCTAATGAACAACTGGAATTTGCTAATGAACAACTGCCATTTGCTACGTAACAATCGAAAATTTCTACGGAACCCCGAGCAGTGACAGCAAAAGGAAACGTAGTGGGGGGGACGTGAAGCCTGTGTACATAGCTCTGTATGCATGCGACAGTGCACGCGCAACTGTGTTTGAGGAAGGTTGTTGAGGAACCGATTAGTGGGGCATTCCTTGTGGTACCGTAACATGTCTGCAAGGCATCATATGAGTGCTTACGATCGCGAACGAGTAGTTGGACGGCTAGAAGCCGATCAAAATGCCGCTACTGTGGCCATAGTAACGGGTGCATGCAGAAGTGCTATTTGTTATTAAAAAAGGCCTCTGAAGTTGGAAATGCTATGTGAAAGCATGCCAGTGGCCGAATGCGGACAATCACATCCTATAAAGATTGACATGTAGCCGTAGCGGCGAAAAGGAACAGACATCTCATTTCAAGGGAGGTCCTGCGGACCTTGCAACTGCTACAAGTACACGTGTCTATGCCAGAACCAGTTCAAGGTGATTAAATCAGTTTGGTTTGTATGCACAGAAGCCTTTTAAATCCATCCCGCTTCAACCACGCCATCATCGACGAGTTCGTTCGTGTAGGGAACATAGTGTTTGGTAATCAAAATATCCACGGGTGTACTGCCGGTCTATAGTGTCCAAAGGGCACAATATTTCGGCGATCAAACATGTCGCCATCATCAGGTGAACTGACGTGCCGGCGCGTTCACAGCTCAGTCCGTCAGTTCACCTGATGATGGCGACATGTTTGATCGCCGAAATATTGTGCCCGTTGGACACTATAGACCGGCAGTACACCCGTGGATATTTTGATTATCAAATACGCCGGGAGAAACTCAAGAATCACATAGTGTTTGGTGTCAGCTGCAGTGGTCCAGAGTGATGTTCTCTGGTGAAGCGCGCTTCACTGTGTATATTGATTCTTGGCCACCAGCTTATGTGGGGAGAGAGGGGATCACGTTATACGCCACAGAATATTCATGAATGACGTCGCTGTTGCCTAGTACTGCAGGGAGATTATTCTAGATCTTTTCCGTCTGTGTAGAGGTGAATAGGCCCTTATTCTATTTTTATGGATGACACTAGCCTCCAACACGTGATCCCGAGGCCTCGGACGCACTGGAAAGTGAAGATATTGAACTTATGGAATGGCCGGCGTACTCCCCAAACACAAATCCTGTAGGGAGTATCTGGGATGCTCTTGGCAGACGTGTTCCTCAACAAACACCCCGTTTCCGAACAGGGCAAGAATTGAAAACCGCCCTGAGAGAGGAGTAGGAAGATATCCTGTGAAGACTCCTCAATGGTTTGGTAGAAAGCATGAATAACAGGTGCAAAGTGTCCGAGGAGGACATATTCCTTACAGAGAGGTCGATATCGACATTTATCTTGTGGTGTGTCCTGTGTCAATGATGAACTTTCTGTACGCACTGCTGCTTTCCCGTATCTTGAAGTCTATACCGTATCACCTCAACTATATTACCGACATACTGTGTTTTTCTTGCAACCACCTCCGTGACGGAGTTCATTAATGCTCGTTCGACCTGGTGGAAAGCTGGTTCGAATCCTGGTGGAGGATAAATTGTCATTGCCATTATTTGACCGGCTGAGGGAGGAGAGGTTGCGGCGTAAAGATACTGATCGTCAACTTTGCGACGCTGTCATGGTTTAAATACCAAACCTCTCTGCAATGTCTCATTAAGTGATGGCACGTGGCACTGTTCAATGACCTGTCCATCACATGGTGACGTTAGCATTGGTGGCCCAGTTAGTGCTATTCACAAAGAGTAGGCTATGGGTCGGCTCCTGGTTTCAGCCTCTATTCTCTCATCATAATGATCATCATCTTTGCTGTGACCGCCCACTTCGGACATCGTAGCGCCTACTGCATCGGCATCCCTCTTCCCGCTGATCCAACACAGGATGCCTAAATCACAGGGCGCGTATTCACCAGAAAACCTACGTCGTCTGTTGTCAACACAAATATTTACCGGCTGTCACAACACACCAGGTCTCAACCAACGGCCCCCAAGGAACGCTACCGGTTCGCTACAGCTTCACCAGAGGTCGCTACTGTTGCCATAGTAACGGGTGTGTGCCTAGGAACTACTCTGGTCGTAATCGCAAATAATACACTACTGGCCATTAAAATTGCTACAGCAAGAAGAAATGCAGATGATAAATGGGTATTCATTGGATAAATATATTATACTAGAACTGACATGTGATTACATTTTCAAGCAATTTGGGTTCATTTATCCTGAGAAATCAGAACCCAGAACAACCACCTCTGGCCGTAATAACGGCCTTGATACAACTGGGCATTGAGTCAAACAGAGCTTGGATGGCGTGTACAGGTACAGCTGCCCATGCAGCTTCAACACGATACCACAGTTGATCAGGAGTAGTTACTGGCGTACTGTGACGAGCCGGTTGCTCGGTCACCATTGACCAGACGTTTCCAGTTGGTGAGAGATTCGGAGAATGTGCTTGCCAAGGCAGCAGTCGAACATTTTCTGTATCCAGAAAGGCCCGTACATGACCTGCAACATGCGGTCGTATATTATCCTGCTGAAATGTAGGATTTCGCATGGATCGAATGAAGGGTAGAGCCACGGATCGTAACACATCTGAAATGTAACGTCCACTGTCCAAAGTGCCGTCAATGCGAACAAGAGGTGACCGATACGTGTAACCAATGGCACCCCATACCATCACGCCGGGTGGTACGCCAGTATGGCGATGACGAATACACGCTTCCAATGTGCGTTCACCACGATGTCACCAAACACGGATGCGACTATCATGATGCTGTAAACAGAACCTGGATTCATCTGAAAAAAATGACGTTTTGCCATTCGTGCACGCAGGTTCGTTGTTGAGTACAGCATCGCAGACGTTCCTGTCTGTGATGCAGCGTCAAGGGTAACCGAAGCCACGGTCTCCGAGCTGATAGTCCATGCTGCTGCAAACTTCGTCGAACTGTTCGTACAAATGGTTGTTGTCTTGCAAACGTCCCCATCTGTTGACTCAGGGATCGAGACGTGGCTGCACGATCCGTTATAGCCATGTGGATAAGATGCCTGTCATCTCGACTGCTAGTGATACGAAGCCCTTGGGATCTAGCACGGAGTTCCGTATTACCCTCGTGAACCCACCGATTCCATATTCTGCTAACAGACATTGGATCTCGAGCAACGCGAGCAGCAGTATCGCAGTACGATAAACCGCAATCGCGATAGGCTACAATCCGACCTTTAACAAAGACGGAAACGTGATGGTACGCATTTCTCCTCCTTATACGAGGCATCACAACGACGTTTCACCAGGCAACGCCGGTCAACTGCTGTCTGTGTATGAGAAATCGGTTGTCAAATTTCGTCATGTGAGAACGTTGTAGCTGTCGCCAACCTTGTGTGAATGCTCTGTGAAGCTAACCATTTGCATATCACAGCATCTTCTTCCTGTCGTCTAACTTTCGCGTCTGTAGCACGTCTTATTCATGGTGTAGAAATTTTAATGGCCAGATAGTGTAGTTCCGGCAGATACATCCTTCAAACGGGCTTTATGTGGCGGCGCACTGCCGGCAAAGGTCTGTTCGATTCACTGCTTCGAAGTATACCGAGTTGCCTCCCTGGCCAGTCTCTTACAGATGGACGTGGTATCGTCGACGAATATCCTGACATTGTAGAATTGTTTGACTGTGATCTCTCTCCGTGAGGAGTCGGGTACTTTCCATTATTACTTGTTATTGTATATTTGTGACCATCGGCAGCTGGGATCGAGTCTGTGGTTCTTTTGGGAGATTGTATTACTGTTTCCTTTTGGTGAGTACAATAAATTGTTTTCGGTCTTGTGTTTTCCGCAATTCTATTTTGCTAGCGCAGATACTTCTGTCATCATCATTATTGTTGTGTACATAGTTCGTCGTAGTCAGGGCGTACACAACTTTCCCACTAGAGCGCGCCCCGCTAAGCACAACAGCGTAGGCGCAGCGCTCGTCCGTCTCCGCACTAAGAGATGGCGCTGCCTTAGAGACGGAAAAAATTCTGCTTCCGCCGATCCGCCTTTTAATATGTAATGCAGCCAATGAGATTGCTGCTAACGTAGAACCTTTTCTGCTCACGGATCACACTCGCGCAGTGATACCTAAACGTGCGAGGGATTATAATGTGTGTACAGACCTCCGATCAGTCAGTTTGCATTTGTCTGCACCAGTCTGTACCAGTCTGCATTTGTCTGTACCAGTCAAGTTTCCGTCTGCACCTATTAAGATTGTCATATATGAAGAGAAATGTATAGACACTTTGTCAAGTATCAGAGATATGTGAGAATAAGATTAACGTACCAAGATCAAAGGAACATATTGTCAATTGTAAACAGCATCCAGAATCAAGTTACGTAATGTCTATGCTTTTTATTATTTTAATAAATGTGTGTGAAAATTAATCAAGTTCTGTTTAAAGCTGTTCATCGTCAATCTGCTACTCTAAGCGTGCAAGTGGCATTTCTATCGTCTGACCTAACGGAAGAAGATAAACACGGCAGGATAAGACCACGAGACATATTGCTGACACTAGCCTACTTCGTTAGAGCGAAAAGTCAAATAATCTTATGGTGTGTGTACCGAAGATCTTACAGTACTCACACCACAAACATCATCCTTGATACAATACAAACATACACTCCACACAGAGGCACGGAACATACGTATAGGATTAAAAAAAGTTGTAATGTAGCGTTGTTGGAAATAAAAAAAAAAAGAATTGTTTCATTGGCTCTATATACTCCTGTCCAACAGTACCTTTGGTCGTTGGCAACTGTCAAGTAGTATAGAAGTCCACAGTGGTAATGGTACATTAAAACACGATCTTGAGATGTATACTTTCCGCTGGTGAAGGATACAACTAGAGGGAGCAGTGAAGACTAGACGCTTTCTGCCACAGAGGACGACACAGTGACTGCGTAGCCCTGACTGAATATTGAAAGCGACAGCCGCGGCAGCAGAACACTCCACTCGGCGCCGCCCACGCCGCGATTGCGGTTTCGTGTTGGGAAAGCGCGGCGCGCCCTCCTGGCAGCTGCGGCCGGGGTTACTGACTGCCGCCGCGGCGCGCAAATAAACCACAATTACCGGCGTCTAGCGTAGGCAGCGAGTCACAAGTGTCCGCGGGGAAATCACATCGCCTGATGAAATTCTGTTTGCCTCGCATGAAATCGAAGAAGTATTCAAACGAACCCAGCCGTGACGCACACATACGTACACGTATGTCCGGTGTTTTCAACACGGCTGGCAATACCGAAATCCGATGCAGGTAGTCGTGCGGTGTAAGCTAGTTCTGTTTGTACCAGTATGTGCGCAATAGTTCAGATGTTCAGATGTGTGTGAAATCTTATGGGACTTAACAGCTAAGGTCATCAGTCCCTAAGCTTACACACTACTTAACCTAAATTATCCTAAGGAGCAAACACACACACCCATGCCCGAGGGAGGACCCGAACCTCCGCCGGGACCAGCCGCACAGTCCATGACTGCTGCTCATTGGTAATAATGTATAGAAACTAAAGTTTCTACATGATCAGACAGTTTAATACAATCTTAGTATATTTATAGTTGCAGCTCACCGGCCACTTGACCATCTTCTTCTTCTGTGCGAGTGCACAAACAGTGCCCGAACTCTTACGGGAATCGGCAAAGCGCAGCGAGTAATGAGTATAATGAGTATAATGGACGGGGCCACTACGAATGTAGTGCCGGACAATACGTTGAGAGTGTGGGTTTCGCGGGAGGCGTGTCCTCGGTGGCTCAGATGGATAGAGCTTCTGCCATGTAAGCAGGAGATCCCGGGTTCGAGTCCCCGTCGGGGCACACATTATCAGCTAATGTTCTTCATTTCATTGTAATTTCATTCTAACGAGCTGCATGATCACCGATGGTATCTGTTCTTTCGGACATGTAGAAAGGACAGACACCCTGTTAGTATATATGTAGTTTCATACATTTCCGGTTTGTAGCGGGACATTCTCCCCAAGCATTACTTTTTATCCTCAACAGTCGTTGCCGATATCAATATTAGTTTTCGAATTTTAAACAAATCAATATAACCTCAGCTGCTTTTCTGAAAACTTTCATATAATTTTATACAGAGCATCTTATATTTCGAGTTAAAATGTATGGAGAGGACTTACTTTATATTCGATATTATAATTGGAACATTTGAAATTACGAACTATTGCACATTTAAAATTTGTATTATTAATTCAAAAATGGTTAAAATGACTCTCGGCACTATGGGACTTAACTGCTGAGGTCATCAGTCCCCTAGAACTTAGAACTACTTAAACCTAACTAACCTATGGACATCACACACATCTATGCCCGAGGCAGGAGTCGAACCTGCGACCATAGCGGTCGTGCGGTTCCAGACTGTAGCACCTAGAGCCGCTCGGCCACTCCGGCCGGCTATTATTAATTACGCAGTACTGTGCTGGTTACTATGTTTATTCCTGGATTCATTTATCAAACTATAATCGAAAGTAATAATGTAACAGAAACTGATAAAATTCCTTTTTCAAAAAAAATCGTAAACCCTTTGGAATATTGTTATTTCCGCTGAGTGAGACAGTAGTAAGCATGACACTGATGTGATCAGACGTATTTTTG
Source organism: Schistocerca gregaria (assembly GCF_023897955.1). NCBI lineage: Eukaryota > Metazoa > Arthropoda > Insecta > Orthoptera > Acrididae > Schistocerca > Schistocerca gregaria. The sequence goes on from NC_064925.1 coordinate 571,959,487, forward strand.
TATTTAGTGCGAACAATGTAATTTTGACTTTGTTAATGTGAAAATCAAGAGACTCTATGATCCTCTAAAATGTGACAAAATATATTAACGTAACAACAAAAATTCTGCAACAACAATCTTCAAATTTATTTAGATCAATGCCACCGTGAGGATCAAAAAAGTGACATAATTAGCTACAAGAATCAGATCTCCTAGACAAGCAGAACTGGAGCCAGCTCTACATAAAAAGCTAAGTAAACTAGGCAGTTCATTATAATCTTCGCCCCTCTCAAACCTTCACAAAAGACTTTGACTATCGTGGATAATAACTGCAAGTGGTAAGGAGGGGGTACATTACAGTTTTCAACCAAGACTACGCCTTTCGAACTCAGTTAGCATCAGGAAGGTTTACACTGAATTGCGTTCGTATTTTAGCGGGTCCCGTAACTATTTGAACATGATGTAATGTAAAATCTTCATTTGTCTCTTAGGTTCATCGGACAAAAAATTATTCACCTCAGTGTGCACGCACAGATGAGTCGTTATGCTCTGACAAATGGAGTAGCATTCAAGTCACGTTCTGGACCATGTGCGCACTACCTCTAGGTGATCGTAAGACAGTAGTGATCAGTGAGGCATTTATGATTCAAACGCAAATGGAGAGTGTAAGTAAACATGGGAAATGCAGGGACGTGACAGAGTGGCAAAAAGTGGTAATCCTTTTGGTCTTCACCACTGCCATGGATTGTACGAAGTAGAGTTCTGCGGCGGCCTGTTCTAGACAGTGGGGGAAGACACTCGGCCACGAAACACGATGGCAAAGTTGTGGTCCCAGCTGGGATGGGCAGGCGACGCTTTTCACGGCTTGTCAATCACAATAGCTCCCATACCCTACAGGAATTGCTGCACTCGGAGAAAGAAAGTGCAGCCCAACCTCTCAGCGAGAGATTGTTGCGACAGGAACTGCAAGCAGTGAACGTTTGCTGTGCGTCTTCAGCGAGCTAGTAATCATCGAAAGTGGACAGCGGCGGACTGGCGGAATGAAATATGGTCCTGTCTGTATTCAAGAGAGGCACATCGCCGAGTGCATCGAGCGCTACACGATGAGTTTCATCCTGAAAGTGCGCAAGGTCAGACGGGAACCGAGGTGAGTGTTTTGCTTCTGGCCCCCGTCTCACGGAGATAAGTGCGACATGGAACAGAATATTCCCTTCCAGTCAGCATCTGCGTGTTGTGTGTGCTACTGATACCCTCGTTTTTTCAAGACGACAAAAAAGTTCATCGGTCCGGAAGAACATGTCTTCGGTTGCCTGAACACTGCCCTACCCATCTCGACTGGCGCAAAATCAACTGGTCTGAACCCCACGAAAGTCTGTGGGAGATGTTGAAACAGCCAGTAAAACGCCAACGCTATTATCTACGCAATTTGGCGGTTTTGCGTGATCAAATCCTCAGCGAGTGGCTTAGCCTGGATGCGACGTACCTGCACAATTTTGTGGAGTTACTTCCTAACCGAATCCACGACTGGAATTACACGTCATTAAAAGATGCTAGGGGTGATTAAGTTTTTGTGCGGCGAGCATATATCCTGATGTTATATTTTACAACTGAGTCGATGTACTAAAAGCACTAAGTAGCTTGTTGTAGTATTTTCTGAAATTCACTGCATAACGCGGTTTTCAACTGCACAAACATTCAAAATATCACTCTAGTGTCGTGTCACGATATCGATTACCGATTAAGTCAGTGTCACTGTATATTGTAATAATAGCTAAGTAGTCACTGGCTTACGACGTGTGAAAATGCAAAACATTGCTTCCAGATTTAGCTGGGCATGCTGAAATGAACACATGTCATGTTTCTTTGTTAACAATTACCTCATCATCGTAGACTTGCCTATGGCTCATTCTTATTTTAGACTCGCTAGTGTTACGCTTTGGATTTGGTTCGTGTTTGTTTGCCTTAATGTGTATTATTTTGTGTTAGCTCACTGACGAGGTTTTTGTAATTAACGTCAGTATTGAAGGGGAAACTGTTTCACTTGCGTCTTCACCCATGCACTAACATTCCGGGACGGGAAATCAACCGATAGGCAAGCTAAGTTCAGTTTAGTTTCCTTAGAAAGTGCCATTCTGGAAATACCTTTAATACAGTACGTTAGCTGTGAACTTTCGCAGAAAATGCATTATTATGGTCATAGCTGTACTTCAGGAACTGCTGCGTATTCTTTCAACGAAGATGCAGCTGATGACAGACTTTTTAAATTTGTTTGCTACACGAGACTTAGGCTTAATAAGAAAAAAATATTTCTGGTAGGTTAGTGATACAACGCTATAACAGATATTCTCATTATGAACATTGCGTGTCGCCTGCATCATTCGCCTATGCCTTCCCCCTAGACATCGGCTACATACTCCACCTGTCAGAAAAACTGAAACAACTACAAGGGCAGGAGGTAACGGAATGATTCTTCATGCCTTGAGAGGATATGTGATGTTATTTCAGCGGTTGCTAAATCAAATCAAATTTAAAAATAACTTGGCAGCATGTGGCCAGCTGAATAGTATATTGTTGTTGAGCCGTGCCAGCTTCCTCGCTTTGTATCGACATCACTATTCATGTGATCTTTGACTAAAATGTTGCCGCTGGAGCCTAGCGCCCTCTTGTGTGGTGGGTAGTTAGGGGTGAGGAAAGAAGCTGTAACAAGATTTCCGTGGAACATCTTCACCGTGGTGTTAGATATTAGCGGTTGACCAAGATTGGGGTCATGTTACTCCGTGTAAGTTATCGGGTACCGACGTGGCTAATGCCGTAATTTATCAGATGGGCACCGAGCTGTTTGCACAGTTTTCACCGTCATTGTGGTCTGTCTTCCTTCTGTTTGTTGGGTAGGGACACCCGTGTTTCCATGGTATTCGAAACGCAATGTGTTCTGAAGATCTGGTAGACATTTTAGACTGATTCATTGGCTGATATCTCATTATAATTTGTTTGATGTGTTAACCTTATACATCCATGTGAGGCCTAGCGCTGTATAACGATCCTGCCTTGCAGGCGTTAAGTGGGAGATGTGTCTCAGAACTGGATAGAGACAGAGGTGACGCGAGACTGGATGCGCACGTAGTTTATGTATCAGGCGATAGAGGGCAATATTGGATAGGGGACTTATTTAGTTTCGATTGTGCCCAGTAGAGTGCACTAAAATAATAGAATGTTTTTCATAAACTGTTCTAGTATTTTCATAAAGTGTTATTTCTTTTTGTGTATGTAAAATGTTATAAATGTGTTTTATCAGTATGAATGATACGTGAGTGTGAATTAATGTGAATATAAAGATAATTGTTTAACGAGTTATGTAGTAGGATTTAGTGTGGGAACATTTCGAAAAAGTATGGATATGGACAAAGGGGATTTTTATTAGATTTTGTAAAGTAAGCTTATGGTAAAGAGAAAGTTAATTCAGGTATAAATAACAAAATTAAATAACTTCATGCATAAACAAAACTTAAGCATATTTCATGGTTAAGTCGGTAAAAGTGCAGTCGTGAGGTTTACTATTTTGCGATTCGTTACTGAAGAAAAGTGCGGACTGACGCGAGAGAATTTTTTTTTTCTATTGGCTGTTGAGTAAACTGACCAATGGTAAAGCAATATTCTTCGCACGCATTTCTCTGCTGGTAGAGAAGAGTTAGAGTGTTCTAGAGAAGAGTCGAAGCCTAGCCATGAAAGAGATCGGACGTGTGCAGTAATAGTTCCGATGGAAATGATAAGTTGCCGGTGTAAGTAGGCTGTTTAGGTTTTCTTATATTTAAATTGGCGTTACCAATAAGAAAACCTAAACAGCCTACTTACACCGGATCTAACAGTGTTTCATACACCAAAAGTGTTGGAATGTGACGGCATAATTATTCCGATGTGTGTGTAGAAATTTCGGAATTTTTAAGTAAATTTTGTGACGAGAAAAGACATAAATTCCACTTGCAGTATTGAGCAGGTCGTTGGGTAAAAACTGTGACAGCATTTGGTACCGACAGACTTAATATTTGGCGAGCATTCTCAATCAAAAACAATCAGTATTTTTGTAGCTATTACGTTTTCGGGAAATGTGACACCACAAACATGCTAACGTGAGTGAAAGGGTTTATGAGTGACTGTGTTAAGACTAGCACGGGCTTGGTAGTGATACTTGTTCACCTAAGTTTCAGAATATATTAAGTGAGGACAAAATTTCCAACATTTCATTTCGTGTTTCTCGCGAAACGTAGATTAGTGACTTTAATTGCAGCCTGGTTCACGTGGAAGTACAGTAGATTTCGCTCGGCTTTCCTACTGATGATCTGCTGAGACTATGTTCACAGGTAGGTGCAGGTCCGTCGTAAAGGGACGGAAAGAACCGCGCAGCCGCACATGGTGCTTGTGAACCTTTAGCTAGTGTAAAGCTTATTTTGAAGGTTTGCGATGTGCATTGGTATATACGTTACCTGTTCTTATCCGGCTCCACTTAGTTCTTCTGATTTTCAAAGTAAATAATTGGTCATGTAGTTTTCAATTGGTGGCGCGGTGAAATTTTTAACATTATCAGTTACACGGATGATTAATTGTTCGTGTAAGAATGGGCGTCTGTATTGCTATTTTACTGGCCTATTTGCTTTTGTAACTCGGTTTCTTCGAAGCTGATGCTAATTGTCTAACCTGTCTAAGAAATTATATAGTGCGTCTACTGTATTAAAGAGCTTGGGTAAATGTTTCTCTGCTCCTGGAGGCATTTGTTCTCTTCTAACAGCTGTGCACTGATGTGTGTACTGATGAACTTCGAATGTCATGCGACTATCCTTGTGGTTGTTTCAGTGGTTTAATACAAAGGAAAATTCTCGATATTACTGTCTTATTTCTGAAATGATGTTTTAACGTATTAATAGTTTGTTTCTTAAATCTTTTGGTTAGCTTATTAAAAAGCAGTTAAGTTGTCATAGTTTTTGGTAAGAGTTCAAATTAATCAGTTTTACCCTAAGAGTTATCTATTTGATGCACGGCTGTGTGTTATAACTCTGCCTAATTAAAATTATTTGGGCTGCAGGAAGCAGTCGTTAATGATCTCTTGTGTTCCACTGCCGGTACGTGTTACCTAGCATCGGGCCCCACTTTCTCCCTGTCGGCTGTTCACGTCATTTTTGGAGTGCATACACCCTGCAGCTCTCGCCGCTCTCTGTCTTTCACGCTGTTTGCTCCAACCGCTTCCTCACTACTTAATGTGCCTGTACAAGTTAAGTCTATACTTGGAATTATTCTGAATTTGTATCTGTTCGGTTGCGCCCTTCACCGTAACCAAATGTTGATGTGCGTTGGAATTCCAACATATTCCTTTATCTGTTTTGACTTAATTATTTTTGTGGCGTTCTACGGATCGGAGCGTGGAATGTCAGATCCCTCAATCGGGCAGGCAGGTTAGAAAATTTTAAAAGAGAAATAGATAGGTTAAAGTTAGATATAGCGGGAATTAGTGAAGTTCGGTGGAAGGAGGAACAAGACTTTTGGTCAGGTGAATACAGGGTTATAAATACTAAATCAAATAGGGATAATGCAGGAGTAGGGTCAATAATCAATAAAAAAATAGGAGTGCGTGTAAGCTAATACAAACAGCATAGTGAACGCATTATTGTGGCCAGGATAGACACGAAGCCCACGCCTACTACAGTAGTACAAGTTTATATGCCAACTAGCTCTGCAGATGATGAAGAAATTGATGAAATGTATGATCAAATAAAATAAATTATTCAGATAGTGAAGGAAGACGAAAATTTAATAGTCATGGGTGACTGGAATTCGAGAGAAGGAAAAGGGAGAGAAGGAAACATAGTGGGTGAATATGCATTGGGGGAGAGAAATGAAAGAAGAATCCGTCTGGTAGAATTTTGCACAGAGCATAACTTAATCATAGCTAACACTTGGTCCAACAATCATAAAAGAAGGTTGTATACATGGAAGAATCCCGGAGATACTAAAAGGTATCAGATATATTATATAATGGTAAGACAGAGATTTAGGAACCAGGTTTTTAATTGTAAGACATTTCCAGGGGCAGATGTGGACTCTGACCACAATCTATTGGTTATGAACTGTAGATTAAAACTGAAGAAACTGCATAAAGGTGGGAATTTAAGGAAATGGGACCTGTATAAACTGACTAAACCAGAAGTTGTACAGAGTTTCAGGAACAGCATAAGGGAACAATTGACAAGAATGGGGGAAAGCAATACAGTAGAAGAAGAATGGGTAGCTCTGAGAGATGAAGTAGTGAAGGCAGCAGAGGATCAAGTATGTAAAAAGATGAGGGCTATTAGAAGTCCTTGGGTAACAGAAGAAATATAGAATTTAATTGATGAATGGAGAAAATACGAGTATAAAAACGTAGTAAATGGAGCAGGAAAAATGGAATACAAACGTCTCAAAAATGAGATCGACAGGAAGTGCAAAATGGCTAAGCAGGGATGGCAAGAGGACAAATGTAAGGATGTAGAGGCTTATCTCACTAGTGGTAAGATAGATACATCCTACAGGAAAATTAAAGAGACCTTTGGAGAAAAAAGAGCCACTTGTATGAATATCAAGAGCTCAGATGGAAACCCAGTTCTAAGCAAAGAAGGGAAAGCAGAAAGGTGGAAGGAGTATATAGAGGGTCTATACAAGGGCAATGTACTTGAGGACAATATTATGGAAATGGAAGAGGATGTAGATGAAGATGAAATGGGAGATACGATACTGCGTGAAGAGTCTGACAGAGCACTGAAAGACCTGAGTCGAAACAAGGCGCCTGGAGTAGACACCATTCCATTGGAACCACTGACGGCCTTGGGAGAGCCAGTTCTGACAAAACTCTACCATCTGGTGAGCGAGATGTATGAGACAGGCGAAATACCCTCATACTTCAAGAAGAATATAATAATTCCAATCCCAAAGAAAGCAGGTGTTGACAGATGTGAAAATTACCGAACTATCAGTTTACTAAGTCACAGCTGCAAAATGCTAACGCCAATTCTTTACAGACGAATGGCCCCTACGACTTATCTTAGAAAATAGATTAAGGAAGGGAAAACCTACGTTTCTAGCATTTGTAGAATTAGAGAAAGCTTTTGACAATGTTGATTGGAATACTCCCTTTCAAATTCTATAGGTGGCAGGGGTAAAATATTGGGAGCGAAAGGCTATTTACAATTTGTACAGAAAGCAGATGGCAGTTATAAAGTCGAGGGGCATGAAATGGAAACAGTGGTTGGGAAGGGAGTGAGACAGGGTTGTAGCCTCTCCCCGATGTTATTCAATCTGTATATTGAGCAAGCAGTAAAGGAAACAAAAGAAAAATACGGAGTAGGTATTAAAATCCATTTTGAGGTTCGCCGATGACATTGTAATTCTGTCTGAGACAACAAAGGACCTGGAAGAGCAGTTGAACGGAATGGACAATGTCTTGAAAGGGGGATATAAGATGAACATGAACAAAAGCAAAACGAAGATAATGGAATGTAGTCGAATTAAGCCGAGTGATGCTGAGGGGATTAGAATACGAAATGAGACACAAAGTCGTAAAGTAGTTTTGCTATTTGGGGAGCAAAGCAACTGATGACGGTCGAAGTAGAGAGGATATAAAATGTAGACTGTCAATGGTAAGGAAAGCGTTTCTGAAGAAGAGAAATTTGTTAACACCGAGTATAGATTTAAGTGTCAGGAAGTAGTTTCTGAAAGTATTTGTATGGAGTGTAGCCATGTATGGAATTGAAACACGGACGATAAATAGTTTGGACAAGAAGAGAATAGAAGCTTTCGAAATGTGGTGCTACAGAAGACTGCTGAAGATTAGATGGTTAGATCACATAACTAATAAGGAGGTATTGAATAGAATTGGGGAGAGGAGGACCTTGTGGCACAACTTGACCAGAAGAAGGGATCGGTTGGTAGGACATGTTCTGAGGCATCAAGGGATCACAAATTTAGCATTGGAGGGCAACGTGGAGGGTAAAAATCGTAAAGGGAGACCAAGAGATGAATACACTAAACAGATTCAGAAGGATGTAGGTTGCAGTAGGTACTGGGAGATGAAGAAGCTTGCAAAGGATAGAGTAGCATGGAGAAATGGTTCAAATGGCTCTGAGCAGTATGGGAGTCAACTGCTGTGGTCATTAGTCCCCTAGAACTTAGAACTAGTTAAACCTAACTAACCTAAGGACATCACACACATCCATGCCCGAGGCAGGATTCGAACCTGCGACCGTAGCTGTCGCACGGTTCCGGACTGCGCGCCTAGAACCGCGAGACCACTGCGGCCGGCAGTAGCATGGAGAGCTGCATCAAACCAGTCTCAGGACTGAAGACAACAACAACCACATTTTTGTGTCATTGAAAACGTGTTAAATCTTCAGTTGATGTGCGTTTCTAAAATTATCTTGCTTACATATTGGTGCTAAATTATTTTTCACTTTTTTGAGCATGATTTTAATTTTTTTGAATTAGTCAAGTTTAAATCAGGTTTTACTCTCACAATTTAGTAACTAAGGGCATTCTGATCTGTTCTGGTACTGTTTATATTTACGTCTGCCTTTATTATGGCTTTAAACTTATAACATTCTGTGTCTCAAGTAGGGCGCGTCTTACCTTGAAGAATATTAAGTCATCTTGGGTTCAAGGTAACTTTAAATTTTCTGTAGAGTATTTAACTCGGCATTTAAGTTTGAATGAAAGTCTCATTGCTTGCCCTTTTAAAGAATTAAAAAAGTTAAATCTTAATTGACTGCTATGTGATTGAAACTGTGAAATATGTTTGCGTTCTACCAGTGTATGAAGTGAGTAAAATCCGCACTGGTCCAGCCCTTCGCCTTCCAGTCTGAATGGAGAGGCCGTAATGTACCGCTTGTGGTCAGCATGCGGGCACTGATTCCGTTTGAATGGCTGCCACAGAGCCGGTTTATCCTCTCCTGAGACCTGCTGGGCTACAGCTGTTGCAATTGACCCTTCGTATCTTGAATACTGGTACTGGAACGCAGCTGACGTCCAAGTCGCTCTCACAAATTTTCCATTGGAGACACATCTTCCAATTCTGCTGGCCACGGGAGTAGTGTACCTGAAAATTACGTATCCTGTTCAAAGAGACACGTGCTGTGTGTGGACAAGCAGTGTCCTGTTGCGAAACGGCACCCACGAGAACGTGAGATCCCGCAGTTACTTCCAGCCGTGACTTGAAGTAACGCCCGATGGCTCCCCGTCCCACGACCGCCGGGACTGACACCAAATATCTGGATATTGCGTGATCCACTCGCAAGGAGACTCTTAAGGCGGTTTTATAGTCCAGGAGATTAAAAAAAATGAGTTTTTTATTGGTTATTTCGGTACCTCATACTACGGAGAACATGTGGGCGAAACCGTTTAGCCCGTAAACTATTGCATATAGTCGAAATACACGATCACCGGACCGGCAGTCCCGCGGCGTTGAGCGCCTACGGACAGTGCTCGTAGGCAGTCAGACCTGTGTACGAAGACCTCCCTAATGACAGTTTACAGGAAAGGTGTGTTGGCGCGAACACGCAAACTCCAACGACTCGATAAATTCGCTGATTATGCGCTATTCCCAAAACACCTATTTCCTTAAAGAAGCAGTCGAAATCGCAAACCACTTTGCCACAGTTATCTTCAACAACGACTTCATGGGACTCGCACGTACTATGAACGTTGTGCAACACAACGTCCGAAGTCTGCAGAAGGTGCAGCGCCGACGCCTTCTACGCTCAGAGCACCGCACGTCTCCGGCCAGTAAAGAAGCCAGGTTTGGTGCCGCGGAGGGAGCGGTGTACGCGAACGAGACTTACGAGTGTGCTCCAGGCATTGCAAGTCCCAAAACGCCGATCAAAACCCTTTCCAAGAAATTTAACTTCCTAAAAGTCACAGTTCTCCTGGGTGCTTTGACTGCCGGAAAACGACTGGGGCGGATCTGATGCTGCTTAGCTATTTGTGTAGAGAAGTGGCTCTTTCGGAACTTATAAAAGTCGAAGCGTTTTCAAAATATCTATTTTTGTTTATGCCTTTGAATACCCAAAAAAGTCGATTTTGCTTCTATTCAAATAGCCTCCATTTGTGACAAAAATGAATTTTTTCCACTTTTTAGAGGTACTGAGAATAGCTACTCTCATGTATTTTAATAATTTTTTGGTCTGGTTTGTTTCAGACCACATAGTTACATGAACCAGGTCCACCTGTCTAGCGGTGCACGCGCGCATTACGATCTTCGGCAGCACTTTTTTATAACCTATTAATATTTTTAGACAAACTTTTTTTAATGCAGGTAAAAGTTGGATGAGTGTAAGGATATAAGCATTGTTTGACTTATACTTTGATTTCAGTTCGAAAACAAATGTAGAAAATAAGATAAAAATGGGACCTCTAGACCTGAAAACACCCTTAAAAGTGCCCACTTTCATACTCTTATACGAGATGTCGGTAGCCGATCTCACACAAATAAACGGCATCTTCGTCTCCTTCACAGTTATCACCCAATATCTTTCGCTGCTCACGCTTTTTATGCACCCTATCAGGTATTATCAGAACATTCAACACGACCATTACTAATGCATCCTAAAGGAGTTCCATCCGTCACAGAGAATAACCACACGAAGTTACATTGACGTCTGACCTTTTATTGCGAGTGCTACACTTGTCAGGCAGACTATTTACTGAGATTTACAGTCGGGGAATCCGGTATCTAAATGTTATCCCGTATTTCGAAAGCATATTGTACTTATCATATGTCCTACCGATACGTTTGTCAGGAAAAAGGATCGCGATAGAAGAAGCCTGCATCGTTGTTGCTATTTACGTACCGCCCTATCCACGCCGGAGACTGGCATGTAATGTAATATTCGAGTGACACACTGCACTCGCGCAAGGCGCACTGAAGAGCGGGCTCGCCGCGTGTGTATTCACGGTAGCCCGTAGGCGGCAGCCACACTCGGACGTTCGTAATGTCCGCTGCATTCTCCATGAGGGTAAATGGAAAGCCAGTGATGTTCCAGCAGAAATATCACTCCGTTAGGTGCGCCACAGCAGACGTCCCGGCGTTTGATTGCTTTTGAGCGATTCAGCGGCTGTCTAGTTGTTAGCGTTCTGGAGTGAGCACCGATTTTCACTTATTGACCAGCCTCCCTCCTCGCTATGGCGCCCATCAAATGTACACGTGTGCAAGTACTCGGCGGACAGAGTAGGTAACTTTGATGAAATATGGAAGCTGTTTGATCCTACTCTTGTCACTCAGGAGGTTTGTGTGTGTTGAGGAACACTGAGAACTGTTGTATGTATTGATAATGTCTAAGACTTGCGTGCACTCTACGGTGCATTATCAGTTTAGATAATGAAGAGAAATAATTCTGTGTACAGTTAGTACAAAGCAACATTGTCTCAATATTCTCAGTATTTATTTGCCGAAAATCATTTTTGTACATTATTTTTTCGGTTTTCCATAGACTTACAACAAGAAAAGTCTCAACAGCTCATAAGTTGGCGGAAGACTGGATATCTGATTAAATCTCCATACTTTATCAGTTTCTCTACTTTATCTTTATGTACTGTACCCATATCGCGAGTGTGATGTGAAAGCTATTAATTACCAACACAGTGAAATGCATAAAGGATGGCGCAGTACATTAACTCCAGAGAGCATTTATGTATGCAACGGAGGTCTCATTGTGTTTAGGTTCAACTGGAGTGCGTCTTTAACAGATATGGTGGTCAGAAGGTCTCACGGCTCATGACGACGATTTCGGTTTGCGGGGTGCTCAGCGGCGTGCTTACCGGCATCCGTACAAATTCCCACTCTTTTCATTTCCAGTCTCGCCATTTTCCTGATTGAGGATTAGTTGATAAGCAGAACACAAGAACCCAGTCCCCGCGTGCAGGAAATACCCGACCCGGCCGGAAATCAAACCCGCGACTCCGCGATCCAGAGGCAGCGGTCTGGAAAGCTTAAAATGGCGTTGCAGTGTAGGTTGTGCTAAAAAGTAATTTTTAACAAAGAAATTCGATTCGTTGCACCGAGTTAATTACCACTGAATTTATAGAAACAGGCCTACGCATTTGCAAATACAATCGGGCTCTACCATACAATTAGTGTCAGATTTTCTCTTACCTTAGATGATAGCGCACGAGGCAGCACAGTCTCTCTCTGGGTTCGATGTTTACTGCTGTCTCATGCACAGCTTTTGTATCGCTCTTGGTTGGCGACACCGTCTCTGGCTGACGGCGTGCAATTGCGCGCACAGTACCCTGACTAGGTAACTCCATAGCTAATTAACTGGGAAACTGTGTAAACCATCGAATTCTTTTCTTGACATTCATTTGTCAACACAACCTAACGTGCAAAACCCTTACCGATTGTTTCTGTCCACGCTGTATATCTCTCGATAGCCTTTATTCTTTACACTATACTATACATTGACACAGGAAGTATTTACTACGAACGAAACACACACAACAACACTGGTGTAATGTTCCACATTATTTACGATTTCTTACACGAACCCGTTTTCGGATGTTACGCCTTAGGATACAAAATAAAGTATGTAGTGGTATGAAATTTTGCTCTACCAAAGATTTTAAACTAGTGCATCTGTAAATTATATCCATTTCTAGAAATGAAAAGTTTTAATGTCAGAATTAGGAATAAAAGAAGGGGGAGAATTTCAGTATAAATGCGATGTAACACAAACTAAGATAAAATATTTGAAACATTATCTACGTATTTAACTACAGACCAATTAAAACAGTTATACGTAGAAGAAAACTAGTTTAACAATAAATCTGACATATTCCGAATATGTGGCTGAACAAAATAATATTGTCTTTAAGAGGTCCTAAATTACAAACTGTTAAGATATAATAGTTACATTAAGCAGGTGAGTGAAACAGCTGAGATCATACGATAGAGCTTTTTGTCAAATCGAGAGAAGTTATAGTAACTGAATTAAAGGAAAATGGGGTATTTGAGAAAGAGGAGTAATTTACAATACGGCTTGGATGAGATTATTAGCAATATTTGCAGTTAGAAGTAGCGAGTTAGGGAACTCTGTCTGGTCTTTCAGTGCTAAGCTTGAATTGATAGACATGTTTATTAATTTCCATTACTTAAAGATAGTTCATCTTCCTTCCTTTATGAATGTGGTGAAATACTTCATGTTTCATCTTGTAACCATTACCTTCTCTCAGCAGGTGGTCTCCAATTTAGAGTCTCTGTTTCTAAGTTTCCAAATTTCGTGGTGTTAATTCAAGCGGGACATACTGCTCTGCCAGACTGACCTAATTACAATTCGCCATAATTACACGCAATTTTATGTATTCCATTCTTTTCCGAAGCTGAAGATCTGACTTTACCTTTGGCAAAAACGTGACCAACAGTGTTGTGCATATAAAACTTTTTAGTTCCTGGATTTAAGCTTTCTGGATGCATCCAGAAAGACTATACCTAAGCGCGGAACGGTGCACCAATTCTTGCATTCTTGAGGTTGTGGGTTAAGGGCAACGTTAAGAAGAGAATACATCTGTTGTTTGTGCCTTATGTGCGTTATGAAGTCCGCTAAGGTAGGATGATAGCCATAGTATGATGCTATGTGACTGCATGTAATTCCATTTGGAAGCTGTTTCCACTCACTGAATGAAAGGCAGCATGCTTATGGGTCACTGAGGGTTCAGAATTGACCGATATTATCATATCTGTGTTTTTAGGATTCCTGCAGATCTTGAAAATATGAATACGGTCACTGATGTTCACGGTTAGATCTAATTAAGTTATGCAATAATTCCCAGACCCCTTTGTGATTTTCTTATTGGTGTTTCCAGAACGAAATTTTCACTCAGCAGCGGAGTGTGCGCTCATATGAAACTTCCTGGGACATTGAAATTGTGTACCTGACCGACACTCGAACTCGTGACCTTTTCCTTACACGGGAAAGTGCTCTATCGACTGAGCTACCCAAGCACGACTCATGAAGCACTATCACAGCTTCATTTCTGCTTTCCTGGGGAAGGTAATGGAAAGGGCAGCTGATCCGTAAATTTGACAGCCATTCCATGTGGACTGTAACGGAGAACGGTCGAACGATCCGCAACACAAGACGTGTAGGATACTGAGTTAACGAAAACAGCCAACCTTCAGATGATGGATATGGTGGCAACCCAGTAAACTAGTTCTCAAAACAAGACCCAGGGAACGAAACTGACGGAATAAAGACAGGTGTCAGGTATTGAGGTAGAGCTCCAGATCAGAATGGTCAGTAGTTCAGCAACAGAAATGCACCATTCTGGACTTAAGCAAAGAGAACTGAAAACCGTACGAGAGTGTCCACGTGGAAGAGCGCTGGATGGCGCCCTGGAGCTGCCGTTCTACAGGGGCCACCGAGTGGAAATTATCCACATACAGAACAGGGGTGAGCAACGGTTCAGCAGAGGCCACAAATCCATTAATAGCGATCGGAAAATGGGTTGTTACACTGAGCCCTGTCGAACGCTAGAAGTCCATTCCGCTGGGCCCGCAGAGAGCTAAGATGGATGCCAACCTAGACCGTGAACGACCGTTGGAAAGAGACAGGCGAATAAAAACCGGGATGAGGCCCTGAAGACTTCACTCATGGGGTGTAAGGAGGATGTGATGGCCACAAGCTGTGTCGTCGACGGAGACCCATACTACAGCTATGGTCGCTGAACGGTCGTTGAGGAGGCACAGTTGGTAGCCCATTTGTCCTTCTGGGCTCAACAGTTGACTGTCTGTCCGTCCGTTTACCTCTGCCACAGTCGCTGCAGCGCCGGTTTTGAACAGCTCCATTGTGCAATGCGCGATATACTTTAACCAGGACAGCACGCGAACAGTTTACAGACGGCCCTTTGGGATATGCTTCCACCTTTGGCAGTTTTGGACGTCAGATAATTCCCTCTGTTTACGTATCACGACGACACGCGCACACTCACTCACACACACACACACACACACAAAATGGTGCTGAGCACTATGGGACTTAAGTTCTGAGATTATTAGTGCCCTAGAACTTAGAACTACTGAAACCTAACTAACCTAAGGATGTCACACACATCCATGCGCGAGGCAGGATTCGAACCTGCGACCGCAGCGGACGTGCGGTTCCAGACTGTAGCGCCTACAACCGCTCGGCCACACTGGCCAACACACACACACACACACACACACACACACACACACACACACAGAGAGAGAGAGAGAGAGAGAGAGAGAGAGAGAGAGAGAGAGAGAGAGAGAGAGAGAGAGAGAGACGCACGCACGCAAGCACACACACCTAATGGTGTGGTTATTGCTCTCTGACTTTGAACAAAGGCGGTGGTCACATTAATATGACTCGTGCATAACCATCTCTCTCAAACTAATGATGATCGCTCATTTTGAATGAACGAGTACGTAATAGCGAATGCATTCAA
This sequence comes from Schistocerca gregaria, assembly GCF_023897955.1. Taxonomy (NCBI): domain Eukaryota; kingdom Metazoa; phylum Arthropoda; class Insecta; order Orthoptera; family Acrididae; genus Schistocerca; species Schistocerca gregaria. The sequence goes on from NC_064925.1 coordinate 571,974,940, forward strand.
TGAGGCAGATTCAGGTAGAAGCTACTGACCAGCTTTGCAGTAGCAGCCTGGGAAGGCATCTGAATGTTATTTCCGAAGACAGCTCGGAGGGCGACAGGTTGACGCGACACTCTGTCGCATGTGTGAGGCAGCGCGGTCGACCGTTTCGAATCCAAGAGTAAGGACGCCGTCTTCAAAATTTCAACCACACAGCAGTGTGGAAAATTTTAGGCCGAAAGGAACACGTGTTTCCTCTGCTGTCTTCTGTCTGGAGGTGACGCCTGCTTCTTCTGAACATTACAGCGACTTGATGTCCGGTCAGGCTCTCTGTACGCAGAGACGAGGCAGTTTACAGCTCGAAGAGAATTTATAGGGCCGCTGACAAGACCAATCGCTGCAAAATGATAAAGTAAGTAGTGACGTTTGGACGGACGTCTGTGCGGTTAACAGTGAGGAATTCCCGCGAGTCACGATACCAGTAATTTTTTTATTACTTTACTTACATTCAGACAAAATCGAATTCGTTGTCTGACCGGTGACAATCTGCTTCATGTCTTATATGCCCAGTTTATTTTTATAATTCTTTGCACTGTGAGTCGCGATCTGGTTTTGATGTCCCATTTATCAATGGAAATTGGTGATCTTCGGTTTCGAAGTTTTCCGTGTGAGTAATTGCTGCGCATCCATGTTGGGTTTCCTGGGCTCGGCCGGGGTGCCCCTAGCGTTTCTAGGCGCTTCAGTCCGGAATCGCGCCACTCCTACGGTCGCAGGTTCGAATCCTGTCTCGGCCTTGGATGTGTGTGATGTCCTTAGGTTGGTTAGGTTTAAGTAGTTCTAATTTCTAGGGGACTGATGACCTCAGCTGTTAAGTCCCATAATGGATTGCATTGGATTGGATTATTTGGGGGAAGAGACCAGGCATCGAGGTAATCGGTCTCATCGGATTCCTTTCAAAGGAACCATACCGGCATTTGCCTGGAGCGATTTAGGGAAATCACGGAAAATCTAAATCAGGATGGTCGGACGCGGGATTGAACCGCCGTCCTCCCGAATGCGAGTCCAGTGTAGTCCCATAGTGCTCAGAGCCATTTGAACCATTTAGGTTTCCTTAATCCATCCAATCCTTTATTGACAAATGATCAGTAAGTTATTACCGTTTGTTGATGTGGAGCCATAGGATCAGTATTTTTATGTTTCACCTCGTAGAGCACGCTAGCTCGATTTCCATCATTTCGTAATCTCTAACCACGTGTATCGTATGAGAAACAATTGCATGTAATGCTTAGTAAACCGTAATCCCTGTTCGGTGGTTCTGAAGTTTACTGATTCAATTTCCATTGCTTTGGTTAGTTTTTAGGATAGAGGCTACGACTAATAATCCATTAATATTCATCGAAATGAATCAACACCAAGTGCACAGTTATCTCTCTGCTACGCAAAGTCATTATTATAATGTGAACTTTTAGCATTCAATCATTAGAGCGATGTACCCAATTCGACTGGCGAATTAACCCCATGAGCTGTTAGCTTCGGGAAACTGTTATGAACACGGTGTTTGCTGCAAAACCACAAATGCTAGAGGATGTGAGACACCTAACTAAACAACCCTGCGATGCTTTTCCATTAGAACCCATGAACATAACATTAGTGATACTGGTCACTTCTCAAACCTTCTCATTTCAGCTGCTGCTTATTTTCACATTTAAAGTGGCAATCTGAACTGTTGGGTAGTGGCTGAATACTTCTCTTGAAGGCAAGTGTTTGCTGTGGTATTTGGCCGATATGACGTTGCTGAAGTTCTATGGCCTTCTGGTGTCGCCCTTAGGAAATGCTCGCCATGTTGTGAAGTTCCTTTTCCCGGGAGTGAGGCCATGAAGTGCGGCCAGAAGGGGTCTTCTCCCACAAGTGACCGTTGCAGATGTATCGAGTATCTGTTCAGCAAGGATGCCAACAACAATCTTACTCTTCTGTCCCCACGAAAAGACAAAAATTTCTCTGCATTTCAACAGTATTTCTGTTTGGCCAATCAGGTGTATTGTCTACCTTCCGCTCTAAACACTGTGTATGCTTCGTCAACCAATGGCAAATGATCTTTCAAACTCGGTATCAACCAATAAAGTTGTTTATGCATATTTGTGCGCCAGACCAGGTGTTCCTCTATGTTCATTCTTCGAGGTACATTTACATTCGTCACATTGGCTATAACTTTGCTGCTGCTTCATGGGCTGAGTGCAGAAGGACATTAAATTCTTATCATTAGCTTCCCCGGCTTCGTCCTTTGTACTGTTTTAAGATGTAAGTGTCAGTTTTCCCAGTAGCATGAGATGTTAGTCCCACATTTCAGTGTCCAGGCTCTGAACAGTCTCCTTGTGCATCGTCGATGCAGCCCCCCCCCCCCCCCCATGAACCATGGACCTTGCCGTTGGTGGGGAGGCTTGCGTGCCTCAGCGATACAGATACCCGTACCGTAGGTGCAACCACAACGGAGGGGTATGTGTTAAGAGGCCAGACAAACGTGTGGTTCCTGAAGAGGGGCAGCAGCCTTTTCAGTAGTTGCAGGGGCAACAGTCTGGATGATTGACTGATCTGGCCTTGTAACAATAACCAAAACGGCCTTGCTGTGCTGGTACTGCGAACGGCTGAAAGCAAGGGGAAACTACAGCCGTAATTTTTCCCGAGGGCATGCAGCTTTACTGTATGATTAAATGATGATGGCATCCTCTTGGGTAAAATATTCCGGAGGTAAAATAGTCCCCCATTCGGATCTCCGGGCGGGGACTACTCAAGAGGATGTCGTTATCAGGAGAAAGAAAACTGGCGTTCTACGGGTCGGAGCGTGGAATGTCAGATCCCTTAATCGGGCAGGTAGGTTAGAAAATTTAAAAAGGGAAATAGATAGGTTAAAGTTAGATATAGTGGGAATTAGTGAAGTTCGGTGGCAGGAGGAACAAGACTTCTGGTCAGGTGACTACAAGGTTATAAACACAAAATCAAATAGGGGTAATGCAGGAGTAGGTTTAATAATGAATAGGAAAATAGGAATGCGGGTAAGCTACTACAGACAACATAGTGAACGCATTATTGTGGCCAAGATGGATACGAAGCCCACACCTACTACAGTAGTACAAGTTTATATGCCAACTAGCTCTGCAGATGACGAAGAAATTGAAGAAATGTATGCTCAAATAAAATAAATTATTCAGATAGTGAAGGAAGACGAAAATTTAATAGTCATGGGTGACTGTAATTCGGTAGTAGGAAAAGGGAGAGAAGGAAACGTAGTAGGTGAATATGGACTGGGGCAAAGAAATGTAAGAGGAAGCCGCCTGGTGGAATTTTGCACAGAGCACAACTTAATCATAGGTAACACGTGGTTCAAGAATCATAAAAGAAGGCTGTATACATGGAAGAAGCCTGGAGATACTGACAGGTTTCAGATAGATTATATAATGGTACGACAGAGATTTAGGAACCAGGTTTTAAATTGTAAGTCATTTCCAGGGGCAGATGTGGACTCTGACCACAATCTGTTGGTTATGACCTGTAGATTAAAACTGATGAAACAGCAAAAAGGTGGGAATTTAAGGAGATGGGACCTGGATAAACTAAAAGAACCAGAGGTTGTGCGGAGTTTCAAGGAGAGCATAAGGGAGCAATTTACAGGAATGGGGGAAAGAAATACAATAGAAGAAGAATGGGTAGCTTTGAGGGATGAAGTAGTGAAGGCAGCAGAGGATCAAGTAGGTAAAAAGACGAGGGCTAGTAGAAATCCTTGGATAACAGAAGAAATATTGAATTTAATTGACGAAAGGAGAAAATATAAAAATGCAGTAAATGAAGCAGGCAAAAAGGAATACAATCTTCTCAAAAATGACATCGACAAGAAGTGCAAAATGGCTAAGCAGGGATGGCTAGAGGACAAATGTAAGGATGTAGAGGCTTATCTCACTAGGGGTAAGATAGATACTGCTTACAGGAAAATTAAAGAGACATTTGGAGAAAAGAGGACCACTTGTATGAATATTAAGAGCTCAGATGGAAACCCAGTTCTAACCAAAGAAGGGAAAGCAGAAAGGTGGAAGGAGTATATAGACGGTCTATACAAGGGCGATGTACTTCAGGACAATATTATTGAAATGGAAGAGGATGTAGATGAAGATGAAATGGGAGATACGATACTGCGTGAAGAGTTTGACAGAGCACTGAAAGACCTGAGTCGAAACAAGGCCCCTGGAGTAAACAACATTCCATTGGAACTACTGACGGCCTCGGGAGAGCTAGTCCTGACAAAACTCTAACATCTGATGAACAAGATGTATGAGACAGGCGAAATACCCTCAGACTTCAAGAAGAATATAATAATTCCAATCCCAAAGAAAGCAGGTGTTGACAGATGTGAAAATTATCGAACTATCAGTTTAATAAGTCACAGCTGCAAAATACTAACGCGAATTCTTTACAGACGAATGGAAAAACTAGTAGAAGCCGACCTCGGGGAAGATCAGTTTGGATTCCGTAGAAATGTTGGAACACGTGAGGCAATACTGACCCTACGACTTATCTTAGAAGCTAGATTAAGGAAGGGAAAACCTACGTTTCTAGCATTTTTAGACTTAGAGAAAGCTTTTGACCATGTTGATTGTAATACTCTCTTTCAAATTCTGAAGGTGGCAGGGGTAAAATACAGGGAGCGAAAGGCTATTTACAATTTGTACAGAAACCAGATGGCAGTTATAAGAGTCGAGGGGCATGAAAGGGAAGCAGTGGTTGGGAAGGGAGTGACACAGGGCTGTAGTCTATCCCCGATGTTATTCAATCTGTATATTGAGCAAGCAGTGAAGGAAACAAAAGAAAAATTCGGAGTAGGTATTAAAGTCCATGGAGAAAAAATAAAAACTTTGAGGTTCGCCGATGACATCGTAATTCTGTCAGAGACAGCAGAGGACTTGGAAGAGCAGTTGAACGGAATGTATAGTGTCTTGAAAGGAGGATATAAGATGACAATCAACAAAAGCAAAACGAGGATAATGGAATGTAGTCGAATTAATTCGGGTGATGCTGAGGGAATTAGATTAGGAAGTGAGACACTTAAAGTAGTAAAGGAGTTTTGCTATTTGGGGAGAAAAATAACTGATGATGGTCGAAGTAGAGAGGATATAGAATGTAGACTGTCAATGGCAAGGAAAGCGATTCTGAAGAAGAGAAATTTGTTAACATCGAGCATAGATTTAAGTGTCAGGAAGTCATTTCTGAAAGTATTTGTATGGAGTGTAGCCATGTATGGAAGTGAATCATGGACGATAAATAGTTTGGACAAGAAGAGAATAGAAGATTTCAAAATGTGGTGCTACAGAAGAATGCTGAAGAATTGATGGGTAGATCACATAACTAATGAGGAGGTATTGAATAGAATTGGGGAGAAGAGGAGTTTGTGGCACAACTTGACCAGAAGAAGGGATCGGTTGGTAGGACATGTTCTGAGGCATCAAGGGATCACCAATTTAGTATTGGATGGCAGCGTGGAGGGTAATAATCGTAGAGGGAGACAAAGAGATGACTACACTAAGCAGATTCAGAAGGATGTAGGTTGCAGTAGGTACTGGGAGATGAAGAAGCTTGCACAGGATAGAGTAGCATCGAGAGCTGCATCAAACCAGTTTCAGGACTGAAGACCACAACAACAACAACACACTTCCTACAACCTATAACATGGTTTGGCGACCCTTATTTAATAAATATAATGGAGTATGCACCAAGGTATGTTGCATCAGTGCTCTTGTGCTATCGTTGCGCGCAGCGGCGAATTAGTAATGGAATGTACCGTAACAGGCAAAAGCTTTTTATAGCTGTGGCGAGCGGGCTGCACTCGGCAGTTTTTTATTTCGGATCTCAAACCGTTACTAATGCTGATTAGCTTCAACTGGTGCACTGCTTTGTTCTGTGTCGTCATGATGGGTGATGTCAGATGGTGGCTATTTTCGACATTTAAGGCCTTAGGGACACGACACCACAAAACTGTAATCATATGAGCGTCAGTCTCACTTCCCTAGGCTCGCAATAAAAATCTTTTTCGTGTACGGACAACGTGCTGCTTTCTACTTGTTTATGGAGATGCCAACACAGTCGAAAATCTGGATTGATATCGTATCTGAAAGGACCTTATTCAGGAACTGTCGATATGTTAGGAATACTGAATCACAGGTTTTACGAAACGCTCGAAGCATCAAAACTACAAAGCGAGCTCTATTGATGGCTTTTACATCATGAGTGGTTTAAGCACATAATGACAAGTGGAAGGAATACAGTTCAAAGTCAAGGAAGTTCTCTGTAAAACATCAAAGAAAAATGTATAAACGAGTATATAGTTAGTAAATGCTATTGTATGATTTTTTTTTCTGCGCAGGTTTGATCCATACTACCCGAACGTTGTTTCAGATTTATATGTACTATTTCTAAGATATTTTTAAGATATTACTGCGAAAACAATGTACACGCTGACTCTTTACAAAAACCTGCCAACTAGGTTATGAATCAGAGGCTAGTATACATGTGCGCGGCATTCACACTTCACGGGAATCGTTTCGTATTAGCTGATAGACTTTATAGATGATAGATGAGATAGCAGAGTTATCGAAGTTTCAACTCGTATTACAGGATTATCTTGGCAATTAAAATAGTTATGGTATGCAAGAGGGTGTATTAGTGGTACACGTTGTCTTTCCAAAACATTGATCTATACACTCTGAAGTCATTATTGAGCCTTGAATCCATCCGTACTCTTCGGTACGTCAATGAGCCGTGTTACCTAATGTACAACACTTCACAGAAAATGCATCTATTTCGCAGAATAAACTTTAATCGAAAGATTGCCAGCTAGTATATTACTGATCATTATCGAACAAACAGGTATACTACACAGTAACTATTGGAAACTAATTTTGTATTGAAATTAAATAATTTAGTATGTTTATCCAAAATATTAATTAATTACGGAACAGAGTAACTGAAATGGTACATACTGAATAATAAAATACGGTCCCCAGCTCATGCCTAAACAAAAGTTTTTCTCAACAGGAGTTGTCTCAGTTTGGTTGCAAATTGTATTACGTAACAATTAGTGAGATGTGCCATGGCGACAACATTAAATGCGCACGTGTAAGCTGAGATGAAAATGCTAAGCATCAGCAGTCAGCCTACAGCTGCTATGTCCTGTATAACAACATGAATGGAAGCTAATGATTACTGTGAAAACCAATGAGGATTAGCCACTAACAACAGTCGCGCCGTACAGACTGAGCAATGTTAGTAACAATAGTGTTAACAGTTGTCAAGTTTTGAAGCATTACCTGCTGTTATTCAATATTTCTTACTAGGTTTTGTAGCAGGTACGCTCACCATGATGTTGTAAACAGTAGTTTCATAAACAGCAGTTTCACTACAGATAATGTCGAAATTACGAAAGTCAAGTTTGTATACAACATCTATGATACACATAACATAAAATCATTTATGTTTGGAAAAAAATTTATTACGCTTCGTCGGTAATTTCAAGTTAAAATTAACATGTACTGAATTTCTTCCTCACATAATTTTAGAATCCAGTTAATGTGCTGCAATGAATAGTGAATTTCAATTAACTATCACCTTTGATTTTTTTTCTAAAATTTTTTAAGAGACTCTCTCATTTATAGTCGACGTAACATCAGAATCCTACAGTATTCGGCAATTATGCAGAGTCCGGTTACGCTGCACATGTAACTAAACAAAGATGCATCAATATTGTTAGCAAACTAATAGGTCGTAATCGAGAGGTCTGTGGCTCATTCCGATCGGAGGTCCGTGACACAGAAATTATTTGTGTAACCGAGAGATCTGAATTTCACTTCAATGAAACGTTGCACAGGGCTAGTTTGTTTGTGGTCAACTTATCAAAGTAAGTGTACTCAATCTTTCTAATTACTTTACGTTTTAAAATTAAGTGAACACATGAATATAAGCGCTGCGGACTCATTTTGTTGATCTGCTTACAGTAAATTCCACACTGGTGAAGGAAACTGATCACTGCCATCGTCACGCCTCCTCGCTTGCTTTTCGTGTCGGCCACCAGATGTTTCCCTTTCAGGAATCATGGATTCACGTAATCCGTGGATTTGAAAATTCGTAGTGAGTGGTCAAACAACTTGATGAATATAAGATGTCCTACTGTATTGAGATGCGGTGCTGGAGGCATGATCGAGTTCATTTCTGAGAAACCTCTTTCACATTCCCTTGTCGAAATTGGGAAGCTGCTCACAGTGTTAATAAGGGAAAGGAAAGACATTGGACGTTTCTTCTCATCAAAATATCTAAGGAAACTTTTGAAGTTTTCTCATGGAGCTTAAAACGTTTACACAAGTTTCTTAGTTTCAATAATAACAGCGCTTCTGATTGCAACGTTTCGGTTCAATAGGGACCATGCTTTGCCTTTCTTTCAGGAAAAGCCTTAATTTTCTGTAATTGTTATGTCACGAGCAAACAAGTCATCAATAAGTTCTGCAGCTCCTGAAGAGCATCACACGTCAATGCAGGTCTAATATAAAATTGATATGGCTCATGTGTTTAAGGAGTCCTCCACAACTGACACTCAGTTTCGCCTCTTGTGGAATCGTCTTTGGCATTTCTGAAATGTGCCAGTAGTAATTCAAAATTTTTCTGCACAGCTGAACCTGTTCTACAGCTACAAGCAACCCATCTTGTGTCTAGAATCCTTCCAATGTTTCGGAGTACGGTTTCAAGTTCCTCTGCAGCAGCTTTCAGTTTCCTGGCATTTTTAGGTGACTGGTGGTAAACTGAGTACAGTTTTGAACTGAAGAGTTTACATGTGAGGGGAAATCTTTACTCACAACAGCTACGGAAAGCTCTAGCCTCTGACTGGAACAACACCAGAACAAAAAACTGCGAAACTGTTGCTTCATTAAACTCTGCTTCTTTCCTAGAATTGCTGCAGCCACATCAATAGAGACTGCAACAAGATTCTGTTTCAGGAAGTCATCATTTTTCCAAATAAAGTCATTAATGCACTAAGTATAGCTTCAGCAGTGATATCTTCTGATTCAATAATTTCTAAGAAAATGTTGGTTTGCTGATCCATAGTTGGAGGTGTACTCCTCAGATACAACACTATCAGTAACGGCAACTAACTGTGTTGTACTTTCATCTATAACGAGGGCAATTTTGCTATTGCCGTGCACTGTAATGATTGCTACCTTGTTTCTCTTTTTTGTCGTGGTAAGAGAAGCAGTATTTATGCATGCGTTAGTTCAATGAAGAGTGCGGCCTATATTAACGACATTCAACTTCTGCGCGTTAGTTTCAGTTTCGAAATCGTGCAGGGTTTGATTTTTCGTAAGTACTTTATATCCCATTCGAAGAACTTTGGCAATTACTTCCTTTCCTTTTTAGAAAGCCGTAAGGCAAGTTTCCAACGCCTTCAGTTAGCGGTTTATAGTGTTTTAACTGCACACCGATAAGCTGAATTCTCGTTATGTTTAAATATTTTCTTGCGGACAGAAAGAACGTGTCGAGACTTCTTTTCAGACACAACAGTACACAAACCGAAACTGAAATCCACTGCTGTGAGATGTCCATCCGACGTGGTGTAAGTGTAGTTCCAAGTTGCCACCTTAATTACAAAATTTGCTGCCAAGTCCTATTTTTCAATATCAACCATTTGTACTTAGCACAAACTCCTATTTTTATTCTTAGCACAAAATTCGAGGTTATCTTCCGTATCACTCTTGTATTCGGTAGGAAGCTCTTTCTTGTGATCCTTTGTATCACCACATGACACTGTTGGGGTTTCCCTATCATTGTTTAAGTTCGAATCATTTACTTCCAGCTTAATCGATTCATGGGTTTATGATATCTTCTTCATACTACAAAGCCAAACACACGCACACAAAATAACCACTAAATCCGTACCAAACACTAGCCTACGTGCTCGTGATAACGGAAATTCTGTTTTCACGATTGTTAGGCTTTGTACCGTCAAATCGTTTCTGTTCAGATATGCAGATTACCATGATGGTCTAGTACAATCTTCTTTCTCTTTGAAGCTACGCACGCCGAAATTCAAAATCTAATTACGAGACACACACGGCTTTTCATTCCAAATAACACATCACACTCTCAAGAAAACTGAGAAGCTCCAGTATCACATCAGACAAAAGCCAGCGATCGTAATAACCGACATTAATTGTACAGCCAACACATTGCACTAAAATACTTGTTTATGCCTAAAAAAGTAAAATGCCTTCAATTAGGGCAGCAATTAAAAAGCCTTAGTCGAGCAGTTAATAATGTGACCCAATGTTGCGATTGTTCTATTGAATGTCGAACTGCCGACCACGGGAACGTCTGTTTAAATGAAACGTTACTAGGATATCTTCTCCAGCCGTTGTGAAAAGCGCGATCTACGAACACTCAAGTAGGAACGGTACTTGCAGGACTAGATAGAAATGTAGCAATATTTTTTTCTTAAACAATCTTTAAATTTTGAAGGCATATGCATACATCCGCGCTCCCCCTGAAAGAAACCCGCTGATTATCACTTTTTAGTTTCTTGAAAGGGTAATATTTAAGACTTAAAGACAAGTGAATTTAGGTTCTATGAAATGAAATTACGAGCAACTTTTCGCTACGAAGTAATGGTGATAGGAAAGGATCCTGCTCATGATTGGAGGCGTGGTTACAGTTTACGCGAAGTTACTAAATATAATTTTCGAAATTAATCAATGTATGACACTGACAAATCTTTCTGAAAATTGTTCTGCTAAATGGTAGTCTTACTTTGTGGTGAGTAGCAAACCGTGAGGCGCAATGATAACAATAACTGAAGCAGTTTTTCCTTCAGTAAGGAGCAATTTGTATTAACTTTGCCGCATAATACTCTTCTTCCGTTATTCCATTTGGCAGCTCTTCTTGATTAACCATGTACTGTGACGCCGACACATGCACACTCGTGAAACATTAGCAGTACCTTGCTCCACTTTGGACATGCAGGCAGTGCACTGCAGTGTGTACGCTAGCACAGCCACACTCCATCCATGCTCGATGATTCGCTCGCAACTGTCTGCATGTCCGCGTGCGCTTACGCCTCAACAATGTTAGTGTCATACTCTTAACAATGTCTTTGGATTCTACAAAATGCAAGATTCCTGACTTCGCCACCTTTTTAGTACAGCATTTCACGTTAATGGATTTAGATAGTTCGTCAGTAATGTTCCCTGCAATTCTCAAAAATCATGAGCAAGAGAATGACAAGATGCAAAATATTTTGTGACGTGATAGTTACATATCACTGTGCGATATTCGATTACTTTTCTGCTTATTTCGTGGCTTTATTTGAGAAGAATATACCGCTTACTAACTCAGGAAGAAGGCTTCACTTTTCCGTGTTAGAAACGAATATGCTCTGGTTTTGTTTTAGTGCTCATAAACAGCTAGTGTAATACGCGCCACTGGACCCAGGTGTTCGTTCTGTGGTCTGGATAGCCAACAGCTGGCCAGTCAAAGGTGCTCCAGAGAATGCACGTCGGTCTCCAGGGTGCTGAAGCTAGCAAAAGTTGGTTCCAGTAAACTGGCCCTACGCCACGTTTGTTGGCAAAGGCGGTTTACTCCGTTGAAGCCAATCTACTGCTAAACACTACAAGTCCCAAGTGTACCATTGAGAGTGAGGAATGTACATCCCTCATTCGTGTACGCAGACCTAAGAATGGTCTGCAACGGCTCTGCTCAGACACCGTAGAAAATTCGTTTTCTTTCCCTCTAAATTCTGTTTTTCAGTATCTCTTGCTGCCACCGTGCCTCGACGGGAAGTGATCGACGAATAAGTCTGACATGGCTAACAGCCGATACCAAAATCTTGCGTGCCAATATACGTACTTTAGGCCAAGAACGGGAAATTTCAGCAGTCTCCCGCTGTATTCGATAAATAAAGCAACGTTTCGATAGTCATTTTGAAAGTAACATTGAGATATCCCTTCCACATAGAGTTTCCAAGAATGTGGGAGTTTGTTTTGGGGAGGATAATCTCAGACACTTGCAGGGAGAGAGACTTCTGCTGCCGGCGCCGAGTTACGAACGACCATGCTGCCACTGACTGATTAGGGCGATCTCTAGCTGCTGGCGATCGTCGTGGCCTAGCGGACATATACAGAGTTCTAAGGAAGTGTTACGTTTCGCATTAGCGCTATCCACTTTCTGAGCAGCTCAAGATTTGTGGGATTTAGCACGTAAGTTGTGTTGCTCATAAATTTTACTGCATCGTTAATCTTGAACTCTTTTACTTTGCATTTGAGAGTTGAATCGATTAGTAAACCCTGTAACATCTCCCATTAACCTTCCAACAGTGCTAGCGGGACATTCTTTATTGAAATGTGCTTCTATAGAGCTTCTTGCGTCAATATTTTAGGTAGCCTTGTGTTCGTTGTACTGGATAAATTTCCCAGCCAATTTTTACGGTACTTTATGGTCATTTCGTTGGAAATTTATTCTCTGTCATTTTAATGTAGTGTATGTCAAGATCTTAGAGTCAATAAATGACATATTAAACTCAGACTTGATTTGAATCTCAGAATGAAACTGTTGTTCTACAACTGATACTTGTTAGGTGACTCCCTAAATATAAATATAGCCAGATTACCTGCCCTTATAATTTTTTGTGTCTCATTGTGACAATTTTCTTGTGATCATTCAGCATGCACCAAGAAATTATGACAGTAGTGTAACGCAGAACGGACAGACAACATTCCACCAGAAGTTCCAAAATCGTTGGAAGAAGTGGCAACAAAACGACTATTCATGTTGGTGTGTAGAATGCATGAGTATGGCGACATACCATCTGACTTTCGAAAGATATCATCCACACAATTCCGAAGAATGCAATAGTTGACAAGTGCGAGAATTATTGCACAATCAGCTTAACAGCTGAGGCATCCAAGTTGCTGGCAAGAGTAGTATACAGAAAAATGGTCAGTTTAACTTTAGGGAAGGTAAAGGCACCAGAGAGGCAACTCTGACACTGTGGTTGATAATGGAAGAAAAACTAAAGAAAAATGAAGACACGTTCACAGGAGTTGCCGACCTGCAAAAAGTATTCGACAATGTAAAATGGCGCAAGACGTTCCGAATTCTGAGAAAAATCAGGGAAAGCTAAAAGGAGAGGTAGATAATATACAATATGTACAAGAGCCAAGAGGGAATAATAAGAATGGACGACCAAGAATGAAGTGTTTGGATTAAAAAGGGTGTAAGACAGGGATGTAGTGTTTCATCCCTGATGCTCAATCTACACTCCTGGAAATTGAAATAAGAACACCGTGAATTCATTGTCCCAGGAAGGTTAAACTTTATTGACACATTCCTGGGATCAGATACATCACATGATCACACTGACAGAACCACAGGCACATAACACAGGCAACAGAGCATGCACAATGTCGGAACTAGTACAGTGCATATCCACCTTTCGCAGCAATGCAGGCTGCTATTCTCCCATGGAGACGATCGTAGAGATGCTGGATGTAGTCCTGTGGAACGGCTTGCCATGCCATTTCCACCTGGCGCCTCAGTTGGACCAGCGTTCGTGCTGGACGTGCAGACCGCGTGAGACGATGCTTCATCCAGTCCCAAACATGCTCAATGGGGGACAGATCCGGAGATCTTGCTGGCCAGGGTAGTTGACTTACACCTTCTAGAGCACGTTCGGTGGCACGGGATACATGCGGACGTGCATTGACCTGTTGGAACAGCAAGTTCCCTTGCCGGTCTAGGAACGGTAGAACGATGGGTTTGATGACGGTTTGGATGTACCGTGCACTATTCAGTGTCCCCTCGACGATCACCAGAGGTGTACGGCCAGTGTAGGAGATCGCTTCCCACACCATGATGCCGGGTGTTGGCCCTGTGTGCCTCGATCGTATGCAGTCCTGATTGTGGCGCTCACCTGCACGGCGCCAAACACGCATACGACCATCATTGGCACCAAGGCAGAAGCGACTCTCATCGCTGTAGACGACACGTCTCCATTCGTCCCTCCATTCACGCCTGTCGCGACACCACTGGAGGCGGGCTCCACGATGTTGGGGCGTGAGCGGAAGACGGCCTAACGGTGTGCGGTACCGTAGCCCAGCTTCATGGAGACGGTTGCGAATGGTCCTCGCCGATACCCCAGGAGCAACAGTGTTCCTAATTTGCTGGGAAGTGGCGGTGCGGTCCCCTACGGCACTGCATAGGATCCTACGGTCTTGGCGTGCATCCGTGCGTCGCTGCGGTCCGGTCCCAGGTCGTCGGGCACGTGCACCTTCCGCCGACCACTGGCGACAACATCGATGTACTGTGGAGACCTCACGCCCCACGTGTTGAGCAATTCGGCGGTACGTCCACCCGGCCTCCCGCATGCCCACTATACGCCCTCGCTCAAAGTCCGTCAACTGCACATACGGTTCACGTCCACGCTGTCGCGGCATGCTAGCACTGTTAAAGACTGCGATGGAGCTCCGTATGCCACGGCAGACTGGCTGACACTGACGGCGACGGTGCACAAATGCTGCACAGCTAGCGCCATTCGACGGCCAACACCACGGTTCCTGGTGTGTCCGCTGTGCCGTGCGTGTGATCATTGCTTGTACAGACCTCTCGCAGTGTCCGGAGCAAGTATGGTGGGTCTGACACACCGGTGTCAATGTGTTTTTTTCCATTTCCAGGAGTGTATATATCGAAGAAGCAGTGATGCAAATGAAAGAAAGGTTCAGCAGTGCGATTAAAAATTCAGGATGTAAGGATATTAATGATACGACTGCTGATGACATCGCTATTCTGAGTGAAATTGAAGAAGAATTACAAGATCTGCTGGATGGACTGAACAGTCTTGAGAAGAGAATATGGATTGAGAGTAAATTGAAGAAAGACGAAAGCAATAAGAATTAGGAGAAATGAGTACAGCGAGGATCTTAACAATATGACTGATTGTCACGAAGTAAATGAAGTTAAGGAATTCTGCTAACTAGGCAGCCCCAATAACGGACGGGGAAAGGAGCACATAAAAATCAGACTAGCATTGGTCAAAAGGGCATTCCTGGCCAAGAGAAGTCTATTAGTATCAAACACAGTCCGTAATTTGAGGACGAAATTTCTGAGAATGTACGTTTTGAGCACAGCGTCGCATGGTAGTGAAACATGGACTGTGAGAAAACCGGAACATAAAAGAATTGAACCATTTAGGATGTGGTGCTACAGACGAATGTTGAAAATCAGGTGGATTGATAAGGTAAGGAATGAGGAGGTCCTGCGCAGAATCGGAGAGGGGAGAAATATGTGGAAAACACTGACGAGAAGAAGAGATAGGGTGATAGGACACATTTTAAGACACGAGGGAATGATACTAGAGGGAGCTTTAGAGAGCAAAAACTGTACAGGAGATAGAGATTGGAATACAACCAGAAAATAACTGAGGACGTAAGTTGCAAATGCTACTCAGAGAGGAAGAGTTTAGCACAGGAGAGGAATTCGTGGCGGCTCACATCAAACCAGACTGAAGAAAATGGTTCAAATGGCTCTGAGCACTATGGAACTTAACATCTGAGAACTTAGAACTACTTAAACCTAACTAACCTAAGGACATCACACACATCCATGCCCGAGGCAGGATTCGAACAAGGAACCGTAGCGATCGCGCGGTTTCAGACTGAAGCGCCTAGAACCGCTAGGTCACAAGGCCTGCCAGACAGAACACTGATGACTCAGAAAAATGCGTAGCTTATGTGTAATGAGCATTCCACTTTCTAGTCTAGCATGGGATTGAGGCTGTTGTTGTTGTTGTTGTTGTTGTGGTCTTCAGTCCTGAGACTGGTTTGATGCAGCTCTCCATGATACTTTATCCTGTGCAAGCTTCTTCATCTCCAAGTACCTCTTGCAGTCTACATCCTTCTGAATCTGCTTAGTGTATTCATATCTTGGTCTCCCTCTACGATTTTTACCCTCCATGCTGCCCTCCAATACTAAATTGGTGATCCCTCGATGTCTCAGAACATGTCCTACCAACCGATCCCTTCTTCTAGTCAAGTTGTGCCACGAGCTCCTCTTCTCCCCATTTCTATTCAGTACCTCCTCAGTAGTTACGTGATCTACCCGTCTATTCTTCAGCATTCTTCTGTAGCACCACATTTCGAAAGCTTCTATTCTCTTCTTGTCTAAACTATTTATTGTCCACGTTTCACTTACATACATGGCTACACTCCATACAAATACTTTCAGAAACTACTTCCTGACACTTAAATCTATACTCGGTGTTAACAAATTTCTCTTCTTCAGAAACGCTTTCTTTGCCATTGCCAGTCTACGTTTTATATCCTCTCTACTTCGACCATCATCAGTTATTTTGCTCCCCAAATAGCAAATCTCCTTTACTACTTTAAGTGTCTCATTTCCTAATCTAATTCTCTCAGCATCACCAGACTTAATTCGACTACATTCCATTATCCTCGTTTTGCTTTTGTTGATGTTAATCTTATACCCTCCTTTCAAGACACTGTCCATTCCGTTGAACTGCTCTTCCTAGTCCTTTGCTGTCTGTGACAGAATTGCAATGTCATCGGTGAACCTAAAAGTTTTTATTTCTTCTACATGGATTTTAATACCTACTCCGAACGTTTATTTTGTTTCCTTTATTGCTTGCTCAATATACAGATCGAATAACATCGGGGATAGGCTACAACCCTGTGTCACTCCCTTCCCAACCACTGTTTGCCTTTCATTCCCCTCGACTCTTATAACTGGCATCTGCTTTCTGTACAAATTGTAAATAGCCTTTCGTTCCCTGTATTGTGCCCCTGCCACCTTCAGAATTTTGAAGAGAGTATTCCAGTCAACATTGTCAAAAGCTTTCTCTAAGTCTACAAACGCTAGAAACATTTCATTCTGTAACAAGATTGAAAAATAAATAAAATGTTCCTTATGAAGCACTGTGTTGCAGTATTGGAAGTCGACGCTGGTCGCCTCCTCCTGGCATATCGGAAATGTCGCTGAGTGACTGGTGCTCGCTAATACTTTCTGCATGGTCAGACTTGTTCTCCTTCTGGGTGCTTCCAGGAGCAGAAGAGGGCGACGCCCGTCTCCGGTGTTGCTCGGCCATCGGCTCGACCCGCCGCCCTCTTATCTCGGGCTGACGGCGACCTCCACAAACAGATTACATAAACTGCGTCCCAGCTGGGGCAACGGTCCAAGGCGCTGCAGAGCTGAGCCACTCAGTATTTCCGTGTGTCAGCTGTTCCGGATGCGTGCAGTGACAGCACGAATCAGCGTAGAAACACTGGCTCTCTGTGCGCCGTTACAAACTGCCTGAATATTGTGTGCTACGCACAGCTTAAGAATGAGAATCTACATCTAAAACTACATCCATACTCCGCAAGCCACCTGACGGTGTTCCAGTCTCGTATTGTTCGTGGCAAGAAGGATTGTCGGTACGCCTCTGTGTGGGCTCTAATCTCTCTGATTTTATCCTCACGGCCTCATCGCGAGATATACGTAGGTTGGAGCAATATACTGCTTGACTCCTCGGTGAAGGTATGTTCTCGAAACTTTAACCAAAGCCCGTATCGAGCTAATGAGCGTCTCTCCTGCAGAGTCTTCCACTGCACTTTATCTATCATCTCCGTAACGCTTTCGCGATTACTAAATGATCCTGTAACGAAGCGCGCTGCTCTCCGTTGGATCTTCTCTATCTCTTCTATCAACCCTATATGGCACGGATCCTACAGTGCTAAGCAATATTCAAGCAGTGGGCGAACAAGCGTACTGTAACCTACTTCCTTTGCTTTCGGATTGCATTTCCTTAGGATTCTTCCAATGAATCTCAGTCTGGCATCTGCTTTACCGACACTCAACTTTATATGATCATTCCCTTTTAAATCACTCCTAATGCGTACTCCCAGATAATTTATGGAATTAACTGCTTCCAGTTGCTGACCTCCTATATTGTAGCTAAATGATAAGGTATTTTTCTTTCTGTGTATTCGCAGCACATAACACTTGTCTACATTGAGATTCAGCATGTCTGCATTAGATATGTATCGTTTCATATTTTCCTTCAGTTTTTGGCTTACAAAACCGTTAATGGTAGCTGTCTGACGGTCTCTTAGGCAATAGTATGTATCCAGTTAACCTTTCTATAAACCATATCTTGAAAATCATAATAATGAAAATTTGTTTTCGTCGTCCAAGATATTGAAAGTGGATTCTATTCTGTACCACGTAGCCCTCCCAATTACATCGCCAGAAAAAATGTAAAAGGAGGCAAAATCCTCAAGGATTGTGTTTCGTCGCATCAGAGTGTAATATCCGCGAACTGGGGAGCTGCAGTGTTCGTGGTTTATTTGTCAGTGTCATCGACTATCAAGAGGTATTCAGGAGGCTTCTCTGTGCGTTCTCGACTCTGGAGGGAGTAACTGTGCTGATGAATATGTTTTGTTTGTGGAGCACTGAAATACGCCGTTAGTAGCGCCCGTACCAACTTCCAATATTTTCATGATCCAGTCTTTTCCACTTTCCCAATGATTATAAAATGATGAGAACAACACGGAAAACACGACCACCCAGTCCCCGGGCGGAGAAAATCCCCGAAGCGGTCGGGAATCTAACTCGGGACTCTGTGATCCAGAGGCAGTAATGCTAGCCAATATCTGTGCTAGGTTTAAAGATAAACTCTGTTTGCAACATTCATTCTAGGGTGCAACAGTGTTCCACCAATGAGTACGTACGGCTATTGAACGACTTCAGACATTTGACAGTGGTCGCACTGCGGCCCTGCGCCAAGTTGGAGAGGCGTATCGATGGGATGGATTGCTAAACGTGCTGGTCACTGTGTATCTACAGTGTGTCGCTGTTTCCAGCAGTGGTCTGTCGAATATTACCTCCCCTGTACACCTGGTAGCACACGCAGTACGTATGCAGGTCAAGGTCGTACATTATGTGAGCTGTGGTGGCCGACTGATCATCATCCAGGGACAAATCCAAGGCTCTTGTTGAACCTACTGTGTCTTCAGATACTACTGAGAAGAGTCTGCTTGCAGCAGGATTAAGCCCACGTGGGCCTCTAACCAGGAAAACGCCATTTTGGAATGTTGCTTTACAAAGGATAACCCAGGAGAACTGCCCCAATTTAATCCTCGTATCACTGAAAATATGAATGAAATATTAGCGTCAGTGGTGTTGGTTGTAGGTTGGATGTTTTTGGGGTAAGAGACCAAACAGCGAGGTCATCGGTCTCATCGGGTTAGGGAAGGATGGGGAAGGAAGTCGGCCGTGCCCTTTCAAAGGAACCATCCCGGCATTTGCCTGGAGTGATTTAGGGAAATCACGGGAAACCTAAATCAGGATGTCCGCACGCGGGATTGAACCGTCGTCCTCCAGTCAGAGTCCACTGTGCTAAACACTGCGCCACCTCGCTCGGTGTCAGTGGTGTTGAGAAACAGCTGAAATCATTAAAACTGATCAAAGCTCTAGACCCCGATGGAATCTCTGTCAGATTCTATAGTGAATTTTTGGCAATGTTGGCTCTCCTTCTAACTGTAATCTATCGTAGATCCCTCGGAAATAAAAACGTACCCAGTTCTTTGAAAAACGCACAGGTCACACCTGTCTACAAAACGTGACCCACAAAACTACTGTCAAATATCCTTGACATCGATTGTTGCAGAATCTTAGAACATACTCTGAACTCAAACATATTGACACATCTAGATCAAAATAAACTTCTGGATTTCGAAAGCATTGATCATGGGAAATGCCACAATGTAACGAATTTTTTTCTTAACATTTATTTCTTCGCACAACGTACCCTGCAAATCTCTTACAGACTCTTTTCAGACTGTTTCTGATCACACTGTAGATCTGGAATTCAAAAAGTAAGTCACTCAAATCGTCCAAACGCTAGGACAATTGCGCTACATGACTGCTACATTGTCAGTAGGGAGTATATGTTACGGATTTCCTGCAGACACAGTTCTGCTACAGTTAGGATAACGGGTGCATCATAATATGCAAGACCAATGGTACGGTAACTGCAAACGTACTCCAGAGTGGAAGTACGTGGGACAGTACGATTCTTGCGGGCGAAAGATCTGGATTTCAAGCAGATTCATCACTAAATTCTGGTGGTATATGGACCAAACTCAATGCGTCCGGAGGTAGTGAAATGGTGTCAACAGTCTGACCAAGTCCGCGCACATGAGGGTAATGCTGATCGGGAAATAAGGCCATCAACATCTACCACAGACGACAAGGTCGAGACAATTGAGGAACTGATTTACAGAAACCGCAGATCTTCCGACGATGAAGACATTCACCCAGCGATTCTCGAATGACTCCGTGACCAAGGAGCGGATTTCTGTCGCTCAGGAACACAACGATCGGTAGAACATTCCGATGTTTATTTATAGTGACGATGACTATGTTGAAAAACAGTGTCATGCAAATGTGCCACTTTGAAGTGTAGTGCAGCATTCAGTAAAAGATACTTGGGGTGCCATAATAAAATGTGACTTACTTTTTGAAGTCTCCTCGGAACACCAAAAGACACACATCTATATAATTATAAGTACAATCATGAAGTCACCATAACTTACGCTTAACATAGCCACAGATAGATCCCAAAGTCGTCTCAACACGTAATTGACCAAAAAATTTCTGCATGCTTATTCTCAAAGAATAATCTCGTAAGTAAGAGAAAGAATATGTTGTAGCGCAAAGAGAGTAATTCATAAACAAAATCCTCTACAGAGCACTTCTACAAGAAAAGCATTTGTATGTACTCGTTTTGTAAACTTATACTAACCATATTAAACTGTATAGTACATGCTTAAATTTACAGCCTCTACATGTGATGGAGTTACGAAGAAGTTTCGTTAACCTCCTATTACATGGTACAGCCACAATCGCAGCAACAATTTCTCTAGACAGTGTAGTTTATGACAGCGGGTAATCTTATCCCTCTTCAGGTGTCACGAAAATAAGATCTTTTTTCGTTTCTATAAAACAAAAACAACTGCTGTCACATCAGGAGGTAAAAAGAAACTCCCAAAACACGCTACAATGGACGCCTGGATTACAGAGCTCCAGTTGCATACAAAAAAATACAGTCAATTTTTCATATTGAGCTACGGGTGTTTACAAACAGTAAGTGTGACACACTACGGGAAGATCAGCATTTGGTGTTTTAAGCAAGCTGCAAGGGTTGTGTTCGGCGTTAGGCAGGAATGGTTCAAATGGCTCTGAGCACTATGGGACTTAACTGCTGAGGTCATCAGTCCCCTAGAACTTAAAACTACTTAAACCTAACTAATGTAAGGACATCACACACATCTAAGCCCGAGGCAGGCTTCGAACGTGCGACCGTAGCGGTCGCGCGGCTCCAGAGTATAGCGCCTAGATCCGCTCGGCCACTCCGGCCGGCCTAGGCAGGAATCAGTACCAGGCTCTGATCGGCGCAAACGCAGCGGCGGGTTACTCGGACTTATACTGGAGAGTTACCGGTTTTAGCAGAAGGAGGAAAGCTAGGAGTGGAGGAATGGTCTTGGAAGGAAGTCCGAGAAAATTGGTGCGCCATTTAACACTTCACACTGGCGTGACAATAGCGGCTGTTCACAGAGGTGTGGGTATATTAAAACTGAAACCTTAAGAAGTGACGGCAGTGCATCAAACGGCCACCTATAATTGCGCGACAGCTGGCTGTTGCAAACTGAAATTCCCTACTCTTTCTGATGAAGTATTGATGCATTTATCGGGATAAACAAAGTAGCAGAATAATCGACGGGGGTTCTGAAAATACTCAAGAGAACATCAATAGCCTCTGTACAACGTGAGGAGACCGATGTTCAATTAGTGCAACTTTGGAAGAAGTGGGAACTTCATTGACTCGATCCACAACGAGTTTGCTACCGCACTAGTTGACCTTCCTCCGTCCACAAACAACAGCAGTGTCGCATAAAATTGAAAATAGGATAATCCAATTGAAAAATGATCTTTTCTATAATGTACATCCTGTCGAGGAAAGGTGCAAATTTTCTTAGATAAATTTGCTTGACCCGTCCCTGTAGCCTCCCAATTTCCCTTCTGCTGCAAGCATTTAATGATCTGCTATTTCCGTTAGGAGCTGAATAACAACTGAGCCGGATGCAGTCGTCCACCCTGTTCCAGAGGAAGCTTCTCGGCCCGCAAGGTCTGGGCATTCTCAGAGGGTGGATTTGCTGGTAGTTGGGAGCTCCAACGTTAGGCACCTATTGCGGCCCCGTAGGAACATTGCTGCCAAGGATGGGAAGGTAGCGGTGTGCATACCGGGGGTAGTCATTCCGGATGTGGAAATGCTGCTTCCGGATGCCTAGAAGAGTACAGGGCGCAGCCAACTGTAGGTGGTGGCCCATGTCGGTACCAATGACGTGTGTCGCTTTGGATCGGAGGACATTCTCTCTGGTTTCGGGCGGCTAGCGGAAATGGTAAAGACTGCCAGCCTTGCTTTCGAGATTAAGGCAGAGCTCACCATCTGCAGCATCGTCGATAGAACCGACTGTGGTCCTTTGGCGCAGAGCCAAGTGGAGGGTCTTAGTCAGAGGCTCAGGCGGTTCTGTGACCGTGTAGGCTGCAGATTCCTTGACTTGCGCCATCGGGTGGTGGGTTTCCGCGTTCCGCTTAATAGGTCAGGCGTCCACTACACGGGTAGCGGGACCGTATGGAAAGGAATGGGCAGTTTTTAGGTTAGAAGGTCTCAGGAAATCACAGAAAGGGCGTCTGTCTAAAAGGGGGAAGGTAAAACACAGAATGGTAGTTGCAGATAATTTATTTATTTAGATCGCTATTGTAGTCTAAACTGTCGTAACTGTGCTGGGAAAGAACCAGAGCTCCAAGCCATAATAGAAAGCGCTGAAGCTCAAATAGTTGTAGGTACAAAAGCGGCTAAAGCCGGAAATAAGTACAGCCGAAATTTTTTCAAACGATCTAACAGTGTTCAGAAAGGGTACATTAAGTATAGTTAATGGTCGAGCATTTATTGCTGTCTGAAGGAGTTTGCGTTATAGTGAAATTGAAGAAGATAGTTCCCGCCAAATATTATGGGTAGAGGTTGTACTTGACAATAGCACTAAACTATTAATTGGATCGTTTTACCGATCCCCCAACTCACAAGATATATTTGCAGAACAGTTCAAATAAAACTTGAGCCTCATTTCAAATACTTACCTCACTCGTGCAATTGTAGTCGGTGGCGACTTCAGTCTACCCTCGATATAATGGAAAAATTATACATTTAAAGGTGGCGGCAGGAATGAAACGTCATCCGAAATTGTACTGAATGCTTTCTAAGAACATTATTTTGAACAGTTAGTTCATGAGCCTACTCGAAGCGTAAACGGTTGCGAAAACATACTTGACCTCTTAGCAACTAATAATCCTCGACAAATAGGAGTATCATGACGAATACAGGGATTAGCGACCACAAGGCAGTTGCTGCAAGCTGAATACCGTAACACCCACATCCATCAAAAAAGAAACGCAAGGTACATTTATTTATAAAAGCCGATAAAAATGCTCTTAACGCCTTTTTAAGAGACAGTCTCCACTCCTTCCAGTCTGATCACGTAAGCGTAGAAAAGATGTGGAATGATTTCAAAGAGATTGTATCGACGGCAGTTGCAAGATATGTGCCACATAAATTAGTAAGTGATGGTACTGATCCCCCATGGTACACAAAACTGGTCAGATAGCTGTTGCAGAAGCAATGGAAAAACTGTGCCAAATTTAAAATAATGCAAAATACTGAAGATTGTCAAAGTTTTGCAGAAGTTCCAAATATAGCGCGTGCTTTAATGCGATATGCTTTTAATAATTTACACAACGAAACTCAGGCTCGAAATTTGGCAGATAACCCAAAGAGATTGTGGTCGTAAATAAAGCAAACTGGTGGCAAGATGCTATCAATACCTTCACTGCGCGATAACAACGGTGAAGTCACTGAGTACAGTGCCACTAAAACAGAGTTATTAAACACGGTTTTCCGAAACTCCTCCACCAAGCAAGACTAAGTAAATACTTCTGAATTCCATTCAAGACCAACTGACAAGATGAGAAACATAGACGTAGATATCCTCGGTGTAGCAAACCCGCTTAAATCAATAAAGACAAGGCTTCCGGTCCAGATGATATACCAGTCAGGTTACTTTCAGAGAATGCAGATGCAATAGCTCCATATTTAGCAATTACATACAACCACTCATTCACAGAAAGTTCCGCACACTAGGAATGGAAAGTTACTCAAGTCACACCAATATCCAAAAAGGGAAATAGGAGTGATTCGCTGAATTACAGGCCCATATCACTAACGTCGATTTGCAGTAGGGTTTTGAAACACATACTGTATTCCAACATTATGAAGTACCTCGAAGAAAACGATTTACTGACACATAATCAGCACGGATTCAGAAAATATCGTTCTTGAGGAACACAACTAACTATTTATACTCACGAAGTAATGAGTGCTATCGACAAGGGATGTCAAATTGATTCCATATTGTTAGTTTTTCAGAAGGCTTTCGACACGGTTCCTCACAAGCGACTTCTAACCAAACTGGGTGCCTATAGAATACCGTCTCAGTTGTGTGACTGGTTTCGTGATTTCCTTTCAGAAAGGTCTCACTTCAAACAGAAGTAATATCCGGCGTTCCCCAAGGAAGTGTCATAGGCCCTCTATTGTTCCTGATCTATATTAACGATATAGGAGACAGTCTGAGTAGTCCTCTTAGATTATTTACAGATGATGCTGTCATTTACCGTCTTGTAAAGTCATCAGACGACCAAAACGAATTGAAAAATGATTCAGATAAGGTATATGTATCGTGCGAAAAGTGGCAATTGACCCTGAATAAAGAAAAGTGTACCAATAGAAATGAGTACTAAAAGAAATCCGCTAAATTTCGATTATGCGATAAGTCACAAAACTCTGAAGGCTGTAAATTAAACTTAATACATAGGGATTACAATTACAAATAACCTAAATTGGAACGATCACACAATAACGTTGTGGGTAGAGCAAACCAAACACTTCGATTCATTGGAAGATCACTTAGAATGTGCAACAGATCTACCAAAGAGACTGCTTACATCACACTTGTCAGCCCTATTTTGGAGTATTGCTGTGCGGTGTGGGATCCGCATCAGGTTGGTCTGACGGACCATATTGAAAAAGTTCAAAGAAAGCCGGCCAGTTTTGTGTTTTGAGAAACAGAGGAGTTAGTGCCACAGACATGATACGTGAATTGGAGTGACAATCATTGAAACAAAGGCGTTTTTCGTTGATACGCGATCTTCTCATGAAATTTCAGTTACCAGTTTTCTCCTCCGATTGTGAAAACATTCTGTTGGCACCCACCTACATAGGGAGAAATGATCATCACTATAAAATAAGTGAAACAGGGCTCGCACAGAAAAATTCGAGAGTGGAACGGTAGAGAGACAGCTTGAAGGTGGTTCATGGAACCCTCTGCCAGGCAATTAATTTTGAATAGCAGAGTAATCACGCAGATGTAGATTCTATCTTTGTACCTAGACGTACCTCTGATGGAATAGGTCGGCTGTGAGTACATTCGCAGCCATTGTCCAATTATGCCGTTAGTACCTCTAGGCTATACATAGTTTCCTCAGTTCAATTACATTTCTCTTCTGCGCTGGATGTACAGTGTAATTGTTCTAAACCAACAATATCTAACGGGAGGAGCCTCATGCACGTTTGGAAGGTGTTTCGGACATCTCGAACCTTCGGCCAAGAGGCATGCTAAAACAGCTTATACGATCAGACCATTATCTGCTTGAGTTATGAGCCTTGGTTCGCGTTCTAGTTTCTCGAACTCTTCAAGTCTGTCTGATGCCTCCCGTGTGCAATAGTGCCTGCTGTGCACTCACAAGAAGTTCTGAAGCTACCAAGTCTCGATCAGTCCAAGAAATGTAATGTGTTTGTTATAAATGCCAAAGCTTATAATGATTAAATTCTGAGACCATTCTTCATCATCTGCTGTAACTCCCCCACTACAACTAACGCATCTGCAGGCAACATACGGTACTCTTGATACACGAAACTAACAACGTCAAGACGTGTGAAAAAAGCTGGGTAGTTCCACGAACCAGTTTAGCGATTAGATAACCAGGACGTAGAGTGACAAGAGAAAAGGAGACGTCGAATCCGTCACTGATATCGTGTCGTTTCGACAAATTCACTACTCATCATCTTAATCAATAGCCATTCTCATCCAGTTCCGTTCCTACGAACGCAAAAATATGCGAATATGGGTTGAAGTAAGTCGCTATACTGCATTGATGTTCAGGCTGCTCCATTTTCACACGCACCAGCGATGGAAAGTTAGAGGGCACGGGATTTGGACCATGTAGAGTATTATCCTCTCCTTTTTAGCCGACGCCTCCGTAAGATGCGCTGTTGTTGGCACCGGTTGAGGTGTCACTTTCTCAGGAAGTATGGGCGTCACAGCGGGGACCAAAGAGGGGAGCCGGGGGGCACGTCATTCCCCCTCCGCCCTCCCCCCCCCCCCCCACCGGCCAATATGTTTTTTTTAAATCAGTTTGTTTTTTGTGTCCTAGGTCACAAAAAACGTCATTGCTGAACATACATATCCGAGCTTGAATAATTACACGTAGTAAAAGTTCTAGTAAGAATTAATGGTTTGCGGACTTTACTACAGTGTCAGTAAATCAAATCGACTCTTATTCCAAGAGTTAATTAATTGTGTTGATATGGGTAGAAGTGATAAAGGAACGGGGTGGAACAGCCCGAAACTGTTTGGTTTTGCCTCAAGTTTTGCGGAGGGGCGTGCACGAGTCAGACGGCTAGCAATCTAACGCCACCAGACTATCACTGACAATCCTGTGCTGGTATAATAGTAAAGCTATGGTCAAGAGGATGCAGAGTGTTCAACGATACTCGTCGATATTGTCTTTTTTGTTAGGCAAAGGAATTTTGGTAAGTAAATATTTATTACAAAATTTATTCCAATTTACTCACTTTTACCACTACAGTGTTCTGGAAAACCTGTTTATAGGACAGTATCATTTTTTTAACTGACCTAAATATAGAATATGGCCTATTTCGTTCTATACGTGTTATTTTTCATTGATTCTTTGTGACAGAAAGGTTTATAATGAGCTAGCAATTCAGCTGATGCAGCTTCACCTGTCTCTCTCAGTAAATGAAAACTATGCAGTACGAATTACTGCGGATTATTTGTGTAAAGTAATAGGTTTCCAGTGTCCTCCACGTTTTAACAGCACACGTATGTGCTTTAAATTACCAAATATACTGCATTACTAAATGTATTTTTCATAACTAAAATTAAAAAAAAAAACGCTTCAGTTGCCAGCAATTTGTTATTTATTGCACGACCAGCTTCGAAGTCTAAAGCTTCATCTTCAGGTGCCACCAAATAATTATTGAAACATAACTGTGTTGTGGTTGGCCACGCCTTTGTTTCCATCATTATTTAGTGACGCCTAGAGATGAAGCTTTAGACTTCGAAAATAAATAAGAAATTACTGGCAACGAAAGCGAATTTTTTATTTTATTAATATGTTCCTCGGTTGCAGCCGTTCATATGATCAAATATTTTCTATTTGCAATGTTTTAAAAAAATAAGCTACATAAAACGTAGTATTTAACAGGCAATTTATCTGCATTTCCAATAAAAATCAAGCAGAATTTACTTTTCAAAACTATTCAGTTTGAAATAGTTCCCACATTTGCTTAGGACGTAATACACAAAAATCATACACATACTATCGATAAACTTAAATGTTAGTATAACTGTTTAGCACTTGGTAATTGCAAAAGACTTTGTAATCCAGGCTTAAAGTGGCGCGCTTTAGATGTTTTAAGAACCACTGATATATGTGGCCTGCGGCATGCAAGAATGCTCCAGAAACCGGCTTTAGGTCCTATTTTTCCAAGTCTTTTCTAGGAGACCTCCCTTTTAAATACCCTTTCGATCTATAATATATCTACTGAGTCCTCTCAGCCCCCAACAGATCATCAACGTCTGTCGCAACGTCACTATGTGACCAGCAATGTGTTCTTCATTCCAGGCTGTAAGTAAGTTTTGCCGCAGGAAAGATGCGACGTATTTACACACACGATATCACATGTGAGTAGACGTATGACATGTGGTATCGTGTGTGGCAATGTGCAAAACTTTTTCCTTGGGAACAGTTATTTCCAACCTATTTATTATAAATACATGACCGAATCAACGCGTGTTGTTGCGAAAGACGTTGATGATTTGTCTACGAGCACTTGAAAATTTAATTTGGAATTAAGGTAACTGTCGCGCTTTAAAAACGTAAACAAAGTAACTGTTACAAGGAAAATTTCTTCTATAAATTCAAGATTTCGTAGCTTGTGACGCAGACGCTAAGGGTGAACAGGATGGAGGAAAATAATCAAATGCAGTCATTACGAGCTGAGCATTTCATGTTCAGTGCATGGGTTCTACTCAAACCACAGAAGCGCAAATCGACCTACTTTACTGTCGTCCTTGTACCCCCTGTCAGTATGATGCATCTAGTGAACTTTCTAAGGGTGTTTGTATTTCGTTTCACTGTAAGGGAGAGCCGGATAAAAAAAAAAAAAAAAGAATTAAGCAGCTCCGGGAAAATAGCTGTTTAAGTATAAACAGCTATTTTCCCGGAGCTGCTTAATTCTTTTTTTCTTTCTGGCTCTCCCTTGCAAAACATTAAGTATAATGTTTTGTGGTGAGCTAAGTATTTATACACTATTGCGACTTTTAAGTTCGTAGATAACGATATATGTGAAAATAAATATTTTTATACGTACGACAGGCAGAACAGGAGAGGGACAACAAATGGGTTACCAGCACAGGCGGGTAAGAGTACTTATCACTCGCACAGTAGTTTATCAGCCGAGGCCACAGAGACAACGTCCAACACCTTCATAGTCAGCACAGACCTGCTGCCGCCATACTTCACACTTACCCCATTCGTCAACAAAAACACATTTGCACCCCTGGCAACAGGGGTCTGTTTATCAAGGCCCATGAGAAATTTCCCGTAGCAGGAAAGATTTTTTTTCTGTTGCCGTAGATCCCATTTCCTTTTCCTCTCTTGGCTTTGGGTTTTCTTCTCCTCCTTATCCTTCTAGAATAAGGCACGGTTCACGATAAGACAATTCGATATGCGATACATCTAGGATGTGACTATCGATACTATATTCTGTTCAACAGCGTTATTCAACCTGAAAGAGGAGGGGAGGTGTTTTCGATCACTCCGCTTACATCGGTTAATCGATGACAATTACCGCAGAGGGAACCTGTACCAAATGAATTTCTTTGCTAGCACGTTTGTGGCACAGAATTCTAAACGCGCCCACGTAGGTCCTTGGGTGAGTATCCTCCTATGGACCATTGTCTACAGTCGCGTTATGATATTAAATCTCAACTGAAGTTTCGTCTCTTGTCGCCGCAAGTGAAGGAGCAAAATCCTACAGCGGGTAAACATTATACTGCATGCGGCATGTGACCGTTACAAAACATTTTCCTACCTTATTTGTTCTTACTGTTCAACAGTATTAATATATGAATAAATCGCGGCAGTGTGGAGTACTCTTGCTAGAAACTTACGCTAGTTGACAAATGTGTCGTTACGCTCTAGCATATCATTGACAGGCACTAATGCCTCGTGAGCAAGGGTACAATGCCAGACAGACTTAACACACAATGCAACAAATTAATCTAGTGTGATTAATTTATCAAAACGGCTTAAACTGTGTCTTTCCGCGTATTAATTTAGATGAACAACAGCACACTTGTGGTCCTTCTGTCCTATTCACTGGTACAGCCACGAGACACTGCCTATTGACGTATGTTAATTTCGGTCAACAACAGCAGACTTCTGGTCCCGTTGTCACTATTCACTGCTGCTACGACGGCTAGATACTGCCAGTTTCCCACCAAGCGTAGCCGGCACTACTAGGCACGGTTCACACTGAGATAATTCGATATGCGATACAGCGAGCGATGTGACCATCGATATGCGATACAGTGAACGATGTGACTATCGATAGTATGCAGAAGCAACCTGCGTCCGTGGAACGCACAGAAGTGCAGTGGAAGTGACTTAATGGGTTCACTCTGGAGTGAGTGCGAGACAGCGCAGACACGCATCGCCTGGAGCAGCATGGAGTGCTGGTCACTCCATGCAACTTGTGTCGCACGATAAACGAGGAGAGATATTTCAAATCATCAGATGTGCCCTTAAAAACTGTTTTATTTAGCTGAAACGAAGCCATATCCGTTTCTGTATTTATTTTCTCAATAAATAGCTAACTTTTCCTCAAAACCTTAAAAACCACTGTTCTGATATTTGTTAGTGTTCTCCACTATGTAGCCTTTCTCATTCGAGTCTGAAGAAACTATTCCACGCTATGTAGTCTTTCTCACTCGATTTTGAAGAAACTGTTCGGTAAAAAAAAAAATATTTTTCTGCGTCTTGTAGTCCGACATCAAAGCTTCAAAATGAACTCGGTTTTCATTTCGTTATTACCCTTAGTTATTGTGCTAGTTCGAAGTAAAGTAAAACCCCGCATATGTTTTGGAACATTTGCCGTGAAGAATTAAGTCACTGGCCAGTTTACGTTTCGTACGTTTTAGGTCATAGATTTGTGCATAGATAGTTAGCATACCGAAACCGTTTTTAACGGTAGAAGCAGGGCGATAACTCTTCTGACTCTCGAGAAGATACGGGAGATATGCTGGAGATTGGTTGAAACGAGTTTGGCAGCTACTCGTCACACGTCAGGCTACTGCCGCCAGCTATGGCCTGCTATGTAGAGTGCAGAGCTCCCTTGAGTTTCTGTTTTTCCTTTGCTGCCGGTACAAGCTAAAGATGGAAATGAGAAACTTACTGAAATTAAAAGACACCTGGAGTCATCAGCTCATGATGCTGACTGGTTGCTTTACCAGTCTTTGTTCTCTTATTTGACGAAACTTGTTGTGAAGATATAAACTAGAACTGAAAGTTAAACTCCTGTTACTTGCGAGTGAGCAGCTCAGCGAAGTTAAGGAAGACACATCGCGATTTTGATTATCATCATGGGCTTCTTCTATTTCTTTAAGAACATTGTCTACCCCCACACAGCGATCACCACCCACTGGTACAACACCGATGGTGACGGATCTCACTTCAATTCCGACAATCCTCTTGGAAACTGCTGAAACTCGAAGCACATTGAAACCCTGCGAAATTTAATAGCTACAGAAATACAATCCGAGCTTTTTCAGTCTGTGACCTTTACTTATGTATTACACGTACCAAATTGAATAAAGTACCATACTAGGTGGTGTTTCAAAAAATAAAGTTTTCATAGTGTTATTTATGACGTAATCCTCAACTTCCACCAACTTAATTTGCTGTAATGAGAAATTATCGGCAGTACAAAGATAGGGCAGAAAAATTGTGTCTTTCTTCGCCAGAGTAGCTGATACTAGTTTCTCCAAAAAGTGGAAACTATCTGGACTCATTCTGTAGAGTGTTTGGAGTTCTTTTTCGTACTGCGAGAGCTCGCGAGGCAGCACAGCCAAACACTAGAGGGCTTGCAGTACCTTCTTTTCTTTGTGACTTTCTCGAGCTTTAAATAATAAGCAGCAATAACTTCCTCTCAGAAGAGCTCATGGTTGCAACAGAAACTAAAACAGAAACATGATTCGTGCTAACTTGTTACTTATCGCACCAGCACCACTTACGTTCCGAAAAAAAAAACAAAAAAAAAAAAAAACAGAACACGTTGGACGATTAGAGATAGAGAACTCATATTCACAGCACATGCACATTAGTATGTTCTGCAGAAACGACTAGCATTTCAGTCACCTCGGTTCAGCATGTCTCCTAGAAGGAATAGCCGTCGGCATGGGCCCTGCTAATTGTTCCATGCGGGTTGGCATCGAAGCGCCAAACGCAGCAATGGCGTCCTGTGGTATAGCCATCCGTGCTGCATTCATCTGCTTTCCAAAGTTCATCTATGGTTGTTAGCATTGAGTCACAGCGCTACACCCGTCGATTCACCATACTGCACACCCCGTGTCCGTACAGCTACATGTGTTCGTGCATTGTCTTGCTGAAAAAAATAGCGTCTGGGGGTATCAGGATGTTATAGGTCACAGTGCCCTGGACACGCACCAACTGTGATTTGTGATTCTGTCCAATAGCACCGCACACCATAAGGCCTTCAGTTGGCGCTGTACCATTTGTGTGAATGCACTCACTGTGATGCCGCTGCCCGTGTCTGGCGAACCAAAATACGGCCATGATTTTCAAACAAACAGAACCCGGATTCGTCAGAAAAAAAGTATATGATGCAATTCCTCTCCCCAGTGACGTCTTTAAAACACTATTACCACTTAGCATGTTTTTGCACAGCCTTAAATAACGGAGACGGACTGACACCCGTGATGTTCCACTGTTGCGTCAGAGCCAATGAGGACACAGATCTGTTCTGCAGTGCCATTCGTATGAGATGTCGATCTTCTCCGGGGGGGGGGGGGGGGGGAGGGGAGGGCGAGGGGGGGGGGGAAGAGTGTCTAGCCGTGTTCTTCCGCATTCCGTGAACCAATTCTGCACCTGCTCACCTCTGCTCAAGTCACGCTGATCTATTTCGGTGTAATCCTCTCCCTGGGTACCCGCGTTCACCGTCAAGCCACTCCACCGTCAACTACTCCTCCTCACATCACCGATCATCCCCCAACATGTCATGTCATTCACCCCCCCCCCCCCAAGCACGCCACCCCCCCCCTTCCACCCACTCTGTCCCCAATGTTGGCCTAATCACGACAGGCCCTTCCTCCTTCCACTTCTTCATCTGTCACCCTCTGACTTCTTTCTCTTCCCCCCCCCCCCCAACCCTCTACTTCAAGATTGTCTTCCACCATCAAGATGCCGCCATGATGAAGAAGAGGCCAGGACAATAGCCTTTCGCTTTCACTTACTCTCACTATTCCTCCTTCTCCCCCTTATTCTGTAATTTAATAATAATCCACGGCCAGTCAATTGGGCCGTTCGTTTTCCCATTTCTTCCACTATCTCTCTGACTATTCTTTCACCTATGTATCTATATATATATTTAAAAAAATGCACAAAGACAAGTCAAGCAAACCCGACAAAGTAATGAATTGCTGTCCAAACCATCATGCAAGAAGGAGAAGCGCCTTGTGCGCTAGTACTTCGCTCTCCGAAGAGGACATCCTCCTCCTTGAAGTATGCGCGGCGACAACGGGAGTCACAGGCACATTATATTTATATGTGACGTGGCGCCACTATACCGATGTCGGACTTGAACCCGCTGGGCGACATAGTTCAAACGCTGATTACTTCTGCAGAACACACTAATTTACATGTCCTGTGAATATGGACGTCATATCTCTAATCGTTAAAGGTGTTCTGCTTTTTCTGAACATGAGTGTATTTCGTACGTCTCCATTGGGAACACGAATGTCGCACCGATAAGCGTCGCGTCGCGTGACATTTATTGTAACGTGATGCATCGGATATCGTATCGTCTTACAAGGATAACACGGCAAGTGCCAACATCCGACTTCACAGAAACTTTCCTAAGCGGAAAAGGGATCGAAATAAGCGAACACATATCTATGCTTATCTTTAGATACTCCACAGATTCTGAAAAAATAACGGTCAAATTTTCCACTACAATTTATGTGCCTTTTAGAACCCCGCAAGTTCAGTATAACTTTCGTTTCTCTACCCATATCTGTAGAAAATTGCTACACAATTGTTTCTATTCAAATTAAAAGATACAAGAGCGCCAGATTAAGTGTAAAATTGGAACTGGGTTTCGGAATAAATATCATACTATTATTGTATGTGTATTGTATCTTCAGGGGTTACAAACTTCTTAAATTCCTTCAATTTTATATCAATTCTTACGTTAATTCTTACATTTAGTTCCTGTCTTTATTCCGTAGGAAGCTTTGGTACATTATCTGGGGTGATACCGATCGTAGAAACATTGGAAACTTGGAAATTCCAAACTTCATGAGCAACGTGCCAAGGCAGGTTTGCTTCAGTCCGAAACCGCGTGACTGCTACGGTCGCAGGTTCCAATCCTGCCTCGTGCATGGCTGTGTGTGATGTCCTTAGGTCAGTTAGGTTTCAGTAGTTCTAACTTCTGGGGGACTGATGACCTCAGATGTTAAGTCACATAGTGCTCAGAGCCATTTGAACCATTTGCCACAGATAAATTTCTTCGTATTAAACTCACTCAGGAAAGAAACGCTAACATGACGAAAGATATCAGAAGATGGCAATAATTTCGCGGCAAATCACGCATATCAGGTCATTTTCCCGAAAACTGGGGCTTGCAATTGCTTATTTAAAGGAATTCCACCGAAAACTATTTCAGATAATTCCGTCATCCAGTTTTTGCATTTTTTAAAAATTCATTCACCAGACGACAATTACCAGACAATTAAGGATAAAGTTGTTGCAGCATATATTGGATAACGGTCGTGTAGTACTTTTCTACAGGCGTAAGTAGATAAATGAAAAACAAAGCAAAATAAAAATAAATACAATAATCTGTTTTCGGACTTATGGCTCAAAAATGTAAAGCCATTGCATTGCCCACTAAGTAGAAAATAGTCATATCGTCATTTAGTATAAGCTGCAAGTGGAAGAAAAAATTAAATATGATAACAGAATAATAAATGAAAAGGAAAGGGAAAAGCTCGAGAACATACCCGACAAACGACTAACAAGCTCTCAGGCTGTGTGTCAATTTTTTATTTAGTTTTCTTATATTTTATTTTTATAAAATTTTATTTATTTTATATATATATATATATATATATATATATATATATATATATATATATATATATATATATATATGGGTTTTTCTGTAGAATCTGAAAGCAGAATACCAACGAAATCAGATTACCTTCTAATCACAGGGTAATCCTTCAGTCTACAGAAAATTTCCAATTTGATTGCATGGATTATATACTCTCATGTGTGTGTGGATATATTTCATTTATACACCTTATACAATAGAACTGGAGCAATAATGATTAAAACACAAAACAAAACGAACTAGGTAACTAGGGGAGAGCAAGCCGAAGCAGAACAGATGGGAAAGTACATAACAATGAAAAAACCTGTCATCGGGGAAATGAAATTAACCAACATCTGGCCGACGAGAAACCAGATTCAACTTGTTGGCGAAGAGGTCTCGATATCGAGGCAGTAGAAGCATGCCCAATAAGCTTTGATCATATACTGCCTAAAAGCAATGTGATCTTCCCTTTCGCCTTCTACGACATACTGAACGAAGTATCCTAGAAACTGGGAGCAATATGATGCCCGTAGTGTATACAGTCTCATAATATCGTATGAGGAAGGCCAGTTATGTCCAAGACCAGTTTGCTATATGACCTCCACAAGTAAAACGATGTCGTATCGTATTTGTAGAAGTACAACGACTACATAAATACCACTTGCTAAGTACAATAGGAAATGCCGCTCGTTTGTTGAAATCGAGTTATTTACTACCTAGTACCACAAAGACGCTAAGCGCATCGGCAAAATCGCAAGACTGATATTGCACCAAACTGCTGTCCAAGTTGTGTGCGGCAATTCTCTTTCAACGAGGTTCGGGCGAAGGACTTCTTCCCGACAAATCTTAAGGAATTTCATGGTGGTCCATAAAATGTCAGCCCCTGAATATCTCACGCAAGATAGAAATAACGAATGAGTTTTAATTTATAATTTATGCGACCAACATCAATATGGATTCAAGACTAGCGGGACGGACACAGAGAAGTAAACGAGACGTGAATGTGAACGTTGCTTGAATTATCGTCAAAACACGGTCTCACGTGTAGCACCTGCGTCTTCCTTCGTATGTTGGCCAGACCCAACCCCCCAAAGGAACCAGCAACGCCTCATACCGTAAGCGAAAGATAAGTCTTTCCCATAAGAAAGGACCAGACAAGTGTTTTAGTTTCTCTGCCATCGATTAGGGAAGCGGACAAACCTGGGCCACGTAATAAGCATTGCATAAGATATACGTATACACTTCCCCAGACTTTCTGGGGAAAAATAAAAGAGCACCTTCCATGTTCTAGTATCGCTTCCTGAATTTTGTCCGTAACAGACTTCCAGGTGAGCGTCGCCATTTTGAGTTGACAACGATCATTAATGATACCGAGAGACGTATGCCGATCCACTGCAGTAGCTCACGGGCCAACAACGTCATCGAAACCTCGCAAAGTAAGAAGCCCCTAAAAAACCCGACAATAACCGTCGGTTACAGCCTTCAGTCTATCTACGAGACGTTGAACACTCGAACATTGTTTCAAATGGGTCTGAGCGCTATGGGACTTAACATCTGAGGTCATCAGTCTCCTAGAACTTAGACCTACTTAAACTTAACTAACCTTACGACATCACACACAACCATGCCCGAGTCAGGATTCGAACATTGGTACAATAAATTTCAGCATCTGCGAGTGACACCGTACGAGAGGAATTATCGTGATGCTTCAATGGGAGATGTGAACTATGTTGCGACAGTAATCTTTCAACGTGAAGGGGATCCATAACTTTCACATAAAACACGTAGTCGCTTCGGTCAAAATAAGTAGTGTGAACCTGATCAGTGTTCACATGAATTCTATTGATAATCCAGTTGTGGGTTTCTGGAGAACCGGGCTGCACGTGTCGTGTTGTTTAACCGATAGTGGAGCTCACAGTACCTTTTCGTGGAATACGAGTGGAAACCATGGCAGCCAAGCGCGGCTGCCGACTCTGAAGCAAGTAGACGTACACAGACTACAGTAAGGCCGAGCGAAGGAAGTACAACTCACTCGGCAGGCAGAACAACACTGACGAGGAAAACTACACACAAGCGACGCTGCGGCAAGTGAAATAAACTGGAACCTCCCCGCTCGTGGCTCGAAGCGGGTTAAACTTATTACTAGGTAAAAGGCATAAACTACCCCTAATACTGTGGACGCCGTTTTCTTAGAAACGGTGTAGTATCTACGGATAAACAGAGACATAGTTCGCTTATTCACTGAGCGAAGTTTCTGGGAAATCGGGTGACGGCACTTGCGGTGTTGTTCTCGCCAGTGAGGGCCGCACATCATACAATGCATTGCCTTGACGGAACTTCCCTTATACGAGAAGAGCGCCTCGTTTTTGTGTGGGTGCGTCCCGCTGACACAGCGTGTATTTATACTGGAGACGCAGCTGCAGCCCGAGACGCAGATGCGCCGGCGGTGTATGCGGAGGCGCTTCCGGCAGAGACGCAGACGCATCGGGCAACACAGGCACCGCGCTGCGTCGTGTAGTCGCGACGCATCTCGGCGGTGCAGGGGGCCTGCGGGGGAGGGAGGGAGACAGGGGGTCCAGAAATAGAGGCGTGTTTACCCGCTAGCGCGGCGGCGCGGCGCCCAGAATAGAGCGGGCACACCACACCGCGGTGGCTGGCCGACGTCTGCGTCTGGCGCGGCCTCCACATTGTCACCGCTGCACTCCCACTCTCACTCTGCCGCCTCATATAAAATTCACCCGCAGTTTGCAGTTTCACCCCAGTTTGCTGACTGGTTTGGTAAGGGAATATCTCCAGCAACAACGAACAGAATTACGCGATATCACCACCATCTCAAAAAGCTAAATTTGTACTCCGACTCGAACCCCATGTGCGAAAAGGATGATTTCGAGGTGTAGCGATTAAGTGATTCACTTCCTCTCTAACTGATAAAAATCTAACGATTATGTGGGACAGTTCATGCCGCTCTCATGTTAAATCGGCTTGTGTGTGGGAACTAATTGCTACTGGCGTTCCGCAAGGCTCTATGCTGGGACCGCTCCTGTTTTTTGTGTGGATTAGATTAGATTAGTACATGTTCCATAGATTAAGAATACGACACTTCGTAATGATATGGAAAGTGTCAGGTTAATAAAAGGTGTCTATACAAGATATTACATTAGACCAAA
This sequence comes from Schistocerca gregaria, assembly GCF_023897955.1. Taxonomy (NCBI): domain Eukaryota; kingdom Metazoa; phylum Arthropoda; class Insecta; order Orthoptera; family Acrididae; genus Schistocerca; species Schistocerca gregaria. The sequence goes on from NC_064925.1 coordinate 572,013,022, forward strand.
TATTACATGACACTCAATGTTTTCTTTTTTTGTGGAGGTTGGGAAATTACCCACTTACTATATCCAAAAATTCAACTGATGAGTAGAAGGAGTTGCCATTAAGAAATCCTTTTAATTTCCTTTTAAATGCTATGTGGCTGTCCTTCAGACTTTTAAAGCAAAGAGTTTTGTGGCGGCATAATTTACCCTCTTCTGAGCCAAAGTGAGATTTAGCCTTGAGCAGTGAAGATCACCCTTTCTCCTGGTGCTGTAGCCATGTACACTACTATTACTTTTCAATTCGTTCGGATTGTTAATAACAAATTTCATAAGTGAATATTGATAGATTGTGAGGCTACAGTGAAGATTTCTAGCTCTTTAAATAAGTGTCTGCAGGATGATCTTGGATGAGCTCCAGCAATTATTCTGATTGCACGCTTTTGTGCAATGAACACTCTTTTACTCAATGATGAGTTACCCCAGAACATGATGCTATACGAAAGCAGAGAATGAAAATAGGCGTGGTAAGCTAATTTACTGTACATAAATTACCCTCCATCTCACACCAATAAAGCTGTAATTGTGTTCATTGCTGATGATGCAAGCATTACAGTCATGCCTAACAGAGCTGCAACAATATAACGAGCAATAAATGAGTTCCTCTAAAGTAATATTGGTTAGTTCTCTGTAAAAGATCGATCTCTTAGAAACATCACAGTTTATCAGTTTCTGTACTGGGCAAGAAACGTCATCATCAATCACAACTCAGCTCAAGCAGAAGAATGATTTAAGACTGATTGTTCAAAATTTCAGGTTGTGCGCAGTGATCAGAACCACATATGGAAACCACATGATATAGCTCTTCCCAAAAAGCGACATTTGCTGTACGTGTAATTACTGTTTCTGGTTCTACATGCATTGGAAAATTAGCTTACTTTGCATACTTCCCTTCCTTGAAGTCACATGCAGTAACTGTCTCGGACAGTTCCACGCATAGACAAAAAGTAGTCGTTGCAAAGGCCCCTGCTGTAAGGATAACAACCCGTAATATTCAAATAACTTAGGGGACATGCGGCCTAGTGACGTCGTCGACAACCGCTGGTATTTCGTTCGACAGGAGCACACCCTGCCACTTTCAAGGGAAAACTGCTTGGCCATGAAAATGGCGCGGTGTGCTACTGTCGAAATATCAGCGGTTGTCGACAACATCACCCGGCTGTATTCATATGTTCAGATGTGTGTGAATTCGTAAGGGACCAAACTGCTTAGGGCACCGGTCCCTAGACTTACATACTACTTAAACTAACTTATGCTAAGAACAACACACACACGCATGCCCGAGGGAGGACTCGAACCTTCGGAGGGAGCGGCAGCTCAATCCGTGACATGACGCCTCAAACCGCGTAGCCACCGAGCGCGGCTGTACGTCTGGAGTACAGCATTGTATGGTAGTGAAACATGGACTGTGGGAAGACCGGAACAGAAGAGAATCGAAGCATTTGAGATGTGGTCTACAGACGAATGTTGAAAATTAGGTGGACTCATAATGTAAGGAATGACGAGGTTCTGCGCAGAATCGGAGAGGAAAGAAATATGTGGAAAACTGATAAGGAGATGGGACAGGATGATAGGACCTCTGTTAAGACATGAGGGAATTACTACCATGGTACTAGAGGGAACTGAAGAGGGCAAAAACTGTAGAGGAAGACAGAGATTGCAATACATCCAGCAAATAATTGAGGACGTAGGTTGCAAGTGCTACACAGATATGAAGAGGTTGGCACAGGAAAGGAAATCGTGGCGGGCCGCGTCAAACCAGTCAGAAGACTGACGACAAAAAAAAAGTCTGGCGAATATAGGGTAATATCAACAGAAGTAGAAAACTGAGCACCGGCAATATTCGCTGTATCCAGCTGTAGTAATGGCTCTGGCGCCGCACCAGCTAAACGATCCCGTGACGAAACGCACAGCTCTTCGTTGGATCTTTTCTATCACTTCTATCAGTTCTTCTTAGCAGGGATCCCAGACTGCTGAACAATACTCAAGACTCAGTCGAACAAGGACGTTATAAGCTATTTCTTTCGTGAATGAGTTACATTTCTTTTAAGGTTCTTCCTATGAAACAGGGTCTGGCATCTGCTTTTCCCACTATTTGTTTTATGTGGTCATTCCGCTTGAGGTCTCTCTGAATACTAGGTACATACTGTTTCCAGTGTTTAGCTGTACAGTACTGGATTTCTTTGTGTGTATGCGCAATATGTCACATTTATTTATGTTTAGGGTCAACTGCCAGAGCCTGCGCGGGCTTAGTCCTTAGGTTCGTAAGTATACTGATTTTTACTATCTTAAAGATGCTAGTGTCAGTGCAATGCTCAAGACGTTTATAACAGAATTTAGATGTGCACGGTTGCGTAACGAAAAACTATATGAGTGCTTGTTAAAATAGTTGGCTATAACTCTTCTGCCAGGTAGTCAACACCATTTCTGGCGTTGACAATTGGACGCGCCAGAAGGCTGGTCTTAAGTAACCTGATAACCGCTCTTAACCTGTGTGCTTGTAGATTCGTAGGTATGACAGATCTCTTTTGAAAAGAAGTGGGAAAGGATTAAATGGATTTTATGTGTTTCTTCAATTGGGCCGATAACTTTGCAGTCACATCATATCTACAGCGCGAAATATAGTTTTCTTCGAAGAAATCCTGTACTTTGGCTACATATTCATTCTCCTTCATAACAATAAGCGTTTTATTCTTATCTGCCCTTACTATGATCGCTAAGTGATAATTTAGTTTTTCTATTAATTATGCGAAGAGCTCCGTTTCCGGGATTGACTCCAAATAACCATTACACCAACCCAAATGATGTTGGATTTTTCCCTGTATTAATTTTAATGGCCGTTTCATTTATTTGGGCAGCTGAAAGTAGAGCACCAACCATGGCGGCTAGGGAGTGTGCAACGTAATAATCAATTTCTTGTTGGGATAACCGCTTTGTAGTACTGTGTGATAAGCCTTCTTCAAGTAGCCATGTTTGAATGGTATTGAACCTAATGTCATTAGGTTGAAAACTGGCGGGCAAATTTAAACGCCCATTGGGAAGTACTACGAAGGTGAGGTTCCCTTCTTCGATAACGTAACTTTTGTAGTTTCTTCTGAGGAACTGAAGACAGCCTATCCGTTGATCTATTGACATATTCATTATTCATTGACATTGTGTGTATTGTGTATTAAACCGGGGACCATGGAAAGAGCGAGAGGATTCGTCCCGCCGTAGCCCCCAGTGGTTCACCACAGCCCCACAACAGGCCACAGCAGTCCACCCTACCTACCGCCGCCCCACACCGATCCCAGGGTTATTGTGCGGTTCGGCACCCAGTCGACATCCCCTACCGGGAACGTCTCACACCAGACGAGTGTAGCCCCAAATGTTTGCGTGGTAGAGTGATTATGGTGTGCGCGTACGTGTAGACAGTGTAACTGGGCCGGCAGCAGTGGCCGAGCGGTTCTAGACGCTTCAGTCTGGAACCGCGCGACCGGTACGGTCGCAGGTTTAAGTAGTTCTCAGTTCTAGGGGACTGATGACCTCAGATATTAAGTCCCATAGTGCTCAGAGTCATTTGAACAGTCTAGCTGAGGTGGAATTACTTACGGGGAAACAGTCCACATTCGCCGAGGTAGATGGAAAACCGACTTACAGCACGTTCACAGGCTGGCCGGCACTCCGGACCTCGACACTAATCCACCGAGCGGGTTCGTGACGGGGATTGGCACACCTTCCCGCTCGGGAAGCAGCACATTAGACAGCTCGGCTAACCGGGAAGGCACTCATTCACATTCTAACGTCCTGCAACAAAGTTCCTCACGCTAATTATACTTGCCAACTTCAAGTGTGTCATATACGGCACCTTATTAGTTCTGTCTTTTTTTCAAATTGAACCCGCGGATTTCTGCACGTAAACAAAAGTCATAATGCGCTTGGCTTAACGTACTGACATGTGAGCACGCTCATTCAGTATATGAACAATCTAAATTGGAAATATATGGTCTACTAAACTAAATCTGTCGAATGGGATATTCACAACGAATCTTACTAATATCTTATTAAAATTTAAAAGCTTGTAAAAAGAACTTCTCGCCATGGTTTGCCAACCGTTACAGCTAATTTTAAAAGGGAGGGGGGGGGGGGGGGGAGAGGGGGCACTCAGAGTGAAAATAATTATTTATGATTGCTGGACACTTCACAGAGCGAATAGTTTTTTTTTATATACAGGTGTTAAAACTGTAAAAATGAAAGTGAATGAAATGTCCAATGGTCCGCTGTGGCCGTACTTGTTCAGATCGCTTATAAATCAACTTTTGAGTACTGGTACAAATATTTGTATAAAGTAGTTTTTTTTAAATTAATGCATTTATTTGAGATATACTAAAATACTGAATGAATAGACTTACACATGGAAGAAAATATTACGCACCAAGCTAGGTAACAGGTTTTCTGAAATTCTAGGACATGTGAATAGATATTATTTTGAAATGGAACCCATGTCTGGAAACGGTAACTGGAAAACTTGTTTGTAACGCTATCACTTTTACTTGTAATTGATTAAACGTGACACAGTACATCACTTGTTTTACGGTTCGCCGGCCGCGGTGGCCGTGCGGTTCTGGCGCTGCAGTCCGGAACCGCGGGGCTGCTACGGTCGCAGGTTCGAATCCTGCCTCGGGCATGGGTGTGTGTGATGTCCTTAGGTTAGTTAGGTATAAGTAGTTCTAAGTTCTAGGGGACTTATGACCTAAGATGTTGAGTCCCATAGTGCTCAGAGCCATTTGAACCATTTTTACGGTTCCGCGCATCAATAGCCAAAGAAATTGCTCGTTTAATCGTTGATGGGTTTTCTTCAACGTGATGCAATACGCTCTCCATTAGGGTGTGCGGGTTCTCCTTAGAGCACCACAGACACGCCTGCTGAAGATCAAGATATCCAGTCTCGAAGCCATTGCGTGACTGTCGCGAAAGGGGTATGCGATGGAATTGGACTTTGTGGAGAACAATCTTGATAACGGCAACTAGCAGTTCTTCCATTACTGTGAGCTTCGCCATTCAGAAGGATCATGTTGGTGTGTTCTGCAAACATGTACTCAACCATGTTTCTCTGACACAGACGCGTGAATGAGGCTAGAACCGGGCCAGAGAAGGAGTATGCACTCTGTTCTACGTAATCACACCCCACCATGACTATCCTGTTGTCTACCTTCCTAATGAACATGTTTTCAACCAGTTATAGCATGGAAACGGTACGTTTCCGAGCCTGAGTCCATGTTCAAAGTATCATGTAGTCACTTCCCTCTACAAGTCTTAGAAGTGTGTAACGGGAATTTCCGAACATCCTGTTCAGAGGAATACAAATGAAATTTGAATATCTATTAGATGACAACCAGTTTGGTTTTGGCAAACTCTAAAACATCAGAGAGGCCGTTTTGACAATACGCTTGATAATGGAAGCATGACTTAAGAAAAATATCAAGACACGTTCATTAGATCTCTCGACCAAGGAAATGTAGTCACCAATGTAAAATGGTACAAAATACTCGAAATTCTCATGAAAGCAGGAGTAAGGATAGGGAAAGACAGCAGTCAGTGAGGACTCACTATGGACGGAAAGTAAACCGAAAAAAAGTAAAGAGGTGTAGCAGACGTAACATTGCCGACGGACCAAACATCTCAGTTGGGACTACGAGACAGACGGAATGAAACAACTCTACTACTCCGGAAGCAAAATAACGCATGACGGAAGAAACAAAGAGTTAGATTGGAATGTGTGTCGCTATAATTACGTTCAGTTTACGTTGCTACTTATAACAAACTGATGATGACTGTGCTGTAAGCTGAAATGTGGATCTGCAACGCAGTAAAAAAAGAGAGGTAACATTAGAAACGATGCTGATATTTCTGTCCTGGATTAGATCACAGCCATGAGGCGCAATCATACCCATGGAATCGAACATGATGGACATATAGTAAGACATCAGGGAATAACTTCCATGATACTACAGGAAGCAAACTGTAGGGGGATACAGAGATGGGAATACATCCAACAAACAATGGAGGGCGTACGTTGTAAGTGCTACTCTGAGAAGAAAAAAAAAATTGTCACGGGAGAAGAATCTATGGTGGGTCACATCAAAACAGTCACCAGACTGATGACTCAAAAAGAAAATCATTAGATTTTTGCAGTGCCTGAGATTGGTGTCACGACGTTATCTATAGCAGTCCGTGTATTTCGGAGAAGTTCTGCAATCTACACTCTGTTCAAAAAAGTGTTCTTCTTGGCCTCACCAAATACGGCAAATCTCCTCCTACAAAATGCGGGTTTTTACAAGAGACTCTGCTTGTGGGCTTACACTAACGGAGATTGTATCTGTATGCGAGAAGCAGCCAGGGGCGGCTGCTTAAAGCGAAGGCCGGCCTAACTATGTAGTGTTGGCCTCTGCAACTGCCAGTAATTCTGGTAATTCTCCAGGGGCGGGTTCCCCTGTCTAGCTAACGCAACTTGCTATGCACTCACTAGCTTGCGGCCCAGCTCGATAAGCTCACATAGTGGCCTCTTATTTAGGCGAACCGTGGAGTTCCATATGGAACTGTAATCTACATTCGTTAAGTGCTGGCGATCACTGGTTGTAGTACACATCTCATTTATTGATGGGAAATAATTATTTCAGTATGACTGGCCTTATGAACTCGGTTTTTGTATCAGTGAGGGACGGTTTTGAGAATTTTTAGTAGGCCACATCAAATCAGTCACAAGACTGATGACACTGTCAGTAGATATATGTATCACAGTAACGTGTGCTAAAGTCAAGGCTGTAGAATCTGCAGACAATACATCCTATAAATTCTGTCAGTTTTTTGTCCATGGATGTGATATAAAGTATTCAACAAAATTGAGCCTTCTTGTTATATGAACTTTTCGTGATACTATCTGCTTGTCTACCGTATCTTTGCATTTCACATTAAAGTTGTTCTCTTAATTTGTAATTTTATTTTAGAGCAACAGATATCAAATGGTCTATTTTCCTTCAGCTGTGTGTTTCCGTTGGCAATGGTTCCTAATTGGTCCAACTTTATTTTTTGTGCATTTTGTATTACCTTTGTCCACTGAACATATTTCTTTTAGAGTAACATGTTTGAGATGGCTCCCTTTATTAAGCTATGACTTTCCAATAGTAACTAACCCAAACTATTGCAAATTTATGTTGAGATACCAATTGCACAACGTCAAACTTATACAATGGTTACCACTGTCATGTAACTGTATAATTACATGCTTATTATCAACACATATCTTTCACACGAGATAAAAAGCAATAAAATTTTATGTTGAAATATAGTATGCATAGTATCTGTACACTAGAAATAATCATATTGTAAAAGACGTTTAGTGTTCTGCATATGACACATTTATAAGCTGCAGAGCGCCCCATGTAGCTTTTAGGTTTGTTCACCAGTATCTCCCCACTAGAGGACCCAATAGGATAAAAAATGATCTCTTCCAACAATGATACTGTTATTTTGTCAACTACAACTTTCTTACTTTGAGCTCATCTTTGAAGAACACGTATCTTCATTCACTAATTTGTTCATTTAGTGGCGGAAACTCGATGCTGTAGACCCAACAATAAACGGTCCCGTCTCTGCAGTACCATGAAAGGGACACACTGCCGAAAATCTCCTTCTTGATCACGGTTATAATGTTATAGTTATCTGACATTATCACTGTTGATATGTTACCTATTGTTTCAATGAATGTTGACTTTTTTTTTATAAAATCTTTACTAGCCAAGTCTGCGTATAGCAAATTTGATGACTAGTTTCGACCATTACTTGTCGTCTTCAGATCGAAGTATGCACCGCAGTGTCTAAGACAAGAAGACAGTTTGTCATCTGGCTGTTAACAAACCATTCTTGTAACATGTGTTTCTCGTCAGTACAGTCAAATACAGATGTCGTGCATACAAATTGACATTATCATAGCCGTGCTGTCTGGTGACAAAGGCACCCACAATTTCCAAGAGAGGGTCGTGTTGGAAGCTAACATTCCACTGACTTATTACCAGGCAATTTAAGAAGTGTCCTTTTACCTTAGACTCCACTGAGTATACTTTGATCTGAAGACGATGGTTAATGGTCGAAATTAGTTATCAAATTTCCTATATCCGATATTCTAAAAAAAATCAGTCTTTATGATTAAAATGTTCGACATTTCGCCATGTTTGAATGGACCAACTATTCATAACTGGGAGTGTTTCTTTAGTATTTAAACTGTGTGATCGCGCTTTGTAAGGAAGTATTGTACTGACTGCTCGCCTTTTTCTGCTCTCCACGTTTCTCTTTACCTGCTTTGGTTTCATTTAACTAGTGTATCAGAAGCGAGAACTTTGATAGCATGTGTTGCACAGGCTGTCGGTCACTCTGTGCCGGAAGCAAACCTACTGGTGGTCCCCAAGTTTACGCCCTCTGCGACGCGACGTGTGGCCCCCCTCTGCCGTCGACACGGAGGCGCCATCAGCTTTATTGCCCATTAGCCGCCGCGGGGATCCTCTGTGGACGTCGCTGTTCTGCGCCCACAATAGACACTACTCTGGTATCGTATGTTTCAAGTAGCTGAAACCACCCTGTCGCCACGTCGTGATTTACCCATATTCATTTTGTGGGCAAACGCCTCTTTCACGAGAAACGTAGGTGGTAATTTAGCCCATGGAATTATGTTTACTTCTTCGTCTACATGTCTACCCTGCGATCCACACTCAAGCGCCTGGCAGAGGGTTCATCGAACCACTTTCACACTGCATCTCTAGTAATCCACTCTCCAACTACGCGTGGCAGAAACGAACACTTAAATCTCTCCGTGGAAACTTTGATTTGCCTTCCTTCTTTATTTCAGTGGTCATTTCTTCCTATGCAGGTGGGCATAAAAACATATTTTCACATTCGGAGGACCACGTTGGAGATTTCTTGAAAAGATATCGCCGCAACTAGTAATGCCTTCGTTTCAATGATTGCCACCACAACTCGCGTGTCATATCCGTCACAGCCACTCCCGTAGTTCACAGTAATGTAATGCGAGCTACGCTTCTTTGGTCTATTTCGATATCCTCCGTCAATCCTATATCGTAACAATCCCATATTGTGCACAATAGCAGAGGGAGCAAAAAGGCATTGTGTAGGCAGTCTCTTCAGTGGACACTTTTCATATTCTTAGTTTTCCACCAATAAAACGCAGTCTTTCGTTTGCCTTTCCCATAACATTACATGTGTAATCTCTCCAACTTCAGTCCTTCGCAAGTGTAATTCACAGGTATTTACTTGAATTCACAGCCTTCAGATTTGTGTGAAATATCAAGTAACCGGAAATTAACTGGTCCCTTAAAGTATCTTTCTTTCAATTAGGCCTTCTGATAGAACAGCCAAATGTAGAATATTTGAATTATAAACAGTGGTGTTTCCAGTTTATTCTCTTATTAACAATGCGTTTCGCCGTCGTGGAGCATGTTCGGATTATCTGCAGGGAGAACAAAATAAACTAAAATAAGTGTATGGTCCTAGCACGCACGATTCTAGATGTGAATAAGAAATTGTTACTAACGCTAAATTTTTTCCCTTTACAATATTTTAAAAAGCGCAAAACGACTCAGTTCTAGATCGAGGCACACATCGAATCTGATGAACCCGCAGAGACCTAGTCAAAACCAAGTTATGTAATATCGTGTTACCATGGGGCAGAGTGTTAAACAATCAGACTGAACGAAATATACCTCAATAAAGTCGTACCAGCAGGCCAGATTGCTGCAATGGTAGGACCACACTTACAAGGAAATGTACACATTTAAATACGATACACAGAGGTGTCGCTTCACGACAGCAGCGTCACGCGGCACGCACGAGAGCAGCGGACTGAGGCTTGTACACAGTGACTGCAGAGGACACACGTAGGTGACACTCAGCGAATTTAATGCTAATGAAAACTTCGTGCTTCACACAAGTCGTTTCGTGGTTTTTAAAAATGTTTTTGTAACAATAATTCACTGCATAAGATACCAAGAAATGACAGTAATATGTAAAATGGCCTTCACTTCTGTTTTCTTCCACATTCATTTCACACTCACTGGAAATGGCGGATATTTTACAACTCGAGGCTCGTTTCAAACACGTCCCAACGAACTGGGTGTGAGGAAAATGGGTTTATACCTAATTAAAGAAAACGTGCTGCGTAGTAGGCTGTGATGCAATCTTTAATTGAAATAGTGAGATTTGCGAATTTTGAAGATTTCTCCTCTTCAAACACCTGTGTAATAATACGTGTTACATGTTGCTATTCTTAACTTACTTTTCATTACACGTAAAAAGTAGACGTTATATTCCATCCCTACATTGTGAATGGATTCATATTAATGTAAAACTGTATCCATCATAAAGGGAACTCTGCGCTGTGTACTAAGTAGTCGTACTTAGAGCTAAGTTCCCAAGCTGATATTTAAAACAGTCTAAGGATGGAAAACTTAGGCTACTTTCTATGAATACTAAAAAATAATTTCATAATTACTACATGTAATACGTAATATTGTACATCTGCTTGAAAATGGCAAATCGCCGAAATAAGTTAATCGCACGGTTTAAATAAAGATCGTCTACATTACAACCTACTAGGGACCATGTTTTCTTTTATCAGGCCTTTAAATGCTAAGAGTCTCCACAACGACAAAAATTTCAGGGCTTCTAATTCTTGGGAATACTTGGAAAGATACTGTTATTTTCTGATGAGTGGAGAATGTTGAAGCAGTGACCTAGGTCAGGTACCGCGTTATTATTCTTACATCGTCCCAAACGCGTAATTTTTAGCAGTCCGGAATTTTCCGTTTTTTACACGGCTCCAAAACTAATTAAAACCTTGAAATCGATTACGTGACTTCTTACTACTATAGACAGTGGTGCTGTTGTATTATTCTACTAAGTGCCGACATAGGACAAGTAGAACGTCAACGTTGGCGCTTTGCCTGATTTCCATGTGGTGTCATCCTGTTTGGGCGAACACTCTTGGTACGTAAGGCATTCAATTTCAGGGCAGTATAGCACTTAACTTTCTGGGTATACATTCTTGAGGTCAATGTGCATAAGAAGAACGTCAAAAAAATTCGTCCTATGCTACTGTAGGGAGATATTTGCATTGTTTCCCCGATAAAAATAAAAAAATATACGAGTGTCTACAAAGGGTTGTGTTCGAAATCATTACTTGCTACAGTGTTTCCATGGAGCAGACAGACTGCATCACAGGTCGGGTGGATGATAAACACCATGGAAAAGATAAAATCAGAAATGTGAGTTCGCTACTGCAGTTACAGCGATCTTATTCATCTCTTCGGATAGCAGAAAACTTGTCAATCCGTTAGACGAATCCAGATCTCATGAACACCGCGAACAGTGTGTGTGTGAAACCTTATGGGACTTAACTGCTAAGGTCATCAGTCCCTAAGCTTACACACTACTTAACCTAAATTATCCTAAGGACAAACACACACACCCAAGCCCGAGGGAGGACTCGAACCGCGAACACTCATCCTTTCATTAGGCCATTCGAGGACTTCAAATGACAAGTTGGCTAGTAGCCCGACAGGTACCATTTCCGCACTACGGTAGAAATCAGGTGCTTCTAACCGCCTTTAGGGATTATAATTTGTAACGCAGGAGCATTTAATCGATATGAGTGTGACATGTAGCCCGTAACAGCAAGCCTCTTTTCTAGCCAAAAAAAACTTTCTAATCAATACAGCGTATCTGATTTGTTGGCTTCATATGTACTATGAGCATTCACAACGTATGAACTTACTTCAGTGGGTGAGATCGCTAATTCATGCTAAAGCAGTGGGACTCAGTGTCGAGGAAGTAGTTTCAAATCACGTAAGTGTTTAAAATTTTGGAACATCACTATCTCAACAGCAAGGACAGTAGGAGGTTGAGATGCAGAACATCTGGCTCCAAAAGAATGTGATAGTGTTCTAAAATCTCTAATAATTCTCCAGTGTCACACGAAGTGTGCGCGTACAAAAATGTTAACGATTGTCATTCTCAGATTGGTAGCCCCTACCGACGCCTTCTGGACCAGTAGACATTATGTGGGTTCCACCAGAAAACAAAAGACATTCAGTTATTTTCTTGTGCAAGTGGTGCTCGACATTTCGTAATTATTCAAAAAAAAAAAATCGTTTCATAGCCTCCAAGAGCTGCCTATGAATGAAATATTCAAAATATCCACGGGTGTACTGCCGGTCTATAGTGTCCAACGGGCACTATAGACCGGCAGTACACCCGTGGATATTTTGATTATCAAATACGCCGGGAGAAACTCCAGAATCAATGAAATATTCAATTATCTGATCAATTTCAGGTAACATAAAAGTACTTACAACAGCCCGTATGCCAATGTTCTTACTGTGACGTCAAATTATTAAATTTCAAACTGCGTCCCTGCCATCAGCAGTAAGAAGCACTATTGTCTGTATACTGCATTCCAATATTGGCGGCAGTAACACATTTTGGTTCGGATTTTATTTGACTCCACAATAAGTTAGCTGTCATATAGATTGGGAAAAGTAAACTTACGATAGATGATCAGACATTCTGTTACAAAGAGAGATATAAAATAAAGCATGTGCCCATTGTTATAAAACAGACACTCTGCTATTATAAAAAATTGACAGAAACTTCGACGGACGAGATTCTATTTAAGAGGACTAATGAACCGACTCAGTGACAAAAAAGGAATACATCTTAGCATGGTAAAATTTGACGAAGAGGAGCCATATATCTTGCACGTATGTGAGCGGATATAAACTTATTGTTTTACGTTTTATGTAGCTCTGGGAGTCACAAGGCCAATGCCATCAACTGAAAGTCTTAGGAAACAGCAATAAAGCCCACAGTTTTTTTATCAACTCCCTAACGTAGCCAACTATAAATAGTTCCAGTCAATGATCGGTTCAGTTGGACTAGAGAACCCAGTCCACTCCACGTAAATATAGCCTACACCACTGTGGAGCCATCACCATCTTGTACGGTGCCTTGTTGACAACTTGGGTCCATGGGTTCGTGGGGTGTCTGCCACATACTAAATCTACCATCGGCTCTTATCAGCTGAAATAGGGACTCATCTGGCTAGAATACCGTTTTCCTGGCTTCTAGGGTCCAATCGATATGGTCACGATACCAGGAGAGGCGTTATAGGCGTGTCGTGCTGCTAGCAAAGAGGCTCGACTCAGTCGTCTGCTTCCATAGCCCATTATCGCCAAACTTCGCCTCACTGTCCTAACGGATACCTTCGTTCTACGTTCCACATTGATTTCTGTGATTATTTCACGCCAGGTGGTTTTCTGTTACCACTAACTCTACGCAAAATCCGCTGCTCTCCGCCGTTGAATGAGAGCCACCGGCTGTCCGTTGCGAGAGATAATGACTCAAATGTATCCTCGACACACGCTTGACACTGAGGATCTCGGAATATTGAATTCCCTAACGAATGCCGAAGCTGAATCTCCCATGCCTCTAGCTCCAACTACTATTGTGCATTGAAAGTGTGTTAATTTCCGCCTGCTGCCGTAATCACGTCGGAAACCTTTTCACTCGAATCATCTGAGTACAAAAGATGTCTTCATCAACGCACTGCCCTTTTACGATATACGCGGTAGCACCCCGTTTTGTACACGTGGACATCCCTTTCCCATGACTTTTCCTACCTCAGTATTGGTTATCCGAAACCTTTATAAATTCTGATGCTAATACATGATTTCCTTTTTCCTATCGACTCGCAAAGATGTCCGCGCGCACATGCGGTTCCTCTTCGTCAAAATGTCTCGGCTCAAACTCGTCTAGGGGTTAACTGCATGTGTCGCATTACACGCCCTAAATTGACTGGCTGATGGCAAGTTTGCGAAACTGTATGAAACGTGCAACTTTAATATAACATACATCAACAGTCATAATAATATCGGGAGTTAAGTTAACGACCCGTAAATGATGTAGGCCACACAGTTGCGATTTGGTTAGAATAATGTTTATTCAGAAATAAAATAGCCCAAGTGTCGTATTTAGAATTACTACCACACTGGAGCTCACATTCACTTGACACAGTTGGATCATTCACAATCTCATCGCGAATAACAGGTCCGACGAGGCGCGCGGCTGCTCACTGCCCCGCAGTGCCACAGACCGCGACGTTTTCCAAGTCGCTTCACTTCCTAAAGGCCGAGACCGCGTCGCCACCAGCGCTGCCTCTGCCCGCCCTCGGCCGCGTTTCCCGCCGCCGAACATCCTCGCTCAACTGACTCCGGCAGTTCCCTTTCCTGAAGCCGTCCATCTGATTGGCTACAGCTTATTCTATATTATTTTGCATTTTAACATATTTAAATAATGAAAACTTGACCAGTTTCATGTTCTAAGTAAAGTAACAATTATAACCATTACATAATAAACATTAAATTCTTTTACATAAAACCAACAACATTTCCTTGTTAATTTGAATGTCATGGCCAGGAGACTTGTACCAATTTGCTTTCTGATGAACAAATAAAGAACAAAAGTAATTTTTATACACTAAACTTTACAACGAATATTCTATTACCTAATGATTCAGTAAGGTGTCATGTTATCGTCGTTCGATGTGTTTGGTGTGGAGGATATGATGATATGATGCTTAACCAAAAATACAGATAATTTAAATTTACTCTATCTTTTAAACAAATAAAGTTACAGAGTTGATATTTACAATATTTGTCATTTTAATGATGCACTTTTACATGAAATGTCGATAGTTAAGATCGACCAAAGCGTTCACATTTTAGCATTCAGGTCTTTGTTACCATTTCTGAAGGCCATGTACTTAAGTGAGAGCGAAATGCTCGTTAACTCACACCATATCACTCCAACTGCACACGCCTCCCACCATTACAGAGCCTCCACAAACTTGTAAGGCCCCATGCAGACATGCAGGGTCCATGAATTCATGAGGTGGTGGCTCTGAGCACTATGGGACTCAACTGCTGTGGTCATTAGTCCCCTAGAACTTAGAACTACTTAAACCTAACTAACCTAAGGACATCACACACATCCATGCCCGAGGCAGGATTCGAACCTGCGACCGTAGCAGTCGCACGGTTCCGGACTGCGCGCCTAGAACCGCGAGACCACCGCGGCCGGCACCCATGAGGTGGTCTCCATACCCATACACGTATAACCGCTCGCTAAAGTCTGAAGCGAGACTCGTCCGAGCAGACAATACGTTTCAAGTCAACAATAGCATTCGGATCCGAAAGTCTATATCGATGATGCTTCGTTGAATCGTTTGCATGCTGTCACTTCTTGATGGCCCAGCACTGAAACCTGCAGCAGTTTATGGAAGGGTTTGCAATTCTGTCACATTGAAAGATTCTCTTCAGTCGTCGTTGGTTCCGATCTTGGAGGATCTTTTCCGGCCGCAGCGATGTCGGAGATTTGATGTTTTACTGGGTTTCTGATATTAACGGTACACTAGTGAAATGCTCCTACGGGCAAATCATCCCTTCATTGCTATGTCCTATCGCTCGAGCGCCGACTGTAAGGCCACGTTTAAGCTCACTTAAGTCTTAACCACCTGCCATTGTAGCACGAGTAACCGATCTAACGACTGAGTCAAACACTTGTTGTCTTACATAGGCATTTCCAACCGGAGAGCCGTATTCTGCCTGTTTATATATCTCTGTATTTGAATACGCATGCCTATACCAGATTCTTTGGCGCTGCGGTGTATAATCCTATACATTTAGCGTTAGACGTCGCAGTAGTAGGAATGTGTAACGAAAGTGCCAAGTAAAAGCTATATGATGAGGATCGCCAGTAGCTTCAGAAGACACTCGGCTGGATCCGCGTTAGGCATTACGTTTATGTCACTGCGAGCACCTGGAAGGTTGCGCAGCGCAGCGGCAGCGGTTAACAGCAGTGGGCTCCGACAATCCGCGCCGCTGTCCCCTGGCGCACCCGGCCGCTCTCGCTGCTCTATTAATACCGCGCCGCCGCCACCAGACTTCTCGATCCGCGGCAGTGCGACGCGCCCGCCGGCTGTGTTATTTCGGCTCCTGCAGCAGACCCCTTCGGTGCGCCGGTCGCGTTGCCGCTGTACCAGAGGCTCGCTCGCCAAGGCCAGAACAAGGCTTATTCCTCCTTCCATCTTCTATTTCCTTCTCCTCCCATCTCCTCCTTCCATCTTCTATTTCCTTCTCCTCCCATCTCCTCCTTTTGAAGAACTGACGGCCACGTCTGACGTTTACGGTCGTCCTTCGAGTCCTTTTTATACAATGTAAAAATTACTTACACCGACAAACTCTGGGAGACTGAACATCGAAACAAATATTTTCCTCTAGTTCCATATTTTCGTGAACGTATTTTTTTAAACCGGTAGAGGGAGTACAATGAAGGCTTTCACGACCGCATGGTACTGTTGTTGATAATTGTTCCGGGTTATATGACCGTGGTCCATGGAATTCTTCTATTCCTAACGTTTCGTCCAATACTACGTTGGAAATCCTCAGAGGTATGGCTGGTCCTGTTGAGTCCTCCCTATACAGTCGTGGATAATAGTGCGTGGTAGCACTTTAAACTGTAGTTTCAGAAAACTTAACTACATGGTCACCTGACTGAAGTGCATGTTCCGCAACGGCCGATTTACCTATTTTTTCCAGTCGCTAAAGACTTTTTATTTTCATTTACCCTCGTATTCACACTTCTTTTCGTAGTACCAATATAGACCTTGCCATAAGTACACGGAATTTCATACACACCACTAGATGATAATGGTGGCCTTCTATCTTTAACAGAACGAAGTACTTTTCCTATTTTTCTGGTAGGTTTGAATACCAGTTTCACTTTATGTTTCAGCAAAATTTTACCGATTCGATCTGTAACCTTACTAATGAAAGGTAAAGACACCGTGTTCTTCCATTGTTGTGTACCATCCTTTTCCTTTGGCCTGCTGTAATTAGGTTTTAAAACTCTATTAATTTCTTTGTTTGAGTACCCATTCCTTTCGAAGGCCTGTTTCAGATGCTTCAGTTCCGTATCCAGATGTTCCGCCGTACAAATCCGTTTTTCCCTGTCCACTAAACTTTTGATTACACCTCTTTTTTTGTTGTGGGTGATGATTGGAGTTCTTATGTAAGTATCTATCACCATGTGTGCTCTTCCGAAACACTTTATGTTTTAGACTGCCATCGGTCTGTCTCATGACTAACACATCGAGAAACGAAATAGCTTCAATGGTAAACTGAACTTTAGGGTTTATGCTATTAAGATAACCAAAAAATTCGTCTAAGGCTTTTTCAGCGTGTGTCCAAACCACGAACGTGTCGTCTACATAACGATACCAACAACATGCTTTCAAATTTGCTTTATTCAACGCTAATTGTTCAAATTTCTCCATGTAAAAATTGGCAGTCACAGGGCTCAACGGGTTGTCCATGGCAACACCGTCCTCTTGCTCATAAAACTTCTCATCCCACTAAAAGTGGCTAGTTGTAAGACGGTGTCTAAACAGAGCGATCAAATCTTCAGGGGAAAACTTCCGTTATGTAAACCATAACGTCATGGACCGGAATCGTAGTAAACAGAGATACAATATCAAAACTGACCAAAATGTCTTCAGGAGCCAAGGTTAGACCTACAATTTTCTCAATAAAATGACGTGAGTAGCTAGATACCTAGATATTTGATAAGGGTATCAATCGCACTAACAAAGAGTCTCAGAGGGAGATTTATTTTGTGAACTTTAGGTAAACCATAAAGCCTGGGACACTTAGCTTCACTCCTTAGCAAAACTTTTTTATCCTTCTGTGGAATGGAAGTAGAAGACTTTATCAAGGTATTAGATTTCCTCAAAATAACAGCCCTGATTTTTATCTATGGCGGACTATTTTCGATAGTATACATTTTATCTTTGACTAGTTTTCTATCTGCTACTATGTGGAAGCTAGACCACGCCCACTTTCCTCGGTATTTAGGCCGCTCTCCGACGCCCGACTCGTCAGTCGGCAGGACTCAACAGGACCAGCCATACCTCTGAAGATATCCAACGTAGTATTGGACAAAACGTTAGGAATGGGAGAATTCCATGGACCACGGCCATATAACCCGGAATAATTATCAACAACGGTAGCGGGAGTTTACTCTGGATGAAAATTAATAATACTAACAAACCCGGGAGTTTGCATAGGACAATGAAAGCACGTTTTCTAACAAAAAGTAACACAAAAATAAACTTTTACTCCTTATTAAGAAGGACAACGGCATTAACACAACACAATTAGTTCATACAAATGAATGTGCGGTGTCTTCTTTCGGACATATCAGAAAGAACTAACATCACGTATTGTTATATTTGATCCGTCTCGATGGGCAATGAAACCTCAGCCTCCAGTGCGGATGCCTGCTTACGCCCAATCGCCAGCGAGGATCTAAAATTGGCGAGCATGGAGGACTCGCAGCGGACCTGCGGACCCGTGGCGCTAGGTGGAAGTGTGGCCGGCCGGGGAGCGTGCTGAGACAGTCTGCGTGTAAGGTGTCAGGCAAATCCAACACCTTCCATGAAAACCCTGACATAATAAGCAAATCTACTAGTATGTCACATAGCTCCGAATAAATCGTGACATTAAATTAACCAAAGTAATACGAGTAACGAGTGAGCAAATGGAATACCACAGACTAACACAACAATGCCTAAATGCATGTCGTACCTTCCCACCGTGAGGCAGACGCAGTTCCGAGGGGAGAAACGAGGACAGAAGCCGAGAGCAGAACCGTGTTGAGCTAGAAGGCCCTACGATAAGGAACGGACGGCCCACCCTACCTGTACAACTACCACGCGCACGTTTTAGCGTGAGACTGTTTCGCGTCTCAGGTATGTCAAGGACCACCCCCAGCCCATGTTAAAAGCTAGAGCCCTCCAGAAGAACAGTATAGATCTCACTATAACGCTAAAAGGACCACACAAGCTGCAGGTTTTAGCGTGAGACTTTTTAGCGTCTCTGTTACGTTGCAAACTTTAAAAACATTGCCCCACCACGAAAAGTATAACGTTTCTCATTGGATTGACAGAATTTTTGTAGGCGGAGCTTAAGTTTAACATTGAGACCCTGATTGGTCAGATGAAAACATAGACAGATAGTTTTTTTTAACTAACTTCGGTAAGTTGTAATAAGGAGAAGTTTGAGAGTTGGTTCCGAGACGGCGAGTTGGATGGCTGCTGCGCCGGCCGCTGCCGCCCTGACGCTGCCTAAACACCGACAAGGTAATGAACGCACGCGATGCCGCATTTTTGAGCGCATAAGGCTTCACTCAGAACTGCAGAAGTCTCATCTGTTACACCCCCTTTTTGCGTAATACAAGTGTCGATCGTTAATTAAAACTCATGGTGTTCACATTTGCCACTTGAAGTAAAGATCTGAAACTTGATGATTTTTCTTTTATATAGTTATTGAGAAGCCACATCAGCAACTGTAATTTACGACAAGTTAGATAAGTAATTAAAGATAATTGAGGGTCACTGTAGATCATTTTGATAGTTTTTTCTTTTGTGAAACTTAAATTTAACCTAGATTATAGATGTGATATGGCATAGGTCATCCTTCGATCGATTGTTGAACTTGGAAACCCATTTAGGGAATATTCGTTCACATTTTTGTTGAACGCAGTTGGTTTTTACAATCCTGTATTAAAACATTTCCTTTTATCAATAGTGCAATTTATAAACGATGTTTTGTGAGTAGAATAAAATTTCCAGTGGTAAACTTAACTGCTTTTTCGACGTTATTTTACCAGCTAACTAAAAATAGGAAAGCCTTGAACCCTTTCCACTAAATTTAGTTAGTATTAAGATTCTTTTACAGGGAGTGCAGTGGAGCTGACGCTGAGATCATTTAGTATTTGGTTATATCATCGATGGTCTCACTGAACTCTTCTGAATTCTACATGTCATGTGTGGTCTGGCGTCTCCTTACCAGCAACAGGTCCCAGGTTCAAACTAGTTAATTCCATAAAAAACACGCTCAGAGCGTCGTTGCGCGAAAGTGATAGGGAGACACGATATAGAACAAACAGACACCACCATGAATGTTTTGAAAATGGCGACCCTGCCAGGATGGTAAAATACCATGATTGAAGGTCGACCACATGCCTAACTAGATCAGAAAAATACTTGCTGAAAAATTTTTGTAGTAAAAAAAAAGAAAACAATTTTTTTCTTAAAGTTATACATAGTCGAAAACTAGCTGCAGCGATAGATAGTAAAAGTATTCAAGAAAGACATTCTACCAGAGACAATAGCATAATTAAGTTATGAATTTTGAAAATTGTTAGAATTAAGTTTTCTCTCCAATGCAAGCGCGCAGGAGGCGGATACATCGTTGACAAGTTGGTTCTGTCCCAACAAGTAAGTGAATGGATTGTCAGTCTTGGTAGTGTCAAGTCGTGTGAACAAAAAGGTTATGAACGTGTGAGATCGTATGAGCGCATTTTGACGCGAAGTAGGGCGCGTGAATTGCTTTTAAAACAGAAAATAAGGGATGCGGAAAGATTAGCAGTGGCAGATCGAGACCTTGACCGAATTGAGGTAGAGACCCAGCATGAAAATGGACAGAGAATAGAGGACAGTACAAGAAACTATGCAGTATCGCGGGAAGTAGGACAGATAACGAACCATAACGAGCATAATGTACGCCAAGGCACAGAAAACCTAGGTCAGCATACGACAGAGGAGCAGCAAAGTAGAGAGACAGTCGATGAGGATTTTAACTTGCGTCTTGAATACGTAGAACCCACAGTACAAGTAATCAGAGCTCCCTCAGCACAGAGTACAAGGAATGCGAGTAGAAACGTGTCACAGCACAGTTCAAGGTAATCGGTTGCAAACCAACAATTGGGCGAAAACTCAGAGCGTAGGACGTCGGAACAAAACGCAATAGGACCCACGAATCTGGCAGAATTATTACAAGAAATTACGGAAACGATGACAAGGCAAAATAAAGACATAGCGAACCAAATTCAAATTCAGAATACAGAAACCACGAGACAAATGCGTGAGATTAAAGAACAAAACAAAAAAATTCAGTTACACCTATGTCGTATTGAAGACGAGGCAAAAGAATCTCGAGAAGTGATAGGAAACTTAATAACAGGTTACAATCAATTGAGAACAGACATTGACAAGGTACAAGTGGACGTACAAACATTGCGTAATGACACTCAGGACGAGATCAAAACATTACGTAACAACACCCAGGGAGAAGTCAAGAAACTAAAGAAACAGATAAACGAAATTACTAGACAAACAGCAGGTACAGCGCCTGAAATTGTTGAAAACGGTGTGTTACACAAACGTATCACAAAAGCAGCGCTGAAAAGATATGATAACCGCATAGTCAAAATAGAAGCGCAAACGAAGCGAAAATTTCAGAAATTGCGAACAGAGTTGTTGCAAACCATTGGAGAGCGTAGTGAACAGGATCGAACAAGCACAGAGTCTGCAACCACATCCGTATCTGTAACAGCACGGGAGAAACAAGAAATTAACGAAGATATTACGCATTTGCGATTCCAATCACAGGCGGAAAGTAACATACGTGAAATCAGACAGCCTACACCGCGGGTACGTGAAAGTTACAGTGGACAATATCCAATGGATCTACCACAACCGAAAGGAAAGACGAGAGAAATGATCAGAAACAAAAGTGGCGAAGAATCGCGAATTTCATATGGAACTATGACGAAGTACGACAACGACCATTTCCTCACAGTCAGAAAATTTCAACACTTTCGAGAAGGAAACTCATTACATCCACGAACTTTTATTGACCAATTCCGAGTAGGATTACCAGAACACTGGACGCTAGCACACAAATTACACTTTATATGTGCACACATGTCAGGAACAGTCACAGAAATCATGCAACATGTTGCAGCGACATGCCGATCGTACGAAGATTTCAGAGAGAAGTTTCTCTCACGATATTGGTCCAGCGAAGCACAGAACAGAGTGAAGTACGAATTATTACAGAACCCATATTTTGAAAATTCAGGAGAGAAGAGTCCCGTGAAATTTTTCGAAGCAATGGCAAACAAAAATCAATTCTTAGATGTACCATACGGTGACGGAGAGTTGATTAAATTTTGCGTGATGAAGCTACCATTGAAATACCAGCAATCATTAGTAGGTCGCGGAAGCAATGACATCGAAGCATTTAAAGGTATTCTAAGGGAACTAGAGTTCATATTTTCGGAAGATGACGCAAGAAAAAGACGAAGTGCACGTGAAAACGAAAGCAAAAAGCAGTGGAATCCACAAGACACAGTACGAAGAAACAATAATTACGAACGACGTGATAACTTCGCACCAAGAAACGACAATAGATTTCAATAAAGAACCGTTTATAGATTTAGAAGAGAATATGGCAATAACTATAATTCACCCAGGAACGGCAACAACTATTACAGAGGGAATAACGACAACCGGAACGAGTACTGGAGAGCCAATAGACCGACAAATTATCAACAAAGAAACCACTATAAACAAGCTGAACAAGAAAAGCGAATACAGATAGGAGAGGTGGAGGTAGTACCACCAAACCCCGATAAACGTTCGAGTTGACAGCTAAGCGCCCATGCCAAAGAGAATGACGCACCGACCCAGGACAATTGCAGCACCTTAAACAGAGAAGTAAAAATCTTATCACGAGAAGAGAATAAGGAAGAAACAAATCCGCACGGACCAGATGAAAACGAAGACAAGACAATAACAATATCGAGTTGGGACGAAATTAATTGCTAGAATACTGACGAGGAGGATGAATTACCAGAGGCATGCACAACGAATGTAGGAGGAGAGGACGAAGTAATGAGTATTGCAGAGCTATTTGAGATGGAAACCAGGGAAAGCGAGTTCAATGAGGATAATGCACAGTCGACAGAAGTTGAAAATAAGTTACAAGTGGGCACACAACCCAACGTATATAATGAAGGAAGTTATGAAGCGATAATTAGAGCATTTAGATGCGATTATGTGGAAGTAGCGACGAAGAAGGAGAAGATAAACGAGGATGAGGAAAAAGTAGGCGATGTAGAAGAAAGCGTAAATGAAGGAAGAAATAGAGAAGAGGAAATAAAAGAGAGAGAAGTAGCAGTCGAAGCTTATCCTACAGAAAGTTCGAATTAACAAGGGAAATTCCTAAAAAGACTCATGTATGATTCAGTGGAGGATTCGTTGATGCAAGAAGAAGAAGAACAGAAACAACCCTTTCAAATTCAACCAATTGTGAAGGCCATGGTAAAGAATATCCCAGTCAATATTGTAATTGATAGCGGAAGTGAACTGACTGCGATCTCAGAAAATTTATTTATGCAGTGTAATGCCAATGAGGAATTGCCAGTTCTGAAAACACCTAAGATTAAAGTAAGAGGTCCTATTAGAAACAATGCTGCGGAAGTTACGAGACAAACAAGGTTAACTCTTTCGTGCCAAGGTCAAAAGATCGAAGCCAACTTCGTGATTATACCTAAACTAACTATAGATTTAATTATAGGTGCAGATTTTTTAAATGAGAGACGAGCGGTAATAGATATGGGGAAAGGTAGCGTAACATTCGGGAATGTCACACTTCTCTTTGAGCAAAAGCTAAAATTAGAAGAAATACCAGTTATAAACAAACAATTAAGAATGATGCGAGATAAAGAGGATGAAGAATTAGAAAGGTATGCACAAAAGGAGAAATCGCCTCAACTCATGTTAGAAGCCCATAAAGAAATCGAAGAAAAATTGCAAGAAGTTCAAGGTATTTCGGAACACAGTGAAAGGGAATTAGAGGTTATTTTACGAGATAAAGCAGAGGTACATTTACCTAAGACTGGCAGTATTACACACTTTCAGTACAAGTTTGAAGATTAATTTTATTACTGGTAAATAATCAGCACAATATTTTAAGATTATGTTGCAGATAAGATCGTCAGGAGAAAGAAGAATGAAGAGAGGGGAAGGTGGGAAAAAGAAAGTAGTTTCAACAACAACACCAATAGTACGATAGATTAAGGTGAAGGGATAAAGCGTAGGTAGTCTAACAGCATGAAATACTAAAATGCCATACACCATGACACTACACAAAAATAAAATAAAAACGAATTTGAGGATTCTTGAGTAGACGTTAAGACTCCAAATATCTTAGAATTATAACATGGAAAGGGCCCCGAAATTTGTAAAGCTTTTTAAGAAGGCGTATAACAAGTAGATACTAGATATATGTTAGATGATTGTAAGGAAAACTTTTTGTAAGAACCATTGTAAAAACTCCAGCAAGGAAGAGATGCAACGACCCACAAGTTGCAACGCGAGATGTATCAAGAAAGAAAAGGACGTAATTAGCAAGACACGATTCCTACATAGCAGGAGCGTCGAGAGAAGGAAAAGGACAGCGAAAGTAACAGAATGCCCTTGTATCGAAAGTGGGCAATAAATATGCCCGCTAGGAGGAACCCTGCAGGGATGGAACACCGAGCCGCACAGTGACAGACCCCTGCTGAGACGCGGCGGGACGGCGCTGGGACGGCGAACGCCGGAAGGGTCTCCGAGCCCCGAATGAACGGAGCGAGCAAAAAACGGCCGGAAGAGAAGACCTCTTGGGCAAGACACCGCTGGCAAAAAATATGCGTAAAAGTCACACTACTGCTATTAAACAGCACGCTGATGCATGAAACTGAAGAAGAACTTCCACAAAGTAAAAATGACGCGCCCAAACAATTTATCAAACTGTTACTAGGAGGAGAACTTCAAAGCGACTAGTTATCAATAAATATTTCCATATCCTGCCCAGAGAAGAACCAAGAAGCAAGTAAGAAGCAGAGAAAAAGCGGGAAGAACAGAAGTTGAAGATTCGCAAGATTGAGACCAAGAAAGAAGATGGGTGAAGAATAGACGACATACCTTCCCAAATCCCTATCCTATTGTAAACTAGTCGTCTGCGAAGTATTACAACTAAAGACGACCGCATTCAGCGACACATAACGATGACTTTAACGCATACAAAGCCAGTAAACCACGAGATTCTGCACTCACAGCTCCATTCCATTATGGGACCTCCACAACAGCAACACACACTTGCAAAGCCAACAAGGAACGACGAACGAAGCTGTACATCAAATACTTGCCCAGATCCATCTCGCTCAAGTCCATCACCTTCGTGCAAAAACATTCGCCAACCTCATGCTTGAACATTCATAGGATTGTGTGAAAGTGTGAAATCAAATTATGTGTTGTAGGAATTGTGCAAAAGAAACGTGTGAAAAACTAAATAAGTTAAGCACACCAGACAGCTAATAAACTAAAAAAATATCATTCATTGACTATGGACTTAAGTAAAAAATGGACTACCGATAAAAATAAGTCATTAGTTCTGAAATGGACAGTGCATAAAGAAACAATATGTCACTTATTTTCTCCTCATAAAAATGAAAGAATATCTATATTTTACTGATTTTTTCTTTATAAAAACAAAGAATAAAAAATTATCTTGTTGGATGTTTTCCCTTTCTTTAACATTTGTTCCATTTATTAGGATAATACCTCAATACGTGTGTATGTATATTTCTTTGTCAAAGCAATTTTTTTAGCATTTGTTAAATTTGTTAGGATAAGATCTCAATACTTGTGTATGTATATTTCTTTGTCAAAGGATTTCTTGGAAATAATTCTTACTTGTTAGTGTAACAATGTTGAAATGAGTGTCTAGGAACAAAAACATTTTTCTTGCACATGATATTTAGAAAATGTGTTAGGAACAGATTTTACTTAATTACTACATTTATAAAAACAATATATCTAAGAAAATCGATGTGAAAGACTCCTCACTTTCGATAACAAACTTCTTAAAAAACAAACTTCACTCTTAAATAAAGAAAGAAAATAATTAAAAACTAATAATAGTATAAAAATATTCTTCTCTTGTCATTTTTAATTATAATGTGGAAGAATATAAAAATAAAAATTAGTAATACAAACTAGCATAGAACAGAATAACGTGGCTGAACAGTAGGCAACAAAATTTAGATAAATTAGAAGATTTTTTACTGACTTAGACAACAATTCAATCATTGCCTAAATTCAGTGCAAAAATTAAGTTCGAAGGGTGGTGATACGTAAGGTGTCAGGCAAATCCAACACCTTCCATGAAAACCCTGACATAATAAGCAAATCTACAAGTATGTCACATAGCTCCGAATAAATCGTGACATTAAATTAACCATAGTAATACGAGTAACTAGTGAGCAAATGGAATACCACAGACTAACACAAGAATGCCTAAATGCATGTCGTACCTTCCCACCGTGAGGCAGACGCAGTTCCGAGGGGAGAAACGAGGACAGAAGCCGAGAGCAGAACCGTGTTGAGCTAGAAGGCCCTACGATAAGAAACGGACGGCCCACCCTACCTGTACAACTACCACGCGCACGTTTTAGCGTGAGACTGTTTCGCGTCTCAGGTATGTCAAGGACCACCCCCAGCCCATGTTAAAAGCTAGAGCCCTCCAGAAAAGCAGTATAGATCTTACGATAACACAAAAAGGGCCACTACCACCCGCAAGTTTTAGCGTGAGACTTTTTCGCGTGTCTGTTACATTAGGACAATCCTCCAACCCATGTTAAAAGATAGAGCCCTCCAGAAGAACAGTATAGATCTCACGATAACGCTAAAGGGACCACACAAGCTGCAGGTTTTAGCGTGAGACTTTTTAGCGTCTCTGTTACGTTGCAAACTTTAAAAACATTGCCCCACCACGAAAAGTATAACGTTTCTCATTGGATTGACAGAATTTTTGTAGGCGGAGCTTAAGGTTAACATTGAGACCCTGATTGGTCAGATGAAAATATAGCCAGATAGTTTTTTTTAACTAACTTCGGTAAATTGTAGTAAGGAGAAGTTAGAGAGTTGGTTCCGAGACGGCGAGCTCGATGGCTGCTGCGCCGGCCGCTGCCGCCCTGACGCTGCCTAAACACCGACAAGGTAATGAACGCACGCGATGCCGCATTTTTGAGCGCATAAGGCTTCACTCAGAACTGCAGAAGTCTCATCTGTTACACCCCCTTTTTGCGTAATACAAGTGTCGATCGTTAATTAAAACTCATGGTGTTCACATTTGCCACTTGAAGTAAAGATCTGAAACTTGATGATTTTTCTTTTATATAGTTATTGAGAAGCCACATCAGCAACTGTAATTTGCGACAAGTTAGATAAGTAATTAAAGATAATTGAGGGTCACTGTAGATCATTTTGATAGTTTTTTCTTTTGTGAAACTTAAATTTAACCTAGATTATAGATGTGATATGGCATAGGTCATCCTTCGATCGATTGTTGAACTTGGAAACCCATTTAGGGAATATTCGTTCACATTTTTGTTGAACGCAGTTGGTTTTTACAATCCTGTATTAAAACATTTCCTTTTATCAATAGTGCAATTTATAAACGATGTTTTGTGAGTAGAATAAAATTTCCAGTGGTAAACTTAACTGCTTTTTCGACGTTATTTTACCAGCTAACTAAAAATAGGAAAGCCTTGAACCCTTTCCACTAAAGTTAGTTAGTATTAAGATTCTTTTACAGGGAGTGCAGTGGAGCTGACGCTGAGATCATTTAGTATTTGGTTATATCATCGATGGTCTCACTGAACTCTTCTGAATTCTACATGTCATGTGTGGTCAAACTAGTTAATTCCCTAAAAAACACGCTCAGAGCGTCGTTGCGCGAAAGTGGTTGGGAGACACGATATAGAACAAAAAGACACCACCATGAATGTTTAGATGCGCATCTGCGATAAACGCTGTTTCCAGATGGCCCAGTGGTTAGCGCAGTTCCTTAGTAAACAGGAGATCTTGGGCTGGAGGTAAAGTCCGACACATATACTGACTCGTCGCCTCTTCGCCGATCCGCATAAAGTCCCGATGCAGCTGGTGTCGTTAGTACCTTTCCTTTCCTTTCTCGCCCTCACCCCTGAATCCTCCCCAATGGACAATTGCTTACAGTAGAGGTTCAACAACGCTCTGCCGACTTTCAATAGGGTCTACACCGGTGGATCACGTTATGTCTACCGCGGTCGAAAATCGCAGATGTGTCTTTAATCCCCACTGCTGCTCCTAGTATCCAGGCAACGAGGTCTTCTTCTGATTCAAAAGTAGTTTTGTAAATAAGGTTGCACATACCTCGTCACATTCCAAAGGGGTCGAATCAAGGACTCGAGTAGGCTATGGTACGGAGCACAACCACCAATACACTACTGGCCATTAAAATTGCTACACCAAGAAGAAATGCAGGTGATAAACGGGTATTAAATGGACAAATCTATTATACCAGAAATGACATGTGATTACATTTTCACGCAATTTGGGAGCATAGATACTGAGAAATCAGTGCCCAGAACAACCACCTCCGGCCGTAATAACGGCCTTGATACGCCTGGGCGTTGAGTCAAACAGAGCTTGGATGGCGTGTACAGGTACAGCTGCCCATGCAGCTTCAACACGATACCACAGTTCATCACGAGTAGTGACTGGCGTATTGTGACGAGCCAGTTGCTCGGCCACCATTGACCAGACGTATCCATTTGGTGAGAGATCAGGACAATGTGCTGACCAGTACAGCAGCCGAACATTATCTGTATCCAGAAAGGACCGTAAAGGACCTGCAAATGCGGTTGTGCATTATCCTGCTGAAATGTAGGGTTTCGCAGGGATTGAATGAAGGGTAGAGCTACGGGTCGTAAAACATCTGAAATGTAACATCCACTGTTCAAAGTGCCGTCAATGCGAACAAGACGTGACCGAGACGTGTAACCAATGCCACTCCATACCATCACGCCGGCTGATACGCCAGTATGGCGATGACGAATACACGCTTCTAATGTGCGTTCACCGCGATGTAACCAAACACGGATGCTACCATCATGATGCTGTAAACAGAACCTGGATTCATCCAAAAAAATGACGTTTTACCATTCGTCCACCCAGGTTCGTCATTGATTGCACCATCGCAGGCGCTCCTGTCTGTGATGCAGCGTCAAGGGTAGCCGCAGGCATGTTCTCCGAACCGATAGTCCATGCTGCTGCAAACGTCGTCGAACTGTTCGTGCATATGGTTGTTGTCTTGAAAACGTCCCCATCTGTTGACTCAGGGATCGAGACGTTGCTGCACGATCCGCTGCAGCCATGCATATAAGATGCCTGTCATCTCGACTGCTAGTGATACGAGGCCGTTGGGATCCAGCACGGCGTTCCGTATTACCCTCCTGGCCCATCGATTCAATATTCTGCTAACAGTCATTGGATCTCGAACAACGCGAGCAGCAAATTCGCGATACGATAAACTGCAATCGTGATAGGCCACAATCCGACCTTAATCAAGCCGAAAACGTGATGGTAAAGCATTTCTCCTTCTTACACGAGGCATCACAACAACGTTTCACGAGGCAACGCCGGTCAACTGCTGTTTGTATATGAGAAATCGGTTGGAAAATTTCCTCATGTCAGCACGTTGCAGGTGTCGCCACCGGTGCCAACCTTGTGTGAATGCTCAGAAAAGCTAATCATTTGCATATCACAGCATCTTCTTCCTGTCGGCTAAATTTCGTGTCTGCAGCACGTCACTTTCGTGGTGTAGCAATTTTAACGGCCAGTAGTGTAAACTTTTCTAGAAAGTGTCGGTTCAAGAATCGACGCACAGGAAGACTGAGATATACTTGTGCCCCGTCACGCAGGAAACACTTGCGCTGTCTTCTAGCGAGTGGCATGTCATCAATCAACTCCGACAGTGCTGTGCAGAGCTAACTGTAACAGGGCCGCTTACTCAGAGATAAAATACCGGTATAGGTTTTAAATGGGCGTCTTTTGCTATCGCTAGGTAGAGGTGGACCAAGTATGAAGAAAACTTTGACATGGCCTAGGTAAGACAGTGACCGTGACGTGGCATAGATTGGAGATATGGCCCAGTTAAACTGTCACCTACACTCTGTAGGAATCAGCATGGGTTTCGAAAAAGACGATCGTGTGAAACCCAGCTCTCGCTATTCGTCCACGAGACTCAGAGGGCCATAGACACGGGTTCCCAGGCAGATGCCGTGCTTCTTGACTTCCGCAAGGCGTTCAATACAGTTCCCCACAGTCGTTTAATGAACAAAGTAAGAGCATATGGACTATCAGACCAATTGTGTGATTGGATTGAAGAGTTCCTAGATAACAGAACGCAGCATATCATTGTCAATGGAGAGAAGTCTTCCGAAGTAAGAGATTTCTAGTGTGCCGCAGGGGAGTGTCATAGGACAGTTGCTATTCACAATATACATAAATGATCTTGTGGATGACATCGGAAGTTCACTAAAGTTTTTTTGCGGATGATGCTGTGGTATATCGAGAGGTTGTAACAATGGAAAATTGTACTGAAATGCAAGAGGATCTGCAGCGAATTGACGCATGGTGCAGGGAATGGCAACTGAATCTCAATATAGACAAGTGTAATGTGCTGCGAATACATACAAAGAAAGATTCCTTATCATTTAGCTACAATATAGCAGATCAGCAACTGGAAGCAGTTAATTCCATAAATTATCTGGGAGTACGCATTAGGAGTGATTTAAAATGAATGATCATATAAAGTTGATCGTCGGTAAAGCCAGACTGGGATTCATTGGAAGAATCCTAAGGAAATGAAGTCCGAAAACAAAGGAAGTAGGTTACTGTATACTTGTTCGCCCACTGCTTGAATACTGCTCAGCAGTGTGGGATCCGTAAAATATAGGTTTGATAGAAGAGATAGAGTAGATCCAACGGAGAGCAGCGCGCTTCGTTACAGGATCATTTAGTAATCGCGAAAGCGTTACGGAGATGATAGATAAAGTCCAGTGGAAGACTCCGCAGGAGAGACAGTAGCTCGTTACGGGTTTTTGTTGAAGTTTCGAGAACATACCTTCACCGAGGAGTCAAGTAGTATATTGCTCCCTCCAACGTATATCTCGCGAAGACACCATGATGATAAACTCAGAGAGATTAGAGCGCACACAGAGGCATACGGACAATCCTTCTTTCCACGAACTATACGAGCCTGGAATAGAAGGGAGAACCGATAGAGGTACTCAAGGTACCCTCCGCCACACACCGTCAGGTGCTTGATGAGTATGGATGTAGATGTAGATGAACTGTTTTGATATCCTCCTCGAATACGACCTGATGCGGATCGCAAACACTGGGGCAGTTCACAGGAAGAGGTCGCGCCAGCTCCTAATGTGCGGTCTTCTGTACACAGGAAGCACATGTTTACAAAATTCTACCTGTAAACCGGAGTCGACCATTCGCCTTCCCAACCACAGTCCTCGCAGGCTCGTTCCATTTCATATCACTCTGCAACGTATTGCCTGAACATGTAAACCACGTGACGTCAAGCAGGACACTAGTGCTGCATCCAAATATTACGGGTGTGCTTTCCCTGTTCATCCGCATTAAGTTACTACTTTCGCAGCTAGCTGCTATTCATCACATTTACTAAACATTCCGTCTATATCATCTTGTATCCTCCTATAGTCACTCAACGACGACACCTTCCCATACACCACAGCATTACCAGACTGCTGCCCCCCTCGTCTGTTAGATAATATACGTATACTGAAAATTAGGTTTCTCTGCGGAAAGGGAAGCGTTAAGTGATAGTTATTCACTCTTGATATTTTTGACGATTTACATTTGGATTAACTAAGGTATTATGAGATAAGGGAAAGTCGGGGGAGAGTGAACGGTTAAGTGGAATTTATTACTCAGAAATATTCAAATCTTCAGCATTCTTCTGTAGCACCACATTTCGAAAGCTCCTATTCTCTTCCTGTCCAAACTATTTATCGTCCATGTTTCACTTCCATACATGGCTTCACTCCATACAAATACTTCCAAAATGGTTCAAATGGCTCTGAGCATTATGGGACTTAACATCTATAGTCATCAGTCCCCTAGAACTTAGAACGACTTAAACCTAACTAACCTAAGGGCATCACACAACACCCAGCCATCACGAGGCAGAGAAGATCCCTGACCCCGCCGGGAATCTAACCCGTGAAAAATACTTCCAGAAACGACTTCCTGACACTTAAATCTGTACTCGATGTTATACAAATTTCTCTTCTTCACAAACGCTTTTCTTGCCATTGCCAGTGTACGTTTTATATCCTGTCTACTTCGACCATCGTCAGTTATTTTGCTCCCAAAATAGCAAAACTCCTTAACTACTTTAAGTGTCTCATTTCCTAATCTAATTTCCTCAGAATCACCCGACGTAATTCGACTACATTCCATTATCCTCGTTTTCCTTTTGTGTGTATGACTGTTGAAGTGTGCCGTGAGGTACCGTATTATCTTCCCACTTGGCGCCATGCGCTTGCGAAGTGGGTAGGATGAGATCAGCACATCGCTCTCCGAGCTGTCGTCGGGTTTCCTAACTTCGGAGCAGCCACATCAAGTACCTCTTCATCTGGCATCACGAGGTGGATCCCATTTGATTGCTCCGACCAAGAAATATTTCCTGACAGTGGCGCAAGTTGAACCTGGATCATTCACACGGGGGTCAGCCTGGTTGACCACTCTTCTACGAAGGACGCACGCATAAAGTCAGTTTAAATACATAAAGCAGTACAACGAACTAGAAAGTTACAAAGATGTGCGACTCCAAGTCCCATGTGTTAATTATGTGCAGTGGCTGGGGAATTGTGAGACTGAGAAGCCAAGTTTTTGTTAAATATACACAGTAAAAGTACTCACCACTTAAACTACCTGGAAATTTCTGTTAGGAAATTAGAATACTGACATGTATTTAAACTGTAGCATGGGATGTCTACCCACTTTCTGTTTCATATTTAAAAACATTTTTAAGCATGTTCGTTTCCTGAACGAGTAGTCATCACCAACAAAGCCTTGGGGTGCCTTCTCCAGTCAAGCAGGTTTATTCCAGGCAGAGCAGCCAATACACCTGTACCTCATTTTTTCGTCTTCACTCACTTCTCTGCAGGTGCAACTCATTAAGCTCTTCACTATGTGTAGATAGTTGTTTCAAAACGGTAATAAACGTTTTGTCATAATGATGATATTGGAAACATCCGGTTCTCCCATGGCTCTGTTGTTCCCTACCTACATTTGGTCTTTTTTTGTTGCTGCTCATAAAAAGCACATACATACAGTTCTCCCATTCTTTATTTCCAATCCAGTACGTTGTTTGTTTTCGTTTCTTGGATTTCAGCTTCATTCGGCTTATTTTTCATGGAGGTGCTCACCTGTTCTCTTTCTGAACCGCCATTACCGCAGATCTTGTGGGCGTACAAGCTGGGGCAGGAGATTAGAGCGGCAGTTTCCCGCCGCAGAGCACGTGGCTGGCGGTTGCTAGGGGGCCGTGGAGAGCGGCTAGCGTCTATGCGGCCTGAAGAAACCCGAGTGGCCGCTCGGCAGGGGCGCACATGGCAGTGTTTGGGCTCTTGGAGAAATTTATGAGCCACAGAAAAACTGGTACTAACAAAACTAAGAGTGACACGGAGGTGCGAGTTGGCACTCATAGACAAAAAATATGTAAAGCTAAATTATCTAGACGCGCTACAGAAATATATAATAGGTTAAAAGTTATTGTTGTTTTAATGATTGTAAATTTATGAGAGTTCAAAAGCTAATATCTCGGCATTGCTTTGGCCGATTAATATGAACAATGTGTCTACGGAAGCAGCTAATAGAGCTGCGACGAGTAATGGTAGCCGATTTAGCAGAGTGTGTACCATTTTTGAATGAGAGGTCGGAATATGGAATTTGATAGACAGAAACTGTACTTTTGGCAATAAATAAAGAAGCAAAACTGGCGCAGCATTCGAAAGTTAAAGAGGCAGATGAGTAACTAGGTATGTATTTTTGTTCGTTTATTTATCTACATATATACTGCGTTAGCCACCAAGTGGTGTGTGGCGGAGGGCACAATTTGCGCAAAATCATATTCCCCCTCTGTTCCATTCGTGGATCGCCCGAGGGAAAAGCGACTGTCTGAACGCCTCAGTCAGAGCTCTTATTTCCCTTATCTTTGAATGGCGATCATTGCGCGATTTGAAAGTTGGTGTTAATAACATTTGCTCTACATTCTTGGTGAAGACCGGATTTCGGAATTTAGTGAGAAGCCCCTTCTGTTTAGCGCGCGTCTATCTGCAAGTGTGTCCCACTTCAAACTTACTATGAGATTTGCAACGCTCTCGCGATGGCTAAATATACCAGCCACGAATCTTGCCGCTCTTCTTTGGACCTTCTTAACCTCTTGAATCAGACCCAACTAGTAAGGGCCCCATACAGACGTACTCCAAGACTGGACGAACTAATGTATTGTAAGCTACTTCCTTTGTTGAAGGACTGCATCGCTTCAGGATTCTACCAATAAACCGCAATCTAGAGTTCGCCTTACCCGTTACTTGCGTAATCTGATCATTCCATTTGAGATCATTTCGAATAGTTACACCCAGACACTTGACGGACGTTACCGCTTGCAAAGACTGGGCATTTATTTTGTACTTGTACATTAGTGGGGATTTTCACCTTGTTATACGCAGTAGTTTCACTTATAAATAATGAGAGATAACTGCCAGTCATTACACCACGCATTTATTTTCTGCAAATCCTCACTGATTAGTTCACAACATTCGTGTGATACTACTTTACTGTAGACTACAGCATCATCGGAAAACAGTCTAAGGGCCCTGTCAATAGCATCACTCAGATCCTTTATGTAAATCGTAAAAAGCAGAGGACCTATTACGCTGCCCTGGGGTATACCTGAAGTTACGCTTGTTTCTTTTGAAGTCATCCCGTTCAGTACGACATACTGCTCCCTGTCTTTTATAAAACGTTCTATCCAACCGCATATGTGATTGGATAGACCGTAAGCGCGCACTTTTTGTAGCAAGCGACAGTGAGGAACTGAGTCGAACGCCTTTCGAGAAATCTGGCATCAGCCTGGGAGCCGGTATCTAGAGCGTGTTGTATATCACGCACAAAGACGGCCAGCTGTGTCTCGCATGACCGCTGTTTCCTAAAACCGTGCTGGTTTCTGCAGGTGAGTTTCTCAGAGTCTAGAATGGTCATTTTGTCTGAACACAAAATATGTTACATGATTCTACAGCAAATCGATTTCAGTGAAATTGCCCGGTAATTATGTGTATCCGATTTGCTACTCTTTTTATAGATTGCTATGACCTGGGCCTTCTTCCAGTCCCGTGGAACTTTCGGCTGTTCCAATGATCTCCTATAGATGATGGATAAGAATAGTGCTATATTTGTAGCATAGTCAACATAAAATCTTATATGGATACCGTCTGGGCCAGATGCCTTCCTGGCGTCTAAAGATCTTAATTGTTTTACAATCCCAGATACATTAAACTCTATGTTCAGTATCAAAAAATGCGGGAAAATCAATGTAACACCACAAGAACATTATTTGTGAAAAAACGGTGGCAGATACAGAAAACTGGACTTTGAATTGTTATTTTCCGGAAATTTTCCATGTTTGTGAATTTATCATATGTGTTTTTGTGTTTAGTTTTAGAATAGTCGTAATTCTTTTCTCAAACATTTTCAGTTAGGCAGTCGTTTCGAGGGTGCATAGGGCGGCCATCTCTGTTTGGACAGTGGGTCCTGAGAGCCGGACGAGGCGCGCATCTGGCGGTAGTAGTGGGTTGGCAGCCACGATTGAGAGCCACCAAGTGGAGCGCAATACAGTGGTTTAGGCCAGCAGGCAAGAGGGTATTTTGTGATTTGTGATCATACCGTCGAGTGGTCCGATTGCAACTTATGAATTTTATAGTGGAGTGTTGCAGCATCCGTTATTGAAGGCCGCCCTTAACGTAAAAGCCCCTCGGACTGCATTTTAAGTGATTATTGAATATACTGATGAAAAATAAACTACTTGTTCAAATTATAAATCAACGTGAGTGACTCAATTTCTTAAATTTCACCGCAATACCTGCCTGCTTTCTTTTGTTACATTTTATTTCAACACCCTACGACAAAAAATGTAACCAAACATTCAGGCCAGCTACATCTTTGGGCCGCTCTATTAAGCTGAGCGTAATATATATATATATATATTCGTCACAGCACGTGGGGGCTCGAGCCTGACTGCTCCAATATTCAAACTTCAACGTATTGTGCCCAGTACAGCCGTAATCTCCATTACGTATTGGTTGACTCACTTTCTTCGATTTACTCTCAGTCCATATTCTGTACTCATTAGAGTCTTCATTCCACTCAGCAGATCACGTAATTCTTCTGCGCTTTCAATCATGCAAGCAATATCACCGGCCAATCGTATCATTGATATCCTTTCACCCTGAGTTTTAATTCCACTGCCGACCCTTTCTTTTATTTCCATAATTGCTTCTTCGATGTACAGATTGAATAGTGTGGGGAAAAGACTACATCCCTGTGCCGGCCGCGGTGGTCTCGCGGTTCTAGGCGCGCAGTCCGGAACCGTGCGACTGCTACGGTCGCAGGTTCGAATCCTGCCTCGGGCATGGATGTGTGTGATGTCCTTAGGTTAGTTAGGTTTAATTAGTTCTAAGTTCTAGGCGACTAATGACCTCAGAAGTTAAGTCGCATAGTGCTCAGAGCCATTTTGAACTACATCCCTGTCTTACACGCTTTTTAATTCGACCACTTTGTTCTTGGTGCTACTTACTTATTGTTTCCTCTCGCCCTTTGTGCTTACTGTATATTACCCGTCTCTCCCTATAGCTTACCTCTATTTTTCCGAGAATTTTGGAAATTTACCGTTTTAAATGGTCGAACGCTTTTTTCACGTCGACAATTAATATGAACGTGTTTTGACTCTTGTTTAATCTTGCTCCACTATCAATCGTAACATCA
This sequence comes from Schistocerca gregaria, assembly GCF_023897955.1. Lineage (NCBI taxonomy): Eukaryota > Metazoa > Arthropoda > Insecta > Orthoptera > Acrididae > Schistocerca > Schistocerca gregaria. The sequence continues at coordinate 572,050,016 of NC_064925.1, forward strand.
GAATCGCCTCTCTGGTGTCTTTACCTTTCCTGAAGCCAAACTGATCGTCATCTACCACATCCTTAATTTTCTTTTGCATTCTTCTGTCTGTTATTGTTGTCATCAACGTGAACGCATGAGTTGTTAAGCTGATTCAGCGATAATTCTCTTGCTTGTCGGCTCTTTGCAGTGTTCGGAGTTCTGTGGATGAAGTTTTTCCGTAAGTCAGTTGGTATGTCGCCATTATCATACATTCGACACACCAACTTGAACAATTGTTCTGGTGCCACTTCCACCAATGATTTTAGAAATTCTGATGGGATGTTATCTGTCCCTTCTTCTATCACATCAGACAAACCTTCCCCCTCATAGAGGCCTTCAATGAACTCTTTCCACCTATCCGCTTCCTCCTCCGCATTCAACAACGGAATTCCGGTTGCACTCTTAATGTTACCATCCTTGTTTTAATTTAATCGAAGGTTGTTTTGATTTTCCTATATGTTGAGGCTGCAATTCCGCCAATCATTCCGGTTTTGATTTTTCATGCAGCCATTTCGTCGAAGCTTCCCTGCAATTCCTATTTGTATCATTCCTTAGTGACTTTATTTTCGTGTTCCCGAATTCCCCTGAACATTTTTGTACTTTCTTCTTTCATCGATTACCTGAAGTTTATCTTCTGTTAGCTATGGTTTCTTTGCTGTTACCTTCTTTGTACCTATGTTTTTCCTTCCAGTTTCTGTGATTGCCGTGTTTAGTGACGTTAATTCATCTTGAACTGTACTGCCTACTGTAGTATGCCTTACTCCTGTATCTACAGGTATAGATAACTTCAAGCGTATCCCGTCACTCCTTAGTTCTTCCGTATTCCACTTCTTTGCGTATGGATTCTTCTTGACTAATCTCTTAAACTTCAGCCTACTCTTCATCACTACTACATTCTGCTCTTGGGTACACCTTACAATCCAGTATCTGATTTCGGAATCTCTGTCTGGCCATGATGTAATCTAGCTGAAATCTTGGCATATCATCTGTCTTTTCCAAGTATACTTCCTCCTTTCGTAATTCGTGAACAGAGAATTCCCTATTAATAGCTGAAATTTATTACACAATTCAATTAGTCCTTCTCTTCTCTAATTCCTTGTCCACATGCCATATTCCCCTGTAACCATTTATTCTACTCCTTCCCCTATCTTTTCAACATCCTCATATTCTTTCCCTATGTCCTCATCTTCAGCTTACAACGACGACATATATACCTGAACTATCGTTGTCGGTGTTGGTTTGCTATCGATTCTGATACGAAGAGCCCCATCACCCAACTATCCATAGTAGTACTCTCTCTCACCTACCTTCCTGTTCTTAACAAATCCTACTCCCGTCATAGCATTTTCTGCTGCCGATGATATTACCCTATATTCATCTGACTATAAATCCTTGTCTTTTTTCCATTTCATTTCACCGACCCTCACTGTATCTACAATGAGCATTATCATTTCCCTTTTGAGATTTCCTAGCTTCCCTGCCATGTTCAAACTTTCGATATTCCACGTCGCAACTCGTAGAACGTTAGCCTTTCGTTGGTTATTCATTCTTTTCCTCATGGTCACCTCCTCATATGGCACTCCCCTCCCGGAGAACCGAATAGAGGACTACTCTGGAATCTTTTTCCAATGAAGAGATCGTCGCGACACCCTTTAGTTACACGCTACATGAACTGTGGAAGCACATTGTGTCTATAACGCAGTGATTCCCACTGCCTTCTGCACTCATATGCCGTTGATCATTGCTGATTCTCACAACTTCAGAGGCAGTTTCGCATCCCAAGGAAAATAGCGTGTCCTGAACATCTTTCTGCACCTCCGCCCTCTTTGACAAGGCCGTTGGCTGAATGCGGGTGACTTCTGTATGCCCCAGTCGTAGTCCACCATTGCTGTTTAATTTTATTCCAGATATAAACAGAAGCGGGACTCGAACACAGGAGCTACGATATTTTGGCTACTAATCAAACTTCATTAACGACTGTCAAAGAATGGCGGAGAGATTTGTGAAGAAGACTCTGGAGTCGTCGATGACTTGAACTGTGAATTGCTGGTAGAGAAACGCTGTGTAATGTCGTACAACGATCTGAAACACATACTAGCAGAAGGTGTTCCTTAACTCAGTTGAATTTTCATCCCATTTTCGGTTTTAAATTGACTATACTTAAGGTACATGGTCTAATGTAAGTTTCTGCATGCATAATAACTATATTCTCGATGTTGAATTGTCTACCGACACTCCGAAGTAATATACTTCATCAGATAGATTTGAAGTTCGAGATCCACTTCGTAATTTAATTCGAATGGAAGAGATTTTTTTCGAAGCTGTACACCAGCACTGAAATGGATAATACAAGCATGAACCAGTCCATAGACACAGAGATAGGTGTCTGTATTTTATATCACGTTTCATAGCAGAATGAACTTTGAGCGTGTAACTTGTGCTTACTGTCATGGAGTGACAGTCAAGTTAAGATTTTTGGCCACAGGCGAAAAATTCCAAATGCAGTATTTATAACATATAACATTGACTTTTGAAAGAATACGTCTATTAAGTTATTAACAAGGACCCAGAAACTTTTAGAAAAGAGCATGTGCAAAAAAAAAAAAGTATAATTTCATGCTATGACGTCACCAGCTCCTCGCTTACTTGCGTGTGACGGCTTAAGACTCAGAGACAACCGAGCAAAGCCAGCAGTGTGACCACCACTGAAATAGGCAAAGACCAAACCATCATCGGGCAAGGTGATGCCGAGTGTCGCTTTTTTATTGTTTTCTTTTGGGCTGCCGTAGTGTGCTACTAACTATTATCGTAAGAGAACAAAGCTATAGGAACATACTACCGAGATCTCTTGAAGTGGTTACTAGAGACAGTCAGCGGAAGCCGGGATTTGTCCAAAGGGGTGTTTTGCTGCACGACACCGGGCCAGGTTACGCTGCGTAGAACATAGTCACGAATGGTGCTTCTAGGGCATCCAAATATGTCTCTCATAACCCGCGTGCTCCTCACGTAATACTTGGTGACTTCTTCTTTTCTCAGATGAAGAAACAATTGCGTGGTAGGCAATTCCAGAGGATGGAACGTCTCTTGTACAGCCAGAGTACAACCAAGACTCCTGCATCCTGTACATCGTTGAGAAATATGTAACGCATTGAAGGTTTACGCATAGAGAATAGCTAACACCATTATCAAGTTTCGAGATCAGAGTTTGATCTTGTCGAAGTAATAATTGGAACCTTATGGCTACTCGCAGTGCAGTGTCACGTCTTCGGACGATAACATAGGCTTGTGGTGTTGCACTCAAGATGGAAGTGGCCGATTCCGTAGCTTGTGGAGGAAGAGATTTTCACGACGGTGTTTCGGTGGAAAGATGAAGAGACGTGGTAAGTTCAAGTTCCTGGTTCACTCACTTTGTCGCAGTCTCCTGTGTGAAATCCTAACACTCTTAGAGCCGTATAGATTGAGAGACCACCTTAGGGCTTTCCGACAGTATTAAGCTATGTACTGGCTCCTGGCTTCCCTTCTCCCTTCCATTCAGGCATAACATAAAAACACAACAATAAACCGCATAATCACTTGGTTCAAATGGCTCTGAGCCCTATGGGACTTAGAGGTCATCAGTCCCCTAGACATAGAACTACTTAAACCTTTCTAACCTAAAGACATCACACACATCCATGCCCGAGGCAGGATTCGAACCTGCAACCGTAGCAGTCGCGCGGTTCCACACTGAAGCGCCTAGAACCCTCCATAATCACTTACTACAGTAAGTCACATGAGAGAGGAAGACACTTGGCACATCGTAACAAGCCGAGGAAAGTTACCGGAAGTCTCCTTCAGTGCTCTGTCCACCAGTAACGGAGACCCACATCTGACCCCAAAGTCATTTCGAAGACTGGCTTTGAGTTTGTTACACTACGCCCCATTTCAATGTTAGCAGAAGAATATATCATAAAACATAAATCATATGGCGAGGGCCTTATGTTAAACATGTTGCCGTGGGAAACGGCGGCTACAAGTAATCTTAGTTGGTTTCATTATAGATGGCACAACGTTGCGAAGATGAGGTAAAACTCCTGAATTAAAATTCAATTTTTTACCAAATGAAACGCTATTTAACAATACCGTAACATCTTCTTCCAAATGCTAGCGAGTGGTTCAAAATGAGCATATATCACAAGGGGGCGTGATTCGCCTGCGCGAGCGAAATTGAGCGAGCGAAGAAAAGTATGAAAATAGGAATGTGACGGGGCTTCGTAACGAGACAGGATAACGAGAGGACGTGTAGTAGTGTGCACAATCAAACAGCCATGTTAGCCGCTATATTGTATAACTTGTGTTTTTGGAGATTCACAAGCTCTATGCAATATTAATGTGGAGTTTAGTAACGTCCATAATACAGGTCTGCTGCTTTTCAAAGTTAATTGCGCGTATTTTTATCAAAGGTTTCTGTGATAACCTTTATATATACTTCAAGCTTTTATAGGACTTCGAAAAACTGTATGTCGACATTTGCCGCAGAACCTCCTTCAATAACACGGTCAAAAGCATAGAGAAAGTTTCCTCTGCTAAAACGAACTCATTTCACTCGCTGATAATCATCGAATGACCAAAAGCGAATGGCAGTGTTCCATTTCTAGAACATCCTATATACACTCCTGGAAAATGAAATACGAACACCGTGAATTCATTGTCCCAGGAAGGGGAAACTTTATTGACACATTCCTGGGGTCAGATACATCACATGATCACACTGACAGAACCACAGGCCCATAGACACAAGCAATAGAGAATGCACAATGTCGGCACTAATACAGTGTATATCCACCTTTCGCAGCAATGCAGGCTGCTATTCTCCCATGGAGACGATCGTAGAGATGCTGGATGTAGTCCTGTGGAACGGCTTGCCATGCCATTTCCACCTGGGGCCTCAGTTGGACCAGCGTTCGTGCTGGACGTGCACACCGCGTGAGACGACGCTTCATCCAGTCCCAAACATGCTCAATGGGGGACAGATCCGGAGATATTGCTGGCCAGGGTAGTTGACTTACACCTTCTAGAGCACGTTGGGTGGCACGGGATACATGCGGACGTGCATTGTCCTGTTGGAACAGCAAGTTCCCTTGCCGGTCTAGGAATGGTAGAACGATGGGTTCGATGACGGTTTGGATGTACCGTGCACTATTCAGTGTCCCCTCGACGATCACCAGAGGTGTACAGCCAGTGTAGGAGATCGCTCCCACACCATGATGCCGGGTGTTGACCCTGTGTGCCTCAGTCGTATGCAGTCCTGATTGTGGCGCTCACCTACACGGCGCCAAACACGCATACGACCATCATTGGCACCAAGGCAGAAGCGACTCTCATCGCTGAAGACGACACGTCTCCATTCGTCCCTCCATTCACGCCTGTCGCCACACCACTGGAGGCGGGCTGCACGATGTTGGGGCGTGAGCGGAAGACGGCCTAACGGTGTGCGGGACCGTAGCCCAGCTTCATGGAGATGGTTGCGAATGGTCCTCGCCGATACCCCAGGAGCAACAGTGTCCCTAATTTGCTGGGAAGTGGCGGTGCGGTCCCCTACGGCACTGCGTAGGATCCTACGGTCTTGGCGTGCATCCGTGCGTCGCTGCGATCAGGTCCCAGGTCGACGGGCACGTGCACCTTCCGCCGACCACTGGCGACAACATCGATGTACTGTGGAGACCTCACGCCCCACGTGTTGAGCAATTCGGCGGTACGTCCACCCGGCTTCCCGCATGCCCACTATACGCCCTCGCTCAAAGTCCGTCAACTGCACATACGGTTCACGTCCACGCTGTCGCGGCATGCTACCAGTGTTAAAGACTGCGATGGAGCTCCGTATGCCACGGGAAACTGGCTGACACTGACGGCGGCGGTGACAAATGCTGCGCAGCTAGTGCCATTCGACGGCCAACACCGCGGTTCCTGGTGTGTCCGCTGTGCCGTGCGTGTGATCATTGCTTGTACAGCCCTCTCGCAGTGTCCGGAGCAAGTATGGTGGGTCTGACACACCGGTGTCAATGTGTTCTTTTTTCCATTTCCAGGAGTGTAAGTTTTCTTTCCTTTACATTTTAAAAATTTTACAGGCAAGCGTCTGAGCCGGTAGCTGCTTCTACCACGAGAGTAGCTTGTCTACGTGTACGAAATTAGGTATGCTATGGAAGTAGTCGTCGCCGATAGAGATAGTTTCCTTCACAGACATACAAACAGAGACACTACACACACTAGATCAATGACACCGAGATTAATATTACCGGCTGAAAAAACATTAATGTCTTCATTTGAGCAGTAAAATGCAGTAAAGTGCGTACAATTACTCTATGCTGAAAATTAATTTTTGTCAGTGCTGTAACACGCCCAGCAGATAAATAAATTTGATCATGAAGACATGATATAGTATGTCTCAATCATGTCTGCACATGAATTGGAGCAGCAGATAGTGATCTGTTTATGGGAAATGGATTTTAGATTAAAGGGTCATGCCGTCAAGACAATGAGACTTGGGAGAAATCAAGGGATCGCATTACGTAAAGGCGTGGTACGACCGCCATAGGTGAAGCGCACCCATTTTGTCTTTTGCCTGTATCCGTCGTAGCCACGTTCTCTGTGCCTCGCATGATGTCATAACGGCGATTATCGTCAATAATGGAAAACACACCAGACTCCATTTTCTCCGTAAATGACTCACTGGAAACCTAAGTTAAATGTTTCATAGAACAGCGTTTCACCTTGTGCGAAACTGATGGAATCATACGGGTCAAAGGATACTGTGTTGTCCACTTTATAGCAGCCCTCATGGTTGAACACCACAAAGAACAAACTCCAATGAGTCGGGTTTTCACTCCACTACATACTAAGTCTGCTTACGAAATCCCGATGAGACGGATATTTTCACCATTGGATATTGTGCCTACGTACCAACGTAACTGCGTCGCATTAAAGAGGGAAAATTGAACAGAAATCGACACATGATGCCAGATATGACCCCTTCATCCACGAAATCATCCATATTTTAGCAGGCCAATAAAAGAAGAATTATATATAGTAGCAGATGAAAATCTCTTGGAATGATAGTATGTATTCAACATGGGAGTATGAACAACTGACACTGTGTGCATAGCCAAGATCAGTGGTTAGACTTTTTGGATATAAAAGAGCGTTTGATGCTGTCAACAGGGAAAATACTTGGGAAACACTGAAGAAACTTGGAATACAGAATGACACTTGAGGCGTAGCGCCATATACCGATCCTGCCTTGGAGGTGGGTAAGAGGCAGATGTGTCTCAGAGCTGGATAGTGACAGATAGTGACGCGAGACTTGGCGCGCACGTAGTTTATATATCAGCCGATAGAGGACATTATTGGGTAGGGGGACTGTGATTTTAGTTTAGATTGTGCCCACTAGAGTGCACTAAAGTAATAGAATGTTTTTCATAAATTGTTCTAGTATTTTCATATCTGTTATTTCTTTTTGTGTATGTAAAATGTGATAAATGTGTTTTAGCAGTATGAATGATGCGTGAATGTGGTTTAAGGTTAACATGAATATAATTGTTTACCGAGTTATGTAGTAGGACTTAGTGTGGGAACATTTCGCAGAAGTATGGATATGAACAAAGGGGATTTTTGTAGAATAGATTTGTAAAGTAAGTGTATGGTAAAGGGAAAGTTAATTCAGCTATAAATAACAATAGTAAATAACTTTATGCATAAGCAAAACTTCAGCATATTAGATAATTACGTCGGTTAAAAGTGCAGTGGTTAGGTTTACTATATTTCGATTGGTTATTGACGAAAAACGCGGACTGACGCGGGAGAATGTTGTTTTGCTATTGGCTGTTGAGTAAACTGACCAATAGTAAAGCAATATTCTTCGCAAGCCTTTCTCTGCTGGTAGAGAAGACTGAGAGTTTTCTAGAGAGAAGTCGAAGCCTAGCCACGAAAGAGGTCGGACGTGTGTAGTAGTAGTTCCGATGGAAATGATAAATTGCTGGATCTAGTAGTGTTTCATACATCAAAAGTGTTGGAAAGTGACGGCATAATTATTCCGATGTGTGTATAGAAATTTCGGAATTTGTAGGTGAATTTTGTGACGAGATAAGACATATATTCCGCGTGGCGTATTGAGCAGCTCGGTGGCTATAAACTGTGACTGCATTTGGTACCGACAGACTTAATATTTGGCGAGGATCATCGATCTAAAACAATAAGTATTTTTGTAGCTATTACGTTTCCGGGAAATGAAACAGCATAAACTTGCTATCGTGAGTGAAAGGGATTGTGAGTGACTGTGTTAAGACAAGCATGGGCTTGGCAGTGATACTTGTTCACTTAAGTTTCAGAATATATTAATTGAGGATAAAATTTCCAACCTTTCATTTCGTGTTTCTCCCGAAACGTAGATTAGCGACTTTAATTGCAGCCTAGTTCACGTCGAAGTACAGTAGGTTTCGCTCGGCTTTCCTACTGATGATCTGCTGAGACAATGTTCACCGGTAGGTGCAGGTCCGTCGTAAAAGGGACGGAAAGAGCCGCGCCGCCGCACACAGTACTCAGGTCCAGGTACTTATGTGAAGATAGTCACGCTGTGAAAACAGCCGTTTTAGGAGGTCTTTGGCATGAGGTATTGGTTAATCCAAGGTATAGTTGTGCTTCTTTTTCATTTCTGTAATGATCAAGTTCCAAAGTCAAGAAAAATAAAAAATTGGAGGTTCAAAAATGAAATCCATGTTGTTTCCTGATGACATGTCTAAGGGAAAACTCTTAGGTAGACCTTATAGAGCAAACAATGGGCAGAAACTGCTAAAGTAGCCAGTGTGGTCTCATCTTCAGGCAGGAGAAATGTGAAGTAAAGGTAATGAAAATATATGGGTAACCAATGGGACATGTCCAAATGGAGGGGAAAGACCTACAGATGATCCATTATTTCAAATAGTTTGTCAATGTTATCTCCGGTATTAGTTGTGTGGATAAAGAGATCAGTAGCAGAATTCAAGCAGACAGTAACTTCTGTTAATTAATTAAAGACCTAATATGGAATACGAAAGTACCACTGAAGTGGGAGAGGGTCATGTATGAAACGTGTTGCATGCCATTTATGATATTTGGTTGTGAAACATTGACCATGAGAAGTATATACATCAGCAGTGTTCAGGCCACTGTGATGACGTTAGTTCTTAGCATGCACGTAAACATACGGAAGGACAGAATACGAAACGAGGAAATCCGGAAACAAGCTCTAATTGTAAGATCAAATAACCTCCAGTGTCTGAAATGGTGTGGACAAAGGATGTTGTTGGACGGTAACCAAGATGAATGCATAAACTCAGAGATAACAGTTCAAAAGTAAGACTAACACACAGGCACAAGTATATAGTGAAAAATGACATCGAGGAGAGAGGAGATACCTTGGGCAGCATCGAAGAGGGAGGGATTTTTAAGGGCCGGAATTGATGGATAAAACTCATTTGTCGATCCATCGAAAGAGATGGAACGACGTAGGATGTTGATTATGAACGTCTGGACAACTGAGTCGAGAGATGTAATCTCTCTTGGAAGAGCGAAGAAAGCCTTATGTTCCTTGCGTGTACGTTTGCTCCCATATTTCGGCTATCGAATAGATCTGTGTTGTGGCAGTTCATGACAGTCCTACAGTAATTGCCGTGATTTTTCAGGTACTGGCATTCAAAATGAATCCAAGCAGATGTCCCGGTAACACATGAAGCCCGTCCTTCTTTCCATAATATGACGTTTAGAACTTGACATGGTTTCACATCGTATCGATTTCTCTAGGATTATGTACAGTTCTGTTAACTTGTCCGCAGTGTAATACTCTATGGAGCTCATTTCACTGAGAACGTTCCTTCTTTGTGCAGCTAGTCTCACAAATAATAGCGTATATGCGGAAATGACCTAATTCCATAGAAACGAGTAATAACAGTGACTCTGTTTTCGAATGATTTATTTAACTATTCCGAGGTCGAAAGCAATTACACACGCAATGTATGCCACACATTTGAGCCAGTGGCCGTCATGCGCCCTCAGAGCTCATCAATTTATGCTGATTTCGTGGCTTGTTGCCGCATTCATAGTTCACTGACCATCGATGCATATTCACAGGTCATAAATAAACCCATGAAGTGTAACACGGCTGAAGTGCAAGGTTCTCCTTTCTGCATTGTTTCGCGTTTGCTTGAGCACTGATTAGCAACACTGAAGTTGCTATCGAGTCACAGGTTGTAGATGCCTTTCATAGATTCAGAATTGTCAGCAGGTTATGAGATTGAAAGGTCTCTGTTGGATTCCTTTCATGTTAATTTCTTAAGTCTGTTATCATTTACGGCATAAATTCCTCTTCTGAATTTACTGTGGTGTTTCTGACTATCTGGGAGGAGACTGAGCAGTGAAACGTGTTACTTTTACACATAAACGATCTGTCACACTACTACACTTTAAAACACAGTTTATATGTAATTCATGTCACACAGTCTCATACGGAATCTACATCCGCTTTCTTTTATATATTGTATATGATAAGATACTGTCATCCCACTTTCCTTCTGTGTGAGAGGATGATTGAGCAAATGTATTTCTAGTTGCATGCTTGATGGTAGCAGACAAGCCTGTCTGCTAGCGAACAGTAGGACCAACGTCGGAACAGGTAGCTACGCTTTCTAAAAGCTTTCCTGTCCGTCCCTTGTCATGTTGGCATAGGAATCAGTCTCTCTGGTCACTTCCGTTTGTATATGGGAAGCACGCTCGATAGGAGCGCAGGTCAGTCGGTCCGCGGCGAGCGTCTGAAGTGGTAAGATCTCCGGCTAAGCGCGTGTCTGCTAAGTTCGCAGGACAATGGATTTCTTAAGTTCAGCTTAACTGAAAATTTAATCACCTTATTTCAGGTTTTAGCTCTAAAATATCTAATGTTATCTTAAATTGCAACGCAGTGTATTTCGAGTGTCAACTTCAGAATATCTTCTAGTAGTTGCTTTGTCACTACTTTGTGAGTAAAGTGGAACCACGTGTTGATCAGAAACTCTAACTAAGATCATCAATCTTAAATGCGAATGTGCGTGAGATTATAACGTCTAGTCTTAACAATATTTTTCGATATAGCAACTTTTCTTTATGTTCAACCCACGTGGGGTGTTCTTTGTGAGACCAGTACAACGTGCTTATACAATTGTTTGGCCCCTCAGGTTAGTAGTAAGACGATAGTAACCAGTTCGAGGTTTTTCTTTTGTAAACAGCTTTTCGATCTAATTTATTTCAACTATCAAAATTATTGTGAAGTTACACTCTTTGTGTAAACCAAGTTGACCACGTGAAGCATGTGGTGTAATCATCAAAGCAGCCCTCAGCTATTCTTTTCGGGAAGATTTCACAGAAAGTTAGCATTAATTTAGTATACCACTGTGTGGTAATTACATGACGGACAGGATTGGGCTCCGAACGTAACTTCTTTGGGTGAAAATTGAATCGGTTGGTTGTGGTTAATTTCCTCTTGCGTATGTTTGACGTACTTCGTGTGTTATTTTATGAAAGTAGTATTGTATGCAGTCTCCCAATCTTGGCTCCATATTTTGTGTGTTCCGTAAGATTACAAACTCACATTTTCACAATCCTAAATAACGCACCAGCTTAGTAATGACTCAAGTTTAACATGCTGAAATTTCAATGGTCAAAGTTAAAATAAATTTCCAAATATAAACTGATTTATTTCTTTTTATTTAAATTCTCTATTTTATATACACTCTTGGAAAGGGAAAAAAGAACACATTGACACCGGTGTGTCAGACCCACCATACTTGCTCCGGACACTGCGAGAGGGCTGTACAAGCAATGATCACACGCACGGCACAGCGGACACACCAGGAACCGCGGTGTTGGCCGTCGAATGGCGCTAGCTGCGCAGCATTTGTGCACCGCCGCCGTCAGTGTCAGCCAGTTTGCCGTGGCATACGGAGCTCCATCGCAGCCTTTAACACTGGTAGCATGCCGCGACAGCGTGGACGTGAACCGTATGTGCAGTTGACGGACTTTGAGCGAGGGCGTATACTGGGCATGCGGGAGGCCGTGTGGACGTACCGCCGAATTGCTCAACACGTGGGGCGTGAGGTCTCCACAGTACATCGATGTTGTCGCCAGTGGTCGGCGGAAGGTGCACGTGCCCGTCGACCTGGGACCTGACCGCAGCGACGCACGGATGCACGCCAAGACCGTAGGATCCTACGCAGTGCCGTAGGGGATCGTACCGCCACTTCCCAGCAAATTAGGGACACCGTTGGTCCTGGGGTATCGGCGAGGACCATTCGCAACCGTCTCCATGAAGCAGGGCTACAGTCCCGCACACCGTTAGGCCGTCTTCCGCTCACGCCCCAACATCGTGCAGCCCGCCTCCAGTGGTGTCGCGACAGGCGTGAATGGAGGGACGAATGGAGACGTGTCGTCTTCAGCGATGAGAGTCGCTTCTGCCTTGGTGCCAATGATGGTCGTATGCGTGTTTGGCGCCGTGCAGGTGAGCGCCACAATCAGGACTGCGTACGACCGAGGCACACAGGGCCAACACCCGGCATCATGGTGTGGGGAGCGATCTCCTACACTGGCCGTACACCTCTGGTGATCGTCCAGGGGACACTGAATAGTGCACGGTACATCCAAACCGTCATCGAACCCATCGTTCTACCATTCCTAGACCGGCAAGGGAACTTGATGTTCCAACAGGACAATGCACGTCCGCATGTATCCCGTGCAACCCTGAAGCAAAGCAAGCGCTGTATCATGTATAAGATACAGAGGCGAGCGAGTGCACGGGACTTACCCTAGTTCACTGCTAGTAGCGTCACGTCATCGTAACGCGCCTGCATATAGTATTGCACCACATTTAACATAAAAGTAAAAATTAAGATTTGTGTGTAAAACTTTGTTAAAGTATAGTTCTATGTAATAATGTTTCAGGTAACAAATCTTAATGTTATAAAATTAGTAGTTTACGTAAAATTCACGTTTTGAAAGAAAAATAGGAGGCGCTAAATAATGACGCTAGGAAGCCAAAATTTGGTGAGAAGGTGCAGTAAGAAGTCATTAATGAGTGGTGCTGGTTTCCAAAACCATAAAACTAAAATTGACTCCAGAATCCGCGTTTTTCGGAAAAATCAGAGGCGCGAAATAATAGAGCTACAATATTGAAAATTGGTAGGATGCTTCAGTTCACCCTAATAATAATAATGGAAATACCACAATCAGTTACCTCTTCTAGTTTTTTAGTAATTTAGTAAAAACTACTTTTGTGAGTAAAATGTACATAAGCATTATAGATTAAGTACTTTAAATTTTAATGATAAAACAAATTCTTTAAGACCAATGATCAGATAGGACAATTAACAAAGCTACACCAAGTTTTAGTCTTGTAGCATAATTAACAGCTGATACAAGTCTTGATAAAGCTATGGTTCAGAGGTAACAATCTACCGTTAGTTCCATTGTAAAAATTCTAGAGAGTAAAGTTTTAATTTTAGCGGGCTGACATTTTCTACGTGCTTCTGTACTGCTCAGATGTATGTATACAAAAATTGAGAAGTTTGTAAAGCTATTATTAAATGTGATATTTAAGATTATGTGCCTGAGATAGCGATCATTTGGAGGCTGCAGGCATCTGCATAGGAACGGAAAGAACAGATGCTCTCTTGGCGGTACGCGCCGGAGCTATATAAAAAGAGCGGCAGAGGCAGTAGTAAGCTCACTCCGCATTAGACCAACGCCTAGTCCACGCGAGCTTAACGTCCGATCGCGCCTCGCCTCGGGTGACGTCATAGCGGGCTGTGACATGCGCGTACTTAGCAATGTAAACGGACATTGAAAATCGCGAGGACTGTACACCGTCCTGGATCGTTTAGACTTCGGTAACAAACTGTTATTGTGCCGTCCGTGTGAAGTATAATTCCGCGTGGCAAGTGGTGACTAACTCCACTTTTAAGGCGAGCATTAATCTTTTTTTTTAACATTATTGCGAACTATTAATAGAGCACCGTTAGTTAGAGTAATGAACTATTCGGGAGGAACTTGCTGTAGAAGTCGCCTCTGAACTATTAAACGATTGGCTGAATTAACAATATTTAATGTCTTTAGCATTTTCAGAAGTTTCGAGTAATTTGTGTGAGCCTTTAAGATAATAAAATCTTGTTTGGAACTGTAAATTTTATTGAAGCAGCCCTAATCCCGTGAAGAACTATGAATATTTTTCGTTTAGCTGGGCTGTACAGGAATGTGGCCGTGCAGACTGGGAACTAAGGTCAGTAAGTTTCCCTTCGCTTTCTGACTGGCCACCAAATTAGTTGCCAGGCTCGCGTGATTTAAGGTGGCAATGTTCAACTTTCATTCAACATTAAACAACGACTTCTTCGCCGTCCCACATATGTTGCATCGGCAATAGTCTGTTACGTGAAATGAACATTCAAACAACTCATTCGACAACTTCTTCGCCGCCCCACATATGGTGCTTATCGGCCGGGAAAACTGAATTAAAAGCAAATAAAAGTGCTCGATGTGTGAAAGCGATTGGTATAAATTAACGAACTCGGTAGGCAATAACAGGACACTGAATTGAACTAGTGTGGGAACAGTGTTACCAGTAAAGGCGGGTGTAGTGTATAAACAATAAGTGTCTACCGCTGTACGTTGGTTAGTGACGATGGTGAGGAAGGCGACGATGCTGGATCGCGGCTGCCGATGGCGCTGAGACTAAAGGAAGACGGTGCGTCATCGCGGAGCTGCGCTGATCTGCGAGACAGCTGCCGGCTGCGCCGAGCGGTCAACGGTGCCTTGCTGCCCCCCCCCCCCCCTGGAGCTATTGCAGTAGGCGATTCCTGTGGCGGTACTCGACGCTACAGCTGCTGCTGCTGCCTTCAATACGTCGCGACGCGTCGCATCACGATTGCTGGTACACCGCGACGACATCATTCGTCGAAATCAAGCATTTAAGTTAAGTCAAAGACTTTTAAAATATTTATTAACTGCTGCTAACAAACTAAAAGATATGGAAAGTAGTGTACATTTCAGAAGGGAACCGGTCTCTGACCAAGAATCCTCAGGATCAGGAATTGAGTTTAATGAGGATGGTTCCATTAATCCCTCAAATATTGAACTAGAACGTAATTTGTCACCAGTAAATTATGACTTTAATTTAAATGAGAGTGCAGGGATGCAATCAATAAGTGAAATAGAAGTCAAAAGGGAGCCAGTAGAGTTGCTAACTTTGTCAGGTAGTGAAACTGAGCTCAATATATCTCCAGCTCAGTCAAGTCAAGAGATACAAAGTATCAAGGTAGAAGCTCCGGATTGGATGCAAATACTGTTTGCCAAACTCGAATCAAACCAAAGTAAAATTGAGGCTAAAATTGAAAATAGTAATAAAGAACTAAAAGAAGAACTGCAATCAAAATGGAATAGTTTGAATTATAAGATAGATGCTATTCATCATGACATTCAAGTAAAAGTAGGGCAACAGTTAACTAAAATGCATAGTACTTTCAAATGTGAAATAGATCAAATTCAAAAAAATTATCAAGAGGCAGATGAACTTTTGGAAGTGAGGTTGTCCGAAAGATTGAGCAACGAGTCCAAACTTTGCTCTGACAAAGTTAAAGAGGTACAAATTAAAGTAGATACTTGTCAGAAAAACATTGAGAAAGTAAAAGAAACCTGTACCGAAATTCGTGGTGCAGTGGAACAAAGATGTTCTGCCAGGATAGAAGCAGTAGAGTCACAAGTAGAGGAATTAAATACTAACATTGCTAACCTAGAAAATAGAGTAACCTCTGTTAATTCTAGTCATTCTACTGTACAGCATGTGACTTCAGTTGACGCCGCTTTTATAGGGTGTCGACAGTTTTTGCGCTTTGATCCTGATAAGTACATTCACCCTCTTGAATTTTGGAATGACTTTGAGGATGTTCTCCCCAAAACTTGGTCAGAAAGAGAAAAAATTTCATTTAAAGAAGTCATTTGTCAGGTGATGCTTTGCGATGGTCAGCGGATGTAATGATCAAATGTAAAACTTTATCTGAATTTAAGTCTGCATTTCTCAACGAATACTGGTCACATAACAAACAAAATGATGTGTTAAGGGAATTCTGGAGTGGTAAGAAGTTTTTCCCAGGGCGTGAATCAGTAAAGGATTTCGCTAGGAAGTGGGTTTCAAGACTGTCACATTTGACAGAAAAGATGAAGCCAGATATGATCATTATGGGTTTAGAAGGTAAGCTGCCGTGGTACTGGCAGAAGAGGATCATTTCCGCCCCTAGAGATAATATAGACAAATTTATTGAATATCTGGAAAGAGTGGAAAGAGTAGCTGCTGCTGAGGAGCAGGTGCAGCAGAATAACAAATCTTCTAACAATCACGTACAAAATAATGGAAACGTGAACGTTAGAAATATGGAAGTTAGGCACACCAAAACAAACTATCGAAACCAAAGCCGTGGCAGAGGAAGAGGGGGTAGATACTCACCACGCTTTCGTAACAACTACTATGACGAAAGTGGAGAAGTAAATACTATGCCATTAAGACAAGAAGGGAGTCATGATGCTACTATATCTAGTGGTGTCACAGATGAACACAACAGGCCGCGTGTGGGAAACTAAATCCCGTCTATGAGGAAACTGGCGCTCACCAGGCGGTAACAGTAACACAGCCAGTAACGGAAACACAGACAATCAGCCAACATACACAGACAGACAACATGGATGACGAAATAAATACAGATAATACCAGTGATGTGTTAAGCCACTCTCACAAAATAGTGGATAGTATTTTGGATACACTAGAAAAATGGGTCAAGGAAGAACAGGAACTCAAGGTAGATAATGGGGAAGAAATAGATAATGGGTTTGAGTCTGATGGGAATAATGATGAAGTAAAAGCTTACATCTTCGATGAAAATGGCAATCTAAAAGCTGAAGTAGAAGTAGCAGAAGTAGAATCAGTACTGCAAAACTTTAGAGAGGAGGAAATGATGAATGAAGGGGGTAGAAATAGTAACGAGGTGAAAGAATCTAGTAGCTGTGTAAACGTGCCACAAATGGTTGAAGGTGACGACATTCTTATGAACAGCAATATTGCGCAGGGACGCAGTTGCTCAGAGGTAGAGGATAGTTTGGCTGATGTGCAGCAAACAAAAGTAGAAAAAGTCGTCAGATGCTTCGATTTAAAGTTAGTGGACAGATTAGAGAAAGCAGCTAAGATTATAGAGCATGATGAGCCCCAGGATGTAAATGTAAATGTAATTGCAACTGATCAGAATTACTTTAGCTGGAAGAACATAGAACGAGATTTATTAGACGAGGTGTGTGAGCAACCTGTTCAATGTAAAATAACTCACCCTGTTATCAAAGTAAACATATCAGGAGTCACTGTGCGTTGTCTGCTTGACAGTGGCAGTGAAGCAAGTGCTTTATCACAAACATTTTTTGACACCATACCCAATAAAGAGAAGTTAACAGTTATGAAAGTAAGTGGCTTAAAGATTATAGGTGCTACTGGAAAAGTCTCTAGACCAGTTCAACACGAAGCTTTGATACCCATTGGTATAAATGACGTAGTAATAGATCATCCTTGTTTGATTGTGCTAGGCTTAAGTGTTGATATGTTGATTGGTACTGATTTCTTATCAAAGTACCAGGGAAAGATCAATTTTGATCAGAACAACTTAATTTTAACTTTACCTGACTCTAAAGTGATAAGAGAGTCTTTTATAGGAAGTCATATAGGCGGTAGTAATGAAACTTGGGAACTGCCTATTAGAGTAATAAAGAATAAAGGATACTTGCAGGAAAATTTGGTTTTCAGTGAGAATGAGGAAAGTGCTAAGGTTGAAGAGAGACACATCCTAAAGGAAATAGAGGAAAAGGTACAATCAACAAAGCAAATTGCTGACGAACAAAGATCAGAGTTAAAGAGTGTGTTAACTAAGCATAGTAATGTATTCTCAAACGCACCTGGTGAAGTTAAAGGTTATGAATGCCATTTGAATATCAAGCCTGGGAAGGTATTTTTTAAGAAGCCTTATCCAATACATGTTGCAAGGAAACAAGCAGTGCGAAATGAAATTAAACGTATGTTGGCATGGGGTGTCATAGAGCAAGCAATTAGTGAATACAATAGTCCTCTTGTTGTAGTGCCTAAGCGTGATGGAAGTGTTAGATTAGTATTGGATGCACGCTGGTTAAATGAAGTTGTCATCAGAGAAAGTGATCGTCCTCAAAATATGGATGAGTTAATTCAAAAGTTCCGAGGGGTTAAGTACTTTACTTCCATGGACATAACATGTGGTTACTGGAATTTGCCGCTGGCTAAGGAATCACGTAAGTATACAGCATTTTTGTATGAAGGAGTATGCTACCAGTACAAAGTAGTTCCGTTCGGATTGAATATTTCAGTGTGTGCCTTTGTAAGAGTTATGGCTCATGTATTAGGACAGGAATTATTAGATCAAGTAACCATTTACGTAGACGATATTCTGTTGGCAACTCCCACATGGGAAGAACATATCAGTCTGTTGGACAGGGTACTAGAAGCTCTTGAAAATGGAGGTATGAAATTAAAGTTAGAAAAGACTGAATGTGTAAAGGACAGAATAAAATTCCTGGGCCATGAAATTAGCAGAGAGGGTATATTACCTGATCCATCCAAATTATCATGTATTGAAAAGTTTGAAGCGCCCCGAAATAAAAAGCAACTCAGGTCAATGTTCGGTTTGTTTGGATTCTACCGACGTTTTGTTAAAGATCATTTATTTAATGATCCATGTTTACTCAACCTGCTAAAAAAGAATACCCCATGGGTTTGGACTCCAGAATGCCAGTCTGCTTTTGAGGGATTAAAAGATTGTTTGATTAATAGTCCGCTCTTGCACCATCCCGATTTTACAAGACCCTTTTGCATGTCAGTGGATGCAAGTGGTTATGGGATTGCTGTAGAATTGTTTCAGCTAGAAACAGAAGGCGACCAGGAGGTTCATAAAACTATTGCTTTTGCAAGTCGTTCATTACAATCTGCTGAGCGAAATTATGCTATCTCAGAATTAGAGGCACTAGCCATAGTATTTGGTATGCAGAAGTTTGAGCACTATTTGTTAGGACAGAAGGTAATTATCTATAGTGATCACAAAGCACTTACATTTTTGAAGACTTGTAAACTAAGGCATCCAAGGTTGACAAGGTGGGCCATGTACCTTCAGCAGTTTGATCTTGAAATTAATTATATACAGGGAAAGAGCAATTTGGTAGCAGATGGGCTATCAAGAAGTGCTGAATTATGGAATGAATCAGAACTTCCTTTGGCAGAAAGGAATGAGGTAAGTATGTTGACAGTACATGAGCTCAGAGAGGAGAGTGCCTTAAAGAAAGTATTTAAGAATTTAAGACGAGAACAGAATGAGGATGATCAATTGAAGCTAGTTAAAAGCTATTTAGGGGACCCTAATTATCCAAAGGTAGCACAATATTACTGTCTACACAAAGGAATTTTGTTCCGTAGGAAGAAGGTAACTTTAGCAGAATGGAAAGTGTGTTTTCCTTCACAGCACGTAGATCTGCTAATAGATTATGTACATCTAAGGTATGGTCATTATGGTACAAAAAAGTGCATTGCTAAACTAAATGAGAAAGTCATCTTTGATAACATGCATCGTAGAGTTGCAGAAAGGTTAGCATCCTGTGTTATTTGTCAAAAGGTAAGAGCAGTAAATAAAATAGTGCAAGGGGATATGCATCACGTAGACCCAAGTGAACCCTTAGAGTTATGTGCAGTTGATCTTTTTGGACCTCTCCCGACATCTAAAGGAGGATGTACGCATGTTTTTGTGGTGATTGATGGGTTTAGTAAATATGTTAAACTGTATCCGATTAAGAGAGCCAATGCCAAAACACTTGTAGATAAATTGGAGAAAGATTATTTTGTGAAAATTGGCAAGCCAAAGAACCTATTGTCAGATAATGGTCCTCAATTTGTATCAGAAAAATTTAAGTTGTGTCTTGAAAGGAGCGGAACTCGGCATATACGGATTTCAGCATACTTTCCGCAAGGAAATATGAGTGAAAGGGTTATGCGAGAACTGAATAGACTATGTAGAACCTACTGTGCTAGGAAGCATTCAACATGGGCTGATCATATTAAGTATTTTGAAGAGATAATTAATAATCTGAAACACGATGCCACAGGTTTTGCTCCATGTGAGCTGATGTTCAATCAGGAACCACATAATATCATTCCGAGTATGATTGACTTTCCAGTTCTAAGTCAGAGTACATTGGATGAGAAGAAAGCACAGGCCAGGGCAAATATACGCAAAAGAGCTTTAGATAGGAAAAAGAGGCATGATGCAAGGGCTTCCCCCACTAGTTTTAAAATTGGTGAGCTAGTGCTGGTCAAAACAAAAGAAAAATCAAAGAAAATTTCTGCAGAAACTAAAAAGTTTATGCATGTATATCATGGACCATTTAGAATAGTAAGTAAACCTCATGCAAATGCCTATCGTTTGGAATATCCAAAGATTAAGAGAGAACTAGGTCTAAGAAATATTGTGGATCTAAAGGAATTTAAAATTAACAGTAATTAATTACTGTAGGGAGTCTGCCACTCTTTGGCGGATACACGGTTTGGCGTACCGTGCAGTCCCAGCTGGGTGAAACTTTATTTCCTTTTCAAGTTTCATTCCCTTCTTCTGGTCTATCATAACAGGTAAGAATCACATAAGTCTTCATGTTGTATATATGCTATTAGGTTTTAAGTATTCTTAGTAAGGATCTACCTAGTGAATGGCAAAACAAAAGTCTGAGTACCAATAAGAGGCAAACATGGCTAAAATAAATAAATTAAAATATTTCATGTAATTGTAAAGGGTTAGAAACTACAACTAAGAGAGACACTTTGCAGTATACGAAGTACGGTATGAATATGAATAATCCATGAGATTATGCAGAAGGTAGTATGTTGCTAGAAATAAGGTTGTCTGAAGGAAAACAGCGTAAGAAGGTAATGCTCATAGAGGCAAGCAATGGCGTTTTAGAATTAAATAAATGGAGATGTGTGGAAGTGGTGTGAGGATCGCACCAAATATATAGAAACAGGACGTCAATAGGCTGACAAAAGGAAAAGGAAGAAAGAAGTGGAGAAATGAAGTATTTTGAATCTGGAAGAAAAGGGAGAAAATGAATAAGGTGAAGAAGTGAAGTAAGTAAATTGAAGTAAATGATGTAGGATTAAAGAATAATTCCCTCACGTCTCGTGAAATGGTGAAAAACGCTAAATCTTGCTTGAGGCAAATAAATAGTTAAACAGACAACAGAAACACACAAATATTGGAAAATGCAGAAATTTGGAATCGGTATACTGAAAATAACTAATTTCTTTAGTAATTCATACAATAAAGCAAAGTGCTGGTCAGCAAATGACTTCTTTGATGAACTAATCCATACGATAATTAAGCCAGAGTACATTAAAACTAAAAGGTTACTCAATTTTCTAAGTTGAAGCAAGATCTTAATATATTAATTTGCTAAAAGAATTTTCACTATTTAGGAACCTAAAAGATTATTTATGAAAGAAGAAAGTTGGAGCTATTGTATCAGATACGACTTAGTGCTAAATGTCTTTCTGACAACTTCACAATTAGTAAAATAGTGCCAGAATATAAACTATAAAATGTACTTTGTCCTACCTTAGATATAAGTTGAAAACAGAAACTTAGACTGTATTGTCTGTTTCTCAGGGACATGCAGGCTGCATGAATGACTGACAACAAGCGGTAGGGAGATTGGAAGTAGAGACGCAAACCACAGTGAATACAATTTCCTCCCACAATTTTGTCAATCAGTGAAATTAAATGAGAGTTACAATAGGACACCCACCACAGTGCCGAGTATTATAGTAAAAGAAAAATGTGAGTGCGTTGCAGTGATAAAAGTCGTGTGTATTTTCTTTTTCAGGAAGAGACTGACTTTAAAGAAAAAAAATAACTATTTTGTAACCATTGAAAAATTTATATTTCCATGTAAATGTATGTAAATAATTTGTGAATGTCTTCTGTACTAGGTTTTCTATGTGTATATGAGTATGGTTATTTTGTGTATGTAGTAATAAGGAATTTCCTAAGAAGAAGCAACTTAAGTTGAAAGAGGTATACTAAAGTAATCCATCGCTTGTTTGTTCTTTTAGTCATTAATGAGTGGTGCTGGTTTCCAAAACCATAAAACTAAAATTGACTCCAGAATCCGCGTTTTTCGGAAAAATCAGAGGCGCGAAATAATAGAGCTACAATATTGAAAATTGGTAGGATGCTTCAGTTCACCCTAATAATAATAATGGAAATACCACAATCAGTTACCTCTTCTAGTTTTTTAGTAATTTAGTAAAAACTACTTTTGTGAGTAAAATGTACATAAGCATTATAGATTAAGTACTTTAAATTTTAATGATAAAACAAATTCTTTAAGACCAATGATCAGATAGGACAATTAACAAAGCTACACCAAGTTTTAGTCTTGTAGCATAATTAACAGCTGATACAAGTCTTGATAAAGCTATGGTTCAGAGGTAACAATCTACCGTTAGTTCCATTGTAAAAATTCTAGAGAGTAAAGTTTTAATTTTAGCGGGCTGACATTTTCTACGTGCTTCTGTACTGCTCAGATGTATGTATACAAAAATTGAGAAGTTTGTAAAGCTATTATTAAATGTGATATTTAAGATTATGTGCCTGAGATAGCGATCATTTGGAGGCTGCAGGCATCTGCATAGGAACGGAAAGAACAGATGCTCTCTTGGCGGTACGCGCCGGAGCTATATAAAAAGAGCGGCAGAGGCAGTAGTAAGCTCACTCCGCATTAGACCAACGCCTAGTCCACGCGAGCTTAACGTCCGATCGCGCCTCGCCTCGGGTGACGTCATAGCGGGCTGTGACATGCGCGTACTTAGCAATGTAAACGGACATTGAAAATCGCGAGGACTGTACACCGTCCTGGATCGTTTAGACTTCGGTAACAAACTGTTATTGTGCCGTCCGTGTGAAGTATAATTCCGCGTGGCAAGTGGTGACTAACTCCACTTTTAAGGCGAGCATTAATCTTTTTTTTTAACATTATTGCGAACTATTAATAGAGCACCGTCAGTTAGAGTAATGAACTATTCGGGAGGAACTTGCTGTAGAAGTCGCCTCTGAACTATTAAACGATTGGCTGAATTAACAATATTTAATGTCTTTAGCATTTTCAGAAGTTTCGAGTAATTTGTGTGAGCCTTTAAGATAATAAAATCTTGTTTGGAACTGTAAATTTTATTGAAGCAGCCCTAATCCCGTGAAGAACTATGAATATTTTTCGTTTAGCTGGGCTGTACAGGAATGTGGCCGTGCAGACTGGGAACTAAGGTCAGTAAGTTTCCCTTCGCTTTCTGACTGGCCACCAAATTAGTTGCCAGGCTCGCGTGATTTAAGGTGGCAATGTTCAACTTTCATTCAACATTAAACAACGACTTCTTCGCCGTCCCACATATGTTGCATCGGCAATAGTCTGTTACGTGAAATGAACATTCAAACAACTCATTCGACAACTTCTTCGCCGCCCCACAACCCAACGTGCTCTAGAAGGTGTAAGTCAACTACCCTGGCCAGCAATATCTCCGGATCTGTCCCCCATTGAGCATGTTTGGGACTGGATGAAGCGCGTCTCACGCGGTCTGCACGTCCAGCACGAACGCTGGTCCAACTGAGGCGCCAGGTGGAAATGGCATGGGAAGCCGTTCCACAGGACTACATCCAGCAACTCTACGATCGTCTCCATGGGAGAATAGCAGCCTGCATTGCTGCGAAAGGTGGATATACACTGTATTAGTGCCGACATTGTGCATGCTCTGTTGCCTGTGTCTATGTGCCTGTGGTTCTGTCAGTGTGATCATGTGATGTATCTGACCCCAGGAAAGTGTCAATAAAGTTTCCCCTTCCTGGGACAATGAATTCACGGTGTTCTTATTTCAATTTCCAGGAGTGTATGTATCACCGGTTTTCGTATGACTATTAAAAGATTATAATCAATGTTAGTCTGGTTGGAAATTTGGTAAGCTAGACTGGATACCTGGCGAAACAGTTGCTCAGTAATGCAAAGTTAACTTCCTCAGGTTGCTCACAGCTTTTAACCCGCTTTTATTGTCTGTCAGCACCGCTTTCATAACAAATTAAAGCAACAATATTACAAGATATTTAACAAAAGGTGTGATTTGATTACGTTTTCTCTCTCGAAAACAAAAGGAGTGTGTTAGTGATTAAAATTCTTCTGGGTATTATGCCGCATCATTGCTAAAAGCTAACAACAATGATAAACTAAAACCGACGTTTCGGCCGACTTTCCCCGGCCTTCCTCAGGGCACGACTGGTTCTGCATGGGCATAGGTGCTTCTATTTATATAGACTATCGATGTCTGACGTCACTGTTGTAAAGTTTTTATCTGGCCCTCTTTCCACTTCATACAACTGATTAGGGAACAGCGAATAAAGCCATCAGACATTATGGTCAGTTTCGACATCAAGTCTCTCTTCACTAACGTACCTGTTGAGGAGACTATGTGCATTCTACAGGATCGGATCCCACCAGATACCTGCGACCAGGTGCGCTTACGCCTGTCATGTGCGTACTTCACCTGGCGGGGAAAATATCACGATCAGTTAGATGGATTTTTTTCTTCTTCATTTTGTTCGATATAGTTCGTTGCTTTTCGTCTGGGCGGACGTCACAAGACATCCGTTTAAGTTGATCGTTGATTCCTTGACTCAGTTTTTTTTTTATTTCAGAGAGCACGCAGCCCTCTGACCGAACACGCTGAGCTGGATTGGCAATGGGTTCCCCGCTCTCCCCTGTAGCTGCGGACATCCTCATGGAAGCCTTTGAGCAAACGGCCCCATCTCCTGCTCTGTTACGTCCCAGGTGTTGGCTACGGTATGTGGACGACACATTCATTATCTGGCCTCACGGTGAAGCGGAATTGGGAAACTTCCTCCAGCACTTAAATAGCCTGCACAATAATATAAATTTCACACATGAGACTGAAAACACTGGTACCTTGCCATTTCTGGATGTGGAAGTACACAGAGCTGTTCTGCGTACGTTAACTGCCCGAGCCCACCGGATAAGCGATAAAGATAACATCAGAGAAGAATTAAAGGAGGTACAACACATGTTTCGTGCCAACGGCTAAGATGACGACATCATAAGAAAGGTTATTTTGAAAGCAACGCAATGAAGCATGTAGTCACTGGCCAGTTAGTATTTGGTGCATTTTAGGTCAACATTATTGAACGCATGTAACTGACATATCGAAATCACTCTTAACACAGGAAGGAGAGCCATATCTATCTCCAGTTCCGAGTACATAAGAACCGTTTTTTTGACATTTGGCTGTGATGAGCTGCAATGCACCACATTCATAGCTTTGGCCGTGCTTTATGCGGAGTTGTTGCCTGAGTTTCTCTTTTGCAGTTGGTTCATGAAAACAATTAAACTCACATTTTAAGTTAACATTGGATGAAGAGTTATTTTCAATTTAAAACAAGAGACAGACAATCGCAGATCCAGTGGCAGAGATGTATACTGTATGCCGCAATTTTTCTTGCCTGTACTAATAGTTTCATACACAAAACGTTCAGTAACTGTTTTTGTTCTCAAATTTTGGAATGAATGGCATGTTATTCTAACGAGCAATGGATGTGAGATGGATTTGCCTGCTGATGTAACTAAAACATGTTCTGGGTGTCAGTATCTCAAAGACATATTAATTGTGAAATTTTTTTTATCTGTGATGACACCTAGGCGAATGAAGAAGACACCTATCAGCACTAAGAAACACTGAATCAATAATAAATTATTTTGTAAATGACTGGTAGAACAGCAAAATCTAAGGTCTTACATAAGTCGAAATATGAGCTGTCACATTCATTTTCCTGTACACAGACCATTTTGTTAATTTCATTCTTGTATCTTAACTTATTTTCAGGTGTGCATCCGTAAATAAGGGTAAGTGGAAAACCTGAAGACATGAACTGCTTTTGGTATGTCTTCCAGTTATTCTTTCGTATTTTCTCACTGAATCATTGTTAAAGTATTACAAGCTGAAGGTTAGGTGTGTTCGAAAATTTATGACTGCTCTTTGGTGCAGTGTAGCAGTTCTTCCTACCTGTGTAACATCTTTGAGGATGTGATCTATACTAACAAGGGGAACACTGTATCGCATCACCCTCAGATTTAGTGGTAAAATGACCCAGTGGATAGCTCGTCAAATGCTGAACACACATAAAGCATGAAAACAGGGAGAAGGTGTAGTGAACTGTGAAGAAAGAAGTAAGATCGAAACACTGAATGGCCCAAGATAAAGATGTGCAATATCGTACCAACTGCGAAGATCGCAGTGGTTCTGTGGCCACCGAGTTGGACGGGGAAGGGACAGATTCTTGTTCAGAAACCCTTGTGCCTCACATCTACTTATTTATCTTTTCCACAAAATTATGAAATGTCCGTCCGGTCATTGACGTCTCTGCTAGCTGTATTCAAATTTCAGTCTGTAACGTCCTTTTGCAACAGCGAGGTGTAAGGAAGAGACCTGCACCTCATTTCTGTTCTACGCAAGTAACACGTGTTACGACCTTTGCGTTCCGTTTTGGAAGTTTTGACTCTTGATTTCCTTTGTTGTAGCATAGTTCACATCTGTTTACTTGTTACTTCCGTTCCTGTGAGACGTCTATGTGGCATCTCGCCTTCTCTCCCTGCTCACCACCTACACTTGAGACGGTAATCCATTCTTACCACATGACTGTTATTCTAGAAACAATTTATAGTTTGAGAATTGATAAAACTACAGAAGGAGAACAGACAAGTCTAATAAAGGACGGAGAGTCCATAACTTTGTGGAAAAAAAGAAAATGGTGCACGAGGGAGATACGAAGTAAGATCTCCCGCTTTGCA
The DNA here is from genome assembly GCF_023897955.1 of Schistocerca gregaria. NCBI lineage: Eukaryota > Metazoa > Arthropoda > Insecta > Orthoptera > Acrididae > Schistocerca > Schistocerca gregaria. Next base: position 572,077,058 of record NC_064925.1, read on the forward strand.
GACCAACACCGTGGCCTCACAACCACGACGCCGTGATGTTAGCAATTTGTTCCATGTTGCACATCTCGAGCTTGTACCTTTCACTCTTCCTATTTTGCTTCTTTTTTCACAGTTTAGCGCACCTTCTTCCTGTTGTCATGCTTGATGTGTGTTCAGTTTCTGACGGCCTAGCCAATGGGCTATTTTACAACTAAATCGGAGGTGGTCCAATGGGGAATATCCCTTGTAAGGGTTGCATGTTAATTCAGTTTCGTCAAATGCTTCTTCAGTGAATTACGACATGTTATATGTGCTTTTGCCTTAGAGATACATGGAGACACTGGCTTGTGCCATGGTTTTGTAGGTTCTGTCACATCTGATTACGATACAAAAGTGTAAGTTATATAAACTGAAGCCGGAGGCGGAGGGGCAAAAGGGAAGGGGAGGAACTGATGATACACCCCTGGAAATGGAAAAAAGAACACATTGACACCGGTGTGTCAGACCCACCATACTTGCTCCGGACACTGCGAGAGGGCTGTACAAGCAATGATCACACGCACGGCACAGCGGACACACCAGGAACCGCGGTGTTGGCCGTCGAATGGCGCTAGCTGCGCAGCATTTGTGCACCGCCGCCGTCAGTGTCAGCCAGTTTGCCGTGGCATACGGAGCTCCATCGCAGTCTTTAACACTGGTAGCATGCCGCGACAGCGTGGACGTGAACCGTATGTGCAGTTGACGGACTTTGAGCGAGGGCGTATAGTGGGCATGCGGGAGGCCGGGTGGACGTACCGCCGAATTGCTCAACACGTGGGGCGTGAGGTCTCCACAGTACATCGATGTTGTCGCCAGTGGTCGGCGGAAGGTGCACGTGCCCGTCGACCTGGGACCGGACTGCAGCGACGCACGGATGCACGCCAAGACCGTAGGATCCTACGCAGTGCCCTAGGGGACCGTACTGCCACTTCCCAGCAAATTAGGGACACTGTTGCTTCTGGGGTATCGGCGAGGACCATTCGCAACCGTCTCCATGAAGCTGGGCTACGGTCCCGCACACCGTTAGGCCGTCTTCCGCTCACGCCCCAACATCGTGCAGCCCGCCTCCAGTGGTGTCGCGACAGGCGTGAATGGAGGGACGAATGGAGACGTGTCGTCTTCAGCGACGAGAGTCGCTTCTGCCTTGGTGCCAATGATGGTCGTATGCGTGTTTGGCGCCGTGCAGGTGAGCTCCACAATCAGGACTACATACGACCGAGGCACACAGGGCCAACACCCGGCATCATGGTGTGGGGAACGATCTCCTACACTGGCCGTACACCTCTGGTGATCGTCCAGGGGACACTGAATAGTGCACGGTACATCCAAACCGTCATCGAACCCATCGTTCTACCATTCCTAGACCGGCAAGGGAACTTGCTGTTCCAACAGGACAATGCACGTCCGCATCTATCCCGTGCCACCCAACGTGCTCTAGAAGGAGTAAGTCAACTACCCTGGCCAGCAATATCTCCGGTTCTGTCCCCCATTGAGCATGTTTGGGACTGGATGAAGCGTCGTCTCACGCGATCTGCACGTCCAGCACGAACGCTGGTCCAACTGAGGCGCCAGGTGAAAATGGCATGGCAAGCCGTTCCACAGGACTATATCCAGCATCTCTACGATCGTCTCCATGGGAGAATAGCAGCCTGCATTGCTGCGAAAGGTGGATATACACTGTACTAGTGCCGACATTGTGCATGCTCTGTTGCCTGTGTCTATGTGCCTATGGTTCTGTCAGTGTGATCATGTGATGTATCTGACCCCAGGAATGTGTCAATAAAGTTTCCCCTTCCTGGGACAATGAATTCACGGTGTTCTTATTTCAATTTCCAGGAGTGTATTTGCTGCGTCGCGACTTTTATGCGGAATAAGCGGCGACTAGTAAAAATGTGTGCTGGCTCGAGATTCGAACCCAGGCTCTCTTACCTTGACAACTGCGCCAGTCGGACACTGTGTGCACTGAAAATGCACGCACTGTATTGGTACGCTCTCACGCCGGCTCATACTGTAATTGTAGATCTCCGCCTCCGAGCTGAAGGCTGTGTATTCACTGATCACTGGGGTGAACCAGTTATATGAATGCGTCATGTCTGCCCTTTCGGAAATGTCTGAAAGGACAGACTCCGTGCACTCATATAAATTGTAAGTTCTCAATGCGTTGTATATGTTACTACAAATGTTTGTTTTTGAGGACACATTGTGCCTCATTTCGATTTTCTATTGTATGCAGACACCAGAACATGGTCTGTTAACGAATGTACCAGCTTTCTACAAAAAAATGTTGAATTAATGTAGTGGTGTGTCCACCTCCATAATTGATATAGGGACAGGGCGAACTTCTCTTCACCAATCTGATTCAAATTGATAGGAAATACACGTCACGACTAGTACTTCAACATACGTAAACAGGAAGACTCAGCCCCTGGTACTTTTTCGAAAAAATCGACTTTGAAATTTTTCGGCGTGCGTATACCATTTTTGTGAGTGCTAGTATTTAAGGAATCCGTAGCCGGGCAAAGAAGTGATTAGGTTCATGCCAGTGAGATCGCAGTATCGATTCTCACTGCTGGTATTATTTTTCATTCTCTCGTAATCGTACAAATAAGGTTTATTGTGACTACGGAAATTGTCAAACTCAATCCTAGGTGCTCTCTTGATAAACGGACAACCATAATCTTGTAATCCAGCGGAACATAATCCCTTGTCTTGTTCGCCAGCATCTTCCTGGGTCGTCAAGGTCTGGTGAAGATGAAGCGACCTCTTCGATTTCTTTAAAAAGATCCTCTTCGTAGATTTATTACTGGACAGTTACTTCGCCTTGTACCACGAGATGCACGGCTTGCTTGACCGGTATCATTTCAAAAGTGTTGCGAAATGTTTGTTCCCCAGTATTCAAGCGTTCATGTGTACTTACTGCGAAAGAACTCAAAGTAATGGGATGGTTCTGGAGAAGGAGTTGTTCGCTATACAGGACTGGCGCTTTTAATCGCTTTGAGCCGGCCACGGTGGTCTCGCGGTTAAGGCGCTCAGTCCGGAACCGCGCGACTGCTACGGTCGTAGGTTCGAATCCTGCCTCGGGCATGGATGTGTGTGATGTCCTTAGGTAAGTTAGGTTTAAGTAGCTCTATGTTCTAGGGAACTGATGACCACAGATGTTAAGTCCCATAGTGCTCAGAGCCATTTGAACCATTTTTGAATCGCTTTGAAACTTCACTGTAAAGAAATTCTCCTTCATAATCTTCTGAAGAAGTACCAGGCACAGAACTACATTTACTAATAAAATCAGACAGCTTGGAGCATTGGTAAGTAGCTACCCTGAAGGCTAACACACGAATGAAGTACTATATAGACTAGTGAACACTATTTCCTTTCACCTATCACCAACAGAAAGTCGTTTGTGCTTCTGGTGAGTCAAAACTATCTGGAAGAACACCCCGGGAATGGGTTCATAAAAAATATTCAAATGTGTGTGAAATCTTATGGGACTTAACTGCTAAGGTCATCAGTCCATAAGTTTACACACTACTTAACCTAAATTATCCTAAGGACAAACACACACACTCATGCCCGAGGGAGGACTCGAACCTCCGCAGGCAGCAGCCACTCAGTACATGACTGCAGCGCATTAGACCGCTCGGCTAATCCCCTGCGGCTGGGTTCATGCGGTAAGTCGTACCGTACCTAGACGTACAGGTATACCGGAAAAGTTAGCTCCTATTGGTTGGAGACGTACCTGCACAGACACCGGGAAGTGGGTTCATGGTGTATTGGAATCTACATGCAGTAATACAGTTATAATGGGCAACTACTTCCAAAATTTTAGTGCAAAAATTGATTTTTCAGGTTAGCGGTTATTAAAATAATAAAACATTTGTTACATATGGGTAATTTTGCACAGCCATAATAAATCTTTCCCTAGAGTTACGTGGCAGAAAAGTTTAACCCACAGACCTCGCGCATATTGAAACGTAGCACTCGCTCGGCTACGGACTTCAATACTAGCGCTCATACAAAAGTTATAAGCACGTCTAAGATTTTCGAACACGATTTTCTCGAAAATTGTTTTCGTGTCTACATATGTCGAAGACTTGGCCGAATCCTACACAGCCCGCCAACGTCAATCAGATCTATGAGAGGAATTCCTACCGCCACATTGTCAGTCATTAGCGTGGCTGACTGAAGAGGGAAGACCCCTGCTCGATTCCTGGTACTGCCAGGGATATTTCCTTGTTGGGTGGTGATGGGAAGGGTTGGGGGGTGGGGGATGGAAGGGGTTGCTCTCACGCTTGTGATGCCCATTGAGGAGGAGTAGTAGCGCCTCCAGGTCACCAAACCTGACAGCGGTCAGGAGAGCAGTGCGGTGACTCCAAGCCCGTCGGTGCCGCATCCATTTATGCCACTGGCGGAGGATGACACGGCGGTCGGTCGGTGGTGACGGTCCCACCAGAGCCCGTTGACGGAGTTTACAGCTATCATTAGTTTTCCGAACTATAGGTGTTGTCTCTAGTCGCCGCAACCGCAAGTGTCAGAACGACAGGGACGTTGTGACGCGTGCACCGCTTGTGTCTCTAGGGAGCCCGGACCCAACAGCAGCGAGCTAGCGTCGGCTCCGCATGGGCCCTGGGTGCGACGGCGGGCCTCATTAAGAGCTCGCAGGTGGTCATCAGACTGCGCTGATACATTATACATGCGGCGGCGGCCGGCCGCGCCTCGCTTTATTAACGGCGCCGCAGCTGCGGCGGTCGCACACTCTGCCCCGACGCCTAATTACCTCGGGCATTACCTCCCACGTGCACCCCCGACTCCAGTGCGCGCCTATTGGAAAATCCGCTAATTTCGCCTCGGCGTAGAACTGCGCTGCGTTTTCTGTGTCGCTTCTGATTAATGTGCAACTGGCAAACAATACTGACATCTCCTGTCCGACTCTGTCGCATTCGAGTCACACCAGTCTATATCGCGCTCATACGAGCCACCAATGTGGCAGAAAAATATCGGTACTGAAAGTAATCAACCGTGGGCGGCTGCGCAATCGCGCGGCTTCTTTCACAGCATTCACACGGTGCCCCTCCATAATCGTCCAGCCACTGCGCTACTGCCCTCCTCCATTCCCAGGTTAATGAAACAGAACCCATACAAGGAAGACCAAGAAAGGTCGACTGTGGAAAAAATTCGTGTAGTCGTAAATTTTTGCAGAATAGTAGTGTGGGCATCGTGACCAATATATTGAAAATTTTGACCAGTTGGGTGCAAGCGTCATGCTGGTGAGCATTTAAATATCACCATTTTACGTTTTTTCTTTAATACCTCGAAATCCGCGGCTTCTAGCAAAAATGTTTACCAGTGAAAGAGTACAAAAACATTAAATGATCTACAGAAAACGCCATGCTCATTTTTCTTTAAAGTCAGTACCGCCATTAGACTGTTGTTTATTTACAGTGTTATATTTACACTTACACAATCATGATTTCGGCTTCAAAGTGCCATTCTCAAGAGTCTTCTGAAAACAGTTTAGACAATACCTGTGAAATACAAAACAAGTGATATAACCGTATAACAGTTCATATTTATAAAGCTAACTTACAAGTGTTATACATTGCCTAAAATGGCATACTGTCATATTAAAATACACTATTAGACCCATTGTCTAAGAGTCGATATTTCTGGCAGAGCCTACTGCCTTGTTTCATCACTGAGTATACCATATTGACTGAATGTCAGTTGGCTAAGTGTCAAATTGTATTGGTCAAAGAACTTCCTGTTAAAAGCATGTGGCTTTTTCATTGTACACTAAGATAAACAGGTACAGCAAAGACGTAACAACTACCAAAGAAAAGAAATTGCCCTACTGGACACTGAGTCCAAAGACTAAAAGAAAAGGTCACATGCTTGTAACAGGAAGTTTTTTGACCAAGACAATTTGACACTTAGCCAACTGACATTCAGTCAATATGGTATACTCAGTGATGAAACAAAGCAGTAGGCTCTGCCAGAAATATCGACCCTTACACAGTGTGTCTAATAGTGTATTTTAATATGACAGTATGCCATTTTAGGCAATGTATAACACTTGTAAGTTAGCATTATAAATATGGATTCTTATATGGTTATATCACTTGTTATGTATTTCACTGTTATTGTCTAATCTGCTATCAGAAAACTCTTCAGAATGACACTTTGAAGACGAAATCATGACTGTGTAAGTGTAAATGTAACACTGTAAATAAACAACAGTCTAATGGCGGTACTGACTCTAAAGAAACATACTATGTCTGTGGCCTCGCATTATGAAAAAATTATCATGCTGATTTATTTCTCTAAGATTAATATTTTCCGCGTTGCAGGAGTGGAAAAATGGCAGACTCGAAATTATAGTATACAAAGCATTAGCTGCCAGTGGACACTGAAATACGAGTGGCATTCGAAAGGGAATCGATCACTTCTTTGCTCTCGGCCAGTTTTAGATGAAAAAACGCCGAATTTGTTGTGGGACATTGTGGAATATTCCTGCTCCAGCCCTGGTAGTGCCATGAAGGCTCGACAGCCGCCAGCGATGTACGTGGTCTTCAAAACGACGTCTGTAACGCAGGTGCAGAGATCTGTCTCTGCGTTTCTTTTGGAGGAAAACCAACGGAGACCTGCCAGAGGACAGAATCACGGCGATTCATTGAGTGAGGCGTCTGTCATCCATCCTCTCCATATGACAAATGCCCTGCTTTTATCAGATCTGCCTCCTTGTAGTTTTCACTGTAAAAATAAGCGCTAGATATTTATTGCTACTATATCAAAGACTTTTGTCCATAAGGCAAAACACCACTTTCTTGATTGCCCCTTCAAAGTGTACATACTTGCCTTCTGGTCAATAGAATCAACTCCTGATGTGCGCTCATTCAAGACTCTGCTGTTTTGCAGAGACTTGACAACGCCACACATCTGTTCTTTCATGGTTACTTTAGGTACAACTGTCTTTCAGACGAAAATGTTGATTACAATAGTTTCGAGGTCATGGAAGTCTTTATTTCGATTGGATTTTCGTTTTCGTTTAGTTACGCTTCCACTTACTGGAATTTTGATGTTACTATGTACTGTGTACTTGTATTCCGCTCAGAGGTTCACACTATTGAGATCCATCAGACCGATAAACAAATCAGCAATTCAGTAGTCTTTCACCTGGGATGCTCGAAGCCGTGGGTTCGTTACCTGCTGACCATAAGTGTCTGAATCTCTGTTGTCTTCTTGATCAGCCGGCCGGGGTGGCCGAGCTGTTCTAGGCGCTAGTCTGGAACTGCGGGACCGCTACTATCGCAGGTTCGAATCCTGCGTCGGGCATGGGTGTGTATGATGTCATTAGGTTAGTTAGGTTAACGTAGTTCTAAGTTCTAGGGGACTGATGACCTCAGAAGTTTTGTCCCATATTGCTCAGAGCCATTTGAACCATCTTCTTGATCAGAGAGATTATCTGTGCTGACTTAAATGTCTTTCGTATTTACAGTTAGTATGTTAAATAATTATCTTCTAAGTAAGAAATAGTAGTCTCTTAAACACTTATTCTGTTTATGATGAAATACTTACGTTCATCTGAAAGTACTTTGGCATTGAGAAATACACTGACCTTAACCCTGCACTTCTCTCACCATTAAATGTGTGACTGGTATGCTGCATAAGTCTCTTCAACTGAGGAACTGATGGCACTTTTTGAATTGGTCGCTGTGAGTGGAGGCACTTAACGCACCTCCACTGTACGTCTTGACAAGAAGATGTCAGTGTAGCTGATGAAATACGACTGATCATGTCCAGTCATATGCTTAACACATTGCTCGACTGAAGCTGAAATATGTGACGTCCAATTACACTTCGGCAGACTACTTCTGTTATATAGGGAACCATTTTAAGACTCTGGGCCTGTTGAGATATTTGGAGGGCTGAGGCTTGGATGATGCATTTGAGAACCCTAGTCCTGCGAAAAGTATTCTCGTCATTGATAATGGAGACAATGAAATCAACATGGTCGAATACATTTTGTTAACATGTTATCCCTGGGACAGGTCGTTCAGTCTAGTAGACATCTGACAGTTCCAATTGTGAAACTTTCTTGCGTAATAGATTACTTAGCAACAGCAAATAAATACTCATTTAAGAAACTCAAAATAAGTCATCTGTATAAAGACAAGCTCAGTGAAGTTATTCTGTCTAATCACTTGACAAAAGAGGACAAGAAATCGTGAGGAGGTATAGCCTGTACGTAAACTGAAACAAGAGCAGCACCCATGGTAGGCGAGGTTGGTCTCTCCAGAAGAACGGTACAGTTGCCCTACAGGATAACAGAATCAGTTTCCCCTCTTGTAGTATAGAACAGTTTGCAGAGATTTTCGGAGATTCTGTCTTTATGCCTGTTTTGCGTTAGTATTTTTAGTAATTCATATCTGTATTGCGCGTAGTGTTAACGCACTTTATGAAAAATAGACAACACTGGGCATGTATAGAAATGAAAATCAATTGCCTCATGTAAAAAAAAATCATCACCTGAGAGCGGCTTGACCAATTTGGTAGATTTTTTCATATTAGTTGTTGTCAGGACAAGATTTGTATGAAAAAAAGTTTTGGAAAATCCACCGAAAAAGTCAGAAATTAAAGTCAGTTGTGAAAGACCATGACTTGAGAACAACTCGACCGATTTGATTTTCCTTGTTTCATATCAAAAAGAAAATTTAAAAATTGTTTTCAGTTTGATGGTTCTGCTGTGACGTCTTTTCAGAGGAAAAAAAGCTGTTTGACAGTCATATGTGATAGCATATGTTATAGACGGTTGTAAGGTTTCAGGCAAATCCAACACCTTCCATGAAAACCCTGACATTTTAAGCAAATCCAGTAGTATGTCACATAGCTCCGAATAAATCGAGACGTTAAATGAACCAAAGTAATACGAGTAACGAGTGAGCAAATGGAATACCATAGACTAACACAAGAGTGCCTAAATGCATGTCATACCTTCCCACCGTGAGACAGACGCAGTTCCGAGGGAAGAAACGAGAACAGAAGCCGAAAGCAGCACCGTGCTAAGATAGAAGGGCCTACGATAAGGGACGGACTGGACACCCACGTCGCCAGCCTACCGCTAAGACCACACCACCCGCACGTTTTAGCGTGAGACTTTCTCGCGTCTCTGTTACGTCAAGGACCACCCACCAGCCCATGTTAAAAGATAGAGCCCTTCAGAAAAACAGTATACATCTTACAATAACACAAAAAGGGCCACACCACCCGCAAGGTTTAGCGTGAGACTTTTTACATTGCAAACTTTAAAAACATTGCCCCACCACGAAAAGTATAACGTTTCTCATTGGATAGACATAATTTTTGTAGGCGGAGCTTAAGGTTAACATTGAGACCCTGATTGGTCAGATGAAAACACAGACAGATAGTTTTTTCCAAAGCAACTTCGGTAAATTGTAGTAAGGAGAAGTTAAAAGAAGTGAGTTAGTTCCGAGACGGCGAGCTGGATGGCTGTTGCGCTGGCCGCTGCCGCCCTGAAGCTGTCTAAACACCGACAAGGTAATGAACGCACGCGATGCCGCATTTTTGAGCGCATAAGGCTTCACTCAGAACTGCAGAAGCCTCATCTGTTACACCCCCTTTTTGCGTAATACTAGTGTCGATCGTAAATTAAAGCTCATGGAGTTCACATTTGCCACTTGAAGTAAAAACCTGAAACGCGATGATTTCTCTGTTATATAATTATTGTTAAGCCACATCAGCCACTGTAATTTACGACAAGTTAGATAAGTAATTAAAGATAACTGAGGGTCACTGTAGAGCATTTTGGTAGTTTTCTCTTTTGTGGAACTTAATTTAAACCTAGATTATAGATGTGATATGGCATAGGTCATCCTTCGATCCATTGTAGAACTTGGAAACCCATTCAGGGGATATTCGTTCACACTTTTGTTGAACGCAGTTGGTTATTACTATCCTGTATTGAAACATTTCCTTTTATCAATAGTGCAATTTATAAACAATGTTTTGTGAGTAGAATAAAATTTCAAATTTACTAGCTAACTAAAATAGGAAAGCCTTGGATCCCTTCCACTAAATTTAGTTAGTATTAAGATTCTTTTACAGGGATTGCAGTGGAGCTGACGCTGAAATCATTAAGTATTTGGTTATATCATCGCTAGTCTCACTCAACTATTCTGAATTCTACATGTCATGTGTGGTCTGGCTTCTCCTTACCAGCAACAGGTCCCAGGTTCAAACTAGTCAATTCCCTAAAAAACACCCTCAGAGCGTCGTTGCGCGAAAGTAGTAGGGAGACACGATATACACTCCTGGAAATTGAAATAAGAACACCGTGAATTCATTGTCCCAGGAAGGGGAAACTTTATTGACACATTCCTGGGGTCAGATACATCACATGATCACACTGACAGAACCACAGGCACATAGACACAGTCAACAGAGCATGCACAATGTCGGCACTAGTACAGTGTATATCCACCTTTCGCAGCAATGCAGGCTGCTATTCTCCCATGGAGACGATCGTAGAGTTGCTGGATGTAGTCCTGTGGAACGGCTTGCCATGCCATTTCCACCTGGCGCCTCAGTTGGACCAGCGTTCGTGCTGGACGTGCAGACCGCATGAAACGACGCTTCATCCATCCAGTCCCAAACATGCTCAATGGGGGACAGATCCGGAGATCTTGCTGGCCAGGGTAGTTGACTTACACTTTCTAGAGCACGTTGGGTGGCACGGGATACATGCGGATGTGCATTGTCCTGTTGGAACAGCAAGTTCCCTTGCCTGTCTAGGAATGGTAGAACGATGGGTTGATGACGGTTTGGATGTACCGTGCACTATTCAGTGTCCCCTGGACGATCACCAGAGGTGTACGGCCAGTGTAGGAGATCGCTCCCCACACCATGATGCCGGGTGTTGGCCCTGTGTGCCTCGGTCGTATGCAGTCCTGATTGTGGCGCTCACCTGCACGGCGCCAAACACGCATACGACCATCATTGGCACCAAGGCAGAAGCGACTCTCATCGCTGAAGACGACACGTCCCCATTCGTCCCTCCATTCACGCCTGTCGCGACACCACTGGAGGCGGGCTGCACGATGTTGGGGCGTGAGCGGAAGACGGCCTAACGGAGTGCGCGACCGTAGCCCAGCTTCATGGAGACGGTTGCGAATGGTCCTCGCCGATACCCCAGGAGCAACAGTGTCCCTAATTTGCTGGGAAGTGGCGGTGCGGTCCCCTACGGCACTGCGTAGGATCCTACGGTCTTGGCGTGCATCCGTGCGTCGCTGCGGTCCGGTCCCAGGTCGACGGGCACGTGCACCTTCCGCCGACCACTGGCGACAACATCGATGTGCTGTGGAGACCTCACGCCACACGTGTTGAGCAATTCGGCGGTACGTCCACCCGGCCTCCCTCATGCCCACTATACGCCCTCGCTCAAAGTCCGTCAACTGCACATACGATTCACGTCCACGCAATCGCTGCATGCTACCAGTGTTAAATACTGCGATGGAGCTCCGTATGCCACGGCAAACTGGCTGACACTGACGGCGGCGGTGCACAAATGCTGCGCAGCTAGCGCTATTCGACGGCCAACACCGCGGTTCCTGGTGTGTCCGCTGTGCAATTTCTCACACACTACCAATACAAAATTTCCCCCTGCACATATTTCGGGCAGTAAATGGACTTTAAAGATCGGAAATATGGCAACACTGTAATTACATGTACGGCAAGTACCTCTGTCAGCGCTTACAGTGGATCTTCTACAAAACATTTGCAGTTATGTATTACGAACACAGAAATGGAAATACAACATTTTCATTGGCCAGCTTTTAAAGAAACCTTTTTGCATGTCGTGGACGCGAATCGTTTCGTATCACTGCATCTACTAGATCCTAAACCTGTTTTCCGTGTAACCTCTCCCAAGAGACCCATCGATTAATACCAACTATCATTCTTGCCACGTTTAGGCCCGTTACAATTCGTTAGGGCATTACGTCACCAGGACCATTGGGCGAGGGTACACAAAAACAGCTCTGGAACCTAGAAGAGGTACTTCCATTTCTGTGTACGTAACACATAACTGCAAATGTTTTGTAGAAGACCCACTGTAGCGCTGTATGACGATTAAGCCTGCTAATCTTTAACGTTCATTTACTGCTCCAAAAATGCTCAGGACGAAATTTGTGAGAAACATTTTTGTATTGCCAGTATGTGAACAAACGAGCTGCAAGGTCCGAGCTCACGAATTTTCCTTCACTCGGTGTAAAAGGGAAACATTATTACCTGAACTCTCGAAAAGTTCTTGCCCAATTTACTACAAAATTTTACTTACATTCTAATGAACGTTTGGATAGACATAGGCTATTCATTTCTGCAATACATACATAACAGATAAATATATGTGTAATATACAAAAGGGAAGTGTAGTTACCACGAATCTCGAAAAGTTTTTGAGCGAATTACTTCTGATTTTTAGATGATATTGTAATGACCATTCGGACGGATTTAGGCTATATATTTCTGTAATACAGTGAATATATAAATATATATGTAATGTATTAAGGGGACGTTGTTAAAAAAATTCTCGGAAAAATGACGTATTTACCATAAATCTTAAAATGATGTTCTACTGAACATTCAGACGGAAATGAGCCGGCCGATGTGACCGAGTGGAACCGCACGCGGGTTCCAATCCTGTCTCGGGCACGGATGTGTGTGATCTCCTTAGGTTAGCTAGGTTTAAGTAGTTCTAAGTTTTAGGGAACTGATGAGCTCAGAAGTTAGGTCCCATAGTGCTCAGAGGCATTTGAACCATTTTTGAACGGAAGTGAATTTAGAGAGGGTGAGGAGGATATGTACGGAGTTACTGAACATTCAGACGGAAATGGACATTGTGGGGAAGCAGGAGATGAACAGATTAATGGGAGCTATGCACAGAGAGGTGGGGGGGAGGAGATGAATAAGAGAGAGGGAGAAGACGTTCAAAGATAAGAAGAAATTTGGATGTACACGCAGTTTCCTTTCTATACATATTTGTCAATTGCCGAGCATTGGCAGATGCGCTAGTTTTGAATTAAATAGTTTTGGGTGTTAGGCCGCGTCATTAGAAACCACCAAAGCACTATATTAAAGACGTTTCGACCGACTTTCTGCGGTCGTCTTCAGGGCGGTTTGGGCTGCAGTAAATCGGTTGGAACGTCGGCGGTGTTGTGCTTTAATAATTTTATAACTACACTGCCCAGTAAGTAAAATTATTTTACTCGAAATGATACCGGCCAAGGAAGCCTATGAACTTAAAATGCGAGCATGTCCGCACATAGCGTTGCCAGTGATTCACGAGGCGAGCAGTGGAAGAGTCGGAATAATTTTGCGAAAGACCCTGTAGTTGATTATTGTTATGTAGTGGGACCGAGAGAATGGGGAATCGACTACTCGCTACTCAGTATGCAGACCTATGAATAAGAGAAGTGCACGACAGCAACTGGAGTCCTATCTTCTTTCACGTTCCTTCTTCAAATTTTCACTGTGTTACATACTCAGAAATCCCTCAATACGGTTCTCCTGCTGTTATATTTAGGACAAACATTTAATTCTATTTGTATTCCAATTAACGAAACAGTAAAAATTGATGTTATTCGATTAAAACACAGTTTTTGATTACCTGCGATTTTTTCACCCTAACAACGCTAGAGGAAAAAGTCGTCCTTGTAGGAAATTTAATGTCGTTTAGTTTTTTACTGGGAAATATTTTCGCTAGAAGCCGCGGTTTTCGAGATATGCACGAAAATCCTGAAAAAGTGGCCTTTAAACGTCCCACACTCCACTACCACGCTCATCCTTCATCGGCCAGGATTTTTAGTACGTTGTTCATTACATCCCCTCATATCGCCGTATAAAAATTTGGGACCACACGAATTTTTTCCTCTGAGTGACTGAACTAATAGTCCAACGTGTTGACACTCGACACAGAGGACGCGTTTCGGAAGTTGGCGGTAGAATATAATGCTCGATGGAAGGAGACATTACTTGGCACCGTAAACCCCCTGATTCGCAGGAATTGTTCCAGGTTACGTTGCAGAATTCATCCATCCCTTCCCAGGGAGTGAAAGATCTTTTCGCGAAAAGATCTCCCGTTAGCCTTACGCTGGACGCCAAATATCTGGTCGTTTGTGAATTCACTTAAAAACGGTAAAGTACAGGAAAGTCCCGTAATGAGTCTTAGAAAATGTCAGTGGCAGCTACTAATAATATTAGGCTACGAGCCGCCAGAAGGACGTAATTGTCTGAGGTTAACTAAAGGAGCGACTCAGCACATCCTGCAACCGCACGATGCCGCGTGCTGCCTCAGCTTGAGCGCATTGGAAAAATCCTGCCACATTTCGTGGTGGGCGTTGTCTGTCGTTCTGGCGCCTATTGTCGCGACCTCAGGCGTACAGCGACATGTGACGGGAGTTTCTTCTGGTGGAACGTGGGTCAGTGTGGTAATGACTGGCAGATGTGTCTGCCTCACGTGGTTGCGATCTGGTTTTCCTCGTTGTGTCGTGGGGGCAGTAGTGATGTATTTGGTTAATCATGCCACAGGCATGATACCATCGTAGTATTGGCAATGTAGTGGACTTGAGTACAGTTTGGCCAGGCATCATACCATGGTGCCATTGGCAATGTAGTGGACTTCAGTACAGTTCGGCATTCTGCTCACTAGCTACGGTCAGCTACGTGTTCAGTTCTCCAGTCGTGCTTCTTACCTTTCGGGGTTTGAAGGGTACCCATAGACTTTATTGTCTGTTTATGCCCTCTGACATGCGAGTTTGTTTATTTCAGAAAGTTATGCTCTGGCACTGTGGTATACGGCTGAGAGTGGAAGTGATTTTGAATTATGCTATCAGCTGTCACATTATTTAGCCTATTCTGAAAGTTTCGAGTACTTTCTCACTTTATTATGGGACCTGCAGCATATACGAGCTCTGTTTAAAAAGTTCCGGACCATCCGTAATTTCGCGCCGATGGTGTGCTGGAGTGAATTGCGGTTGGCTTCCGTACACGCGCCTGTGTGTAATGTGTGACTGTCGGAAGTTTCATTGTTGTACAGTGTGTTAACTGTGAGACGGCAGAGTTGTGTGTTGAGTGCGGGGAGAGGAGGAAGCAAGCATTGGCTGGAGAGGGGGGGGGGGAGAAGAGCCGATGGGGGGGGGGGGGGGGGGGGTTAGGCACGCCTACCAGTTGCAGTGCTGGCATTACAAACTGCGCGTCATGCTAACACGAAAGCAGACGAAAGGCTTGGAAGTAAAACTCGCTTTAAATGTTGTTCGTAAACGAAACTGAAATCGTCATGTATATTAAAATATATAAATGAATGTATGTATGTTTGTCTACTATGCGCCCACAAACTATTCGTCCGATTGCAGTGAAACTTTTGTGAGTTGTTCTCCGAGCCCCCGAAAAGAGTAATGGACAATGTTTGAACAATTGTATCACTGTAGTATGCGTTGAACAATTAATTAGGTAAAGGCTTGTCAAGCAGCGGACCCAGGTTCGATTCCCACTGTTCGCAATATCTTTTTGATTTTATTTCATTCCCCGCAATGTTAAACTTTTAATTATAAAATTTAGATATACTTAAACAGGTTATATAGTATAACGTAACTGTCAATCTCTATATATAAAAATGAATGTATGTATGTCTGCCCTCTGTGTGTTCCCAAACCTTTCATCCGACTGCGATGAAATTTTGGTGATTTGTTCTCCGTACTCCCACGCAGGTTCCTAGCCGAAAAAAAAAGACACATTCTTATGGAGATATGACGTCATAAACAATGAGATGCCACCGCTGGAAATGCCCACATTCATGCATCCACTATTTGAGAATGAAAGCACTTAGCGACTAGCAACAAACGTTACATACAATTTCAAACCTTTACGAAAATTTTTCTCGCTGACACCCCCCACAAAATAATGAAACGAAAAAAGGTGGTCGCTTACTACATTTTCTCAGTACGTACCGTAAATCTGCCGCAGTAGGCGTGACGTTTTAATGTATTACTTCGTTACTATTAACTCTAATCGCAACCTATTTCGCATACAGTATCCATATACATCAGTAAATGCGTCGACAAATTTATGTCTCTTTACGACATATAATTCAGATGGTATGACATGGTAAACATCGAGATGCGTGAAAAAGTGCCGCGTCAGGCATGACGTTTTGTTCTACTATTTCTTCACTATTCGCAACACGTTTCGCAAACGTGTTAAAACAAAAAACTCCCGAGATGGGCCAGCAACTGCCTCTTCACTCATTTTGATGATAGTACAACTGCACAATAAAAACACGCAGAACAGTACAGCGCAAAACAATAACGAAGCAGACGACAATGGCTACCTTGTACAACACAGTCAGCTACGTAATGTTGGCAGCAGTCGAAACTGCGTGCCTACCGAAGCCTCCCGACGATTACCGACTTCTACCGATTCAGGGCTAGGGAGAGGTCTGCCATCTGAAAGTGTACACCCTGTACGTCGGTGAGTTATCATTTAATGCTATTTGAGTAGAACGTTGTGTCGCACGGCCTGCTAATTTCTCATCGGCAGAGAGAAAGGAGCAACGCATCTGCATTAAATTTTGCTTGAAATTCAAGAAAATATTTACAGAGGCACACCAAATGATACAGAAAGCCTACGGTGATGAGTGCTTCAACCGTATTCTGTGTTAAAAATGGTTCACGCGGTTTAAAATTGGCCGGACCGATGTTAAAGATGACCCCTGTTCAGGACGACCTTCGATGTCTGCCGACATGGGTCATGTCAGGAACGTCAACGATATTGTGCATGCCAATGGAAGACCGACTTTCCGAGAGATTCCAGAAGAATTCAACGTGTCATTTGGATCATGTCATGAAATCCTGACACAGCATCTTGGAAAGAATCCGTTTGCCGCCAAGTTCATCCCACGGCTCATGAGTCAAGACTAGAGAGACATTCGCCTCGCAGTCTGTGAAGAGGTTTTGGAACGCTCAAATGAGAACGAATTGCTCCTTAAGAGAATAACAACTGGTGATGAGACATGGGTCTACGGTTATGATGCTGAAACCAAGGTTCAATCTCGACAAAGGGTAAGGAGAGGTACTCCAAGACAAAGTTCGGTCAATTACCCTTAAAAATAGTCGCCACCCGCTACAATACATTTTTGACAACGTTCGTACAGCTTCTGGAAACTATCAGCAAAGGCCTCCTGTGGAATCGATCGCAGAACGGCTGTATCACAACCTTTGACGGCATTCACGTCCGTACAACGGTCGCCTTTCATGGCCGCCTTCAAGCCGGGAAACAGAAAGAAATCCACAGGAGCCAGATCAGGGGAGCAAGGAGGGCGTTCAAGGTCAGTTACCACCTCCTGCGCCAGGAACTGGTGAACACGGATCACGCGGCGTGCAGGAGCCTGATCATGGGGCAGCATCCATCTTCCAATCCTGTGCAACTGGTCGGACCCGCCGCATGTGCTGTAGCAATCGGTTCAACTCGCAGTGGTAAAATGCGGCATTAATGCTTTGACCTACACAAACATATTCCTTATGATCAATGCTGTTGTTGAAGGAGGGGAGCAACAGTGTTTTCACCTTGATTTCTGCAGTCAGCTTTTTTTGGTCGCGGGTAAGACGGTGAACACCATGACATCGATTGCCGCTTTAGTTCAGGATCGAACTGGTGGCACCAGGTCTCATCTCCCCTGACCATGGTGTTCAGAAGCAACGGACCCTGGTCACACATGGAAATGAAATCACCAGCAGGTTCCATCCGTTTTGCTTTCTGCTCGTCTGTGAGCTGGTGCTGCACGAGTCGGGAGCCATCTTCCCCTCACCCAAATCATCGCGGACGATGGTGTGCGCCACCGTGTGTCCTTGCTGATGCCCAGTTCCTCCGCAATCAGCTTGAGAGTCCGTCGCCGGCCTTGGCCAGCATTTGCCGCACTCTCTCGATCTTCTCTGGGGTTGTGCTTGTCGATGGCCGACCTGAATGTGGCTCATCCGCAGTTGTCTCCCTCCCTTCCCGGGACAGTTTAAATCACTCGTAGACAGATTTTATGCTCACGGCTTCCCTCCCTTAAACCTGCACCAACATTTCATTTGTCTCCGTTGCAGTCTTCCTCAGTTTGTAGCAGAACTTGAAGTTTACACATTCCTACATTGCGCTTTGACACTACCTCTCACACTGACTACATCTAACTTGTCGCAGTCTATTTACACAGCCTATCATATGCAGTGCAAGCCACGTGTAGATTCTCATCAAGTCTCTGAATATCCATCAGCATGCACGCACACATGCGTCAACTTTCCGTTCAAATGTGACACCATTCACCGAACTTTTTAGACTCTCCACATACCACGTATATATACGTATATATACCTCTGCATCGCGATAACGCAACCGCATATTCATCTCTGTTGGTACGTCACTATGTCAAACCACTGTGCTGCCTCATCTTCTATACTCTTCACACCCGGCCCCTGGGACGTTTATGATTTCTGTAGTTGAAAGCCCCGTTGAAAGGATAAAGATAAAAGATAGACGAGATAAAAGAAAATTCGCACGATCCATCAAGGGGCGTAACAAGACTGCTTCCGGAAGTGTAAACGGTATCTGGAGCTGTGGATCAATTATGGGGGACAGTATTTCTAAGGAGACCGTGCACAATAAGTAAAGCTATGTGTAGAAAAAAATTGTGGACAAAGTTCAACAATTTTTTTAACAGACAACTTATTATGTCACGGTAAGGCATTATTCAGAGAACTGGGAGACACATTGCTGCCTCATATTTTATTTTAGTGTTGCTGTGGTGGTCTACAATCCAGACACTGCTTTGATGCAGCTCTCCATGCTACTCCATCCTGTGCAAGCTTCTTCATCTCCAAGTACCTACTGCACCCTACATCCTTCTGAATCTGCTTAGTATATTCATCTCTTGGTCTCCTTATACGATTTTTACCCTCCACGCTGCCTTCCAGTACTAAATTGGTGATTACTTGATGCCAAAGAACATGTCCTACCAACCGATCCCTTCTTCTAGTCAAGCTGTGCCACAAATTTTTGTGGAGAAAGTCCCGGAATTTTTTGAACAGACTTCGTATCATGTGACAGCAAAACATTATTCAGAGATCTGGGAGACATATTGCTGCCTGATAGCTTATTTTAGTGTAGTTGTTGTAGACTGCAATCCAGAGACTGGTTTGATGCAGCTCTCCATGCTACTCCATCCTGTGCAAGCTTCATCTCCCAGTACCTACTGCAAACGACATCCTTCTTAATCTGCTTAGTGTATTCATCTCTTGGTCTCCCTCCACGCATTTTACCCTCCAAGCTTCCCTCCAATATTAAATTAGTGACCCCTTGATACCTCAGAACGTGTCCTACCAACCGGTCCCTTCTTTTCGTCAGGTTATTGTGCCACAATCTCCTCTTTACCCCAGTTCCTTTCAGTACCTCCTACTGAGTTACATGATCTACCCATCTAATCTTCAGCATTCTTCTGCAGCACCGTATTTCGAAAGCGTCTATTCTCTTCTTGTTTAACTGTTTATCGACCATGTTTCACTTCCATTTATGGCTACACTCCACAAACATACTTTCAGAAAATACTTCCTGACACTTAAATCTATACTCGATGTTAACAATCTTCTCTTCTTCAGAAACGCTTTCCTTGCCGTTGCCAGTATACATTTTATACCCGCCCTACTTCGACTATCATCAGTTATTTTTCTCCCAAAATAACAAAACTCATCTACTACTTTAAGTATCTCATTTCCTAACCTAATTCCCTCAGCATCACCTAATTTATTCGACTACATTCCATTACCTTCGTTTTGCTTTTGTTCGTGTTGATCCTATACCCTCCTTTCAGGACATTCTCCATTCCGTCAATCTGCTCTTCCAGGTCCTTTGCTGCTTATGACAGAATTACAGTGTCATCGGCAAACCTCAACGTTTTTATTTCTTCTCCATGGATTTTAATTCCTACACCAAATTTGTCGTTTGCTTCCTGAACTGCTTGCTCAATATATAGACTGAACAACATAGGGGATAGGCTACAACTCTGTCTCCCTCCTTTCCCAACCACTTCTTCCCTTTCACGCCCCTCGACTCTTATAACCGCCATCTGGTTTCTGTAAAAACACTAAACAGACTTTAGATTCCTGTATTTTAACCCTGCCACCTTCAGAATTCCAGTCAACATTGTCTAAAGCTTTCTTTAAGTCTATAAATACCAGAAACGTAGGTCGGCCTTTCCTTAATCTATCTTCTAAGGTAAGTCGTAGGGTCAGTATTGCCACATATGTTCCAACATTTCTAAGGAATCCAAACCGCTCTTCCCCAAGGTCGGCTTCTACCAGTTTTTCCATTCGTCTGCAAAGAATTCCTGTAAGTACTTTGCAGCCCTGACTTATTAAACTGATAGTTCAGTAATTTTTACACCTATCAACACTTGCTTTCTTTGGGGTTGTAACTATTACATTCTTCTTGAAGTCTGAGGGGCCGGCCGGAGTGGCCGGGCGGCTCTAGGCGCTACAGTCTGGAACCGCGCGGCCGCTACGGTCGCAAGTTCGAATCCTTCCTCAGGTATGGATGTGTGTGATGTCCTTAGGTTAGCTAGGTTTAGGTAGTTCTAAGTTCTAGGGGACTGATGACCTCAGAAGTTAAGTCCCATAGTCCTCAGAACCATTTGAACCATTTGAAGTCTGAGAGTATTTCGCCTGTTTCATACATGTTTCTCTCCAGATGATAAAGTTTTGACATGAGTGGCTCTAATAGAATGTTGTCTAATCCCGGGGGCTTGTTTCGACTTAGGTCTTTCAGTGCTCTGTCAAACTCTTCACCCAGTATCATATCCCCATATCATCTTCATCTACGTCCTCTTCCATCTCCACAATACTGCCCTCAAGTACATCGCCGTTGTATAGACCCTCTATGTACTCCTTCCCCCTTTCTGCTTTCCCTTCTTTGCTTAGTACTGGTTTTTGATCTGAGTACGTGATATTCATACGAGAGGTTCTCTTTTCTCCAAAGGTCTCTTTAATTTTACTGTAGGCTGTATCTATCTTACCCCTAGTGATATATGCCTCTACACACTTACATTTAACTTCTGGGCATCACTGCGTAGCCATTTTGCACTTCCTGTCGATCTCATTTTTGAGACGTTTGTAATCCTTTTTGCCTGCTTCATTTACTGCATTTTTATATTTTCTTCTTTCATCAATTAGATTCAATATTTCTTATCCAAGGATATTAACTAGCCCTCGTCTTTTTACCTAATTGATCCTCTGCTACCTTCACTATTTCATCTCTCAAAGCTACCCATTCTTCTTTTGCTGTTTTTCTTTCCCCCGTTCTTGTCAATCATTCCCGAATGCTCTCTCCAAAATATTTTAGTATATAAACTTAAATCGGTTTTACTGCTTTCATCAGTAGACGGTCATATGTCAACTTTGAATAAATATTATTGCTGTCTGTGGTAGTTGGTTATAACACTATTTTCAGCAACGTCTTAAACTTGTTATAATTTGGGGTTGCACGTATAGTGTAACACGTTTTCCATTATCTAGCAGTTGTAGAAATTCAAGTTGACAGATACAGATACCCTCCCCCCCCCCCCCCCCCCCCCAATAACCATGATGGGCCTTGCCGTTGGTGGGGAGGCTTGCGTGCCTCAGGTGCAACCACAACGTAGGCGTATCTGTTGAGAGGCCAGACAAACGTGTGGTTCCTGAAGAGGGGCAGCAGCCTTTTCAATAGTTGCAGGGGCAACAGTCTAGATGATTGACTGATCGGGCCTTGCAACACTAACCAAAACGGCGTTGCTGTGCTGGTACTGCGAACGGCTGAAAGCAAGGGGAACCTACAGCCCTAATTTTTCCCAAGGGCGTGCAGCTTTACTGTATGATTAAATGATGATGGCGTCGTCTTGGGTAAAATATTCCGGAGGTAAAATAGTCCCCCATTCGGATCTCCGGGCGGGGACTACTCAAGAGGACGTAGTTATCAGGAGGAAGAAAACTGACGTTCTACGGTTCGGAGCGTGGAATGTCAGATCCCTTAATCGGGCAGGTAGGTTAGAAAATTTAAAAAGGGAAATGGATAGGTTAAAGTTAGATATAGTGGGAATTAGCGAAGTTCGGTGGCAGGAGGAACAAGACTTTTGGTCAGTTGAATACAGTGTTATGAATACAAAATCAAATAGGAGTAATGCAGGAGTCGGTTTAATAATGAATAAAAAAATAGGAGTGCGGGTAAACTACTACAAACAGCCCAGGGAAAGCATTTCTGTGGCCAAGATAGGCAGGAATCCAACGCCTACTACAGTAGTGCCAGTTTATATGCCAACTAGCTCAGCAGATGACGTAGAAATTGATGAAATGTATGGAGAGATAAAAGAAATTAATGAGATAGTGAAAGGAGTCGAAAATTTAACAGTCATGGGTAACTAGAATTCGATAGTAGGAGAAGGGAGAGGAAGAAACATAGTAGGTTAATATGGATTGGGGCTAAGAAATGAAAGAGGAAGCCGCCTGGTGGTATTTCGCACAGAGCACAACTTAATCATAGCTAACACTTGGCTCAAGAATCAGTAAAAGAAGGTTGTATACATGGAAGAACCCTGGAGATACTAAAAGGTTTCAGATATATTATATAATGGTAAAACAGAGATTTAGGAACCAAGTTTTAAACTGTAATACATTTCCAGGGGCAGATGTGGGCTCTGACCACAATCTATTCGTTATGAGCTGTAGATTAAAACTGAAGAAACTGCAAAAAGGTGGGAATTCAAGGAGATGGGACCGGGATAAACTAAGAGAACCAGAGGATGTACAGAATTTCAGGGAGAGCATAAGGGAACAATTGACAGGAATGGGGGAAAGAAATACAGTAGAAAAGAATGGGTAGCTTTGAGAGATGAAATAGTGAAGGCAGCAGAGGATCATGTAGGTAAAAAGACATGGGTAGTAGAAATCCTTTGGTAACATAAAAAGTATTCAATTTAATTGAGGAATGGAGAAAATAGTAAAATGCAGTAAATGAAGCAGCAAAAAGGAATACAGACGTCTCAAAAATGAGATCGACAGGAAGTGCAAAATGGCTAAGCAGGGATGGCTAGAGGACAAATGTAAGGATGTAGAGGCTTATTTCACTAGGGGTAACATAGATACTGCGTACAGGACAATTAAAGAGACCTTTGGAGAAAAGAGAGTCACTTGTATGAATATCAAGAGCTCAGATGGAAATCCAGTTCTAAGCAACGAAGGTAAAGCAGAAAGGTGGAAGTAGTATATACAGGGTCTATAGAAGGGCAATGTACTTGAAGACAATACTATGGAATTGGAAGAGGATGTAGATGAAGATGAAATGTGAGATATGACACGGCGTGAAGAGTTTGACAGAGCACTGAAAGACCTGAGTAGAAACAATGCCATGGGAGTAGACAACATTCTATTAGAACTACTGACAGCCTTGGCAGAGCCAGTCCTGACAAAACTCTACCATCTGGTGAACAAGATGTATGAGACAGGCGAAATACCCTCAGACTTCAAAAAGAATATGGTAATTCCAATCCCAAAGAAAACAGGTATTGACAGATGTGAAAATTACCGAACTATTAGTTTAATAAGTCACAGCTGCAAAATACTAACGCGAATTATTTAGAGACGAATGGAAAAACTTGTAGAAGCCGACCTCGGGGAGGATCAGTTTGGATTCCGTAGAAATGTTGGAACACGTGGGGCAATACTAGCCCTAAGACATATCTTAGAAAAAAGATTAAGGAAAGGCGAACATACGTTTCTAGCATTTGTAGACTTAGAGGAAGCTTTTGACAATGTTGATTGGAATACTCTCTTTCAAATTCTGAAGGTGGCAGGGGTAAAATTTAGGGAGCGAAAGGCAATTTACAATTTGTACAGAAACCATATGGCACATATAAGAGTCGAGGGACATGAAAGGGAAGCAGTAGTTGGGAAGTGAGTGAGATAGGCTTGTATCCTCTCCCCAAAGTTATTCAATCTGTATATTGTGCAAGCAGTAAAGGAAACAAAGAAAAGTTCGGGATAGGAAATAAAAACCATGCAGAAAAAATATAAACTTTGAGGTCCGCCGATGACATTGCAATTCTGTCACAGACAGCAAAGGACTAGGAAGAGCAGTTGAACGGAATGGACAGTGTCTTAAAAGGAGGATATAAGATGAACATCAACAAAAGCAAAACGAGGATAATGGAATGTAGTCGAATTAAGTCGGGTGATGCCGAGGGAATGAGATTAGGAAAAGAGACACTTAAAGTAGTAAAGGAGTTTTGCTATTTGGAGAGCAAAATAACTAATGATGGTCGAAGTAGAGAGGATATAAAATGTAGACTGCCAATGGCAAGGAAAGCGTTTCTGAAGAAGAGAAATCTGTTAACATCGAGTATAGATTTAAGTGTCAGGAAGTCATTTCTGAAAGTATTTGTATGGAGTGTAGCCATGTATGGAAGTGAAACATGGACGATAAGTAGTTTGGACAAGAAGAGAATAGAAGCTTTCGAAATGTGGTGCTCGGAATAATGCTGAAGATTAGATGGGTAGATCACATAACTAATGAGCAGGTATTGAATAGAATCGGGGAGAAGAGGAGTTTGTGGCCCAACTTGACGAGTAGAATTGATCGGTTGGTAGGACATATTCTGGGGCATCAAGGGATCACCAATTTAGCATAGGAGGGCAGCGTGGAGGGTAAAAATCGTAGAGGGAGACCAAGAGATGAATACACTAAGCAGATTCAGAAGGATGTAGGCTGCAGGAGGCACTGGGAGATGAAGAAGCTAGCACACGATAGAGTAGCATGGAGAGCTGCATCAAACCCGTCTCAGGACTGAAGACCACCACCACAACAACAACAACAACAGTTACAGAAAATTATCGATGAACTTTCAAAAGTAGCAGAAAATAATATTACAACCAAGAACCCAGACAGCAGTAATGGTTAACTCAGAGTTGACGTACGTCCATCTTCAGAGTCAAGATATATGCTTATGGAGGCGATAAAGTCGAAATAGACTTATATACGAAAAGACAATGTCAAGTAGCTTATCGTTTTCCAAATCTCTGCAGAATGATAAAGTGCCGTTTAGCGTCGGTTCTACCAGGACCAGATACGAGTTGTCGGCGATGGCTGGCAACTCACATGCAACTGACTGTGTGATTTTGTAGGGACAGTAAAAGGCTTATGTGTTCTCGATCCATTTTGTGTCGTGCTTTCGGGAATCGGTTATAGTTTTGCTGGGAGTGATTCCTCTGTTTCGTGTGATCGGTCGTGAGACACACGTGTGTCATGTGTGTTTGCTAGTTCAGCCTCGTGAAAAGCAGCGCCGTGTAGTTTTGCTGTCTGTTGTATTCTGTTAGCATGTGTTAATATCGCGTGGTTACTGTATGAAATCTGTTTCATTCAGTGTCGTAGTGATACGACAAGGGTAGAGATTTGTGGAGGAGATAGTTTGTACGTTTCCAAGAGGATAACCGAGAAGTATGCAGGTGTGTACTGTGTGCAGTACTAGTCAGTAAGCTGATACTGCAGTCGCCTCCGTTCGTCAGGTGTCCATTGTGGCGTAATCTGCGCACGTGATATTCGACACAGTACTGAATTTGTCCGACTGGAATTTTTGTTTTCTCTCATCTTGTTGACGCCACATGTACGGGTTTCGGCGTATTTAATAGTGTCGCCGTCGCGTTTCGTTGTCTTGGTTCACGTGTTCCTGTTGTGATTTGGAAATGACGTGTCCATGATTCACGTGTGGTCTCATTGTTGTTGTGTATTTTCAGTGCTCTTGAAAGTGCGAAGGCCGTTTGGTCGTTGTACGAACATATTTTATGCTTCTCTGTTTGTCGTGGGAGTCTGCAGTGTTATTTACTTGGCCTCGTATAGTACTAAAGGAAGAAGAGACGTGTGTATGGTGTCGCTGTCGTGTACTTACATTAGTTGGACTCCTTAAGTTTCTTTGGTAAAGTACTACACGAAGAACGAGTCTTGAAGCAAAGCAAGCGCTGTATCATGTATAAGATACAGAGGCGAGCGAGTGCACGGGACTTACCCTAGTTCACTGCTAGTAGCGTCACGTCATCGTAACGCGCCTGCATATAGTATTGCACCACATTTAACATAAAAGTAAAAATTAAGATTTGTGTGTAAAACTTTGTTAAAGTATAGTTCTATGTAATAATGTTTCAGGTAACAAATCTTAATGTTATAAAATTAGTAGTTTACGTAAAATTCACGTTTTGAAAGAAAAATAGGAGGCGCTAAATAATGACGCTAGGAAGCCAAAATTTGGTGAGAAGGTGCAGTAAGAAGTCATTAATGAGTGGTGCTGGTTTCCAAAACCATAAAACTAAAATTGACTCCAGAATCCGCGTTTTTCGGAAAAATCAGAGGCGCGAAATAATAGAGCTACAATATTGAAAATTGGTAGGATGCTTCAGTTCACCCTAATAATAATAATGGAAATACCACAATCAGTTACCTCTTCTAGTTTTTTAGTAATTTAGTAAAAACTACTTTTGTGAGTAAAATGTACATAAGCATTATAGATTAAGTACTTTAAATTTTAATGATAAAACAAATTCTTTAAGACCAATGATCAGATAGGACAATTAACAAAGCTACACCAAGTTTTAGTCTTGTAGCATAATTAACAGCTGATACAAGTCTTGATAAAGCTATGGTTCAGAGGTAACAATCTACCGTTAGTTCCATTGTAAAAATTCTAGAGAGTAAAGTTTTAATTTTAGCGGGCTGAGATTTTCTACGTGCTTCTGTACTGCTCAGATGTATGCATACAAAAATTGAGAAGTTTGTAAAGCTATTATTAAATGTGATATTTAAGATTATGTGCCTGAGATAGCGATCATTTGGAGGCTGCAGGCATCTGCATAGGAACGGAAAGAACAGATGCTCTCTTGGCGGTACGCGCCGGAGCTATATAAAAAGAGCGGCAGAGGCAGTAGTAAGCTCACTCCGCATTAGACCAACGCCTAGTCCACGCGAGCTTAACGTCCGATCGCGCCTCGCCTCGGGTGACGTCATAGCGGGCTGCGACATGCGCGTACTTAGCAATGTAAACGGACATTGGAAATCGCGAGGACTGTACACCGTCCTGGATCGTTTAGACTTCGGTAACAAACTGTTATTGTGCCGTCCGTGTGAAGTATAATTCCGCGTGGCAAGTGGTGACTAACTCCACTTTTAAGGCGAGCATTAATCTTTTTTTTTTTAACATTATTGCGAACTATTAATAGAGCACCGTTAGTTAGAGTAATGAACTATTCGGGAGGAACTTGCTGTAGAAGTCGCCTCTGAACTATTAAACGATTGGCTGAATTAACAATATTTAATGTCTTTAGCATTTTCAGAAGTTTCGAGTAATTTGTGTGAGCCTTTAAGATAATAAAATCTTGTTTGGAACTTTAAATTTTATTGAAGCAGCCCTAATCCCGTGAAGAACTATGGATATTTTTCGTTTAGCTGGGCTGTACAGGAATGTGGCCGTGCAGACTGGGAACTAAGGTCAGTAAGTTTCCCTTCGTTTTCTGACTGGCCACCAAATTAGTTGCCAGGCTCGCGTGATTTAAGGTGGCAATGTTCAACTTTCATTCAACATTAAACAACGACTTCTTCGCCGTCCCACATATGTTGCATCGGCAATAGTCTGTTACGTGAAATGAACATTCAAACAACTCATTCGACGACTTCTTCGCCGCCCCACATATGGTGCATCGGCCGGGAAAACTGAATTAAAAGCAAATAAAAGTGCTCGATGTGTGAAAGCGATTGGTATAAATTAACGAACTCGGTAGGCAATAACAGGACACTGAATTGAACTAGTGTGGGGACAGTGTTACCAGTAAAGGCGGGTGTAGTGTATAACAATAAGTGTCTACCGCTGTACGTTGGTTAGTGACGATGGTGAGGAAGGCGACAATGCTGGATCGCGGCTGCCGACGGCGCTGAGACTAAAGGAAGACGGTGCGTCATCGCGGAGCTGCGCTGATCTGCGAGACAGCTGCCGGCTGCGCCGAGCGGTCAACGGTGCCTTGCTGCCCCCCCCCCCCCCCTGGAGCTATTGCAGTAGGCGATTCCTGTGGCGGTACTCGACGCTACAGCTGCTGCTGCTGCCTTCAATACGTCGCGACGCGTCGCATCACGATTGCTGGTACACCGCGGCGACATCATTCGTCGAAATCAAGCATTTAAGTTAAGTCAAAGACTTTTAAAATATTTATTAACTGCTGCTAACAAACTAAAAGATATGGAAAGTAG
This sequence comes from Schistocerca gregaria, assembly GCF_023897955.1. NCBI lineage: Eukaryota > Metazoa > Arthropoda > Insecta > Orthoptera > Acrididae > Schistocerca > Schistocerca gregaria. The sequence goes on from NC_064925.1 coordinate 572,105,423, forward strand.
TGTACATTTCAGAAGGGAACCGGTCTCTGACCAAGAATCCTCACGATCAGGAATTGAGTTTAATGAGGATGGTTCCATTAATCCCTCAAATATTGAACTAGAACGTAATTTGTCACCAGTAAATTATGACTTTAATTTAAATGAGAGTGCAGGGATGCAATCAATAAGTGAAATAGAAGTCAAAAGGGAGCCAGTAGAGTTGCTAACTTTGTCAGGTAGTGAAACTGAGCTCAATATATCTCCAGCTCAGTCAAGTCAAGAGATACAAGGTATCAAGGTAGAAGCTCCGGATTGGATGCAAATACTGTTTGCCAAACTCGAATCAAACCAAAATAAAATTGAGGCTAAAATTGAAAATAGTAATAAAGAGTTGGAGAATAAAATTGAGGTTAGTAATAAAGGGTTGGAAAATAAAATTGAGGTTAGTAATAAAGGGTTGGAAAATAAAATTGAGGATAGTAATAAAGAACTAAAAGAAGAACTGCAATCAAAATGGAATAGTTTGAATTATAAGATAGATGCTATTCATCATGACATTCAAGTAAAAGTAGGGCAACAGTTAACTAAAATGCATAGTACTTTCAAATGTGAAATAGATCAAATTCAAAAAAATTATCAAGAGGCAGATGAACTTTTGGAAGTGAGGTTGTCCGAAAGATTGAGCAACGAGTCCAAACTTTGCTCTGACAAAGTTAAAGAGGTACAAATTAAAGTAGATACTTGTCAGAAAAACATTGAGAAAGTAAAAGAAACCTGTACCGAAATTCGTGGTGCAGTGGAACAAAGATGTTCTGCCAGGATAGAAGCAGTAGAGTCACAAGTAGAGGAATTAAATACTAACATTGCTAACCTAGAAAATAGAGTAACCTCTGTTAATTCTAGTCATTCTACTGTACAGCATGTGACTTCAGTTGACGCCGCTTTTATAGGGTGTCGACAGTTTTTGCGCTTTGATCCTGATACGTACATTCACCCTCTTGAATTTTGGAATGACTTTGAGGATGTTCTCCCCAACACTTGGTCAGAAAGAGAAAAAATTTCATTTATAAGAAGTCATTTGTCAGGTGATGCTTTGCGATGGTCAGCGGATGTAATGATCAAATGTAAAACTTTATCTGAATTTAAGTCTGCATTTCTCAACGAATACTGGTCACATAACAAACAAAATGATGTGTTAAGGGAATTCTGGAGTGGTAAGAAGTTTTTCCCAGGGCGTGAATCAGTAAAGGATTTCGCTAGGAAGTGGGTTTCAAGACTGTCACATTTGACAGAAAAGATGAAGCCAGATATGATCATTATGGGTTTAGAAGGTAAGCTGCCGTGGTACTGGCAGAAGAGGATCATTTCCGCCCCTAGAGATAATATAGACAAATTTATTGAATATCTGGAAAGAGTGGAAAGAGTAGCTGCTGCTGAGGAGCAGGTGCAGCAGAATAACAAATCTTCTAACAATCACGTACAAAATAATGGAAACGTGAACGTTAGAAATATGGAAGTTAGGCACACCAAAACAAACTATCGAAACCAAAGCCGTGGCAGAGGAAGAGGGGGTAGATACTCACCACGCTTTCGTAACAACTACTATGACGAAAGTGGAGAAGTAAATCCTATGCCATTAAGACAAGAAGGGAGTCATGATGCTACTATATCTAGTGGTATCACAGATGAACACAACAGGCCGCGTGTGGGAAACTAAATCCCGTCTATGAGGAAACTGGCGCTCACCAGGCGGTAACAGTAACACAGCCAGTAACGGAAACCCAGACAATCAGCCAACATACACAGACAGACAACATGGATGACGAAATAAATACAGATAATACCAGTGATGTGTTAAGCCACTCTCACAAAATAGTGGATAGTATTTTGGATACACTAGAAAAATGGGTCAAGGAAGAACAGGAACTCAAGGTAGATAATGGGGAAGAAATAGATAATGGGTTTGAGTCTGATGGGAATAATGATGAAGTAAAAGCTTATATCTTCGATGAAAATGGCAATCTCAAAGCTGAAGTAGAAGTAGCAGAAGTAGAATCAGTACTGCAAAACTTTAGAGAAGAGGAAATGATGAATGAAGGGGGTAGAAATAGTAACGAGGTGAAAGAATCTAGTAGCTGTGTAAACGTGCCACAAATGGTTGAAGGTGACGACATTCTTATGAACAGCAATATTGCGCAGGGACGCAGTTGCTCAGAGGTAGAGGATAGTTTGGCTGATGTGCAGCAAACAAAAGTAGAAAAAGTCGTCAGATGCTTCGATTTAAAGTTAGTGGACAGATTAGAGAAAGCAGATAGGATTATAGAGCATGATGAGCCCCAGGATGTAAATGTAAATGTAATTGCAACTGATCAGAATTACTTTAGCTGGAAGAACATAGAACGAGATTTATTAGACGAGGTGTGCGAGCAACCTGTTCAATGTAAAATAACTCACCCTGTTATCAAAGTAAACATATCAGGAGTCACTGTGCGTTGTCTGCTTGACAGTGGCAGTGAAGCAAGTGCTTTATCACAAACATTTTTTGACACCATACCCAATAAAGAGAAGTTAACAGTTATGAAAGTAAGTGGCTTAAAGATTATAGGTGCTACTGGAAAAGTCTCTAGACCAGTTCAACACGAAGCTTTGATACCCATTGGTATAAATGACGTAGTAATAGATCATCCTTGTTTGATTGTGCTAGGCTTAAGTGTTGATATGTTGATTGGTACTGATTTCTTATCAAAGTACCAGGGAAAGATCAATTTTGATCAGAACAACTTAATTTTAACTTTACCTGACTCTAAAGTGATAAGAGAGTCTTTTATAGGAAGTCATATAGGCGGTAGTAATGAAACTTGGGAACTGCCTATTAGAGTAATAAAGAATAAAGGATACTTGCAGGAAAATTTGGTTTTCAGTGAGAATGAGGAAAGTGCTAAGGTTGAAGAGAGACACATCCTGAAGGAAATAGAGGAAAAAAGTATGATTGACTTTCCAGTTGTAAGTCAGAGTACATTGGATGAGAAGAAAGCACAGGCCAGGGCAAATATACGCAAAAGAGCTTTAGATAGGAAAAAGAGGCATGATGCAAGGGCTTCCCCCACTAGTTTTAAAATTGGTGAGCTAGTGCTGGTCAAAACAAAAGAAAAATCAAAGAAAATTTCTGCAGAAACTAAAAAGTTTATGCATGTATATCATGGACCATTTAGAATAGTAAGTAAACCTCATGCAAATGCCTATCGTTTGGAATATCCAAAGAGTAAGAGAGAACTAGGTCTAAGAAATATTGTGGATCTAAAGGAATTTAAAATTAACAGTAATTAATTACTGTAGGGAGTCTGCCACTCTTTGGCGGATACACGGTTTGGCGTACCGTGCAGTCCCAGCTGGGTGAAACTTTATTTCCTTTTCAAGTTTCATTCCCTTCTTCTGGTCTATCATAACAGGTAAGAATCACATATGTCTTCATGTTGTATATATGCTATTAGGTTTTAAGTATTCTTAGTAAGGATCTATCTAGTGAATGGCAAAACAAAAGTCTGAGTACCAATAAGAGGCAAACATGGCTAAAATAAATAAATTAAAATATTTCATGTAATTGTAAAGGGTTAGAAACTACAACTAAGAGAGGCACTTTGCAGTATACGAAGTACGGTATGAATATGAATAATCCATGAGATTATGCAGAAGGTAGTATGTTGCTAGAAATAAGGTTGTCTGAAGGAAAACAGCGTAAGAAGGTAATGCTCATAGAGGCAAGCAATGGCGTTTTAGAATTAAATAAATGGAGATGTGTGGAAGTGGTGTGAGGATCGCACCAAATATATAGAAACAGGACGTCAATAGGCTGACAAAAGGAAAAGTGAGAAAGAAGTGGAGAAATGAAATATTTTGAATCTGGAAGAAAAGGGAGAAAATGAATAAGGTGAAGAAGTGAAGTAAGTAAATTGAAGTAAATGATGTAGGATTAAAGAATAATTCCCTCACGTCTCGTGAAATGGTGAAAAACGCTAAATCTTGCTTGAGGCAAATAAATAGTTAAACAGACAACAGAAACACACAAATATTGGAAAATGCAGAAATTTGGAATCGGTATACTGAAAATAACTAATTTCTTTAGTAATTCATACAATAAAGCAAAGTGCTGGTCAGCAAATGACTTCTTTGATGAACTAATCCATACGATAATTAAGCCAGAGTACATTAAAACTAAAAGGTTACTCAATTTTCTAAGTTGAAGCAAGATCTTAATATATTAATTTGCTAAAAGAATTTTCACTATTTAGGAACCTAAAAGATTATTTATGAAAGAAGAAAGTAGGAGCTATTGTATCAGATACGACTTAGTGCTAAATGTCTTTCTGACAACTTCACAATTAGTAAAATAGTGCCAGAATATAAACTATAAAATGTACTTTGTCCTACCTTAGATATAAGTTGAAAACAGAAACTTAGACTGTATTGTCTGTTTCTCAGGGACATGCAGGCTGCATGAATGACTGACAACAAGCGGTAGGGAGATTGGAAGTAGAGACGCAAACCACAGTGAATACAATTTCCTCCCACAATTTTGTCAATCAGTGAAATTAAATGAGTGTTACAATAGGACACCCACCACAGTGCCGAGTATTATAGTAAAAGAAAAATGTGAGTGCGTTGCAGTGATAAAAGTCGTGTGTATTTTCTTTTTCAGGAAGAGACTGATTTTAAAGAAAAAAAAAACTATTTTGTAACCATTGAAAAATTTATATTTCCATGTAAATGTATGTAAATAATTTGTGAATGTCTTCTGTACTAGGTTTTCTATGTGTATATGAGTATGGTTATTTTGTGTATGTAGTAATAAGGAATTTCCTAAGAAGAAGCAACTTAAGTTGAAAGAGGTATACTAAAGTAATCCATCGCTTGTTTGTTCTTTTAGAAATTTAATTTTGTTCAAAAATAGATTTTCACGAAAATTAAAAAGGGGGTGATGAAGCAAAGCAAGCGCTGTATCATGTATAAGATACAGAGGCGAGCGAGTGCACGGGACTTACCCTAGTTCACTGCTAGTAGCGTCACGTCATCGTAACGCGCCTGCATATAGTATTGCATCACATTTAACATAAAAGTAAAAATTAAGATTTGTGTGTAAAACTTTGTTAAAGTATAGTTCTATGTAATAATGTTTCAGGTAACAAATCTTAATGTTATAAAATTAGTAGTTTACGTAAAATTCACGTTTTGAAAGAAAAATAGGAGGCGCTAAATAATGACGCTAGGAAGCCAAAATTTGGTGAGAAGGTGCAGTAAGAAGTCATTAATGAGTGGTGCTGGTTTCCAAAACCATAAAACTAAAATTGACTCCAGAATCCGCGTTTTTCGGAAAAATCAGAGGCGCGAAATAATAGAGCTACAATATTGAAAATTGGTAGGATGCTTCAGTTCACCCTAATAATAATAATGGAAATACCACAATCAGTTACCTCTTCTAGTTTTTTAGTAATTTAGTAAAAACTACTTTTGTGAGTAAAATGTACATAAGCATTATAGATTAAGTACTTTAAATTTTAATGATAAAACAAATTCTTTAAGACCAATGATCAGATAGGACAATTAACAAAGCTACACCAAGTTTTAGTCTTGTAGCATAATTAACAGCTGATACAAGTCTTGATAAAGCTATGGTTCAGAGGTAACAATCTACCGTTAGTTCCATTGTAAAAATTCTAGAGAGTAAAGTTTTAATTTTAGCGGGCTGAGATTTTCTACGTGCTTCTGTACTGCTCAGATGTATGCATACAAAAATTGAGAAGTTTGTAAAGCTATTATTAAATGTGATATTTAAGATTATGTGCCTGAGATAGCGATCATTTGAAGGCCGCAGGCATCTGCATATGAACGGAAAGAACAGATGCTCTCTTGGCGGTACGCGCCGGAGCTATATAAAAAGAGCGGCAGAGGCAGTAGTAAGCTCACTCCGCATTAGACCAACGCCTAGTCCACGCGAGCTTAACGTCCGATCGCGCCTCGCCTCGGGTGACGTCATAGCGGGCTGCGACATGCGCGTACTTAGCAATGTAAACGGACATTGGAAATCGCGAGGACTGTACACCGTCCTGGATCGTTTAGACTTCGGTAACAAACTGTTATTGTGCCGTCCGTGTGAAGTATAATTCCGCGTGGCAAGTGGTGACTAACTCCACTTTTAAGGCGAGCATTAATCTTTTTTTTTTAACATTATTGCGAACTATTAATAGAGCACCGTTAGTTAGAGTAATGAACTATTCGGGAGGAACTTGCTGTAGAAGTCGCCTCTGAACTATTAAACGATTGGCTGAATTAACAATATTTAATGTCTTTAGCATTTTCAGAAGTTTCGAGTAATTTGTGTGAGCCTTTAAGATAATAAAATCTTGTTTGGAACTTTAAATTTTATTGAAGCAGCCCTAATCCCGTGAAGAACTATGGATATTTTTCGTTTAGCTGGGCTGTACAGGAATGTGGCCGTGCAGACTGGGAACTAAGGTCAGTAAGTTTCCCTTCGTTTTCTGACTGGCCACCAAATTAGTTGCCAGGCTCGCGTGATTTAAGGTGGCAATGTTCAACTTTCATTCAACATTAAACAACGACTTCTTCGCCGTCCCACATATGTTGCATCGGCAATAGTCTGTTACGTGAAATGAACATTCAAACAACTCATTCGACGACTTCTTCGCCGCCCCACAGTCTCACTTATTGGTGATTAACCTAAGGCGCACGTTTGATTTGGAGTTACTGCTAGTGCCTGTTTAGTTATGTAGGGTTAGTTCCCTGCCATAAATGGAGGGCCCGGTTTAAGTTACGTTTAATCCTAGTGAGAAGAATCGTAGGTGGTTATAAGGACCTACTGACATATGTCCATCTTGCGCCAAGCTAATCAAGGTACTAACTGTGAATTCACTAGATTGAGTAACTTTGGGTGTGGCTTAGAGCGGCCACTGCTTGCTTGTTATGTCTACTGCTGAATGCTTTCTCGCGTTCATTCTTTGTGTTTTTTTAATGTTAAAATTTTTCTGTAACCAGGTTTTCATTAGTGCACCTCTGGTTTACTTTTATGTCAATGTGTAAGGGACTGCTGAAAAATAAATCTGAAGTCATAACTTTTTTAGCTTTTCGGATTAAATTTTAAAGCAATTCTTAAGCAACGTTTCGATCTTTGTATTTTTTTAATGTCCTCGTAGAGTGCTGTTGCGCCTTACAGTCCGGCCCAGGCACTTATTCAGTAATGTGTTGCAGAGCAAACGAGTCCGGCTTTCCCGCGTCTTTCTCTTCCGGCTACCGACGGGGTGCGCGCCCTCGTCGCCACCCATGCCGCGCTGGTACTGTCTGTACAGCTCCTCGCTTCCGGCATCTTGTTCGCTGAAGGGAATGGACGCTGCAGCCAGCAAACTGTTGATGCGCTTTTGGAAAAGAGAAAAAAATTAACAAAAGGAAAAAGGAATTTTGAAACAAACATTTGTCAGCCGTGAACACCGTCAGTTGAAAATTGTCATCTCTCCACTACCCCCTTCCCACGCTCTTTGCGCGTTTCCCTTCGTTTAAAAACAGCCGCATGGCTTCCACTGTCGTATTACCACCCCGCTGATGTTTTGTGAAAAGTTTCAACTTCTCCTCCCTGTTGCCCATTGACTGGACATCATTTATGGCCCCAGTAAGTACTTGGATGACTAGTGAAACTAATATCCTCAAGTTGGTACTTTCGATAAACTAAGCGGTACTTATGACTACAGGTCGCCGGCCGGAGTGGCCGTGCGGTTCCAGGCGCTACAGTGTGGAGCCGAGCGACCGCTAAGGTCGCAGGCTCGAATCCTGCCTCGGGCATGGGTGTGTGTGATGTCCTTAGGTTAGCTAGGTTTAATTAGTTCTAAGCGCCTGGTGACCTCAGAAGTTAAGTCGCATAGTGCTCAGAGCCATTTGACTACAGTTCTTTTGGCCGATATACGTACTTCGATCATTTTATACTACAAGGATTTACTTAACTAATCACTGAAAATCTAACCCCTTCTCTGGCTCACGAGTCCCAAGTTCCGATTTTCTGCAGACTGGATCCGTCCACGCTGCCTGGGACGCTATCCATGGTTCAGTGGACGTCCTGCCTCCAGTAGCGAAGGCAGTTAGCTTAATTACGGTTACTAACGACACCGCCACAGGGGTAGCCGCGCGGTCAGGGGCGCCTTGTCACGGCCCCTGCGGCTTCCGCCCGCCGGAGATTCGAGTCCATCCTCGGGCATGGGTGTGTGTGTTGTCCATGACGTAGGGACCAATGACCTCAGCAGTTTGGTTCCATAAGACCTTATCACAAATTTCCAAAAATTTACTAACGACACCGACATCTCCCCATCTTTTGTTTAATGTACATCTACTACATCTACCCCCATACTCCACAAGCCATCTGGCGGTGTGTGGCGGAGGGTAGCTTGAGTACCTCTATCGGTTCTCCCTTCTATTCCAGTCTCGTATTGTTCGTGAAAAGAAGGATTGTCGGTATGCCTCTGTGTGGGCTCTAATCTCTCTGATTTTATACTCATGGTCTCTTCGCAAGATATATGTAGGAGGGAGCAATATACTGCTTGACTCCTTGGTGAAGGTATGTTCTCGAAACTTCAACAAAAGCCTGTACCGAGCTACTGAGCGTCTCTCCTGCAGAGTCTTCCACTGCAGTTTATCTATCGTCTCCGTAAATCTTTCGCGATTACTAAATGATCGTGTAACGAAGCGCGCTGCTCTCCGTTGGATCTTTTCTATCTGTTCTATCAATCCTATCTGGTACGGATCCCACACTGCTGAGCAGTATTCAAGCAGTGGGCGAACAAGCGTACTGTAACCTACTTCCTTTGTTTTCGGATTGCATTTCCTTAGAATTCTTCCAATAAATCTCAGTCTAACGTCTGCTTTACCGACGATCAACTTTATATGATCATTCCTTTTTAAATCACTCCTAATGCGTACTCCCAGATAATTTATGGAATTAACTGCTTCCAGTTGCTGACCTGCTGTATTGTAGCTAAATGATAAGGTATTTTTCTTTCTATGTATTTGCAGCACATTACACTTCTCTACATTGAGATTCAATTGCCATTCCCTTTACCATGGGTCAATTCGCTGCAGATCCTACTGCATTTCACTAGGTTGCTAAGCAGCATGTTTATTCCATGCAAAGCTATTAAGTAAAAAAGTAGATACATGAGTAATTCATTTTTGTGTGAGGCAGTTCAAATAATGGAATAGTCCAACGATGCATTGCACTCAACAGTAACGTGACTGCTAATCATTTTTTCCTTGCCGAATAATCTATAGCCATATTAAAGAGAATAACAAACACAGAATATACTCTTCACATTTTCGTTTCGTTGGTAACACCGGATAGCAAGTGGAAACAAGAAAGCAAGCACTTTCGCAGCAGTCCGAGGCAGGTACTAAGATAGTGCATCTCAACAGAGTGCAGTCTGAAAATTCCTAAAATGCCCTTTCATAGCACTCTATGTACTTCCCATTTTGGTACCTTTTATTTTAGATTTTCCTTATTTTTTGCCTCTGCTTACTTAATCTTCCTGAAAATCTTTAAAAATAGTTGTAATTACAATGTTTGTGTTCCTCAGCCAGACCAATGCCTTCTACATTCCGGAAACACTTTGCTATTGCTGAAGACAGTAGATACATCAAGCCGAGTTATTTGTAATTGCAATTTTAGGATGCCGAAAGTAAGGAAGTTGGAGGAGGAGGAGATTACAGTTTAAAGTCCTGCCACATCGAGGTCGTTACGGACGGAGCACAAGCTCGCATTAGGAGAGAATAGGTAAAGAAACCGGCCGTGCCCTTTCAAAGGCACCATCCCTGCATTTGCCTGAAGCGATTTAGGCAAATCACGGAAAACCTATATCACGATGGCCGGACGCGGGTTTGAACTGACGTCCTCCAGAATGCGAATCCAGTTTACTAGCCACTGCGCCTCCTCGCTCGGTGCTTTGCTATTTGGCTGATGCAAGTGAGCGGCTATAAACATGACAGGTTGGCAGTTGAGATAAAATTTTTGAACACTAAGCTTCGCCCACTACGAACGCGCCGCGTGGCGCAGCGCTGCGCTCGAACGCAGAATTGGAGATCAGCACAGAATTGCGCAGAATGGAGCGGTGTTTTCGTAGGTGCGCAGTACTGCTCCAGAGTAACTGCCCGTGCGCGAAAAAAAAAAAAATGAAAAACGAGAAATGCCGTCCAAACAGAGGGCACGCGAACAATCAACTTCCTGCGATGTAGCGACAACGCGGAGAGGGGCCCAGAGCGGCGCTGTTTGCCTTCCACACTGAACGCGCTGCGCTGCGCGGAACTTCTTTTCTTGGTTTTGCGCGCGCGGTCGGTGCCGACGCGGCTCTAAGTATCTGTTTTCTGTCAATGATATTAAAATATTTAAAAATCAAATTTCGTTATTGTTAGTATAACAACTCGTGTGTAACCCAGATTAACTAAAGAAGCGACAAAGAGTTTAACTAGTAAGGATTTGGAAACAGTGTAGACCAGGTCTTCACAACATACGTGCTAGCTGAGCAAGGTGTGAGCAGCAAGGCTGGAGCACGGAGCAGCTCGAGCACACTACCCCCACTACCGGACCAGAGCGGAGAGAGGGAAGAATCACGTGGGGCACACAACAGCTGCCGCCAGTCAATGTAAATCCGCGGCCACCTGCAGGGATATCACTCACGAATTATTACTGCGACAAGTGAAACAAATAAAGGAGAATGTACACGTGCCGCATAATTTTATTAGCTTTAGTGTATGCCTCTACATTCGTATTAATTTGTGAACTGTTACACAATAAAAGACGACATTGAAGTGTGGGATGCTCGGTTATCTAGTACTTTTTGCCCTTTACAATTGCATCTATGTTCGGAGAAATTATTCCAGTGCATTGTAGGCGCAGGGTGCAGTTTAAATTTCGATCAGACAATGCGTTTCTCAGGCGCATCTTGTTACATTTCACTGCAGAGAACAGTTGTTTACAAACATACGTGGAACCGATCATTGATATTATTGTAGCCACCACTTTGTGCAAACGAGGAAATCTATCTTGAGGGAAGTGTCTGTAGAATTCCAAAATGTTTTTCTTGTTGTGCAATTTGTCTTTGTATTCTCTATCACACTGCAGGTCAATAATTTCTAGTTGCAGCTCAGGAGGAATCTCTTCAATATTCGCTGAATATGGAGAGGAGAACAGATCAAAATAACTGTCTAGTGCTGTTAGATCTTGAAAGCGTTGATCAAATTCTTCCTTAAGGGCAACTAAACTATGTGAATAACGTTCACAGTCTTTGTGAACATCTTGCATGGATGATAATTTAGGAAAATGAGCTAGATATCCTGTTTCCAAACCACTCACCCAAAGTGCCAATTTCATTTTAAAAGCTAGCATTCGATCTATGAAATGAGTAATTAGCAGATCTTTACCTTGTAGTGAAATGTTCAAAGCATTCAGATTGCTAGTTAAATCTGCTAAGAACGCGAGATCACATTTCCATTAAGGCTCTTTCAATTCAGGAATACACATCTTATTTATTTCCATGAACATATTTATCTCATCTAATAGGCAAAAAAATCGATTTAATAATTCGCCACGACTAAGCCAGCGGACCTCGCTGTAATAAGGCAGTCTACCGTACTGGCTTTCTACATCCTCAAGAAAGCTTTTAAATTGCCTGTGTTGTAGCCCATGCTTCCTTATATAATTGGTTGTACGAACAACAACACTCATCACATTCTTTAGACTGATACTCTTTGCACATAAGTTTTTCCGGTGGATCACACAGTGAACGCCCCTTATTTCATTCGGCACGGTCAGTTTTTGCATTTCCTCTTTCAATAGCGCAACGAAACCTGATTTTGTTTTCCCTGTCATCGCTGGTGCACCGTTTGTAGACACTGAAACTAAAGAATTCCACGACAATCCTATATTTTCAACACTTTCTTCAACACTACTTAAAATATCACCTCCGGTTGTAGTGTTCTTCATGGCTACTACATCGAGGAGCTCCTCCCTCACCTCTAATAAATATGGCAAGCTGCGCTGTTCCAGAGGTATCAACACTTGAGTCCAGAGCTAGAGAATACGCCATAAAATCTTTACAGATTCGACGCATAATGGTCATGTTAGATAATGGCACAATCCGAAACTGTTCAACTTTGGAGATGGACACAAATGTTCCGCTGCAACTACCAAACATTCTTGTATTAAATCGCCGTCAGTGAAGGGGCGCAGGGATTTTGCTAAAAGCAAAGCAGTTTTGTAACTCACTCTGAGAGCTGCCTCAGTTGATTTTTCTTCATCGTCCAAATCTTCTTCGGATAGCTTCCTTTTAAGTTTAATAACTTCCTGTGCACGATCTGGTCCATCACATTTTCAACTTCCGCAGTCTTTCGCGTGATACGACATATAATGTCGCTGCAAATTAAATTTCCGAAAATAATTCAGCGTTTTGTGGCATACTAAGCATTTTGCAACACCATCTTTTTATGTAAACAGATACAATTACTCCCAATGGGGGTTGAACTGCGGAAGCATGGTTGGGGTTACACAATGGCGACTTGACATGATTCTTAACCAGCGAAGTGACTGTTAGAGCTGATCGTGGCACTTTAAACGTTACACACTAGACTTGACCACTGTTTCTATGTTTCGATTCAGTGTGTCGATACGTGGAACTGTTTCGGTGTTTCGGAACGGCTGTGGTTCACTGTTTCGAAACAGTCGTGCTTCATTCCGCCCCTGTCTCGGATAACCGGACCGGATTAGATCTCGAGCCAGACACAGAAACTGTATCGTGGTTTCAAAATAAGACTGTTTCAGTCCACCCTTGCTTGGAACGGACTAATTGTATCGAAACAGTGATGTTTCATTCCGCTCTGTGTCAGACGAGATTCGGGCTCGCCACAGGTACTGAAACACAACATACCACTTCGTGAAACACTTTCAAGAGTGTCGAAATCCTTTTAACAAGCAATAGCATGAAGCTTAAGATACCCGAAAATAAAGCTTCGTTTCTAGCTGACTGTCCTATTCCGAAATGGCGTAACATCTGCTTTATAAACACTAACCAAACAATAAAAAAACGCATACTGTTCACATTCAAAATAATGAATATGTGACAATCATTCAGTTAAATTACACTTTTTTTATAACATACGCTTCTCTGTTCATGTACAGTAATCATATTACGAAACGCAAGTAAGCCTACAACATTTTGAATAAAACAGGGCGTAGAGTGACAGTTATTAGACATATACATAAATTTGATGTAAGTATAATTGCAAGCAATCTGTTTGACATATCACTGATAGTGTAATAGTGAACGGGAAGGGCTGGGAAGCAAGGTGAATTTATAGTAACGGTTCGAAACACCTTGAAAGACAAAATTTTTTCTGTTGTATTTGTTATTTAGCGCTCTCGCACCTCATTTGTGTTTATATCTACATACTTTTACAGTAGACATTCAAGATGATAAAATGTGTAGGTTTATTAGATTACAAAACACAAACTGTTTCACTGTTTCGAAACAGCGTATCGAAACATTACATTGTACTGTTTCATTTGTTTCGAAACAGTTACGTGTTTCAGTTTGGCCATCTCTGTTTCACAGTCGGCGCGAATTCAGTAGGCATTCAGCGGCCCTATTCAAACGTGCGCGCGCATTTCCCCTCCGTGCCCTCCCTACCCTCCCTCCCTACTCCGCGACCTTGCTCCTGCTCGCGAGCACGTGCCTGAGCAGATGCGAGTACTCGCGCTCAAAACCGGCCACTTGTTAAGCCCTGGTGCAGACGAACATAGTTAATAATTAGCGTCGTCGTAGTAGTTGCTGAATTAGCCGTAAAGTAATACTTTTCCCGAACAATTTTAAAATAACTTCGTTATGCGAGGCGTGTTCAGTAAGCAACACAACACGGTTTTGTCTGCGAATTTCGGTTGAAAAAAATCCGGTATTTGCTGTGGTAAATCGTGGAATATTCTCGTTTCAGATAATTTTAAAACCAGGAGAACGACAGCTAAAATAGTTATACATGAGTGATTGACAAATCATACGGTAAACAGTTTTTAATACAGGCGTTGAAATGATTGAGTATAAAGCGGAATGAAAAGTACAGCATTTATTCAAGTCAACTACAGACCCACAGTTTCGCAACTTATCATCCATGCAAGATGTTCACAAAGACTGTGAACATTATTCACTTAATTTAGTTGCCCTTAAGGAAGAATTTGACCAACGCTTTCAAGGTCTGACAGCACTAGACAGTCATTTTGATCTGTTCTCCTCTCCATATTAGCGAATATTGAAGAGATTCGTCCTGACCTGCAACTAGAAATTATTGACTTGCAGTGTGACAGAGAATACAGAGACAAATTTCAGAACAGTAGAAACATTTTGGAATATGGTGTGGAGAGCAGTTACAGAATGCTGCAGAGTAACACTTGGCGTGGGTAGGCAAAGTTCTCAGCCACCCTCAATTGATTTTTAAAAAAATCATCATTCATCTATATCTACATGACTACTCTGCAATTCACATTTAAGTGCTTGGCAGAGGGTCCATCGAACCACAATCATACTATCTCTCTACTATTCCACTCCCGAACAGCGAGCGGGAAAAACGAACACCTAAACCTTTCTGTTCGAGCTCTGATTTCTCTTATTTTATTTTGATGATCATTCCTACCTATGTAGGTTGGGCTCAACAAAATATTTTCGCATTCGGAAGAGAAAGTTGGTGACTGAAATTTCGTAAAAAGGTCTCGCCGCGACGAAAAACGTCTATGCTGTAATGACTTCCATCCCAACTCGTGTATCATATCTGCCACACTCTCTCCCCAATAACGCGATAATACAAAACGAGCTGCCCTTTTTTGCACCCTTTCGATGTCCTCCGCCAATCCCACCTGGTAAGGATCCCACATCGCGCAGCAATATTCTAACAGAGGACGAACGAGTGTAGTGTAAGATGTCTCTTTAGTGGACTTTTTGCATCTTCTAAGTGTCCTGCCAATGAAACGCAACCTTAGGCTCGCCTTCCCGACAATATTATCTATGTGGTCCTTCCAACTGAAGTTGTTCGTAATTTTAACACCCAGGTACTTAGTTGAATTGACAGCCTTGAGAATTGTACTATTTATCGAGTAATGGAATTCCAACGGATTTCTTTTGGAACTCATGTGGATCATCTCACACTTTTCGTTATTTAGCGTCAACTGCCACCTGACACACCATACAGCAATCTTTTCTAAATCGCTTTGCAACTGATACTGGTCTTCGGATGACCTTACTAGACGGTAAATTACAGCATCATCTGCGAACAGTCTAAGAGAACTGCTCAGATTGTCACCCAGGTCATTTATATAGATCAGGAACAGTAGAGGTCCCAGGACGCTTCCCTGGGGAACACCTGATATCACTTCAGTTTTACTCGATGATTTGCCGTCTACTACTACGAACTGCGACCTTCCTGACAGGAAATCACGAATCCAGTCGCACAACTGAGACGATACCCCATAGCTCCGCAGCTTGATTAGAAGTCGCTTCTGAGGAACGGTGTCAAAAGCTTTCCGGAAATCTAGAAATACGGAATCAACTTGAGATCCCCTGTCGATAGCGGCCATTACTTCGTGCGAATAAAGAGCTAGCTGCGTTGCACAAGAGCGATGTTTTCTGAAGCCATGCTGATTACGTGTCAATAGATCGTTCCCTTCGAGGTGATTCATAATGTTTGAATACAGTATATGCTCCAAAACCCTACTGCAAACCGACGTCAATGATATAGGTCTGTAGTTAAATGGATTACTCCTACTACCCTTCTTGAACACTGATGCTACCTGCGCAATTTTCCAATCTGTAGGTACAGATCTATCGGTGAGCGAGCGGTTGTATATGAGTGCTAAGTAGGGAGCTATAGTATCAGCGTAATCTGAAAGGAACCTAATCGGTATACAATCTGGACCTGAAGACTTGCCCGTATCAAGCGATTTGAGTTGCTTCGCAACCCCTAAGGTATCTACTTCTAAGAGTCTCATGCTAGCAGATGTTCGTGTTTCAAATTCTGGAATATTCCATTCGTCTTCCCTGGTGAAGGAATTTCGGAAAACTGCGTTCAATAACTCCGCTTTAGCGGCACAGTCGTTGATAACAATACCATCGGCACTGCGCAGCGAAGGTATTGACTGCGTCTTGCCGCTTGTGTACTTTACATACGACAAGAATTTCTTCGGATTTTCTACCAAATTTCGAGACAATGTTTCGTTGTGGAACCTATTAAAGGCATCTCGCATCGAAGTACGTGCCAAATTTCGCGCGTCTGTAAATTTTAGCCCATCTTCGGGATTTCGCGTTCTTCTGAACTTCGCATGCTTTTTCCGTTGCCGTTCGGACCTTTTTTGTGTACCACGGGGGATCCGTTCCATCTCTTACCAATTTATGAGGTATGAATCTCTCAACTGCTGTTGCTACTATATCTTTGAATTTGAGCCACATCTCGTCTACATTCGCATAGTCAGTTCGGAAGGAATGGAAATTGTCTTTTAGGAAGGCTTCTAGTGGCACTTTATCCGCTTTTTTAAATAAAATTATTTTGCGTTTGTTTCTGATGGATTTGGAAGAAATGGTATTGAGCCTAGCTACAATGACCTTGTGATCACTAATCCCTGTATCAGTCATGATGCTCTCTATCAGCTCTGGATTGTTTGTGGCCAAGAGGTCAAGTGTGTTTTCGCAACCATTTACAATTCGCGTGGGTTCGTGGACTAACTGCTCGAAATAATTTTCGGAGAATGCATTTAGGACAATCTCGGAAGACGTAAAATAAACCATCATCTATAACGAATGTCATGTCTGTGTTAAAGTCACGAACTGTCGACACTTTACTTACTGAAGTATGTTCTTATCGGCCTATATCTGTTGCTTGACATCAAGGTCCCTTGGCAGTCTTCGTGGAAGTAAGGCTGTGACATGGTTCGAGCTCTTTACGGCAGATCTGGCATGTCTCCTTGACCAGTGTGTGCCACCATTCTCATTCTTAGAGAATAAATGAGCACAGCATTTGCGTCCGTTCTGTTCAGACATCAAATGATGAGACACTGAGACTCCACCTGACCAGCGTGGACACGTTTATTGGTTTTGTTCCAAAATTTGGTGTACCCAATGGAACTGAGTTGCCCCACCACTGTGTTTGACCATCCCAGTGCCCCCGTCTTGTTTCGTCAGGCTATTTTATACCTACTAGAACTGAAGTTTCTGCAGCATTCCCCCAATTTTTCATGAAGCATCCGTGACATTTCTCTGCCTCTTGATGACTGGGTGTTGTGTGATGTCCTAAGGTTAGTTAGAGTTAAGTCGTTCTAAGTTCTAGGGGACTGATGCCCATAGATGTTAAGTCTCATAGTGCTCAGATCCATCTGAACCATTTTGAACCATCCGTGACACTGGAAACAACACTGAGTCCTTCCCTGGGCACAGAGTTTTTTTTTGAAATTAGGTAGTTGTGGATGGAGATCGAGCTTTCATGGTTATTTAATCGTCACCCACTATGGGGGCCATTTATACCCTAGTCTCGATTTAGTACTGACGGGCGTATCATTTGCTCATTTTGGGGGCATCTGTCGCAATTACGGTAGCTCATTTGAGTCCCTGAGAAGTTCGTTACTTGCTCACTTTGCAGCGGGACTTGTTTTGTCTGTTTTGATTATAATTTGTGGAAATTTTCTGTATCGATAACTCTGATTTTGCGAGATACCCAGATGAGCAGATCTTGTTAAGCTTTCTTCAAACTGGCTTTCACAACTTTTTGGCACCTCCCCGCAGTCTCAGCATGTACTGTAGTTTCGTATCAGACTGAGAGAACTATTTTCCATGTTAACTATTATTGTGATTTTGGTCAGTTATTAAAGTAAATAAATATCTGTTAATCTCAGTCTTGACTTAGATTCCAAGATCTTTAACATTGCCCTACAGTGTTTCCACGGTTAGGAAACCGACTGAAAATAAATACAACTTTGTGGACACCTAAGCTTGATGTTCTCACTGCGATGGCGTTATCGCTGTTCACGGTGACTAAACTCCACGATCAGCCATTTAAAGAGTTCTGAAAAAATGAGGAGCATTGCACTCGACCGTCACATACGATCAACTCAGTAATTAAAACAAAACAGAAAACACTACTGACTGACTATTTCGTCTTTTCCTGGTAGAATACATTATACGTTATGACTGAAAACACACACAAAACTCGTATGACATTCTACAGTATTTATTATTTCATCATCCGGTTTTCCGCTGTTGAGCCATCATACTCCCAGCTGCATCACTTTCGGTTTATTCTCGCTAGTATTCCTTATCTCTTGGTAATTCAGAAGCTATTAAAGACAAGATTATTCTATTCGGCGGCACGTTTCGAGCCTCGCACCAAAGTTTATTGATCAGTTTATTTTCTTCTATGAACAACTGTTATGAATTGTATATAGTTCATTGATTACTGTGTCAAAAGTTTTATCTTAGCTAAACCTTACATTGAAAAATCCCTTTTGTATCACCCCTAAACCTAAAATCAACATTTTTCATCTCTGCAAATGAAGGTACTCTGAAGATGTACTAGTTTCAAACCTTTGAACAAAAAAAAAAACCTTCACTGGGTTACATTCTTATCTTTCAACCTGATGATGGCGTAATAGATGAAAACGGTTTTCTGAAACAAATACACTACTGGCGATTAAATTGCTACACCACGAAGATGACGTGCAAGAGACGCGAAATTTAATCGACTGGAATAAGATGCTGTGATTTGCAAATGATTAGCTTTTCAGAGCATCCACACAAGGTTGGCGCCGGTGGCTACACCTACAATGTGCTGACATGGGGAAAGTTTCGAACCGATTTCTCATACACAAACAGAAGTTGGCCGCCGTTGCCTGGTGAAACGTTGTTGTGATACCTCGTGTAAGGAGGAGAAATGCGTACCATCACTTTTCCGACTTTGATAAAGGTCGGATTGTAGCCTATCGCGATTGTGGTTTATCGTATCGCGACATAGCTGCTGGCGTTAGTCGAGATTCAATGACTCTTAGCAGAATATGGAATCGGTGGGTTCAGGAGGGTAATACGGAAAGCCGTGCTGGATCCCAACGGCTTCGTATCACTAGCATTCGACATGACAGGCATCTTATCCGCATGGATGTAACGGATCGTGCAGCCACGTCTCGATCCCCGAGTCAACAGATGGGGACGTTTGCAAGACTACAACCACCTGCACAAACAGTTCGACGACGTTTGCAGCAGCATGGACTATCAACTCGGAGATCATGGCTGCAGTTACCCTTGACTCTGCATCACAGACAGGAGCCCTTGCGATGGTGTACTCAACGACGAACCTGGGTGCACGAATGTGAGTGATGTCACTAGTTTAGTTAGGTTTAATTACTTCCAGAAGGGAAAGCATAAAGGTGGAAGGAGTATATAGAGGGTCTATACAAGGGCGAGTACTTGAGGACAATATTATGGAAATGGAAGAGGATGTAGATGAAGATGAAATGGGAGATATAATACTGCTTGAAGAGTTTGACAGAGCACTGAAAGACATGAGTCGAAACAAGGCCCCGGGAGTAGACAACATTCCATTAGAACTACTGACGGCCTTGGGAGAGCCAGTCCTGACGAAACTCTACCATACGGTGAGCAAGATGTATGTAACAGGTGAAATATCCCCAGACTTCAAAAAGAATATAATAATTCCAATCCCAAAGAAAGCAGGTGTTGACAAACGTGAAAATTACCGAACTATCAGTTTAATAAGTTACGGTTGCAAAATACTATCGCGGATTCTTTACAGGCGAATGGAAAAACTGGTAGAAGCCGACCTCGGGGAAGATCAGTTTGGATTCCGTAGAAATGTTGGAACACGTGAGGCAATACTGACCCTACGACTTATCTTAGAAGCTAGATTAAGGAAAGGCAAACAAAAAATACGTTTCTAGCATTTGTAAACTTAGAGAAAGCTTTTGACAATGTTGAATGGAATACTCTCTTTCAAATTCTGAAGGTGGCAGTTGCAAAATACAGGGAGCGAAAGGCTATTTACAGTTTGTACAGAAACCAGATGGCAGTTATAAGAGTGTAGGGACATGAAAGGGAAGCAGTGGTTGGGAAGGGAGTGAGACAGGGTTGTAGCCTCTCCACGATGCTATTCAATCTGTATATTGAGCAAGCAGCGAAGGAAACAAAAGAAAAATGCGGAGTAGGTATTAAACTCCATGGAGAAGAAATAAAAACTTTGAGGTTCGCCGATGACATTGTAATTATGTCACAGACAGCAAAGGACTTGGAAGAGCAGCTGAATGGAATGGATAGTGTTTTGAAAGGAGGGTATAAAATGAACATCAACAAACGAGAATAATGGAATGTAGTCGAATTAAGTCGGGTGATGATGAGAGAATTAGATTAGGAAATGAGACACTTAAGTAGTAAAGGAATTTTGCTATTTGGTGAGCAAAATAACTGCTGATGGTCGAAGTAGAGAGGATATAAAATGTAAACTGGCAATGGCAAGGAAAGAGTTTCTGAAGAAGAGAAATGTATTAACATCGAGTATAGATTTAAGTATCAGGCAGTCATTTCTGAAAGTATTTGCATGGAGTGTAGCCATGTATGGAAGTAAAACATGGATGATAAATAGTTTGGACTAGAAGACAGTAGACGGTTTTGAAATGTGGTGCTGCAGAAGAAAGCTGAAGATTAGATGGGTAGATCACATAACTACTGAGGAAGTATTGAATAGGATTGGAGAGAAGACAAATTTGTGGCACAACTTAACTAGAAGAAGGGATCGGTTGGTAGTACATGTGTTGAGGCATCAAGGGATCACCAATTTAGCATTGGAGGGCAGGGTGGAGGGTAAAAATCGTAGAGGGAGACCAAGAAATGAATACACTAAGCAGATTCAGAGGGATGTAGGTTGCAGTAGGTAATGGGAGATGAAGAAGTTTGCACAGGATAGTGTAGCATGGAGAGCTGAATCAAACCAGTCTCAGGACTTATGACCACAACAACAACAACAGTTCTAAGTTGTAGGGGACTGATGACCTCAGAAGTTAAGTTTCATAGGGTTCAGAGCCATTTGAAACTCCAGCGTTGCGTCGATTGGCAGGATGTAAATGAAAATGTCGTGTGACTAGGTTCTCCCGTCGGGTAGACAGTTCGGTGAGTGCAAGTGTTTCGCCTTTACGCCAGTTCAGCGACTTAGGGTCGATGGGGATGGAATGTTGATGATGGTTAGGACAACACAACACCAGTCCTTGAGTGGAGATTATCTCCGTCCCAGCCGGGAATCGAACACGGCCCCTTAGGATTGACATTCTGTCGCGGTGACCTCTCAGCTACAGGAGCTTACGATTTCCGGGAGGTGGCGTGTGTGAATCGTTGTAGGGGGATAGCCGTAGGGGAAAAGACAGAGGGGCAGGTGGGCAATTGTGGCAGTGGCAGGCAAACACACTGAGCGGCTTGCTGCGTTCCGCCACGGTTTCAGGTTACGGGTGGTACTAGCTGGTGTGGTACCGAAGTGTACTTTCACAGTTGTGATACACAGGAGTGGGGATCGAGCATGTGTACGCATGCAGTCTAATGACAGTAGTGTCGGAAATGTGGTATTAGCGGAGGAGTACTTGCTCAACTCGAAGTGTTACTGATCCTTCGTGTACGCTTGCATGGAGACACGGCACCCGGTATGTAGGAAGCTCCACGTTGCAGAGCGCTGAGTCGGCCTTTGTAACCGCACTGCGGGACTGCAGTGTGTGGTTCGCAAAAGCGGTGTACGGTGAACGCTAAGCGCTTCTAGTTGGTGTCACACTGGAACGTGGTTTGGCTGGTGGAAAATCATTCTATGAGGCTGAATGAAGGTCAGCTGCACTCCGCTTTGATAAGGGTGAGCAGCTAGAAATCTATAAAACTTTCATCATTGCCCGTGCTTTAAATATTTCAGTGGGTTTCGCCGTATGCCCAACAGCATTCACTTCTATTAGTTTTATATTAATACTATATGCCTACGTTATCTTTATCAGCTGATGTGCTGATTGCACTTGAAAGACATTGGTTTTATTACTGTATGCCTGTTGCGGAGTTTTGAAGCTGTTTTTACGTGATTTTGATTCTACTAAGTTATTTTAAGTTATTCCAATTCGCGGTCGTTGTCTCATTAGCATACGGCAATAATCGTTCGGAAACTGTTTTTGCTACAGGTTGCCTACTTCTAGAGTTTTTGATTTCTTACAAGTAAATAACTGCTGAATAGCTGTTATGGCGGCTTTATCTGACGCCGTGTATTTTTTACAAGAGCTGGTTTTAAGGAAATGTAAGGTTTCACAGAATTTTTCGACCTGCAAAAAGCGTTCGACAATGTTAAATGGTCTAAGATGTTCGAAATTCTGACACAGAATTGTAGTCTCTCGCCCATAATGTTTAATCTATACATCCAAGAAGCAATGATGGAAATAAAAGGAATGTGAAAGAGTGGAATGGAAATTCAAAGTGAAATGGTATAACTGATAGCATTCGCTGATGAATTTGCCATTTTCAGGGCACGTGAAGAAGAATTACAGCATCTGCTGAATGGAATGCCCACTCTAATAGGTACTATTGGGTATACGTCGAATAAAGACCAAAGTAACTGTGAGATCAGCGAGAAACTAAACATCACAGTTGGTGAAGTTTCTGCTACCTAAGCAGCAGAATAACATACGACGAACGTAGCAAGGAGGTCATAAAGAGGAGACTAGGACTGACAAAAGGCCAAGTCCTGGCCAAGGGTAGTCTACTAGTACCGAACATAGATTTTGATTAGAGGAAGACATTTCTGAGAATGTACGTCTGGTGCACAGCATCGTATGGCAATGAAACATGTACCATGGCAAAACCGGAAAAGAAGAGATCCGAAGTGTATGAGATGTGGTGCAACAGAAGAATGTTGACAATTAGGTGGGATGATATGGTAAGGAATGAGGAGGTTCTCCACAAAATCACCGTGGAAAGGAATATATGGAAAACACTGACAAGTAGAAGCGACTTAATGGTGGGATATGAGTTCAGACATCCTGGCATAATTTACGTGGTACTACAGGGAGCTGCAAAGGGTAAAATTGTAGAGGAGCACAGAGACAGGGATACATCCAGCAAATACTGAGGACGTATTTGGCAAGTGTTACTTGCAGATGACGAGGTTGGCACAGGAGAGGAATTCGTGGCGGACCGCATCGAACCAGTAAGAAGACTGGTGTCTCAAAAAAAAGCTTCTTATACACAAAATATTTAGTATTAATAACTGCTATAACTGTTTATTACAATCGTCGAACTCGGGGCGGGTTGTGAGGGTCTTAAAGTAACTGCAATTTCTGGTTATTTTTACGTTGTTTTCTTGTTTTTCAAGTTCCCTGTGTCACTCTGTATGGAGACTGCTCATGATACAGTAGGCGGCCAATACTGACACAATAGGGGCCTCTGGCGTGTTGTGGTCGTTTTGTAACAGGTGGCTGAGCAGCTCTATAATCAATACCGTTTTTCGTCGCCAGCTGTTTATTTAATGTAAAGTTTTTGTATAAAGTATCGTGAATTCAATTTTTTTTGTTGCCTCTGGTTTCTTATCCTAGCGTGCCCGAGTATAAACGTCATTTTGTTCCTCATTGTTCTTGGGCTATATTTTAGTTGCTTCAAGTTCAGTCCTAAACTAATAGAAATAAACAGCTTACTCTCAAGGAGGTTTTCCGTTTTAATGCTCTCCTTTGCTGATGAGAAGGACTGGTTCAGTTCTCACGGTGCACAGTGGCCAAACTCAACGATCAGTAGTTTTAAAAATTCAGAAAAAGAACTAGCATTGCACTTGCTGGCCATGTATGACCACAGATTTGTTTCATAATGAAAATTGTACTTACACTCCTGGACTCTGATACGGAAAACGGACTCTGCTTTCAATACACCACGCGAGAACAAGATGGCAGTTGCTAATTCACAGGCCGGCTGCGGTTCTAGGCGCCTCAGTTCGGAACCGCGCTGCTGCTACGGTCGCAGGTTCGATTCCTGCTTCGGGCATGGATGTGTGTGATGTCCTTAGGTTAGTTAGGTTTAAGTTTTCTAAGTCTAGGGGACTGATTACCTCAGATGTTAAATTCCATAGTGCTTAGAGCCATTTGAACCATTTGAGCTAAATCACACGCCAGCTGACGGAAAATTGGAAATTTTAGTCAGCCATTGCATTGAATTGCCGATTAGCAGTCTGTGAGCTACCTGGTTAGTGCAGTAAGGTTCTGACAGTAAGAGAGAGCGAGAAGACAGTGAGGCAGAGAAAGTGAAGAGGCTACAGTGGAAGAGTAACCTTGCCTCTTTCGCATTTTGGGACTCAACCTGCTGCCTACTTAGTCTCTGGACTTAGAGTTGGATCTTTACTTCCGTTCCCAATGTCTGTCATTACTTGTTAGTGACTTAATTTTTTCCCATTCTATATTGAATGGATTTACCTTGCCTTGCAGTGGCTTAGACTTGATGCATTAGACTGCACCTTACTTTTTCCTTACTTGACATCCACCTCCGAAAACTGAAATAACGTCGCTTCTGCCACATGATTACCACGAGAAACAGCCTCTCGTAGTGCTGACACGTGAACACCACGTGGGCCGCCGAGCACGCCACCTGCGGACGGGAGATTAAGGGGGAGGTATTAAGGCTTGAGGACAGTTAATACGGAAGCCACGCACGCCCTACCTTCACAGCTGCTAAACGCAGCAGATGAAAGATGCCCACTGTCAGCTCGCCGATACACATCTACGAAACAATCGCGCCGCAGAAACCTCGTATCTGTCACACACATCTTCACGACGCAAAAAGTGAAATGTCGAATGGAGAGATAGTAAATTACCTCCTTCTACTCTGACAGTTACTAAGTCGTGTCTCTGCGCAGTCAAATCGGCTCTGAGATTTATTTGTATTGTACATGTTTTAACAAATTAATTTCTTTGACTTGTGTATCAATTCCCTATTTAATTCTTTACTCTGGCGTTCAGCACGTGCGGCCTTTCATTTGTTTCGAACCGCCTCATCCAATTGCTGTGTTACCTAACAGCTACTATTAGTTTGCAGTCAAACACTTGGTGTGTTCAATTTCCAAGTAGATTAGTTTCTCTTCGAAGCGTTTTCTGTTTTATATTGATATGATTGTGGAGGGGAATACTCCAATGAGTTCGCTCTTAGGTATTGATTTTGTCCAGTTTCCATTGTCCATTGCTAGCTGTTACCTGCGGATGCACTTGCACATCAGTCGTAAGCTATGGTGAGTAAATAAGCTATATTACGTGCAGTAAATAATGTCAGTTGACTTCTTATGTCTGCTCGTTTGGATAAACATGTCTCGTGATGTGCGTGCTTCAGGCTTTTCCCCGCTACCCTCTTCTCCCTCCCCACACTGCGTCCAATGTATGACGCATTGCAGCAGGGCGATGCGTGCAGAGGCGGGAGCACGCATTTCACATTTGTGCATCGTGCGATTGAAGCAGCTATTCATTGTCCAACGTGTACATTATGCAGCGAACTTACCATTTTTTTAATCGTGGTTTATATCCATTAATGTTAGGAAACGAGTTACCATAAATTTCACCCTTCAACTTATTATGGGTCTCTCATTTTCTTTCTTTTTTTTTCCTAACGTAGTCTTTCTTCTTGGTCAGGGCTCAAGCTGTCTCCAACTCAACTTTCATCGCAGTCAGTCTGTGGTTGAGTCGGCAAAACGTAACAGAATTCAAATGGTTCAAATGGCTCTGAGAACTATGGGACTTAACATCTGAGGTCATCAGTCCCCTGGACTTAGAACAACTTACGCCTGACTAACCTAAGGATTTCACACACATCATGGCCCAGGCACATTTCGAACCTGCGACCGTAGCGGTCGCGCGGTTCCAGACCCGATCGGCCACACTCACCAGCTTAACAGAGTTAATTTCCCATTTGTAACATAGTGTGGAAGTTCACTTACGGCTGTATAAGCACCGTATTCATTATGATGAACTGTATTACGTACAAGATATCAACAATTAAAAGCATTTTTACAAATACGATACACTTTGAAAGTCAAAAAGTTAATACTTTTTCAGAGAGTAAATATTTTTTCGTAATTCACATAATGTTGTGAAGATAAATAAATATCTTGTACTATGCACTTTCTACAGTAGCCAATGCTCCTTCTCTGCGTTCAAGCTATGTCCATACCCAATTTCATCGAACTCGGTTCAGCGGTTTAGTCATGAGATCGTAAGAGGCAAATTCCCTTTCGCATTTTTAATATTAGTATTGATAGCACGGCAGGCTACATGCCGAATTTATGGTCTTGAAGCAGTTTCTTGAGTGTCAGGCAATGAGATCCGACTGAAGAGGAAAATATTGCTTCTTTTCTCCTCCAGGACAACTCAAGGGATGGGAGAGGCAACTCTATGACCTGAAATAGTGCCGAAAATAATGGGAAACGACGTATTTCCTGTGCTGCAAAAAGATCTCCTCCACTGGGTCAATACTTTGAGTACACTATTAAATGTTTAGAATCTCAAAAGAGAAAAGCCTTTGTAACTGTAATTTTCCTCTCTTCCTCGTATTCCAGCAGTCTGTGATAATGTCTAAAATTGGATTAGTTTCACTGCTACATTGACTGTCAATCTTCATATTTCGATTTATGTATGGGTTCTAAATTAGTTGAAGTGTTCATCACAGAAAAGATTACAAAACATCTAAATGTGAAGGACGTCGTATAAAGACATGAAAATGCCGTATGGTATGCTCAGAATCAATAATCGAAATGTAAACAGTAATAAGCTGAACACTAAATTTACATTGAGATGTAGTCACTAATTTACTCGGTGGAGATTCGAAACGTTTCTTTAATGTCACTACTGTGAGCAGAAACAGTTCGTGTAGAATGACAAGTTATAATACATCCAGTTTATGAGTGTGTTGTCAGACAGTTGGTAGCACTGCTGCGTCTGCATCCACGGCTGGTCAGCTGTCCCACGTGACTATTAACAGCTGATCCAACCACGTGATTCCCTGCGTGCCTTTCATCTCGAACTGTGGCAGCAAAGCATTGTGTATGCTTCTTCATCTGAAGAGCGTTGTTACAAAGGAAACCTTCGGGGGCTTAGTGCACTCACATTAAGAAGGTAGGTCTATCTGCAGTAAGCAAACTTTGAAGTGACATTCTGTACTTTTTCGTGGGTGACCAGAAGCAACTAGAAAAAGAGCATAGCGCTAATATTGATGAATGGTGGATGAAAGTTGGGAACAGAAAACAAATCCCGGAACAGTATCCAATGGTTTTCTTTTTGTTCTTTTGCATTGACATAAACAATACACGCACTAGCTATTCTGTAAAATTATTTTCGTAAATATCAAGTCAACCAAAAACAGAAAAGCAATATCACACTGTAGGTATGAAGTCGGATCGACTGACTGTACCTTTGACTGCGTGTTGCGTATCTCGGACATCAACTGCCCAGCAGCAAGAATTCGTAGAAGGAAGGAAGGAAGGAACAGGCACTGATATTTCCACACGCTTATTCAGTAAACACTGCTGAAACACATTCACTCGAAAACACCTGTGGGGTTTGCTTCAACACAGCACAGGCTTTACAATATTCTTCTCTATTTTTTTTCTCTCGTCGGTCACAGCTGAAGCACTTTCCCTTGTCGTCTTTTTTTCTCTTTTGTTCAATTTCGTGTTGCTTTTTTACCCCGCAGTTTTCTCCGCGGACCGTATTTACACGGACAGGGCGCGAGGGCGAGCAGCTACACGGCGAAGCATACCTCTGATACCTGCAATTTTGTTTACAAAACCGAGCGGCTGTTTCGGTGGCGGTGGTAGAGGTAGCGGCGGGAAGGTACGGCAACAATAACAACACGCAGCAGGCCGGCGAGGTGTGTGACAGAGAAGGAGAGAGAGGGACGCCGCTGCAAAAACAAAAGACAACGTAAACGGACGGAAACGAAACACCGCGAGGAGAACAGAAAATAAAAGTAAAAGCGAGAGGGAAAGCGCGAGCCGCGACGGCGCGTGCGTCGGCGACGATTTGGCCACTGCTGGGTCTCGAAATTCGGGCAGCGGCGCGGCGGTGCGGCCTGGCTGGCACCGCTCGCCGGCCGGCTGTTTTCGGAGGGGAGCGACGACAGCGCGCCACGCGGCCGCGTCCTGCAACTGCGGCGACTCGCGGCTGTTCCGCAGGCGGCGTCCTCGACGCAGTGTTATCAATTTTAAGACTCTACACACTTACCAGAGGTTAATGGCGCAATAAATTTCACAGTGATGACGGCGATCGAAAAAAACGTTCAAAAAATATCAGACGAACACGCCTGGTTGAAAACGTGCAATCTGTCCACAGAGCTGTAGGCTACTGAGACAGTGATTCGATGGGCCTCGCCGGCCGCTGTGGCCGAGCGTTTCTAGGCGCTTCAGTCCGGAACCGCGCGACTGCTACGGTCGCAGGTTCGAATCTTGCCTCGGGGATGGGCGTGTGTGATGTCCTTAGGTTAGTTATTTGTAAGTAATTCTAAGTTCTAGGGCACTGATGACCTCAGATGTTAAGTCCCATAGTGCTCAGAGCCATTTTTTGTTTGTTCTTCTATGGCTTCTAGTCAATTTTTTAAAATTTAGGTTGTTTTGCCGTTAAGGTCTAAGATTCCTTAGACCTTCAGTCTAATTTAAAGAATTGTTTCAATAAGACCTTAAGCATTTTAAAGGTCTTAATGTTGTTGAATTTTAAGTGTTGGGCCTTCAGCCGATTTTGAGTTTGAGTTGTTTTGCTCTTAAGGCATTCAGTCTAAATTAAAGAACCGATTCACGTAAGGACTTTGGTATTTAATAATAATTAATGTTATGGAGTTTTAAATGTTAGTCCTTCAGCCGATTTGAATTTAACTTGTTTGCTCTTGAAGTGTCTGATTCTTTGGGCCTTCAGCCTAACTAAAGAACTGTTTTAAGATAAGGCTTTGCCTTTTAAATTTCTGTTTTGGTTGAGTTTTGCGTAATTAAGAAGTGTTTTACATAAGGCTTTTGTATTAAAAAATCTTTTTTAATGTTGTTTAGCCTTAACTGCTGGGCTCCCAGTCGATTTCGAAGTTAAATTGTTTGCTCTGAATATCTCAGATTCTTTGGCCCTTCAGCCTAAATAAAGAACTGTTTTGAGATAAGGCTTGCCTGTTACATTTCTGATTATGCTTGCGTTTTAAGTTATTGGCCTTCAGCCATTTTTAAATTAAAGTGGCTTTCAGCCAGTAATTAAGTCCCAAAGGTTACAGCTGTGTGTTTAAAAAAATTTTTTTGGGGCTCTTGTAATGTTTGATCAAATAATAAAGTTGTATGCTCGAGTGTAACTGACTGCACCTTATTTTGGCCCCTTTCCACAATTTCAAACTACCTGTCCTGTCCTGCGGGTTAAGCTGGGATTTTCAGCTTTATCCTGAAGCAAATAGCAAAGAACCAGTGCGCAAAGAAATGGGATACGGAAGTACTATGGAACGAAGAAATAAGCCTGAAGTTCTCTGAGGCTACAGACTCTGCAATAATGAATAGCTCAGTAGGCAGTTCGGTTGAAGAAGAATGGACATATTTAAAACGGGCAGTCACAGAAGATGTAAAGAGAAACATGGGTATAAAGAAGGTAACTAAGAAGAAACCGTGGGTAACAGAAAGTACTCCAGTTGATCGACGAAAGAAGGAAGTACAAAAACATTCAGTGTAATTCAACAATACAAAAATACTATTGACCTAGGAATGAAATAAATAGAGGGTGCAGGGTAGCTTAGGCGAAATGGCTGCATGGAAAATGTGAAAAAACCCAAAAAGAAATAACTGTCAGAAGGACTGACTCAGCATGCAGAAAACTCTAAATAATCTTCGGCGAAATTAAAATGATGGATGTTAATTGTGTGATGAGAATTTCACTGTTAAGTGCAGAGGAGAGAGCAGACTGAGAGAAATAGCACACTGGAGGCACCTGTGAGGGGGAAACATGTCTCGTGACAAGATAGTAGAGGAAGCAGGAGTCACAATAGAAGAGATAGGGTCTCCAGCATTAGAATCAGAAGAGCTTTGGATGACTTGAGATGGGATACCACAGTAGTTCAAATAGCTCTGAGCACTATGGGACTTAACATCTATGGTCATCAGTCCCCTAGAACTTAGAACAACTTAAACCTAACTAACCTAAGGACATCACACAACACCCAGCCATCACGAGGCAGAGAAAATCCCTGACCCCACCAGGAATCGAACCTGGGAACCCGAGCGTGGGAAGCGAGAACGCTACCATACGACCACAAGATGTGGGCTAACGCAGTAATGGTAGGTAACATTCCATTATAATTCCTAAAATCTTTTGGGGAAATGGCAACAAAACGTCTATTCACGTTGGCGTATGGAAATGTATGAGTCTGGGGATAAACGAACTGGCTTTCGGAGAAACATCATCTACGCAATTCAGAATATTGCAAAGAGCCGGCGAGTGCGAGAACTCTCACCCAATGAGATTAACAGCTCATGAATGCAAATTGCTGATAAGGATAATGTACAGAGGACTGGAAAATAAAATTGAGGATGTGTTAAACGACGATCAGTTTGGCTTTAGGAGAGGGAAATGCGTAAAGTGGTGGCAGACCTACAAAATTCTGAGAAAAATGGGTGTAAGCTATACGGAAGGACAGGTAACATGCAGTACGCACAAGAACCATGGGGGAACAATAAGAGTGGAAGACCAAGAAAGAAGTGCTCGGATTATAAAGGGTGTAAGACAGGGATGTACACTTTCGCCTCTAGTGTTCAAGCTACATATCGAAGTAGCAGCGACGGAAATAAAAGAAAGATTCAAAAGTGGAATTAAAATTCGAGGTCAAAGGACATCAATGACAAGATTGTCTGGTGATCTTGCTATCCTCAGTGAAAGTACAGAAGAATTACAGTATCTGTTGAATGAAATGAAGAGTCTAAAGGATTAGAATATGGAATGACAGTAAATCGAAGAAAGACAGAAGTAATGACACGTAGCAGAAATTATAACATCAGGATTGGTGATCACAAGGTGGATAAGGGCAAGGAATTCTGCTCCTTAGGCAGCAAAATAGGCCATGAGAGAGCACGGAGGATATCAAAAGCATACTATCACTGGCCAAAAGGGCATTCCTGTCCAAGAGAAGTCTATTAGTGTCAAACAGAGGCCTTAATTTGAGGAAGAAATTTCTGGAAATTTAGGTTTGGAGCACAACAATGTAAGGGAGTGAAACATGGACCGTGCGAAAACCGGAACAGAAGAGAATCGTGGCATGTGAGATGTGGTGCTACAGAAGAATGTTGCAAATTAAATGGGCTGCTAAGGTAAGGAATGAGGAGATTCTCTAGAGATCTACATCTACGCCTACATCCATACTCCGCAAGCCACCTGACGGTTTGTGGCGGAGTGCACCTTGAGTACCTCTATCTGTTCTCCCTTCTATTCCAGTCTCGTATTGTTCGGGGAAAGAAGGATTGTCGGCATGTCTCTGTGCGGTCTCTAATCTCTCTGATTTTATCCTCAAGGTCTCTTTGCGCGATATACGTAGGAGGGAGCAATATACTGCTTGACTTCTCGCTGAAGGTATGTTCTCGAAACTTCAATAAAAGCCCGTCCCGAGCTACTGAGCGTCTCTCCTGCAGAGTCTTCCACTGGAGTTTATCTATCATCTCCGTAACACTTTCGCGATTACTAAATGATCCTGCACCGAAACGCGCTGCTCTCCGTTAGATCTTGTCTATCTCTTCTATCAACCCTATTCGTCGAGAAAAGATACACATGGAAAACAGTGGCACAAAGAAGGGACAGGATGATAGAACAAAAGGTCAGACATCACGAAAAAACTTCCATGGTACTAACCGGAGCTGTAGAGGATAAAAAAATAGAGAAAGAGTTTGGAATACATCCCGAAAATAATTGAGGAGATGTGTTGCCAGTACTGCTCTGGGATGAAGAGATTGACACAGGAGAGTAAATCGTGGCGGGCGGTATCAAATAGTCAAGACACTGATGACAAAGAAAAGGTCACAGTCCTGTGGTGGTCATCCTTTGGTCCAAGGTGGAATGTGGATCTTACTGGATAAACAACTGAAATGAAAAGCTGGCAATGGAGGCTATTGCGGCGCATTGTTAGGAAGCCGGAAGGTGGGTTTCCCTAACAGCTCAGGTAGTGGTTGCTGGGGAACGCAGGACTCAGCAGAGTTAGTCCCTTCTCGGAACTGTTTGCACTTCGAGTTGTACTGGTATCGCAGCAATTCTGAGAACTGTGAGGCTATTTGCAAATGTCTAAGGTATGTGGGTCAGCAGCTACAAAATGTTACCTTCCTGTTACGGGTTATATTAGTGGCACCCAGGCAACAGCTATACTGGGAATTTTTCCCGGCAGGAGCGAGCAAGGTGGCGGGGTAAAAAGTAGCCGAGTGATCAGTTTGTGCACCTGTCTGAGGATGTGCGGTTACGATATATTCTGAGCTGCTGACTAATTGGTTCACGTTGCTGTTGTAGTGCTCTTTAGTTGGAAGACGGGTCTGATGAAGCACTCCTCGCTACTCTATCCCACGAATGCCTATTCATCTCCAAATAACAACTGTAAAAAACAAGCTTTTCAATCTGCTTGCTGTAATCATCTCTTGGTCTCCCTCTACAGTTTTTACCCACCACACCTCCCTCCAATAATAAATTGGTGATCCCTTGACGTCTCGGAAAGTGTCCTAATCAAGTGATCCTTTCAAGTTGTTCCATAGAGCTCTTTTTCCCCATTTCGATTCAGCGTCTTCTCATAAGTTACCCATCTTATCTTTAGCATTCCTATGAACCACCACATTTCAAAAGTTTCTATCCTCCTCTTGTGTGCTGTTTCTTGTCCACGTCACAAAAGAAAAGAATTCCTAACACCTAAATCTATCTTAGATTTTACGAAATTTCTCTTCTCCAGAAACACTTTTCTTGTCGTTGGCGATCTGCATTGTTTTTCTTCTCTTCTTCAGCCATCATCAGTTGTTTTACTGCCCATACAGGGAAACTCTCTACAACTTTTCGTGCCTTGTTTCACTTAATTTTTGTATGACTATATTCCACTACCTTTGTGTTTCTTTTGTTGACATGAATCTTACATACTCCTTTCAAGACTCCCTCCATTCCGTTCAACTGCTCTTTCAAGTTCTTTGCTGCCTCTCACAGAATTACAAAAACCTTCATAGGTGTTAGGAGTGTGTTTCATTCAACATGGATGTAAATATTCTCTAAGTCTGCAAAAGCTATTAACTTAAATATGCCTCCCCATAACCAGTATTCTAAGACAAGTCGTGACGTGAGTACTCTACCCCTTATTCCTACATTTCCCCAGAATCCAAACTGATCTTCCCCTTGGTCGTCTGCTAACAGTTTTCCCATTCTGTAGTAAGGAATTCGTTTTAGTATTTTGCAGCTGTGACTTGTTTAATTGATGGTTCAGTAATGTGCATACCTGCCGTCATCTGACTGGTTTAGAATTTGAAATAAAACATTCTTCATGAAGTCAGAGGGTATTTCCCTGTTCCATATAACTTGCATACCAGGTGGCATAGTTTTGTAGTGGTAGTAGTTTTCTATGGTCTCTATAATTATGAGATAATATCGTCTGTTCTAGGGGCCTTGTTTCGAGTTAGGTCTTTCAGTGCCGTGTCAAATTCTCTGAGTACTATCAATCATATTTCTCATCTCATCTACGTCTTCTTCCCTTTCAGTAACATTGCATACAAGTTCATTTTCCTTGTACAGGCCCTCTATGCTACATCCACCTCTTAGCACCCTCTTCTTTCCTTAGTATTGGTTTCCTATCTGATACCTTTCCATCAGAGCTTTTAGTTATTAATTTACAAACATTTCATAATTAACTAAAATCAAATATAAAACTTACATTGACGATTTGTTAACATGCTTTAAGAAATTGATGTACAGGAATTGACCTTCAAATTCTA
The DNA here is from genome assembly GCF_023897955.1 of Schistocerca gregaria. Lineage (NCBI taxonomy): Eukaryota > Metazoa > Arthropoda > Insecta > Orthoptera > Acrididae > Schistocerca > Schistocerca gregaria. Next base: position 572,139,458 of record NC_064925.1, read on the forward strand.
CCAGTTTAAAGGAAATTGTAGAACGAAGTGTGTGAAGAAGCAACTAGAAGAATTCAGATAACAAGGAAAATAAATATCAGAAATAATCCGAAAAATGAAAAGAACCTTTGAAAGAACTCAGCTTATGAAAATAAATGAAAATGTTACCCAAAATAATACTAGAAATTTCTGCCAAAGTTCTAAACCTGTACTTAAATGGTATAAAGCACCAAGCATTTGTTTCAAAGATGAAAGTGTCAAAACAGGATGAAATAACGAAGAACATTCCGAAATACAAGCAAAAACTTTTTACAGGCTCTTCAACTGTCTGGTTCAAATATTTACAATTTGGAATTTCCAGAAGTACCACAATATCTAAAAGAAAATTGCCCAACAACACAGCAATAACACAGACCAACCAAAACTTTTTTTGAACAACTTTTTTAATCTGATAGCTGATCTTTATGTATTTTATGAGCTGTATCCAAATCTAGCCTTAGTGTTTTTGTGTCACCCACAATTTTCGAGCAATATGCTTTATATTACTTAGTATAAAAATGCTATGCTATAAGGTAAATGGGGAAATTGATGAAATGCTTGGTTACAATATAAGCATGGATTTTATTTACAGTAAGGTAGTTAAAACAATGAAATGTGTTAATACAGGTTTCACTTGTCAGCTGGAATTCTCTTTTTGCTTTGAAACTTTTTGTGCAAATTTTTCTCTGATGAGATGGTTGCTGAGCTTCACAGTGAAGTGACGAACAGTAGCCCCCCATCATGTTGGTGTTCCAGCGGCCTTGGTAGCGTTTTTCCTTCATTTTAATATCCTGGTGAAAATGCTCTCCTTGCTCCTCACTAACATCTCCCATATTCCCGAATGAGATTTTCACTCTGCAGCGGAGTGTGCGCTGATATGAAACTTCCTGGCAGATTAAAACTGTGTGCCCGACCGAGACGCGAACTCGGGACCTTTGCCTTTCGCGGGCAAGTGCTGTACCATCTGAGCAACCGAAGCACGACTCACGCCCGGTACTCACAGCTTTCCTTTTGCCAGTACCTCGTCTCCTAGCTCAGATGGTAGAGCGCTTGCCCGCGAAAGGCAAAGGTCCCGAGTTCGAGTCTCGGTCGGGCACACAGTTTTAATCTGCCAGGAAGTTTCATCTCCCATATTGTCTGGGAAGTAAACAAGGTGACTTCAAAAAGTGAACTTTCAGGTTCATTAAACATCCAAAAGTTTTAAACTTCTTTAACATTGTAGCTATGATAGAAACTATGGTGTCACCGCCAGACACCACACTTGCTAGGTGGTAGCCTTTAAATCGGCCGCGGTCCGGTAGTATACGTCGGACCCGCGTGTGGCCACTATCAATGATTTCAGACCGAGCGCCGCCACACGCCAGGTCTAGAGAGAGAGTTCCTAGCACTCGCCCCAGTTGTACAGTCGACTTTGATAGCGATGGCTCACTGACAAAATACGCTCTCATTTGCCGAGACGATAGTTAGCATAGCCTTCAGCTACGTCATTTGTTACGACCTAGCAATGCGCCATTATCAGTTATTATTGATATTTTGAATCATGTAATGTCAAGAGCGACGTTCACCATTAATGGATTAAAGTTAAGTATTCAATCAGCTACGTCTGTTTTTGTAAATTCTAATTTCCTTGTCCTGTTCCAGACATCACGCCAGCCTGCGTGAGCTAAAACGCGCGCCTTTCGGCGTCCTCTAGGAACACGGTGTTGGCTCTCCTGCCAACCACAACATTGGCGACGAGGCAAAACCGCCTACCGAATTCAAGATAACGAGCGGCAGCCTTTTCTTCTTTCATCCGTCGGCGTGAATACGTACCGTGTGATAGTCAAATTATTTCCTCGGTGCGACGTAGCAACTCTGTCCTACGAAGAAATTTTGTCTGCATTAGATGCATATTTCAAAGAATCAGTCAGTGTAGTTGCCAAACGGTATACCTTCTTTCGTACAAAACGTACGGCAGGTCAGACTAATCGGGAGTGGGTTGCAACCTTGCAAGGCCTTACTAGGGATTGTGCTTTTGAGTGTCAATGTGGACTCCCTTATTCAGATCCTATGGTACATGATGCAATTGCACAGAACGTTTCTATTGTTCGTATAAGGGAACAGATTTTGAAACTAGTCAATCCCTCCCTTCAACAAGTGATGGACATATTGGATCGGCAGGACGTACTTGACTTTGCTCAGGAATCATTTGAAACTTCGCCAGCAGTGTGTCAGGTTAACCGGCCTGCCGGGCGAGCTGCACGGAGCAGTAAACAGCCCTCGCGCCCGGCCGCGCCGCTGCCGCCAGGCTCTCAGCCACGTGTGCCGCGCAGGCAAGCAAATGCAGTGATCAAATCATGCCCGCGGTGTGCTACTAAACATTCGCGCGAGAATTGCCCGTCACGCCAAGCTATTTGCTTTTATTGTAATAAAAAAGGACATGTTCAGAGTGTTTGCCAGAAAAAGCTCAGATCGGAAGATCAAAACCGTCCCAGGCCCTTTGCTTCGCTCCGGAATCGGAATCGAACCAAGGATACTCAGGCCCGCGACACTTCGCCCATGGAAATTCATGTAGTTCATTCTACTGCGCCCAGTGCCACTCTCTCTAACAGTGACTGTGTTCGTCCCAGAAATAGTGTGCGTCGACATCGCCGGAACTCCCGTCAAGTCGCAAGTGATTATGTACCAGTGTCAGTTCACTTTGCACGAGACAGTCGCTCTTGTCGTCAGCAGGACAATAAACTGTTTGTAGACTTGGACATTAACGGCAAAGTGATACCATTCCAGCTAGATACCGGAGCTGCAGTTTCACTGATCAATCAAGACACTTACAAACTGCTGGGCACACCTCCGTTGCGTGCCGCAAATGTTAAGTTAACTAGCTATGCAGGTCAAGACATCCCTGTGTTAGGACAGTGCAGCCTTCTTGCAATATACAAAGGACAAACAAAACTTGTGTCATTTTACGTCCTTCGTGCTCCTTCTGCAGTGAACTTGTTTGGTTTCGATTTATTTCAGTTGTTTAACTTGTCTATTGTAAATCAGGTCCTATCAGTGAACCAGACGGTGCCTTCAGACAGTGTTTCTCGTCTATGTGAAGAATTTTCAGACATTTTTGCACCGGGTCTCGGTTGCGCTAAGAACTATAAAGCACATCTGGAACTAAAAGTAAACGCTCAACCGAATTTTTTCAGAGCGCGCAATGTTCCCTACGCATTGCGTGATGATGTCGCAAAAATATTACACGATTTGGAATCACAAGGTGTAATTGAACGTGTGCAGGCTTCTCTCTGGGCATCACCCTAAGTAATTTTGCCAAAACGTTCCGGAAAATTGAGACTTTATGTGGACTTCAAGGCAACAGTGAATCCACAACTAGTGATTGCAACTTTTCCTTTACCCCGCCCGGAAGATCTTTTTGACAAACTGTGCCCGGGTAAACATTTTTCGAAGTTAGACCTAGCAGATGCCTACTTGCAAATACCGGTGGACGAAGAATCCCAGCGCGTTTTGGTGGTTAACACGCATCTTGGGTTGTAGCTATTCAAACGACTGCCATTCGGGTGTGCATCCGCCCCTGCATTGTTTCAACAATATAAAGTATTTGTGCGTCGGTCCCTACTGCAGTAAATTATATGGACGATATTGTGATCTCCGGTAAGACGCAAGAAGAACATTTGGCCAATCTCCGAACATTATTTCAGGTCTTGCGACAAAATGGTCTTCGCTTGCGGAAGGACAAATGTGGGTTTTTTGCTCGTGACTTGCCTTACTTGGGGCATGTACTCAATGCCCAAGGCATACATCCCAGTCCAACGCACCTCAGTGCCATACACGACTTACCCTCGCCGCAGAATTAGAAGCAGCTACAGAGTGTGCTGGGAAAAATTATGTATTGTAACCGCTATGTTATGCATGCCTCTTCCATTTCTGCTCCGCTTCATCGGTTACGCCGTAAGGATGTTCCGTTCGTCTGGACGACGGAATGCGAACGCGCCTTTAGCCAGTTGAAATCGGCGTTGCTTCCCAATACTTGCCTTACGCCATTCGATCCCCAGAAGCCCCTTTTGTTGATGGTGGATGATGCATCGGATTTCGGGATCGGCGATGTGCTTGCGCACAAAGATGGATCGCACGATCGCCCTATTGCCTTTGCGTCCAAATTGCTCTCGTCTGCGCAAAGAAATTATTCACAGATCGAGAAAGAAGCATTGGCTCTCGTATTTGGTGTTACAAAGTTTCATGATTTCTGATATGGTCGTCACTTTACCATAATCACAGACCACAAACCTTTGACATCCCTTTTTTATCCGACCAAGCCTGTACCTCCACGTACTGCGCAGAAATTCTTTCGCTTGTCTATTTTCCTCTTGCAGTACCGCTACGGTATCTTGTATCGGTCCACTGCTAAGCACGGAAACGCCGATGCGTTGTCCCGCTTGTCTGTTGCTGAGGATAGGGTATTCGATTCCTCCAAACTTGCTTACATGTTCACTGATGCGGAAACCGATGACGTGGTCGAATCGTTTCCGATTGATGTTCGTCGTGTAGCTACAGCCACAGCTGCCGACCCTGTCCTTGCTTCCGTTCTGCGTTTTGTTGCTACGCAATGGCCCTTGTCAAAGTCACGGATCGGGGACCCGTTGGTTCACCGATTGTTTGCTCACAAGGAGACCTTTCGTACAACGTGGTGTTTTGCTGTTGCGTTCTGATATTGATCAGTCCAGGGTCGTGGTACCACGTTCGTTACAGTCCTCTGTCTTACAGCTTCTCCACCAAGGACATTGGGGTATAGTGAGAACGAAACAACTTGCTCGTCTGCACTGTACTTGGTTCGGAATCAATGCCACGATTACGAATATGTGCTCTTCTTGCATTGTGTGTGCCGAACAACAATCAGCACCACCGTGGAAATTCTTTGCATTGCCAAAAGCCACTTCCCCTTGGCAACGCTTACACATCGATTTTGCTGGTCCATTGTGGAATGCTCGATGGTTGGTTGTGGTAGATTCATTCAGTAATTTTCCTTTTGTTGTCCGGATGTCTTCCACGACGTCATCTTCCACCATCCAAGCGTTATCTGCTATCTTTTGCATTGAAGGTCTTCCACAGACTATTGTTTCCGACAATGGCCCACAATTCATGTCCGCAGAATTTCAGTCATTCTGCAAGGCCAATGGTATTCAACATCTGACGTCAGCACCGTTTTCGCCACAGTCCAACGGTGCCGCTGAACGACTTGTCAGGACTTTCAAGTCACAGATGTTGAAGTTGAAAGAGTCGCATTCTCGGGAGAACATGTTATTGCTCTTTTTGTCCTCGTATCGCTCTCAGCCCCGAGATGGTTGCTCGCCGGCTGAGTTGCTCCAATGTCGTCATCATCGAACCTTGATGTCTTTGCTACATCCGCCGCATCAGGTTCCTATGCAGCGGCAGAAACCTACTTTTGCTCCAATCGGCGTTGTCTACTATCGCCACTACCGAGGTTCAAGGCGTTGGCTCGAAGGGTGCATTCTTCGCTGCCTCGGCCGCGCTATGTATCCCTGTTCTGGGGGCCTCTGGTGAGGTGCGTCGGCATCTCAGTCAGCAACGCCTCTGTCGTTGCACTGGATCTGCCGCTCGCCGTCTGCTTTCAGCGACGGTGCCGTCCGGTCAGCGTCCCGGGGACCCATCTACTGGCTCGCCTCAGCCCCAGGTGTTACCGACGCTGCCTTCCATTTTGCCCCATGGCGACGCGCCGCCGCCACCGCCGCCTGTTCTCCCGCCGGCGACGTCCGCAGTGGACGCGTCGCTGCAACCGCCGGGCGCCTCCCTGGGTCATGGAACTCTAGCCCGCTCCGGACCATATGTCGTCTTCGCCCGTCGGGTACCCGGCCCGATGGAGTTCGACCCTTCGGCCCCTCCTGTCTCCCTACGGGCTCATACACCGCATGTTAGCGTGTACCCTGGAGCAGGTTTTCAGGCGTTTCCGAGCTCCCCGGGGTCCGAATGGCAGGGTGCGGGTGGCACAGCCTCGCCTGTTGTTCGGCTCCGCACCTCGTCGCATACGTCAACATGGGGTCCTCCCCACGGCTGTCGGAAGCCTTATTCCACAACCGTACGCCTATATGCGGGAGAGGAATGTGGTGTCACCGCCAGACACCACACTTGCTAGGTGGTAGCCTTTACATTGGCCGCGGTCCGGCAGTATACGTCGGACCCGCGTGTCGCCACTATCAATGATTGCAGACCGAGCGCCGCCACACGGCAGGTCTAGAGAGAGACTTCCTAGCACTCGCCCCAGTTGTACAGCCGACTTTGCTAGCGATGGTTCACTGACAAAATACGGTCTCATTTGCCGAGACGATAGTTAGCATAGCCTTCAGCTACGTTATTTGCTACGACCTAGCAATGCGCCATTATCAGTTATTATTGATATCGTGAATCATGTAATATCACGAGCGACGTTCGTCATTAATGGATTAAAGTTAAGTATTCCACCAGCTACGTCCGTTGTTTCTAAATTCTAATTTCCTTGTCCTGTTCCAGACCTCACGCCAGCCTGCGTGAGCTAAAACGCGTGCCTTTCGGCCTCCTCTAGGAACACGGTGTTGGCTCTCCTGCCAACCACAACAGAAATATATTCTGGGTCTTTTCCATGTCCTAAGAATTTTGTAACGACTTGCTTGAATGATACCCATGCTTCTTTCTCATTTAAGGTTATTGTGGATTCATTGTTAACATCAAACATCAATTTTCTAATGTCAGGTCCGACGAAGACGCCTTCTCTTAGTTTAGCTCCTGAAATGTGTGGAAACTTTTGGCAGAGATACTTAATACATGGTCCATCCTTAGGCGAAGCATTTACAAACTGTTTCATCAGGCCTAACTTTGTATGTAGAGGTGGTAGGAGTACGTTTTTCAGATCTACAAGGTTTTTGCGTAGAATGTTCTTCTCACCAGGTTTTAAAGACTCCCTCACAGGCCAGTTCTTTCTGCACCAGGTTAGATTCCTAGCCCTACTGTCCAATTCGCACAAGAAACGTGGATATTTGGTGAAGCCACCTTCCTGATCAAGGGGCATACATGTTAGTTTTAGGTCGCAACATATCATCCAACCGTGAGCAGAATAGCCGAAGTTACTTAGCACTATTTCTAGGTTTTTCATAGCCGACTTTCATATTTACAGAATGTCCAACAAGTATAGATGCATACATGTTATCATTGTGTAATAAAACAGCCTTTAGTTTTGGTTGAATCAATAAGCAGCCTCCAGTCTTAATTTTTCTATTCAATACCAAACTTATTCATCAGACTGGGAATGTCTGAGCAGTACACTGAAGCTCCTTCTTGTTGAAAAAACTTGGAAAATTGGTGCTCTCTCTTTCTATACATCTATATGTTGGTTCCAACTACCAGTAGTTTCTTTTCTTTTAATCTAGAGCCAAGCAATTCAGCTTTTCTTTCGTGAAGCCCAGATCCCTAACCAAATCGTTGAGCTCGGTTTGAGTAAACAATTGGGGCTTTACACTTTCTGTATTACAGTGGAATTCATCATCATCTGGTTCATCTAAATCAGATTGTACATCAGAAAATACTTCTGCCGGAACTGGCATATCTGCACCATTCCCTACTGGTCAGATGGCTGATGGAAGGTTAGGGTAGCTTAGTACCTTCTTGTTTCTCAAATTATCACCAATAATATTAACACTGCCAAAGTAGCAATCATCAGAATGATTTCTTGGCTCTACTATATCACAGGAACAGCTAAAGGCTTTTTTCTCCTTTTTGGGCCATTTTCTCAGATCTTCAACAGACGCATAACGTACCTTATGCTGCGCCGAAGATTTTTGTCTTCATCACCAAGTTTAGGTCAAAAGTATGATAGATAAACCTTTTCCACAAAGTCTGTATGGTTTTTTTGGTATTTATTAATCACAGGGTCACCACAAATATAGCAAAGACTGTGAGCAGAGGTTTTACTATCACGATTAGACATTGTACTGAGCATATGTACAGGAAACGGGAAAGTGAGGTTAGGATGACAGTAAACAAAACACCATTTGTTAACACAAAAATAGACTCGCAAATGTTTTTCAGAAGTGCTACTAACGTCATCTACATTCATTGCGCCTCCTTTTAAAATTATTTTAACTATATAAAAGCGGTTGCATTCTTTAAATATCGCTTAATTTAATAAATTTAATTGTAAAATGTGGGCTGGCCGCTGTAGCCGAGTGGTTCTAGGCGCTTCAGTCCGGAACCACGCTGCTGCTACGGTCGCAGTTTGGAGTCCTGCCTCGAGTATGGATGTGTGTGATGTCCTTAGGTTAGTTAGGTTTAAATAGTTCTAAGTCTAGGGGAATGATGACCTCAGATGTTAAGTCCCATAGTGCTTAGAGACATTTTTTATAATGTGAAGAAATGGTGGCTGAAACAGTTTTTTAAGTATTATATTTGGATTTCCCACCTTAAGAAACATAAGAATAAGGTATATTCAGCAAAAAAGTATTTCCTTCATTGGCCTGTGTAATTTATGACGTCATCAAATTACTCAAAAGCAATAAAGCTAGTACCGAAGACTCCATTACAGCAGAATTATTGAAATGGTCAGAACTAAAGATAATAACAGGTCTACAGCTCCTGTTTGACAACATTTTGAGAACTGAAAGTATTCCAAAAGAGTGGAAAAGGTCGCTAATACAATCACTACGTAAAAATGGAGACAAACAGTCAACACTTGAAGAGGAGTGTCACTTCTGCCAGTAGAAAACAAAATACTATCAAAACTTATGCTGTACAGAGTGGTAGAAGCTTTAGACAAACAATGTGGAGAAGGTAAAAGAGGTTTTCGAAATGGAACATGTTTCTAACATAAAATCAATAATTCGCCACAGAATGCTAATAAAAGTCTGTAATAATATTGATTTCAAAAAGTATTTTATTCAGTATACAGAGAGACAATAGATAAAGAGGATGGTTTATCACCTTTATTTTTTAACTGCATTCAAAGAAATTGTAAGGTTCTGGAATTTGCAGATAAAGAATCACAAAATTGAACCATTAACTCTAATAATGATGACAAATGGAACTAACCTTACCTGCCTGGCTTTCCCAGACAGTTTTTCAATGGTTTCACAAAATATGGTGAACGCAGTTAATCAAAGGAATCTTCTAGAAGATATAGCAGTTAGAGTTGGTTTCAAAGTTACAACTGAAAAAAAGATTATGACAAGCATAAAGATTCGTCAGAATACATAGAAACGCTAATAGGTAAAACAGAGCGAGTTAATAAATTAAAACATCTTGGAGAAGCAATACAACACAATCATTAGAAAAATTTGCAGTAGATGTAAAAGCTAACAGAACTGAGAGAACATGTGGTTTAACAAGGAGTATTTACAACAACATAGAAAGAAGATGGAGTGGCGGAAAAACAGAAAACGAGAAGGAAATATGTTGTTATATGATTCTAATATGTCAACACGAAAATAATAAAAAACAAGAAAGAAGATTGGAGAAGACTGTCATTAATCTCCCATTTTAAATTTTTTGATGATAATGTCATTATCAAGAAGAGAAACTGAAACAGTTCTCTGTGCAGATAATCCAAGAATTGTAACAGAGACCAAATGAAATCTTAAACTCTATTAAATAAGTTTTTCAAATATACATGTAGACCATGAAACTCTGTCTTGCACAAGGCCTTATCATATCACTAGAAAAATTGTATGAAGCAGAATAAATATTTTTGAGATGGGCAAATTACGCCCCAAGCAATTTATAGGAAAACCTTCATGTCAAGGGACTTGACCCCAGACTGTACAACAGCGTTCTCAATATAATTTAGAACACACACTTACATTTATCATAACTCTTCAGAAAACAACAATTTAATTAAAAATTAATCAGTTAAAAGAATGTTACTTTAAACCATCAAGTAGTCCAGAATTTACTTCACCAGTCTCAAGACTATGTAATGTGACTCTGTAATCAATAACATCAAAATTAATATTCACCCATCGGATAACGCTTGAATAAACCTGTACAAGAATAATTAAGATCTTACCAATAATATTACCTTACAGTAATAACAGTCAGAAAAATGTATAAAAAAAGGGGAGACTAGGCCAGTAAAACTATTACTTAACACAATGACAGACCAGATGCTAAAATACGTAACAGTATAGTGAGCATCTTCATGGTACATGAAAAACAAGTAAGTTTTCTTTATTACATTAAATATTAAGGGTCCAATGCCATTTTCCATACACAGTGAGCAACACCTTAACTTCCCAATTAATTCCAACCGGTACAACATACAGACGGTGTCCCTCTGGAATGGCTACAAACAAGTGTATTGCCCGATGTCTATGTATGTCTTCCAGATCACAGACGTGAGGACTGGTCGGCGGGAACCTTTCAGTGGACCAAGGTCCCACGATTAACACAAGCAAGATAGCCCCACGCAAGCAAATATGTCAACAGCTAACAAGGGAGGCAGACATAAGATACAAAACTTATTAGTCGAGATACAAAAGGTAAACCTAGCGTAAGCTGCATAGAGGAGCAGGCCATATTAGAACTGCTGTTTGAACGTTAAATGTTCTTTACGAAATCTTTGCAACAGGCCCCTGGACTGACAAAAATTTAACCAGTCTTCCGAAATATATGGACCTTACTACCTTGAAACTTCAATAACATGCATAATCCTACAATCACGACAACACAAGAAATTTACAGAAATGTGAAATATACAGTTGGCAATGAGATATTAGTTAGATCATAAATTTACACCAAGACTTGCAGTGCTGCAGAGCATGCTCCACATAAAGTTCCAGAACTGAAAACAAGGAAAATTAGGCTTCAGTTTATTTCAGCTCACCACACTTTCAGTAGTGAGCCCATGAGTAAATAACATACCATAAACAGTTAGCAGAACAACCGTACAATTACGTAACTGCACCAAGTGATGTGGCGCAGAGGTTAACACACTGGACTCGCATTTGGGAGGAAAACTGTTCAAACCCGCGCCTCAATGCCGGTCGCTGTGACTGAGCGGATCTATGCGCTTCAGTCTGGAACCGCGCTGCTGCACGGTAGCAGGTTCGAAACCTGCCTCGGGCATAGATGTGTGTGCTGTCCTTAGGTTAGTTACGTTTAAGTAGTTCTAAGTCTAGGGGACTAATGACCTCAGATGTTAAGTCCCATAGTGCTTAGAGCCAAACCCCCGCCCCGCCATCGTGATTTGGGTTTTCGGCTATTCCCCTATATAGCTTCATGCAAAAGCCGGATGATTCCTTTGAAAAGGTCACGGCCAATTTCCTTCCCCATCCTTCCGTAATCCAATGTGACCGAAGACCCATCTGTTCTAACATTCTGCATTGTGTCTGTTTGTTCTAAGTCGTGTCCCCCTACAACTTTCGCGCAATGACGCTCTGAGTGTGTTTTTTACGGAAGTGACTAGTTTGAACCTGGGACCTGTTGCTGGTAAGGAGACGCCAGACCACACATGACATGTAGAGTTCAGAAGAGTTCAGTGAGACTAGCGATGAAATAATCAAATACTTAATGATTTCAGTGTCAGCTCCACTGCACTCTCTATGAAAGAATGTTAATACTAACTAAATTTAATGGAAGGGGTTCAAGGCTTTCCTATTTTTAGTTAGCTGGAAAAATAATGTCAAAAAAGCAGTTAAGTTTACCATTGGAAATTTTATTCTACTCACAAAACATTTTTTATAAATTACACTATTGATAAAAGGAAATGTTTTAATACAGGATGATAAAAACCAACTGCGTTCAACAAAAATATGAACGAATATTCCCTGAATGGGTTTCCAAGTTCTACAATGGATCAAAGGATGACCTATGCCATATCACATCTGTAATCTAGGTTTAAATTAAGTTCCACAAAGGAGAAAACTATCAAAATGGTCTACAGTAACCCTCAATTATCTTTAATTACTTATCTAACTTGTCGTAAATTACAGTGGCTGATGTGGCTTCTAACTTACGTAACAAATGTGAATATCATGAGCTTTAATTGATGATCGACACTTCCATTATGCCAAAAGGGGGTGTAACAGATGAGAGTTCAGCAGTTCTGAGTGAAGACTTATGCACTCAGAAATGCGGCATCGTGTGTGTTCATTACCTTGTAGGTGTTAAGGCAGCATCAGGGGGCGGCGGCAGCACAGCTTCGAGCACCTCGCCGTCTCGGACGCAACTCTTCTCTAACTTCTCCTTGCTACAAATTACCGAAGTTGGTTTTCAAAAAAAAGGTATCTGGCTGTGTTTTCAACTGACCAATCAAGGTCTCAATGTTAACCTTAAGCTCCACCTAGAAAAGTTCTGTCTATCCAATGAGAAACGTTATACTTTTCGTGGTGGGGCAATGTTTTTAATGTTTGCTACGTAACAGAGACGCGAAAAAGTCTCACGCCAAAACTTGTAGCTGGTGTGGCCCTTACAGTGTTATCGTAAGATCTATAGTGTTCTTCTGGAGGGCTCTATATTTTAACATGGGCTGTGGGTGGTCTTGGCCGTTGGCTAGCGACGTGGGTGTTCGTCCCTTATTGTAGGGTCTTATAGCTTAATAAGGTTCTGCTCTCGGCTTCTGTTCTCGTTTCTCCTCTCGGAACTGCATCTGTTTCATGGTGGGAAGGAATGACATGCATTTAGGCGTTCTTGTGTTAGTCTGTGGTATTCCATTTGCTCACTCGTTACTCGTATTACTTTGGTTATTTTAATGTCACGATTTATTCGGAGCTATGTGACATACTGTCGGATTTGGTACCATGTCAGGGTTTTCTTGGAAGGTGTTGAATTTGCCTGACACCTTACATATCACACCACCCATCGAACTTAATTTTTGCACTGAAGTTAGGAAATGATTGAATTGTTGTCTAAGTCAGTCAAAAATTATTCCTTTATCTAAGTTTTGTTGCCTACTGTTCAGCCACGTTATTCTAGTTCTAAGCTAATTTGTATTATTAATTTATATTTTTATATTGTTCCACATTATTCTCAAAAATATGATTATATTGGCAAGAGAAGAATATTTTTATGCTATTATCATTATTAATTTTTAATTATTTTCTTTCTTCATTTAAGTGTGAATTTTGTTTTTTAAGAAGTTTGTTATCTAAAGTGAGGAGTCTTTCACATCGATTTTCTTAGAAATATTTTCCTTTTTTTATAAATGTAGTAATGTAGTAAAATCCATTCCTAACACATTTTAAATATCATATACAAGCAAATACTGTGAATATTGTTGCTTATTAAAAATGTTTTTGTTTCTAGACATTCATTTCAACATTGTTACACTAACTAATAGGAATTATTTCCAAGAGTTGCTTTGACAAACAAATATACATACACAAGTATTGAGATATTATCCTAACAAATGGTACAAATATTAAAAAAAGGGAAAACATCCAATAAGATAATTTTTTATTCTTTGTTTTTATAAGGAGAAAATAAGTAAAATATACTTATTCTTATATTTTTATGGGGAGAAAATAAGTGGCATATAGTTTTAATGTTTATTATGCCTTACTTTTGTTCTTTATATACTGTCCATTTCAGAACTTATGGCTTATTTTTATTGATAGTCTATTTTTTTACTTACGTTCATAGTCAATGTCTGTTATTTTGTAGTTTATTAGCTGTATGGTGCACTTTACTTGTTTAGTTTTTTGCACAGTTCCTACATCACCATTTTCATGATCCCATGAATGTTTATGATGAGGTTGACGAATGTTTTTGCACGAATTTGATGGACTTCAGCGAGATGGATTTGGGCAAGTATTTGATGTACAGCTTCATTCGTCCTTCCTTGTTGGCTTTACAATGGCGTTTTGTTGTTGTGGAGGTCCCATAATGGAATGGAGCTGTGAGTGCAGAATCTCGTGGTTTACTGGATTTGTATGTGTGAAAGCCATCGTTATGTGTCGCTGAAAGTGGTCGTTTTTCGTTGTAATACATCGCAGACGACTAGTTTACAATAGGATAGGGATTTGGGAAGGAATGTCATCTATTCTTCACCCATCTTCTCAGTCTTGCAAATCTTCAACTTCTGTTCTTCCTGCTCTTTCTCTGCTTCTTACTTGATTCTTGGTTCTTCTCTGGGCAGGATATGGAAATATTTATTGATAACTAATAGCTTTGAAGTTCTCCTCTTAGTAATAGTATGATAAATTCTTTGGGTGTGTCATTTTTACTTTGTGGAAGTTTTCTTCAGTTTCATGCATCAGTGTGCTGTTTAATAGCAGTATTGTGACTTTTACACATATTTTTTGCCAATGGTGGTTTGCCCAAGTGGTCTTCTCATTGGGCTGTTTTTTGCTCGCTCCGCTGAGTTGGGGGCGTCCCGGGGCTTACGAGCGGTGAAAGTCCGGTGTTTGCTGGTCCGTCCCTGCACCAGTCCATTCAACAGTAGATTTACAAGGCTCCTTTGTTGGTCTCACTGTCCTTTTCCTTCTCTCGACGCTTCTGCCTTGTAGGAATCGTGTGCTAATTACGTCCTTTTCTTTCTTGATACTTCTCTCGTTGCAACTTGTGGGTCGTTGCATCTTGTTGTTGCTGGAGTTTTTACATTGGTTCTTACAAAAAGTTTTACTTATAATTATCTAACATATGTCTAGTACCTGCATTCTTTTACACCTTTTTTAAAAAGCTTTAGAAATTTTGGTGCCCTTTCCATGTTACAATTATAAGATATTTTGAGTCCTAACTTCTACAAGAATCCTCAAATTGGTTTTTAATTTTTGTGTAGTGTCATAGCGTATAGCATTTTAGTATTTCATGCTGTTAGACTATTTATGCTCTGTCCCTTCACCTTAATCTATGGTGCTATTGGTGTTATTTTTGTTTTTGTTTTTATTTAAACTACTTTCTTTTCCCCATCTTCCTTTCTCTTCATTCTTCTTTCTCCTGACGATCTTATCTGCAACATAAACTTGAAATATTTAGCTAATTATTTACTTGAACTTCTTGAAATTTTTCACCAATTTCTTTATGGACTTCTAACATGAGTTGAGGGGATTCCCCCTTTTCTGCATACCATTCTAATTCTTCATCCTCTGGATCTCCCATCATTCTTAATTGTTTGCTTATAACTGATATTTCTTCTAATTTTAGCTTCTGCTCAAAGAGGAGTGTGACATTACCGAATTTTACGCTACATTTCCCCATATCTATTATCGCTCATCACTCATTTAAAAAATCTGCACCTATAATCAAATCTACAGTTAGTTTAGGTATATTCATAAAGTTGGCTTCAATCTTTTGACCTTGGCATGAAAGAGTTAACCTTGTTTGTCTCATAGCTTCCGCAACAATGTTTGTAATAGGACCTCTTACTTTAATGTTATGTGTTTTCAGAACTGGCAATTCCTCATTGGCATTAGACTGCATGAATAAATTTTCTGAGATTTCGGTCAGTTCACTTCCACTATCAATTACAATATTGACTGGGATATGCTTTACCATGGCCTTCACAATTGGTTGAATTTGACAGGGTTGGTTATGTTCTTCTTCTTCTTGCAGCAACGAATGCTCCACTGAATCATACATTAGTCTTTTCTGGAATTTCCCTTGTGAATTCGAACTTTCTGTAGGATAAGCTTCGACTGCTACTTCTCTCTCTTTTATTTCCTCTTCTCTATTTCTTCCTTCATTTACACTTTCTTCAACATCCTCTACTTTTTCCTCTACTTTTTTCCTCATCTTCGTCTATCTTCTCCTTCTTCGTCGCTACTTCCACATAATCGCATTTAAATGCTCTAATTATCGCTTCATAACTTCCTTCATGATATACGTTGGGTTGTGTGCCCACTAGTAACTTATTTTCAACTTCTGCCCATTAACCTCATTGAATTCGCTTTCCATGGTTTCCATCTCAGATAGCTCTGCAATACTCATTACTTCGTCCTTTCCTCCTACATTCGTTGTGCATGCTTCTGATAATTCATCTTCCTCATCAGTATTCTCCCAATTAATTTCGTCCCAACACGATATTGTTATTTTCCTGTCTTCGTTTTCATCTGGTCCCTGCGGATTTGTTTCTTCCTTCTTCTCTTCTTGTGATAAGGTATTTACTTTCTGATCAAGGTGCTGCAATTATCCTGGTGCACCATTCTCTTTGGCATGGGCGCGTAGCTGTCAATTGGAACGTTTTTTGGGGTTTGGTGGTCTTACCTCCACGTCTTCTATCTGTATTCGCTTTTCTTGTTCAGCTTGTTAATAGTGGTTTCTTTGTTGATAATTTGTCGGTCTATTGGTTGTCCAATACCCATTCCGGTTGTCATTGTTCCCTCTGTAATAGTTGTTGCTATTCCTGGGCGAATTTAGTTATTGCCATATTCTCTTCTAAATCCATAACCATTTTTTGTTGAAATCTGTTGTCGTTTCTTGGTGCGAAGTTATCATGTGGTTCGTAATTATTATTTCTTCGTACATCTACATCTACATGACTACTCTGCAATTCACATTTAAGTGCTTGGCAGAGGGTTCATCGAACCACAATCATACTATCTCTCTACTATTCCACTCCCGAACAGCGAGCGGGAAAAACGAACACCTAAACCTTTCTGTTCGAGCTCTGATTTCTCTTATTTTATTTTGATGATCATTCTTACCTATGTAGGTTGGGCTCAACAAAATATTTTCGCATTCGGAAGAGAAAGTTGGTGACTGAAATTTCGTAAAAAGGTCACGCCGCGACGAAAAACGTCTATGCTGTAATGACTTCCATCCCAACTCGTGTATCACATCTGCCACACTCTCTCCCCTATAACGTGGTAATACAAAACGAGCTGCCCTTTATTGCACTCTTCGATGTCCTCCGTCAATCCCACCTGGTAAGGATCCCACACCGTGTAGTGTAGTGTAAGCTGCCTCTTTAGTGGACTTGTTGCATCTTCTAAGTGTTCTGCCAATGAAACGCAACCTTTGGCTCGCCTTCCCGACAATATTATCTATGTGGTCCTTCCAACTGAAGTTGTTCGTAATTTTAACACCCAGGTACTTAGTTGAATTGACAGCCTTGAGAATTGTACTATTTATCGAGTAATCGAATTCCAACGGATTTCTTTTGGAACTCATGTGGATCATCTCACACTTTTCGTTATTTAGCGTCAATTGCCACCTGACACACCATACAGCAATCTTTTCTAAATCGCTTTGCAACTGATGCTGGTCTTCGGATGACCTTACTAGACAGTAAATTACAGCATCATCTGCGAACAGTCTAAGATAACTGCTCAGATTGTCACCCAGGTTATTTATATAGATCAGGAACAGTAGAGGTCCCAGGACGCTTCCCTGGGGAACACCTGATATCACTTCAGTTTTAATCGATGATTTGCAGTCTATTACTACGAACTGCGACCTTCCTGATAGGAAATCACGAATCCAGTCGCACAACTGAGACGATACCCCATAGCTCCACAGCTTGATTAGAAGTCGCTTGTGAGGAACGGTGTCAAAAGCTTTCCGGAAATCTAGAAATACGGAATCAACTTGAGATCCCCTGTCGATAGCGGCCATTACTTCGTGCGAATAAAGAGCTAGCTGCGTTGCACAAGAACGATGTTTTCTGAAGCCATGCTGATTACGTGTGAATAGATCGTTCCCTTCGAGGTGATTAATAATGTTTGAATACAGTATATGCTCCAAAACCCTACTGCAAACCGACGTCAATGATATAGGTCTGTAGTTAAATGGATTACTCCTACTACCCTTCTTGAACACTGGTGCGACCTGCGCAATTTTCCAATCTATAGGTACAGATCTATCGGTGAGCGAGCGGTTGTATATGAGTGCTAAGTAGGGAGCTATAGTATCAGCGTAATCTGATAGGAAACTAATCGGTATACAATCTGGACCTGAAGACTTGCCCGTATCAAGCGATTTGAGTTGCTTCGCAACCCCTAAGGTATCTACTTCTAAGAAACTCATGCTAGCAGATGTTCGTGTTTCAAATTCTGGAATATTCCATTCGTCTTCCCTGGTGAAGGAATTTCGGAAAACTGCGTTCAATAACTCCCCTTTAGCGGCACAGTCGTTGATAACAATACCATCGGCACTGCGCAGCGAAGGTATTGACTGCGTCTTGCCGCTTGTGTACTTTACATACGACCAGAATTTCTTCGGATTTTCTATCAAATTTCGAGACAATGTTTCGTTGTGGAACCTATTAAAGGCATCTCGCATCGAAGTACGTGCCAAATTTCGCGCGTCTGTAAATTTTAGCCCATCTTCGGGATTTCGCGTTCTTCTGAACTTCGCATGCTTTTTCCGTTGCCTCTGCAACAGCGTTCGAACCTTTTTTGTGTACCACGGAGGATCCGTTCCATGTCTTACCAATTTATGAGGTATGAATATCTCAATTGCTGTTGCTACTATATCTTTGAATTTGAGCCACATCTCGTCTACATTCGCATAGTCAGTTCGGAAGAAATGGAAATTGTCTTTTAGGAAGGCTTCTAGTGGCACTTTTTCCGCTTTTTTAAATAAAATTATATTGCGTTTGTTTCTGATGGATTTGGAAGAAATGGTATTGAGCGTAGCTACAATGACCTTGTGATCACTAATCCCTGTATCAGTCATGATGCTCTCTATCAGCTCTGGATTGTTTGTGGCTAAGAGGTCAAGTGTGTTTTCGCAACCATTTACAATTCGCGTGGGTTCGAGGACTAACTGCTCGAAATAATTTTCGGGTAAAGCATTTAGGACAATCTCGGAAGACGTTTTCTGCCTACCACCGGTTTTGAACAAGTATTTTTGCCAACATACCGAGGGTAGGTTGAAGTCCCCACCAACTATAACCGTATGAGTGGGGTATTTATTTGTTACGAGACTGTTCCGCAACTGTATCATCGGAGTCTGGGGGTCGGTAGAAGGAGCCAATTATTAACTTAATTCGGCTGTTAAGTATAACCTCCACCCACACCAATTCGCACGGAGTATCTACTTCGACTTCACTACAAGATAAACCACTACTGACAGACACAAACACTCCACCACCAATTCTGCCTAATCTATCTTTCCTGAACACCGTCTGAGACTTCGTAAAAATTTCTGCAGAACTTATTTCAGGCTTTAGCCAGCTTTCTGTACCTATAACGATGTCAGCTTCTGTGCTTTCTATTAGCGCTTGAAGCTCAGGGACTTTTCCAGCCCAACTACAACAATTTACAACTATAATTCCGACTGTTCCTTGATCCAAGCACGTCCTGTAATTGCCAAGCACCCTTTGACATTGCAGCCCATCCCGCACTTTCCCGAGGCCTTCTAACCTAAAAAACCGCCCAGTCCACGCCACACAGCCTCCGCTACCCATGTAGCTGAGTGTAGTGAACTCCTGACCTATTCAGCGGAACCCGAAACTCCACCACCCTATGGCGCAAGTCAAGGAATCTGCAGCCAATACGGTCGCAAAACCGTCTGAGCCTCTGATTCAGACCCTCCACCCGGCTCTGCACCAAAGGTCCGCAGTCGGTTCTGTCAACGATGCTGCAGATGGTGAGCTCCGCCTTCATCTCGTAAGCAAGACCGGCAGCCTTCACCAAATCAGATAGCCGCTGGAATCCAGAGAGAATTTCCTCAGATCCAAAGCGACACACGTCATTAGTGCCGACATGTGCCACCACCTGCAGCTGGCTGCACCCTGTGCTCTTCATGGCATCCGGAAGGACCCTTTCCACATCAGGAATGACTCCTCCCGGAATGCACACGGAGTGCACACTGGATTTCTTCCCCTCCTTAGCCGCCGTATCCCTAAGGGGCCCCATTACGCACCTAACATTGGAGCTCCCAACTACCAGTAAGCCCACCCTCTGCGATTGCCCGGACCTTGAAGGCTGAGAATGATCCTCTGAAACAGGGCAGGCAGCTGCATCTGGCTCAGCCAGAGAGAGTGCCTGAAACCGTTTTGTCAGACGCACCGGGGAGGCTTTCTGATCAGCCTCCGGGGACGCCGTTTGCTGCCTGCCACGCCTTGGAACGACCTCTCAATCAACCACAGGCGAGGCCTCAGCCCCACTGCCGGCAGCAACCGGGGCAACCACAGCGGCAGACCGATCTGGGGACAGACGGGACGAGGTTGACATCCCCGTGATACCCAAGTCCGGCTCCCCACAGTGGTGCCCATTGGCAACAGCCTCAAGCTGCGCGACCGAAGTCAGCGCCGATTACAGCTGTGAGCGAAGGGATGCCAAGTCAGCCCTCATCCGAACACAGCAATCGCAGTCCCTGTCCATTCTAATCGATGTTGAACAACAGTTACTGAAACACGAGTCCGTGCCTAGATAACGCAAGCGAAACACGCAAAGAATGTATCAACTAACCTGTACAAATGCCTAACGACTGCGTTACAATCTGCTGAATTTACGATTACAGTAACTAAAACTCGAAATTGCACCTCCTATACGAAACTCACACACAATTTAAATAAGAATCTACGAAGTAAACACTAAAGCGCGATGCTACAACTGTCAAATACTATAATACGCCCGAAATATATGAATTAAACAATGCAAGTACCCAAAAACACGCAAAGAAATTAATTAAACTATCTAACAAATAAGTAAGCTAGGGTTATACGACTTGCTGCTACAGCTGCTTATCCAACGGCGGTAGGGTGTCTTGTGGATTCCACTGTTTTTTGCTTTCGATTTCAAGAGCGCTTCGTCTTTTTCTTGCGTCATCTTCTGAAAATATAAACTCTAGTTCTGCAACTGTACCTGACATGTGTGCACATATGAAGTCTGATTTGTGTGCTAGCGTCCAGTGTTCTGGTAATTCTACTCGGAATTGATCAATAAAAGTACGTGGATGTAATGAGTTTCCTTCTCGAAAGTGTTGAAATTTTCTGACTGTGAAGAACTGATCGTTGTCGTACTTCGTCATGGTTCCATATGAAATTCGCGATTCTTCGCCACTTTTGTTTCGGATCATTTCTCCCGACATTCTTTCCGGTTGTGGTAGATCCATTGGATACTGTCCACTGGAACTTTCGCCTACCCTTGCGTAGTATCATTGGAGTGGTACGCAATAATTTTCTTCCATCGGTTGTGAACGTGTCGCTGAACGCATTGCACTGTACTCTTCGCGACCTGGCTTTCCACTGTCAGGTACTGGTTCGGTATCTTGTCTGGCTAACCCTCCCCCTTCATTGCATGATCCAGACTGTCTTGCAACATACATTTGTGGTTCTGCATGTGTTTGTGGTGCCGTTTGTTCAAGAATTTCGAAACGTGTTTGTTGCTGTGCAGGCTGTCTGATTTCACGTATGTTACTTTCCGCCTGCGATTGGAATAGCAAATGCGTATCTTCGTTAATTGCTTGTTTTTCCGGTGCTCTTACAGATACGGATGTGATTGCAGACTCAGTGCTTGTTCGATCTTGTTCACTACGCTCTTCAATAGTTTGCAACAACTCTGTTCGCAATTTCTGAAATTGTTGCTTCGTTTGCACTTCTGTTTTGACTATGCGATTATCATACCATTTCAGCGCTGCTTTTGAGATACGTTTGTGTGACACACTGTTTTCAACAATTTCACGCGCTGTACCTGCTGCTTGTCTAGTAATTACGTTTATCTGTTTCTCTAGTTTCTTGACTTCTCCCTGGGTGTTGTTACGTAATGTTTTGATCTCGTCGTAAATGTCATTACGCAATGTTTGTACGTCCGCGTGTACCTTGTCAATGTGTGTTCTCAATTGATTGTAACCTGTTAATAAGTTTCCTATCACTTCTCGAGATTCTTTTGCTTCGTCTGCAATATGACTTAGGTGTAACTGAATTTTTTTGTTTTGTTCTTTAATCTCACGCATTTGTTTCGTGGTTTCAGCAATTTGTTGCGTCGTTTCTGCATTCTGAATTTTAATTTGGTACGCAATTTGTTTATTTTGTCATGGTATCCGTCATTTGTTGCAATAATTCTGCCTGATTGGAGGGTCCTATTGCGTTTTCTTCCGACGCCCTACGCTCTGTGTTTTCGCCCAAGTGTTGGTTCGCAACCGATTGCATTGAACTGTGTGGTGACACGTTTCTACTCGAATTCCATGTACTCTGTGGTTAGGGATTTCTGATTACTTGTACTATGGGTTCTACGTATTCAAGACGCAAGTTAGAAACCTCATCGACTGTCTCTCTACTTTCCTTCTCCTCTATCGTATGCTAACCTACGTTTTCTATGCCTTGGCGTAAATTATCCTCGTTATGGTGCCTTATCTGTCCTATTTCTCGCGATACTGCATCGCCTGTTGTACTGTCCTCTATTCTCTGTCCATCTTCATGCTGGGGCTCTACCTCAATTCGGTCAATGTCTCGTTCTGCCATTGCTAAGCTTTCCGAATCCCTTATTTTCTGTTTTAAAAGCAATTCACGCGCCCTACTTCGCATCAACATGCGCTCTTACGATCTCACGTGTTTCATAAACTTTTTGTTCACACGACTTGACACTTATTATTCCCAAGACTGACACTCCGTTCACTTACTTGTTGGGTCAGAACCAACTTGTCAACGATGTATCCGCCACCTGTGTGCATGCATTGGAGAGAAAACTTAATTGTAACAATATTAAAATTCAGTACTTATCTATCGCAGCACCTACTATTTTCAACTATTTCTGCCTTAAAAAATTATTACGAATATTTTTAACAGGATATTTTTCAGATCTAGTTGGGCATGTGGTCGACCTTCAATCATGGTATTTTACCATCCTTTCAGGGTCGCCATTCTCTAACATCCTGCGTAGTGTCTGTTTGTTCTAAGTCGTGTTTCCCTACCACTTTCGCGCAATGACGCTCTGAGCGTGTTTTTTACGGAGTTGACTAGTTTGAACCTGGGACCTGTTGGAAGGTGTTGGATTTGCCTGAAAGCTTACACTGTTTGATTCTCTCCCCCAGATCAACTAACAACCTAACCGACGTAACCGTTGTAGAAAGTTAGCAGTGTATGTGGGCAACACCGTAACACCACGATTTCCATGAACTTACGATGCAAATAAATGGTTGAATTCAAAATAAATCACTCACGTGAAAACTTAAATAGCCTCACATTGCATATAGCCGGAGCCAAAGCAGTCACTAGAAATACTATCTCAGCCACACTTGCAATACAAATGAGAAAGTAAGAAATTACAAAGTTTGGACCCAGTGATCGAACAGTAATATCTTCGCATCCAGAAGATTGGCTTCGTTGTTCCCAAATACGGCTTTAATAGAGAAACGGAAGGCTCCAAAAATCTGTTCTGCCAGTCGGCCAACGTGCAATGAAAATTCGTCACAACCACCACCATAGTGAGCGCTATAAAAACACTAACCAAACTGGTTCTTTAATTCGACTCCCTCTTATTCTAAGGACCAGTCTGCTTGCGATAATCCAACTCGATGTTACGTCTGGCTCTTCTCGGATTACGCTTAAAAACCTAAGAAGTTGCCTTATAAGGAAGGACCTTATTTATGGATGATAAGTTGGTCAATGGAGAAACAACCACTAAGGAACAGGCGTCGCCTTAATCTTTTCAAGACGTACAGAATAGAAGGCGAAGTTGAACCAAGGAATTGACATATCACATGTGTAATGTGCCACACAGCATTCTCAAAACAAAATGTATTAAATTCATTAGAAATAAAGGTGGGAATATTGTCAAGCACTTCCGCAGACCAAATACGGAAAATATTTTGGAGAGATGAAGAACAGACAAGGCGGCAGTTGTCCACCGGTTCCGAATTAAACCAGCAAACCTAGAGAATGCATCCACCACGACAAGGATATAATGAGACAAATCCAGAGGACGTGGGAGGAGCCCCACACAATCAGTAAAGAGCTTATTCGTGGGACAGCTGTCGTTGGTTGACTCCCAGGTGCCCTTTCATGAGTTGTGTTTGTGTTTGGCAACTTGACGTAATTCACACTCCACCACCGAATAGCTAATATCCTTACACATGGAAGGCCAAATTACATGCTTTCGAATTTTAAAGTTTTGTGCCTACCCAGTAAGGAAATAATGGAATATCTGAGGAACCAGCTCCTTAGGAACACGAGTCTTAAAATTCTTGTGGCCTGGCTTCTTACAACGGACAACAGCTTTCTTTAAGACTTATCTGGAAGCCCACTTCCCTCCAAGTAACCTTTTCTTTGGGCTTGCACTTAAGGTCACCAAACAATTCGGCACCTCCTTCAAGACGCCACCCACAGGTGCAGTGTGTAGTGCTTTCCTGTCATCTTGCCGGTAGTTATCTTCTTCAGACATGTGTCTTAAGGAATATGCGATCCTGTTCTGTGGCCATTTGTATGGCTTGACCATAAACCAGAAGACTGATATGTGGACAGCCTACCAAACTACCCCGCACGTTTATATGGGGCGTTCCAAAACCCAGCTCAGTGCCTGGTTGTCTAAGGTGAACCCCTTGTGCCCAGGTAAAATATAAACTTCTCTAACGAGATGAAAAAGGACTGCCAATGCATCCCACTTACACACCGAGTATTTTGCTGGGACAGTGCTGGTTTCACCCCACTGGAAAGCTTGACCCTTCCTCCACACTTTGTTAAGACGGATCGCTAACTGTACAAAATTTGGTACAAATCTGCGAATTACATACTGTTCTGACTCTCATTTCTCATAGGCAGTGTTATTGGTAAGATATTAATGATTCATGTGATTTTGATCCGGTTAATTTTCTTAAGGGTGCCGTTTTTTATTAACTATACGTATTTGGGGGCTGGTCCCCTGGAGTAAATGAATTCCTTTTTTTTCTTATTTCATACAAGTTTTATTCCGAGCATTACCAAATGTGTGAACCTTTATTTTGATGTTATTGATTACTGTTGCATTACATCGTCTTGAGAGTGGTAAAGGAAATTCTAGATTGTTTAATGGTTTAAAGTAATCTTCTTTTAATTTTTTAATTGTTAATTAAATTGTTGTTTTCATGAACTGTTATTATAAATATATGTATGAGTTTTAAAGTAAACTTTGAATGCCGTTGCACAATCTTGAGGCCAAGTCCGGCCGGCCGCTGTGGCCGAGCGGTTCTAGGCGCTTCAGTCCGGAGCCGCGCTGCTTCTACGGTCGCAGGTTCGAATCCTGCCTCGGGCATGGGTGTGTGTGATGTCCTTAGGTTAGTTAGGTTTAAGTAGTTCTAAGTCTAGGGGACTGATGACCTCAGATGTTAAGTCCCATAGTGCTCAGAGCCATTTGAACCATATGAACTTGCAATGCGGCACAGCAGGCTACCCATAAAATTCCCGAATTTAAAACAAGGCAAATTAAGCTTCAGTAGCTTACAGTTCACCGCAGATTTGGCGGTGAGCCCATGGGTAAATAACAGGTCATTTATACGCTGTAGAACAACCGTCCAGTGACGTAATCGTAGTTGACAGTTAGGAGTCTACGTCGGCGATACTAGAATACACTATGATTTCCATCAATTTTCGGTACAAAAAATTGCATGAATTTAAAACAAATCACTCACAGGCACACTTAAACAATGTTACATTACACATAGCTGGAGCCAAAGCAAGTGAAGACAGCCATTTAAAATACAATCGTACCAAAGCTCTCTATACAAATGCATATGGAAACAACTACAATACCGGAATCCAGAGTAGGGAACAATGATACCCTCATTTCGAGAAGATCGGCTTCGTTCTCCGCAAATGTGGTTGTAATGGGCAAATGGGAGGCGTCAAAAACCTGTTCTGCCCGGTGGCTCACATTCAGCCAGAGTATGGCAAGATGACCAAGATAGTGGCCATTGCCAAAATACTGCAAGTCCTCACAAACCCCGGAACTACTACCGACGTGCTGCACATCCAAAAGCGCACGCTTTCTGCTAAAATGTTTTGCTAGGTTTGGTGCACCTTGCCTCAATGACCCTAAGTAAACCCTTCACGTGTCGCTCACGTCCAGCGCCCGGATAGCCACTTAGACACACCCCGTGGCGGCGAACCAAAGATACGGAAGCAGTACCGGTCGCCACGGCTCAAATGAAAATATATTTAATGCCTGGGTGCATCGTATTTATAGGAACCTTAATTTTGGTTTGCGTGTTGTAGATAACAGGAATCTTTATAGAATCAAAAGTCAAATAATTACCTCATTTTTCCTTTTTTCTTGCGTTAACGTTTTGTGGTATTTTATTGTGAGGCAAACTTTTATGGAGATGATAAGTGTTTATTTATTGAAGAGAAGCACGACATAGGGATTGTACTACGTGTTTAGTCCAGAACCTCTTATGGAACGTTTTGTAACCAAGAGGACATAATTGAGAGTAGCGACACAGTATAGTGTTTGCGTCGTAATAAATATCAGTCTGAAAACGACAATAGCATTCATGAATGTACTATTATAACCAAAATCACTATCACTTTTGATCACTCAGCCTTAGTATGTGACAGATATAAATTAAGCATCCACATATAAAACCTCTGTTCAAGTAGGCGTTGATACATAATTTTACGGTGAACGGAAAATATGGATGCCTAACTGACTGTCTTTCTGTTTACGTCTGTACTACGTTTGTGTCATGGAAATGCACTTTTGAAAACACTTTTGAAATGCACTTTTGTCGTCTGGCAAGGTGGTGAAATATTACGCTAATTAAAGACGTGAAAGGTTTGTGCTGCCACCTACTGCCAGGTACTCCATATCAGCGACCTCAGTAGTCATTAGACATCGTGGGAGAGCAGCATGGGGCGCTCAGCGCAACGTACGGATTTCGAAGACTTCGAACGTGGTCACAGGTCACTTGTGTCATACGTCTCTACCCGAGATTTCCACACTCATAAACATCCGTAGGTCCACTGTTCCCGATGTGGTAGTGAAGTGGAAACGTGAATGGGCACGTGCAGTACAAAAGCGTACAGGCCGACCTCGTCTGTTGTTCGACAGACACGGCCGACAGTTGAAGAGGGTCGTAATGTGTCATAGGCAGACGTATATCCAGACCATCACACAGGATTTCCGTATTACATCTGGATCCCCTCCAAGTACTATGACAGTTAGACGGGAGGTGCAAAAACTTCGATTTCATGGTTGAGCGGCTACTCATAAACCACACATCACGCCGGTAAATGCCAAACGACACCTCGCTTGGTGTAAGGAGCTTACATAGGACGATTGAGCAGTGCCGAACTGATGGCAGGGTGTGAGCATGGCGAACGTCATCTGCCAGCGTGTGTAGTGCCAACAGTAAAATTCGGAGGCGGTGGTGATATGATGTGGTCGTGTATTTCCCGAAGGGGGCTTGCAACCCTTGTTGTTTTGCGTGGGACTGTCACAGCATAGGCCTACATTGATATTTTAAGCAGTTCCTTGCTTCCCACTGTTGAAGAGCAACTCGGGAATGGCGATTGCATCTTTCGACACGATCGAGCACCTTTCCATAATTCACGTCCTGTGGCGGAGTGGTTACACGACAGTAACATCCCTGTAACGGACTGGCCTGCACAGAGTCCTGACCTGAATCCTACGTAACACCTTTGGGATGTTTCGGAATGCCGACTTCTTGCCAGGCCTCACCGACCGACATCGATACCTCACCTCCGTGCAGCAGTTCGTCAGGCATGGGCTGCCATTCGCCAAGAAACCTTCAATCACCTGATTGAACGTATGCCTGCGAGAGTGGAAGCTGTCATCAAGGCTTAGGGTGGACCAACACCATACAGAATTCCAGAATTACCGATGGAGGACGCCTCGAACTTGTAACTAATTTTCAGCCAGGATACTTTTGATCACATAGTGTATGTGCTGGGAGTCCAGAATAAACTGGCCAAAAGAAAGTAATCGAAATTTCATGTAACGTAATCTCTGCAGTAAAGATACGTTGCGATAACCAAGCGAAACAAATCCGAACTGTGGTATAAATCTCTGAAGCGGAAAACAATCTACAGAAAAGTAGCACTATATCTCAACGTCTCTCAGATGTAAAAGGGATAATTAAAATACTGTCATGACAGAATAACTGGACACAACATTGGTTGTAATATACGCTAATCACAAAATTTTACCCTACTCCAGACAAATCTAGACCTCTTCAACGTGTGTCGTGGATGGATACTATGTGACACTGCTAGTGTTGATCCTTTATGTGGATGTTCAAACTGGATCTAATTGTGGCATTTTTTTATCCCAAGTTTTAAAGAAAACCTCAATCCGTTACCATTCCCACTCGTTCAGGAATAGCATACTGCGTAAAAAATTACAAAATTAAGTTATAAAAACCTCTAAATTTGTCGTCTTGGTCAATATAAACAAAAATCATTTGGTTTGAAGTCAGTTTGCTCTAGCTAAATTCCGCACACTGGATTAGGAGAATTCTTGGACCCCTTTTTTCGACTTTTGTACCTCTATGACAACAGGGTGATACAAAATCCCAATTGTCAGCATAACAAACACATTTTATTCATATGACGAATTTAGACAAGACCGAAGATAGCGTCACGAATGATCTCCATCTAACGTAATTTTTGTACAGAAAATGGCCACTAAAATGTATGTATCTTTGTGTGTGTCTTTCTCTCTCTGTGTGTGTGTGTGTGTGTGTGTGTGTGTGTGTGTGTGTATTTTTCCTCTGGCGTCCCTCATTAGGGTCCGAAATCCGAACTTCACATTAATATGCTGTTTCGTCGTGACGTTAGTGGCGAAATTGCGTTTGATGTGTATATTGGTCATCATTGTTTGTTGCCGACTGTTCAGTAGTTGTGTAGTGACAGTAAACAGCGTAGCATTTGAACAGCAGGTGTGGACATCGCTTCACACGAACAAATAAAGAGAAAATTTGTTTACTCTATCGTCGCCGGGACTAAACATGGCGACTACAAGATAAACGTGATGCAATGTGTCCGGAGTTGAATACTTTACTTCCAGTATTACTACGACGTTGCTATACACGATCAATACTACAGCGTAAAGCAAAAATATAAATTAGAAATTTCATCTCTCGAAAACGATAATAAGTACTATTCCGTTTGCATCTAATATGCTAGTCAATCATAATTTATGGTAGCCTGGGCTGGAGGTCACGTCGTACTCCAGGCCACTTTCTTTCACACTGCTAAATGCATACATAAAATACTGCAAAAATACACATAAAAATGTACACTGGCGTCCAAAATGAAGTCAACAAACGGAAATTTTGCAAGGTTGTGTTTATTTTGCCACAAAACGGTATAACCACGTGATAGTAAAGTAGAAACAAAGTAAAGTGTAGAGAACGTAAGCAGCTGCAATGTGCATAACAGTGGACTCTAATGTGCTTAGGTTGTTTTTTTTTTCAACTTAACGGATTTGCACATACACTCTGACAATTGATTAATGCGCTCGGTATGGGATGTGTCCTCCTCTGGTAGCAATACAGACGGTGTATGCTGTGAATGCCGTCATCAGTCTCACGTTGAGACAGTGATGCTCATTCCTCCTGGAGAGCTGCTCACCAGCCTTGGTGAGTGGTTGGTGGATGCTGACGGGATGCCACCTGTCTCCCTAGTGCACCCCAGACATGCTGTATGGGATTCATATGGGGAGAGCGCGCAGACCACACCATGCGTGCAACATCTTCCGTTGCCAAGAAGACATCAACCTCTCTTTCTCGAAGAGACAGACCATCATCGTCCATCAGTATAAAATCTGGGCACGCACCGTCTCTCAGCAACCCAAGATCTCGTTTCACGATATCCGACAGCAGTTAAATCTTGCTGATCCACATATCTCTTTCCATAATGTTCCACGTTCCCTCCAGACGCGAACACCTCCAGAAGCACACTCCACATTAAATCGGGACCCATCTCTGAAAACGACATTGTTCCACTGTTCGACCGCCCATGGGCAAGTTGACGACACCAGTCTAGAAGTTCCTTTCTGTGAAGACGCGCAAAAGGTACACATACAGCAGGTCTCCAACAACAAAAGCCACTCTACCGAAGCCTACTGTACACCGTTTGTCTCGATACAACACCTCCAGTGGAAGCTGCGAGATCAGATGCCAGTTGCCGAGCAGTACTTGTGTGGTACCGTCGTGCCCGTACATCCAAACAACGGTCCTCTCTTCCCGATATCACACGTGGTAAGCACTGCCCTTGTCTTTGCGGTACTGTTTCGGTGTCTATAAATTGTTGCCACATCCGAGAAACAACAGAACGATTCACTTTAAGCCACTGGACCTTATCAGTTTGCGACTGTCGTGCTTTCATTCTTCGTGTGGCCCTAGACCTCAGAGCGTATGGTAGGAGTCTTCATTGTTCATACCGCACCGTCGGTTACATACCCAGCGATTGTGGATGTGGAGCCATCCGGCAAACACTACCCCGTTTGATAGGTGATGTCACCGTTGCCGTGGTTGTCCGCTGACCGGAATACCATTTTCCGAGCAGAAGGCGATTCTACGGATATCTGTTGACAGTTTGTGTGGTTATACGGTGAATTAGACACACGACAAGGAAATAGCAATTCGTTTATTTAGTTTTGGACACCACTGTACACAATTGTTCAATTTTAAAGCTTGGTAGGCGACGTCATACCACCAAAAATAATGACAAAACAACAAAGAGTTTAGCAGCTATGTAACTTTTATACATGGAAAAGACGTGTATAAAAACTGAGGAGCACAACTTAAAGAAGATGTTACTGCCTAGCAATCCCGTTCGTGGTATCCTCACATCCACAAACACGAGAGAAACAAGAAGATCCAATGAATGATCTTCTGGTTCTTCATTGGCATTATATAGAATTCGTCAAGTCATACAGTATGAAATCTTTGCGAACGTAATACGTTATTGGATAAAATTCGAATGTATTTTATAATGCACTCGTAAGGAAGGTGTAAATTACTCATCCGTCTATCAATTTTATGCGTTCACAAGGTAGGTGAAAATACAACACACACAAATTTTCCTCGGGAAAGAATCCTCTGCAGTGTCAGCTGACTGTTCCAGGCGCACACCAGTCATGCACTACAGGGATCTCACCCTCTCAGGCCGCGTAAGGGACGCTGCAGCCTTCAAGAATTCAACTTCTTTACCTTCACCGCACGAGTTGTGATATGCTCCAGCTGGTGCCACATGCGGAAATCTCATGATAAGCTTGGGAAGAAGCTGGCTGGCCGGAGAATAAGTACCCAACATGTCTGGTAAAGCAGATAGCGTTGTTGGGAATCTTCTAACATTCTGCGTGGTGTCTGTTTGTTCTATATCGTGTCTCCCTACCACTTTCGCACAACGAAGCTCTGAGCGTGTTTTTTACGGAATTGACTAGTTTGAACCTGGGACCTGTTGCTGGTAAGGAGACGCCAGACCACACATGACATGTAGAATCAGAAGAGTTCAGTGAGACTAGCGATGATATAACCAAATACTTAATGATTTCAGCGTCAGCTCCACTGCACTCCCAGTAAAAGAATCTTAATACTAAGTAAATTTAGTGTAAGGGGTTCAATGCTTTCCTATTTTTAGTTGGCTGGAAAAATAACGTCGAAAAAGCAGTTAAGTTTACCATTGGAAATTTTATTCTACTCACAAAACATTGTTTATAAATTGCACTATTGATAAAAGGAAATGTTTTAATACAAGATGGCGAAAACCAACTGCGTTCAACAGAAATGTGAAAGAATATTCCCTGAGTGGGTTTCCAAGTTCTATAATGGATCGAAGGATGACCTATGCCATATCAAATCTATAATCTAGGTTTAAATTATGTTTCACAAGAGAGAAAACTATCAAAATGTTCTACAGTGACCCTCAATTATCTTTAATTACTTATCTAACTTGTCGTAAATTACAGTGGCTGATGTGGCTTCTCAATAACTATATAACAGAAAAATCATCGAGTTTCAGATTTTTACTTCAAGTGGCAAATATGAACACAATGAGCTTTAATTGACGATCGACTCTAGTATTACGCAAAAAGGGGGTGTAACAGATGAGACTTCTGCAGTTCTAAGTGAAGCTTTATGCGCTGTTATGCGGCATCGCGTTTTAATACAAGATGGCGAAAACCAACTGCGTTCAACAGAAATGTGAAAGAATATTCCCTGAGTGGGTTTCCAAGTTCTATAATGGATCGAAGGATGACCTATGCCATATCAAATCTATAATCTAGGTTTAAATTATGTTTCACAAGAGAGAAAACTATCAAAATGGTCTACAGTGACCCTCAATTATCTTTAATTACTTATCTAACTTGTCGTAAATTACAGTGGCTGATGTGGCTTCTCAATAACTATATAACAGAAAAATCATCGAGTTTCAGATTTTTACTTCAAGTGGCAAATATGAACACAATGAGCTTTAATTGACGATCGACTCTAGTATTACGCAAAAAGGGGGTGTAACAGATGAGACTTCTGCAGTTCTAAGTGAAGCTTTATGCGCTGTTATGCGGCATCGCGTGCATTCATTACCTTGTCGGTGTTCGTCAGGGGCCGGTGGGCAGCACAGCTCCGCTCACCTCGTCGTCTCGGAAGCAACTCTCCTCCTAACTTCTCCTTACTACAATTTACCGAAGTTGGTTTAACAAAAAAACTATCTGGCTTTGTTTTCATCTGACCATCAGGGTCTCAATGTTAACCTTAAGCTCCGCCTACATTAATTCCGTCTGTCCAATGAGAAACGTTATACTTTTCGTGGTGGGGCAATGTTTTTAAAGGTTGCAACGTAACAGAGGCGCGAAAAAGTCTCACGCTAAAACTTGCGGCTGGGGTTAGCTGGAGACGTGGGTGTCCGTCCCTTATCGTAGGGCCTTCCAGCTTAACACGGTTCTGCTCACAGCTTCTGTTCTCGTTTCTCCCCTCAGATCTGCGTCTGTCTCATGGTGGGAAGGTATGACATGCATTGAGGCATTCTTGTGTTAGTCTGTGGTATTCCATTTTCTCACTCGTTACTCTTATTACTTTGGTTAATTTAATGTCACGATTTATTCGGAGCTATGTGACATACTACTGGATTTCCTTATCATGTCAGGGTTTTCATGGAAGGTGTTGGATTTGCCTGACACTTTACATCCTTTGTCCTGTATTGTAATTGGTTTATATCTGTACCATATTTATATCAAAGATAGGTGTCCATTACACCATAATTCCAGGAGCTTTCACAGAAGCCACCAATTCCGAATAATCTCTCCCCCAACGTATTCTTGGTGAACTAACGACCTCACTGAGCAGTCATACAACACGCGAGGACCATCGCACACATTCTACGACACCTGCTGCCACACGGGAATTCGTACGTGGAACGCTAGGCTAATTAATATACTGATTAAAACGTTCTCAGTTCTCCAGCCGCGTCAATTCGAATACAATCCGAGGATACAATTAATATACTGCTTGGCACCATTCCCCGTCAGATTCTCCACTACTATTACCCTATCTAATCACCGTAAAGTCACCAGCGATTACCGACCGTAATACAGAGAATATGTATAGCAAGAGCAGTTTTCTGACCGGTTTGATGCCGCCCGCCACGAATTTTCGTCTCAGAGTAGCACTTGCAACCTTCGTCCTCAGTTATTTGCTGGATGTGTCCCAATATCTGTCTTCCTCTACTGTTTTTGCCCTCCACAGCTCCTTCTAATAACATGGAAGTCCTTGATTGCCTCATATCTACCATAGTGTCCCTTCTGTATGTCAGTATTTTCCACATGTTCCTTTCCTCTCCATTTCTATGCAGAACTTCCTCATTCCTTGCCTTATTAGTCTACCTAATTAGCAACATTGTCTGTAGCACCTTATCTCCAATGTTTCGACTCTCTTCTCTTCCGGTTTTCCCACAATTCACGTATCACTACCATAATCTCTTCTCTTACGGTTTTCGCACAGTCTATGTTTCACTACCATACCACGCTCTGTTCCGGACACACTATTTCAGAAATTTATTATTACCTCATCCTCTGAGCCAAGGGAAGAACCCATGTAGCCCAGCTCTCCATGCCTGACAAATAATACGAATAACAAGAAAGAAATAAAAAGCGACTCTACAGTTTCCATCACTGCTTCTTCGATGTACAGATTCAACAGTGGGGCCGAAAGACCACAACCATATCTTACACCCTTCTTAATTCGCGCACTTTGTGTTTGGTAATCCACTCTTATTGTTCCCTCTTGTCCCTTGATAATGTATTACCTGTCTCTCCCTATAGCTTAGCGGCCGGGGTGGCCCAGCGGTTCTGGGCGCTACAGTTTGAAACCGCGCGGCCGCTACGGTCGCAGGTTCGAATCCTGCCTCGGCCATGGATGTGTGTGATGTCCTTTCGTTAGTTAGGTTTAAGTAGTTCTAAGTTCTAAGGGACTGATTAACTTAGAAGTTAAGTCCCATAGTGCTCAGAGCCATTTGAAACCTATAGCTTACCCCTATTTTTTCACAATTTCAAACGTCGTGCACCATTTTATATATCGAACGCTTTTTCCACGTCGACAGATCCTATGAACGTGACTTGATTTTTCTTTTATCTTGCTTCCATTATAGTCCCCAACGTCAGAATAGCCACTCTATCACCTTTACCTTCCCTTTAGCCAAACTAATCACCATCTAACATATCCTAAATCTTCTTTTCGATTCTGCTGTATACTATACTTGTCAGCAACTTGGATGCATGGGCTGTTAAGCTGATTATGCATAATTCTCGCACTTGTCAGCTCTTGCAGTCTTCGGAACTGTATGGATGATATTTTTTCCGAAAGTCATTCTACACACCAAAGCGAATAGTCGTTTTATCGCCACTTCTCTCAATGATTTTAGAAATTCTGATGGAATGGTATCTATCTCTTCTACCTTATTTGACCTTCCAAAGCACTTTTAATTTCTGATTCTAATACTGGATCCCCTATCTCTTCTAAATCGAATCTTGGTTCTTTTTCTATCACATCCGACAAATCTTCATCATAGAGGCCTTCGATGTTCTGTATCCACCTATCAGCTTTCTCCTCTGCATTTAACCGAGGAAATCCCGTTGCAGTCATAATGTTACCACCCCTGATTTTAATTGCACCGAAGGTTGTTTTGCCTTTCCTGGTGCTGTGTCAGTCCTTCCGACAATCATTTCTTTTTCGAATTCATTACATGCAGCCATTTGACCTTGGCGCCCCTGTTCTTAGTATTTATTTCATTCCTCGGAGGCTTGTGTTTGTGTATTCATAAAATTCCCTGAACATTCTTGTACTTCTCTCTTTAATCGATCAACTGAAGCAGTTCTTCTATTTTCCATGGTTTCTTCGCTGTTACCTTCCTTCTGTTTATGCTCTTCTTTCCAAATTCTGTGATTGCCCTTTTTGGATATGTCAATTCCTCTGCAACCGTACTGCCTACTGAGCTGTTCCTTATTGCTGTATATAAAGCCTCGTAGAACTTTAAGCGTATCTTATCATTCCTGTTTTGCTTCTGCGTCCCACTTCTTTGCTTATTGATTCCTTCCGACCAATGTCAAACTTAAGCCTCCTTGTCCCAAGCCTATACTCTCCTGTAACCTTTTCTTCTACTCCTTCCCCTACAAGTGCATTCCAGAGCCCCTGACTATTAGATTTATATCTCCCTTTACATACTGTATTATCCTTTCAGTATTCTCATATACTTTTTCAACCTCTTAATCTTCAGCATGTATACCGGAACTACAGTTTTCGCTGTCGCTTTGCTGTCGATTCTAATAAGAACAACCCTACCACTAAATTGTTCACATATCACACTCTCTCTCCTGCCTTCCCATTCATAACAAATCCTACTCCCGTTTTTCAATTTTGTGCTACTGGTGATATTACACTATACTCATGTGACCAGAAATCCTTATCTTCCTTATATTCCACTTCACTGGCCCCTTCTATATCTAGATTAAGCCTCTGCATTTCCCTTTTAGATTTTCTAGCTTCTCAACCACGTTCCAGCTTCTGACATTCCACGCCATTCTCGATTTCTCATGGCTACCTCCCTATTGGCAGTCCCTTCCGAAGACCCGAAAGAGGGACTATTCCAGAATCTTTTGCTAGTGGAGAGATTATCATGACAATTTTCCAATTACGGGCGAGACGTCAGGTGGGATACACGTTATGTGTCTTTAATGCAGTGATTTGCATTGCCTTCTGCATCCTCATGCCGTTGATTACTGCTGATTCTTCCACCTTTAGGGCCGATCCCCACCTGTAGGCCAAGAGAGTGCCCTGAATTACTGTGCGCCTCTCCGTCCTCTGTGACAAGGCAAATGACAGAATGAGGGTGACTGCTTAGACTGAAAGTCTTCGGCTGCCAATGCTGATTACTTATAGAAATCTGACCAATGGCGGGTTTCAAACTCAGACCCCACAACCTTTTGATTGCTATTCAAAGACGCTACCCGCAGACCACGGGTGCATCTGTACCAGCACCAGTGTGAAACATGATGCAGTAGCGCGACTTAAGCTGCGCGCATCTCATCTAACCTCATCTATGTCTGTAGTTATTGTTACTATTCAAAATAAAACTTTTGAGCACGAACAAAAATAGCCTCCTACATGATTGTGGGGATCCACACTACACTTTGAACATCAGATAAACTTCCAATAAAGGTTAGTGGATTGGTATGGGAATAGGCAACTGACACTCCAAATAAATAAATGTTATTGTAAACACTCCTGGAAATGGAAAAAAGAACACATTGACACCGGTGTGTAAGACCCACCATACTTGCTCCGGACACTGCGAGAGGGCTGTACAAGCAATGATCACACGCACGGCACAGCTGACACACCAGGAACCGTGGTGTTGGCCGTCGAATGGCGCTAGCTGCGCAGCATTTGTGCACCGCCGCCGTCAGTGTCAGCCAGTTTGCCGTGGCATGCGGAGCTCCATCGCGGTCTTTAACACTGGTAGCATGCCGCGACAGCGTGGACGTGAACCGTATGTGCAGTTGACGGACTTTGAGCGAGGGCATATAGTGGGCATGCGGGAGGGCGGGTGGACGTACCGCCGAATTGCTCAACACGTGGGGCGTGAGGTCTCCACAGTACATCGATGTTGTCGCCAGTGGTCGGCGGAAGGTGCACGTGCCCGTCGACCTGGGACCGGACCGCAGCGACGCACGGATGCACGCCAAGACCGTAGGATCCTACGCAGTGCCGTAGGGGACCGCACCGCCACTTCCCAGCAAATTAGGGACACTGTTGCTCCTGGGGTATCGGCGAGGACCATTCGCAACAGCCTCCATGAAGCTGGGCTACGGTCCCGCACACCGTTAGGCCGTCTTCCGCTCACGCCCCAACATCGTGCAGCCCGCCTCCAGTGGTGTCGCGACAGGCGTTAATGGAGGGACGAATGGAGACGTGTCGTCTTCAGCGATGAGAGTCGCTTCTGCCTTGGTGCCAATGATGGTCGTATGCGTGTTTGGCGCCGTGCAGGTGAGCGCCACAATCAGGACTGCATATGACCGAGGCACACAGGGCCAACACCCGGCATCATGGTGTGGGGAGCGATCTCCTACACTGGCCGTACACCTCTGGTGATCGTCGATGGGACACTGAATAGTGCACGGTACATCCAAACCGTCATCGAACCCATCGTTCTACCATTCCTAGACCGGCAAGGGAACTTGCTGTTCCAACAGGACAATGCACGTCCGCATGTATCCCGTGCCACCCAACGTGCTCTAGAAGGTGTAAGTCAACTACCCTGGCCAGCAAGATCTCCGGATCTGTCCCCCATTGAGCATGTTTGGGACTGGATGAAGCGTCGTCTCACGCGGTCTGCACGTCCAGCACGAACGCTGGTCCAACTGAGGCGCCAGGTGGAAATGGCATGGCAAGCCGTTCCACAGGACTACATCCAGCATCTCTACGATCGTCTCCATGCGAGAACAGCAGCCTGCATTGCTGCGAAAGGTGGATATACATTGTACTAGTGCCGACATTGTGCATCCTCTGTTGCCTGTGTCTATGTGCCTGTGGTTCTGTCAGTGTGATCATGTGATGTATCTGACCCCAGGAATGTGTCAATAAAGTTTCCCCTTCCTGGGACAATGAATTCACGGTGTTCTTATTTCAATTTCCAGGAGTGTATATGTAGGTGGAACGAGCCACTAATGGTGCTCACTAAAACAAGTAACACAGAAATATAATAGCTGGTCAGAACCCTCTGGAAGACACAGAAGAATAGGCGCTATGTTCCTCAAAACGGTTTTATGTTTGAATTCCGAAAGCATGAGTTGCGTGAAGAACCTGGCAACACAATACTATCTTCCATATAAATCTTATGAAATTCCTATGATGTGAATATCCGACAAATTAGGTACTATAAAGAGTCCTGCAGAAACCCATTCCTTCCTCACAGCGTTCTCGAACGGAATGTAAAGGAGAGACTCGTTTACGTTAGTCGAGGTACTTCCTGCTACTCGCCATGAATTTTTTGCATAACGCGGATATAGCTGAGAAACTATTTGTCATAAAGGGTGAATAAGCGCTCTTTCCTATACTCGCGTATTTCATATGTAAATCACAAACGCATTTAAGCTAAATTCATGAAAAAAGAATTGCGCACAGATTTTTTTTATTTCGTATTTTATTTGAAATGGATAAATTGTGAAACGGCAGAAGAGATCTATCTACATCGATACTTTGCAAGCCACCCAACGGTGTGTGGCGGAGGGTGCATCCCTGATCATAATATCCTTGGGTTCATAGAAAGCTTATCTTCGGAATTCAGGTAGGCTCTTTAATCGGAATAATACCTTTTGTGAACCCTCATCGCCAGTTTTGTGAATGCCTCGTCGCTAGAGCTGTGGAGGCCGAGTTGCCACTGTTGTTACGGCAGGCCGAGTCAAACGGCTTCTGGTGCGGTACACCGCTAAGGCAGTTTCTCCATACCACTATTACCCTAGTACGCCCCAAGATCAGGTAACAGAACAGGAGAGCGAAGGTTCTACAACGCTGCAAAAAATTGGTAACGAAGTCAAACAAATGAGTGAATGGTTTACATATCTTTGTGACTAGTTGAATAATTGAGTCTACAACACTCCTTGTAATATAACGCAAAAGAGTCCCTATGTGTCTAATTGCAAATAATCGTAGGTACATTTCACAATACATAGCAAATGCAGTTTACAACTGTCTGTTCACTTCTAAGAGTTCACTAAATGACGTTTCCTGTCTAAGTCATCCGTGGGCGACGATCTATAAACGAGTGAGCGAGAGCTGCTCTCCTATCTTCCGAGTACACTTCTGTCCGTTGTCGTCCGGTCATTGGCGGATTGTACTCTGCCGGCAATTGGCGAGGCGAAGTCGATATCTTCATCGTCAGCGCCTCCCGTGGCGCTGGTGGAACTTGCGCAAGCGACGAGTCTTTACGGCACTGTCGCCAGCTGGCATCTTCGCACCTGTGGTGCTTTTGCCCTGGCTGTGTCTTGTTCGGACGACACAGCAGTAGCTGCAGTTGTAAAGAAATGAATTGACTCATGGGAATCGCTCTCCCTGTAACTTTGATGTTCCCTGTTATTCTGAAACATGTTACACCCATCTGAAACTTGAAATGGGCCTCTGCGACGCGTTCTTGATGCCGATGTTGCTGTTATTAGTGTTTGAAAGGACAAGCGATGAAAGAATACTGGTGTCTAAGAGAAATGGTCAGTGAGAAACCATAGATGAGTGGCGGAGTAAAACATCACAAATTATCGCACTGCTATGTAAATACCACAATCTTATCAACGTGACGAAAATCTCAAAGATTAAGCTAAGCGTCTAACAGTCTTTTCGTTGTGCATGTCTGCAACTCAGTTTTCCATCCATATAACGAGTAGCAATCGGTTGATAATCCTACTTCGACTTTCCGTTGTTTAAAAGATTAATCGAGAATGATACGTAGGTGCATCACCGAAGTGTAATCCGTGTCATTGCGTACACGACCAAATGAAACTGGGTGAAAACGACGTAGAAAAAGATAGACGGACAACGCCCTGGAAGATATGAGGAGTTGAACAGGATGAATGAACGAGAAATAGAACCTAGCTAAATAGAGGATCATTACAGAAAGAAAGCAAAGACAACTTTGCCAACATATTAATACTACGTTTGATAAAAATCAATTATTAGAACCAATGTTTTTGTAGCTATTGTATGAGAGAACACGTACTCTTCAGTGGTTCTGTTTTTTTTTTCTTTCATATTTGTGAACGGTGGCAGGTGATTAATGATGAACTGCGTTTGTAACACTCTTTTCATACACTAAAAAGTGTATGAAAGAAGTTTTCCTCTAGTGAGGAACTAGGATATAGTTCAAAAAGGTATTAACCGTGTTTTGATAGTCAGATTTGTCAGTGGCATTATGCAGTAAAATGTTTCATTAGATGTAGGATGGTGCATATGGCGGCGCAGATGCAACGTGGATAGGCATCCCACATTACAGGCATTACAAGGTCGCCATAGCGTCATTGCTACCTCTCTACTGACACTCAATCCCTTGCCCTAACGCCACGAAGTACTATGTTTAACACCTTGAAACGGCATTTTGTGCTAATAGCATGTACTCTCACGTGTTCTTCCGCCATAATTTTGGGATAGAGTTCTCCAGAGACAATTTTCACGCTTTTGTTATTTTCACATACGGAAAGAGAGAGAAATCCAAAATGATGAAGTAAGACAAAAGTCTTTTGTTTAAACTGCCAGACAACTCCTCATATGGAGAACTGAATCTTGAAGGACCAGGGTGGGTGTTCCACTGGAGAATTTTTATAAATTTTGTTATTTAAAGTGCTTTCTGGTATTTATCTACTTGCTCGACCGCCTTCTTAATCCTACCCGTTGAGACTCGGTTTTAGATCGCGGGTTTATTTTCTTACAATGAAACATTTTTGCTCATTTACGAACACATGAGTGCACTTAAGGGTAAGTGTATAAAGAAAACGAAAGATGAGTCTCAAAAATTAATAAAGAAATATGTGAATATGACACATCAGTGTGTTAAGCTGACGAAGATTTATAAAATCTTTTGCATAATTTGCAAATTCAGATAGACAAATAAATAAATATACGTGACAGTCTCCAAAATAATAATTTAACTTTGAGTTTTATTGGGTCAAAGTTACTCAGAACTGTGCTTGATTAAGTTCTTGCACAATGTAAGATAAATGCCTGTACTCAACTGGGTGAAATAGGACTGTGCAGTTTTGTAAACACGTGAAAGGAAGGAAAGGTACACCAGGTCATACAGGCGCCATTAATAGTAAAACAGACAGTGTTATGGAGATATTATGTTCGATTACAGGCGATTGTTGCGTCAAGTAATTTAAAATTACGGACATGTAAGATTGGAGGGTTCCGGTATGAACAAAACACCTGAAATTCTTCTTAGAAAAATGAACTTTCACAATCACAGCTAAATAACATAATTCGACATTACTTACGAGCATGTGAAAGTATGAAATTGTGAGGTATATCAAGATACTTCTAGTGCTCGTTCGAGGTTCAAGTGTACGCATCAAGTATATGCCACAAATGTCATGAATATACTCACCATCTTTCTTCGACAAGTAAGGCTCTTCTCTCAATAAGTGGTGCACAGTCGAATTTTCGTTGATGACAAACATTTGGTGCAGTCGGAATAGCTACAAAATAAGTAATAAGTGGTTGAAGGCCCTTGATAAAGAAATTCAACATCTTTTTTTGTGCTAAAATTATTTTATGGAGTAGGATAATATCCCCCTCCGCCGCTTCCAATAGTAGATGGACAAAATGTTTTAAACTACTGCTGAGTTCTGGTTACAAAAAAGTAACGTCTTGCTTCACACGTAATAACAACTGAAAATGGTCGTCGACATGCCTTCGACAACTCACAACGACAAGATACAATTCACAAAACCACGTGTAATAATTAAGACCTCTGTACGGCAAAAAGGTATATTCGTTGTTTACATATCCGTAAGCAGAGCGACAACGCAAGAATCTCAGGGTATCTCAGACTTTGAAATCCAATGCGTCCCGAGAGAGCAATTTCTCGGCCAGAACTGTGTCTTTTTACGAACTATCTCGTAACATATGCACATTTTAGTATTTATTAAGAAATGTAGCAAGATAACTCAAATGACTGATACAGCAAGAGGTGCCTCAGCATGTGCCTGCTCCCAGGTACCATACAAAAGTGTTTTCGGGTTGCTAGAAAGTACCCTGCTAACGTTTCCCCATTAGCTGGGCTCTTGTGTAGCTTAACCCTATTAGCCAGTTATCGTCTAAGTTTTATGGTATTTTGGAGGCCATACCCAGTTACTCAATTAGCCTGATAAGGATACGAAACGTTATAAAAATTTACATTTTGCACCCTAAGCCTGATGCAGTTTTACTTGCAAAGTAAGCGAGAAATAGCACAAAAGCAACTCTATTACTTCTCAAATAAAAATTATTATCAATAAATATTCAGTGAATAAATGAAAACATAAATCCAGATAATTCTGTAAGTATCGAAACTTGTGTTTTTCTACACACTAGAAAACGGATAGATAAGCTCATTACTTTTGAACAAAACACACTACTTTTTAAAAGCGTAATAAATGAAAACCCCGCTGACGGCTGGTAAAACTTCGTTTTCCTTGACCACAGGTCGACTTACATATTTAAAAATTGAAATGGAATTATAAAATGCGTTGAAAAGTTATACTATTATATAAAAATAATCTGATGCATAGTACTTAAAAAAATAATCACGTTAATCCATCATAGGTGAACCCAGTGCTGTAATTATTAGTCAAGATTTGGAATTCAGTGAATATTGTCAATATTTCAAAAAACTAGAAAAACGAAGGCTACTTGGGAAGGTGGTCCATATAACATGCTCTGCTACTGTTATCGGGTACATCATACCAATATACTGGCCATTCATTGCGCGGACAAATGTCGATGTCAAAGGAAAAGGTTTTCCAAGATATAGCTCAGATGTATCTACCGGTGGAAATAGTGCTACATCGTAGGTGAAAAGCGGAACACGCTGGGCAGGTCGCTTCCTTACCACCCCAAACGAGACGCGGATGGCGCGCAGATGGCAGGGTAGGCCCTGACTTCACCGACCACCCAAAGAGCACTGACTGCCCACGTAAGTAATATCTATCACGTGGACCTTGGGTCACTTCCTTACAGTACAGTCAACCGTACAAACAATATTATGATGCTCTAAAGCCAACCCACCATTTAACGTGTTCTGTACACTACATTTTATAGACAATTGCGGTTGCAGTGAATGGACATAAAATTGGTACCGCCGGCCGGTGTGGCCGAGCGGTTCTAGGCGCTTCAGTCTGGAACAGCGCGACCGCTACGGTCGAAGGTTCGAATCCTACCTCGGACAAGGATATGTGTGATGTCCTTAGGTTAGTTAGGTTTAAGTAGTTCTCAGTTCTAGGGGACTAATGACCTCAGATTTTAAGTCCCATAGTGCTCAGTGCCATTTGAATCATTTTTAAAATTGTCACCATCTACCCGATAACAAAAGTAGACGATATTACATGGATTATCTTTCCAAATAGCCTTCGTTCTTCTTTTTCTAGATATATGCAATGTTCTCTGATTGGCAAACATTGACTAACAATAAGAACTTTGGGTTCACGTATGATGGATTAATGTCATAGCTTTTATGTATTCAATAGCACTTTGACGTCGGTGGGGTAGCTTGCGTGCCTCGATACAGAAATCCGTACCGTAGATGCAGCCACATCGGAGGGGTATCTGTTGAGAGGCCAGACAAGCATTTGGTCTCTGACAAGGGGCAGCGGCCTTTTCATTAGTTGCAGGGAACAGTCTGGATGACTGACTGATCTGGCCTTGTGACATCAACCAAAACGGCCTTGATGTGCTGTTACTACGAACGGATGAAAGCAGGAAAAAAAAACAGCTGTCATTTTTTCTTTGAACATGCAGCTCTACGGTTGTGTGAAATGTTGTGGAGATAAAATACTTCCCCATTCGGATCTCCGGGCGGGCACTACTCAGAAGGACGTCATCATCAGGAGAATCAAAACTGGCTGATCAGACCGTGGAATGTTGCATCCCTGAATGGTGTAGGTAGGTTAGAAAATTTAAAAATGTAAATGCATGGTTT
Source organism: Schistocerca gregaria (assembly GCF_023897955.1). NCBI lineage: Eukaryota > Metazoa > Arthropoda > Insecta > Orthoptera > Acrididae > Schistocerca > Schistocerca gregaria. The sequence continues at coordinate 572,183,469 of NC_064925.1, forward strand.
GAAGTTATTGTGGAGTTATGAAGTTCGGTGGCTGGTGGAACAGGACTTCTGCTCAGGTGGATACAAGGCTACTAATACAAAGTCAAATAGAGGTAACGCAGGAGTGGGTTTAAAAATGAATAACAAAATGACAACAGCATAATGAGCTCATTATCGTAGCCAAGATAAGTACGAAGCCCACATTGCCACAGTAGTTCAAGTTGATATGCTATCTAGGAAGCAGATGATGAAAAGTTGAAGAAATGTTTGATGATATAAAAGCAATTATTGAGATAGTTGAAGCGGGCGAAAATAGAAGTGCGATAGGAGACTGGAATTCGACAGTAGGGAAAGGAAGAGAAGGAAAAATAGCAGATGAATATGGACTGGGGGAAAGTAATGAAAGAGGAGGCCACATGGCAGAATTTTGCACAGAGCGTAATTTAATCATCGTTAATACTTGGGTTAAGAATGATAAAAGGGGGCTGTGTACGTAGAAGAAACCTGGAGAAACCGGAAGTTTTCAGATTGATTATATAATGGTTGTACAGGGATTTAGGAACCAGATTTTAAATTCTTAGATATTGCCAGGGGCAGATGTGGATCCTGACACAATTTATTGGTTATGAACTGTAGATTAAAACTGAAGAAATGGCAAAAACATAGGAAATTAAGGAGATGTGACCTGAATGAGTTGAATGAACCTCTGTTGTTGAGAGTTTCCGAGGGAGAATTAGGCAAGTGTTAACTAGGACAGGGTGCTATAATATAGTAGAAGACGAATGGGTAGCTTTAAGAGATAAAATAGTGAAGGCAGTAGAGGATCAGATTGTTAAAAAGACAAGGTCTAATATAAATACCTGGAAAACACAAGAGATATTTAATTTAAGTGATGAAAGGAGGAAATATAAAAATGCAGCAAGTGCTGCAGGCAGAAAGAAATACGAACGTTTAAAAAATGAGATTGACAGGAAGCACAGAATGTCTAAGTAGGGATCGCCGGAGGACAAATGTAACGTTTTAGAAGCATATTTCAGTGAGCGAAAGATATGTAATACCTACAGAAAAATTAAACAGGCCTTTTGGGAACAGAGAAGCAGCTGTATGAATATCAAGAACTCCTAAGCAAAGAAGGGAAAGCTGATAGGTGGAGAGAGTAGACGGAGGGTCTACACAAGGGAGATGAACTTGAAGACAGTGTTATAGAAAGGCGAGTGGACGTAACTGAAGATGAGATGAGACGTATGATACTGCGAGAAGAATTTGACGGAATTCTGAAAGCTTTATGTTTTAACAGGGCTCCGGAGATAGACGATATTCCGTCAGAACTACTGATTGGCTTGGAAGAGCTAGCCGTGGAGAGCCGTATCAAACCACCACAGTTCTTAAATATGTAGGTTACATCTGAAGATGCGGCTGTAAACCGCGAAACCGGTAGTTGTCAAAACTTAGTTTTACCACCTGTCAACGACCATTTCATTCGTCACGACTCTGAGCAGCTGCGGATGCCTTGTATATAAAATTGTTTTTATCAAAAAATCAGTTTTATTTCAGAGAGTTTTGTCCTTTCAGTTCAATGTATCTTGCACAACGTTTCTGCAGCTCTTTAAACTTTTTCGAATCTGTGATTTGTTCAGCAAAATATGAGTTCGTTTCTGAAATTTCATCAATAGAGTTGAATTTCTTCGCAACTATTCAGTTTCCCAGGTTTGCGAGAAGTAAGAAGTCGTCCGAAACCAAAACCGGGGAGTGTAGGTGAGACAGGAGTTCGTAGAAAATTTCCACAACTTTTGCCTTTTCCTGCAACAGATGTCTGGGCAGGCGCAGTTGTACTAGTGAAAGAGAACCTTTTTGTTGATGAAGTCGGCTCGTTTATTTAGCAGTTGCTTTTGTAGGTGAGCCAGTATTGCGGCAAACATTGAATGTGAGGTCGTTTCCCTTTGCCATATGGTCTATAAGTATTACTCCTTGAAATCATAAAACGCAGTTCTCAATTTCCCCATTTTGAAGATGCTACAATTTATCACTTCCACAAGTTCTCAATAATTGTTACAAATGGAAATGACAAGTATCTCCCAATGCACACGGAATAAGATATTCAACTTCAGAACCGGTAAGATACACGCGATTTGAGAGCAGTCTCTCGTCGAGATCGTGGACGTATTAGGGTGGTGGACAGTTTTGTAGCGCTTGAATTTTGCGTGTAGTTTTTCCATTTGCTATAACTTTATTTATATTCTGTCATTTTTCCTTTGTAGTTCACTGTTGCTACTTGAGTTTACATGTTACCATTTTGTCATTTGGAGAGAGTGAGTGGAGCTGCGGACGCTAGAAGATGAAGTGTAAAGTGGAGAAATCGGAACATTTCCAACACTTTCCTCTGTTTGAGCTTCAACTGGGGGTGACAGTCGCGGATGCAGAACCATTTGCGCCGTGTTATGTGGATAATGCCACTGGACACAGCACTGCAAGGAAATAGTTTTCTCGGTTTAGGGAGGATCGATTTGACATTAGTGTCTCTCCAAATTCAGGAAGACTTTTGTTTAAACACATTAATCTACAGTTGTCCACATCCGTATATTCGGGAACTGGCTCTCGTTCCAGCACTGCACTGCATTCAATGGGGAAGTTTCGAAACTCAGACATATGAGTACCACGTGTCTAATGTAACATCCACGAGATAAATTTTAGCCACAGTGCGACGAGAGGAAATTATGCCTGTAACAGTTATAAACATTATCTATTCGACATATGAAAAAATAGTGAAAATGATGATAAATATTAATTATTTATATAATATTCTGTGATGTCATTGGACATATCGATGTGTATCATACAAAGTCAATGATAATTGTAAATTCCTTTTTTGATCTGCGTTTGTCTTTTTTTGTTTTTACCTTTTGTTGGTTGGCTTCTGTAGGTTGCGGTCGCATGTCAAACTGAGGTCTGTTAAGAAATTGTAATTATTTGTTAATTATTACTTGAGACTAGAGTTAATTATTATTATAAATATGAGTGAATAATTATTTGTAACTTTGATTCCTCTCTCAGTAAGCATTATCTGTGCTAATTATTTCTTTCCGCTGCAACGAGCGCAGCCATTGATGATAGCGATTTGTAACGCGTTTTTGTCTGTGATTTCCTCGGAAACAAATCAAATGTTGCTTGATGAAGTTTAAATAGTGCACAATACGAAAGTAGAGTCTATAGAGTTTAATAAGCATTTCAAATACTTACTTATTTGATCTAACAATAGAAAGTCTCTATCAATTATCTGCTACCATCTTAACAATTATCTCAGCGGCAAATTCAAATTACGCAACTCTGCAGACATAAATGCCGAACGTAATACAAGTGCGTAAAAATAAACGTGCACCGGTGGTCCCGAACTCATTGTAATGAAAATGATTCGAATCAGATTGGTTCTTTAAAAACAGTGATCATAGAAAGATCGTTACAACAAACTTTTCTAGCTGATGTATGGAGCTGAAATTAATTACGCACGAGTTGCGAAGAATATCGTTACAGGTAACATACGTCAGTGTTGTGCGCGGCTGACATTCGGTGGTTTTATTGATAATCTTGCTGAAGATAACTATTTCCATCATAATCAATAGTTGTACAGAATCTGTTGTATGAACTGTGATTTAGTGACACTTACACAACTTACAGACAACACTTTAACACAACGTTAACTTGGAGTTCTTTAGCAACCTGACCAACTCTTTAGCCTAGAGAAAAATTATTTAATAATTAGTCAATGTAATAAAATAAGATTATCATTTTCATTTACAAATTAGTTAAATACCAAACCACTGAATAACACAGCGAACGCCACACTAAGCCAGAATCACAAAATGCACACCTCTGCTTCCTCGTCATCAACTGGTTAGTGAACATCACCAACAATTCCTATCCTGCATCTTTACTTTGTGCTAACATGAAGAAAAGAAAGGAACGGTCGAGCCCAAACAAAGCAGCAGTTTCCCGTACAAAGACCTGAGTGCATCTACAAAAGATAACGTTGGTGGAACAGCGACGCTGTAATGTAGTGTGAATTGCTTCTCCGAGGTGTAACCATCACTGCTAGCATTTAATGTCAGAAACTGACTCGTCTTACAGTTGCAATCCTAGAACAACTACCTGGAAGACTGCGTGAAGTGATGCTATTTCCCGACAAAGTCAGCCAGCACTTTGCTACACTGACCATAAACACTATACAGGAGTAGGGTTAGCAAGTCATTCCACATCCACCTTTTCATCTGATCTTGAGAACTCAGATTTTCTCCTTCTTAGCTCATGAGGAACGGCGTCTCTGGATGAAATGGCGCTCCGAACGTGACCTGACGCGTTCTTCGCCTCAAAATAAAGTGATTTCTACAGTCATGCAATCGAACAGGTACCCAAACGTTGGGAGACAGTTATGAATAGTGAAGGAGAACACATTACTGGCGAATGAAATCTCTTATATCTGGCGGTTGTTATGGAGAAATGCTGCGAACTTAGGCACCAACTCGGTAAAAGCCACCATCGGACGTCAGGTTCACTACCGGCCATTAAAATTGCTACACCAAGAGGAAATGCACATGATAAACGGGTATTCATTGGACAAATATATCGTACTAGAACTGACATGTGATTACATTTTTACGCAATTTGGGTGCATAGATATTGAGAAATCGGTACCCAGAACAACCACCTCTGGCCGTAATAACGGCCTTGATACTCCAGGGCATTGAGTCAAACAGAGCGTGGATGGCGTGTACAGGTACAGCTGCCTATGCAGCTTCAAAACGATACCACAGTCCATCAAAAGTAGTGACTGGCGTATTGTGACGAGCCAGTTGCTCGGCCACCATTGACCAGACGTTTTCAGTTGGTGAGAGATCTGGAGAATGTACTGACCAGTCGACCATTTCTGTATCCAGCAAGGCCCATACAGGACCTGCAACATGCGGTCGTGCATTATCCTGCTGAAATGTTTCACAGGGATCGAATGAATGCTAGAGCCAAGGGTCGTATCACATCTGAGATGTAATATCCACTGTTCAAAGTGCCGTCAATGCGAACAAGAGGTGACCGAGAGGTGTAACCAATGGCACCCCATATCTTCACGCCGGGTGATACGCCAGTATGGCGATGACGAATACACGCTTCCAATGTGCGTTCACCGCGATGTCGCCAAATAGGGATGCGACCATCGTGATGCTGTAAACAGAACCTGGATTCATCCGAAAAAATGACGTTTTACCATTCGTGCACCCAGGTTCGTCGTTGAGTGAACCATCGCAGGCGGTCCTGTCTGTGATGCAGCGTCAAGGGTAACCGCAGCCATCGTCTCCGATTAGATAGTCCATGCTGCTCCAACCGTCATCGAACTGTTCGTGCAGATGGTTGTTCTTTTGCAAACGTCCCCATCTGTTGTCTCAGGGATCGAAACGTGGCTGCAGGATACGTTACAGCCATGACGATAAGATGCCTGTCATCTCAACTGCTAGTGATACGAGGCCGTTGGGATCCAGCACGGCGTTCCGTATTACCCTTCGGAACCCACCGATTCCATATTCTGCTAACAGTCATTATTTCCCGACCAACGCGAGCAGCAATGTCGCGATACGATAAATCGCAATCGCGATAGGCTACAATCCGACCTGTACCAAAGTCGGAAACGTGATGGTACGCATTTCTCCTCCTTACACGAGGCACCACAACAACGTTTCACTAGGCAACGTCGGTCAACTGCTGTTTGTGTATGAGAAATCGGGTGGAAACTTTCCTCATGTCAGCATGTTGTAGGTGTCGCCACCGGCGCCAACCTTGTGTGAATGCTCTGAAAAGCTAATCATTTGCATATCACAGCATCTTCTTCCTGTCCGTTAAATTTCGCGTTTGTAGCACGTCATCTTCGTGGAGTAGCAATTTTAATGGCCAGTAGTGTAGTTAGACCGATCACTGTTTTGCTCATGGAAATTATGAAGGAAGAGACCGTCAGCAACAGAGAACTGCAGAGTGAGCGCATGATGAAATACGCTTCGGTTGCGGATGTCCATCACAGAAAGCAGCTGACTTTGTATGACCCCATAGCTGGAGGGACGTAACGTTAACAGGCCATAGGGACCCCTCGTTACCTGCTACCTTGCGGTGTTCTGCGGCCGTTCGGACGTCGATCAGACAGTTTGACCCTGGACAAATGGCGGCCCGCGCTATCGCCACTCCCATATCCGGCGGCGTGGAGGCCGGCCTAACGGCCGACCCGAACATTACCGAGATAGCGGGGGCGCCGTGGCAGCTGCCGCCGCCAGCGCTCCGGCAGGCGAGCGAGCGTCCACAGTCCTCCGTGATGCGATAGAACAGGCGTCCGGCTGACACGCTGAGTGACAGCTGCGCAGTCAAAGCAACTTTTCTTCGTAATTGTTTGTCCAGCATATGGAGCGTGTTGATGCACTGTGCCGGCCGCGATGGTCTCGCGGTTCTAGGCGCGCAGTCCGGAACCGTGCGACTGCTACGGTCGCAGGTTCGAATCCTGCCTCGGGCATGGATGTGTGTGATGTCCTTAGGTTAGTTAGGTTTAAGTAGTTCTAAGTTCTAGGGGGCTGATGACCACAGCAGTTGAGCCCCATAGTGCTCAGAGTCATTTGAACCATTGATGCACTGTCTGCATCTGTATCTTTGATTTTGAATAAAATGACAGCACCAGTTGCATTTCTCTTTTTATTTTACGACAGATTTTCGTTCCCAAGATATCTACACAGTACTAAATAAAAAGGTGCAAAGAGAGTTAGTCAAATAATGAATAACGTAGAAACAGGCATCATCAGCGACAAACGTACTAACTAAATGTGGCAAAAAAAACCTCGCCCACACACTTAATTAAAGCTATAAAATAAAAAAATTACGCTGTGTCAATTCGTATGCTATTAAAAAAATAGATGCATGTTACCGAACTGTCAGTTTAATAAGTCACAGCTGCTAAATACTAACGCGAATTCTTTACAAACGAATGGAAAAACTGGTAGAAGTCGACATCGGAGAAGATCAGTTTGGATTCCGTAGCTATGTTGGAACACGTGAGGCAATACTGACCCTACGCCTTATCTTAGAAGAAAGATTAAGGAAAGGCAAACCTACGTTTCTAGCATTTGTAGACTTGGAAAAAGCTTTTGACAATGTTGACTGGAATACTCTCTTTCAAATTCTGGCAGGGGTAGAATCCAGGGAGCGAAAGGCTATTTACAATTTGTACAGAAACCAGATGGCAGTTGTAAGAGTCGAGGGACATGAAAGGAAAGCAGTAGTTGGGAAGGGAGTGAGACAGGGTCGTAGCCTCTCCCAAAAGTTATTCAATCTGTATATTGAGCAAGCAGTAAAGGAAACAAACGAAAAATTCTGAGTAGGTATTAAAATCAATGGAGAAGAAATAAAAACTTTGAGGTTCGCCGAGAACATTGTAATTCTATCAGAGACAGCAAAGGACTTGGAAGAGCAGTTGAACGGAACGGACAGTGTCTTAAAAGGAGGATATAAGATGAACATCAACAAGAGCAAAACGAGGATAATGGAATGTAGTCGAATTAAGACAGGTGATGCTGAGGGAATTAGATTTGGATATGAGACACTTAAAGTAGTAAAGGAGTTTTACTATTTGGGGAGAAAAATAACGGATGCTTGTCGAAGTAGAGAGGATATAAAATGCAGACTGGCAATGGAAGGAAAGCGTTTCTGAAGAAGAGGAATTTGTTAACATCTAGTATAGATTTAAATGTCAGGAAAACGTTTCTGAAAGTATTTGTATGGAGTGTAGCCATGTATGGAAGTGAAACATGGACGATAAATAGTTTGGACAAGAAGAGAATAGAAGCTTTCGTAAAGTGGTGCTACAGAAAATGCTGAAGATTAGATGGGTTGATCACGTAACTAATGAGGAGATACTGAATGGAACTGGGGAGAAGAGGAGTTTGTGGCACAACTTGAAAAGAAGAAGGGACCGGTCGGTAGCCATGTTCTAAGGAATCAAGGGGTCACAAATTTAGCATTGGAGGGAATCGTGGAGGGTAAAAATCGTAGAGGGAGGCCAAGAGATGAATACACTACGCAGGTTAAGAAGGATGTAGGTTGCAGTAAGTACTGGGAGATGAAGAACCTTGCACAGGATAGGGTAGCATAGAGAGCTGCATCAAACCATTCTCAGGACTGAAGACCACAACAACAACAACAACATGTTACATGTACTACTGTTGACAATTACATGGTAACTTTTTTGAAACACGTAAACTGTCTCCTACTACGACACAGAATTTTTAAATTATTCTCAAAGCTGCCTATAACCTGACTGTGCAATGGTGCAAGGGCGCCGTGCCACGCAACATGACTTTCGGGCTCAGTGACACTTCCACCAGCAAGGTGTCGACACACCCAAGGAAAAGGTCAGAGCTCAGTTCATATTACGTGTGAGGTGGGTTAATGATATCACACTGGCACCGTATTTCACTAGTTATACCCAACGCCACTATGAATGCGTCACATGATGAGAAGTTTGTCATACTCCCCTCCCCTCTTACCCACATTTCATGCCTTCTCTTAACGCCTCTGCCATGGAGTAACCACGACGCACAGTGTTTAAATCACGCGACCATTCTATGAGTGGCAGAAGATAACATGTCAGTTACCCTTCTTCTCAGGATGGATACAATACGGCCTTAGGTATGGCATACACTACATCAATGAAAGTATCGTGTCTCTGGGGACGTTGATTCCCACACATGTCGGGCTCTAGAACACGATGACTTTCTCAATAACTTTTTACAACGCTGAAACGCTCGCGCTTCCCGACCCACTCTCCGCCCCTCCCCCCCTCTCCCCGCCACGACTCCCCAGGATGATACAATTCATCTCTCAAGGACGTAGTGAACCTGCAACAACACTCAAAATCATCCGACCCCTTTGGACTTTGGATTGTACTTCGCCGCAATTATTGGTGTGGTGTACAGGACGATCACGACGGGGGGAGGGGGCGGGGTGCGACATTGACACATGCTCCAAATAAGAAGTCAAAGGGTCCCTCTAAGACCCTCAACTGTAGTTTAATAACATCCGCACATTTTGGTTAAAAACTTTAAAAACGTCCCTGTACATGTAGATTTCCACTGATTCTTAGGTAGTGGCATGACAGGCTCTCTTCCGACACCACTCAAATTTCGCTCGCGGTCCGCCGGAGCTACGTCAGTGACATGGCATCTCTCAGCTGAGGTATGTACAAATGGTTGCCTGCAACATCGGTACAGGAGGTCTGAAAATGCATAAATACTCCTTGTTGCTTCGGATATTTCGTCGAAAGATGTTGAGCTGTTCCTAGTGGCTGCACCCTCTACACCAGACCAAAAATTTCCATTGCTCTACATTCCAAAGAGGTTAGATTATGTTTTGGGATTGCAGGGCCACTACGTCCTTAGTGAAGAACTGTATCGCCCTGTGGTTGTAAGCAGTGTCAGCGCTTGTCAAAAACGACGTGTTCATCGCACTACAAACTGTAACAATTTGCACGTATATGATATGGGATGATCACACACGCTCAGTAATACCTAAAGCAGGCGATAGACTTCGGTACATCGGTAGACTACTGTGGAGATACAATGACTCAACGAAGCAGACTTCTTACGAAGCTATCCTACGACCCATCCTAGAGGGTGTGACACCAACACCAAAGAGGAGTAACAGGGTTGTGTGGAATGCACAGAGATGGGCATCACGACTCGTCGCAGTTTTGTTTAACCCTCGGGTGAATGATACTGAGGTGCTGAATCCTGACGACCGGAGATAGATGACAGTGTTTCGCGAAAGACGACATGCAAAGTTTCGGGAAACATCATTAACTGATGCCTATAGGCCTATACGGAAGCCCCCTACGTATCGCTTCGTAGAGACGTTGAGGACAAAATTAAATTACAGCGCCCGTAGAGGCATTTAAGTGAGCTTCCTTAGGCGTTCTATGCGCGAATATAATTGGAAGAAATCTTATTATGTGGAACAATGAGAAATGGCGTGTATCGTGGTTGTCACTGTGGTGTGAATGTCTGATGCAGCTACAGTCACTCGGGGAATGATTATGAACTAAAGGTGTGTGGGGCTGACAGCAGTATTTTGTCCATCTATAACTGGTGGCAGCTCTAAACTGGATTTCACCTGTAATTGCATGAAGAGTATCTTCTATCGTGCCAGTCTTCAGAAATATCTATAGAACGTCACAGACTGCACCTGTCGACGTTTCGGAAGCTCCTTCCCGGAAGAAAGACATTCACATTGTAAAATAAAATTACTAGCAAGCTAAATTGATTTTTCATCTCGAAAATCAAACAGAACACCGTCTCTAATAAACGACACTCACTGGCATGTTATGGCAGAAATGAACGTTCTTCATGAGATGGAAATATTAAGTATTGATCATCACATCAGAAGAAACTCATGTGTGAAAAAAGGATACTAATTCTGAGACACTTCATTGTAACAAGGAATTGCAAATGCTAAATTATGTCCTTAACCTTTCACGAGCGAGCAGTTCGTTATTTAACTCCTTTTCCATTTTGTACAAAGAGGAACAAAGTGTAGATATTATTTCATCCAGCGTTCATCAGATACTTGTGTAGCTGCAGTGCTGGCGGAATGAAATTGCGATCTCGTGGAATTTTATATATTGCCATTCTATGTAGGAACTAGTGCTTGAGGAGGAAATGCGTAAAATACTCTTACATTCATACACTAGCATGTTTTTATGTATTTCCACCAATTAATTTTATTCTCTTATACCGTTGCTAACCTTGAACGAAGAAGCAAAAGTTTCAACGTTCACGAAGGTGCAGTGATGTGCAAAACTTGGACGAAAGAAACTTCCGCATAATGTCACACTGCTGAGCAGCGTAGCTCGATGACTCTTGAACTATATACAGAAAGGTCTACTGCACATGTGTAATCAACCTTTCTTAGCGAACCCTCACATTTGTATCTCCTTTAACAGTAAAATTTGCTTAACGGTTCCACAGTAATGGTGATTTTACTTTATAAAATTTATTAAGCAGAGTTAGAACAAGCTTAAGCATATATTAATAATTACTTGCGATATTATTTGCGTCAAAAATTTATAAACACCTGTTGAAAATATTTTTAGAACCTCTACCGCCAACCGCCCACCACGAATGATGGAGCACTCACTTGCGGACTGCAGGGACCAGGTTGACTACCGCTGTACTGCGGTGTATTACAGGAAGTGACTCGAAGAAATATGCAGTGAGACGAACAGAAATGACACCTTTATGCAGAGGCAATGATTTCACTTAATTCGCCATGACCTATGATGGTCCCCTGGACATTACAAAAGACGGGACGTAATTGTTACTGCATCTACATCTACATCTACACCCATACTACGCAAGCCACCTGACGGTGTGTGGTGGAGGGTACCCTGAGTACCTCTATCGGTTCTCCCTTCTATTCCAGTCTCGGATTGTTCGTGCAAAAAAGGATTGTCGGTATGCTTCTGCGTGGGCTCTAATCTCTCTGATCTTATCCTCATGGTCTCTTCGCGAGATATACGTAGGCTGGAGCAATATGCTGCTTGACCCTTCGGTGAAGGTATATTCTCAAAACTTTAACAAAAGCCCGTACCGAGCTACTGAGCGTCTCTCTTGCAAAGTCTTCCACTGGCGTTTATCTACCCTATCTGGTGCGGATCCCACACTGCTGAGCAGTATTCAAGCAGTGGGCGAACAAGTGTACTGTAACCTACTTCCTTTGTTTTCGGATAGCATTTCCTTAGGATTCTTCCAATGAATCTCAGTCTGGCATCTCCTTTACCGACGATCAACTTTATATGATCATTCCATTTTCAATCACTCCTAATGCCTACTCCCAGATAATTAATGGTATAATCTGCTTCCAGTTGCATAAAAAATGGCTCTGAGCACTATGGGACTTGACAGCTGTGGTCATCAGTCCCCCAGAACTTAGAACTACTTAAACCTAACTAACCTAAGGACATCACACACATCCATGGCCGAGGCAGGATTCGAACCTGCGACCGTAGCAGTCGCACGGTTCCGGACTGCGCGCCTAGAACCGCGAGACCACCGCGGCCGGCTGGTAATGCATACTCTGCACTATGGTTCAGTGCCGGCCACAACGTTGGTAAGCACTTCCTGTTACAAGGCGATCTGTTCCTCCGATGGATTTTAATTCTCTGGAACGGAACGTCAGCCCAATCCCTGGATAACCTGTCCCTCCAAGATCTCCTTTATTTGCACAGCCCTTTGCGGCCGTGCATTATCATCTGTAAGAATGAAGTTAGGGCAGGAAGTACGTCTGGAAAGGTTCATATGCGGAAAGTGTTTAGTATTACAACAGCGTTGACCGTTGAACGTACGTGGGCAAAGGTTTTGAGGTCAGTTCAGCCCCCTCCCCCCCCCCCCCCTTACAGACTCAAACACTATCACACCTTCACCACCAAAACGATCATGTGCAACAATGTTGATGGCTGCGTTACTCATATGGCGACTGGTTGGAATACATTAATGCTCCGATTTTCTCAATGTCCTATAGGTGTTTCATAGCCAGGGGGCCTCCTGCCTATTCTGGACACCTTGAAGTGTCTCCACGACGAGGGAGAGGACGTAGCTGGACACGAGGGCACGTCAGAAGCCAGGAAACTGAACAAGATTGACACATTTGCCCATAGAAAAACATTTCCAGACTGTCACGCGCTAGTTCCAAGTAAAGTGGTTGCAAATGCTAGAAAATTAGTTGGGGAGTGAGAAACCAACTGTTCGTCCGAGAATGTTCTCCTTCCTTGACGGAGACAGGATGTGACCTGTCGGGCCGCAAGTCATACTTCTCTCATCCAGGGCTTCTTGCTCCTGTGAAATTACTTACACGTTTGTGGAGTGTGTAATTGATACATCACATTTTAAGGGAGCATAATTCTGACGGGAGGAAAGCAGTATATTTAGATGGCGACCTGCCTTCTGTTTTAATTGTTGACGAGGAGTACGCATTTTAGAATTTCGGGGTGGTCCAGCCCATAACACTAATTTTAGGTTGGAGGTTCTAGCATGTTGCAGTGTGACTGGAGGATGCTGTTTAGTGCAGTGACTAGCCACCCACATATACACTCCTGGAAATTGAAATAAGAACACCGTGAATTCATTGTCCCAGGAAGGGTAAACTTTATTGACACATTCCTGGGGTCAGATACATCACATGATCACACTGACAGAACCAAAGGCACAAAGACACAGGCAACACAGCATGCACAATGTCGGCACTAGTACAGTGTATATCCACCTTTCGCAGCAATTCAGGCTGCTATTCTCCCATGGAGACGATCGTAGAGATGCTGGATGTAGTCCTGTGGAACGGCTTGCCATGCCATTTCCACCTGGCGCCTCAGTTGGACCAGCGTTCGTGCTGGACGTGCAGACCGCGTGAGACGACTCTTCATCCAGTCCCAAACATGCTCAATGGGGGACAGATCCGGAGATCTTGCTGGCCAGGGTAGTTGACTTACACCTTCTAGAGCATGTTGGGTGGCACGGGATACATGCGGACGTGCATTGTCCTGTTGGAGCAGCAAGTTCCCTTGCCGGTCTAGGAATGGTAGAACGATGGGTTCGATGACGGTTTGGATGTACCGTGCACTATTCAGTGTCCCCTCGACGATCACCAGAGGTGTACGGCCAGTGTAGGAGATCGCTCCCCACACCATGATACCGGGTGTTGGCCCTGTGTGCCCCGGTCGTATGCAGTCCTGGTTGTGGCGCTCACCTGCACGGCGCCAAACACGCATACGACCATCATTGGCACCAAGGCAGATGCGACTCTCATCGCTGAAGACGACACGTCCCCATTCGTCCCTCCATTCACGCCTGTCGCGACACCACTGGAGGCGGGCTGCACGATGTTGGGGCGTGAGCGGAAGACGGCCTAACGGTGTGCGGGACCGTAGCCCAGCTTCATGGAGACGGTGGCGAATGGTCCTCGCCGATACCCCAGGAGCAACAGTGTCCCTAATTTGCTGGGAAGTGGCGGTGCGGTCCCCTACGGCACTGCGTAGGATCCTACGGTCTTGGCGTGCATCCGTGCGTCGCTGCGGTCCGGTCCCAGGTCGACGGGCACGTGCACCTTCCGCCGACCACTGGCGACAACATCGATGTACTGTGGAGACCTCACGCCCCACGTGTTGAGCAATTCGGCGGTACGTCCACCCGGCCTCCCGCATGCCCACTATACGCCCTCGCTCAAAGTCCGTCAACTGCACATACGGTTCACGTCCACGCTGTCGCGGCATGCGACCAGTGTTAAAGACTGCGATGGAGCTCCGTATCCCACGGCAAACTGGCTGACACTGACGGCAGCGGTGCACAAATGCTGCGCAGCTAGCGCCATTCGACGGCCAACACCGCGGTTCCTGGTGTGTCGGCTGTGCCGTGCGAGTGATCATTGCTTGTACAGCCCTCTCGCAGTGTCCGGAGCAAGTATGGTGGGTCTGACACACCGGTGTCAATGTGTTCTTTTTTCCATTTCCAGGAGTGTACCTGTTATAATCCTGTAATACCTTTCCATAAATTCTTCCTTTGCTTTCATACTCCTTTTAAAAACTGACATGTTACTAGCATTTATGGTGTGTTTTCTTAGATGTTTGTGACTTTGCTCCAGTGTTTCACTGGAAGCCTAAATTACCTATAAATTATCAACAAAAAACTGGTGTTCAAGGTTTTAGCGATCAAAAATTTTTGCGGAGCGGTGTTTTTCTTACAAGTATTGAATTATACATAAAGCGATGGAACACATATTTGACAGCATTTTCTCGAATACTAATAAACTGTTCTACACGGAGGAGATTCAGAGATCAGGATCACTTGTTTGACAAATGTCTTAGGGTTGTGGAGGGATTTTAGTCTTTCTGTGATGCTACATAAACATGCTACCGGAACCATCCGACCGCCGTGTCACCTACAGTGGAGGATGCGGATAGGAGGGGCGTGGGGTCAGCACACCGCTCTCCCGGTCGTTATGATGGTATTCTTGACCGAAGCCGCTACTATTCGGTCGAGTAGCTACTCAGTTGGCATCACGTGGCTGAGTGCATCCCGAAAATTGGCAACAGCGCATTGCGGCCTGGATGGTCACCCATCCAAGTGCTGACCACGCCAGACAGCACTTAACTTCGGTGATCTCACTGGAACCGGTGTATCCACTGCGGCAAGGACGTTGCTCTGTTTATTAAAGGAGGCACAGTATTTATATAGCGTCACAAAATTTGTAAAAGCCCTTCACAACTCTAAAACATCATCCTTATCTCTAAGCCTCCTCTGGGTATAACAGTTTGTTAGTATTCGTACTGCTGTCTAACTATCATGTCAGTCTCGAGTAGTTGTTATCGTAGGTCAAAGGACGTGCGGCGGGTCGGGTTTTAATTTCTCGTGTCTGTTCGTCGTTGTCAGTGTGCAGGAGGCAAATTAAAATTCACCTCCCTGAGAACGGCGTCTGCTCAATGTTCCTTCACTCGGCAACGCAGATACTTACAAGATGATGTAAATGAAGCGTTGATAAAACACATCACCTAATATCTGCAATTACTCTAGTTAAGAAAGAAAGTTCTGTAGAAATACAGTCATCCAATTTTATATGGCAGTAGGAAAATGGATTGACTTCTGATAAATAATGTCCACACAATAATGTTTATTTTGTCCTTGATAACCAAAGAAGAGGTACTATTCAGTCCACATTTAAACTATCGGCTATTTCCTTCCAGTTCACGATTTATGCACACATATCACACACACATCAGCAGAAATCTGTCCAAACCCGACCCAAATTAAACAACGTTTTCACAGTCATTAATTTCACCACTAATATGAGTTATTTCATTTGGTCGTTTTTGCAGATTTCTAAAAAGGAAACTGCTTGCCAAAAATGTAGTTGAATGCTGTAACATGCCATGCAGATTATATGAAGACCAATATTTCACACGCGAATATCTATCCACCAGATTTAGTCAAAATCTCTGAAATTACGCCAAGCATTCCTCAACAACAACTGCTATCGACTTAGTTCACCAATAACTCAAACACTAATTATTTCTCCATGTTACACATTATGTTTACTGGCACTAGTAACATGACCGTCCACGTTCGAAGCTAGCGAGCGACGCCCTTTTTCCAGCCTCACTCCCAGTAAAACTATCAGCTAACGAGCGGGAACTGTCTCAGTTAAGATTGGCTTACCTTAGTGATTGCCAATCAGAACACTCCCTAGTGATCATACTCACGCCAAAACTGGTCTGCACCAGTCCTTATACACAGATGCATTTGCTTCAATCTGGCATACAAATATTATAGTAATGTTTAAGAAACGAGAACGAATAGACAATACTTCAGGAAATATTCTTTAGATGCAGATTTTACTCCAGCTGACTTTCTGGCTGCTCTGTTACAATAGCAATCACACCTAGGCATCTGTCATCAGCAAAGTGGGTAAATCTCCTAGGATCATTTTCCCACGACAGTTACTTACGATGTATATAATACAATATTGGAATTTAACAAATGTCCCACATACACACTCTCATTTACTCACAGGTACACATTACATATAATAAAGTAAATGTTGATTTAATAGTTCTTTCTGAAGTTATCCTAGATTCCATACTATGAAAATTGTAAGGTATTTGAAATTTTTAAACTAAATTTCAATTAAATAATTCTATATCCTGATACTTCAGGTGAGTATTTCAATTGACAACAAAAAAGAAGTCATAAATGTTCTCAGGTGAATTTCCTTTCTTAAGTGTAGTTTTTCTAACCTTAGAGTAAATTTTTCCGTCTCTGAAAATATGCCCTCTAGAAACCTGAGATTTTTACAACACCCTTACATTAATAACAAAGTGCACTATACAAATTTTGAGAGCGATTACGCAGAAACTACTATCCTTTATTTAGATTCTTATAGGTGGTGAACGTACGCGTTCAGTAAGACACCTTGAATAGCTTTCCCATGTCAGGCAGTGACAGATGCACATGTGTCTCCCGGGGTAGGCCGCTAGATGTCAGCTCCAAAGTTACATACAGCAGGCTACCCTAAAACAAACTTTCGCTCGGAGCAACTTGTTGCGCTACAGACGAAAGATATCTGTAAATTGGCATCTCGAATTTGAGTGCCGAAATTCATTTTCAAGGGGATATGAATGTGAAGCAAAGCGATCTTACGACTAACGACTTCGTGGTATCTTGAAATCAAACGGAGGTCTGGGATGCCTCACACACATGCACAATCGCTGCTCCCTCGTTTCTCATGTACCAGTTTCGGCTATCATAGTTAAAGAGTAACACATATGCATATGAGTATACAGGGAGGGAATTAAACATATCAGATTGTCTAGAAGTCTTACAACACCAGGATTTGAAGCGCAGATTACAAGTGGTTGTGGTAACCTGAAAGATAATGAAGATTATTCAATGGGTGTTGCGGCCACCTACCAAGGCCATCAGTCACGTGACTTACGCACACTAAGTACCGGAATTTGTCATAAACAATACCAATGTGATGCGGCATTTATTAGAAATGCTACTAAAGTCACCCAAAATTCGATACACGGAATCACAAGAATACACAAGGTTGACAGCGAAACAAACGGGTCACAACAGACCAGTGCCTTCAACTCGATATAAAATCCCAGGATCCTGGGAGAAAGTAACAATGAAAACCATAAAAATGAGTCTAGTAGAAAATATTTTTAGTATTTAGGCTGTAGAGGCAGGGACAATTGCTTCTATAGCGATCATAATAGCATTGCACAGTAGTACGGCAGGGCTGCCATAATTCCACATTGTGGGTCGGCTAAATCAGTGGCAAGTATACATTCAGCAGCAAACCTATTCATGTCGAATAATGGGGTCTACTGCCAGATGTTTGAGTCACTCTGGCACGTAACTCGTTGCCTTCTTCAGGTGCTACCTGAGACTGCCGTGTTGAAGGATCTTGTCCAGTATTTATGCCCAGAGGGCGCTGGGTGCTCTCTTTGCCGTCCGCGCCCGCCTGGCGCTGCTTGTAATGTGTTGTCTCTTCCCCGGTGTTCCCTCGGACGTCCGCGCCCGAATTGGGCGCCATCTGTGGCATCTCTCTGAGGCCTGTCCTGTGTCGGGCGTTCCGTTCGTGGTCCGCGCCCGCTTGGCGCTGCTCCTGAGGTGTTGGCACGTCCCTGGTGCTCCAACGGACGTCCACCATTTGCAGTTGTGGCAGCTGTCTGAGACCCGTCTCGCGTCGGGGCTCTGTTCGCGATCCGCGCCCGCCTGGCGCTGCTTGCACGGTGTTGTCTCTTCCCTGGTGCTCCCTCGGACGTCCGCGCCTGACTTGGTCTCCATCTGTGGCAGCTCTCTGAGGCCTGTCCTTTGTTGGGCGCTCCCTTCGCTGTCCGCGCCCGCCTGGCGCTGATCCTGCGGTGTTGGCACTTCCCTGGTACTGCGACGGTCGTCCGTGCTCGGCTCGTCCATCATCTGCGGTCGTGGCGGCTGTCTGAGGCCCGTCCTGCGTCGGGAGTTGCGTTCGCGGTCCGCACCCGCCTGGCGCTCCTCCTGCAGTGTTACTACTTCTTGAGGAGTTTGTTGGTTCATTTCGTTGAGCCCTGATAAGCTCCAGAGCCGGACTCCACGCCGAGCTGAGCTGGGAACCGCTGTCTCGGTTTATTAGGTTGTCTGTGACCTTGATCTCGATGGCCTCCTTTATGACACTGTCCCAAAATCTTAGTGTCTGTGTCACAATTTTGGTGTTGTTATAGTCCATTGAGTGGCTGAGCTCCAGACAGTGCTCCACTATGGCAGATTTTGTTGCCTGTCCGTCTGGTGTGCCTCTGACGTCCACTGTCCTCGTTGTCTGGCCAACATATGACTTACCACACTGGCACGGGATGTTGTAAATGCCTGGTATATGTAGCCCCAGCTCGTCCTTCACACTCCCTAGCATGGTCCCAATTTTGGAGGGTGGACAGAAGATACTCTTTATATCATATTTTAAAAGAATTCTGCTGATCTTTGCAGAAATAGGTCCAGCATATGGCAAGTATGCCACCTTCTTCGCCTCCTCTGGCCCCTCTTGTGTACCCTGTGGTTGACTGGTAGTACGAAGTGCCCTTTGGATGTCTGTGGAGGAGTATCCATTTCAGCTAAACACTAGCAGTAGATGTGTTTTCTCTGTGGTCAGACTTTCCGTATCTGACTGAGCTCGAGCGCTGTGAACTAATGTTTTCAAGACTCCATTCTTTTGTGCCGGGTGGTGGCAGCTACTGGCTTGAAGGTATAAGACAGTGTGGGTGGGCTTACAATACACGCTGTGCCCCAAAGTGCTATCTGCCTTCCTCTTGACCAGTACATCCAGGAATGGGAGTTGTCCATACTTCTCTAGCTCCATAGTAAATTTTATACTTGGGCGGCGTGAACATAGATGTTCAAAAAAGTCATCTAGCTGCTTCCTACCATGGGACCAAATGACAAAAGTGTCAACAACATACCTAAGAAAGCACTTGGGTTGGTAAGTGGGTGATGCAAGTCCGTCCTCTTCGTACCTTTCCATGAAAAGGTTGGCTATCACTGGTGATAAAGAGCTTCCCATTGCCACTCCTTCTGTTTGCTCATGAAATTGACCCCTATAAATAAAATATGTTGAGGTCAGTACATGCTTGAACAGGTCTAGCAGGGCACCATCAAACATCTCTCCAATGATATTGAGTGAATCGGTGAGTGGCACTCGTGTGAAGAGTGACACCACATCGAAACTGACCATGATGTCAGAGTCCAAGATGTGTAGCTGCCTTAGCCTTTGTAGAATGTCCTCCGAGTTCCGATTGTGGTGTGCACATTTGATCACATATGGTGC
Organism: Schistocerca gregaria; assembly: GCF_023897955.1. Classification (NCBI taxonomy): domain Eukaryota; kingdom Metazoa; phylum Arthropoda; class Insecta; order Orthoptera; family Acrididae; genus Schistocerca; species Schistocerca gregaria. The sequence continues at coordinate 572,203,359 of NC_064925.1, forward strand.
CAATATCTTCTTCAGGTATTGTGCAGTGGGGTATGTCGCTGCGCCGATGTTACTGACAATAGATCGAAGAGGGACCCCCTCCTTATGGACCTTGGGGAGTCCATAGAGTCTGGGTGGTACAGGTGCTTTGGGATAAAGCTTCTTGGTGACCTGTTCAGGTAGACCTGTCTCCTTCAGCAACTTCCAGGTCTTCTGGTTCACCTTGTCAGTGGGGTCACCATCTAGTGGTTTGTAAGCAGTGTCTTCCAGAAGTTGTTGCACTTTCCTATCATACTCCACCTTGTTTAAGATGACAGTGGAGTTACCCTTATCAGCTGGCAGAACTACAATACTGTCATCCTCCCATAGCTGCCTAAGTGCCACCCTCTCCTGGCTCGAGATGATGGATTTGGGGGGCTTCGTCCTGTTGAGCGCCCTGCAGGTCTCCCTGCGGATCTCTTCAGACACGTTGGAAGGTAGCTTGTTGACTACTTGCTCAACCAAACTGATGAAGGCTGCAAAACCTTCGCTTCTGGGAGTCACTGCAAAGTTTAGGACCTTGCTGAGTGCTTTTGAGGTGGTCTCATTGAGCTGCTTCTCGCTCAAGTTGACCACTGTCCGTATGTCCCCATCCTGTTGTACCTTCTAGTTAACACGCTCAAACTTAGCGTGTTGACATGCTGTTGATTTCCTCATGGTGCATTCATACCGTCGGAGTACCAGGGAAGTGCCAACACCGCAGGATCAGCGCCAGGAAGGCGTGGACCGCGAAGAGAGCGCTGGACACAAGACAAGCCTCAGAGAGCTCTCACAGATGGCGCCCAAGTTGGGCGCGGACGTCCGAGGGAACACCGGGGAAGGGACAACACATTACAAGCAGCGCCAGGCGGGCGCGGACGGCTAAGAGAGCACCCAGCGCCGTCTGGGCATAAATACTGGACAAGATCCTTCAACACGGCAGTCTCAGGTTGCACCTGAAGAAGGCAACGAGTTACGTGGCCGAAATATTGTGCCAGAGCGATACAAACATCTGGCAGTAGACCCGATTATTCGACATGTCAAGGTCTCGCCAGGAAAGCCTTAAGAGTTACAGCAAACCTATTGTTCACATTTGAGTGACAAATCCTTAATATATTGTTCATCTAAGTGGATTACGACCCCCTGGGGATAACCCACCCTTTTGAGTAACCTACCCCTCCCCCTCCTCTACCCCTCCTCCTCCCGCACCCCTCTGGGAACACCCCTCGCCGATACAAGAACACTTCCAGGCCTGAGTTATCCGAATACCGCCCTCCCACTCTGTCAGTTTTATTGCCTAATTAGATTCATCAATTAATTTATCCCTTCCTACAAATTCCATTGGAACTACTGACGGCCTTGGGAGAGCCAATCCTGACAAAACTCTACCATCTGGTGAGCAAGATGTACGAGACAGGTAAAATACCATCAGACTTTAAGGACCTTTTGACTACTTTAACATCAAGAATAAGAGACTGCAGAAACAATCACCTGTAATGGGACCTTAATGTGTGGATAGTCCCCTAGTACATGGGTAGAGTGAGGCTGGTTCAATCTGGCGGGAACCAAGCCCATTTCATGTTTTACAAACTTGACTTCCGGGTAGCAGGTAGCAGGTTGCATTGTGTAGGAAAAGGAGAATTTGGCGATTTCCTTTTCATTTTGGCGTTGAGAGATCAAAGCCAGGGGCTATTCTAGAAGTCCGTGGAGGTGGGGGGTGTCTATTGGGGGGGTGGTTGGGGAATGGAATATCGCTTAAGAAAAGGAGGGGAGTTGGGGTCCTCCACTGACAAAATGGTAAAACGTACTGTTGCTTAAAGTAGTTTTTGGTAACTGTTTTGGAGTTCCAGGTAAAAACATTTTAAAATGTGGGATTTTATAAATTACATAACCCATAAAAAAGGTCAACTGACAACAAATAAGTTTTTATTAATTTTCTGGATACAGAAGATGATATGAATGCAAAAACTTGAACTTGACATGAATATAATAAAAGAAAATTCTGTAACAAAAAACACCGGATATTTCCGTCTTCTGCCCAGTTTGTCATGCTCATTCGTCTCTGTTTCTTTTTACTGAATATGCCAACGACATTTTCGTGCCCATATCTCTTTCTTTATGGATATTTGCAAGAGCCAGTCCATTTAGTCTCAAAAGCCCCACTTTGTAACGCAAATAAGTCTTTATTCGTATCAGAGTGGAGATGCTTCGTTCAGGAGTGCTTGTGGTGACAGGAATAGTCCAAAATGTTTGAAGTAAAACATATACATTTGCGAAAACTGCTTGTCACAGTTCTTTAAAGCTTCAGTTGCTGCTTCAGGTCTTCTAAGTTCATCAATCCACTTTATCTTTCATAGTTTCAGCTTTCCTTTTGTTAAAAGCGGAGAATTCCCCAAAAACTGTCCATATTTCCCGGATGCCTGGGTCACTTCGTCCTCACTGTATTTTAAACAGTATGCAGGAATAAGACCTTCAAGTGGTAACATGGTACGAAAATCTTGGGTGTGGTCAGCACTGCAACGCATCTGCAAAATATGTGTGCCTGGGAAAATAAAACTATTTGACCCAGGAGTCCGGTGATTTCTGAGTTTTTGTCTGGAGTCAGCAATTTACGTGTTGGTAGGCGTACCCGGCATATTTAGCTTCTTTGATTGTTGTAAGTGGTATATTAATATACGTACAATTTATATTAATAAATAAAAAGACGCCCATTTTAATTTAAATGAAATTAATTGGTTTCGATAGTAAGCTATTTGCCGCTGTTAGTCCGCAGCTCGTGGTCGTGCGGCAGCGTTCTCGCTTCCCACGCCCGGGTTCGATTCCCGGCGGGGTCAGGGATTTTCTCTGCCTCGCGATGACTGGGTGTTGTGCGATGTCCTTAGGTTAGTTAGGTTCAAGTAGTTCTAAGTTCTAGGGGACTGATGACCATGGATGTTAAGTCCCATAGTGCTCAGAGCCATTTTACCGCTCTTACTCTTTTGCTAAAATGTCTTTGAAATACATTGCAACCTGTATTGCTACATAATTATAAAAAAAAGATTGAATCTGTTCAAGTAATATATTCGCTCATTTATGAAGTCATTTTACCCAGTGTAATATGATACTCCATTGGGGGGGGGGGGGGGGAGAGAATTAAGTCCCCATAGCCCCTCCCCCCCCCCCCCCTTGCCACCACCCCTGATCTCAGCCAATCTTCCACAAGACCACTCACCAACCATGCCTTGTTATTGCTTCGTCGTGTGACTGGAAGCTTACTGGCGAGTACGTTTTTAAAACAACGCATTATCGCCACCTTTTCAGTCACTAGTGGCGTCTCCATTTGATCTAACATGTTTCCACACATCAGTCAGTTGCAGTACGATGAGGTTTTGCTTGGAGATTTTTCCGCAAGTTCACTTTTCACCTCGAATTGCTGAAGATTTCGAAAGCACTGCACGATAAAACAGTGTGTCTGTGGCTACACTTTCCTCCACCTCCTTAGATTCCCCACACACTTTGAAACGTCCCCTAGGAAAAATTAATGAATTACTGTGCTTAAACTGACACACAATATTTTTAGCGCAACGCAGTCTGACTTTCAAAAATCCCTACCAAAGAATGGCCCTGACTAACATTAACCTACACCTTTCACAGATCACTTACCTCACCAAAAATCTTCGTTGCTCGATCTACTGCAATACAGCGAGCGCCACTACTGCCAGCTAAACAAAAGATTCAAACTGCTGAAGGCACTAACTACTAATAGGCATAGTTAGCAAATGAAAGATTTGGATAGAGAACAAACAATGTATTTACGTTACTAGTGTTCAAAAGTCAAAATATATATAGCAGTTCATGACATCCAGTCTTACAAATTTCAAAACTCCGCCATTTCTCTCCCCACATCCACCACTGCTGGCACCTCACCTCCAACTGCGCAACGCTACGCCCTGTTAACAGCCAACTGCCCAACACTACAATGGCAAATTTCAACAATGCCACAGACTGCACACAGCACAGCCAGTGATTTTCATACAGAGCAGTACGTGGCGTTACCATTAAAGAAGACTAAACAGCCTACTTACAACTTCATACCACATGACATTGTGCCTTGGTCTGAAACTGTCCAACATCCTGTGGATGCCTTGAAGCCCGAATTTCCAAGCACTTTAGCCACCTTCAGAGCCCCACTGTGCAACTCAAATCCAAAAAAAAGGTAGGTTTGTTGCCCACACACCCACTAACCACTACCACACCATCCAGTTAGTTTTTTCATTTCCCGTCTTTTTCGCCTTTCTGTTCATTTGCCCGTTCCTCTCCATCTATTCATCTCATATCTTATTCCTGTTTGTTAGAGTATCATTAATTTGTGTTTTACCGCACCTATAATCCAACATTATTTCACGCACAGAGAGTTTCTCTTTCTCATTCGCCTCGATTTCTTTAATTAAATGTTAGCGACACTTACTTTTTGTTCGAATCATGTTATCAGTTACTGAACTACTAATTAACTGAAACTGGTAGAAAATAAAACAGATAGTGCATTTATTGGCAATGCTTGACCTCACCGGGTAAAACTGTTGTTTAACGAAACAACACCCACATCTTTCACTGCGGTGATTGCAGCAGTGTTCGTAGGCGAGCAATAGTGTTCCAGTATGCATCCACGCGTCAGTAATAATAGGAAACGAGAAAGGCCGACAAACAGGGTGCTCACGAACGAACCATTTCCTCTAATGTACCGACAATGTGCATGGCTCGTTCGTTGTTGCACAGAGCGGGACCGTTTAATGTCGTAACCCACAGAACCGTTCTGTGTCGAACCTCTTTTGATTTTGCGTGTTTTAACAGCGCTTCCAGGGCCCTAGATCCTTTGTGTTAAAAGTAGCGGCCTTGTAGAGTCGTGAATAACTAACGTAAGATATAATACAGTAATACTGTATAATCTGATTTCTGCATTATACGAGGAATAATGAATTAAGTCTTAAAATGTTCATTTCTTTTCCGCGTTAAGCACGTTTCCCTTTGTGCAGAAAATTAGCTTACAAAAGTGTACTTAATGCGTTATACACGTTCCGCTCTGATCATGGCTTACTATATACTCTTTAAATGTCAATCGTGTTCCAAATTTAGTGTATTGCAGGGAATATTCTCTTGCCAGACACTGTAGACATGTGCCAGATATTTTAAGTATATAGATGGGGCACATGTACGGGGAAGTTAATGCTGGTTTGGGTATACTAACGCGGAGTACGAGAGAGATTATAGAAAATTCTGCTGGCGAAATCAAAATATTCCAAAAAGTTGATGTATTATTTTCAATGTAATTCGTTGATTAGTTGACTCGGGGGATGGGACCAAGCGCCGAGATCAACGTTCCTAATGGCTTAGGAAAGGATGAGGAAAGATGTTCCCTTCCAAAGTAACTGTCCCGGCATTTGCCTGAAACGATTTAGGGAAATCACGTGAAACCTAAATCAGAATGGCGGGACGTGAGTCTGAACCGTCGTACTGTCGAATGCGAGTCCAATGTGCTAGCCACTGCGCCACCTCGCACAGTCAATATAGTTCGTATTACCATCTGCACATTATAATTTTTCACAATGTTAAGCAATTCTGTTTTACTGCACACCTTCCAGTTATTTCCCTTCCATTTGTCTAACGAATATAATACGTTTATTGGGATGCAAAGGACAAGAATTTCTTTCATAACAGTTTACTGTCGTATGTTTCATACATTGAGAGCTGATTTCGTTTAATTGCACAGCAGATTCGGATCTGTTAAAATAAACAACAAAAAAATTTAAAAAATCCAATAATCTAATAACCACAGAATAAAACAATGTGGCGATACCAGATGTACGGGCGTTGTTCGGAAAGTAAGGAACGATCGGTCACCAAATGGAAACCACAGTGTAAATCACAACTGTTTTCTTTGCACATTTAGCTACACGTTCCAGGTACCTCTCTACAGAGTCGCCGCTCCGACTTAGTCATCTGTTGGAGCGTTATACCAAATTTCCAATTCCGCTGTCATAGAAGGCAGCTGCCTGTGCTTTCCGATAATTCTCTACACTGGTCTATAGCGCGTAGCCTGCGCTCAAGTGTTCTCTTCGTATCCAGCGTTTCACGTGAACAGAGATGATACTCAGGACGAGCCAGTTAGGGCTGTGTTGTGGCTGATCGAACACTTCCCATCGAAAAGGCAACACGTGCGTCTTCACTTCCCCTGCAGAGTGCTGCCGAGAATCGCAATGGAGAAGGAAATGCGTGACAGATGTGTTAGGCGGGCTGCATTCATTAAGGTGACGCCCCTCTGCAGGCCCACCCAGTTGGCGGGAGACATTGTCTTTATTCGCAGACAGTGCGCTCGCAACTGAAAAGAGCGTTTTGATGCGGTCGACGGGCATACTAGAAACACTGCCCAAAAAGTCTGTGAAAAGTCTCGTCGGAATTTCACAGTCGTTTCCATTTCGG